>NC_090936.1:1086900418-1088150418 GCF_040938575.1 Ambystoma mexicanum
TAAACAGAGTGTCTGTATGTGCACATGCAATGGTGCTGGGTGGCAGAAGGGTAAGCCACCTTTTCAGTGTGCAAAGGAATTATGACCCCACCAATGGTACAATCAGACAGTGGTCTATGGAAAAGGGAAAAGGGAAAATGATAACTGGGATAGGGAGAAACGGTAGAAGTCAGAGAGCAAACAGACAGATTGCATCACAACCATTAGGGATGGATAACATAGGAGTGAGTGGCAGTGATTTCTGGAATATATGGATAGTTGTCAGAGGACAGAAGAGAAAACTGAATTAAAGGATGGAACGATAATTGTCCATGTTGGACATCCTACTTTATGATGGCAGTTAATAGAGCAATGTGTTTTTGGTATTATTGTAAATTGAGTTGTGAACGTTTAATGGCCTTGAGATGTGCGTAAGAGTTCCTAAATGTTCTGGTGGGCTTCAAACCAGATGGTCATATTAGAAATGTTTTCAAGATGAGCACTTAAGTACTTTGATAATGCTGAGTCTGCTGAAGGAGGTGTCAGAGCCAGGGGCTGGCTGTACGGAGAAGGAATGTTGGGGTGACACAAAAAGGGAAATATGAAAAGAGTCTCCACCACACACCAGTCATATGTAAACACAACTCGAGCATTAAGAGCTATCACCTGAAAAGGAAAAGCTAAATAAATACACACCCACAATTTGGCATCCATGTGCAGTTTAATGAGTGTGATGTGTATACGTTTATTTGATGAAATAATTATCTTTGACAGTGCTAATGTGTTGTGTCATGTGTGATGGGGCCAGCTACCTGACCCTGTCAAGAGGGGATATGGATACCTCTAAGCCTGGGTTGGGAAGGTGGAAGGGGAGGTGCTTAAAACCTATTTTATGTCTTCACTCACCTCTTTTTTTTTGTATTTAATTTTTTATTAATTTATTCAAACCAACAACAATACAAAACAAACACGCAGTGCATATAATAACAGTTCAATTGTTCATCGTTTAATGTCCGGTCACTGCTCCCCACATCCCACACCCCCTTACGAGCCAATTTATTCCACACACTCTATATCTGTCTCACGTAGTGGGGTCTCACTTTCCGTGGATTCCGTCAGATCTTTAGTTGTTCCAAACAATTCCGCTATTAATGATTTCAATGCCATCAGGGATCCCGCCTCTTCCTCTTCCCCTACATTACTTGCCTCTTGCCAAACCATGGTTTCTGCCTCCGCCCATTTCTGCAACTCTTTCCACCACACTTCCACCCGTGGCCTGTGACATGTCTTCCATCCCATGGCAATCCTTCTTTTTGCAAGCACATATGCTAGATCCTTCAGTTTACTAACGTGCTTAAGTTTCTGTGTTCTGGGGAACCCCCCCAGCAAGCAGGCCCAGGCTGTATCTATGATGATCGTGCCCCCCTTTTCCGCTAGTTTCTGTGCTACTTCACCCCAGAAACGCTCAATCACTCGGCATGACCAAAACATGTGTACCATGTCAGCATTTTCTATGTCACATTTGGGGCATGCCTGTCGTCCAGCATTATCAAATCTAGATATTTTCTGAGGTGTCATATATGTCCTATGCGTAATATACAGTTGTATCTGTTTTAGTCTGGCATTCCTTGACACCTACTTGTGGTATTCCAGGGCACGCTCCCACATCCCATCATCTATCGAGGCCCCTACTTCCGCTTCCCAGTCTAGTCTCAATTGTGTTAATTATTTCCCGACCTTAGACATCACCATCTCATACAGTCTAGAAATTTCATGTCCCCCTTCCGTTATATCATATATTAAATTTATGATAGCATCTAGTCCTTCTTCCAGTACTGTTTAGGGCCATGTTTTCCTAATTCTCGGCACCATTCTGTGATATGTAATATACTGGCCCTATGTAACCCTGTCTCCTCCCTTAGCACTTCAAAATCTATAATAGTCCCTTCTCGCCAGCTATCTCCCATTGTTACCAACCCCACTGATTTCCAATGGTTCCTAATTATCATCCTTAACTGCGTATCTCCCCCTGCCAATGTAGCTAACGGTATCTGCGGGGAGCATGGGAATGGGTTTTCCATCATCCGGCATGCCCGGCGCCAAATCTTCCACCAAAGCATCATCATTTTAGGGCGCTCTTCCATTTCTGTCTTGGGCAGCCAGATCATTTCTCTTAAATAAAATGGGGCACAATCATGTCCAAACAGCCTAGATTCAGGGGTCCCTTCATCCGAGAGCCATTTGGCAATATATTGCAGCTTGCTCGCTACATAATAAACCTCATAATTAGGCAATTTTATCCCCCCTTTTCATAAACATTCTGCAGCTTCCATAGCGCCAACCTATTCCGGGTACCATGTCACAGGAAATCCCTACACATGCCGTTCAGTTTAGTGAAAAACTTCTTAGGTATCAAGTATGGAATATTCCCAAAATAATGCAAGATCCTAGGTAGGACCACCATCTTCAGCATTGCCCTTCGTCCCATCATTGCTAGAGGCAACTTCACCCAGAATTTCATACACTTCTCGATTTTCACCATGGCTACCTCGGTATTGTGCCTATGTTCCTCCTCGACCGTATGGTACACATCTATCCCAAGGTACCGAAAGGTACTAACCGCCCACAGTATTTGTAACACTGGTAACCGCTCCACAGGGGTTCCCTTATAACTGCCTAACGGGAAAATACTAGATTTTTGAGGATTCACCGCTATCCCAGACAGCCCTGTATTTCTCCCCATTACCTCCAGGATATACTGGAGATTTTCCTCAGGGCGGCTCAAGTACAGCAACAAGTCATCCGCATATAAGGAGATCAAGTGTCATTCCCCTCCCACCTCAATACCTATGGTGTCGTATTGCTAGGGGCTCTAGCGCTAGTATATAGAGTATTGGGGACCATGGGCACCCTTGTCTGGTGCCTCTACTGAGTTGCCATCTTCCGGATATCACTGATCCTGTTTGAGCTGTAGCCATCGGTTCACTATGTAGCATCTTCGCCAACCTTATGTATCCAGGTCCCATTCCATAGCCCGCCAGGGCTGCCAGCTGCCATGGCCACTTGACCGAATCGAAAGCCTTTACCGTGTCCAAGGACACAATCGCCATTTCGCCCTTGTTCTTACTTCCCCATTCGACAACCCGTTGGAGTCGTCTATGGTTATGATATGATATGATAGTTTATTTATATAGCGCCTATACACAATGTGTTTCAAAGCGCTTCAAGGAGGGAGGGGACAAAGGAAAATACAGTTACATTCAGCAAAAGTCCTTGAAACAATACAGAATGTGAAAATAACTATCATAATAGGCCTGTTGACATTTCTGATAGTGCAAGTGCATAGAACAAGTAAGGCAAGAGGTAATGGATAGGAAGGAGAACAAAGCAAGCAGTAACATTACTATGTCTGACGACAATTTACGCAGTGCAGGTGGTAACAAGAGGCGGGGTGGGAGGGGAGGGCAAGGGGACGGAGGGGGAAGGGAGAACAAGGCACGCTACTGAGCAAAAATGTCAGTGACAAATTTGAAAAAGCAGGGGGGGGAGGGAGAGAACAAGGGGGGAGGAGGGGGGACATACAAGCTGCTATCAAGAGTCACGGAACAGATGATAGGAGTAAGTGCTAAGAGGGGGAAGACTGAGAGGAGGGAAAATATAGAAGGGGGAGTAAGAAGGAAGTGGAAGAGGATGGAAGTGAGGAGGGGGGAAGGGAAGGGGGCAGGAAGGGGGGTGAAATGCAGAGCAAAAGAGGGGGGGGAGCAAGCAGGGTGAGGGCACACAGACACTCACAAAGGGGACTGGGGGCACACAGACACTAACGGAGGGCAGGGGGGCACACAGACACTCACGGAGGGGTGGGGGGGCACACAGACACTCACGGAGTGTCATATGAGTTATATTTCTGTTCCGGACATAGCCCGTCTGATCGAGGTGTATGAGTTTGTCAATAACTCTCCTCAGTCTGTTGGCCAAGACAGCCGTCAATATCTTGCTGTCTTGGTTCAACATCGACAATGGTCTGTAAGAGCCACAGCTATGCCCAGGCTTGTTGGATTTGGGAAGCGGTATTATGATCGCTTCTCTGAGTGATTCCGGCAAGCGTCCCACCTCAAACGCCTCATTTAACATTTCCAACATTGGGGGAGCACTTCCTCCCTGTATACTTTATAAAATTTGCTTGGGAACACGTCCGCCCACGGAGTCTTACTAGTAGGCAGCTGCCTCACCACTTCTAACTCCTCCAAAGTAATCGGTGCATCCAGCTCTTCTCTTTCCTCAACACTTATCATAGGCAGTCCTATGTCTTCCAGTGTTTCCGTTATTTCCCCATGACTACTTCCCTGCTCATCCCCATATAGCAATTTATAGTAATCTGCAAACTCCTGGTTAACTCTCTCTTGGGTGTCCACTACCATCTTCTCTAGTTATCGTTCTGATCGTTGGTCTGGGAATTTCACTCTTGTATAACCATGCCAAAAGCCTTCCTGTTTTATCCCCTCCAGCATGCTGTCTCTCTATATACTTTTTATAGTTGAGGTTGCACAGTCTTTCCCATTGTTCCGCACATTTCTGTTGCAGTTTGAGTATCAGCTCCATGTCTTCGCCTCCTCTATTTAATGCCTTTTCTAGTTCCCTTTCTGTTTCTTGTAGGTCAGCCACAATCCCCCCTCGCAGGCCTTTGGTTTTAGCTATGGCTACCCCTCGCATTACTAGTTTGAAAGCTTCCCATAATGTGCTCGCCGAGTCAACGCTACACGTGTTCATCTCAAAGTAATTTGTAATCTCCTCCCTTATATCCTCCCTAAAAACAGGATCCCTAAGCACCTCTGCCCGGAGGCGCCATGTCGGAATCCTTGCCCTCGCGGGGCAATATTGCCATCCGAGAACCAGGGGCGAGTGGTCCGAGAGGACCCTCGCTTTATATTCTGCCTGAGTAATCTGTTAATACCTCCGACATGGCAAACACATAGTCCAGCCTCGTGTGTAACTGCTGCGGGGCAGAGTAGTGTGAGTATTGCATTTCCTGGGGGGGTTTCATTCTCCACACATCTGCCAGACCAGAGTCGTCTAGCAGTGTCTGCAGTGCTTTTGCCGCTGGGGTAAGTCTATCAAACTTGCCATCCGATCTATCTACCCTGAGGTTTAATACACAGTTAAAATCCCCACCCCAAATCACCGCACTACCCATACACATGCTAAGGTTGCTGCACAGAGTTCTGAAATACGCTGCCGTATTCTGATTGGGGGCATATATATTTACAATGTTTATCTCCTTATTCTCAAATAATCCCCGCAATATGACCATCCTCCCATCCGTTTCCGCCACTTCCTGCAACAATTGAAACGGGACGTGCGGTGCCACCCAGATGAGTACCCCTGTAGCATAAACAGAATATGTTGAGCCCCCCACAATCCCTTTCCATTTCTTCGCAATCATCTCCATCTTTTCCCGTGTCACGTGAGTCTCCTGCAACAGTGCAATATCTATCTTTTTCCTGTGCAGGTACAACATAACCTTGTTCTTTTTTAGATAACTATTAAGTCCCCTGACATTCCACGTAATTATTTTAAGATCCCCCATGGTCCATAAGAGTTCCCTTTCCCCTCCCACCGGTACAGTTCAGATCCCACTTCCGTCTCAGTCTACCTAGGCTCGTTCCCCAATTCAAACTTCCTATAACTACAACCACTCCAAACACCCCTACCCCTCGCCCTCCCGCTTCTCCTTTCTCAACTACAACAAACCACTGCACACAACTCCCTCCCTCCCTCCCCCCTCCTCACCCTACCCCAACAAATGCCCAGCTCCAGCCCTGGATCTCAGGCTCCCCCACGTTTGGACCTACCCTGGAACCCCAGGCCAAGACCCCAGCAGGGTGTCACCACACTATTGGTGACCTAACTAAACTCTTAGTGGGGGTATAAAGACTAGCTCTGCAAGGCTCCTTAATGAAGCAATAGTCACAGTGCTCACAGATTATTTTCTTTTCCAATCTGATCCTACCGGCCGACGAGCCGCATCAATTACTATAATCAAGTCCCATAGTCTTAAGCTGCACGACCTTCAGGTGCCCCCGCTGCGCATTACTTATCTTCTCCTTCTCCTCCTCTCATCTGGACGTCCGACTCCTGGGGGCAGCCTTGCGTGTCGAGCCATCCCATAGCATCTATCGGAGTTTCAAAAAACAAAGTTCTGTTTTTGTGGAAAACTTTCAATTTCGGCGGGTAAAGCAACATGTACTTATGGCCCGCTTCCCGTAATCTCCTCTTGACAGCCCCAAAGTTAATTCGGCTCTGCTGCACCATCAGGGTATAGTCCGGGTAGGCTGTTATGTTTGCCGTCCCTCTTTGAATTGTTGTACCTTTACGGGAGTGTTCCAGGATCCTTTCTCGATCCCGGTAGTTAAGGATCTTGGCGATCACAGGCCTAGGTGGATTGCCCGGCGGCGGCTTCCTCGTAAGAGCTCTATGCGCCCTTTCCACTGTGAATCCCTGGGACAGAACTCCTCCAGGTATCTCCTGTAACAACATGGATTCAATAAACTCCATGGGGTTGTGGCCTTCTGCTCGCTCCGGCAAGCCTTCAGGTCTGCAATCGCATCTAAGACCTCCTGGTTCGTGCCCATGACAGCCATGCTCCCAGCAGGAGGCCTGTCCTTGATCCTGGCACCCTCTGGGCAGGGCGGCGTCCTGGCGTATTCGTCCAGCGTAGGCTGCTTGCCCTTCAGTCTTGGAGGTTTGTTGGACATGGCGTTGCAGTTATAGGTCGTAGGTCAGTCCCACCACTTGTAGTCTGCAGTTCCAGCGGGGACAACCCGCTGTAGTCACCCGCGCTCAAGGGGGCCGCCTTAGGAGTGTCCCACGCCTAGCTCTTGTTCACAGAAATAGTTTGTGCTCTCCCACGTAACCGTATGAATCCCCTCTTCAACTCCGCTGTGCACCCCAGGGGATGCCCTATACTTTGTGTCCGGTTCACCAGCAGGAGACTGCTGCACTTGAAGGTACCCAGTTCAGGGTGTCAGGCCATTCCCATGGTCCCTGCAGTATCCGTTTACATCCTGGGTCTACCATTCACTGGGCATGCAAGCCGGCCAACGCGCTTCTGCTTCACCTCGGGGTGGGGGGACTCACAGTTAGTCCCAATGTCGCCAGCGCCACCCAGGCACGAGGGCACCAGCACTACAAAGGCTCATCCAGCCTCCCCTTCGACCTGTCTTGGGCGGCCTGCAGTGGCCTGTGGGTCTGCTTTTTCCCTCCTTCTCTGCTGTTAGGGCAGTGCCAGGGTGCTAGTGATAGTCATACATCTGGCAAAAGCATTTGCACCATTGAATGTGCTGTGATTGTGCCAGGAGGTATGTGATGCGGTGCAGAATGCTGTTAGGTTTCCACGTACAGCATTCTATTCACAATATTCCATTGCTTTTTTATATTGTGGCGCGACCCGGGCACTTCACTACCAGCCTGGGGGCCGCCGCCGAACATCCGCATCAGCTGACTGCGGAACCAATGCGCTTCCCGTCAGATCCGGGGCTGCGGCCCTCCCTTCATCTGGGTTGTCCCACGTGTCTTGTGCAGCTTGTACTTTCGAGTGATCCGTATCCCTTATTGTGCCTTTGCTTTATGTTGCAGTATGCCCTCCCTCTGGACACGATTCTCCAGCTTGCCGCCTCGCGCTCTCACCCTGCTCTGCCGTTGCGTGACTGTCCAGGTCGCTTTGTCACAGCTGGTGGTCGTTTTTGCTCCGCGGTCTGCTGTCCTTAACCGTGGTTCCGCTTTGTTTCCTTTGTTTGATTCACAGCTTCTATCCCGTGTCCTCACGATCAGGGACTCTGCTGTCTCGTTTCGTTTCCTTGGGCTACGCGCCCATTGGAAACATTGTTATCCTCCCGGCTCACCGCAAGTTCTGAAGCTGTGGTCACGCTCTCAGGCCGCCCCCGCCACCTTCCAGCCCGTGAGGGCGGATGTTACTGCTGTGGTTTGCAGCTGTCCCTCTGCTGCAATGTGCTGGTGGATCTCCTTCACATGTGCCAAGCTCCCTACAGCTCGCCATCCACCGCCCTTCGGCATACAGGCACATCTAAGCTTGCAGCTCGTCACGGGGAGCCCTGTTCGTTGCGCTCTGCAATTTTGCTTGCTTCCCGTCCGCTACAGCCGCCTCGCCATCCCACGGCCGGCTGATTCCTTTGTTCTGGCCATCAGTCAGCCATTTTACCTCCTCCTTCTTCCCAGCTCTCTCAATTCCATCATATTGAGAACTCTGTCGCGGCTCCTCTCATACACTCCAAAAGTTCAGCGGGCACGTCCACCCAGTTCATACACCAGCATGTAGATTTTCAACTATCATAGGCATCTATTAATGCACTATCTGTCAGAATCGTCACAGGATCACCGGAGCTCCTGCAGAACACGTCCTCCTACATGGCCCTCGTAGCCACGGCCCTGTCTTCACTCACCTCTAATACCTGCTGGGGTAAAGAAAGACATCCTGAAATACCAGGTGAGGGAGGTAGCCAATAGAGAGAGACGGAAGAGGATAAAAGGCAAAAAATGGCGGGAACAGGAAGGTGTGGGCTATTCGGGTGAGGTCAAGGAGGGAGAAGGAGGAGCAAGAAACCAGGAAAGATGGTAGAGAAGAGCATGGAAGGGAATTGCGAAGGAGTATGCAATGTGAGGTATTGATTGGTCAGAGAAAACTAGATAGATAGAGCGTTTGTCTTCAGGCCATTGTGTTGAGTAACATAGAAATGAGATATTAGGGGTTTCCAATCTCTACTGAAGTCCTTGGCCTGAGGGGTGCCTGGGCAAGAGGGTGCCTGGGATAGAGGGCTATGGAGGGTATGGCCTGTACTAGAGGAGAGAGAAAGGCATGGTCACTAGTGAGCCCCTTGACAAAACAAACAATATAAATCCTTGAACTGTCTTCGAGAGTTGATTTGTTCTTGAGGCCACCTGTGATATATGTTACATGGAATGTCGAGCCATCTTTGTGTATCATGTGACCCTCCCCTTTGATGAGGGGCACTCAGAACATTGCTGTACCAAACAGTATCTTGAACAACTGCGAGGTGGATTGAGGCATGGTCTGCTGAGAGACTATTCGGTTGGGGACAGAGAAAAAGGGAAAGGGCAGTTTCCAGGAGGGGCTGCTGCCAATTGTGGCCCCATGGCTTGTGAAATCAAGCCGTGAAGCCTGCAGAACCATGACCTATGCTAGGGGTCCCAAGCACAATGAGGAGAGGATGAAGAAGCAGCATGACATCTTCGGACATGGCATCTGAGGTCTGAGTCTTCAACTCGCTGTTATGATCCTACCCGCCTGCCATCCAGCACTGCTACATGTGCGCATTCAGAGACTGTTTGTGGCATAATAGCGCAGTTAAAATCTACGAACTGCCTCTGCATTCATTTACCTGTTTTACCACTGCGGTGTTGGAATAACTAATTTCATGTTCCATCCTGGGTTTTGGGTTAAACCCGCAGATGCATTCTGGTACATGTAGGCTGTCCAAGAGGCAGAGGGCTGGAGGAGGCGTACTGAGTACATTTGTTTGCAGCACGTTACTAAGAGCTGGAGAGGCCCTGATTGCATTCACCTGTTTCAAGCTACTGCAGGCTAAGCTACCAATAAAGGGTGATGCTTTAATTGCAATCCACTGCTGCAGGCTACTGAAGCCTGGACTGGGCTTAATTGGACACAGCTGCCTCAGGCTGCAATCAGCTCCACCCTGTTGGGCAGTTGGCTGGGAGGGCCTTTATGAGCACACTTTGAACAGAAGCAGTTGTTCAGTCAACTGCTTCCACTGGGAGTTTGTGCTTGTGTGAGCCTGTGATCAGTTTCTGAACCTTTCCTGAATATCCTGATTTTTGGCATTTAAATCCTGTTTGTTACTGCTGTGTGGCACCCTTTTCAGTCTGCCTTTGCAGTCTGCCTGGTTTTTAACCTTTCCTTGATTTCCAGCTCTGACGTCTGAAACCCTTACCTGTGTTGCTGTTAAGGACATTCAGTGCTTTACTGATATCTATTCTGCCTTTTTGACTTTCTGCATACACCCTATTTTCTGTAAGCATTTCTGCTTCACAGACATATTCTATTTCTGCCCAGTTTTTCTCTTGTTTGTTCCTTTCCTGCAATATTATCAGACTTCAGTCCATAGTTCTAGTGCCTGTTCTCAGTGCTCTGAGTTTCCTGAATCCTTTGTATTCGCTGTGTTGGCACCTTGTCCGAGTCCTTTGCCTTGTGCATTCTGATATTCCAGTCTCTGCTTTGTACTTTGTTTCTCTATCCTGTCCTGTACCTGGTTTCTTCTTTCAACACTGCTTTCTGCCTGTATCACCTCTTGGTCCACTGTTGTTAAGATTAATCTGCTGGTACCTATCCCAAGGGCTTCCCCTAATCCATGGAGACGCCATATCATATCCAGTACACGCTTTATTCTGATCAATCTGTGTTTCCCAGTGTATTTGCTTGTCTTTGCCTTCTTTCTTTCTCTTTGCTTACAGTCAGCTTCTGCCCCTGCAGTTCCTGCGAATACCTATTTCAACTCAGATCAGCTTGGTATGTACCCTGTTTATGTTATATGCTAGCATTGCCTCAGGAATCTCCCCTAATCTACAGTGCCTACTGTGAGATATAACCTTTGCCCTGTGCTCCCCGGCCGGACTCCTGGAAGATTGACTGAAACTGAAAATTCAATTCTTGGGCCAATGCTTACCATAGCCAGATTCAAGATGCCTCTGAAGAAAAATAAAAGACTTTGGCATACTCCTACATCCTGCAAGCAAACGGGCCGCAAAACCTCTAGAGTCCGTCTTTTGGAAGACAATGAATATCTGTGTGCTGAGTGTTATTTGCAGAATTCCTATGACCCTAATATGATTACAATGAATACAATATGTATCATGCGGGGGGAGGCACTGTTGCGCGCAAAGCAAGATGGCCACCTGATTCGGTGGTTCCTCAGCCATTGACCTCTACATAGCGCCATAGGTATACTTCCAGCGCAATACTTAAGGCTGAAATGGCAAATTATAGAGTCGGAAAGGCATGTCACCTGCCATACCAACTTTGGGATCCATTGGCCCCATCACTCCGCAGCAGGCTACACCCTCTTCTCTGACGCCTACACGACATCACTGCTGGGATCCCTTCCCGCTTGCAGTGGCACCTACAGGAGGGGCTCACTGACGTCGATCCTGGCGGTCGGAGCATGAGAGTGCTGTAGGTGTAAGCTCGCCTCTGCAGGCTCTGCTGGCACCCGAGCCTCGACGGCTACCCAACTCCACCAACACCTGACATCATGTGACTGTCCGGGAGGTCCGCTTCATGTCGCGAAAGCCTCCAAGTTGAGTGGCTGCAGCAGTGGTACCCGGATCCTCCCCCACTGCCTGAAACACTGGCGGAGCGCTTTGGACCACTTCCCCCTCCGAGCCAGCGTATACATCACCCTTGGGGACGCTCCAGAGGCTTGCCACCTCCCCCGCTTTAATCACTTACTGCAGCACGTCCCTGAGTCATATCCTGGCCCCGGGCTTGGATCTTGCTGCCTGCAGTGCGGCGAATAACTAACGCCGTCAGGGAGGAGAAAGCTCCACTGACCAGTCCCCTGCAAGCCTGGCTGCATAACATTTTCCTCTTGCCGGCTGGTATCCCTGACTTGTTGCCCTCATTTGCTTCGCCTTTCTCTCCCACGCTGGGCAGCCGCCGGCTCCCGGAACCTACAGACCCTGTGGCTTTTCACTCTGCTGCCCCAGGCCGATCCTCCTGGTCACTCGCCCCCTGTGGCTGGCCGGGTGAGGCGTGGTCCTCGCCTTTACTCACCTTGACTGTCACTGTGCCGCCTGGGGAGTTGGGACTCCCACTTACTCCTGCACCTCCAAAAGTCTCTGGCTTGATAGTCTCTGTGCCGCTTTAGACAGAGGCTAAGGCAGCCTCCAGGGAACTGTGTGAAGATATGGTGGCTGTGGCAGTCCCTTCCACAGCTACTGCTGCGGAACCCACCAAAATGCAACATATGATGGACTATATGCGAGAGGGATTTACTACCCTTAACACAAAACTCAACGACATGAGCGACACAATCAGTGCGATAAAGACCCTGATGGAGAAAACAGCCACACATGTTGCCAAGGCTGAAACCAGAATCGGTATGGCTGAGCATACTATAACCGCGCTCAGAGCAGATGTAACATCACTCACCAGGCAGGTGCAGGCCGTCAGCAAAATAAATGAAGATTTGGAATCCAGATCCCTGCACAACAACCTGCGCATAGTCGGTCTCCCCGAAGACAACATGGTGGGGCCCATGAAAGACTTTGTTGACCGCACTCTCCTCTCCCTCCTATACGGCCCTAAATTGTCACCCCAGTTTGCCATAGAACGCGCTCACTAACCACGAAGCCAAAACTAGGGGCCCCTCCCCACCCAACAATTGCCCAAGTCATGAATTACAGCAACAGGGACACACTACTGCGGGCTGCCAGGTCTAAAGGGGAACTACTGCAAGGCTCAAACAGAATCCACCTTTATCGTGACATTTCCATTATCATTCAACAAGAACGGTGGTCCTTCTTGGCAGTAAAGAGGAGGCTCGTTGATCTCGGGGTAAGGTACGCTATGCTGTTGCCAGCCAAGCTCAAAGTTGAGCACTCTGACAAAGTTTTCTTCTTCACAATTCCTGAGGAAGCAATGAAGTTCCTGGATCAGCAATACCCCCGATGAAACTGTTCACCCTCCAATTCTACCGTTGTTGTTATTACATTCTGTTGATTGCTCATCAATGCAGGACACAGTCAATGTACCTGGAAATCGGGGTCCCCTGACATATGTAATCACGATCCCCCTGCGTACATGTTAACCACATGAAGTGGTGCGTATCACACTTATTATTTACTATTCTGCTGTGTTAGAGGTTGGGATGTACGTCGCAAACAGTCCTGCCATGCAAGGTTGCAAATGTTGCTGGTTTGGGTGGTATAGGCTCGTCACCCCTCTGATTGGGAGGGGGGTGTGGGTTGGTCATTTAGGGGAAGTTAAACCGAAAATGCTTGACAGATGTGATGGGGGGTGGGGTTGGCTACAAGGGCTTGACATTTTTCTCTGGATGTGCTCTTCGCTGACCCGTAACGGGTCCATGACCTACTGGTTGCAATGGCCCGATGGAAGCTGACACCCTTTTTGTGCATGAGCTGAAATGTCAGGGAACTGGAGAATCACTTTAAGATGCAGAAACTACAGCTTTATGCTGAATGACGCAAGGCCTGCATCCTTACAAGAAACACATTCCCTAGCTGCTAGCTGTGACAAATTTGCTAAAAGCTGGGGCCCACACCGCTTTTATACACATTACTCTACTCAAAGCTGCAGTGTTATGATCCTTATGCATAAATCACTACAATACATACAAGAACCTCAACCTGGACAGATCCGGGAGCAGAGCACGGCAGTAATCTAGGGCCGCCCGATCCATTCTTTAGGGACAAACCAGAATGGGGTTGAGGATGCCTGGAGGCTGTTACACCCACAGACACACATGTTTTCCTTTTATTCAACTGTACATGACTCACACTAATGGATTGACAGATGGCTTACATCTGGGACACTAATTAACTGGATGGTGGGAGCAGACATATTTCCCAGGACATACTCCGACCACTCCCCGGTCACACTTAGCCAAGCTTGGGACTCGTTACTCAGTACACGGCACTTCTGGAGGTTTAAGCCTCACCCGCTTCGAGATCCTGTATTCAAGGACAAGCTAGGTGAATGCGCCAACAACTATTTTAAAATAAACACGTGCACGGTAGACTCTTATTCTGTCCTTTGGGATGCCTTTAAATCCTATATCTGAGGCATCGCCTTGGCAAAAGAGTCTGGGATCGTTAAAGCCATCCGCCGAAATATCAGAGACAGTGAAGCCTCTCTAAGGGCACTTGAAACACAAAACGCAACAAACCAAGCTACCTCCACTCTGGGCCACATTAAAGATGCACTAGACAGTTTTAGATCCCACGCAGACAGGGAGCAGCATTTCCTGGATAGCCCAGGTGCGTCAAGGCAATACGGTGAGGGGGAACGCCCGGGGAGGGTGTTGGCCAGAACTGATCGGCAGGAGGAGGGCGACCACCACATGCCACTCGTCGAAGACGCTACTGGGAAACTGGTCCAATCTGTTAGACATCAACGAGGTGTTTCGATCATTTTACTCAGCACTTTATACCAATAATGATGAGGCACCCAATCCTGACATAGACGCGTTCCTAGATGGCCTCCTGATTTTTGTGCTCTCCGATGAGGCTAAAGAGGCACTAGATGTCCCATTAATTATTGAAGAGATCTCACTGGCCATTGACGCTTTGCCCGCCGGCAAGGCTATTAAGCAATGCGTTTCGCTGGCGCTGCAAACCTGGTTTTCCTGAGGGAGGTGCGGTTGACGCCAGACTGTCTTGAGTCGTGCAGGTACTGTAACACGAGACACTAACCCAGAACCCACCAGAGTGCAACTGAAGAGTCCTGAATCAGCTCCCCATGCCACAAACAGCTCTTCCCAGGATTTACGTGGCGTAGGAACAATGCAAGCACTGACAGGGAAGGCCAGATGATATCTTTCGGTTTGAACCTTCAAGCAGATAGGGAGTGACAGCTAGACTTCAGCAGAAGGAGTAGTCAGGGTGACAACTGGACTTCAGGAGAAGGAGTAGTCCAGGTGGTGTCCCCGCCGACAAGCAGGGTACCCATCAAGAGTCCAAAGGCTGGATAGGGATGGCAAGGTACAGCAGGAGGCAGACTGGAGGAAGAGGAAAGAAAGGAAAAGAGACAAAATGACAGAGCTGACTAAGGCGGAGGGACAGCAGGGCAAAAGAAAATGGGGGCAACAGGGCAGGACCTAAGGGGAAGCAGCAGGCAGGCCCACTGGAAGGAAGGGACCAAGGCAAGGCAAGGAATAACAAGGAACCAGGGCACAAGGCAAGCAACTCAGGACAGAGTGCTAGGCAAAGGCACAAGGGTTCTGGAGCGCAAGAAGGAGGAAGGGATTCAACCTCGTGAAGACGCAAGGATGCTGGGCTCTACCGGAGAATAAATAGCACCGGCACCAGAACAAGGTTTTGACCGCAAGCCATTGTTGCCAAGCGCTAGTACCACTGCAAATGCGCAGAGTGATAAACACGGCAGCTGTGCATGTGTGATGCATCCAACATGGCTGCACCTGCGGAATGCATCGACCCCAAGAAGCGTAGCCGAGGGTAACGCCAGTGTGGGTAGAGGTGGCATACCCCAGCCAAAGAGCAGAAACGCAGAGAGGGACGGGAAGGAAGACCACTGAACGTAAGTGTTACTGGGTGAGATGCAGCCCGCAGGGAGGGTAGTATGCCGAAGGCTCCCGGCCCAGATGGTACTACCATTGAATTTTACAAATGCTATAAGTCCCTCATTACGCTGCCCTATGGGCTGAATCTTGTTCAAGAAATTAACTGCCCCACACACTTAGGAAGGCATTTATAACTGTGCTTCTTAAACCCGGGAAACCGAGAACACAATGTGGCTCATATCGCCCCCTGTCTCTCATCAATAGTGTTGTTTAAATGTTTGTGAAAGTGTCGGCCCTTCGACTCATGCCCAATATGCCTTATCTTGTGCACCTGGACCGGCCTGGGTTTGTGCCTTGCCGCTCCACTGCCCTCAACTTGAGACGTCTATTTAACATACTAGCCCTAGTGAACCCAGAGGCGGTTGCAGTGACTCTGGACGTTCAGAAGGCTTTCGACTCTGTGTCCAGGCGGTTCCTCCGGGCAGTACTCGAGAAGAGCAATTTTTGTTCCTGATTCGTCTCATGGATACGGCTACTTTACACACAGCCTGTTGCCAGGGTTTGTACCAATGGCCTACTCTCGCCCCCATTTGACATCTGCAGGGGGACTAGGCAGGGCTTCTCGCTTTCCTCACTAATCTTTGCTATAGTCATTGAGCCACTGGCTGACCTAGTGCATCAAAAGCATGCGCATAGGGGCATCAGACTCTCAGGCTCTCCCAAAATCATCTTGCTGTATGCAGCAGATGCATTGTTGTACATAATTCTTTTTATTATAATTTTTTATTTGCATTTATAAAGTGCACATCGGCCCTTGGGCATCGTGGCACTGTTACAGGATATTTGCTTAGACGAACAACGGATAGAGTACAGTTACAATAGTTTACAGCAGTTAACAGGAGTTTATAGCATGTGTATTCATTTATGCAGTGTGAATTCATTTCATTACACTTCAATTTATGCAATTTCGTAATAAGATTCAGTTACCACATTCAGACAAGGGTGTGTGTAAGAGTCATTGGTTAGTGGAAGAGTTGGGTTTTAAGTGTCTTGCGTAACACTGTGTGGGAGGTTTCTTTTCTTTGTGCTGGTGGGAGCATGTTCCAGTTCTTTGGAGCAAGGACTGCAAAGCAAAGCTTGCGCCTCCGCTTTGGCTCTTTTGAAGGTCGGTACTGCAAGCTTGTTGCAGTGTTGGGTCTGCTTGGGTCTTTCTGAAGTGGCGCGGTGAATGGTTTCAGTGAGGTAGGGGGTGCTGTGTTTGATAGGCAGGAGTGAGTGATGGAGAGGGCTTTAAAGAGAATACGCTCTGTGACTGGGAGCCACATGATAAATGTACAATTTCTTTGACTCCTTTAAAATGCACCAATTGCTAACAGTTTCAAATGGCATACAAATCAATAGCAAAAGGTATCAATAATGCATTTGGGAGGAAAATAAGTTGGTTAAACAATTGGCAGAATACTGGGCCCCTAACATTAGGCACAGTTCTGTGTAAGTATCCCCCAACCTGGGCAACCTGAAAATAAAGTATATTGACATGCTCAGTCCATATATTGTTTAGCAGAGTCTTATTTCCTTCTACAAATGTTCTACTACCCCAATGTACCTGGTGTAGCAGAGTTTGTCGATGGGTCATCAACGGATCCTTCTTGAGTGAACTCCCATAAAGGCAGGGCCACTGATCGTCGAGATTCCTCGAAGAAAAGGGTGAACAATGTTGTTGAGGCAGCAGCTTCAGTCCTTGCGGTGCTCGTCGACGATCGGTCGGGTACGTCCTGCAAACATGAGGCGTGCGGTGCACTTTGACGATGATAGTTTGTTGCCACAAAGCAGATCAATGAAGAACGTAGGCCCAGCAAGGATGTTGGGTCATCAGCGGTTGGCGTCAGCGTTTGGGACTCGACCACGGCTGGCTTTCGGATCTTCGTCGGCGTCTTTGAGGACTTTCGGTGGCAGGAAACTCACCAGCGGATTCTCCTTGGTTCGTCGGCGACCTTGACTTTCTCCGGCGGGACAAAGCGGTCGACGATGATGGGCAAGGGAGTCCTTGATTCAAATGTCTTAGGCAATGGAGGGTTGGGGCTCCGGTCAACGATGTTACAGCGGTCCTGCGAACCTCGGTCGATGACGATGGACTTCAATGTCCAGGCGCTTCACTTCAGATCATCTGCGGCCCCCTTTTCCAGTTGGCAGCCTTTCGATGACTGACTTCCAGGGAGCCTTGCTGAAGGTTAGCTGGTGCATGATGTTTCTCGTAGCTGTCACGCCACGTTGGAGACTGGGGTCCGCCGCGTCCGCTCTCCCCGTCACCTCCTGGCGAGTCTACCCGAGCTTCTGCGCCTGGGGACTCGCCAGAGGGAGAGCGTTGGTTGTCGGGGCCGGAGGGCCACGGCGCATGCGCGGGAGACCTCTGTCTCGGTTCCGCGCATGCGCCGTGGACTGGGCTCGAGTCCAAGGGCTTGTCTTCCAGGACTCGCTTTGAGTACGCTTTGAGTACGCCGGCGCCCGGAGGTGAAGCGGCTTGCGTTTCAAGCCTCACGGGCGCCGGCGACCCATAAATGGAGCCGCAGATCGAGGCAAGCCGCGTCTCAACGCGGTTTGCTTCGTTCTGTGAGCATTCCTACCTGGGCTGCCTGCTACTTACCTGAGCCCACCCTGGGCTGCCTGCAACTTACCTGAGTCCACTCTGGGCTGCCTGCTACTCATCTGAGTTCCCCCCTGGGCCTTCTTACATACTCTACCTGGGATCTACCTGGGCCTGCCAGCATACCTTACCTGGGATCTCCCTGGGCCTGCCAGCATCTCCCTGGGCCTGCCAGCATACCTTACCTGGGATCTCCCTGGGCCTGCCAGCATACCTTACCTGGGTTCTCCCTGGGCCTGCCAGCATACCTTACCTGGGTTCTCCCTGGGCCTGCCAGCATACTTTACCTGGGTTCTCCCTGGGCCTGCCAGCATACTTTACCTGGGTTCCCCTGGCTCTGCCAGCAACTTACCAGACTCAACTCAGGGCCTGCCGACATACTTTTACCTGGATCTCCCTGGGTCTGCCAGCATACACTTACCGGGGTCCCCTGTGATTGCTGCCCTAGGGTTACCTTTCGGTCCCCTTCAGTTTGGTCACCTGTTCCAGCCTGGTTCCTTCCATTCCTGTCCGGCCTTACCCTCTACATCCGTTCCTGTGGACTAAGAATATATCTGCCACGCCGGAATCATTGACCTCCGCTTCAGTTCACGTGCTTTTGGACTTGATTCCATCGGACTCCATCCTTGCCCGTGATCGGCAACAAGACTGTAGCCTCTCCTGTCTGTGCTTGCACAGTCCCTTCGTCACGTTAATCAGGAGAGTGCTTTCCGTGACATTGGGAATCGGCCCATCCTCCACCCAGTATCAGTTTTGGGTGGCAGAGAGGCTGGTCTCTCGTGCCACAAGCTCGTCTTTTGACTGGTTCCAGACTGGTGAACTCGGCAAGATCAAAGACCAAGAAACCAGGTACGCAGCCCTCTCGTGCTTCCCAACTTGACAGGATATCAAAGAGGGAAGCGCCGACATCATAACCTATATCAGCCGCTTCCGACTATTAGCAACTGATTCTCAGTGGCCTGAAATCACGCAGAAGACCCCGTTTCGTCAAGGCTTGAGAGAGGAGTACAAGGACGAGTAACTCCATATCCCCGAACCACAGAGTCTCCAACACATGATTGATCAGGTGCTCCGCATTGACCAGAGGCTAGCCGAGCGGAGGGCAGAAAGACGTTGGCTCCAAAGAAACAATCCCGGAATGACCAGTTTACCCGCCGGATCGTTCGGTCCTACTGAATCAGGATCAGAGCCAATGCAGTTGGGAGCCATGAGAGGTCCATTGTCTGAGGAAGAAAAGAAACGGAGAAGAACATTACGCCTATGTCTTTATTGTGGAGCTGCCGGGCATTATCTGGGTACGTGTCCTTTACGTCCACAGAAGAAGAAGGCGGGAAACTAAAAGACCTGTCGTGTATTGGAAGGGCAGCGACAGGTCCTATTCCATCTTCAGACCTTTCCACATTTTGTTCTATACTTCTTCCCATGCAACCTGCGGTATTACAGACCTTGAAGATCCGAATCAAGTTGCCTGACAAGAATCTGGAAGTGTTTGGGCTGTTGGACAGCGGAGCTTCCGGCAATTACATCGACGAGGCTTTTGCCTCCAGTCACAAGATTCCGCTCTTGTCTAGACTCACCGCCCTACTCGTAGAGGTCATTGACGGGACTCCTTTGTCCTCCGGGCCCGTCCGACAGTTTACAGTGGGTCTAACTCTCCAGATCGCTGGTAATTCTGAGGAACTCGCCTTGGATGTTATCAAGTCTCCTACCTACAAGGTCGTCCTGGGGTTACCTTGGCTACAACACCATAACCCGGTTATAGATTGGAGAACACAGACCTTGACCTTTTCCTCCGCGGTTTGCGCCCAGAAGTGCAAATTATCAGCTCCTACCCAGGTTTTCTCAACCACCCTGGAAACATATGGCAGTGGGGTCCGTCTTTGTTCCACTTCTCTGATCCCGCAGGAGTACGCCGACTTTGAACAGGTATTCTCTGAACCAGGCGACATACCTCTTCCGCCACATCGTTCATTCGACTGCTCCATCGAGTTGTTGCCGGACTGTGTCATTCCCCATGGGAAACTGTGTGCTTTAACCCGGGACGAAAGACAAGTACTTCAGGATTACTTGTCAGATTGCTTGCAGAAAGGATACACCGTTCCGTCCAAGTCGCCCGAAGGATTTCCCATGTTTTTTGTGAAGAAGAAGGAAGGCACCTTGAGACCCTGTGTAGATTACCGGCAACTAAATGACATAACTGCAAAGGACCGTTATCCATTACCATTGATTCGCAGTATCCTAGAAACTTTACACACAGCTCGGATCTTCACCAAACTGGACTTACGCGGGGCCTACCACTTGGTCCGCATCAAGAGTGGAGATGAATGGAAAACGGCTTTCAAGACACCTTTTGGGCATTATGAATATAGAGTCATGCCATTCGGTCTATGCAATGTCCCCGCTATCCTTCAACGGTTTATGGATAACATCTTTGGTGATCTAATTGGTTTGTCAGTCTGGGTGTATTTGGATGATATCCTGTTTTTTTCCAAATCCTTTGAAGAGCATGTGGAACACGTTCGGGAGGTCCTTCGCTGTTTGTCCTGTAATCATCTATTCGCAAAGGCGGAGAAATGCTGCTTTCATCAGCCTAGTATCGAGTTTTTGGGATTTGTGATTAACCAAGATGGGATAGAGATGGATCCTAAGAAGGTGCAAGCCATACAAGAGTGGAAACCACCCCACGACGTGAAATCTCTTCAACGCTTTCTGGGATTTGCCAATTTCTACAGGCGCTTTATTCCACAGTTTTCTCATATCTCAGCGCCCCTCACCAGGCTGACCAGCAGTAAAGTGGTTTTCAAGTGGGATTCCTTTGCATCTCAGGCTTTTGACACCTTGAAGTCAAATTTTATGGCCGCCCCAATTCTGCGCCATCCACAGGATGATCTACCCTACATTGTGGAGGCCGACGCTTCCAACTTCGCTGTCGGAGCTGTTCTCCTACAGAAAGATCCAGCGACGTCAGTAGAACATCCAGTAGCCTATTTCTCTCGCAAATTGAATCCCAGCGAGAGAAATTACGCGGTTATTGAAAAGGAATTGTTGGCTATTAAGACCGCTTTTGAGGAATGGAGACATCATCTACTCGGAGCTCGCTTTTCCGTGGAAGTTCGGACTGATCATCGCAACTTGCAGTACCTACGCTCCTTGCAATGTCGAACGCCTCGTCAAGCCAGGTGGGCCTTCTTCTTCTCTCCGTTTGTGTTTCATGTCACTTACGTTCCGGGAACCTCCAACCTGAAAGCGGATGCTCTCTCCCGATCCCTGGAGAAAGAGGAAGAGACGGCCTGTCCGGATCAGCCACTGATTTCCCCTCAGCATTTCTTACTGACTTTGTCACCTCACCTTGAGTCAATCGCTGACGCCACCCGGACGGATCCTGAAAGGTCGGCCCTTCTTAGGCGTCGGTCAGTGTACGAACATGATGGGCTTTTGTTTTTCCGGAAAAGGCTGTACATTCCTAAGGGAACAATCCGAGATAGCATATTGCATGGATTTCACGATTCACCTATCGGAGGTCATCGAGGAATGAGAACTACACGAGAATTGATATCCCGACAGTTTTGGTGGCCTGGATGGGCTACCGAAGTTCAGAAGTACGTCAAAAGCTGTCCTGTTTGTGCCCAGTGCAAAATTCCGAGAAGACGGCCGTTGGGATTGCTGGTACCTACTGAAGTGGCACCTTACCTGTGGCATACCATCGCCACGGACTTCATTGTGGATCTGCCTCCCTCCGAAGGGTTTACCTGCATAATGGTTGTTGTGGATGGTTTCACCAAACTAGCTAATTTCATTCCATTTAACAAGATTCCTACGGCGACCCAAATGGCTTCAGCATTTCTACATGAAATCTATCGATTGCATGGCCTTCCGGAAAAGATCATTTCAGATCGTGGTTCCCAGTTCATCTCTTCTTTTTGGAGCAAGGTGTGTGGCCATCTAGGAATTCGTAGAGCTCTAAGCTCGGGTTATCACCCACAGACCAATGGGCTCACCGAAAGGACTAATCAGACGTTGGAGGAGTACCTCCGCTGTTTTGCTAACGCTACTCAGTCCAACTGGAAGGCTGGGTTAGACCTTGCTGAGGTATCCTACAACAATACTGTTCATGCCTCCATTGGGGTCTGTCCGTTCTTCTGCTCAACTGGCCAACATCCCAAATTGATGCCCTTCCATCCCGTACCCGCCAGTACTGTTCCATCCGCTGATGCCCTGGTCTCAAGCATCCAACAGCAACAGGAATTGGCACGCAAGATCCTGAGAGAAACCAAGGATCGGATGAAGGCTCAGGTGGACAGGAAGAGGAGTGTGGAACCAGATTTTCAAATCGGGGACAAGGTTTGGTTATCCTCTAGGAACCTGCCGCTTCGCAATTTGCCTGTCAAACTGGCTCCCCGTTATTTTGGTCCATTCACTATTACCAAGCGGCTGTCCTCAGTAGCGTTCCGTCGCCAGTTACCCCCTTCTTGGCATGTACACCCAGTTTTCCATGTCTCCTTGTTGAAGCCCTATGTTGTCGATACCTACGGTCGCACCTGCCCTCGCCCAACCTCAGTCATAGTGCACGGCGTCCCGGAATTTGAGGTTCAGGAGATCTGTGATGCTCGTTATCGCAGGGGGGTGCTCCACTATTTGGTGGATTGGAAAGGGTACCCGGCTTGTGATCGTATTTGGGAACCACACCGGCATGTGCATGCTCCCCGCTTGGTGCGTGAGTTCTATAGGCAGTTTCCTTGGAAACCCGGGGCCCCGGGCCTTCCTGGGAGGGGGCATAGTGTCACGCCACGTTGGAGACCGGGGTCCGCCGCGCCCGCTCTCCCCCTCACCTCCTGGCGAGCCTACCCGCGCCTCCGCGCCTGGGGACTCGCCAGAGGGAGAGCGTTGGGTGTCGGGGCCGGAGGGCCACGGCGCATGCGCGGGAGACCTCTGTCTCGGTTCCGCGCATGCGCCGTGGACTGGGCTCGAGTCCTAGGAAGGGCTTGTCTTCCAGGACTCGGTTTGAGTACGCCGGCGCCCGGAGGTGAAGCGGCTTGCGTTTCAAGCCTCACGGGCGCCGGCGACCCATAAAAGGAGCTGCAGATCGAGGCAAGCCGCGTCTCAACGCGGTTTGCTTCGTTCTGTGAGCATTCCTACCTGGGCTGCCTGCTACTTACCTGAGCCCACCCTGGGCTGCCTGCAACTTACCCGAGTCCACTCTGGGCTGCCTGCTACTCATCTGAGTTCCCCCCTGGGCCTGCTTACATACTCTACCTGGGATCTCCATGGGCCTGCCAGCATACCTTACCTGGGATCTCCCTGGGCCTGCCAGCATACCTTACCTGGGATCTCCCTGAGCCTGCCAGCATACCTTACCTGGGATCTCCCTGGCCCTGCCAGCATACCTTACCTGGGTTCTCCCTGGGCCTGCCAGAATACCTTACCTAAGTTCTCCCTGGGCCTGCCAGCATACTTTACCTGGGTTCTCCCTGGGCCGCCAGCATATTTTACCTGGGTTCCCCTGGCTCTGCCAGAAACTTACCAGACTCAACTCAGGGCCTGCCGACATACTTTTACCTGGATCTCCCTGGGTCTGCCAGCATACACTCACTGGGGTCCCCTGTGATTGCTGCCCTAGGGTTACCTTTCGGTCCCCTTCAGTTTGGTCACCTGTTCCAGCCTGGTTCCTTCCATTCCTATCCGGCCTTACCCTCTACATCCGTTCCTGTGGACTAAGAATATATCTGCCACGCCGGAATCATTGACCTCCGCTTCAGTTCACGTGCTTTTGGACTTGATTCCATCGGACTCCATCCTTGCCCGTGATCGGCAACAAGACTGTAGCCTCTCCTGTCTGTGCTTGCACAGTCCCTTCATCACGTTAATCAGGAGAGTGCTTTCCGTGACATTGGGAATCGGCCCATCCTCCACCCAGTATCAGTTTTGGGTGGCGGAGAGGCTGGTCTCTCGTGCCACAAGCTCGTCTTTCGACTGGTTCCAGACTGGCGACCTCGGCAAGATCAAAGACCAAGAAACCAGGTACGCAGCCCTCTCGTGCTTCCCAACTTGACAGTAGCTCGGGAAGAGGTCTCCTAGCCAGGCCCTCTCTTGGCTCAGTTCTTGGAGACACGACAGCTTTCGGATTGCATCGAAGGAAAAAAGCAGCAGCAAAGACTTCTTCCTACAGCTGGGCTTCAAGGTAAGCATAAAGTTTCGACTTCAGCTTCTGAACCTGAACAATTCCAGTAAGTGAGAGGTCCCCAGATATACTGTTGTGTCTCTCATTCACACTGATGGGCCAAGCTCAGCAGCCAATCATTCAGTGCGGCATTCATGAAGGCAGGCAGCCAATCAGGCTCACAGTGCATTCAGGCCATTCTTCTCCATCCAGACACTTACAACAAGAAATGTGGATTGGGACAAGCACCCAGCAATTCAGCACTCCACAGTGCATTCATGCCAGTTTCGGGCAGGGCTGTCTCATTCATTGTGTCACACACTAGAAACCAGACACCCATAACATGAAATGTATATTGGTCACACACTCCATTCACCCTGTTCCCAACCCAAGGGTGTACCAACAACATACAGTCATTGGGAAGGCTCAAGCCAGTCTGGCTTGGACTTCCCCACAATACCATATTTGGAACGTCCACCCAACAGCCAGTCAGGGGAAGGGAGAGAGTCAGGGCTTCCCTTCACTTTGGGAAAACAAGGTAACAGGCAACAGAAAGTAAGGGGCCACAGGGGCCATCTTGTCTCCTATCAGGGCCTGGGTATCCCAAAATGGAGAATACTCGGAGCACCTGTCAAATTCAGCATGGAGCTGCCACCATCCCATACCCTGCTCTGTGGGCTACACACAGGTGTCCAAAAACATACACTAGGGGTACAGGGTTGTACCCCCACCCATTGGTGCCATAAGGGTATTCCAAGGGTTGGTTCACTACAACCAAAAAGAGGAAAAGCTGCAATGTCAGAAGTCCTGCATGGACTGCTGTGCAGAAAATAACACAGAACACACATAATAAAAGGAGTACAGGACAAGGGCATGGTGGCCCTGTCCCTCCGATGCATTTCCAGCTTCACACTAGCAGACACCACCGCTGCCCCACGAGATTCCATGGGGTTTTCCTGGTCTCCCTATGAGATTAAGTATCTCAGGGTTATTGTTACGAGACCTCAAACCACACTGTACAACCAAAACGGGTCCTACCTGCAGCAACTATCGGTTAAACTGCGTACCTGGGCAAAAATGCCCATCATGCTTGCTGGCCGTGTGTCATTCCTTAAGATGATAATACTGCCGCAACTATTGTACCGGTTCCTGAATGTTCCGATCTGGCCCGGGGAAGCGCTGTTCGAAACACTGAAGGTCGCTGTAAATTGCTATCTATGGCACGCTGGGGCAGTAAGACTTAAATGTTCCACGCTTATGAGACCATATAACCAGGGCAAGCTTGCCATTCCAGACTTGGAGATGTACTGGCAGTGCTCCCACATGTGAAGATTGAGTGATTTGCCGCTGGACCTCGCGACGTTTGCTCCTTGGTGCTGCCCCTGCTGTGGAAGGAACCTGGAGTTGTCAGCCCTCCAGCCACCACCGCACTTACATGGGACAGAATACATCGGCTCCTAGATAACCCAAGCCCATTCCATAGTGTTTTACCACTCTGGAACCTCCATCCTGGGTTTCCCAAAAGAAGTAAAATAGCTGCGCACAAATGGGCAGAAGACGGCTATTCCACCTTGGGTGACTTGTTCGTAATGAGATCCTTTGTCGAGTTGCCCGAACTGCCCAGACACCCCACCCAGCAGACGTCCTGGTGGCTACAATATGCAGGACTTCACTGTGCGTTCAAAAATGCATGGAAGGAGTCCCCTCAAAGCACCTGGATGAGTCACTACTAGCACTAATTACAGAAGGTGCCTCGCCCTCTGGGATGGTATCCAAACTATACAGGTTTTTGTAGGATCGGGTGAAGAAACCACTGTCCAAGCTCTGGGAGGATTGGGGTAGAGACCTGGGTTTGAACATTACGGATGAGGGCTGGGAACACATTTGCATGCAGACATGTACAGTTTCTCTTAATGCTAGGTATCGGCTGATACAATTTAAGGTATTGCACAGATTCCACTACACCCCCACCAGGCTGCACCTTATGTCCCAGGATCACTCCCCCCTGTGCCCCAGATGCCACTCAGAGGATGCACACTACTTACACATCGTCTGGTCTTGCCCAAAGATATCTGGGTACTGGGATGAGGTCTGTGCCGTTGTAGCTTCAATGCTGGATCATGTCATTGAACCCTGCCCAATGAACTGTCTGTTTCACGAGTTCTTGTCACTCCAGCGTACATATCATAAACTTGCTAGTCTTTGTATGATCCTTGCTGTGCGCTGTATATTGCTGTATATTCTGTGGCTCAGACCTGCCACTCCCTTTGTGAAACAGTAGTGTGCAGTAGGACCCCAGCCGGCCCATAGAGCTGGGGGTTTCCCAACAACACTTTAAGATGAGCAGCAGCACCCTTGAGATGGATGGGGATGCAGATTAATACTCTCGCATCAAATCAATAATGACAACTCGATAGTTTGGCAAAGGGAGTCTGTTTAATGACAAGTACAAAAAACGGGGAGTTCATGAATATCAGCAATCGCTCGATCTTCCTTCTTGCTTCAACTCCAATTAATTTCAGAAAAAACACATAATTTATACTAAAAACTTGTCATCACTGACGTGTAATGCTTCAAACTGAGCATGCAACTCTATTGGTACTAGGAAGGTAACTTTAATATAGGTGCTATATCTGTATATGGTAACAGGGAGTGGGGATTGGGTAAACACTGTCAGGTAGGGCATCTAAGCCCTTCCTTCAAATATGGCTACTGTAAACATCACTAAAAGTACAACGTCTCATTGGTTCTACTAACTATAGGACCCTAGATTACTTGGTCCAGTACGATTGGGTTGGCAACAACCCCACTCATACTTTTAGCAGCGTGCAGAATAGCCGGCCAGGTGCAGGGAGTTCATCTGCACCCCCAGCTTCCCTCCAATTATTGTTAGAATCAATCATCACCTCACTGGTCATGTGTCAATTATTTCTTTGTGGTTGGCCTTGAGACTGCTTCTTGGTCTGGAAAAGTAAAGACATCTGTGCATGGCACAATTCCATGCATAGGTGTGAAAGTTTCATCCCTTCTCGCTCGTCTGGTCATGTGATTCCGACACCGTGAAATCGTCTTATTCTTCATACAATTTGTGTATTTGATTTAATTCTGCCAGCCATCTGCCATCTGGGGCTTATCATGATATTTCTGAACAGGATACTCTGTTCTTCTTTTCATAAATTGTATCCACTGTTGGTCTATTTCAGCCGATACGACCTTGGCTTCTTGGCACGATTTGCCTTCGTCTGACTTTCTCTCTGGCCCTCATTACGACCCGGGCGGAATTCGGAAAACGATGGCGGAAATGCAATACCGCCATCGAATAGCGCTCGGTGCGACTATGACCCGTCACCGCAAAGTACGAAGCCATTAGCGACACCGTAGTGAACGCCAACGCTAACTGCACCAAGCACGCGCGCGCGCGCCATGCCAAACCGCAAACACCACCATGGCGCAAGGGTACGCCAATTCCGACCCTAGCGGACATGTACCTAACGCCATGAAGCATGGCGGAATGTACCATTCCGCCATGGTGAGAAGTACGGCATCGCGAATCAACCGTAAACGGCCACACTGAGTGCCTGTACACCGCTCCCTGCCCACAAAGTACAACTCCCCGTAGGTGCAATGAAGTCACAATGCAACCATTGAAATGTACAAGTCACCCATGCATGCCAACGAACAAAAGAAACACAACAGGGGCCAATGGGAGCTGCAGGGCACAGATGGCACGAATACAGAAGCCATCCCAATGGACATGACCACAGTCCCCCACCAAGAAACGCACGCAAACACAGGCACCTGTGACCAGCAATATTCCGAGAATCACATCATTCCACCAGTCCACCTGGCTGACCGGCATCTGTTACACAAAACCCAATCCCCCGCCCCTGAGCATGACAACAATCAAACTGTCATATTGGCAGCCCCCATCCCTGACCTCACGGGCTTCGTAGGCAAACGCGCCCAGTACAGTACCACGCAACTAAACTCTGAAGCTGGAACCCAATGCAGATCTCCCCACAATACATCGCCCCCCAAATAGGCATATGCCACATCACTTGCAAAGAAAAACGCTACACGGGCCAAATCAGAATAGAAATTTAATGCACATCAAAATCACCAAGCCCATACAGCCATCAGGCCATGAACTCCAAAACACTTTTCACCATTGTGGGCTGCATCCGCAAGAAATGACCAGCCACTACTTGTGTGACGCCCTGTTCCCTCATGGTACACAGAGCCACATTCACGTACGAAAAGGCAACATGGAAGCGCACACAACCGCAGGGCCGTCCCAATGGGGAGGCACTAGTCCAGCTGAAAGGCCGAAATGTTGCTCCGAGCCACCAGTACTGCGTAAGGGCATGTGGGCCATTGGCGATCGTCCCATAAGATCGTAATGCTGCTCCACTGATTAACACGAAGCAGCAGGTGTCGGGAGTAAAACCCATCTGCAGGAGTGGCATACAGATGGCAGTGGCAAAAGGGGAGGAGATACCTGTCAACCAAAAGAAAAGAAAAAGAACAGAATGGCCATCAGAACTACATTCCAACAACTCACTTCAATGATCACACTAAATCCACAGCCATATGCATGCTAGCCCACTCCAAAGGATCATCACCACCCCAAAACCACTTGCGACTCATAACCATCTATATCGAGGTGCAAACACCATCACAAACGAGTGTACCTGTGCATGCGTCTGTCAAAACAGAATCCATCAGATGGGAATGTTAACGTGCATGGACACAAGTGTCTGAGGGCGCGTCGAGACAGGGAGGGCTCAACAAGGCCAGATAGACGATGGTCCCACTATGGCAGCCCTGCATCACATAGCGTAGGGGAGGCGGATAGATCCCAAGAAGCCCTGTACATGGCAAACTCTGTATCAAATCACCTGCCCATGCATCCATCCATCATTCCCTCATCCCGGGATCAAAACGCCTGAATAATTACTCACATGACATTAGAAACATCCATTGAGTCTGTGCGTTATGCAGCCTGCAAAATCCACAGTGCCCCAGCCCGTAATTCCAGTGTCGTGAAGTAACATGTATTTGGGAACGGCCGGCCTCATCGGCCACGTAGCTATTGCGCATCCCAAACTATTCATATCAATCATTGCTTCCTCGCCATGGCCCCTGTCTCAAGGACATTGAACAATAGAACGTTATATTTGCAGTCAGACCTGTGGGCATCTCCTCACCGCTAGCTGGAAACCGAAAGCGCCGCCCTTCGAATTCCTCATTTGCAACATCACGTCGAAAAGGCATCTGTGGCTGTTTGAAATCACTAATTATTCCATCGAGTGCGGCTGTGTGTGAAAATGGCAACTGCCTTCACCCACAAATGGGACGCCCCGCCCGTCGTTGCAACTCGGTACAGTGATGCATGAGGGCCCACCGTTACTCGAGTACTACGTTCCACTGACCCTTCACAAGTCTGTTCGCGACTGCACAGATAGTATGTGAAACAATGGGACCACAGCAGAATGAACATATCAACCAATCTCACACGGCCATCGGGTACAAATACATGATTGCAATAGCAAGATGCCATTCCCCGAATTGCAGCGTTGTGCGCGGGACGTGCCCGGCCAAAGGGGAGAGCAGTTTGCACAGGTGGAATTAATCACCACAGGTGGAGGCCATACAGCCTGAAAACACATAAATTGCACAGCCAGTCTCCTCCCACAACCACACCGAAATGCTACCGGCAGGACTCGCGATGTTGGCCCTGGGGGACCTGATAGCACTGCAAGTACTCCAACTCCAAGAAGAAGACGAACACCAACTACAACCGGCCGCACGGAGGAGACGCAGGAGGAGGAGGAGGGCAAGGCAGGGCCAGCAAGGGCCGCCAGCACAGCCACTACCACCACGCAGGCAGCCCGCAATCCCACGCCTCCGAGCACATCCGTTCAACCTCACTGATGAGCAGATCCACACCCTCTACCGTCTGGACCGGGACACCATAGCCGCCATTGTGGACATGACACAGGCTGACCTTGTCAGCATGATAGATAGCCCAACCGCCATCCCACCCCTACTGAAGGTGGTGTCTGTACTACACTTCCTGGCCACAGGCACCTACCAGCACACAGTCGGACAGTTGCATGGCATTTCTCAGCCACTGTTCTCACGGACACTATTGCAAGTGCTCGATGCCCTCCTGCAGCACGCAGACGACTACATCTCTCTACCACGCTCGGAGCAGGAAATTACCAACACAAAAGTGGGATTCCATGCACTTGCCGGCATACCGGGTTGCATTGGTGCCATCGACTGCACCCATGTTGAATTGGTCGTCCCACATGCCATGGAGGCCCAGTACCGCAACCGAAAACAATTTCATTCCCTGAATGTACAAATGGTGTGTGACTCCAACAGGATCATTACACATTGTTGTGCCCGATTCCCTGGATCAACCCATGATTCTATGGTCTTGAGGAACTCTACAATACCACGCTACATGGAGCGACACGCAGGGAACAGATCCTGGCTACTCGGTGAGTCTCATTACATGCATGAATATGTGGGGTATGTGATTTGGCTATGACCTGGCAGGAAGGGGGGGGGGTGTGCGTACGTAGCAATGGTATTCCACATCATGCGTTTCTCGTCCACATACAGGTGATGCTGGGTATCCACTGAAGAGATGGCTCCTCACACCAGTCCGGAACCCACGGGACCAGCATGAGGAGGACTACAACCATGCCCACTCACGTACCCGTGTAGTCATTGAACAGGCATTCGGCCTACTGAAGACTCGTTTCCGCTGCCTCAGCAGGTCTGGCGGGGCACTCCTGTACCGCCATGAGAAGGTTGCAAAGATGGTGATGGCATGTGTCATGCTCCACAACATGTGCGTACGTAGAAATGTGCCCATGCCCCCTGACGCAGAACTGCAAGCACCTGATGATGGTCATGATGAGGGTGGGGATGTGGCAGCACCTCATGGAGTCTGTGAGGCACCGGAGGCCCGTGACATTCGTCAGCATCTCATTGATGCATGCTTCTAGCACTCACGCCTGGTGGCTGATACATGGACACGGGACTCGTGGCACTGTGTGTGTCTGGGACATGCACAATATGGACTGTACGCCTATGATGGCCTAGTACACAAAGATCAATGTCCACACATCTCATTGGTTGATCGTGCACTGTTTATGGCATATGTGATATCATGATGAACACCCTATCGACCCGCCACCCAAGTGAGCCCAACACACCCCCTCCACCCTCCTACCTCCCCCCCGAACACCAGTGTCCAAAGATGCTCATTGTCAGTGGGCTGTCGCTATTGCAAGCCCCCTCTGCGGGTATCAGGGGCACCCCTGCCTGTGGAGCGCAGGTTCCTCCCAGATCTACGTTGGGGGCTGCCCTGGACGGAACTTGCAACGGATGATGTCTCTGCCTGCTCACGTCCATGCATGTCCCTAAGGGTTTGCGAGAGCTCAGTGAGCACACGGCGCACTGCGGCAAGTTCGGCACATACGTCTTTGGACGTCGCATGCAGTTCCCCCCTCAGGCTCTCGGTGCTTCTCTCCATTTGTGCCCTTAGCGTCTCTGTACCTCTCTCCATTTCTGCCCTAAGTGTCTCAGTTGATGTTTCTATGTCTGCCTTAGTGCCCCCACATTCATCGGCATGGTCCTTGAGGAGCGTGGCCATTTGCTGCTGTTGCACGATTAACTGGTCGAGGGACTGTTGCCTCTGCTGGGCCATGGCCATTTGCGGGGGTGTCACAGAGGGGCTGTTGTCCTCATGTTGCCTTGCCACAGGGCTTGTGGGGGATGGCCAGTCGTCGTCTTGTGGGTGCCCCTGCGTGGTATCCTCATGTTGTACGGGATGGGACAGACAGGGGGATTGGGACAGGTCATGGATGGATCTGACTTCGACATCCCCGTCTTCGGTGTCCGAGCATGCTGCCATCAATGGGGTGTCACCTATGGTGCTGCTGCCACCAGAGGCAGTGCCTTCTGTGGCATCCATTGGGGGGACCTGTGGTGGTGGTGGTGTGCCCATGCTGGCTGCTGGGGTGCCTGTTGATGTTCCCTCCTCTGTGCTGCCACCTGATTTGTGCTGCTGCCGTGTCTTGATGCGTGCAGCTGAGGTGGAGGGTCTCTGGCCGTTGGTCTTGGCCCTCTTTGCAGGTGTGCTGGTAGGGGTGTCCTGAAGCTCGTCGTTTGGATCGGACCCTGTGGTGGAGTAAAGGAGGGCGAGGGTTATTGATGGGTCTGTGGGAATTGGAATGGCATTGTATCACATGCATTGGAGTGGTACCTGAGGGTGATTTGGGTCAGGGCCTTGGAGGTGCTTTCATTTGTGTGTGGAGTGAGGGTGCAGTTGTTTGGCAGCCTGCAGTTAGGGTGTGCCTGCTGCACGTGTAGTGCGTGTTTTAGGGGTTTTTAATTATTTATGTATTTATTGTGGGTTTTAACGTGCGCTATCAGGCCTATGTGTGTGGACGTTCTCCTGGACATGTGTTTCTGTAGCACTATGTGGACGCATGGTACTTCACATGGATGGACTGTGTGGATTTGGCATTTTTTTATTTGGCCCCCCTACCTGAATCTTCGGATGTCTGCACTCCTTTCTCCATCCCTCCGACTCCCTCTATGCTCTCCATTCCGATGGTGGACGCACAGATTTCTTCCCAGGGGGTCAACTTGATGGGTGATTCAGGACCTCCCCCGGTGGCTGTGGCAATGTTGCGGTTGGCAGAGAGTATGCTGCGGACGCGTATCCGCAGGTCGTCCCATCGCTTGCGGCATTGCTGTGGGGTGCGGGGTGCGGTCCCCACCGCACTTACCCGCTGTGCCACCAGAGCCCATATGGCCTTCTTGTTTGCAAGTGCCGTTCTGGTCATTTGCGTGGAGAAGACGACGGCAGCATTCTCCTGGAGGGTCTCTGTTAGCACGGTGAGTTCCTCACGGGAGAAGTGGACCTGCCGCTTGCGGTCGCACGCTTTCTTCGCTACTTTTCCCATTTTTCTTGGTTTCGCTAGGGTGGATGACGGGTTGGGGTGTGTTTCAGGGTAGTGATTTTAGTGGTTGTGTGGTTTTAGTGGTTTTATAGGTGTACGGCGGGATGTTTCCCGTTCCGGGGCCATGTTTTAACTTCCGTTTCCGTATATTTCCGGTCACCGTACTTTCCGGTAGGCGCACACTGCGGTGACCGCTAAGAGGGGTGGCGGTATTGCACCTAGGGCGCCGTACGGCGGCGGTGTGGGCCGTTTTGGGGTCATTTCCGCCATCGCGGACTTTGCACTTCCGCCATGGCGTGGTGCTCGTGCCCGATGGGTCGGAATGGGCCGCACTTTGCTCCTTCGTGCAATGGCGGAAACGCTATTTACGCTGTGGCGGTCCGGTCAGTCACTTTCCGCCAGGGTCGTAATGAGGGCCTCTGTCTTTAATTCTCGATTTGTTTTCTGCGAAGCTCTCCTCTTGAGCCCTTTAGTAACCTTTGGTTGATTCTGATCTTGTGCATAGTGGAAGTATACTTCTATAAAGTGCTCCTTTTGAGGTAGATATGTGTAGGTGGCGCTTGACCCAAACGATCTACTAAGCATGAGCAAGCCTCACAAATTCTTGCTTCTTGCGGTTCCTCGCATATGTACACCTTTAAACTAAATAAATATCTTCATCGCACATGTGACATAATGTCTGATATCTTTGACATCGATTATTTCACTTTAGGCTCATGATGTCACTTATCCACGGTGTTCCGTCTCTTTTCGTCATTCTCAGGTCGTTATATCTTCTATATGTGAGTCAGTCCAGGTCTTGTGACGTCACCATTCGTCTTCCTTCGGTATCTTTTTAGCATCTTCAGGGATTACAATCTGACAATCGGCATTCTGTCTCATTTGTCGATATGGTTTTCTAATTGGGTACCTTTCTGTCCAGGTTTTCTTAGGTGTTGGTACTTCAACAGGTGCTGTTCTTCTGATAGGTACTGGACAGACCCCAACTGCGGCTATCTGCTGGTTTATTTGCTCGTCATACGTCACATATTTCGTCGTGAACGTTCCTGCTACTTCAAAATGGACGGTTGGAGTGTGAATTGAGCTTGGCACCTCCTCTACACTCCCCCCTCTGGACGATTCATTGACCACTTTCACTTCTTCCTTGGTATCCACCTTTACTTCATTCTGTGGATCCACCTTTGCTTCATCTTCTGGATCCACACATAGAGGTTTGAAGAAATATATCTTTGGAGTCCATGGGCCTCATTACAAATCACCCGGTATGGAAACAATGGTGGCGGTAAACCCGCCACCACCGTTGTTTCCATGCCGGGCGATCACAACTCCTGCAGGCGGGAGGTGATGTTCCCACCAGTTCTGACCTGGCGGGTTTAACACCGCCTGCCTGCAGGCGGACAAGGAAACACCGGCAGCATTATGAGATGCTGCCGGTGTTTCCATGATCCCCATTCCCATTGAGTCCCATAGGACTCATAGGACACCATTCCCATAGGACTCCCATTGAGTCCTATGGGAATGGTGTTAATCCCCATTCCCATAGGACTCAATGGGAATTGGGATTAACACCATTCCGCCTCCGTGATTCCCGGGAAACTGGGGTTGTAATGCCCCGGTAATTCCGGGAATCACGGAGGCGGAATGGTAATACGAGTCCGGTGGTAACCAGGCGGTTTAACCGCTGCGGTTACCGCCGGACTCGTAATGAGGCCGCATATCTTTATCACTCCCTTCAAGCTTCCTGCTGTTCTCACGTGCTAATCTTTGTTCCAAGTCATTAGTTGACATTGTCCACTTGGACTACAATAGATCATTTTCCCACATAATTTCTATGTCCCCTTGGATATCGAAACTTTGTTCCTTCTGGTGCATAAATGCTGGCTTTTACAAAGTCTCTTATTTCTTCATCAGTCAGGTCCTTGGGTTTACATCCTGGTTCGACATCAATCATGATCCCTATGGCCTTTTTTGCAGTTTTCTGGCACTGAGAGATTATCTTAATAATACAGAATCCGAGCAATATCATAACTAGCAGGGCTCCTAGGAATTTGAATGCATCTGGGGAGTCATTAGTCAAATGGCCTTTAACTCTTCCTTGATTGCATTGAATCCTTTTATGGTCGCTTTGATGGCCTGCAGTAACTCCCATCTGGTTATCTGCAACCATTTAGTACTTGCTCCAACCTGAACTCTTGGCATCAGAATTGTCATAAATATTGATGAGTTCAAGCTGAACAGCCTGTGTTCATACAGGATTTCATGAAAAGCTTCTTCTGATTTGGCAGAGAAGTAATTCTCTCTCTTCATTCGGCTCATCAGTTCCACAGATCTCTTTTTCCTCAGGTGAGCATCTGCTTACGGGAAACTGTCATATTAAGATCACTTTTTGGAATTACCAATGCTGGAACATGGACATTCACCAGTGTGCATATGCCTCCCCAGTTTATTGGCAGCCTGATATATGCTTTGGATCCACATGCCCAATAATGATCCACGATCACTGCTGTTCCATGTACCATTCCTGGAGCGTCAAAAACTTGTCCACATTTCTGGTTCTCTCCCATTTTTCTTGTGCCATTATTCCTGAAGCAGAACTTTTGAATCTCCAATGGCACTATCTGTAAGGGTCCTCCTCTGTCCTCGACCCATGTCAATAGTTTTGCAAGTCTTGGCCATAGTGGCTTGCATCCAATTCGTACTATGTCAATGGTAGGTTGCTAACAACCGATGACCATCCGCGCTCTGCAGATCACTACTCCTTTTTCCCATCCGTATGGTGAAAGCACTGTTCCCCAGATTTGCATTTGACCTCTGTTCTTCCAACTCTGAGCTTCTTCTGGAGTTTTTCCTTGAACGTTCAGTTTTTGGTTTGTCTCTCTTCTGATCTCTGCTCCTTTAACTCATGGCTTCTCATATCTAATCACAATGTTCTTTATTTTTCCATTGTTTCTTGTCTTTATGTCCTGGACATAATCGTCTTCGTTTGGATCTGTTGCTTCAGTTGCCCATTTCAATGAAGCATCACTTCCCATGAACTGGCCTCTGGTCTTGCACCGTCTGCACACCTATTTCAACAGCTACAAAGATCTTTGATTTCCCCCTGCTGTAAGGTAGGAGTGCACAAACAAAGCATTCCTCCTCAGAATTTCGTCTTCCAACTTCTTTCATATGTTGGTACCAGATGTTATTTCCCAAGTGTGCGGTGCTGTCCAGTTAGTCGTTTAGTTCGTTATTATCTTCTTGTATGCTTCTCTTGATTCTCAAGGTTTTCATGTAGTTTGCTATCATCACATCTTCAATAGCATCCATGTAGCTTCTTCTCACTGGAGGATTTTCAGGTATCTCCATCAGTGATCTGGGTGTTTCCTTATGTTGACTTATTTTTGTAGGAGTTTGCGCAATTTGCTTCATCCTTTCAAGATAACAAACAGGCATGAAAAGGTCTCTTATGATTTCTGCTCTTGTCTTCTCTCCGGGCACTGCCATGATCTCATGCCTCGCAGGATCAGGTGTGCTTGCAGATGTTGTCTTCGTTTTCTTATTCTCTAAGGTTTTTTGTCTCTCCAAAAGTTTAGCCTTCTCCATTTGTCTTTTCACTTCACTTGTGGTGGAACTTCTCATTGTTAATTGTCCAACCTTCTCCCATTCTTTGGATTGTGGTTCTGCAGTTATTGACACTAGACCTGGTGTATGTGCACTCATCGTGTGCGTGTCTTTCATTAGTACTTTCTCATGTTTGCTCTGCCTGCCCTGTCTCCAGCTTTTCAACTTGCTTGTGACCAAATGTGTGTGTGTGTCATTGCTAATCACATCCATTTCATGTTCACTCAGACCTTCTAGGTACTGGAATGATTATGTAATGTCTGGGTGCCTTCGTGGGTTTCATGCGTACATCATTAGGTGGGTGCATTGGAATCGGAACACTTTGAGCACCAATACAAAATGCAGTTCGAATCGTCAGTGACAGTAAAACAATGATGACTACAATGCATAGGTACATGATTCCTCTATAGGTCAACCTACAACACTTAGTTCCGGGTCAATGCATGCGCCTCTCCTCCTGAGGGATGACAATACTACTGCTTTGGTTGCCCATCTCATTTAAGGAAAGAAAACAAACTCTTTAATACATTCTAGGTAATATTGTCTCTGGATTCTGCTGTCTCTGCCCATAAGTTGCAGGCACTGGAACGATTGTCCTTTTCCTGAATAATAGATTGTCTCTTGTCTCTGGACGCAGTTCTCTTTGCTGTATACAAAAATGTCAAAATAAGGTAATAAGTTCAGTCTCTAGTTTGCGTGTTCAAAATAAACAAGCTCTCAGTCAATGCCTCTTATCTGTTTTACTCCAGAAGACATGTCATGTCCTTGTCAGTATAAACAAGAGTGAAGCTTTCTGGCAACACTTTCTCGATCTGTCCCTCAGCAGAAAGTATTACAGTCTTCTCCGGAAATTCTGATGATGATTACAATGTTCACCCTGCATTACAATACCATGCAGGAGCATGCTCATCTGTTTAGAGTTCGCAGGGTCTCTGATGAAAGTGAGGACGTCAAGACCGGCAGCCCTCCCCACAAGCTCTGGAAAGTCCTCAATCAGGCGAAAGAAGACGTTGCTTGCAAGTCTGCTATCTTCTGGTGACAGGGACATTTGTCCTTGCTGTGAAAGGAACTGCTCGGCAATTACGATGAGCGGCTCCTGTGATTTCGATGAGCTTGAATAGCAACCTGAACTATGATTCCGTTCAGGATTATACGCAAACGTTCTGTGTTTGTTGGATCTCGAAGAAATGTCAAGACATCAGTGTGTCTCCCAACAAGATCTGGACAGTCTTCAATTAAGCGAAAGAATAGCACGCTGACAAGCTTATTCGCTGCTTCTTCTACTGGGGACATTTATTTTGTCCTTGCTGTATTCCTGAAGCAAAAGGAACTGCTCGGCAAGCACAATGAGCAGCCTCCTTATTGTCTTTTCGTTTTCAGGGTCTTGAAGAAATTCAATGATGTTATTAAGCCTTCCCACTAACGACGGGTACGATCTCAATACTAACTCGAAGTAAATTAAAACGTCTTTAGTGATGTCACTGCTGTGGGACACCATAAGTGAGTCCAAATAAGGCTCCTATATGAAAAGAGTCTGGATATTGTATTCTCTTCCAACTTATATGTCCTCGATCCAAATTTGGCATATCCTTTTCTTATGAGGCTTCAGTGTGCCTCAGTCCAAAGTTCAAAATCAACAGACTATGTTGTGGTTTCTATGTGCAATTTTTCTTCTTCACCCTGCAACTAGGATGCACAGAGTGTCCGTTTTTATGTCCTTATCCCCTTTTTTGCTCAGAGGAAATGTCCAAATTGAGCCACAAGTTTGCATAAAAGTTCTTTGCCTTTGCTTTGCTGGTCATGCGTCCTTCTTCCTCGACATGGATCTCATCTGCACGTGCTGTGGTTCTTCCCCGTTGTCTGTAGTCTCTACGCGTTGGGGTGCGGGCAAGGGGCCTTCTCCATTGTATGGCTTGATATCACCCAGGAATATCCAAGCTCTGCTTCCTTGTAGCTTGACTGCAGAGAGAGTGATGTCCTCCACTCTGAATGGTCTGTTGAACCTTGGCTTGTCCCACTTTTTTCTCATGTGGTTCCTCACCATGACCTTGTCCCCAGGGAACAGTTGTGGTAGACGTAAACCTTGAATTGGGTCTGTTGTAGTATTGCCTTCTGTGTTCTGTGCTGCCCTGCACCCTTTTTGCCATCGCTGTAGCTGTCCTGATATTACAGTAAGACAAGATGTTGTGCAATTCAAGTAATTTTGCATTTCTGATCCTAAAACTTCCCCTGTCGGCTGAGCATCACATCTAGCTCTATCTCGGGGTGTCAATGGAGTGTGTATCCTTCTGCCTGTCGCTATTTCATGCAGTGTAAGATGGTGGTCAGAACCAGGCTGGTTTCTGAGCGCATACTGTGCCAGAGGAAGGCTGTGCAGCCATCCCTTCTTTAGAGTAAGCTTCAACTTGGCTATCCTTTCCTTTAACAAGCCTTTGAGCTTCTCGCATTCCCATTACCTTGGGGATGATACGCCGAAGAAAACTTGTGCTTTATACCAAGCAACAAGCTAATCTGTTCAAATACTGCATTAACAAAGTGAGGACCATTATATGACCTCATCACCTCACACACTCCCCATCTGGGAAATACCTCCCTCACCAAAAATGTGGCCGCACAGGTAGAGTCTGGGTGTGTACATGGACCTGCTTCTATACATCTAGAGAATGGACACACCACAACAAATAGATACTTGTACCCGTTACATACTTCAATCATACTGATGTAATCGACATGCAAGTGTTGAAAAGGTCCATCGGGCCTTGCGATGACTCCTCCAATTACTCTTAGTGTATGCCGAGCCGTGAACTGTTGGCAGATTATACAGTTCACCATAAGAAAATGCAACGTGCTCTGCTAAGTCCGGTATAAACCAGTCTTCAGCAATCGTTGCTGCTATATTCTCTTTTGTCATGTGCGCTGGATAATGCAACTGTTCCAGTGCTATTTTCAATAGGGCAATAGGCATCACTGGTTTACCAGTGCTGTCTTGTCGCCACAAGCTCTTGGAGGGGTTTAAAAAACACCCTTGCTGCTTCCAAAGATTGTTTTCCTCCTTTGGTGCCTCCCCTTGGAGTTCCATTAACTGGGTTTGCCCCATGTTACTATAACCCTCATGTTCGCGTCGTGCAACAATCATTCTCCGTTGCACATCAGTTATGTCCACATTCATTATTATTTAGTCCTTGGTCGCCACAAGCTTGGCTTCTGTGTCTGCTTTTTGATTTCCACGTGAGATCAAATCTGTCCCTTTCGTGTGGACAGCGCATTTCACGACCGCTATGCCCACTGGGAGTTGTAGTGCCTTAATGAGCCTATCCAATAAGGCTGCGTGCTGCACTGGCGTGCCGTCTGCTTGGAGGTAGTGTAATCGAGGTCCGAGTAACCCCTGACCGGCCCATAGAGTCAGAGCTCGCCCTCGAGTACCTTAAAACAAGATAGCTGCACCTTGAGGTGGAAGGGGTGCAGGATTTCTTACTCCAACACCAATCAATAAGGACCACTCAATGGTTTGGTAAAGAGACAGTAAAGTTCATCAAGTTTTATTTCATGCTAAACTGACACGGAGCACAAAAACAGCATCGTTGTCAAGTACACAAACTCCAACAAACCCCCCCCCCCGAACTCAAAATGGAGCTCCCTCTTACAGCTAGTCAGAGGGAGCATCCAGCCCCCACTCTCTCTACACACGTCTAGGCAAAACCCCTCGTTAGCATTCGCTCACTGGGCAATTATTTTTAATTTATCTGAACCTTCAAAAATGAAATACATTCTGGCACACATTCTGGCTTTTTTCCCGGTGCTCTGCCCAAATATGGTTGATGCAGCTGGACCCTTTAGACAAGTTTCCAGACATGGCACAATTAACTGTCTGGTATCAACACATTTGTAAGATACAGCAGCCTTGAATGTTTCAACTTAGAATTATCTCATCCTAAACGTTCTGCAGCATTACTTCATTTCACTTATTTTAGCCACATTGTCAGTTACAGGCATTTCCAGTTAAAGGCATTTGTCAGAGTTCTTTTCTGTCTGTGTACAGAAAAACCTTATTATGCATTCTGTACATTGCCTACTTATTAAACCATGATAAATACAATTTCGACTTTATAACCATGACACCTGTAAAAATATGAATATCCCACACCATTAGGAACTGTTTTCACATAATTTACAATACTAAATCAGTCTATACAGATTTTTCTGCTTAGCTGTAAGTGGGGGGGCTGCCCCCTACTGCATTCAGTTGTTGGTATCTTATCTTCATTTCAGCTCCCCCATTACATTTCCCCGTCTTTAAACAATAACTTTGAACCACATCCATGTCTACTCTCCTTAATACTTATCTGCAAACATCCTATCACAATCTTACAATTTGTCGCATACTACCATATTGTTATTCTTCAAACAAAACATATGTGTGTCATCTTTTTCCATTCCGTTTAAGCCCCACTTCCTGTAATCATTTGCTTTAAACTAACTGTATGCCTTAGATAATTTCACAGCCATTGTGAGACTCGAGAGGTTGGTCAAGCTTTGAGGTAACTCATTAGCCCATTGTCTCTTCGTATGTCATACCTTGTCTGCAAGTCCCACCCTAACAAAATATAATCTCTCCTTGATCTTCTTCTTCTGGCCATGCATATAAATATCATTCTCACTGTGTCTTTCCCTCTTTTCCACACCGTTTCTACTTCCATATTTTCCACTTTACTCGTCTTTAGTTTGGCTTTGGTGGACCGTCTGTGTTCTGTCGCCTTTGTCCTTTTGAGCTGTTTTCACAGTCAGTCTCCCAGTTTCCTTTGACGCTTAGACCAGAAGTCCATTGTCTCCTTTTTCCTTTTCACAAGAAGTTCATTTTACTAGAGTGTCTCCCTTTCAAAAAGGTTCATTGTTCAATGAGTCCAAAAGAGGGGACGTTTCAGCATGGGGATGCAGGGATGGGGGGAGTCTTTTGCAGACACAATTCAGCGTCGGGCTTTCACTGGGTTTCTCTACAACCTCCTTCTTTCATCACGCGGTTCAACGTTAATTTCTCAAGGCATACAGGTCCCTCGACGCATACCTGTAATTTAAAACGGAATGAGTTTCCTTTGTAAAATAAACATGTCTCTTCTATTTAACACATTTCCTACCAACCCAATTCCTTAACCTCTCTTCTTCGCATTGGCTCTTATACCCTATTCACCAAAATTCGCGAGCCATTCCCTCTTATTTGACACCTCTGCCTCCGTGGCAAAGCTACAAAACATTTTCGCTTAACCATTTCCTTTTTGTAGGTCATTCTCACATTACACAAAAATATCCCCATCCCTAGCTCTGTGTCAGCTGGCTAGAACAGGATTTTTGTTTTCAATAACATGTAATACATCTCATTCTTTATGGGACACAATTTTTCCCCTACGGGTGCCACAAGCAACCCTAAGGAGACAACAAAACCAAATTAAGGAAAGACGTCTTCTTCCTTTCCGTTCTTCTCTGCATGTCCATAGCAGATGATGGAAACGTCCTTGGGGATCCCCGTCGTCCGTAGGAAGTCAAAATACTCTCTGGATCATTCGCCCCTATTTGTTGGTGCACATAAACAACTATTTTCCAACCACCCCGCAGGGTACTTCGTTTAGGCTTGATTCTTTGCTCAGCTCAGCAGCAAATGCTTCCTAGTTAGCAGTAAATGCTTGCTGGTTAGCAGTAAATGCTTCCTCAGCTCAGCAGCCATTCTTCCTTTTCTCTTCTTGTCGTTGGTTGGACCATGGTCTTTACTTGTGCTTTGTGTTCATCCTATGGAGACAAAACAGAGGCGTTTCGCTGCACACCGTCCCTACATAACTTAATCTAGCCTAACCCTGTTTTCTAAGACTATGGCACCAATTCTTACTACGTGCCTCCATTTTTAACGTTCCCAACAATGTTTGAATCTTCGAATGATTGCATACCCCTATCACAACAATCTTTTTTGACATTAGGAACATGAAAATGATTACTCACCTTCAATTTACTTCTGTTTTCTGTGGTTGTCTGAAATGGCCATGTTATCATTATTTTCTACTCTTTCCACACCTGATTATACCTATTTTGGGAAAAACAGCTAACACTTGAAGACATTGCGTCTCTTACTACCTTTTTCCTGTTACTCACCTGGATCCTCTTACCTTCAGTGCTGATCAGTTTTGTGTTCACCCCCTTTTAGCGTGAACTAGCACTTACCTTTTTCTTTTTCTCCCTAATTTTAAGGCCATGCAGACATTTCTCGTGCTTCCACGCAAAAGGTCCATAACTTTTATCTGTAAAATAAATCAAAATTGTTACAGGCACTCAAAAGTTGTTTTTTTACTTACCTCACTATATTTTCTTAAAATGTCTTGTGTGATTTTGCTTTGTTTAATTGACCCAATTCTTTGTCAGTCGTACTCCTTTTCTTGGTCTTCATTGTCCTTGATGCCTTTTATTGCCCTAGGCTTCTTTTTGCTGTTGGCCAGGAAACCTCATAAGTGCTATTTGTTTTCCAACTTTTTTGATTTTTTTGTCCGTTTTTATGCTTTTGAGTTTATCCCCTATCCTTTTATTCATTTTTTATTTCAAGATAACCAATCATTTTCATCTTTTCGTGGTTTATTTATTTGTTTATTTTTCTTGATCCTGTGTAACAGAGGTCCAAATTCTCCCTAACGTTTTTTCATCCTTTATTCTAATCATCTCTTATTTGCTACTTGCGTCTTCATTGTTCCTATTGATTTCTAACTTGTCCAGGGATAGTTCCTTATTCCCACTACTTCGGGTGATATCCTCAGTGTCATAGCTCTGGGTGCTCTCTGGACGCTCGTGTTCCCCCTTTGGGGTATTTGTTCCAGCCCCATTTCATCATGTATTCTATCAATCGCTTCCCTGATGCTTCTGGTGTCGAAGTCATCATCAATATTTTCCCTAGATGTGCCTGGAACTGAATCGTACGCAGGGAAGAATTCTTCAATGTCTTCCCACTCTGCCACTGGAGCGGTTTTTTTTAACCTCTCTCTCCAAATATTCGAGATCGCGTGCCCTCTGTCTTTGTTTACGTTCAACATCGTCAACAAATCCTTTGTGCTTCCTCACCTCTTCTCTGACCTTATCTTCTTCCCTTCTCCTTTCATTTCTACGTTCATCTGCCCTTCGAACTTCCTCATCCCTTCATCTCCTTGTCCTTTTTTCATGTACCCTTTGATTTTCTTCTAACCTTTGCTGTTTCTGTCTGTCTTGCTCATAGGCTGCTCTGTGTTTGCGATCGAGCTGCTTTTCTTGCTCTTCGCGATATAGCTGCTCTCGCCTCAGCCTATCTTTCCTTCTTATCCTTTCGTCCCTTAACTCCTTCTCTTTCTCCTTTCTCTGTGCCTCATCGAACCCAGTGGTCGAAGTGGGCGGGAGCGGTCGGGAGCGGTGCTCCTCTACTTCTTTTAATGATGTTTTACCGTTCCTATACTTTTATTTTAAAAAGAAACCGTTCCGGAACGGTTTCGTTTTAAAATAAAAGTGTAGGAGGCAGTTGAAACTTGCACTTTCAGTGCAGTGCACTGAACATTCCCTTAAACTGCAGGTGCATGCATTTGGGGGTTTATAGTGTGCATGGGAGGGGGTGTGGCGATGGGGAGCAGTGCAGATCAGTAGGGAACATAGCTCCACTACTTCTTTTCGTACACTTCGACCACTGATCGAACCTCTCTTTAGGTTTCACTTCATCACTTCCTTTTCCATCGAGTTTCAATAATATTTGTCCTCCCATCCATTCGTCTTTTGCGAATGCTATCTCATCAGTTCTGTCTTCACTTCCTTTCTATTTCTTTCCCTCTCTCTCCTTATCGAGAGATGCATTTGTCTGTGCCTGATCTTTCCTTCCATCATCGCGTCTCTCCTTGTCCCTCGGGACTGCGGAGGTAAGAATCTTGTCCTGACTCTCACCTCGATTTTCGTCACTACTGTATGTAGGTGACTCATATGTGGGGTTGCTGTACCCTGTAGCTGCATTAAGCTCCCTTAATGGGTAGAGTCCCACAGGCTTATTTCCCTCAGTTTCTGTTTCAGGCGGGGCAGGTGGCAAGGTAGGCATCTCACCCTCCTCCGCACATACATTTAAAATCCAGTGTGCAGGTGTCTCTTCCTCCTTCGACTGTTCGAACATTTTCCAAAGTTCTAGAACAGCAAGGCATTTCTCTAGTTTCTTGCCTGTATATGTGGCATGCAAGTAGGTCGTCATATGTTGTAAGACGGCTATAGATAAAGACCCATTTTGTGGCCATGGCATAAACATCTTATGGGCGGTACCCTTGACCCACTCAGTACTGTATTTCTTAAGCTTGGGTGCATGTTTCGGCAGTTGTTCACATAAGTGTGCTAACGGAGTAATGTCTTCCATGCTTAAATCTGTTTTTAACAATATTTTCATGCAACTTCAACACTCCCAACAATATAAGCTAGCACCAAATACTGCAAGCTCCAATCCAATCTTTTCCCGCCAAAACTTTTGTATCGCCAATTTACTCAAAAACATCAATTTGTGTGCGATTCCCTCTCAACTATAGAATCGTGTAAACACCCTACTTAGTCTCAAACAACAAAGAGGCAAAATTCCTTACATATAACATACAACAGAACACATACAACAGACACTTGACAGACTAGACAGACACCAGCTGCACACATACATCTCTGCCTCTAATTTGTATCCCGACATGGGGTTTAAACAAACCCCTTTTACGACGTCTTTAAACATGGTAGTAGCCTAGTTGTCCCCTATTATGTGGGATCTGAATTCACGTTTCTTCTGACCGCTATATTAAAGTGCAGGAATAAGGCGAATCCTCTCTCTTCTCAGGTGTCCGCCCTGGAATCCTCTCTCTTTTCGGGTGTCTAACCCGGTAACCTCTCTCTTCTCGGGTGTTTATCCCGGTAACCTTTGTTTTCTCAGGTGTGTACCCCAGTAACCTCTGTTTTCCCGGGTGTCTACCCCGGTATCCTTTCACTTCTCAGGTGTCTCACCTGGTATCCTTTCTTATCCGGTGTCTGACCCGGTATCCGTTTCCCTTCGCAGGTGCCTACCCCGGTATCTTCTCTTTTCTCTTATCACTTTTTGAGTCACAATCCCCTTATATATTCTCTGATGTTGTTTAACCTAAATCCTTTTATATGAACCACTACTGTCCTTCATGATTCTTATTTCATTCTGCTTGTTTCTTAATCATATGCCATATTTCCCTACGTTATGACTGTCTCTAATTTCCTGAAGGTCATCTGTCTCTAACTCTTGTTCGCAAATGTTCATAAATATTTGCGGTCTGCGCCTGAATTTCTAAAAAATGTTCATTATTTCTCCACCAGGTCATACAGCTGACTATATTTTACCATGCTGCCACAATAATATAACACTATAAACCCCCAAAATCTTTTAATTTTCACCCAAACAATCTCGTTGGCCTTCTGCCGCTTTCATGCCTTCAAAATTGTGCTTGTGTTTAAATGGGGCATGTCCCAAATAAACAAACATGCTATCCTTGGTAACCTAATCACTATCATCATGCTTTCATGCTTTGTCATTCAAACCTTTTCATCCATCTAAATCCTACAATACCAGAATCCCAATTGATCGTCTCAAATCAAAAAAGGGGTTTTCCCTATTTAAAAATAAAATTCTCCACTCTGGCCGTCGAGGCCTCAATAAAATGTAAAATATCACCCCTGGTATAACACCATTCAAACTGTCCTATCCCTCACGGTGGAGCCCCTGGAAAAAAAACCTTTAGGAGCACCTCAAAATCCCCTTCTCGAAATTCCCCAAAAGCAGGTCACAGAGGACCCAGTAACCCTCTTCAACTTCAGAGGGCATTCTAAGTAAAAAAAACAATAGAAAACATGAATGGCATTGGACTATTCAGCTACAAAGCGATGCCTGCTCCTGCCCACAGATTAGTTAAAAAAGAAACCATGTAAAATCACTTGCTTCTCATCTCATGACATTCATCACTACCTCCTTTAATTCCAACACTATTTCTGAAGCTGTAAAACAACCCTTAGGAGCGTTGCTTCCACTCATCCTTGTTCATGCCATGCCAGATTACATGCTACAGTCTGCTTTGTTGCACTTATCATTTCAGTGCCATTGCTTCCTCTACACTACCAAATTTACTAATGCCACCGGCCCTTTCCTTTCCCCGCAATACTTACAAAACCTGCTAATTCATTTCCCGTGTCATTATCAGTGTTAAATTGGATTACTACACTGCTATCCTTGCAGGCATTAAAAAACATCTTGACAGGCTTTAAAAGTGCGCAGTGATGCTGTGTGCAACTCTCATTATTCTTCAAAAGAATATACATTACTCATGCCATGCGAGCTGCTCACTGGCTACCCGTGAAGGAACGGTTAATTTTAAAATCACAAATGTATGTCTCACACAGCACCAGTATATCTAATTGATGCTGTTACTAGGGTCAGTTCATCCTGACCCAAACAAAGTCACCATATCACTCACCTACAAGTCCCAATAGCCAAAAGAGCTAATGCCAGAGGGCTAAGCTTCCCCGTCTTGTCCCCAAACCATGGAATGCTTTCTCTAGCGAACTTAGAGCAGAACCATCCCTCCTCATAATTTATTTCTTTTCGCCAAAACCCTCAAAACTACTTTGTTTAACTACCCCTATCAGTTCCCCCAGCAGTGTCTCTATGCGTCCCCCGGTTGCTAAATTAACCTCTATGCTGTGTGTTTACTCAATTTTCTACTCTAACCAATGTGTGCTAAATATGCAACTGATCCATTGTAACTACAATATGTATTTATCCTATAACTACAGGCGCAGCTGTGGCACATAGCCACTTGTGTACGTCCTTTTCGTTGTAATCTGCAAGCCTCTTCTTTGTAACAGCACCACAATGCCTAAGGGCTTCTGTGTGCTCCATGAATTCTGATAAATAAATAACTAAAGGGTTTTTCATGCATTCAAACCTTTCCTCTCTACTAGGAATCGCTAATTTATTGCCAAACTACAGTAGGCATTACTATTGGATTAATATAGTGCCCCTTCTCTGAGCACTCATGGACAACTCCTAAAAAATAAAAAATAAGTATCACACAGGAAAATGCTTTTAGGCAATACTGAATATTCCCATACAGAAACCTCTCATAAGCCAGGGGATAAGTGCACTGGCTATCAATAAACAAATGCATTCCTTTACTAAACTCATGGGCAGCACACAAAAGATGTCTTTCTGTCCACGCCCTTTCATCCTTATCAGAATGAATCACTCTTGTTAGCCCATCAGACCCTCCTGGTCAGACCAATATATATGCCTATCTTTAAAACTCCACAACTGGGGGCCCAACTTTAGTCATCCGGCTCCTAGAACTGGAATTCCCGCCCACCAGCACTAAAAAATAGAAGAATCTTGCATTGCTTTCCTCAACAGGCTGGAAGCATTAATATGCAATCAAGCCCCTTCCTAATTTCCTCATGATAAATAGCTAGGCCGGCTCCAGAAATGCCATCCATGTGCCAATTCTTCTTTTGTTCAATGTATTCCTGCACTAGCACCATTGCATCCTCTGCACTTGCGCCAAAATAAATGCCACTGGGCTAATGTGCGCCTACTTAAATAGCTACCACTGAAAGGTGCCTATTTAAATCACACCACAGCTGACACATTTTCCTCAAGAGACTGCTAAACCAATGCCACATCTATAGTCCAAAAAGCTGCCTTTGGTACATGGACATACAGTCTCACTGCCTTATCATTAGACCAAAAAATTGTTTTTTCTTGTCATATTTTTCTTTGCCTTCCAAAACCCTAGTGTCAGTTATCTTTTTAGGCACATCGGGACAACCTCTGGGGCTGTCCTACCATGAAAACACATTCATTTTCCTGTTTGCAAAATAGTCCTCATTTCTAGGTTGACGCCTTTTATTCCCAGGTGTCTCTGTGTATTCTGTGTTTGCATATTGCTGAGCCTATATGTCCCCCCACTTACTTGCCCGCTGTTCAACAAATTCATTTGCATGTAATGCGCTTTACTGCAATACATAAACCACACTCACTTCAGCATTTTCCTGATCACTGAAATAGCCTAACAATTACATCGGTTGTTAGCGTGTCTTCTTACCACATCGAAATAATGTATGTAGTGTTACCGCCCTGCTACACCACGACCATCATGAGTCATAATGAAAATGTAATGGCCAACCAGATCTGAGCCCTGCGTTTACCAGCCATCCCACTGAAATATTTAGCTACTGTCCTCATTAATAAATATCCCCTTACCGCTGAGTTATTACATGGGTAAGCTGCAACTACACTTGTGAATTTTTCCAATTTCCAAGTGTGGGCATCTTATTCCATAATTTTGAACAATGCTCAGATAGTTGCTGGTTTGAATTTTTGTGATGACTTACAAGAGCAACAGTTTTTTACACTTATCTCAGAACTGTTTGATTCCTTTGAGATGAAATCGCCATGAATTTGTGTGCCTTGGGTCCTAGCATTTTTTATTTCTTCACTCACCTTTCCCACCGTTCGTCTCTCGACCCTTGCGATCACCGCCTTCTTCAGGTTTTTGTCCCGTCAGCTGCCCATAGGAATGGGAAGGGATATGTTTTTAAAACGGGTCCCTTCAGGCCCCGACTGCAGTCTTGGGTCAATTACACTACCATTGTCCACTTGAAGCTTCACAGTCTACTCAGCTGAATGGCGAAGGACTTGTGATATTACCGAAGACCTAGAGTTACTTCGTGTCGACGGTCAATAGGTGTCTTATTTTAATCAATAATCAATAATTGATGGTCATAACCATCCTCTGCTACCAAGTGTACAGGAGGGTGGATCGACCTCTGACGGGCCCATGGGATCACAGCTCACCCTCGAGTACTTTTAAGACGAGATAGCTGCACCTTGAGGTGGATGGGGTGCAGGATTCTCTTACTCCAACACCGATCAATAAGGACAGCTCAAATGGTTTGGCAAAGGGAAGTCCGTTTAATGACAAGTACAAAAAAACGGGGAAACAATAGGAGATCATCAGTGATGTGATCGACCTTCTCGCTTCAACTTCCAAAATCTTCATTCAAACAGCAATTCTTATAGGCAAAATTCGTCATCATTGACGTGTAACACTCAAAATTTTGTAAGAAAACATGCACTCAAGCTTAAGAAATATAGCACCGAGTAGGTTAAGAGTACCGCCCACAAGATGTTTATGCCGTGGCCACAAAATGGGTCCTTATCCAAAGCCGTCATGCAGCATATGACAACTTAGTTGCATGCCACATATACAGGAAAAAAACCTGAGAAACGCCTTGCTGTTCTAGAACTTTGGAAAATGTTCGAACAGTCGAAGGAAGAAGAGCCACCTGCTTACTGGATATTAAACGTATGCACAGAGAGGGGTGAGACGCCTACCGCACCACCTGCCCCACCTGAAACAGAAACCGAGGGAAGTAAGCCTGAGGGACTCTACCCATTAAGAGAGCTTAAGGCAGCCACCGGGTATAGCAACCCTGCATATGAGTCACCTACGTACAGTAGTGATGAAAATAAAGGGAAGGATCAGGATAAGAATCTTGCCTCTGCAGTCCCGAGGGACAAGGAGAGACGCGATGATGAGAGGAATGATCAGGCACAGATTAGTGCATCTCTCGATAAGGAGAGAGAGGGAAAGAAATGGAAGGGAGGTGAAAGCAGAACTGATAAGATAGCAATCGCAAAAGATGAATGGATGGGAGGACAGATATTGTTGAAACTTGATGGAAAAGGAAGTGATGATGTGAGACCTAAATAGAGGTTAGATGATGCACAGAGAAAGGAGAAAGAAAAGGAGTTAAGGGATGAAAGGATAAGACGGAAGAATAGACTGAGGTGTGAACAGCTATATCGCGAAGAGCAAGAAAAGCAGCTTGATCGCAAGAGCAGTCTATGCCTTGGACAGACAGAAACAGCAAAGTTTAGAAGAAGAGCAAAGAGTATGTGACAAGAAGATAAGGAGACCAAGGGATGAGGAAGTTCGAAGGGAAAATGAACGTAGAAATGAAAGGAGAAGGGAAGAAGATAAGGTCAGAGAAGAGGCAAGGAAGCGCAAAGAATTTAATGATGATATTGAACGTAAGCGTAGACAGAGGGCACGCGATCTCGAATATCTGGAGCGGGAAGTTAAAAAACCTGATCCTGTTGTAGAATGGGAAGACATTGAAGAATTATTTCCTGCATACGACTCAGTACCAGGCCCGACTAGGGCAAGTATTGAAGATGACTTCGACACCAGAAGCATCAGGGAGACGATCGATAAAATATATGATGAAATGGGGTTCGAACAAATACCTCGAGGGGAAAGCACTCAGCTGTATGACACTGAGGATGTCACCTGAAGTAGTGGGAACAGGAGACTGTCTCTGGACAGACTAGAAATCAGTAAAAACGATGATGACACAAGGAGTTGCGTGAATTGGGAACAATCAATGTCCGACTCCGGAGAGGAAACGGAGTGCGAGACAAATGAAGAAGGGAGACGGCGCGAAAAGCGGCTCCCAAGAGACAAAGGGGTATGATGGTGGGATGCTAGTGAGTCTGCACCGAGGACATCAGAGTCTGCCACACAGTCGGACCGGCATGATGGAACACCCCATGGTCAGAGGAGGGTGTCAGCACCCGCCTATGTAGGCAGGTTGAGGACATTGCCAGGCAGACGGCGATGCGGGAATATAACACCTGCAATAGACAGGAGAGCTATGAGAGAAGAGAAAGAAGGCTGCGCATTCCAATTTCCGCTACTAGAAAAGGGGGGAGCAAGACCGCACTATATTTCTTGGCCACACATGGAATATACCTGAAAACCTGAAAAATAAGCTTCCAATGCTGACATCGGGAGCCGTGAAGTGGATACACGAGTTCGAAAAATGACAGGGGGTGTCACATTAGCTATAGGGGACATTAAAGGTCTCTTGATCGCCATACTTGGTGAGAGAGCAGACGATATGTGGACACGGGCAGGGTACCCTGGCGTAATCTTAATCAACACTGCATACAACGGAGCACCATTTAATAATTGCAGAGCAGCTGTATGGAAAGCGTTACGAGTGCTTTACCCGGACACTTCCGATATGGGAGCTATACTGACTCGGAAAATGAAGGAGTCAGAAGATCCGTTGATTTATATCCAGAATTTCCAAGACGCGTGGGTGCTCGAAACGCATGAATCTTGGACAAAATCTATACCAGTGTTTTACCACATTTTATACCAAGGGTTGCCAGAACCAGTGCAGAAACAGCTCAAGAAATTGGTAGGGGTTGAGGCTAAACCTTGGGCTGAAATACAGTTAACTATCGCACATTACTGTAGATTGTTACAAGAAAAGAATCGGAAAAAGGAGGCAACTCGAAAGGGTGAGGAAGCGAAGCTGGTGCAAAAGAAGTTATCAAAGTATGCTCTTGAAGGAGTGTAACAAACCCAGCTGAACAGAACATACAACAGGTGGCTAGTCCACAGCAGAATAACCAGGGTAACGTAGGACAGTACCCAAGGGGAAGAGGCTTTAGAGGAAGAGGATGGCAGAGTAATCAAGGACGTTTCCAAAGTAATCAAGGAGGTTTTCAATTCGTGCAAACGGGCAGCCTAGATATGTGAAACAGACAAATAATCTGACCTCCGCCCATATGTTGGCTGTGTGGAATGACGGGGGCATTTAGCATGCACGCGTAGAAGCCAAGATGCGTGGCATAACAGCCAAGGAATGGGAGCAGGCACGGCGAATCCACCTGCGATCTCACAACAGGGCAATACACAAAACCACACAGTGCAGCAGAAGCACCAGGCATGCAGCAGGGTGCGCAGCAAGGGGTTTAACCCCCCAAACATGGGGAATTTGCCACAAGGGCAATTTCAACAGGCACCACCGCAATTGTCTCAGGGCACAAACTCTGGAAGGGGAGGCAGCCCAGGGAGTGGAGAGAATCCACAAGTGTACAGTGGACCGAACTTATATATGAACTAGGAGAGCTCACTGGGAACCCTGATGTGCTCTATCCTATCAGTGACACCAGACCCTAATAGGGAACCTAGGGTGAATGTCGTCATAGGGGGTAAAGAATATTCCTTCTTAGTTGACACGGGTGCAACATGATCGTGCATACGAGAAGGCAAGTTTTCCTTGTCCGGCGAGGCCATAGATACTCAGAGTTTTACAGGCGCTCACAGTCGAGTTCCCTTTACAGACAAACTCCCAGTCTCCGTAGGAGAGTGCGAGATGAATGTACCTTTATTATATTCATGTCAGACCCCAGTAAACATTTTGGGTCGAGACTTAATGACAAAATTGAACATGGCGGTCTCGTTCACGGAGGAGGGTATAGTATGCTCCACTCCAGGAATGCATTATTCAAACGTTTGCAAAATAATCAGGGCGTACCCAGGACATATAGCCATGAGAGCTATACCATTAGAGCCAGAAGTTTTCACATATGGCATACGTGTGCTTATGGTAGGATTACCAGGCCTCGCAGATAGAACTATGAGAACCCCTGATGAGTTTCTATTCAGATCAAGAATACCTATGCATTAAGAGGAGGGACAAGTATTTCCCTTGATGATACATACCGCAGCAGTGCAAGGGAAAGTAGTACTGGTCGAAGGCTACGATGATGAAGGTAGACAATGGTGCGCCATTATCGCCATTGAAGAAGGTTATCGAGTGACTGACGGCACCGATGACGATCTGTTTGATGAACAACCAGACTCAGGAGAGACAAGGGTGGAAGTGAGTCTCATATTTTGGGTAAAAATGATCAAAAGAGAAGTGCCTCAGAGAATGATGTTTGCACTGACACGTCCGGAATACTTTGATGACGACATGGCCCAGGTGCCTGTCTCAGTATGGACTATAGGACCATATGACGTAGGCCTCCTGAAGGGGGTGGGAGAAGTGAAAATTAAACTGAAATCAAGAGCAATTTTACTGAGAGCCCCACAATACCCCATGTCCAGATGTCCAGAGAGGCGGATGAAGGGATCGCGAAAACAATTTCCGCCATGAAGGATCAGGGCATCTTAGTGACGTCAGAGTCACCTGTAATACAGTGATTTATCCCATCAAGAAATCAAAGGGAGGGTCTTGGAGTTTAATCCAAGATTTAAGAGCATTAAATGATATTGTTGAAGCCGAATTCCCTCTAGTCCCTAATCCATCTACAATCCTATGTAACATACCCATTGAGGCAAAATATTTCACAGTGATTGATTTGAAAAATGCCTTTTTCTCAACCCTGTTTCACCGTGACTCTCAAGATCTGATGTCATTCACTTTCTGACAAATGCATCTGAAAAGCACGAGGTTGCCACAGGGGTACTGTGAGTCCCCGTCCATTTTCAATAGAGTCGTACAGATGGACCTAAGCAATATTGAATTAGAAAGTGTCGTCTTGCAATATGTGGACGATATCTTGATCTGCAGCTCCACGGAAGAACAATGCAGACGCGATTCTATTCAGCTATTGACTATACTGGCTGAGAAAGGTTATAAGGTTGACAAGGAAAAGTTGCAATATTGTTAACAGGAGGTGCTACACATAGGCCAGCTAATCTCACATGAAGGTAAAAAGGTGACCTCAGTAAGGGCTGAAGCCATCATGAGCATGGCTAAGCCACACACGATAAAGCAAATGCAGAACTTTTTAGGCCTATGCAATTATGTTAGAGCATGGGTCTTCGATTACAGCTCATATACCAAGCCCTTGCTCCAGGCCCTGAAGAAGGCCCAGGCGACAAAGGAAAAGATTGAATGGACTGAAGCAATGGAAAAGGGGTTTACAGAACTCAAGAGAGCGATTTGAACGGCTCCAGTTCTCGGGATTCCTAATTATGCAGAGGAATTCTACCTGTTCTCGCACACAGATGGCAACGTTATGACAGCAGCGCTCACGCAAAAAACCTCATTGGGGTACAAGCCCCTGGAATAGTACAATGGGAACTTGGACCCAGTAATGAGAGGCCACTTCCCATGCGAACAAAGCTTAGCTGCCGCGGCGTTCGCCATAGAGAAAGCGACAACCATTGTGATGGGATGTTCTATAATGTTATACGTCGAGCACTCATTATTTGCCATTTTAGAGAAACCAAAGGGTACGTTGACATCTCAAAGAGCTTCTGCTTATGAAGTGATTATATCTAATCCATCGATCAAAATAGTTTGATGTAAAACAGTGAACCCAGCTACGTTCATAGCTGAGCCAGTCACTGAAGGAGAGCCGATACATGAATGTGCAAACTATGAAGAATTCTATGATGAAATCTGCAGGGTGAAAGAACATGCCCTGGCGGGAGGAGAGATCGTTTTCATTGACGGCTCTTCGAGAATCGACCAAGAAGACGGACAAAGATATATGGCATTGCCATAATGAGTATTAGCAAATAAGGCCAAAACCCAATATTTTTTGTTTTCGGGGGAGCAAACTCACAATCGGGTTAAATAAACACAAAGCAGAGAAAAAAAGTACCAGAGACCTGGTGCTTAGGAGTTGCTTACCCCTCACTACCCTCATTCAGAGCAAGGTTGGATACAATGTTAGTCACACATACATATGGTTATATAACAGCAAAAGAATTTTTGTCAATAGCACAAAAAACCAAGGGTAGAAGGGAGAGAGGCATACAGGCGAATAATTTTAATTCACAATCTAAAACATTAAAAAACTACAAGTAAGCACATCAATCACATACAAGTCAAGTGAAAAGACACAAATAGAAGAAATGTAAAATTAGTGTCAGACAATTATATAAGGCAAGGCTCCAGGTGACAAAAAGCCTTAAGGAGAACAAATACAGGCGAGATGAAATAATACACCTTCACTTCCTGGTACAAAAATGTTGCAAAATAGCGAGAAATTTAGCATTTGCTGAGATTTAAAGTGTCGACATGTTTCGGCCAATGCTCATATGGGACAGTTTCTCAAGTGTCCATATAGAATACAGTTGTAGTGGCCATCATCAGGACAAGACATTTCTTCAAACACAGCCTTATAAGTGATTCGATATTGGCATCACATAGATCTAGAAAAATGCACATATATATACAATTAATCACACAGCATAGACACGCTTACATATATATTGAAACTCAATGACAATGACAATGTGGCCTCTAGTATTTGGACATACCCTATGTAAGCTGATGGAATAGCCTGACAAACTTTTAAATCCTTCAATTGTGCCACATAAACAAACCAAATTCGAATACATGCTGAGCATCATGCCCAGAACGTTTTACGATAGAAACATAACATTATATGACATACAAAAGTGTGTGGATCCAACCCTTACCAATAGCTACTGTATAGGGTGTGATAAAGAAAAGAGACAAACAATGACTCTTGCGCAAACAGAAATGTAGCACGGTATGATTACTTCAATCATCGTTAGGAGGATTCATAGTGTACTCTACATGAGTGAAAGATAACAGGACATTAATTCCATTTTGTGCCATTCTAAACCCAAGACTATTTATAATATAATTTCTACCGGTATCTAAAATTGAACCAAGGTAACGGTAAAAACATCAAGCTAGAAAACATTGTCAGATAAACTTATTTTCTTTTTAGCCCAGCCCGAGAAAAACTAAATGCAGGCGGACTCTAGCATAATTGCTTAAGTGTTTCTCATCTAAATGATGCAAAGCAATAAGAACAAGTGTGTCGCATGCGTAGACAAATCCTCTATAGTTAAAGAAGACAACAAAATTGTTTGTTACGGAGAGAAACATAACCCTTCCAAAGGACATGTCAAAAAGCATACCTTTGTTTACACGGAACCAAGTCCCTGGTGATTTTTAGCGAGCGGCAGGCGCGATTGTATCAGCGTTGCATAATCACATACATCTATTGCCAAGTGAGTCCAAAGTAGTTTGACTATTCATCAGTCAAAATTCTGCACAATACGAGAAGGAAACCAGTTAGACTTGGCAGCTCGATGCGGGTCGAGCGAGTAACTCTGGGCGCGATGGGGAACCCACGCTTACCTTAACATACTGCAGAAAGCAAAAGGGAAACCTCTCGTCACCGCCGCTGTGTACCAAATGGTCGAAGCGGCAGTGCGGAAGGAGAATTTAAATACGTGTATAAATCACGTGACGACAGGTAAAGACTTTGTTCTTTAAAGGTGCAGTGCGTACACCCACCTCCTACACAAGGATGCATTGAAACGCTCTTGTCCAAATTTGCCAAAGTTCCAGGGAAATGCGTGCACAGCATGTCAAATATCCACTTCGAAGGAGTGGCAGCGATGGAGGGGGTGTCATAGAGGGAAAATTTTATCTCAAAAACGTCCTCTTCAAAATGTATGCGCATGTGAAGCAGACCTACTAATATGCGATCTAATGAAACGCGGCGCTCGAATTAAAATCACGGCGTATAGGCGTCAAAACCTCACCCGCATATGGGGTGATGGATGACACCAAAATCCCAGAGCCCTGGGGGTCTAGCAGGTCAAGAAAGTGTGTTATCTGCGAGATTCTGACTACATCACGTGATCAGATTATTCCATTCCACCGAGGAATTGAGCCCCCGATTGACCGTGTTCAGAGTATATATTAGTCTTTGTTCAGCGCGGCTCAGAGACAGATCTCTATTTCCTCCTCTCGGTAAAGGGGATATTTTTTGAATCACAAACCATTTGAAATCCGTATAATGGTGCTTAGCTGTGATATAATGAGAGACCAAAGGTTTGTTCTCAGTTTTATTCTTCAGGCATGACCTGTGTTCACAGATTCTGAGTCGAACTGTACGGCTAGTTTTTCCTATGTACAGTAGATTACACGGGCATTTTATTCCGTATATAAGCCAATCTGAGGCGCAGTTGGAGAATGATCTTAAATTCCAAACTTTGCCATTCAGGTCAATAGACTTGTAATTGTCTGTTAAATCGCAAACTGAGCAGTGGCCACATTTAAAGTGGCCCACTACTGGTGGAAGATTCCACAAAGTGGATTGTGATGAGAAAGGACGTATGGCAGGGTAAGTATGGACCAACCAATCTCTAACGTTTTTTTGGCGCTTAAAGGCAAACCTAGGTTGTTTGGGGCTGAAGTCTTCCGTAGTCAAGATATGCCATTGTTGTTTAATCACTTTACGCAAGGCATTGCTAATGGGGCTAAACGTGCTAACACATGTAATCCTGTCCTCTTTTATCGAGGGTTCGTGCTGGAGGCATCTAGCTCTGTTAGCATATTTAGCTCTTTTATATGCTCGATTGATGCATTTTTGAGGATACCCCCTAGCAGACAAACGCTGTTTTAAAGCTCTACTTTCTCTAGTGAAATCTCCGAGATCAGTGCAGTTTCTTCTGAGTCTCAGGAATTGCCCAATGGGTAGATTCTCACGTAAACTCCGAGGGTGAAAGCTATTGTATCTGAGAAGGGTGTTCTTGTCAGTGGGTTTACGGAACAGGGTCGTGCTGAGAGTACCCTCTTCAGTTTTTGAAATAAGAAGATCCAGAAAAGGAATGGTGGTAGAGTTGGACGTCATAGTGAATTTAATGTATGGGTTATGATTGTTGAGCCGTTCTAGGAAAACGTGCAGGCGGGGGAGATCCCCTTGAAAGATCATGAACACGTCATCTAAGTAACGACACCATTTCAGAATATTTTTATTGAAAGGATTGGATGGATGGTAGATGGATGTGTTTTCAAAATGATCCATGAATAAATTGGCCAAATCTGGCGCAAAAGTGGCCCCCATACTTGTACCATGGATTTGTTTATAGAAGGTACCTTCATATAAGAAGAAATTTTCTGTCAGGGCGATTCTAATACATTCCATAATGAATGGTGTGGGTACTTTTAGCAATGTATCAGTCCGTCGATTCAAGAACATCTCCATAATTTTCAAGCATTCTCCTTGTGGGATGCTTGTATAAAGGGACGTCACGTCCAGGGTAACTAGAAGATCGGTGGTGTTGAGGTGGATCTCAGAGACAAGATTAATCATACTAGTGGTGTCCTTTACATAGGAGTTCATGTGTAGCACAAAGGGTCTGAGGAACCAGTCTGCATAAATGGAAAGTGGCTCTAGAATCGAGTTAATGGCTGATACAATAGGTCTTCCGGGTGGAACGCATTCATTTTTGTGAACCTTGGGAAGAAGATAAAATGCAGGAGTGACAGGTGATGTTTTTATGAGAAACTGATGTTCATCCTGATCAATCCATTCTTCATGTAGAGCATGGTCCATCAGGCTTTTGATTTCTTCACCGATGGAGGCTGTAGGATCATGGTTGAGTCTACGATAGAAGACGGGGTTGTTCAATTGGAGCCTCACTTCTGTGGAATACAGAGTAGTATCCCAAAGAACAATGCCTCCGCCTTTATCAGCGGGTTTTATTAGAAACGTCGTGTTCTTTTGTAGAGCATCAAGAGCCAGCCGTTCACTATTGCTCAGATTATCTCTATGATGGTTTTTATCTTTCAAAAGATGTTTTGTTTTTTCTAAGATCTTATTTTCAAATGCTAAAATAGCCGGGCTAACCATAGCATGCTCTACATGAAGAATGGATTGATCAGGATGAACATCAGTTTCTCATAAAAACATCACCTGTCACTCCTGCATTTTATCTTCTTCCCAAGGTTCACAAAAATGAATGCGTTCCACCCGGAAGACCTATTGTATCAGCCATTAACTCGATTCTAGAGCCACTTTCCATTTATGCAGACTGGTTCCTCAGACCCTTTGTGCTACACATGAACTCCTATGTAAAGGACACCACTAGTATGATTAATCTTGTCTCTGAGATCCACCTCAACACCACCGATCTTCTAGTTACCCTGGACGTGACGTCCCTTTATACAAGCATCCCACAAGGAGAATGCTTGAAAATTATGGAGATGTTCTTGAATCGACGGACTGATACATTGCTAAAAGTACCCACACCATTCATTATGGAATGTATTAGAATCGCCCTGACAGAAAATTTCTTCTTATATGAAGGTACCTTCTATAAACAAATCCATGGTACAAGTATGGGGGCCACTTTTGCGCCAGATTTGGCCAATTTATTCATGGATCATTTTGAAAACACATCCATCTACCATCCATCCAATCCTTTCAATAAAAATATTCTAAAATGGTGCCGTTACATAGACGACGTGTTCATGATCTGGCAAGGGGATCTCCCCCGCCTGCACGTTTTCCTAGAATGGCTCAACAATCATAACCCATACATTAAATTCACTATGACGTCCAACTCTACCACCATTCCTTTTCTGGATCTTCTTATTTCAAAAACTGAAGAGGGTACTCTCAGCACGACCCTGTTCCGTAAACCCACTGACAAGAACACCCTTCTCAGATACAATAGCTTTCACCCTCGGAGTTTACGTGAGAATCTACCCATTGGGCAATTCCTGAGACTCAGAAGAAACTGCACTGATCTCGGAGATTTCACTAGAGAAAGTAGAGCTTTAAAACAGCGTTTGTCTGCTAGGGGGTATCCTCAAAAATGCATCAATCGAGCATATAAAAGAGCTAAATATGCTAACAGAGCTAGATGCCTCCAGCACGAACCCTCGATAAAAGAGGACAGGATTACATGTGTTAGCACGTTTAGCCCCATTAGCAATGCCTTGCGTAAAGTGATTAAACAACAATGGCATATCTTGACTACGGAAGACTTCAGCCCCAAACAACCTAGGTTTGCCTTTAAGCGCCAAAAAAACGTTAGAGATTGGTTGGTCCATACTTACCCTGCCATACGTCCTTTCTCATCACAATCCACTTTGTGGAATCTTCCACCAGTAGTGGGCCACTTTAAATGTGGCCACTGCTCAGTTTGCGATTTAACAGACAATTACAAGTCTATTGACCTGAATGGCAAAGTTTGGAATTTAAGATCATTCTCCAACTGCGCCTCAGATTGGCTTATATACGGAATAAAATGCCCGTGTAATCTACTGTACATAGGAAAAACTAGCCGTACAGTTCGACTCAGAATCTGTGAACACAGGTCATGCCTGAAGAATAAAACTGAGAACAAACCTTTGGTCTCTCATTATATCACAGCTAAGCACCATTATACGGATTTCAAATGGTTTGTGATTCAAAAAATATCCCCTTTACCGAGAGGAGGAAATAGAGATCTGTCTCTGAGCCGCGCTGAACAAAGGCTAATATATACTCTGAACACGGTCAATCGGGGGCTCAATTCCTCGGTGGAATGGAATAATCTGATCACGTGATGTAGTCAGAATCTCGCAGATAACACACTTTCTTGACCTGCTAGACCCCCTGGGCTCTGGGATTTTGGTGTCATCCATCACCCCATATGCGGGTGAGGTTTTGACGCCTATACGCCGTGATTTTAATTCGAGCGCCGCGTTTCATTAGATCGCATATTAGTAGGTCTGCTTCACATGCGCATACATTTTGAAGAGGACGTTTTTGAGATAAAATTTTCCCTCTATGACACCCCCTCCATCGCTGCCACTCCTTCCAAGTGGATATTTGACATGCTGTGCACGCATTTCCCTGGAACTTTGGCAAATTTGGACAAGAGCGTTTCAATGCATCCTTGTGTAGGAGGTGGGTGTACGCACTGCACCTTTAAAGAACAAAGTCTTTACCTGTCGTCACGTGATTTATACACGTATTTAAATTCTCCTTCCGCACTGCCGCTTCGACCATTTGGTACACAGCGGCGGTGACGAGAGGTTTCCCTTTTGCTTTCTGCAGTATGTTAAGGTAAGCGTGGGTTCCCCATCGCGCCCAGAGTTACTCGCTCGACCCGCATCGAGCTGCCAAGTCTAACTGGTTTCCTTCTCGTATTGTGCAGAATTTTGACTGATGAATAGTCAAACTACTTTGGACTCACTTGGCAATAGATGTATGTGATTATGCAACGCTGATACAATCGCGCCTGCCGCTCGCTAAAAATCACCAGGGACTTGGTTCCGTGTAAACAAAGGTATGCTTTTTGACATGTCCTTTGGAAGGGTTATGTTTCTCTCCGTAACAAACAATTTTGTTGTCTTTTTTAACTATAGAGGATTTGTCTACGCATGCGACACACTTGTTCTTATTGCTTTGCATCATTTAGATGAGAAACACTTAAGCAATTATGCTAGAGTCCGCCTGCATTTAGTTTTTCTCGGGCTGGGCTAAAAAGAAAATAAGTTCATCTGACAATGTTTTCTAGCTTGATGTTTTTACCGTTACCTTGGTTCAATTTTAGATACCGGTAGAAATTATATTATAAATAGTCTTGGGTTTAGAATGGCACAAAATGGAATTAATGTCCTGTTATCTTTCACTCATGTAGAGTACACTATGAATCCTCCTAACGATGATTGAAGTAATCATACCGTGCTACATTTCTGTTTGCGCAAGAGTCATTGTTTGTCTCTTTTCTTTATCACACCCTATACAGTAGCTATTGGTAAGGGTTGGATCCACACACTTTTGTATGTCATATAATGTTATGTTTCTATCGTAAAACGTTCTGGGCATGATGCTCAGCATGTATTCGAATTTGGTTTGTTTATGTGGCACAATTGAAGGATTTAAAAGTTTGTCAGGCTATTCCATCAGCTTACATAGGGTATGTCCAAATACTAGAGGCCACATTGTCATTGTCATTGAGTTTCAATATATATGTAAGCGTGTCTATGCTGTGTGATTAATTGTATATATATGTGCATTTTTCTAGATCTATGTGATGCCAATATCGAATCACTTATAAGGCTGTGTTTGAAGAAATGTCTTGTCCTGATGATGGCCACTACAACTGTATTCTATATGGACACTTGAGAAACTGTCCCATATGAGCATTGGCCGAAACATGTCGACACTTTAAATCTCAGCAAATGCTAAATTTCTCGCTATTTTGCAACATTTTTGTACCAGGAAGTGAAGGTGTATTATTTCATCTCGCCTGTATTTGTTCTCCTTAAGGCTTTTTGTCACCTGGAGCCTTGCCTAATATAATTGTCTGACACTAATTTTACATTTCTTCTATTTGTGTCTTTTCACTTGACTTGTATGTGATTGATGTGCTTACTTGTAGTTTTTTAATGTTTTAGATTGTGAATTAAAATTATTCGCCTGTATGCCTCTCTCCCTTCTACCCTTGGTTTTTTGTGCTATTGACAAAAATTCTTTTGCTGTTATATAACCATATGTATGTGTGACTAACATTGTATCCAACCTTGCTCTGAATGAGGGTAGTGAGGGGTAAGCAACTATTGCCATAATGAAACACATAGCAAACTGAGAATTTCGAGTACTCGTCAGTGCACGAATACCATCTCACTATTCAGCGCAGGCTGCAGAATTATTGGCGTTGATACTCACCATTGAGAATCATGCAGACCAGGAAGTTACAGTGTACAGTGACTTCGCCTATGCGACGTCCACACGCAGGACTAGCAGGCTGGAAAAGAAAAGGAGGGGCTACCTCCGAGCAGACGGCACGCCAGTGCAGCATGCAGCCTTATTGAACATGCTGATTAAGGCAATACAGCTCCCATTGGGCATAGCAGTCATGAAATGCGCCGCCCACACCAAAGGGACAGATTTTGGGTTCCGCAGAAACCAGGCAGCAGACACAGAAGCCAAGCATATGGCATCCAAAAGTGAGAGCATCATGGAAGTGAAAATGGCGTGCACCCATGAGAAAATGATGGTGGCACGTACTACACCAGAAGCATATAGTAATCTGGGGCAGACACAACGAATGGAGCTTCAAGAGGAAGCACCACAGGATGAGAAGTACCTATGGAAACATTGAGGGTGTTCTTTAAACCCCTCTGACGGATTGTGGAGGCAAACCAGCACTGGTAAACCAGTAATGCCTGTAGCCCTACTAAAAATACCATTGGAACAATTGCATTACCCATTACACATGCCAAAAGAGCATCTAGCTGCAACACTCGCGGAAGACTGGTTTATACCGAATTTAGCTGAGCATGTTGCATTCTTTATGGTGAACTGCATAATCTGCCAGCAATTCACTGCTGGGCACACATTAAAAGTAGTGAGAGGAGTCAACCCCCGGCCAAATGGGCCTTTTCAGCACTTACATATCAACTATGTCGACATGATTCAAGTGTGTAACAGGTACAGATACTTAATTGTAATGGTGTGCCCATCCTCTAGATGGATAGAAGCAGGTCCATGTACACACCCAGACTCTACCTGTACGGCCAAATTCCTAGTGAGGGAAGAGTTCTCTATATGGGGGGTGTGTGAAGTAATGAGATCAGATAATGGGGCTCATTTTGTAAATTCAGTCTTTGAGCAGATTAGCTTGCTGCTTGGTATAAAGCACAAGTTCTCGTCGGCGTATCATCTGGAAGGTAATGGTATTTGTGAAAGGCTCAACGGCTTGTTAAAGGAAAGTATAGCCAAGTTGAAGCTTACTCTAAAGAGGGGATGGTTGCACTGCCTTCCACTGACATTGTATGCTCTTCGGAACCAACCAGGCTGCGACCATCATCGTACGCCGCACGAGATAGTCACAGGAAGGAGAATGAATACTCCCCTAACCCCTCGAGACAGAGCTAGATGTGATGCCCAGTCACCCAGGAGGTCCTAGGAACCGAAATGAGCAAATATCTGAACTGCATGACATCTCAGCAAAATAATGAGCACTTATACAGCTATTTATTCATAGCTTAGAAGCAACAAGTGATAAAACAGAAATAAATCACAGAAAGGACAGCGAATTCAAAAGAAAATACATCACCGTGGGCATAACTGAATCCCTCATCTCGCCAGAAGAGGCTGGAAGACCCTGGTAACAGCCAGGCAGAGAGCACAACAGCCCACAGGAAGGTCGGACAAGGGCGTGCCCCCTCCGACTGAGGTCTTTGTGTGGTTTCCCCCTGACCTTTCCGATAGCTCCGCATATATGCCCTCCTCAAAAAGGGGTGACAATTTCTCGAACCTTCTGGCATTAGCGCTTGCGCATTGCTGAGTGACAGTTGATTTCCGGCCGGGTCAACCGACAGTAACCCCAAGGAGCAAAGCTTCCCTCTTCTTCTAAAACACCACAGAAAACAACTCCATAACTCATAGCAAGACATAACAAAAACAGCTTTCCCAGCAGAAATGTCCTTCACTGAGGCTGCATACCAGGTTTAGAAAGCATGTCTTTCAGCAAAGCAAGTACAGCTTTTCACTGAGGCATGGAATAAAAATCCATTATGGCTCTGAGTGCCCCCAGAATGCACTGCGCACCAGCGCCATGTTTTAGCTCAAGCATAACAATTCCACCCTTGGATATTTATCTTCCATAGCCCAGTGGCAGAGGAACCGGTCTCTGAAACCGATGAAACATTAGAAACAAGTTAAGAATACATTGAATACAACAACAACTAGGTATTATAATAGCTAAAATAATGCAAATGCAGGCAAAGGCATAACACAGTGCACCCCCAATGTCAGGAATCCATGAAAATAACCAATCCCACCAATTCCCAGCATGACTTTGAGAAACTTGGGAAATGAGGTCCCTCAAACCTCTAATATGACTTTCAATGGATCGTGAATGGTCACTTAGATTGAAACAACACATACATTCCACTGCGTTACATCCCAAATTATGTTTCAGCAGGAGATAATCAACGACAGCCCTGTTTTGCAATGTTACTTTTCTAATAACTTTGCTATCAAGGAGCAACTCTTCTAATGCTTGAGAAGTATGATTCAAACTGTTTACCACCAAACATGCCAGTTTCATCAAAGATTTGTAACCCCCAGCAGCTAAACCCCAGACTCCCACTAATGAAAGGGCTAACGCTAGAACTTCAGTCTCTGATAATAAATGCACATGTGAATCACAATCTGGGGATAAACCCACAGATTAAAAAGTTGACCTTTTGCTTCGAGACATTGCTGGGTGTAAAGGGAACATCATTAGCCCTAATCGAGTTAAGGCACATGGGCCTCCGGAATTGTTAGCTGGAATGTAAGTGTATGTGATGTTGCCACATGAGAAGAGCCATCCTGTTGGAAGTTTTACGTGATACATATGACTGGCAGCTAACACTGTATGATTGCAAGACATAGAATTATTCACACTGGTACATGTGCTTGGAACTCGAGAACACAACCTTTTTTTAAACGCAGTTTGATTTTTCTGTTTGGTTAAATTCAGCTGTTGGCATTTGCCAATTTCGTCATTGTGCGTGACGCCAAAAATGTGCTTTAGAACAAAGCTTCTGCATGTTGCACGTCAGTAAGGTAAAAGTGCGTAATGTTGAGTACTTGCTGTGCCAAATATGTCCACATATTCTCTGTTTGTGTAATCATCAGGGAATATTTTTGTCGTCCTAAAGATATCTGTTGTATAGCTGGCATCAACGTTGTTTGCGTCTGCACCTGACGTGATTTTCGCATTCTACAAATCCATTTCTCCGGTCTGGCTGGCTTTTTGGCATCGGCATAGGGCTGCTTTTGGGCATCATTGCTCATCATCATTGGTTTCCCCTGGATCGCTGGCACAGATGCGACATGTTTCGTGGGAAGCAGCATGCCGTTTGACTCTCCCAAACGGAGTCCATTTAGTCCCACAATTGCACCAGCCAGACACGGGATCTACAAGGCAAACCCAGAAAAGAGATATCAGTGTTGAAAATCACTCTCTTAGATAACATTTGTCTGTGGGCACATACTGCCATTTCTTTCTACTGGGCTCCATCACTAAGACTACCTGGTCTTTGCCTGATGCAATAACATCTGCAGGCACTGGTGGGCCACTTGGCCTTCCAACCCCCCACCTTCGCACCCGGTACAATACTGTCTGAAGAGCCAAAACCACAATCCCCATGGGTAGTTAACACTGTAGGAGGCTCCCCCTTTTTAATCATGGACAACTTAACAGGAATAATAATTAACTGGGCCACCCGATCGCCCTTGTGGATCGGTAGCAATTGGTCCCCACTATTCATCAAGATGACTTTGATCTTGCCTTGGTAATCGGCATCAATGACCCCTCCCAGCACTTGAACTCTCTTCAATGCTAGGCCAGATCTAGGGGCAATCCATCCCATATGCTTTGGAGGAATTTGTACCCCAATCCCTGTCCCAATCACAACAATCCCTCTTGGCTCTAATCTGATTTCCTCATGAGAATGCAAGTCTACCCCTGCTGACTCTGGAGTCGCCCGATAGGGAGCTAAAGAACCTGGGGTAATTTCTCAGTTCAATAGGGTTTCTCTGACCTAGTTGGGTTGAATCTGTAAAGCAGGAGTCATTAGCCGCATCAAAGGAGTTTCATGATTATTCACAGGCCTATTGTTTAACACTTGCACCCCATCAAACACACGATCATGCCAGCCTGCTAAACTGCCATCTCCAGATTCGCGCAGCTGTTCTTTCAAAAAACCATTCATCCGTTCAATTAATCCTGAAGCTGCAGAATAATAGGGCACGTGGTAGAGCCATTCAATACTTTTTTCCTGACAGTACTCTTGGATTCATTTGCCTTTGAAGTGTGACCCATTGTCACTTTGAATCTGCAAAGGCACCCCGTAGTGCAACGTGATCTGATCCAACAACTTAATGGTATTCAGTTGTGTGGCACGCTTGCACGGCAAAACCATCATGTATCCCGAGTATGTATCCACAATAGTGCAAGCATACTGACAACCTTTACTGATTGGCAGGGGACCGATATAATCAATCTGCCAAATTTGACCTGGTAATTTTCCTCTTCGCAACGTACCCTGGACAAACTGAGGGGTAGGCCTGTGCTGTTGGTGTTGGCACACTGGACATTGCAAAATGATTGTTTTCACTACCTCTAAAGGAATACCGATTCCTCAAGCTTGTGCCCACCTGGTAGTAGCCTTTTCTCCAAGGTGCCCACATTTCTGGTGAGCCCACTTGGCCAAACCCTCAAAATCGTCTTCCCGAGCCTCCACATCCACAGATGGAATCTTGGTGTGTTCATCTGCAACAGAATTAAACCAATGTTCTAATGAATCTGCAGCACAATGCGCATCCACATGATACACAGTGACTTCACTTTGTGATAACATCTCAGCAATATCTTGCCACAGTTCTTTTCCCCACAACTCTTTTGAATGAATCATCCACCCATTCTTTTGCCAGGTTGGCAGCCACACCGCCAATCCATTCGCCACTGACCATGAATTGTGTACGAATGACATCGACAAGGGGCCTCTTGTTTCAATGCTTGGTAAACTGTGTAATGTTCTGCAAACTGACTCTTCTTCCCTTTCCCTGATGTGGTCAAAATCTTTTTTGTCTTGGGATTGTAAAACACTGCTTTCCAGTATCGCTCGGTTCCCACATATCGGGCCGAGCCATCTATAAACCAGGCATGTTCTGTCTGCTCTACGGTCAGATCGCCATAAGGTACTCCCCATTTCACGGGAGATTTGCGTTTTTCAGACACTTCTGGCGGTATGTAATCTGAGGGTGGTATGTTGGCTACTTGCTCATGTAATTTGGCAATCCCACCCTTCCCTGATTTAGCTCTGTCTTGAATGTACCATTTCCATTTGATTATGCTGGCTTCTTGAGCGTGTCCTATTCTGTGTGTTTTAGGAGAGCTCACACCCATTGCAGGGTGCATCGGGATTTCAGGCCTCATCAGCACATCACGCCCCACTGTCATTTGCTCAGTATCGACCAGGGCCCAATAAAATGCCAGAAACTGCTTCTCAAACAGAGTGTATGAGTTACCAGCATCGGGCAACTTACGACTCCAAAACCCCAATGGCACACGTTTCCTGTCCTGTTTCTGCCACACACTCCAGTTGGCGCAATTGTCTTGCACAGACACATTTAACTCCACTTCGCCTTCCTTCAATGGCCATAAATCAAGCACCTGCTGCACAGTGTCTTTTGCCAAATCAAATGTTTTTTGCTGTTCCTCCCCCCACTGAAACTCATATTTCTTTCGGGTCACTTTGTAGAGGGGAGCCAGTATCTGCCCTAAATGGGGATTGTGCTGTCTCCAAAACCCAAACAGCCCTATGAACTGCTGAGCTTGCTTTTTGTTCATTGGAGTGGTAAACTCAAGAATTTTCTGTCGGGCCTTCGGCACCATCTCTCAATGACCATTATGCCACTGAATCCCTAGGAATATCACTGTCTCAGCTGGCCCTTGAATTTTGTTTGGGTTAATTACCCACCATTCCTTCTTCAATCCTTCCATAATGACTTCTAACTGGTGTTGCACACTGCGCTCATTCTTACCCTGAATCAAAATATCATCAATATAATGAGAGATTTGTATGTCAGGTTTACATGGTATCTTGTCTAAGTGCTCTGCCACTAGTCGGTGACAGATAGTCGGGCTATGTATGTACCCCATAGGTAACCTTGTAAAGGTGTACTGACGCCCGCTCCAAGAAAATGCAAACTGCTCTTGGCACTCTTCAGCAATTGGTACAGAGAAAAAGACATTGGCTAAATCTACCACTGCATACCAGGTCCCTCAAACTTTTGGACATTCTCAATCAAGGTAATGGCATCTGGGACTGCGGGCACCAAGGGAGGAGTGTGTTCGTTTAATTCGCAGTAATCCAACGCCATCTTCCAAGACACATCCCCTTTTTTAACAGGCCAGAGTGGGTTGTTCCACGCAGTAGTAATAGGGTAGTAACACACCCGCCTCTACGTACTCTTTGATGGTGTCTGAAATGTCCTTGTGCCCCCCGGGAATGTGGTATTGCTTCATTGCTACCTGCTTGGTCGCCAGAGGCATTTGCACTGGGGGCATCTTCAATTTGCCTATGGTAATGGGTGTGCAGGTCAGTGCACTCACCCAAAACTGATATGTTTTACCTCCTAGTCCCAAAGTCAATCCTTCTAGAATGTCAAAGCCAATTATGTACTCGGGTATCGGGACAATCAACACTTGGTATTTCTTCCTAGTCAAATTGCCTATTTTCATATCCACGTCTGCTTGTACTGCAGGGGTCTCCTTCCCCCTAGCCCAGTAATGGTAAAGCGTCTGCCTTTGAATCGTGTTGGATTTCCATGAATCAGAGAGGCCTCCGCCCTGGTGTCTATCAGTGCTCGCACCCCTTGTGTATTTCCCGGCCCCCAAAAAATCTTAACATTAACATTGGGCCGCCTATCAACTTTTATGCGAGCGGACTCTGCCGGGGCTTGGCCATAACCCTAGACAGATTTTGAATGAGTGTAACCTGACTCTGCCTCTAACAATACACTCACCACCTTCCTCAAATCGCCATATGTTGGCTGGTACGGGGAAGGTGTCCCCATAGGCCCTTCTTGTTCTTCCTCAGGAGGGGCGGAAGGTGAGGTGTCCCCCTGTGGCTTAGTCACTACCTGTTTCTTAACCTGTTTATAGCGCTCTTTGGCTGCAAGCCCTCTCTTTTTGTATAGTTCATACATTACTCTAGTTTCAATGCCATCAATTTCTTCTCGTGGCACACCATCATTTAACAAAGCCAAAAACATGTCCTTTCTGGACACTCGGGAGTCTCTACTATCTTGCCTTCTGCCTTCAGTTCTCCTCTCACTACGTCCCTCTCTCTCTCGGGGCTTGTCATCACTCTTATCCCACTCCCCTAAGTCTGCCAATTGCCGGATGGCATCCACTACTTCATCAGTGGGTTTGCCCGTCATACCTACCAGCAAAGTCATAATGAAACTTTTGTATGCGGGTGGTGTAGTTCTGATCACCATATTCCTGGTTGAAACTGAGAGCGGCACAGCCCCCATGTGTCCTGGAGCATCTACATGAATTGCCTTCTTCATAGCATGCTCTCTGACCTTTTGAATCACCTCTTTCAAAGTGTACCACTTAGTTTCCTCGCTAGGCCAATCTGTGATAATGGGGTACTTACAGTTACATACCTGGGCTGCTAGGTGCAACAAAGAGACCTGTGAATCTTGCCCATTGTCATCAGGGGGCGGCCCTGCCCTTAAGACCTCCTGTACATTGGTGTCAGTTGACAAAGGCAAAAGGAGCGGTGAGTCTGTGGAATCTACCAACAACCCTGCGGCGCCCCTATCTAGCAATCTCACCATTCATGTCAGTAAAGGTTCCCCTGACTTTTGCCTCAAACGAGTAATGATTTCCCCAACCTCCTGCTAGGTGTAATCTTCCAGCGTGGTTAAATCCACAACCCCGCCCGCAGGATTCTGCTGGTGGGGTCCGGCACGCCGTCTCCTATCCGGCTTCACTGTCACTGTCTTTTACGTCAGTTCAGCCTTAGAATCAGACTCATTTGCCGAGCTACTCTCTGGGCTTGTTGAGTCAAAAATGTCTCCATCCCACTTATCAGGGTCCCAATCCACACCTGCAGTAGCGATTACAGTTGCCACTTTTCTTTGGTTGACACCCCCTCGCCTCTTTTTATACTTATAGTGAGCTACCCTAACCGCGGCATGCTCTGCTACAGCTTGATAGTTATCAGCTTTGTCATTAAAAAGTTTCATCTGAATTTCCTGCATCAAAGATATTTGTTGCTTGGTAGCTAACTCTTTTTCCAATTGTAAAATATGCTCTGTCAATTCCACAGTTTTCTGATGCATTTTCCTATAGGCATGCAGGAGGACCCACACTCGCCTGTCTAGCGCGGCGTATTCCTTTCCTCTCTCTACTGAAATCTGTTGTAAACAAAACATTACTTCTGATGGAGCAGCTTCCCCCAAACCATCATCCCACGTTTCACACAGACCCACTCCGCACGCCCACACCTGGGCTAATTTATCATATGGGCCTTTAGGCCAACCTGCAATGTTAACATCGGGGCATTCGCCCCCAGCGGGAACCCCCTTTTTCCTGAACAAACTATTCATCATTAGAGTAATTTGCAAAACCTCTTTTTTTTCTCCTTTCCATCCTGCAGTCACTAGCGCAACCACGCACACACACAACCAAAAAAAAATAATTAACACAGTCCAACACTCACTGCCAAATGAACACAAATTTTCGCTTGCAATGAAAACAAAGCCTATCTGCGTTCGAACAGATTCTTTAATATTTGGAAACAATTCATCACAAATACCCTGCTCACAGCGCCAAAATATTTTGCTCGCCAAAAGTGCACAGACAATTATTAATCACCAGTACCTTTGAACGCAGGTAAACGGGGCAATAACTCACAACCAGATACGCAGTTAGCAAAATAATGAGCACTTATACGGCTATTTATTCATAGCTTAGAAGCAACAAGTGATAAAACAGAAATAAATCACAGAAAGGACAGCGAATTCAAAAGAAAATACATCACCGTGGGCATAACTGAATCCCTCATCTCGCCAGAAGAGGCTGGAAGACCCTGGTAACAGCCAGGCAGAGAGCACAACAGCCCACAGGAAGGTCGGACAAGGGCGTGCCCCCTCCGACTGAGGTCTTTGTGTGGTTTCCCCCTGACCTTTCCGATAGCTCCGCATATATGCCCTCCTCAAAAAGGGGTGACAATTTCTCGAACCTTCTGGCATTAGCGCTTGCGCATTGCTGAGTGACAGTTGATTTCCGGCCGGGTCAACCGACAGTAACCCCAAGGAGCAAAGCTTCCCTCTTCTTCTAAAACACCACAGAAAACAACTCCATAACTCATAGCAAGACATAACAAAAACAGCTTTCCCAGCAGAAATGTCCTTCACTGAGGCTGCATACCAGGTTTAGAAAGCATGTCTTTCAGCAAAGCAAGTACAGCTTTTCACTGAGGCATGGAATAAAAATCCATTATGGCTCTGAGTGCCCCCAGATGCACTGCGCACCAGCGCCATGTTTTAGCTCAAGCATAACAATTCCACCCTTGGATATTTATCTTCCATAGCCCAGTGGCAGAGGAACCGGTCTCTGAAACCGATGAAACATTAGAAACAAGTTAAGAATACATTGAATACAACAACAACTAGGTATTATAATAGCTAAAATAATGCAAATGCAGGCAAAGGCATAACACAGTGCACCCCCAATGTCAGGAATCCATGAAAATAACCAATCCCACCAATTCCCAGCATGACTTTGAGAAACTTGGGAAATGAGGTCCCTCAAACCTCTAATATGACTTTCAATGGATCGTGAATGGTCACTTAGATTGAAACAACACATACATTCCACTGCGTTACATCCCAAATTATGTTTCAGCAGGAGATAATCAACGACAGCCCTGTTTTGCAATGTTACTTTTCTAATAACTTTGCTATCAAGGAGCAACTCTTCTAATGCTTGAGAAGTATGATTCAAACTGTTTACCACCAAACATGCCAGTTTCATCAAAGATTTGTAACCCCCAGCAGCTAAACCCCAGACTCCCACTAATGAAAGGGCTAACGCTAGAACTTCAGTCTCTGATAATAAATGCACATGTGAATCACAATCTGGGGATAAACCCACAGATTAAAAAGTTGACCTTTTGCTTCGAGACATTGCTGGGTGTAAAGGGAACATCATTAGCCCTAATCGAGTTAAGGCACATGGGCCTCCGGAATTGTTAGCTGGAATGTAAGTGTATGTGATGTTGCCACATGAGAAGAGCCATCCTGTTGGAAGTTTTACGTGATACATATGACTGGCAGCTAACACTGTATGATTGCAAGACATAGAATTATTCACACTGGTACATGTGCTTGGAACTCGAGAACACAACCTTTTTTTAAACGCAGTTTGATTTTTCTGTTTGGTTAAATTCAGCTGTTGGCATTTGCCAATTTCGTCATTGTGCGTGACGCCAAAAATGTGCTTTAGAACAAAGCTTCTGCATGTTGCACGTCAGTAAGGTAAAAGTGCGTAATGTTGAGTACTTGCTGTGCCAAATATGTCCACATATTCTCTGTTTGTGTAATCATCAGGGAATATTTTTGTCGTCCTAAAGATATCTGTTGTATAGCTGGCATCAACGTTGTTTGCGTCTGCACCTGACGTGATTTTCGCATTCTACAAATCCATTTCTCCGGTCTGGCTGGCTTTTTGGCATCGGCATAGGGCTGCTTTTGGGCATCATTGCTCATCATCATTGGTTTCCCCTGGATCGCTGGCACAGATGCGACATGTTTCGTGGGAAGCAGCATGCCGTTTGACTCTCCCAAACGGAGTCCATTTAGTCCCACAATTGCACCAGCCAGACACGGGATCTACAAGGCAAACCCAGAAAAGAGATATCAGTGTTGAAAATCACTCTCTTAGATAACATTTGTCTGTGGGCACATACTGCCATTTCTTTCTACTGGGCTCCATCACTAAGACTACCTGGTCTTTGCCTGATGCAATAACATCTGCAGGCACTGGTGGGCCACTTGGCCTTCCAACCCCCCACCTTCGCACCCGGTACAATACTGTCTGAAGAGCCAAAACCACAATCCCCATGGGTAGTTAACACTGTAGGAGGCTCCCCCTTTTTAATCATGGACAACTTAACAGGAATAATAATTAACTGGGCCACCCGATCGCCCTTGTGGATCGGTAGCAATTGGTCCCCACTATTCATCAAGATGACTTTGATCTTGCCTTGGTAATCGGCATCAATGACCCCTCCCAGCACTTGAACTCTCTTCAATGCTAGGCCAGATCTAGGGGCAATCCATCCCATATGCTTTGGAGGAATTTGTACCCCAATCCCTGTCCCAATCACAACAATCCCTCTTGGCTCTAATCTGATTTCCTCATGAGAATGCAAGTCTACCCCTGCTGACTCTGGAGTCGCCCGATAGGGAGCTAAAGAACCTGGGGTAATTTCTCAGTTCAATAGGGTTTCTCTGACCTAGTTGGGTTGAATCTGTAAAGCAGGAGTCATTAGCCGCATCAAAGGAGTTTCATGATTATTCACAGGCCTATTGTTTAACACTTGCACCCCATCAAACACACGATCATGCCAGCCTGCTAAACTGCCATCTCCAGATTCGCGCAGCTGTTCTTTCAAAAAACCATTCATCCGTTCAATTAATCCTGAAGCTGCAGAATAATAGGGCACGTGGTAGAGCCATTCAATACTTTTTTCCTGACAGTACTCTTGGATTCATTTGCCTTTGAAGTGTGACCCATTGTCACTTTGAATCTGCAAAGGCACCCCGTAGTGCAACGTGATCTGATCCAACAACTTAATGGTATTCAGTTGTGTGGCACGCTTGCACGGCAAAACCATCATGTATCCCGAGTATGTATCCACAATAGTGCAAGCATACTGACAACCTTTACTGATTGGCAGGGGACCGATATAATCAATCTGCCAAATTTGACCTGGTAATTTTCCTCTTCGCAACGTACCCTGGACAAACTGAGGGGTAGGCCTGTGCTGTTGGTGTTGGCACACTGGACATTGCAAAATGATTGTTTTCACTACCTCTAAAGGAATACCGATTCCTCAAGCTTGTGCCCACCTGGTAGTAGCCTTTTCTCCAAGGTGCCCACATTTCTGGTGAGCCCACTTGGCCAAACCCTCAAAATCGTCTTCCCGAGCCTCCACATCCACAGATGGAATCTTGGTGTGTTCATCTGCAACAGAATTAAACCAATGTTCTAATGAATCTGCAGCACAATGCGCATCCACATGATACACAGTGACTTCACTTTGTGATAACATCTCAGCAATATCTTGCCACAGTTCTTTTCCCCACAACTCTTTTGAATGAATCATCCACCCATTCTTTTGCCAGGTTGGCAGCCACACCGCCAATCCATTCGCCACTGACCATGAATTGTGTACGAATGACATCGACAAGGGGCCTCTTGTTTCAATGCTTGGTAAACTGTGTAATGTTCTGCAAACTGACTCTTCTTCCCTTTCCCTGATGTGGTCAAAATCTTTTTTGTCTTGGGATTGTAAAACACTGCTTTCCAGTATCGCTCGGTTCCCACATATCGGGCCGAGCCATCTATAAACCAGGCATGTTCTGTCTGCTCTACGGTCAGATCGCCATAAGGTACTCCCCATTTCACGGGAGATTTGCGTTTTTCAGACACTTCTGGCGGTATGTAATCTGAGGGTGGTATGTTGGCTACTTGCTCATGTAATTTGGCAATCCCACCCTTCCCTGATTTAGCTCTGTCTTGAATGTACCATTTCCATTTGATTATGCTGGCTTCTTGAGCGTGTCCTATTCTGTGTGTTTTAGGAGAGCTCACACCCATTGCAGGGTGCATCGGGATTTCAGGCCTCATCAGCACATCACGCCCCACTGTCATTTGCTCAGTATCGACCAGGGCCCAATAAAATGCCAGAAACTGCTTCTCAAACAGAGTGTATGAGTTACCAGCATCGGGCAACTTACGACTCCAAAACCCCAATGGCACACGTTTCCTGTCCTGTTTCTGCCACACACTCCAGTTGGCGCAATTGTCTTGCACAGACACATTTAACTCCACTTCGCCTTCCTTCAATGGCCATAAATCAAGCACCTGCTGCACAGTGTCTTTTGCCAAATCAAATGTTTTTTGCTGTTCCTCCCCCCACTGAAACTCATATTTCTTTCGGGTCACTTTGTAGAGGGGAGCCAGTATCTGCCCTAAATGGGGATTGTGCTGTCTCCAAAACCCAAACAGCCCTATGAACTGCTGAGCTTGCTTTTTGTTCATTGGAGTGGTAAACTCAAGAATTTTCTGTCGGGCCTTCGGCACCATCTCTCAATGACCATTATGCCACTGAATCCCTAGGAATATCACTGTCTCAGCTGGCCCTTGAATTTTGTTTGGGTTAATTACCCACCATTCCTTCTTCAATCCTTCCATAATGACTTCTAACTGGTGTTGCACACTGCGCTCATTCTTACCCTGAATCAAAATATCATCAATATAATGAGAGATTTGTATGTCAGGTTTACATGGTATCTTGTCTAAGTGCTCTGCCACTAGTCGGTGACAGATAGTCGGGCTATGTATGTACCCCATAGGTAACCTTGTAAAGGTGTACTGACGCCCGCTCCAAGAAAATGCAAACTGCTCTTGGCACTCTTCAGCAATTGGTACAGAGAAAAAGACATTGGCTAAATCTACCACTGCATACCAGGTCCCTCAAACTTTTGGACATTCTCAATCAAGGTAATGGCATCTGGGACTGCGGGCACCAAGGGAGGAGTGTGTTCGTTTAATTCGCAGTAATCCAACGCCATCTTCCAAGACACATCCCCTTTTTTAACAGGCCAGAGTGGGTTGTTCCACGCAGTAGTAATAGGGTAGTAACACACCCGCCTCTACGTACTCTTTGATGGTGTCTGAAATGTCCTTGTGCCCCCCGGGAATGTGGTATTGCTTCATTGCTACCTGCTTGGTCGCCAGAGGCATTTGCACTGGGGGCATCTTCAATTTGCCTATGGTAATGGGTGTGCAGGTCAGTGCACTCACCCAAAACTGATATGTTTTACCTCCTAGTCCCAAAGTCAATCCTTCTAGAATGTCAAAGCCAATTATGTACTCGGGTATCGGGACAATCAACACTTGGTATTTCTTCCTAGTCAAATTGCCTATTTTCATATCCACGTCTGCTTGTACTGCAGGGGTCTCCTTCCCCCTAGCCCAGTAATGGTAAAGCGTCTGCCTTTGAATCGTGTTGGATTTCCATGAATCAGAGAGGCCTCCGCCCTGGTGTCTATCAGTGCTCGCACCCCTTGTGTATTTCCCGGCCCCCAAAAAATCTTAACATTAACATTGGGCCGCCTATCAACTTTTATGCGAGCGGACTCTGCCGGGGCTTGGCCATAACCCTAGACAGATTTTGAATGAGTGTAACCTGACTCTGCCTCTAACAATACACTCACCACCTTCCTCAAATCGCCATATTTTGGCTGGTACGGGGAAGGTGTCCCCATAGGCCCTTCTTGTTCTTCCTCAGGAGGGGCGGAAGGTGAGGTGTCCCCCTGTGGCTTAGTCACTACCTGTTTCTTAACCTGTTTATAGCGCTCTTTGGCTGCAAGCCCTCTCTTTTTGTATAGTTCATACATTACTCTAGTTTCAATGCCATCAATTTCTTCTCGTGGCACACCATCATTTAACAAAGCCAAAAACATGTCCTTTCTGGACACTCGGGAGTCTCTACTATCTTGCCTTCTGCCTTCAGTTCTCCTCTCACTACGTCCCTCTCTCTCTCGGGGCTTGTCATCACTCTTATCCCACTCCCCTAAGTCTGCCAATTGCCGGATGGCATCCACTACTTCATCAGTGGGTTTGCCCGTCATACCTACCAGCAAAGTCATAATGAAACTTTTGTATGCGGGTGGTGTAGTTCTGATCACCATATTCCTGGTTGAAACTGAGAGCGGCACAGCCCCCATGTGTCCTGGAGCATCTACATGAATTGCCTTCTTCATAGCATGCTCTCTGACCTTTTGAATCACCTCTTTCAAAGTGTACCACTTAGTTTCCTCGCTAGGCCAATCTGTGATAATGGGGTACTTACAGTTACATACCTGGGCTGCTAGGTGCAACAAAGAGACCTGTGAATCTTGCCCATTGTCATCAGGGGGCGGCCCTGCCCTTAAGACCTCCTGTACATTGGTGTCAGTTGACAAAGGCAAAAGGAGCGGTGAGTCTGTGGAATCTACCAACAACCCTGCGGCGCCCCTATCTAGCAATCTCACCATTCATGTCAGTAAAGGTTCCCCTGACTTTTGCCTCAAACGAGTAATGATTTCCCCAACCTCCTGCTAGGTGTAATCTTCCAGCGTGGTTAAATCCACAACCCCGCCCGCAGGATTCTGCTGGTGGGGTCCGGCACGCCGTCTCCTATCCGGCTTCACTGTCACTGTCTTTTACGTCAGTTCAGCCTTAGAATCAGACTCATTTGCCGAGCTACTCTCTGGGCTTGTTGAGTCAACAATGTCTCCATCCCACTTATCAGGGTCCCAATCCACACCTGCAGTAGCGATTACAGTTGCCACTTTTCTTTGGTTGACACCCCCTCGCCTCTTTTTATACTTATAGTGAGCTACCCTAACCGCGGCATGCTCTGCTACAGCTTGATAGTTATCAGCTTTGTCATTAAAAAGTTTCATCTGAATTTCCTGCATCAAAGATATTTGTTGCTTGGTAGCTAACTCTTTTTCCAATTGTAAAATATGCTCTGTCAATTCCACAGTTTTCTGATGCATTTTCCTATAGGCATGCAGGAGGACCCACCCTCGCCTGTCTAGCGCGGCGTATTCCTTTCCTCTCTCTACTGAAATCTGTTGTAAACAAAACATTACTTCTGATGGAGCAGCTTCCCCCAAACCATCATCCCACGTTTCACACAGACCCACTCCGCACGCCCACACCTGGGCTAATTTATCATATGGGCCTTTAGGCCAACCTGCAATGTTAACATCGGGGCATTCGCCCCCAGCGGGAACCCCCTTTTTCCTGAACAAACTATTCATCATTAGAGTAATTTGCAAAACCTCTTTTTTTCTCCTTTCCATCCTGCAGTCACTAGCGCAACCACGCACACACACAACCAAAAAAAAATAATTAACACAGTCCAACACTCACTGCCAAATGAACACAAATTTTCGCTTGCAATGAAAACAAAGCCTATCTGCGTTCGAACAGATTCTTTAATATTTGGAAACAATTCATCACAAATACCCTGCTCACAGCGCCAAAATATTTTGCTCGCCAAAAGTGCACAGACAATTATTAATCACCAGTACCTTTGAACGCAGGTAAACGGGGCAATAACTCACAACCAGATACGCAGTTAGCAAAATAATGAGCACTTATACGGCTATTTATTCATAGCTTAGAAGCAACAAGTGATAAAACAGAAATAAATCACAGAAAGGACAGCGAATTCAAAAGAAAATACATCACCGTGGGCATAACTGAATCCCTCATCTCGCCAGAAGAGGCTGGAAGACCCTGGTAACAGCCAGGCAGAGAGCACAACAGCCCACAGGAAGGTCGGACAAGGGCGTGCCCCCTCCGACTGAGGTCTTTGTGTGGTTTCCCCCTGACCTTTCCGATAGCTCCGCATATATGCCCTCCTCAAAAAGGGGTGACAATTTCTCGAACCTTCTGGCATTAGCGCTTGCGCATTGCTGAGTGACAGTTGATTTCCGGCCGGGTCAACCGACAGTAACCCCAAGGAGCAAAGCTTCCCTCTTCTTCTAAAACACCACAGAAAACAACTCCATAACTCATAGCAAGACATAACAAAAACAGCTTTCCCAGCAGAAATGTCCTTCACTGAGGCTGCATACCAGGTTTAGAAAGCATGTCTTTCAGCAAAGCAAGTACAGCTTTTCACTGAGGCATGGAATAAAAATCCATTATGGCTCTGAGTGCCCCCAGAATGCACTGCGCACCAGCGCCATGTTTTAGCTCAAGCATAACAATTCCACCCTTGGATATTTATCTTCCATAGCCCAGTGGCAGAGGAACCGGTCTCTGAAACCGATGAAACATTAGAAACAAGTTAAGAATACATTGAATACAACAACAACTAGGTATTATAATAGCTAAAATAATGCAAATGCAGGCAAAGGCATAACACAGTGCACCCCCAATGTCAGGAATCCATGAAAATAACCAATCCCACCAATTCCCAGCATGACTTTGAGAAACTTGGGAAATGAGGTCCCTCAAACCTCTAATATGACTTTCAATGGATCGTGAATGGTCACTTAGATTGAAACAACACATACATTCCACTGCGTTACATCCCAAATTATGTTTCAGCAGGAGATAATCAACGACAGCCCTGTTTTGCAATGTTACTTTTCTAATAACTTTGCTATCAAGGAGCAACTCTTCTAATGCTTGAGAAGTATGATTCAAACTGTTTACCACCAAACATGCCAGTTTCATCAAAGATTTGTAACCCCCAGCAGCTAAACCCCAGACTCCCACTAATGAAAGGGCTAACGCTAGAACTTCAGTCTCTGATAATAAATGCACATGTGAATCACAATCTGGGGATAAACCCACAGATTAAAAAGTTGACCTTTTGCTTCGAGACATTGCTGGGTGTAAAGGGAACATCATTAGCCCTAATCGAGTTAAGGCACATGGGCCTCCGGAATTGTTAGCTGGAATGTAAGTGTATGTGATGTTGCCACATGAGAAGAGCCATCCTGTTGGAAGTTTTACGTGATACATATGACTGGCAGCTAACACTGTATGATTGCAAGACATAGAATTATTCACACTGGTACATGTGCTTGGAACTCGAGAACACAACCTTTTTTTAAACGCAGTTTGATTTTTCTGTTTGGTTAAATTCAGCTGTTGGCATTTGCCAATTTCGTCATTGTGCGTGACGCCAAAAATGTGCTTTAGAACAAAGCTTCTGCATGTTGCACGTCAGTAAGGTAAAAGTGCGTAATGTTGAGTACTTGCTGTGCCAAATATGTCCACATATTCTCTGTTTGTGTAATCATCAGGGAATATTTTTGTCGTCCTAAAGATATCTGTTGTATAGCTGGCATCAACGTTGTTTGCGTCTGCACCTGACGTGATTTTCGCATTCTACAAATCCATTTCTCCGGTCTGGCTGGCTTTTTGGCATCGGCATAGGGCTGCTTTTGGGCATCATTGCTCATCATCATTGGTTTCCCCTGGATCGCTGGCACAGATGCGACATGTTTCGTGGGAAGCAGCATGCCGTTTGACTCTCCCAAACGGAGTCCATTTAGTCCCACAATTGCACCAGCCAGACACGGGATCTACAAGGCAAACCCAGAAAAGAGATATCAGTGTTGAAAATCACTCTCTTAGATAACATTTGTCTGTGGGCACATACTGCCATTTCTTTCTACTGGGCTCCATCACTAAGACTACCTGGTCTTTGCCTGATGCAATAACATCTGCAGGCACTGGTGGGCCACTTGGCCTTCCAACCCCCCACCTTCGCACCCGGTACAATACTGTCTGAAGAGCCAAAACCACAATCCCCATGGGTAGTTAACACTGTAGGAGGCTCCCCCTTTTTAATCATGGACAACTTAACAGGAATAATAATTAACTGGGCCACCCGATCGCCCTTGTGGATCGGTAGCAATTGGTCCCCACTATTCATCAAGATGACTTTGATCTTGCCTTGGTAATCGGCATCAATGACCCCTCCCAGCACTTGAACTCTCTTCAATGCTAGGCCAGATCTAGGGGCAATCCATCCCATATGCTTTGGAGGAATTTGTACCCCAATCCCTGTCCCAATCACAACAATCCCTCTTGGCTCTAATCTGATTTCCTCATGAGAATGCAAGTCTACCCCTGCTGACTCTGGAGTCGCCCGATAGGGAGCTAAAGAACCTGGGGTAATTTCTCAGTTCAATAGGGTTTCTCTGACCTAGTTGGGTTGAATCTGTAAAGCAGGAGTCATTAGCCGCATCAAAGGAGTTTCATGATTATTCACAGGCCTATTGTTTAACACTTGCACCCCATCAAACACACGATCATGCCAGCCTGCTAAACTGCCATCTCCAGATTCGCGCAGCTGTTCTTTCAAAAAACCATTCATCCGTTCAATTAATCCTGAAGCTGCAGAATAATAGGGCACGTGGTAGAGCCATTCAATACTTTTTTCCTGACAGTACTCTTGGATTCATTTGCCTTTGAAGTGTGACCCATTGTCACTTTGAATCTGCAAAGGCACCCCGTAGTGCAACGTGATCTGATCCAACAACTTAATGGTATTCAGTTGTGTGGCACGCTTGCGCGGCAAAACCATCATGTATCCCGAGTATGTATCCACAATAGTGCAAGCATACTGACAACCTTTACTGATTGGCAGGGGACCGATATAATCAATCTGCCAAATTTGACCTGGTAATTTTCCTCTTCGCAACGTACCCTGGACAAACTGAGGGGTAGGCCTGTGCTGTTGGTGTTGGCACACTGGACATTGCAAAATTATTGTTTTCACTACCTCTAAAGGAATACCGATTCCTCAAGCTTGTGCCCACCTGGTAGTAGCCTTTTCTCCAAGGTGCCCACATTTCTGGTGAGCCCACTTGGCCAAACCCTCAAAATCGTCTTCCCGAGCCTCCACATCCACAGATGGAATCTTGGTGTGTTCATCTGCAACAGAATTAAACCAATGTTCTAATGAATCTGCAGCACAATGCGCATCCACATGATACACAGTGACTTCACTTTGTGATAACATCTCAGCAATATCTTGCCACAGTTCTTTTCCCCACAACTCTTTTGAATGAATCATCCACCCATTCTTTTGCCAGGTTGGCAGCCACACCGCCAATCCATTCGCCACTGACCATGAATTGTGTACGAATGACATCGACAAGGGGCCTCTTGTTTCAATGCTTGGTAAACTGTGTAATGTTCTGCAAACTGACTCTTCTTCCCTTTCCCTGATGTGGTCAAAATCTTTTTTGTCTTGGGATTGTAAAACACTGCTTTCCAGTATCGCTCGGTTCCCACATATCGGGCCGAGCCATCTATAAACCAGGCATGTTCTGTCTGCTCTACGGTCAGATCGCCATAAGGTACTCCCCATTTCACGGGAGATTTGCGTTTTTCAGACACTTCTGGCGGTATGTAATCTGAGGGTGGTATGTTGGCTACTTGCTCATGTAATTTGGCAATCCCACCCTTCCCTGATTTAGCTCTGTCTTGAATGTACCATTTCCATTTGATTATGCTGGCTTCTTGAGCGTGTCCTATTCTGTGTGTTTTAGGAGAGCTCACACCCATTGCAGGGTGCATCGGGATTTCAGGCCTCATCAGCACATCACGCCCCACTGTCATTTGCTCAGTATCGACCAGGGCCCAATAAAATGCCAGAAACTGCTTCTCAAACAGAGTGTATGAGTTACCAGCATCGGGCGACTTACGACTCCAAAACCCCAATGGCACACGTTTCCTGTCCTGTTTCTGCCACACACTCCAGTTGGCGCAATTGTCTTGCACAGACACATTTAACTCCACTTCGCCTTCCTTCAATGGCCATAAATCAAGCACCTGCTGCACAGTGTCTTTTGGATGCCATATGCTTGGCTTCTGTGTCTGCTGCCTGGTTTCTGCGGAACCCAAAATCTGTCCCTTTGGTGTGGGCGGCGCATTTCATGACTGCTATGCCCAATGGGAGCTGTATTGCCTTAATCAGCATGTTCAATAAGGCTGCATGCTGCACTGGCGTGCCGTCTGCTCGGAGGTAGCCCCTCCTTTTCTTTTCCAGCCTGCTAGTCCTGCGTGTGGACGTCGCATAGGCGAAGTCACTGTACACTGTAACTTCCTGGTCTGCATGATTCTCAATGGTGAGTATCAACGCCAATAATTCTGCAGCCTGCGCTGAATAGTGAGATGGTATTCGTGCACTGACGAGTACTCGAAATTCTCAGTTTGCTATGTGTTTCATTATGGCAATAGTTGCTTACCCCTCACTACCCTCATTCAGAGCAAGGTTGGATACAATGTTAGTCACACATACATATGGTTATATAACAGCAAAAGAATTTTTGTCAATAGCACAAAAAACCAAGGGTAGAAGGGAGAGAGGCATACAGGCGAATAATTTTAATTCACAATCTAAAACATTAAAAAACTACAAGTAAGCACATCAATCACATACAAGTCAAGTGAAAAGACACAAATAGAAGAAATGTAAAATTAGTGTCAGACAATTATATTAGGCAAGGCTCCAGGTGACAAAAAGCCTTAAGGAGAACAAATACAGGCGAGATGAAATAATACACCTTCACTTCCTGGTACAAAAATGTTGCAAAATAGCGAGAAATTTAGCATTTGCTGAGATTTAAAGTGTCGACATGTTTCGGCCAATGCTCATATGGGACAGTTTCTCAAGTGTCCATATAGAATACAGTTGTAGTGGCCATCATCAGGACAAGACATTTCTTCAAACACAGCCTTATAAGTGATTCGATATTGGCATCACATAGATCTAGAAAAATGCACATATATATACAATTAATCACACAGCATAGACACGCTTACATATATATTGAAACTCAATGACAATGACAATGTGGCCTCTAGTATTTGGACATACCCTATGTAAGCTGATGGAATAGCCTGACAAACTTTTAAATCCTTCAATTGTGCCACATAAACAAACCAAATTCGAATACATGCTGAGCATCATGCCCAGAACGTTTTACGATAGAAACATAACATTATATGACATACAAAAGTGTGTGGATCCAACCCTTACCAATAGCTACTGTATAGGGTGTGATAAAGAAAAGAGACAAACAATGACTCTTGCGCAAACAGAAATGTAGCACGGTATGATTACTTCAATCATCGTTAGGAGGATTCATAGTGTACTCTACATGAGTGAAAGATAACAGGACATTAATTCCATTTTGTGCCATTCTAAACCCAAGACTATTTATAATATAATTTCTACCGGTATCTAAAATTGAACCAAGGTAACGGTAAAAACATCAAGCTAGAAAACATTGTCAGATGAACTTATTTTCTTTTTAGCCCAGCCCGAGAAAAACTAAATGCAGGCGGACTCTAGCATAATTGCTTAAGTGTTTCTCATCTAAATGATGCAAAGCAATAAGAACAAGTGTGTCGCATGCGTAGACAAATCCTCTATAGTTAAAAAAGACAACAAAATTGTTTGTTACGGAGAGAAACATAACCCTTCCAAAGGACATGTCAAAAAGCATACCTTTGTTTACACGGAACCAAGTCCCTGGTGATTTTTAGCGAGCGGCAGGCGCGATTGTATCAGCGTTGCATAATCACATACATCTATTGCCAAGTGAGTCCAAAGTAGTTTGACTATTCATCAGTCAAAATTCTGCACAATACGAGAAGGAAACCAGTTAGACTTGGCAGCTCGATGCGGGTCGAGCGAGTAACTCTGGGCGCGATGGGGAACCCACGCTTACCTTAACATACTGCAGAAAGCAAAAGGGAAACCTCTCGTCACCGCCGCTGTGTACCAAATGGTCGAAGCGGCAGTGCGGAAGGAGAATTTAAATACGTGTATAAATCACGTGACGACAGGTAAAGACTTTGTTCTTTAAAGGTGCAGTGCGTACACCCACCTCCTACACAAGGATGCATTGAAACGCTCTTGTCCAAATTTGCCAAAGTTCCAGGGAAATGCGTGCACAGCATGTCAAATATCCACTTCGAAGGAGTGGCAGCGATGGAGGGGGTGTCATAGAGGGAAAATTTTATCTCAAAAACGTCCTCTTCAAAATGTATGCGCATGTGAAGCAGACCTACTAATATGCGATCTAATGAAACGCGGCGCTCGAATTAAAATCACGGCGTATAGGCGTCAAAACCTCACCCGCATATGGGGTGATGGATGACACCAAAATCCCAGAGCCCAGGGGGTCTAGCAGGTCAAGAAAGTGTGTTATCTGCGAGATTCTGACTACATCACGTGATCAGATTATTCCATTCCACCGAGGAATTGAGCCCCCGATTGACCGTGTTCAGAGTATATATTAGCCTTTGTTCAGCGCGGCTCAGAGACAGATCTCTATTTCCTCCTCTCGGTAAAGGGGATATTTTTTGAATCACAAACCATTTGAAATCCGTATAATGGTGCTTAGCTGTGATATAATGAGAGACCAAAGGTTTGTTCTCAGTTTTATTCTTCAGGCATGACCTGTGTTCACAGATTCTGAGTCGAACTGTACGGCTAGTTTTTCCTATGTACAGTAGATTACACGGGCATTTTATTCCGTATATAAGCCAATCTGAGGCGCAGTTGGAGAATGATCTTAAATTCCAAACTTTGCCATTCAGGTCAATAGACTTGTAATTGTCTGTTAAATCGCAAACTGAGCAGTGGCCACATTTAAAGTGGCCCACTACTGGTGGAAGATTCCACAAAGTGGATTGTGATGAGAAAGGACGTATGGCAGGGTAAGTATGGACCAACCAATCTCTAACGTTTTTTTGGCGCTTAAAGGCAAACCTAGGTTGTTTGGGGCTGAAGTCTTCCGTAGTCAAGATATGCCATTGTTGTTTAATCACTTTACGCAAGGCATTGCTAATGGGGCTAAACGTGCTAACACATGTAATCCTGTCCTCTTTTATCGAGGGTTCGTGCTGGAGGCATCTAGCTCTGTTAGCATATTTAGCTCTTTTATATGCTCGATTGATGCATTTTTGAGGATACCCCCTAGCAGACAAACGCTGTTTTAAAGCTCTACTTTCTCTAGTGAAATCTCCGAGATCAGTGCAGTTTCTTCTGAGTCTCAGGAATTGCCCAATGGGTAGATTCTCACGTAAACTCCGAGGGTGAAAGCTATTGTATCTGAGAAGGGTGTTCTTGTCAGTGGGTTTACGGAACAGGGTCGTGCTGAGAGTACCCTCTTCAGTTTTTGAAATAAGAAGATCCAGAAAAGGAATGGTGGTAGAGTTGGACGTCATAGTGAATTTAATGTATGGGTTATGATTGTTGAGCCATTCTAGGAAAACGTGCAGGCGGGGGAGATCCCCTTGCCAGATCATGAACACGTCGTCTATGTAACGGCACCATTTTAGAATATTTTTATTGAAAGGATTGGATGGATGGTAGATGGATGTGTTTTCAAAATGATCCATGAATAAATTGGCCAAATCTGGCGCAAAAGTGGCCCCCATACTTGTACCATGGATTTGTTTATAGAAGGTACCTTCATATAAGAAGAAATTTTCTGTCAGGGCGATTCTAATACATTCCATAATGAATGGTGTGGGTACTTTTAGCAATGTATCAGTCCGTCGATTCAAGAACATCTCCATAATTTTCAAGCATTCTCCTTGTGGGATGCTTGTATAAAGGGACGTCACGTCCAGGGTAACTAGAAGATCGGTGGTGTTGAGGTGGATCTCAGAGACAAGATTAATCATACTAGTGGTGTCCTTTACATAGGAGTTCATGTGTAGCACAAAGGGTCTGAGGAACCAGTCTGCATAAATGGAAAGTGGCTCTAGAATCGAGTTAATGGCTGATACAATAGGTCTTCCGGGTGGAACGCATTCATTTTTGTGAACCTTGGGAAGAAGATAAAATGCAGGAGTGACAGGTGATGTTTTTATGAGAAACTGATGCTCATCCTGATCAATCCATTCTTCATGTAGAGCATGCTATGGTTAGCCCGGCTATTTTAGCATTTGAAAATAAGATCTTAGAAAAAACAAAACATCTTTTGAAAGATAAAAACCATCATAGAGATAATCTGAGCAATAGTGAACGGCTGGCTCTTGATGCTCTACAAAAGAACACGACGTTTCTAATAAAACCCGCTGATAAAGGCGGAGGCATTGTTCTTTGGGATACTACTCTGTATTCCACAGAAGTGAGGCTCCAATTGAACAACCCCGCCTTCTATCGTAGACTCAACCATGATCCTACAGCCTCCATCGGTGAAGAAATCAAAAGCCTGATGGACCATGCTCTACATGAAGAATGGATTGATCTCCGCAGATCTTCGCTTTCACTGAAGAGGTAACTATAGGCTCCAGAATCCTATCCGACCACGCCCCGGTAACCTTGAAAATCCGAGTCCAGGGACCCCCGTAGCCCCAGAGGCGTAGATGGACTCTATATGATCCCATCCTTAATGAGATGCCACTCAGAGACGCAATCGCAACCGTGATCAACAACTTCTTTAAAGAAAACTCTAGCGGAGATACCTCCTTAGCCAACAACTGGGATGCAATGAAGGCAGTGGTGCGGGGAGAACTGATTGCCAAAGGGGTAGCCTATCATAGGCATAAACGACAGACTCGTCAGGATCTTGAAGAGGAACTCGAGAGGGCGGAGAGGATCCATAAGGAGAAGGGCTGGACCCCTAAAACGCAGCGAGCCCTCCGAATAGCAAAAAAGAAAATTGAAGCACACTACGCTGAACATACCGCCCATCAAATGACGAAGGCTAAACAGTTCTACTACACCAAAAACAACAAAGCAAACAAGCTACTGGTGGCTAAACTTGCCAAGACAAGAAGTAATAACACAATTGTGGGCCTTCGGGACCAGCAGGGCAAGACTCAATACTCAGATCACAAGCTTCAAATCGCATCGACCCACCTGACCCAAGTGATGACCGCCCCGGCCCGAGACGTCAAAGAACAGAGGGAATACTTGCAAAAGGCGGCGCTCCCCCGACTGAAAAACGTAGCTCGGGACTCGCTGGAAGCCCCAATCACCACTGAGGAAGTCGATGAGGCGATAAAATCCCTTAAATCCCGAGCCCCAGGCCCAGACGGCTATACGTCGAAGTTTTATAAAGTCTTCAAACCCCAACTCCTGCCACCTCTGGTACAGCTGTTTAATTCATTCAGGAACTCAGGCACTATAACCCCGTCGATGCAAGAATCCATCACAGTTTTGCTGCCCAAACCTGGCGGTGACCCGAAGAATCCTGCGTCCTACAGACCGATTGCTTTGCTCAATATAGATGCCAACATTTACTCCAAAATTTTAGCAACCCGCCTGTCCCGGATTTTGCCAGAGATAATCGACGCCGACCAGAGTGGCTTCATCACACACCGCTCTACCGCTGATAACATTCGTAGAGCTCTGAACTTGGTGGAACTTGCCTCCCGAGACTCCCAGGAGCTGGTGCTTCTGGCCCTGGATGCAGTTAAGGCCTTTGACAAGGTGGACTGGAACTTCATGAGGCTTACCCTCGAGGCCTTTGGCTTTGGTCCGGAGTTCTGCGCCATGACGTTGGCTAACTATACAGCGCCCAAGACCCTTCTCAGAGTCAATGGCATCCTCTCCCCCCCTATCGACCTGACCTGTGGAACCAGACAGGGCTGTCCGTTATCGCCACTGCTTTTCGCACTAATTATGGAACCATTCGCCCAACGGATCAGGCGAAACCCGGCGATTAAGGGCTTCCAATCGAATGCAAAACACCACAAACTGGCCCTCTACGCAGATGACGTCCTACTAACCATCACGGAGCCTCGTACTTCCCTCCCTCAGGCCCTAGCTGAGATAGAGAGCTATGGAAAGGTCACGGGCTTTGCTATCAACTTCCGGAAGTCAGCTGCCATGGGGGTGGGCCTGTCCCGAGAGATCCGGGTGGATCTGGCCCCACTATGTCCGATACAATGGACGACTAAGAGCATCAGTTATTTGGGTGTCCAGATCCCAGCGGACCCTGGGGAAGTCTATCGAGCAAACTTTCCCCCACTGTTCACGGACCTCGAGGCAGACTTAAAGCGGTGGGCGGCACAAGATATTTCACTGATGGGCCGCACTTGCTACCAAGGCTCCTATATGCCTGCGCTTCGCTTCCAGTACCAATTCCGGCACCTGCTCTTCAGAAGCTACAAAAGGAAATGACACGGTTTATCTGGAAAGGGAGGAAGCCCAGAATCCCCAGGTCCACGATGCTGGGCAACGCTAGACTGGGTGGCCTCGGAGTTCCAGATTTACAAAAATATCAAATGGCGGCCCAACTCGCCTGCATCCGATCATGGCAGATACTTACCAACCGCCCGAGATGGGTGGACCTCGAACAGGCGCAACTACCGCTCCTGCTACATTTTCTTCCGCACATCAATCCCTCCGAGCGCCGACTGTGGCAGAACCTCCTGAGGACCACCAAACACACTATTGCTGTCTGGGATAAAGCGCTGAAACAAAAGAAAACCCCAGTGGGACTCAGCCCTTTCTCCCCGGTGTTCCTGAACCCAGCTTTCTCCCCTGGCTGGTCCACCCGGAACTTCGGAGCCTGGATTGCGGGAGGCCTGGAGACCCTGGGGCAACTATTTGAAGGGGGACAACCCTGCACCTTTGGGCGTTGTAAAGAACTCTTCCAGCTTCAGGAACAGGATAGATTTACGTACATTCAGCTGCGCCACTGGTGCTCCCATCCACAGACCCGCCAAGCCGCCACCCGCTCTCCCACGGCTATTGAACTGACCCTAAATGACCTCCCAACCAGGGGGAGAATTTCCACTCTATACAAACGCCTCCAAAATGACTTCCTAACCTCTAAAACCCGATACATGGCCCAATGGGAGGCGGACCTAGGCCACCCAATCGAGGACCAGCTATGGGTTGACATTTGGTCGCGGGCACACACTTCTTCATCCTGCATTACGAACAGAGAGGGCGCATACAAAATCCTTCTTCGTTGGTATTATCCTCCCCTGAGACTACACCATATGAACCCTACACTTAACCCGAACTGTTGGAGGCAATGCGGCCAAGTAGGGTCTTTCTTTCATATGTGGTGGTCCTGCCCGAGGGCCCAGACCTTTTGGAAACAATGCCTAGCAACAATCGCAGACATCACTCGGATACGACTTCCCCTGGAGCCCGAGCCCATCCTTCTGGGAGCCCCGGTCCCCGGGATCTACCCTAGATCTGGCCCTACGGCCAAACTACTGTCCCAATGTCTACTGGCAGGCAGAAATGTAATAGCCCGCACTTGGAAAACCGCAGAAGGACCACTAATGCCTTTTTGGTGGATTAAAATCTGGGACATCTTAATCGCGGAGAAGGTGACGGCTGCTGGGGCAGGCCGCCTACATCGCTTCGAGAACATCTGGGGCCCGATCCTGGACTTTGATCAGAATTATTCAGCTCTGACATACAAGCCCCAATTAGCCAGGAGAACCTTACGGAACGATAATTCGCAGCTGGGCCAGGTAGAGGAACATTAAGATCATGGGGAGGGGAGGGAAGAGCAACCAACTGTATTGCTTCTGTACCATATGTCGTGATTGATTAAGCTTTGTATCATTGTATCCTGTTTGTTTAAAATAAATATTTTGAAAAAAAAAAAAACAGGCAGATTGCAAAAGCAGACTGAAAAGGGTGCTACAAAGCAGTAATACACAGTATTTAAAAGCCAAAAATCTGGATATTCAGGAAAGGTTCAGAAGCTGATCACAGGCTCACACAAGCACACACTCCTTGTGGAAGAAGTTGACTGCACAACTGCTTCTGTTCAAAGTGTGATTATAAAGGCCCACCCAGCCAACAGCCCAACAGGATGGAGCTGATTGCAGCCTGACACAGCTGTGTCCAATTAAGCCCAGTCCAGGCTTCAGTACCCTGCAGCAGTGGATTGCAATTAAAGCCTCACCCTTTCTTGTTAGCCTAGCCTAAGTAGCGTGAAACAGGTGAATGCAATCAGAGCCTCTCCAGCTCTTAGTAGCTTGCTGCAAACAAAGGTACTCAGAATATGTCCGCCAGCCCTCTGCCTCTTGGACAGCATGCATGTACCAGAATGCATCTACTGGTTTAACCCAAAACCCGGAATGGACATTGAAATTTGATAAGTCCAAAACTGCAGCAGTAAAACAAGTAAATGAATGCAGATGCAGTTTGTAGGTTTTAACTGTGCAATGATGCCATAAACAGAGTCTCTGAATGCACACATGTAGTGGTGCTGGGTGGAAGGTGGGTAGGATAGTGACACCATCTCCCTCTCAAGTGGCACCTCTGGGCGTCCCAAAAGAACGCAATGCCCTTTACGAGTTCCAAGATGCAGTAGTCACAGTAAACGTTGAAGAACAAAAGTAAAAAAACAATGCCCATGGAGAGGTCCTATACTCTTTCAATATAGTACTTTGATCAAAAAATGCAAAAGGGTGATTGATCTTTAAGTGCCCACTCAGCAGACTCACAAGGTACATCAGAATGTAAGGCAGATGCAAAGCAAAACATAACTGTAGACTGCGTCTTATTAGTGTATATTGCAATAGAGGCTGGCACAGACAAAGGAATCGCTGTTTTCAGGTTTTTCTTGGGATGTGGTGGTTGTGAATGTGACTGCAAATGCAAAGAAATTGTGTTACTTTCAGACAGCTGTGGCGAAACTGAACTATCTTGGTGGCTTTCAGGAAGGGCAAGTTAAACCTTTGCCACTGAAAGCTGGTTTTCTGATGGCATTACTTTCGCTGACATGGGGAGTCCTATAGGCAGAATTTGGCATTGAGCTGTGGATAGCAGTTGGCGACAGGCTCATAGTGTTCATGTACTTTGGAAGGGGATACTGCTGAGTGCAAGGCTAGTGAATGCTCGACCAAAGTCTTTTCACAGACAGGGAGTTCAGGTCCTCGTTCCACTGGTTCAAATGTTCAAGCATCATAACACTAAAAATGGTACTGGTCAAAAGATTTTGAAACATGAAATCCATTACTGAATCTTCCTTTAAAGTGAAGGGTTTGCATTCAAGGTAATCCTCATTCATTTCATGTGGTTTCATTTCAGGCATGGGTATTTGTATTACTTCGGGTTTTGAAGTGGACTCAGCGATAAGCATGGATGCACAGTCCAGATTTAGGTCATGTGCGGGAGCCAGCGTTGAAATACAGTCTCTGACAAAAAGGGTTGTTAGACTAGCTATTGTTTCGGATACTGTAGCAACAGTGGTGTTGTAATCACTAGAAAAGTCAATTGCATTGCTGACTGTGTGCAAGGAAGGGCTGGATACTGGTGTTGGAACCAAAAAAGAAGTTAAGTCAGAGGGCATGATTGGAGTTAGACTCTGGTTAGGCTCTTGGAAAAGATCTAGTACAGAATCTGCAGAAGTGTCAGAAGGGTAGCAGAGATACACTCAGCAGGAGACAGAAGAGGCATTTCAAAGTAGCCACCAGGTGAGGTACAGGACAAGTCTTTACCAAATGGATCGTGGTTAGGAGAAGCCTGGCTGGCATATTCGACAGAATGAGAAGAGCATTTCAATTTAACCTGCAACTGGTGAGCATATTCTTGCTTCAATATTTCCATTTCTTTTAACTTATACAGCTCTTTAGGAATCCTAATGTCATCAATAACTATAGAGATAGTGGGCCTCATTCCGGGTTTGGAGCTAACCATGGAGTAATTAGCTCCATGGTTGCCTCCGAAACCGTCCCAAATCCGGCATGGTGAATGGAGTAATTACCGGTCCATTCCAGGGTTGGAGGGACCGGTAATTCCCCATTCACCTTTTGCCCTTCCCCATTCCCATTTCTGCCCCATAGGGCTCAATGGGAATGGGGAAGGAGGTAATTACGCCACCGTAAATTACGGTACCATAATTACCTCCGAAGTACCTTTGCGGGTCCCGTACTTAACTCCTGCTAAAAGCAGGAGGTAAGGAAGGGCCCGCAAAGGGACCTCGGAATACGGAGGTAAGGGATTACCGACATCGGCACCCTTACCGGTGCCGGTAATTCCTTACCTCCAACCTCGGAATGACCCCCAATGACTGGTGCAGGATGACATGGGTTATCTGAAGATGAAATGTATCCCTTGCTTATGTTTAGCCAATACTAGATGACATAGGGGGTCGTTATGAGTTGGGCGGTAAGGGATTACCGGCACCGGTAAGGAGACCGGTGCCGGTAATACCTTACTGCCCAATTCCAAGGTCCCTTAGCAGGAACCGTAAGGAACGTGTGGTCTGACCACACGTCCCTTACGGGACCTGCTAAGGGACCAGGGTGCGAATAACGGGCTTGCTAGTCGCGAGCCCATTATGAGCGCCCTCTCCATTCCCATTGAGCCCTATGGGGGCTCAATGGGAATGAGGAATGGTTTGTTCAATGGGGACTTAACGGTCCCTCCAAGGTCGGAATGCACCGGTAAATCCCCATTGAACAAGACCGGTGCCGGACACGGTATTGGAGGCAGCCATGGAGAAAATAGCGCCATTGGCTACCTCCAATCTCGGAATGAGGTCCATAGTCATCCTTTAAATCCATAGATTGCCTCTTTAGAACAAATGGCTGTTTGCAGATACTTTCCCAATCATAATCATCCCCGAGGGACTTAGCTGATGTCTTAGCATAAGCCTCTGGAGTGTCAGAGTATATCTATGGTACAGAAAAAGTATAGAGGCATGGGTGGCATTGTTGCTGCTACAGGTTTGTCTATCTGGATAATGTATAGCACCAACATAACGCGTCTTGGAATCTTGATACATGATGTCAGCCCTAACACACTGAACAGTGACAGGGCAATTCCTTATAGGTTCACTGGCACAGTACATAGTATGAATAATATTGACATGGTTATACAGTGATGACTCCCAACCGGCCCTAGTCTTGGAGGGGCATACCAAAGAGTTAAATACCTATTTTCTTCCTGTAACTGTCTATATACATCAAGTCAGGGTTATATGAAAACACACAAGTCCCATACCACTGAACTGGGTTTGGCAGAAAACTGGGGAAAAATATTTAGTACGGAGATACCCATTCTCTCTGCGGAGGGTGTCTTCATTACGGGTAACAGACTCATGTAACTAGGTGCTAGCAATGTAACCCGGTTGTATAGGAGTTGCCGATTTGTTTGAACCGTTGGTTTCTGATACTGAGTTCACAGAAGTCCCAGGGTCTAAAACAACAAAATCACAAAGGTTTCTTTTTTTCTCTGGCTGCACTTAGAACAGGTGCAAGAAACCATTCTCCTCTTGAAGTTCATAGGCAGCCATCAATTGAGCCTGCAGAATACATATTTTTCTTTTTTAACCTTTTATTTATTGGGTGCTTGACATTGCGACAAGAGCAGGTATAGCAACAGTATTAGACAAGGCGGTACTTACATAACAGTGGTACAGAACACTTGTTCGTTAAGCAGTGGTACATTTCAATACAGGTGCATGGCACATAACACAGTGTAACAGCATGAGAAATCACAAAAAGCAAGTTTCTAAGTACATGGGGAATCCGGAGGACCTGTGTCTCTGTGTTCGGTGTCAGTGAGTGTCTGTATCTTAGCCTGGAGAGGGGGCCAAATGTTCAGGTGTTTGGCAAGGGGGGGGGGGTTGCAGGGCGATCCAGTGTTTTTTTTAAGTTTGATGCCCAAGTAACATCGTAGAGCCACTGTAGAGGAGGTGCCAAGCTCGATTCACAATCCAACCATCCATTTTGAAGTACCAGGAACGTTCACGCCGAAATATGTGACGTATGACGAGCAAATAAATCAACAGAGTGTTGCAGTTGGGCTATGTCCAGTACCTATCAGAAGAACAGCACATGTTGAAGTACCGACCCCTTTTTTAACAGGCCAGAGTGGGTTGTTCCACGCGGTAGTAATAGGGTAGTAACACACCCGCCTCTACGCACTCTTTGATGGTGTCTGAAATGTCCTTGTGCCCCCCGGGAATGTGGTATTGCTTCATTGCTACCTGCTTGGTCGCCAGAGGCATTTGCACTGGGGGCATCTTCAATTTGCCTATGGTAATGGGTGTGCAGGTCAGTGCACTCACCCAAAACTGATATGTTTTACCTCCTAGTCCCAAAGTCAATCCTTCTAGAATGTCAAAGCCAATTATGTACTCGGGTATCGGGACAATCAACACTTGGTATTTCTTCCTAGTCAAATTGCCTATTTTCATATCCACGTCTGCTTGTACTGCAGGGGTCTCCTTCCCCCTAGCCCAGTAATGGTAAAGCGTCTGCCTTTGAATCGTGTTGGATTTCCATGAATCAGAGAGGCCTCCGCCCTGGTGTCTATCAGTGCTCGCACCCCTTGTGTATTTCCCGGCCCCCAAAAAATCTTAACATTAACATTGGGCCGCCTATCAACTTTTATGCGAGCGGACTCTGCCGGGGCTTGGCCATAACCCTAGACAGATTTTGAATGAGTGTAACCTGACTCTGCCTCTAACAATACACTCACCACCTTCCTCAAATCGCCATATGTTGGCTGGTACGGGGAAGGTGTCCCCATAGGCCCTTCTTGTTCTTCCTCAGGAGGGGCGGAAGGTGAGGTGTCCCCCTGTGGCTTAGTCACTACCTGTTTCTTAACCTGTTTATAGCGCTCTTTGGCTGCAAGCCCTCTCTTTTTGTATAGTTCATACATTACTCTAGTTTCAATGCCATCAATTTCTTCTCGTGGCACACCATCATTTAACAAAGCCAAAAACATGTCCTTTCTGGACACTCGGGAGTCTCTACTATCTTGCCTTCTGCCTTCAGTTCTCCTCTCACTACGTCCCTCTCTCTCTCGGGGCTTGTCATCACTCTTATCCCACTCCCCTAAGTCTGCCAATTGCCGGATGGCATCCACTACTTCATCAGTGGGTTTGCCCGTCATACCTACCAGCAAAGTCATAATGAAACTTTTGTATGCGGGTGGTGTAGTTCTGATCACCATATTCCTGGTTGAAACTGAGAGCGGCACAGCCCCCATGTGTCCTGGAGCATCTACATGAATTGCCTTCTTCATAGCATGCTCTCTGACCTTTTGAATCACCTCTTTCAAAGTGTACCACTTAGTTTCCTCGCTAGGCCAATCTGTGATAATGGGGTACTTACAGTTACATACCTGGGCTGCTAGGTGCAACAAAGAGACCTGTGAATCTTGCCCATTGTCATCAGGGGGCGGCCCTGCCCTTAAGACCTCCTGTACATTGGTGTCAGTTGACAAAGGCAAAAGGAGCGGTGAGTCTGTGGAATCTACCAACAACCCTGCGGCGCCCCTATCTAGCAATCTCACCATTCATGTCAGTAAAGGTTCCCCTGACTTTTGCCTCAAACGAGTAATGATTTCCCCAACCTCCTGCTAGGTGTAATCTTCCAGCGTGGTTAAATCCACAACCCCGCCCGCAGGATTCTGCTGGTGGGGTCCGGCACGCCGTCTCCTATCCGGCTTCACTGTCACTGTCTTTTACGTCAGTTCAGCCTTAGAATCAGACTCATTTGCCGAGCTACTCTCTGGGCTTGTTGAGTCAAAAATGTCTCCATCCCACTTATCAGGGTCCCAATCCACACCTGCAGTAGCGATTACAGTTGCCACTTTTCTTTGGTTGACACCCCCTCGCCTCTTTTTATACTTATAGTGAGCTACCCTAACCGCGGCATGCTCTGCTACAGCTTGATAGTTATCAGCTTTGTCATTAAAAAGTTTCATCTGAATTTCCTGCATCAAAGATATTTGTTGCTTGGTAGCTAACTCTTTTTCCAATTGTAAAATATGCTCTGTCAATTCCACAGTTTTCTGATGCATTTTCCTATAGGCATGCAGGAGGACCCACCCTCGCCTGTCTAGCGCGGCGTATTCCTTTCCTCTCTCTACTGAAATCTGTTGTAAACAAAACATTACTTCTGATGGAGCAGCTTCCCCCAAACCATCATCCCACGTTTCACACAGACCCACTCCGCACGCCCACACCTGGGCTAATTTATCATATGGGCCTTTAGGCCAACCTGCAATGTTAACATCGGGGCATTCGCCCCCAGCGGGAACCCCCTTTTTCCTGAACAAACTATTCATCATTAGAGTAATTTGCAAAACCTCTTTTTTTTCTCCTTTCCATCCTGCAGTCACTAGCGCAACCACGCACACACACAACCAAAAAAAAATAATTAACACAGTCCAACACTCACTGCCAAATGAACACAAATTTTCGCTTGCAATGAAAACAAAGCCTATCTGCGTTCGAACAGATTCTTTAATATTTGGAAACAATTCATCACAAATACCCTGCTCACAGCGCCAAAATATTTTGCTCGCCAAAAGTGCACAGACAATTATTAATCACCAGTACCTTTGAACGCAGGTAAACGGGGCAATAACTCACAACCAGATACGCAGTTAGCAAAATAATGAGCACTTATACGGCTATTTATTCATAGCTTAGAAGCAACAAGTGATAAAACAGAAATAAATCACAGAAAGTACAGAGAATTCAAAAGAAAATACATCACTGTGGGCGTAACTGAATCCCTCATCTCGCCAGAAGTGGCTGGAAGACCCCGGTAACAGCCAGGCAGAGAGCACAACAGCTCACAGGAAGGTCGGAACAAGGCGTCCCCCCTCCGACTGAGGTCTTTGTGTGGTTTCCCCCTGACCTTTCCGATAGCTCCGCATATATGCCCTCCTCAAAAAGGGGTGACAATTTCTCGAACCTTCTGGCATTAGCGCTTGCCCATTGCTGAGTGACAGTTGATTTTCGGCCGGGTCAACCGACAGTAACCCCAAGGAGCAAAGCTTCCCTCTTCTTCTAAAACACCACAGAAAACAACTCCATAACTCATAGCAAGACATAACAAAAACAGCTTTCCCAGCAGAAATGTCCTTGACTGAGGCTGCATACCAGGTTTAGAAAGCATGTCTTTCAGCAAAGCAAGTACAGCTTTTCACTGAGGCATGGAATAAATATCCATTATGGCTCTGAGTGCCCCCAGAATGCACTGCACACCAGCGCCATGTTTTAGCTCAAGCATAACACGATGTTAACATTGGAAGCTTATTTTTCAGATTTTATTGATCCATGTGTGACCAGGGTATATACTGTGGCCTCATTCCTCCTTTTTCGAGCAACGGGAATTGTAACACATGGCACTCCTTTTCTTCTCTCCTCATTTTCCTGTCCACTGCAGGGGTAATATTCCTGCATCGCCGTCTACCTGGCAATGTCCTTAGTCTGCTCACATAGGGTGGTGGAGACACCCCCCTCTGACCGCAAGATACTCCTTCGTGTTGGTCTATTGTGTGGCTGACTCTGATGCCTTAGGTGCAGATCCACTAGAATCTGACCATTTTATTCCTTTTCCTCCAGAGGAGCATTTTTCGCATCTTCTCTCATCTTCCTTTTCCACATCTCTTTCTGCGTCTGATATTGTATGTGCCCAACTCGTGCAACTCCTCTCATTTTTCTTGTTCCTATTTAGTGTCAACCTATCTAGGGACAGCTCTCTATTTCTGCTACTTCGGGAGGCGTCCTTAGTGTCGCGCAACTGGGTGCTCTCCAGACACACGTCATCCCTTTTCCCTTGGGGTACTTGTTCTAGCCCCATTTCGTCATATATTCTATCGATCGTCTCTCCGATGCTTCTGGTGTCAAAGTCATCTTCCATATCTGCCCTAGACGTGCCTGGTACTGAATCGTAATCAGGAAAGAATTCTTCTATGTCTTCCCAGTCTACTACTGGATCGGGTTTTTTAACCTCTCTCTCCAGATATTCGAGATCTCATGCTCTCTGTTTTCGCTTACGTTCTATGTCGTCATCAAACTCTCTGCGCTTCCTCTCTTCCTCTCTGACCCTATCTTCTTCCTGTTTCTTCGCATCTCTACGCTCATTTGCCCTTCGTATTTCCTCATCCCTTTGTCTCTTTATTATCTTCTCCCGTATCTTTTGTTCTTCTTCTATTCTCTTTCGTTCCTGCCTATCCTGATCATTAGCTGTTATCTGCTTATGATTATGTTTCCTTTCTTGTTCTTCGTGATACAACTGCCTTTACCATTGAGTTTCAATAGAATCTGTCCTCCCATCCATTCGTTCTGTGTGAATGCTATCTCATCAGTTCTGTTCTCATCTCCTTTCCATCTCTTTCCCTCTCTATCTGTATCTAGAGATGCACTTGCTTGTGCCTGGTCTCCTTTTTCTTTCTCGCATCTCTCCTTGTCCCTCAGGACGTTGGAGGTGAAATTCCTGTCTCTATCCTTCTCTGGGTTTTCGTCACTACTTTGCGTAGGTGACTCATATGCCAGGTTGCTATATCCTGTGGCTGCTTTAAGTTCCCTCAGCGGGTATAATCCTTCGTCTTTACTGGCTTTGCTTTTTGTTTCAGACGGGGCGGGTGGCGCAGAAGGCGTTTCACCCCCCTCTGTGCATATGTTAAGTATCCAATCTAATGATGGCCCCTCCTCCTTCTCCTCTTGGTACATCTTCCAAAGTTCTAAACTAGGTAGGCGTTTGTCTAACTTTTTGCCAGTGTACGTTGCGTGCAAATATGTCACCATGTGTTGCAGGATCGTTTTAGATATCGATCCTCCCTGGGGCCATGGCATAAACATTTTGTGGGCGGTTCCTTTTACCCATTCTGCACTGTACTTTTTCAGCTTAGGTGCATGTTTTGGCAACTGTTTGCACAAGTGTACTAGGTGTAATGTCTTCCATGCTTAAATCTGTTTATCTTCTCTTCATATAATACATTGTTATGCTTTACATTTCTTAAACAAAAACCAACAATATGAGCGAGTACCAATTGTCGCAAGCTCCAATCCCGTTTTTTCACAAACATTTCTTTTTACCTTTTCAAACAACAACCATCAATTCATATCATATAACATCCTGGCTATACAATCGCACAATTTTCATGCTAATTCCCCCAAAAATGTTCTTACCTAATGATGGCAGAAAAAAGAAAAACACCTAAAAGACGTGACAGACTGGACAGTCTCCGGCCGGCTACATGAATCTCATGCCCCTGTCACTATTCTGACATGGAATGTAAGCCCATCCCTTTCAAAATGTCTTTTTTATCATTTTGGTCTCTTATAGCATCCTATTTTTTTCAGGACTTTGAATGCAGGCTTCTTCTAGCGCTTTATTAAAGCATAGGTATCCGGGCGTATCCTCTAGCTCGGGTATCCTCCCGGTATCCACTTCTATTGCTCGGGGAAACCCTCGGTCAATATTTCTTTCCCCTTATATATACATTACATTCTTACTCTGGTATTATTTTTGTTTCCCACCTCCCTCCGTTATCTTCCCCTTTTTTTTCTTCTCTGGATGCTCAGGATCACCGTCTTCGTTACCGCCTCTCCTTGCTGTCCGCTCAATCAGCTGCTCGTAGAAGTGGGAAGGGGTTTGTGGGGGAAAGCACAGGTTCCTTCAGACCTCACCCTGCAAGGTTTTCATTTAGACTATCCACTATCAACGGGGAGACTCTCAGTCTACTTAGCCGATGACAAAGGACTTGTGATGTCGACGGCCAATGGGTGTCTTATCTAATCGATAATCGATAACCATCTATCTCTGCTACCAAGTGTGCAGTAGGACCCCAGCCGGCCCATAGAGCTGGGGGTTTCCCAACAGCACTTTAAGATGAACAGCAGCACCCTTGAGATGGATGGGGGTGCAGTTTAATACTCTTGCATCAAATCAATAATGACAACTCGATAGTTTGGCAAAGGGAGTCAGTTTAATGACAAGTACAAAAAACGGGGAGTTCATGAATATCAGCAATCGCTCGATCTTCCTTCTCGCTTCAACTCCAATTAATTTTAAGAAAAAACACATAATTTATGCAAAAATCTCGTCATCACTGATGTGTAACGCTTAAACTGAGCGTGCAACTCTATTGGTTCTAGGAAGGTAACTTTAATATAGGTGCTATATCTGTATATGGTAACAGGGAGTGGGGATTGGATAAACACTGTCAGGTGGGGCATCTAAACCCTTCCTTCAAAATGGCTACTGTAAACATCACTAAATGTATGACGTCTCATTGGTTCTACTAACTATAGGACCCTAAATTACTTGGTCCACTATGATTGGGTTGGCAACAACCCAAATCATACTTTAACACTTGCTTAGCAGCGTGCAGAATAGTCAGCCAGTTGCAGGGAGTGCAACCCCAGCTTCACTCCAATTATTGCTACAATCAATCATCACCTTAGTGTCAATTATTTTTTTTATGGTTGGCCTCGAGACCGCTTTTTGGTCTGGAAAAGTTAAGACATCTGTGCATGGCAGAAGTCCATGCGTAGGTGTGAAAGTTTTTATTCGCTCGTCTGGTCACGTGATTCCAACACCGTGAAATCATCTTATTCTTCATACAATTTGTGTATTTGATTTAATTCTGCCAGCCATCTGCCATCTGTGGCTTATCTTGACCTTTCTGAACAGGATACTCTGTTCTTCTTTTCATAAATTGTATCCACTGTTGGTCTATTTCAGCCGATACGACCTTGGCTTCTTGGCACGATTTGCCTTCATCTGAATTTCTCTCTATCTTTAATTCTCGATTTGTTCGCTGTGAAGCTCTCCTCTTGAGACCTTTAGTAACCTTTGGTTGATTCTGTATACTGATATAAAGGGCTCCTTTTGAGGTAGATATGTATAGGGGTGCTTGCCGCAATCTATCTTACTACTAAGCATAAGCAAGCTTCACAAATTCTTGCTTCTTGCTTCTTGCGGTTCCTTGCATATGTACACGTTTAAACTAAATGAATATCTTCATCGCACATGTAGCATAATGTCTGATATCTTTGACATCAATTACTTCACTTTAGGCTCATGATGTCACTTATCCACAGTGTTTCATCTCTTTTCGTCATTCTCAGGTCGTTATATCTTCTATATGTGAGTCAGTCCAGGTTCTTGTGATGTCACCATTCGTCTTCCTTCAGTATCTTTTTAGCTTCTTCAGGGACTGCATTCTGACAATCGTCATTCTGTCTCATTTGTCGATATGGTTTTCTCAATGGGTACCTTACTGTTCAGTTTTTTTAGGGGTCGGTACTTCAACATGTGCTGTTCTTCTGATAGGTACTGGACATAGCCCAACTGCAACACTCTGTTGATTTATTTGCTCGTCATACGTCACATATTTCGGCGTGAACGTTCCTGGTACTTCAAAATGGATGGTTGGATTGTGAATCGAGCTTGGCACCTCCTCTACAGTGGCTCTACGATGTTACTTGGGCATCAAACTTAAAAAAAACACTGGATCGCCCTGCAACCCCCCCCCCCCTTGCCAAACACCTGAACATTTGGCCCCCTCTCCAGGCTAAGATACAGACACTCACTGACACCGAACACAGAGACACAGGTCCTCCGGATTCCCCATGTACTTAGAAACTTGCTTTTTGTGATTTCTCATGCTGTTACACTGTGTTATGTGCCATGCACCTGTATTGAAATGTACCACTGCTTAACGAACAAGTGTTCTGTACCACTGTTATGTAAGTACCGCCTTGTCTAATACTGTTGCTATACCTGCTCTTGTCGCAATGTCAAGCACCCAATAAATAAAAGGTTAAAAAAGAAAAATATGTATTCTGCAGGCTCAATTGATGGCTGCCTATGAACTTCAAGAGGAGAATGGTTTCTTGCACCTGTTCTAAGTGCAGCCAGAGAAAAAAAGAAACCTTTGTGATTTTGTTGTTTTAGACCCTGGGACTTCTGTGAACTCAGTATCAGAAACCAACGGTTCAAACAAATCGGCAACTCCTATACAACCGGGTTACATTGCTAGCACCTAGTTACATGAGTCTGTTACCCGTAATGAAGACACCCTCCGCAGAGAGAATGGGTATCTCCGTACTAAATATTTTTCCCCAGTTTTCTGCCAAACCCAGTTCAGTGGTATGGGACTTGTGTGTTTTCATATAACCCTGACTTGATGTATATAGACAGTTACAGGAAGAAAATAGGTATTTAACTCTTTGGTATGCCCCTCCAAGACTAGGGCCGGTTGGGAGTCATCACTGTATAACCATGTCAATATTATTCATACTATGTACTGTGCCAGTGAACCTATAAGGAATTGCCCTGTCACTGTTCAGTGTGTTAGGGCTGACATCATGTATCAAGATTCCAAGACGCGTTATGTTGGTGCTATACATTATCCAGATAGACAAACCTGTAGCAGCAACAATGCCACCCATGCCTCTATACTTTTTCTGTACCATAGATATACTCTGACACTCCAGAGGCTTATGCTAAGACATCAGCTAAGTCCCTCGGGGATGATTATGATTGGGAAAGTATCTGCAAACAGCCATTTGTTCTAAAGAGGCAATCTATGGATTTAAAGGATGACTATGGACCTCATTCCGAGATTGGAGGTAGCCAATGGCGCTATTTTCTCCATGGCTGCCTCCAATACCGTGTCCGGCACCGGTCTTGTTCAATGGGGATTTACCGGTGCATTCCGACCTTGGAGGGACCGGTAAGTCCCCATTGAACAAACCATTCCTCATTCCCATTGAGCCCCCATAGGGCTCAATGGGAATGGAGAGGGCGCTCATAATGGGCTCGCGACTAGCAAGCCCGTTATTCGCACCCTGGTCCCTTAGCAGGTCCCGTAAGGGACGTGTGGTCAGACCACACGTTCCTTACGGTTCCTGCTAAGGGACCTTGGAATTGGGCAGTAAGGTATTACCGGCACCGGTCTCCTTACCGGTGCCGGTAATCCCTTACCGCCCAACTCATAACGACCCCCTATGTCATCTAGTATTGGCTAAACATAAGCAAGGGATACATTTCATCTTCAGATAACCCATGTCATCCTGCACCAGTCATTGGGGGTCATTCCGAGGTTGGAGGTAAGGAATTACCGGCACCGGTAAGGGTGCCGATGTCGGTAATCCCTTACCTCCGTATTCCGAGGTCCCTTTGCGGGCCCTTCCTTACCTCCTGCTTTTAGCAGGAGTTAAGTACGGGACCCGCAAAGGTACTTCGGAGGTAATTATGGTACCGTAATTTACGGTGGCGTAATTACCTCCTTCCCCATTCCCATTGAGCCCTATGGGGCAGAAATGGGAATGGGGAAGGGCAAAAGGTGAATGGGGAATTACCGGTCCCTCCAACCCTGGAATGGACCGGTAATTACTCCATTCACCATGCCGGATTTGGGACGGTTTCGGAGGCAACCATGGAGCTAATTACTCCATGGTTAGCTCCAAACCCGGAATGAGGCCCACTATCTCTATAGTTATTGATGACATTAGGATTCCTAAAGAGCTGTATAAGTTAAAAGAAATGGAAATATTGAAGCAAGAATATGCTCACCAGTTGCAGGTTAAATTGAAATGCTCTTCTCATTCTGTCGAATATGCCAGCCAGGCTTCTCCTAACCACGATCCATTTGGTAAAGACTTGTCCTGTACCTCACCTGGTGGCTACTTTGAAATGCCTCTTCTGTCTCCTGCTGAGTGTATCTCTGCTACCCTTCTGACACTTCTGCAGATTCTGTACTAGATCTTTTCCAAGAGCCTAACCAGAGTCTAACTCCAATCATGCCCTCTGACTTAACTTCTTTTTTGGTTCCAACACCAGTATCCAGCCCTTCCTTGCACACAGTCAGCAATGCAATTGACTTTTCTAGTGATTACAACACCACTGTTGCTACAGTATCCGAAACAATAGCTAGTCTAACAACCCTTTTTGTCAGAGACTGTATTTCAACGCTGGCTCCCGCACATGACCTAAATCTGGACTGTGCATCCATGCTTATCGCTGAGTCCACTTCAAAACCCGAAGTAATACAAATACCCATGCCTGAAATGAAACCACATGAAATGAATGAGGATTACCTTGAATGCAAACCCTTCACTTTAAAGGAAGATTCAGTAATGGATTTCATGTTTCAAAATCTTTTGACCAGTACCATTTTTAGTGTTATGATGCTTGAACATTTGAACCAGTGAAACGAGGACCTGAACTCCCTGTCTGTGAAAAGACTTTGGTCGAGCATTCACTAGCCTTGCACTCAGCAGTATCCCCTTCCAAAGTACATGAACACTATGAGCCTGTCGCCAACTGCTATCCACAGCTCAATGCCAAATGCTGCCCAAACCTGGCGGTGACCCGAAGAATCCTGCGTCCTACAGACCGATTGCTTTGCTCAATATAGATGCCAACATTTACTCCAAAATTTTAGCAACCCGCCTGTCCCGGATTTTGCCAGAGATAATCGACGCCGACCAGAGTGGCTTCATCACACACCGCTCTACCGCTGATAACATTCGTAGAGCTCTGAACTTGGTGGAACTTGCCTCCCGAGACTCCCAGGAGCTGGTGCTTCTGGCCCTGGATGCAGTTAAGGCCTTTGACAAGGTGGACTGGAACTTCATGAGGCTTACCCTCGAGGCCTTTGGTCTGGAGTTCTGCGCCATGACGTTGGCTAACTATACAGCGCCCAAGACCCTTCTCAGAGTCAATGGCATCCTCTCCCCCCCTATCGACCTGACCTGTGGAACCAGACAGGGCTGTCCGTTATCGCCACTGCTTTTCGCACTAATTATGGAACCATTCGCCCAACGGATCAGGCGAAACCCGGCGATTAAGGGCTTCCAATCGAATGCAAAACACCACAAACTGGCCCTCTACGCAGATGACGTCCTACTAACCATCACGGAGCCTCGTACTTCCCTCCCTCAGGCCCTAGCTGAGATAGAGAGCTATGGAAAGGTCACAGGCTTTGCTATCAACTTCCGGAAGTCAGCTGCCATGGGGGTGGGCCTGTCCCGAGAGATCCGGGTGGATCTGGCCCCACTATGTCCGATACAATGGACGACTAAGAGCATCAGTTATTTGGGTGTCCAGATCCCAGCGGACCCTGGGGAAGTCTATCGAGCAAACTTTCCCCCACTGTTCACGGACCTCGAGGCAGACTTAAAGCGGTGGGCGGCACAAGATATTTCACTGATGGGCCGCACTTGCTACCAAGGCTCCTATATGCCTGCGCTTCGCTTCCAGTACCAATTCCGGCACCTGCTCTTCAGAAGCTACAAAAGGAAATGACACGGTTTATCTGGAAAGGGAGGAAGCCCAGAATCCCCAGGTCCACGATGCTGGGCAACGCTAGACTGGGTGGCCTCGGAGTTCCAGATTTACAAAAATATCAAATGGCGGCCCAACTCGCCTGCATCCGATCATGGCAGATACTTACCAACCGCCCGAGATGGGTGGACCTCGAACAGGCGCAACTACCGCTCCTGCTACATTTTCTTCCGCACATCAATCCCTCCGAGCGCCGACTGTGGCAGAACCTCCTGAGGACCACCAAACACACTATTGCTGTCTGGGATAAAGCGCTGAAACAAAAGAAAACCCCAGTGGGACTCAGCCCTTTCTCCCCGGTGTTCCTGAACCCAGCTTTCTCCCCTGGCTGGTCCACCCGGAACTTCGGAGCCTGGATTGCGGGAGGCCTGGAGACCCTGGGGCAACTATTTGAAGGGGGACAACCCTGCACCTTTGGGCGTTGTAAAGAACTCTTCCAGCTTCAGGAACAGGATAGATTTACGTACATTCAGCTGCGCCACTGGTGCTCCCATCCACAGACCCGCCAAGCCGCCACCCGCTCTCCCACGGCTATTGAACTGACCCTAAATGACCTCCCAACCAGGGGGAGAATTTCCACTCTATACAAACGCCTCCAAAATGACTTCCTAACCTCTAAAACCCGATACATGGCCCAATGGGAGGCGGACCTAGGCCACCCAATCGAGGACCAGCTATGGGTTGACATTTGGTCGCGGGCACACACTTCTTCATCCTGCATTACGAACAGAGAGGGCGCATACAAAATCCTTCTTCGTTGGTATTATCCTCCCCTGAGACTACACCATATGAACCCTACACTTAACCCGAACTGTTGGAGGCAATGCGGCCAAGTAGGGTCTTTCTTTCATATGTGGTGGTCCTGCCCGAGGGCCCAGACCTTTTGGAAACAATGCCTAGCAACAATCGCAGACATCACTCGGATACGACTTCCCCTGGAGCCCGAGCCCATCCTTCTGGGAGCCCCGGTCCCCGGGATCTACCCTAGATCTGGCCCTACGGCCAAACTACTGTCCCAATGTCTACTGGCAGGCAGAAATGTAATAGCCCGCACTTGGAAAACCGCAGAAGGACCACTAATGCCTTTTTGGTGGATTAAAATCTGGGACATCTTAATCGCGGAGAAGGTGACGGCTGCTGGGGCAGGCCGCCTACATCGCTTCGAGAACATCTGGGGCCCGATCCTGGACTTTGATCAGAATTATTCAGCTCTGACATACAAGCCCCAATTAGCCAGGAGAACCTTACGGAACGATAATTCGCAGCTGGGCCAGGTAGAGGAACATTAAGATCATGGGGAGGGGAGGGAAGAGCAACCAACTGTATTGCTTCTGTACCATATGTCGTGATTGATTAAGCTTTGTATCATTGTATCCTGTTTGTTTAAAATAAATATTTTGAAAAAAAAAAAAACAGGCAGATTGCAAAAGCAGACTGAAAAGGGTGCTACAAAGCAGTAATACACAGTATTTAAAAGCCAAAAATCTGGATATTCAGGAAAGGTTCAGAAGCTGATCACAGGCTCACACAAGCACACACTCCTTGTGGAAGAAGTTGACTGCACAACTGCTTCTGTTCAAAGTGTGATTATAAAGGCCCACCCAGCCAACAGCCCAACAGGATGGAGCTGATTGCAGCCTGACACAGCTGTGTCCAATTAAGCCCAGTCCAGGCTTCAGTACCCTGCAGCAGTGGATTGCAATTAAAGCCTCACCCTTTCTTGTTAGCCTAGCCTAAGTAGCGTGAAACAGGTGAATGCAATCAGAGCCTCTCCAGCTCTTAGTAGCTTGCTGCAAACAAAGGTACTCAGAATATGTCCGCCAGCCCTCTGCCTCTTGGACAGCATGCATGTACCAGAATGCATCTACTGGTTTAACCCAAAACCCGGAATGGACATTGAAATTTGATAAGTCCAAAACTGCAGCAATAAAACAAGTAAATGAATGCAGATGCAGTTTGTAGGTTTTAACTGTGCAATGATGCCATAAACAGAGTCTCTGAATGCACACATGTAGTGGTGCTGGGTGGAAGGTGGGTAGGATAGTGACACCATCTCCCTCTCAAGTGGCACCTCTGGGCGTCCCAAAAGAACGCAATGCCCTTTACGAGTTCCAAGATGCAGTAGTCACAGTAAACGTTGAAGAACAAAAGTAAAAAAACAATGCCCATGGAGAGGTCCTATACTCTTTCAATATAGTACTTTGATCAAAAAATGCAAAAGGGTGATTGATCTTTAAGTGCCCACTCATGGATTCTTGCATCGACGGGGTTATAGTGCCTGAGTTCCTGAATGAATTAAACAGCTGTACCAGAGGTGGCAGGAGTTGGGGTTTGAAGACTTTATAAAACTTCGACGTATAGCCGTCTGGGCCTGGGGCTCGGGATTTAAGGGATTTTATCGCCTCATCGACTTCCTCAGTGGTGATTGGGGCTTCCAGCGAGTCCCGAGCTACGTTTTTCAGTCGGGGGAGCGCCGCCTTTTGCAAGTATTCCCTCTGTTCTTTGACGTCTCGGGCCGGGGCGGTCATCACTTGGGTCAGGTGGGTCGATGCGATTTGAAGCTTGTGATCTGAGTATTGAGTCTTGCCCTGCTGGTCCCGAAGGCCCACAATTGTGTTATTACTTCTTGTCTTGGCAAGTTTAGCCACCAGTAGCTTGTTTGCTTTGTTGTTTTTGGTGTAGTAGAACTGTTTAGCCTTCGTCATTTGATGGGCGGTATGTTCAGCGTAGTGTGCTTCAATTTTCTTTTTTGCTATTCGGAGGGCTCGCTGCGTTTTAGGGGTCCAGCCCTTCTCCTTATGGATCCTCTCCGCCCTCTCGAGTTCCTCTTCAAGATCCTGACGAGTCTGTCGTTTATGCCTATGATAGGCTACCCCTTTGGCAATCAGTTCTCCCCGCACCACTGCCTTCATTGCATCCCAGTTGTTGGCTAAGGAGGTATCTCCGCTAGAGTTTTCTTTAAAGAAGTTGTTGATCACGGTTGCGATTGCGTCTCTGAGTGGCATCTCATTAAGGATGGGATCATATAGAGTCCATCTACGCCTCTGGGGCTCCGGGGGTCCCTGGACTCGGATTTTCAAGGTTACCGGGGCGTGGTCGGATAGGATTCTGGAGCCTATAGTTACCTCTTCAGTGAAAGCGAAGATCTGCGGAGATATCAGTAGAAGATCTATCCTAGAGAATGTCCGGTGAACATAAGAATAGAAGGAGAAATCTTTTTCAGATGGGTGGAGTACTCTCCATGAGTCCACCACTCCAAGGGTTCTAAATAATCGCAAAAGGGCTAAAGCCGTGGTGAAGTCCCCGGCGGAGGGTGGATGCGATTTGTCTTTTACGGGGTCTGGGACCCCATTAAAGTCCGAACCGATCACTATCTGGCCCTCCAAAAAGGGAGAGAGGGTTGCGGTTAGAAAATCATAGAAGGGTGCTTGGCCAGAATTTGGTGCGTACACGGAGACCAAGGAGAACAGCTGTCCCGATAGCAGGCATTTCACTGCTAAGTAGCGTCCCTCCGGGCAGCTTATGGAGTCCAGAATCTGGGGATTCAGTCCCCTCCGGAACAAGATTGCTGTACCGCCCCGCTTGGAGCTTCCAGATGCGAAGAGTTGCTTTGGAAAGTCGCGAGAGTGTAGGCGGCTGAAGTCTGCCGGGAGTAGGTGAGTTTCCTGTAGCATGGCCACATCGGCAGAGTCATTCTGAAGTTTTTGTAGAATTGATTTGCGTTTAGGCGGTGAGTTCAATCCCCTGACGTTCAGAGAGACAAACTTCCAGAACTGCTGGGCCGGGGCGTGACCCGGGGTCGCTGATGAGACTTGTGGAGGGGGGGGGGGGCTACTGGAGAATCAGCCATTATGTCGTGGGAGATGTGACCATCTGTTATCCTGCTTTTGGGGTTTTTTCTCGGACCGCCAACAGGCAGTTCGAGGTTTAACTGGGGGAGGGGGACCCGTTATGGGGTCAGGCCCTCCCCTGGCCAACGGGGCCGTGAAACAGCGAATAGCCAACATGGCTAAAGGTATGAATAGTCTGAGTGAAATGCTCCAAGGACTCATAGGTGGAACGTACCTTGGAGTTGGGCATGGGCCGTGGTGGGAAGCCCGTTGCATCGGGGGTGGAGATCATCCATGTTTTCAGAGGTGGCGGTCGGCTCCACAGCGCCGGGTTCACTAAGCCGGGTCTCAGGGCGCCGAAGAGTCCCTCGTGGGGTAGCTCCGGGTCATTTCCTCCTCCTAAATCTCGGAACCCTCGACCATGTGTTTTGTATGGGCCTAGGGGAGGCTATAGGGTCTGGGTCAGCCGCCGCTTCAGTGGCCTGTTGGGACGAGGTGTTAGCGGAGTCCGGATGCAATATACTTTCAGTATCGCCCAGATGTTTGATCCTACGCATGGTACCCTTATAGGAGAATTGCAAAGCTGTAGGAAAGAGCCATCTGTAGCGAATTTTATGGGCTTGGAGGAAGATAGTCAGTGGGCGAAGGGCTCGCCTTTTCTGAAGGGTCAACGGAGATAGGTCTTGATAGATCTGAAGGGGGGTCCCCTGGAAGGTGATTTCGTCGTTGGAGCGACTTATTGCCGAAATGGCTTCCTTTGTCGTATAGAAATGCAACCTGGTGATAACATCAGGCGGGCCGTCTGACTCCACTCCACGACGGGGATTTAGCCTGTGAGTGCGATCCAGTAGCAATAGTGAGTCCTCCAAATCGGGGAGAAGAGATTGAAAGAAAAGGCCTACATATTCGGCTAGCCCTTGGTCTGAGACTGATGTGGGAACCCCCCGAATGCGGAGGTTGTTGTGCCGGGCTCTGTTCTCCATGTCCTCCATGTCCTCCTGCTTGTATTCCAGGATTTCGACCTTGTCCTGCAGAAGCCCAACGGAACGCTGGATCTCAGTCAGGGAGGACGCGTGGTCTTGGGCGCGATCCTCAATCTCACTCACTCTCTGTTCCACCTCCGAAACCCTCTTATCAGTATTTTCCAGCTTGGCAGTAAGCTCAGACATACATGATCGAAATTCAGTTTTAATGTCAGCCATGAATTCCCGAATATCCTCCTTGGTTGCTAGAGGTCCCTTGTTGTCCAGGGATTCTCGTGAGATGGAGGGGGGATTGTCCAGTTTCTTCGCTTTGTCGGCTGACATTAGCATTGTTGCTATGTCTGATGACTTGGTGGATTTCGATTGCTTAGACATCGTGTGGTCTGACAGGAGAGGGTTAACGGCTGAAGGTGGCTCAGTCGCAATGGTGGCGATTGTTGGAGGTCTCTCAAAGAGTTGGGATAAGGATCCCGATGTCTTGGTTGGGCTTTTAGTTAGCGAAGGGGACTTCAGTGCGAGTGAAGAGGAGGAAGGTTGCTGTGTCGTCCCGGTCTCCCTGGTACCAAGACGGCCAAGGGGAAGGTGAATGTGGGCCGGGGCGCCCCGGGAAATAGCGGGAAGATGAGAGGGAGCGATTTTAATACCGTAGCACACCAGTCCAGGGTGGTCTTTTGGGGTGGATGGTGAGGACCCAGATCGCCACGGGTGTTAGCGAGACTGTTGGTGGTGGTGGTGGCCGTAGACGAACTATATCAAGGTGGATTGCTTAGTTAAGAGGGCGACAGAACATGGCGCCGCTGACCGGAGCCACGAGCCAGTGGGTCCACTCCCGCAGAGGTATCGGGGGCAGTAGGGTGTCGCAGCCTCCTCACAGTTGAAGACAGGGGTGCACCCCTGAGAACTCTCCGGCTTCGGCCCCCTCTTCTGGAGTGGAGGCGGAGGGATACAGGAGAGGACGAGAGCAGGGAGGCTGCGGCTGCGTGTCGCGTGTTGGGGTGGCTGCAGGGTTCTATCCCCCTGGGGATGTCCGGGGAGGTGGGCCAGAACTGAGGAGGCCCGGGGCCCGGGGCACCTACCGCGTCCTCCGCCGTCCATGCTCCTCCGAGAGTGCTGCCCGAAGCGCCGCCGGGAGTATCAGCTGGAGCATAGACGTGTGGCTCGGGTCCCTCTGATCATGTGAGGCGAGAGACACATGGGTCTAGATCGATTCCAGGGTTCATAGGGGGAGCTTCGATGGCGAGGCCGCGTCTCGGTCGTTGTCGCTGGGTCCCGTCCGCCATCTTGGATTACGCGGCGGAGGGGCCGCGGGATAAAAAGAGCCCGATTATCTTCATCTTGGCGATTCTGGGTTCCAGCAGCACGCCGGCCGGGCTCCACACCCTCTCATCTAGTTGGGTTCGAAAAACGCAGCATAGGAGCCATAGAAAGCTGTGATGCAACGGGCGTTCCACGGAGGCCATCACGGGAGCGACTGCATAGCCAGCGCTCCAGGCCACGCCCCCCCATCTGCCTGTTTTTTTAACATTTGTATGATTTCCAGCTTTTGACTTTTGAAACCCTTATCTGTTTTGTTGTTAAAGACATTCAAACCTTTACTGATATCTTTTCTACCTTTCTGACTTTCTGCAAACACAGTTTTCTGTAAGCATTTCTGCTTCATAGACTCGTCCTGTTTCTGCCCAGTTTTTCTCTTGTTTGTTCCTTGTCTCCAATATTATCAGACTTCAGTCCATAATTCTAGTGCCTGTTCTTAGTGCTCTGAGTTTCCTGATTCCCTCATATTCGCTGTATTGGCACTGACCTATCTTGTCTGAGTCCTTTGCCTTGTGCATTCTGATATTCCAGTCTCTGCTTTGTACTTTGTTTCTCTATCCTGTCCTGTACCTGGTTACCTCTTTCAACACTGCTTTCTACCTGTATTACATCTTGGTCCACTGTTGTGCCTCACTCTGTTTGGCATGCCTAACTCATGGCGCTGCTGTATGACAGTTGTTAAGAGTAATCTGCTGGTACCGATCCCAAGGGCTTCCCCTAGTCCATGGAGACCCCTTATCATATTCCAGTACACCCTTTATTCTGATAAATGTGTTGCCCAGCATATATGCTTGTCTTTGCCTTCTCTCTGTCTATTTGCTTACAGCCAGCTTCTTCTCCTGCAGTTCCTGTGAATACCTGTTTAAACTCAGATCAGCTTGGTATGTAACCTGTTTCTGTTATATGCTAGCATTGCCTCATCTCCCCTAATCTACAGTGCATACAGTGAGATATTGCCCTGTGCTCCCCAGCCAGACTCCTGACACTTGGCCTGGAGTCTGCTTCATCCGGCCCCAGCAAGACCTTGCTTTGCCATGGGCAGTGGATTGTGGGGGAGCAGACGGCCCAGTGAGGAGTGTGTTGTGTCATGCTGTATGGGATGTTGAGCAATTATCTGTGTGTGCTATGGGACCTCACCTTGATGGGAGTGCTCAGCACATTGGTCTATTAAACATTGACTTGACTTGACCACCTCCAAGATGGTCTGAGGGGATGGTCTGCCCCAAGGGCAGTTTGGGGGAGAGAAAATGGGAATGACAGTTCCCAGGAGTGACTGCCACCTCGGGTAGCACCCAGGACTGGTGAGGTCATGCCCTGCAGCCTGCAGCAACTGGACCCGTGGCTTGCGTCCCATGTATGAAAAAGAGAGGATGAAGAGGAAGTAAGACACCTTCCGACATGGTGTCTGTAGTCTGAATCTTCCCCTCACCTGGAGCGGGCTTCAACCATTCCCACCAACGGCTGTGTTCAATTTCACCGCAACTGGGCCATGTCAGCAGGCCAGCCTGGGGAGCGTGACAAAAGAGCAGAGAGCGGTGACACCCTAGGATGTTTGATGCTAGTATCAGCCCGGGTGTGCCCCTGCATGGACCTCGTTCTCCATTGGAGAGTAGGGAGTGGGGGATTGGACTGCCCAGAGAGGAGTATTTAGGCCAGCCCTAGTGGCATGGTGTCCTGGCCTTGGTAGGACATGGCCCAGAAAAGGACAGGGGAGACATCCATCATGGCTAATGTGAAGCAGGTGAGTGATCCATGCCACAGAAAGTGGAGCAAACCAGCAAGTTCAGTCAGCCTGCTACTGTGCAGTGCTGGCCTGGGAGCGCTGGAGTGAACAGATTGAGGTGGGCCTGCTCGCCCTAAGTGGCTTATAGGAAAATTGTCATTGAGTGAGAAGGCCGTGTGTAAGGGAACCTTTAATGATAGTGATTGCGGGGAGTGGTTAAGGGGTTGGCAGTACGTGCACCAAATCAAGTATGGGGCAGTGATTTATTGTGAAGTGCTACTTGCTCAGTCTTTCTTGCGTCCATCGGGTGGGTGGAAAGAGCATGCTTTGCTCGAGAAACTGAGTGTGTCGGCAGGTGCAGTGGTAGGCCCTTGGGAGCGACAAGCCGGCTGATTTGCCACCCATGGCAGAGCGAGGTTGGAGGCCATGGCTATCGAGGAATATACAAACATGAGTTAAGCAGCCCTACGAAGTAAGACTTATCACGGTAATAAACGGATGTTCTGTGGCTAAAATGTTCAGTGGCAAAATGGACAAATGTGTGGATCTTTTGGAGTTATGGGTTTTCAGGTGTAGAAATTAAGGGCAGGCTGCAGCTGACAATGGAATACATCACATTCAGTTAGAGTGGCAGGGAATTGTACTATGTTTCACAGACAGGCTCCCAGTGCTCTCCCTTGATTGGTAGAGTGGAATCACGACATCCCTGTTGGGTGGCACAGAAGCTGCTTGCTATGCTGCATCGGCCAGGCAATACTGCTGTTGGGGCTCTTTCTGAGCCCCCCTTCATATGCAAGAGTTGAATTTTGGAATGCAGGTTTATCGGAGAGCCGCCATGAGGATTTGGAGAACTGAAGTTGTGGCGAGGGGTGTAATGTCATCAAGACCCACTAGGTACCTACCTGAATGGAAAGATTCCCTTTTGGGTTAAAAGCCCGTTTGTTGTGTGGTTTGTTCTGTTACTTGGCATTAACTGGTTGCTCTTTCCACTGACACAGAATGTTACATGGTTGGATTATCACCTAGGGATTTTGGCTAGATGACATCAAAGGAGCTCAGGTTGTAGTCGACCCCTGTTCATAGTACATTGTTACAGGTTGCCTTGTCAAACCCACATCACCACTACAGATGTCCTGGGCCTTGGGGCATAGAGTGAGGGGGTGGAAGTGGTCCTACTCTGACCTACTGTCAATTGACAGCCAGAGAGCAGGAGTAAAAAAGACCTGGGCTACACAAACTATGATGGCCTCTGGTGGGGTGGTGGTGATTGAGTGTCTAACTTGTATGAAATGCAATTGGTCTGACCGTAATCCTTTGATGATAAAGGGGGCCAGAAAGAAATATCCTGACAAGCAGCATGCTGCAGGTATTAGAAATGGGGTAGGGTAGCAATTGGTCATCCAAACAAAATAGTGCCATGGATGAAACGTACGCACACCCAGTCTTTTTTAACCTGGAGGCCCTGCCACCAGGACAGAGGGGACCAATAGAATCATTTCCTACCGTAGACCAGCTAGTGTTGTACATTCACTAGGGCAACCTTCAATAAAAGATGTTAACATTAGAGTTCTACGGTTATGTGTTCCAAAACACTATCTTCCAGAGCCAGAGGGCATAGAGTGACCTGCACCAGTGTAAAGCAGTTAGTACTAACGGCTGAATAATAACTCCACATTGGTAGCAACTTTTTGCCACCGCAGGGGATTGCTATTTGTATCTGTACCCAACAAAGAAATCATATAGTTGATATACTACACTGACTATTGACCGGGTTAGGCACATGGCTGGACAGCAAAGGTAGCCAATAGTTCATGCTGTATCATTGACTCTCATCCCCCAACTCATTAGTCCATCTTCTCAAGGCACGCCGCCTCTCCCTTGCGCATGCGCCCTATGCAGAGGGGCCAGACCATCAGAGCACCTGCTCTACGTGGCACTCTCCTCTCTGGATCCGCACCCTCCCGTGCCCTGCTATTACCGGGAGTCATAGGGAATGCCAGATCTTTAACCAGGTGGCCATGATGTCAGAAAGGCCTGGGACTTCGGCTTCACCCCCACATGCGCACAGTCACTGCTATTGCGCACCATGTCTCTGCATAAATGGGGCACCTCTCCATTTATGGCGACTCTCCTCCACCCACCCAGGGGATGTGGGAATACAGGGATCTCCATTCTTGGCATGGGAGTGAGTAGATTCAGAGAAGAGCGCACTGTGGTGTAGATAAGGTGCTATGATGTTTAGCCCGTCTATGTGGGGTTTACTCAAAAGGCAGAGGAGGCATGCCTTAAAAGGTGGCTGTCACACATTCTGGCTCATAGAGGAAAGGCTGCTTCTGGCCTGAGATGGGGTGAGCCCTGGTATGGTGCCGGCAGAGGCCATGTTTGTGAGGTGGTGCACTTCATGTGCTGGTCCACTGCCTGAGTGCCTGAGCACTGTTGGTGATCGAGTGTGGACTGGAGAACCATTCTAATTGGGCACGACTCTGGAGCAAAGCAGGAGTGTTGGAGCTGTAAGGAAGGCATGGTATCAAAGTAAGACAGGCACAAGAGACCACAGTTCAAGGGTGTTTATTGAACTTTATCAAGGGTGTGAAAAACACCTATCTAAACCTAAATCTAAGATGGGAGCAAGCTACGACCATCAAATAATAATAATGCAGTACTAGTGGAGTCTTGTCCAATAAAAAGGGCCTATACAAAAAAAAAACATTGCCAATCCTTACCGCTATGTTACAAATAGTGTGGGGTAATGTACAAGAAAAAGAAAGAAGTGTTCACAAAATGAAAAGTCGGGATGTTCAGGCTGTTGGCCTCCCTTCCCCACGTTTTCAGCACGGGACAAGGCAGGTCATTCGAGCACAGCCCACTCTTGGGCTTCTTCGGCACAATGTCGCAGTTCCTTTTACCAACATTAGGGCCTTCTGTGCCCAAGTATCTTACATTCAAAGTCTTTTGATTCAGGGGGCTGATGTACCAGTAACAACGCAAAAGGTTATTTTCCAAATATTCAAGTCGGGCGATTCACTCTTCACCTTGGATCCCCCTCAGCCGGGCTCATATCCTCTTCCATACAATTAGCCTCCCTCAGCTGGGCTCAGACCAATTTTAGTTCATAGGCAATCGAAGACTTTCAAATGTGCATGGGATTTAACTTGACCCGCTGCAGGACCACTTCGATTTCACTGTTCAATAATTCTCACACGGTCAGTTGGATACCAAACAGAGACCTTCGAGTGAGTACCCACGTGGCACCAGACCACTCTGTATCTGGTATCTATTTTGGTTTCATAAAGTTCAATCGCATACATGTTATCTTTCCTCATACAATGTTCCTGCTTGCAACCTTGAGCGTAACACAGTCCGGTCTATCAGTCTCTCCGACTCATCGGCTGTGCTGAACTCACTGGCGTGTTGCTTTGCTGTCAGAGCCAAGGACAGTACCACGGTGGCAATCGCTTCTCCCCGCCTTGGCTATCAATGCGAGAGGGCCCTGCGTACTTTTGACACACACTGCACCGTTCATAAACTGCAATTCCTGGTTTTATGTTTCTTTTCCTTGAGGCCTCTTGAAAGTCGCAGTCCTTCCCCGAAAAGGGCAATGGTGGTTCCCTCCTTGCCTCCTCTCTGGTCTCGCGCCTTTCTCCTCAGTTTAAACTGCCATCTCGGAATTGGTGCTTCCTCATGCGTCTTGCCTTGCTCAGAGTGTGCTTTCATGCTCTGCCTTTCATCCGGGTGGGGAAGTCTGATGAGGTCAGGTGTGTGTAATTATCAGTAATTGCCTGACTCTCCCTGACTCTTGAGCTGGGACATGTCAGGTATACGGCTCTGGTGTTAGTTTGTTGTCGCTCACGATAAACTGTCCGTGAGAAAGTGTTTGTGTCAGGAAAGGGAGTGGGGGGGGTTTGAGCTTCTAGGCATCCAATCTGGTAGGATGGGGAAAAGGTGTTGCAGGGAAGGGGATACAGCGTCTCACCATTCAGTGTCACACTTTCACTCCCCGAAGGCCCCTCATCCAGGTGATCCTCCCTCACTGGTCCACCCCAGGAACTGGATCCAATAGCGAAGGTCGTGTCCTGGCCATCTGGATGAAAGATCCCCGGGGACTAGTGGGTGAGACACCTTCAGGTTTCTGACAGAGCCCACTAACGACTATGAATGCGAGGGAAACTGCCAGTCTTCAATGCAAGAACTTAATGCAGAGTGCACCACTATCTTTACATTTAAAGGCTGACTCAATTTTTTATTGGTTGGTTGGGGTTCCCAGGTTAAGGGTTGTATGTTCATAGTTTGTTAATTCACTTAAGGGAATGGCTGTGGGTAGTGCCTACCATCATAGGTGATACGTTGCATATGTCACAAGTGCAGTAATACCCTGGGGTCCCTCTTTAGGCCACATGAAACGGCCAAGTGCTGAATGGTGAAGATTAGCATTGCGTCACATCTTAGTAAGTGCTTCCCTTTTGGGGTTGAAGTTATGTGAAATAAACAACAACTCTGGGAGTATATGTATAAAATGTAGGGAAGGATTGCATTTGAGCATCAGGTATTCACCTAACAGGAGTTCTTTCTATTTTTCTTTGTTTAGTAAGTGCTTCCATGTTAGGTGAGCAATTGTTGCAATAAATCCATGACAGGAAACCATCTCTATGTGCTTTTGAAATCTTCATTGGACAAGCTCAGGAAAGAGCGGGAAAATGTGGGAGGAGCTAAGTAATGGTTTGGTGCCTTAAGGGCCATTCAAGGGATAAAAAGGCTTGCACGTCTTCCACAATGCCCATACTAGGAACAGCCTCAGATGGGAACAGTGATGCAGACCCACTGACTGAACATGGCAGTTTGAAAGCTTTTTTGCCCTCCCCTCTGCTGCTCTGCTCTTTTCACTGTTTTTATTCTATTCTCTTCGCCTCTCTCTTCCCCTTCTTTCTCTCTCCTCCCCCCTCCCTTACTTTTTTCTGTGCACTTACTCTATCGGAATTGTCCCTGGCCCTAGTATGATAGTATCAAATGTTTGTCTCCTCCCCCCCTTACTTGTTATCCTCCCTCCAGCACTATCTGAAATGTCGTCAGGCCTAGTACGATAGTCGCTTGTTCTGTTCCTCTCCCTCCTCTCTCCTCCCCTCTCCCTCACCTCGTGTAATTCTCCGGCTCTACCAGAAATGTCATCAGGCCCCTTACGGTAGTCGCCTGTCTGTTCCCATGTCCTTCCTATCTGTGTCTTAGCTCTTGCACTATCTGAAATGTCGCTAGGCCGAGTACGATAGTTAATTTCACATTCTTGTTGTTCACGGCCTATAAGAATGTTCTGTATTTTCCCTTGTTCCCTTCCTTGTCGTAAAGCGCTTTGAAACACATTGTGTAAAGGCGCTATATAAATAAACAATCACATCATATAATATCTAGGCACAATGGTGAAGATTAGCATTGCGTCACATCTAGACAGAATTGTAAAGATTAGCATTGCACCACATCCAGACAATTTTGTGAAGATTAGAATGCGTTGCTTCTAAATAGCGATGCCACTAACCAACCCGACTAAACAATCTCACCGATCTGCATGCACGTCTCGCACTCTACACAAACACAACCACACCTCCCAAGCACTACAAACCGCACGCACTTCACTACATCACAACAATAAAACATAACACACATAGGGCCTCATTACACGGTAGGCGGTAAACCATGGTGCTATCAGCACCATGGTTGCCGCTGGTACCATACCGGTACCACCATGGAGGAAAGGAGAATTACCACCCCATTCCAAGGTTGGCGGGGCGGTAATTCCCCCTTTCTCCATGGCCCTTCCCCATTCCCATTTTTGCCCCATAGGGCATAATGGGAATGGGGAAGGAGCTAATTACGGTACCGCAAATTGCGGTACCGTAATTAGCACCAAGGTCCCTTTGCGGTTCCCAACTTTAACGGCTGGTCTACACGAGCCGTTAAGGTCGTAGTAAGGCAGTAAGGGTTAACAGTCTCCGGTACCCTTACCAGTGACCATTAACCCTTACCGCCTTCCGTGTAATGTGGCCCATAGCCTTGCACAACAACAGATGACGGCTACCAAACACTTGTGTATGAGCGTGATATAAATAAAATATCATATCATATCATACCAACCGTGTTAACCGAACTGAGGCTGCCAACAGCACATCACAGCTCTCTTGCTCTTTTTCCTGATCAACCTTACTAACCCATCCCACCCTCTTTCCTTTTCAGATCTGCCAGAGCACCAGGGGACCACTCCGGTGGTGATAGGGCACAGTATAAATATCCTTTAACATTAACAAAGTACGAGTGTTCTTAAAATAAGGGAACAGAGAAAATTGACTTCCAGAAAAGGGCTTCTGCAAGGAGCATAAGCGTTAATGGACATAGAAATAAGACTAGCTATGCCCAGCCTGTGTACATTAGAATGCTCATGTGATAGGTTCTATAGGACCATCTGCCATTAGTCATGCAGTGTACACTGTACAATCTGAGAAACAAGGGAAGTGGAAGGCATGCCTTCATTTTGTTAGTTATGCAGTATATTTGCCAGCTAGAGTACTGATATCAGCTACACATAACACTATGCATTGTTACCTTTTTAGCAGTCATTGAGATAATAACGTATTTTTTTTTAAAAAAACGATGGTATCAAACCACACTTGTGTATAGGCGTATTATAAATGCCTTACCATATCATATCAAACCCAGGCAGTGGGGACACCTGCCACATGATATTTGCCACAACAATAAACAATTGATATTTAAAAACGTCCATTGCTACCCATATGAAAATCAAAATATTTCTTACCAAATTAACCGGTAGAGAATTAAATTGTGTGTCACAAGTTATACAAATGTACATACGTTGGTGTCATCATGCTTAAGGGAGTCTAAGGGGGTTAAAGGGACATACGCATGTGGATGTTTTTCAGAGACAGAAGGGGGACCGCTGGGCATGCTATGTGCATTACAGGACATGCAGATTAACCTTTTTTTGTGACAACAAGTAAAGATGTTTTGGAAAAAGTTGATTTGGAAGAAATATGTTGTATTAAAAAGGAACAAAGGGTAAACGTATTGATGAGATTTCATTTATGTTTGCATGTACACACAAATATTTTAGAAAATGTGGTGCCCACGGATGGTAAATTGAGCATGAAAAATAAGGCAACAAGTACAATTACACAAAAAGGTAACTTTAACTTTAAAAAAAAAATATTTTTTCTTGATAATTAAATATGCCTATTAAGGTGGGGGACATAATCATAATAAAAAGGAAAAATGGACAGAATCCACAATCATACAATAAAATCATATAATTAATTATGGAAGAGAAAGTCACCACAAGGCCACGCTTTAGAAGAGAATTTACCCCAATTGAAAGTGTCAATTCGAACCTCTTTTTTTTGCATTAAATGCCAAAAGTGGAGAGAAGATAGGGCTCAGACAGGCCCACTTTTTCAACCTCTTGATTCGTCCCACCAAAAAAATATTGTTGAATTAATGGAAAGCACATGTGCGTCCCCTCAGTACAGGGAAATGATTTGAATTTGAATGAACAAATGAGGTATGTGATCATGTAATACAGTAGTAATTAGTGCATACGGTATTCCTATGGTTAATTTTTCCAGGTCCATGATCACGTGGGATGCAAGAACCGCTGGTATTTTGGAATACTACTTTTTTAAACATTACCGTTGACATAACGTGGCGCCTTGAAGGTGCCTGCTTTTCGTGTCAGATCTGTCTCGCAATCTGCTGCACTGCACTGTACTGCACCCGGCGTTGGGCCTGCGGTCTGGAATTCCCTCGCGGCGGCTCGGCCCCTTTCCCTTCTCATTCTGTATTCTCGGTGATTCCTTGCTGCCGCCTGTGTGCTTTCCAGTCACCTCGTGCCATCGCCTCATGCCCGGAGCAGTCACTGCTGCTGACTCATAGCAGAGCGACGCACGTGCTGTGGGAGGGCAATTTCCTGGAAGCATGACAGCATCTGAGAACCCCCGCGCTTGCACTGACCTAGCCCCTGGTGACAGACAGGACGATGGGACATTTGTCATTTCTTTTGTTTTTTTGTTACCATGTGCTGATTATTCTCCACTATTCATATAAAAGCCAAAACACTCGTGACATTTTTTACAAAAGCGTTTTTCAATAGGAAAATCCCATTGTAAACCCCTTTGTAAATCAGGCCCCCATGTATTTAGAGCTCACAGGAGCATGAACTGTGTAAAGTCCTCTCTCTATGCCCACTCCAATGTACAACATAGATGACAGGCTCCCACCTGCTTCCTTTCCATTGTTGTTGTGGCTTGCATCCCACCCACCCTGTAGGTTTTGAGGTGGGGTTACCGCCTTGCGTGCCAGTATCGAGTTACATCTGTGATCCTGTGTCCCGTGTTTAATTGCTGCGTCATTGGTGTTACTGTTTTATTTCATTATATCCGCAAGCACGGATTTAACATTGGGGAAGAGGAGTTTAATCTATCGTGTGTCCCCGTGAGCAGTATAGCGGTACCCCCTTGGGTCGGTGCACTGGTCTCCTGTTCCAGAGGCCCGACGGCCTTTAGACCGCAGCTGTCACGCGGCACCTGCACCACAAGGAATTTTCTTTCCCCCGCCCATCAGGTACTGCACACTGTATCCGCACGGCGTCTGGTAACACATAAACTTACCTGCAGTGCCTCGGCAGGCCCGGCCGCAAGTTTTTCAGACTGCATTTCGTATGACGGTACGTCCAGACAACTGGAGTCTGGATCGGCGCATTTACTCGCAACGCCACGGAGGAAAGCTGTTATCATTATGGACACAGCTTGTGTCCCACATGCTTGTGCATCGCCACAGAGGATAAGTATGACATTGCAGCATTTAAACTTTCAGTGCATTGCCACAGAGGAAATGTAAGTGCATAAACCAAAGCAGTTAACTCAAGGAGAGCATGTGATCTGGAAGGCCCTGTGGTCCCTGGCCTACGCGGATAGTGCTGCCTCCTGAAATGAGCACGTGTGACTCCTGGCATCAACAAAACCGCATCAAGGTGAGCGTGCATTGATTATTTTGTGCTAGAACCTAATCATCATGTTGGATGATGAAGAGGGCAGCAGCTCACGTAGCGCACCAGCAAGTTCATCCCCTCGCAACCCTGTACCCAGGGAGGAGGGAGGACATGAATCCTTACAACTCCAAGCCATACAACCTTTTGACATTTCAGACAGAAGCTGCCTGGTGCCAAGGTGGAACAGATGGCTCAAGGAATTGAATATTTACATTGATGCAACAGGTGTCAGGGAAGAACGCCGCCTCAGAGGCATACTGCTGCACTCTCTAGGCTCCATTGTGAGAAACATTGGGACTCATTACTAGTGCGGCGGTAAGGGATTAACGGCGCTGGTAAGGATGCCGGTGCCGTTAACCCCTTACTGCCGCATTACGAGGTCCCTTAGCGGGAGCCGCTAAAGGACCAGGGAGCTAACAGGCCCGTTATTAGCTCCCTCCCCATTCCCATTGGAATGGGGATGGGTTTTTTGAATGAGGGTTTACCGGGTCCTCCAAGGTTGGAATGGCCCGGTAATTCCTCATTCAAGGAACCCAGACCGATTTTGGAGGCAGCCATGGCGCTAATAGCGCCATGGCTACCTCCAAACTCGGAATGAGGCCCATTGTATTTAAAATGCCAGAGAACTCAACTGTCACTTTCCAGGGTATAATTGACTCGTTGAATAATTATGTTGCCTCGCTAAAAAATGTAGATTACGAGCGCCACATGTTCCACACATCTACGCAAGACAAAGGGGAAAGCATGGACAACTTCGTCATGAGACTGAGAAAAGGGCAAAATATTGCGACTTCGACCGCTATTCCACAGAGGAAACTTTGAAATCACAGCCATTGCAGGATGTGAATCACCCGATTTTAGAAAGTATTGCAGAAAATCAGGACCCTTGAGGAACTTCTTCAACTTGCCATGGCAGACTCTGCATTGTCCCTGCAGACAGAGGGCCTCATCACGAGTTGGCCGGTATCCCTGGGGCTATTAGCATTACCGCCAAACCCCCCGGCGCTATTAGCGGTATTAGGCCGGTGGTAATAGTGCCGACAATTGGCAAAATCGTGGCCGATTTGCCCCCAGCTCAGAGCTGGGGGTAAATCCTGCCAAACCTGTGATTTGGCTGACCCTTAAATGTGGTGGTAATAGCATTACCACCACATTTAAGGGTTACCGCCAAGCTCGTGATGAGGCAGCAAGTCTTTCAGCAACATCAAAATCACACAGACTGTGTCAACAGCATCCCTGTGCCCTGTGCGCACATCAGAACGTAGCCAAGAACAGAAGACATGCTATAGATGTAGGCTGCAATTTCCCACACATCGGCCCATGCCTGTGTGGGAAACGACTGTGACAAGTGTGGAGGTGAAAACCACTTTCATTCGGTGTGCAAAAACAACATGTTCTTTCAACAGCCGAGAATAACAGAGACACGAGATGGCGGGAAAGCCATCGCCCAAGGCGGGAAAGCCCTTGATCAAGAACATGGCGCTCTGTAGTGCCCAGCATACACAGCTCACACAGTACAACAAGGGACTCTGCTCACAGGGACAGGCGGCATGACGACAGAAGAGGAGACGCAGAGCAATCAAGATACCAGAGTGAATGACAGAGACGAGCACCATGACAGAGACTAAGATATCTGAAAGCCTCGCCGAGACGACGGCATGAGTCTTAATTCTTCATCATCGAGTGGTTACCGGAAAAGAGGATACGTACATGCTATAGGAAATATCACAGCAACGCAATACTGCTGTTGCAAATAAATGGACACAGTCGCGAATTCCTCATAGATACCATAGCCACAGTAAATGTCATCAACGAAGAGACCTACAAGTCTCTCCGTTACTAGAAAGAACTAAAGAAGGCAGACATTGGGCCTCATTACGAGTCCGGCAGTAACTGAGCCGGAAAAACCGGCAGGTTACCGCCGGACTCATATTACCATTCCACGTCCGTGATTCCCGGAATTACCGGGGGATTAAGACCCCGGTGACCCGGGAATTCCGGAGGCAGAATTGAGTAAGTCCCCATTCCCATGGAGTCCTATAGAACTCCATGGGGATGGGGACAATGGAAACACTGGTACCGTCTATGATGGAGCCGGTGTTTCCATTTCCGCCTGCAGGCGGGTGGTGTTAAACCCGCCAGGTCAGAACTGGCGGGAGGGACAACTCCCGCCTGCAGGACTCTTAATCAGCCGGTCCGGAAAGAACAGTGGTGATGGTTTTACCACGACCGTTCTTTCCGGACTGGCAGGGTCATATTGAGGCCCGTTGTCATATATCCCTATGGCACAAACCCACCACTTGACTGCCAGGAAATGTTCAAGGCCACGTGTACATACAAAGACAAAAGCCTGAAGGTCACGATATATGTAGTCAATAGTGAAGTCCCAGGTGGAAGCATCCTTTTTTTTTTGGATAAAACATTTTATTGTGTTTTCTGACATAAACAAAACAACCACAATACAAAGGGAGTGGTAACAAAACACCCATGAGGTAAAGTTCATAAAATTAAACGTTTTAGAAGCACCTCAATCCGCACCATCAGCCGCAAGTACACATAATATTTTCAGTTACGCAATCCACCATGGTTCGCCCGCCCTCAGTTCCTCAAACCGACCACCTCCATTATGATCACCATTGAGTCCGGTTGTCAAGGTCCAGTCTCCTCCCATTTCCCCCATATCTTGGATGCCTTGGCCGGGCATCCCCATGCGCCGTAGACCCGGTGCTCCATCATGGCACATGAGTCCATGTCAAGTATCCATTGATCAAGTGTCGGGGGGTCGGAGACACCCCATTTTTGCGCAATGTTGCACTTCATCAGGGCCGCTGCATTGTGCAGTAACAGTTTTTCCCATTTATTAAAGTCAGATGTGTCAGGTACGCCCAGGATTAAAACTTTCGGATCGAGCTCAATGGTACAGGTGAGTGCCCTGGACAGTTCCGCGCAGCAGGCCATCCAGTAGGTGCGGATCCGGGGGCATGACCACAGGATATGATAGAAGGTGCCTTCCTCCTCCCCACAGCGGAGACAGTTTGGATTTGTTGCCCTCTTCCAACCATATAGTGCGGTTCGGGGGTAATAGACTCTATGGAGGATTTTGAGCTGTATAAGCCTAGAGGAGATGGCCACCTCTCGCGGATGCATTAGGACCTGGATCCAGTCCTCCGGGTCTATCTCCCCCACATCTCTTTCCCACCTGGCTTTTAGTCTCGATAACTCAGGGGTAGCGAAGGATGTGATGGCGGTGTATAAGATGGATGTGCATTTATTAGGTATGTGTGCGGGGATCATGTTGCGTTCTATCGGTGTATAGTCAGGGACCGTGTCATCCGCAGGTATACAGGTCCGTAGGGCATGGGTCAGCCGCATGAAATGATATCGTTCCGTTGTGGCCAGTTGGAATCTGCACTGCAAGTCCTCAGACGATGTCAGTTTCCCGTCTCTGAGGATATCTCCAACCCTCAGGATCCCTGCCCCCACCCATCGCGGCCATGGTTCAAGTTTCCCAATTTCTTGAAGATTACTGTTTCGCCATAGGGGTTGCGCTGCAGTTATTTTATTTACCCACCCAACGAACATATGTGCCTGTTTCCAGATAGTGATTATGTGAGTCTCGGTTGTGGGCCGGGGCGGTCTCCCCAGGGGCTGATATAGTATCTGCAACGGGTCTGTGCCCTGCATAGGTGCCACGTCAGCCCGGATGTGAGGCAGTGCTCTATCCCCATGAAGCAGGTCATTAACTATCGCTAGTTGTGAAGCCCAATAGTAGGTTTGGAGGCAGGGGACGCCAATCCCTCCCTCCCAGACCGACCTCTACAGAGTGGTTAATGCCACGCGTGACTGGCCACCCCCCCATATGAGTTCTCTAAGAAGGGTTTTGGTGCGGGTGAATTCGGGGGTGGGGATCGTAAGTGGGGCGTTCTGCAGGACGTATAAGAATCTTGGAAGTGACATCATCTTGAAGAAAGCGGCACGCCCCATGAGGGTCAGAGGGAGAAGTTTCCAGTGGTGGACGTCCCTAGCGAACCTGTCCACAATCGGATGGAGGTTGTGCATTACATATTTGGTTAATTCAGATGTTATCCATAACCCCAGGTATTTAAAGCCCTGTGTATCAAACCGGTACGGGCATCTCGTGGAGTCGATCCGCTCATCCCCTTTCACCAGGAAAAATACCGATTTCCTCCAGTTAATTCTTAACCCGCTAAATTCCCCGTAGGTGATGAGCATCTGGGTCACTGTGGGGCAGCTCCGGGCCGGGTCGGCCAGGTATAGCAAGAGGTCATCAGCGTAGAGAGAGAAACGGTCCTCATGTCCCTCAGGCCATCTGAATCCCGTCCATGCCCCGCTTTGGCGAAGCCACAATGCTAGCGGTTCAATCGCAAGGGCGAAGAGGAGGGGGAGAGGGGACATCCTTGTCGCGTGCCTCTGCCCAGAGGGAAGGAACAGGAGGTCCACCCATTCACCTTGACTTTTGCTTGAATGTTAGTATATAACAATTGAACCCACCCTAGAAAGCCCCCCCGAACCCCATACGGGTCATGATTTCCCAAAGGCTGTCCCATCGGATTGAATCAAATGCCTTCTCAAAATCAATAGCCAGCAGGGCGAGCGGGACATCAAGGATAGGGGACCGCTCGAGCGCCAGATGGAGTCGGCGCAAGTTCATTCGGGTGGATTTGTGGGGCATAAAGCCACACTGATCGGGGTGTATCAGCGTGTCCGCTACCAGTTGGAGCCGATTGGCTAAGAGTTTGGCCAGGACTTTGGCTTCTCCGTTGATGAGTGAAATCGGCCTATAGGAGGCGCATTGCTCCTGGGGCTTGTCAGGTTTGGGGATGACCACTATGGTCGCTCTACAGAGACCATCCGGGAGGGAGCCCCTGTCTCGGGCGGCCAACATCTGATGCAGGGGAGGTGCTGTGTTGTTACCCCCAAGCTTCTGCCAGGTTTCAACCGGGAACCCGTTCGGGCCCGGGGTTTTCCCGGGTTGCAGTTGTCCAAGGGCTTCTAGTATTTCGGCCTCCGAAAGCTCGGAGTCCAACATCTCCCTTTGTTGGGTCGACAGGGCGGGGATTTCCACGCCGTCCAGGAGGGAAGTATCCAGGGGTAGAGTAGGGGCTTGGTATAGTGTAGCATAAATTTGGGCAAAGGCCTCCGCTATCTCAGCATCCGACCGGCATGTCTCGCCCTGCGGGGTGACAATCTCCCGGACACAGCGCTGCCCCTCATCTCTCTTCTCTAGCCACGCCAACAGTTTCCCCGCTTTATCCCCCAGCTCGTATACCCTAGCTTTGGTTTCCCAATGGGCCTGTTTGGCGTTATCTAGCATTAGGTTTCGGAGGCGTTCAGTGGCACGTTTAAGGGACATGTGGGTCTGTGGGGTAGGGTTAAGAGTGTGTTCATTTTCTCAGTGAGTTACCTCTGTTTCCGCCTCAGTTATCTCCCGGAGCCTCTCTCTCCTCCTACCCGCCGCCCAGGAGATTATTTCCCCCCGCAGCACGGTCTTATAGGCCTCCCACAACACTATTGGGTCGTTATCGCTGGTGTTATTAATCTCAAAGTACTCAGTCGAGACTTCCCTAAGGCGCTCAACGAGTTCCGGGAGGCCCAGATAATAGGTGTTTAGTCGCCACGTTCTAGGGGGGTTCAGTCCCTGCAGTCGCGACTCCACCAACAGGGGTGAGTGATCTGAGATTCCTCAAGGGAGAAGGTCCGCCGAGAGGATCTTGTAGAGATCCGTGTGAGGTACGAGTAAGTAATCAAGCCTGGAGAGGGAGGCATGTGCCCCGGAGTGAAACGAGTATCCCCTGGTCCCGGGGTGCAGTTCCCGCCATACATCAGAGAGACCCAGGGCAGACACAAAATTGGACAGATTCGTGGGGAGGTGCGGATTGCGTTGTCGGAGGTGGGAGCGGTCTAAGGTGTTACAGATGACATTGTTAAAGTCCCCACCTAGGAGCCAAGTGTCCGGCTGATGTTTGCCCATAAGGCTGGTCAGGTCATCGAGCAGTTCCTGCCCCAGTCCAGGCGGGGAGTAGATCGAGACCAGTCCAAATGTACCCCCCCAAAGTGTCCCTAGTGCCATTACAAATCGTCCTTGGGGGTCTTGTTCTAGGGCCTGTAGGGCAAACGGGACACGTTTGTGTATAAGAATAAGCGTGCCTCTGGATCCCATGGAGTATCCCGCATGGTAAGCGGTCCTATAATTGGTACGAAGAAAAAATTTGCATTGTGTCCCAGCAAGGTGAGTTTCAGTGAGTAGGGCTACATCGGGAGAGTGCATGGAGAGTAGTTGCTTGACCAGGCGCCTTTTAATCGTGGAGCCCAGCCCGTTCAGATTCCAGGAGAGGACCTTAAGGGACTTGGGGCGTGTGGTCATTGGTGGATGAGACTGGTCAGTTGGCATCTGACTGGGCTGTCGGAGGGCCGGGCAGGCGGTGCGTGTGGTGCATGGCGGTGTGGTGCAACATGTACAAGGATTGGCGGCTGAGGTGCTGCTTGTGTGTGGTGTGGCCCCAACTGGCCAGGATCCCACCCTTCCCTTGATAAGTACCGGGGAAGGCTGAACCCGGGGTAACTAATAAATTCTCCCCAATAAACCTTTCCCACCCCCACCCAATACTCCTCCCCAACACGAAGTACCTGTTGCCCAAACATTGCTGACGGTCAAAAGAGGTAGAGCGTCAGCATAAACTTCCCTTATTAGAGTTCAACTATGAAAACTTGAGGGGTGGGGATTAGAGAGTTTGTTGTGCCTCTTTCCCCCTTAAAAGCCCCGATGGGAGAGTAGCTTCCTCCCGCTTACTGCCTTTCAAATATGTGAGCCGCCTCTGGTGGTGTCACAGGGCCCATCTACGGTATCAACCAAAAGAGGGTTGCAGGCCTGCCAGGAGGTTGATCCCCGGACAGAAGTCACGGCGGGAGTTTGTCACCTCTGTTCATCGGTGGGTCCGCTAGCGGTGGTTGGTCCGGCCTGCGGCGACGGTCCGATGGCGGCCTGGGGTTTCCATTCCCATTACTTCGGGGTGTGGACCAGTCCCCCTCGATGTGCTGCTCCGCCCAGCGCCATGCTTCACTGGGGTCATCAAAGTGGACCGTTGTCCCTTTATGGTAAATTTTCAGCTGGGCGGGAAAGAGCAGTCCGTATTTGACTCCAAGTGCCTGCAGTTGCTTTTTAAGCTTCCCGAAGGATTGTCTCGCCTTCTGTACCTCCTTCGTATAGTCGGGAAAGAAGGCGAGTCTGGACCCATTAAAGGTGATTGTGCCCTTGGTTCTTGCGAGCTGTAGCAGGGCATCTCGATCTCGATAGTTCAGAAATCTCGCTATTACAGTGCGTGGAGGGGCGCCGGGCGTTGGCCTGCCTGCAGGCATGCGGTGTGCCCTCTCAATGGAAAAGAATTTCGAGAAAGATCGTAGGTCGAACAGGTCTGTCAGTAATTGTTCAAGGAAGAGTTCCATGGAGGGTCCCTCTTCTTTCTCAGGGATACCAAGAATGCGGACGTTGTTCCGCCTGGACCTTCCTTCGCTCTCTTCTACCCTGGCTTCCAGGGCCTTGAGTGTAGCCGTGACTCCGTGGAGTTGGTGTTGCACATTGCGGAGGCCGTCCTCCTTTGTTGAAATGCGCTGCTCCGCTTCACCAGTGCATGCGGACAATTTCTGCAGATCGTGTCTGAGGAGGGAGACATCTAGACTTATTCGGTCTATTTTTTGCTCCATGAATGAGCGGGAGTCTACAATGGCGGCCATAACATCCTTGAGGGAGAGCGTGTGTTCGGTGTCCGCGTCCTCGAAGTGCTGCGGTGGAGGATCCACGATCTGCGACGAAGGAACAGTGTATTGCTCAATCCTATTTTGCATAGTGGACTTCCTTGTCTTTTCTTTGCCCATGGTCGCCGCCCGGCCTAGTAGCCGTGGTTCTATGGCTGTATTCCCGCTGGGATCTCAGAGGGTGCGGGAAAATGGTGAGGGTGTTGTGGCCCCTTTACTCCTTTCAGAGGGGGGTAGGTTGTGGCTACCAGCCTGGCACGGCGCACGGGTTGCAAGGCTCCCTGGGTCAGGCAGTTCCCAGCAGGTCGGCGTCCCCTCCAGGGTGGGATTTGGAGCTACGCGGGGAGTCCTCGGTGGATCTGCACTGTTGATTCAACTATTACAGGGCGACACCGGTTGCCGAGTCCCGCTGTGCCCTCGGATGAGGCCTTAAGCCCGGGCCAGCACCGGCGCCGCCAGTGGGAGCGGTGAGGCCTGTCGACGAGGGCTGCTCGTATCACTTGCAGAGGAAGGATGGGGGGGTCCCTTCACCTCAGTTTCTCCCGCGTCGGTCAAGGCTAGTGCACACCCCCTGGGGGCCGGGGCAGGGTCCCGCTTGCGAGGCGACGGCCACTCCGAGTCACACGAGTCCTCTCGCTCACTCCTTCGCTCCGGGTCTTGGGCCAGTGGCCAATCGGTGCGGCACTTGGGGGGAGGAAACGTTCCTCCATGCAGGATTCAGAGGGGTTGAGACAGCGCCACTCCAGGCCGTCGCTGCGCCCAGGCGGCCATCTTGGGAGCACTCCAGTCCGCCACACGCCAAACTTCTCCCGGGCTTCGCTTCGCACTCGTCAGCCGATTTCTTCCGTTCGACGGTCCAGATGGACACAGTGATATCCGCTGTAAGTAGGGGTTATTTTTACACCCCGCAGTTGGCGGTAACAGGTGATTTTAACAGGATTACTGCGGTGGCTGCGGGAGCGACAGAGACCTACGTCTTTCCCATGGTGCTGTTGGCCACGCCCCCAGGTGGAAGCATCCTTATCTTCCGTTCGGCCATCCAGATGGGTCTGGTGCATGTGATCTATCAGATCATGTCAGCATACACGACCAGCACGAAAGAAATGATGACAAAAAATGTTCCTGGCACTATTCAAAGGTCTCTGAAAGTTAAAAGGGAGGCAAATCAAGTTGTAGATCAACACTCACATTCAACCGACAGCCCAACATTACTGAGGAATACCCCTCAACATTCAGAAGCACGTAGAGGACGAGATGCAGTCTCTACTAGACCAGGACATCATTGAACCGGCATCGGGACCTACCCCCTGGGTGTCCCCCATTGTGCCCGTACCAAAAAAGGAAAATAATACAAGCTTTCGTATCTGTGTGGACATGAGGGCACCCAATGTTGCAATAGAAAGAGAGCGGCACTTGGTGCCCCGGATGACCGATAGGATGCATTTGTTGCATGGGACGAGAGTCTTTTCCAAGCTAGACTTAAATAAAGGCTATCATCAGCTCAAAATGCACCCAGACTCTTGTTATATAACCACTTTCTCCACACATTTAGGGCTCTTCAAGTATAAATGCCTTAGTTTTGGGGTATCCTCCGCTGCAGAGATGTTTCAAAACGTGATACACCAGGTCATCAACCACATTCCTCATTGCCTGAAGTATAGCAATGATATTCTAATTTTCAGAGCGACACAAGAAGCACACAATGATACGCTCAGGAGAGTGTGTATGGCACTCGAAGAGGCGAACCTAACATTAAACACTGACAAGTGTGAGCTCAGCAAATCGATGCTCAAGTTCACTGGGCATATCTTCTTGCACAAAGGTCTGCAACCAGACCCGGACAAGGTGCAAGTGCTCGTAGAAGCTCCCACACCAACCTTGGTGTCTGCTGTCGGATCATTCTTAGGCATGGCTACTGCACCAGGTACATTCAGGACTTCGCCTCCGTCAGTACACCACTCCGTTTTATCACTAGCAAAGGGCAAGAATTTTCCTGGTGAACTGGCTGTCAGGAGGCGTTTCAAGAAATTAAAAAACGTATTGGCTCTGCCTCATGAGTGGCCTACTACGACCCAGAACTAGAAACCTCACTGACAGTTGACATTAGCTCCGTTGGTCTTGGGGCAATCCTAGTGCAAATAAAACCAGGTGTGTCACCAACATCGGCAAGACGCGTAGTGGCATATGCAAGTCACAGCTGAGTTCGCATATTCGCAGCCAGAGAAAGAGAGCCTCGCTGTTGTATGGGCGTGTGAACATTATAATCTGTTCTTATATGGTCGACCATTCACCATTGTTACGGACCATCAAGCCCTCACAACTATATACGGCAAGCCAACAGCCAAGATGCCATCTCGCACCGCAAGATGGTGACTTCGTTTACAAGAATATTCGTTCACCATCGTACATCGCCCGGTTAAAGAAAGCAATCCGCTGATTTCCTTGTCCAGATATCCATTACCCTCCAAAGATGAGAGACAGTCAATCAAGGGCAACCAATACTTAAATTACCTCGTGAGCAACACGTTCGCAAAATCAATCACGTTGCTGCAATACTATAAGGCACAAAGAAAGATCAGCTGTTCACAACAGTAAGGCAATGCTTGACATCCGGCAAGTGACACCACAAAAACAAGCATGAAAACCCCTGTCAGCAGCAGAAGAGAAACAATTCCAGACATTCTGCCTCATAAGGCACACTCTGTCCATCTCCCCAGAAGGGCTACTATTAAAAGAAAACAGGATAGTTATCCCTGCAAGATTACAAGAACAAGGTACTTGTCTTGGCGCACACGGGACACTGTGGCATTCTGTCCATGAAGAGACAGCTCAGAACCAAAGTATGGTTCCTGCAGATGGATGATAAAGTTGAACAAACACTAGGGAAATGCATAGCGTGCAAGGCAGTCACTCTACGCACTTTTCCTGAACCACTTAAAATGACAATAATGCCACTGCAAGTGTGGAATGAGGTTGCCGTTGACATGTTTGGTCCTCTTACCAACGGCAAATAGGTACTGGTAATAATAGACGAGATGTCCAGATTTCTGGAAATTCACCTGATCCATTTCACAAATGCTCAGGCGGTCATTCCAGCGCTAGACAAAACATTTTCCGATCATGGAATCCCCACCATTGTGAAGTCAGATAATGGTCCCCCGTTTAGTGGGCACGATTTCGCTATGTTTGTGGAACACCTTGGTTTCCATCACTGCAAAATCACACCCCTCTGGCCACAAGCCAACGGAACAGTAGAAAGATTCATGGTCAACCTAAAACATGCTCTCCAAATGTGCTCGATCACCAAGGGGTCGTTCATGCAGGCCATCTGTACACTACTCCGGGACTACAGGAACATGCCACACAGTTCCACGGGAGCATGTCCATCTGCACTCATGCTTGGTCACGTGGTAAGAACCACCCTTCCCCACAATCCCAACAGCGTGCCATCTAGGAACAGTGCAGACAAAGCCAGAGCAAAGGATCATGAGATCAAACGCAAAATGAACGAGTATGCTGACAACCGAAGGAAGGCAAAGAACAGTAACTTTCAGATAGGGGATCAAGTACTTGTATGCCTAGCACAGGACTCCAAGGAAATCCCTGCATTCAAACCAGACTGTGACCCACGTCCATGGCACCATGGTAACAGCTGCCAGTCCCACCTGCACTGTCACCAGAAACTCTACATTCTTCCGGTCATTTGAAGGCGAGCTGACTCATGAGAGAGCTGAATCAACAAATTGTGAGGACTCGTCTGATGCGGACTCTGAGTTCATGGAAAGCGACATGGAAACAGATGACCGTGAGAGTGATCGCAATAGTAGAGGGACTCCTCCCATGTGAAGCACCTCCAGAAGGGTGCTTCGCAAGCTGTCCAGATGGATTGAAGAAATGGGTTAAGTGCCCCCAAGGTTTTTACTGACCAAAGGGGCGATGTAACGTCCTCTCTCCATGCCCACTCCACTGTAAGACATAGAGGACAGGCTCCCACCTGTCCCCTTTCCATTGTTGTTGCTGTGTCATTGGTGTTCTTGTTTTATTTCATTATATCCGCAAGCGCGGATTTAACATACTGCACAATGCGATGTTTCGGAATTATTTATTACACTCATATTGTACCCTTAACAATGTGACTGATAACTTTTAATTTATTATCCAACTGAATGGTACTCATTTTATCAACTTGAAAAGATGAGAAGCTGAGTGGACCCTCCAGAATTCGAGCCTCTGCACTTCAAATTACACACAAATCATTACAGTCGATGTGTCAGTCCACTGAATTATATTCCTAGTTTTTATTACAATGAAGGCAGTGCAAAATTAATATGTGTTATATTTTATTTTGTGTTTTTACTGGGTACAAAGCCAAGCTGAGCCCTGGCAAACACTGCTACAAGCTTGTCCTGCTCCCTACGATACCATGCTCATCCAGCTCCCCCATGCCACCTCAGGCACAGCAAGCACTCGGCACTTGGACACAAATAATACACAGGAGACCAGAAGTAGAGAGAAATTAGCTGTAATCCAAACACACACCAGTGCATGAGAGGGTGTCACTGCTCTGCCCCACCCAGGCCTGGCTCATCCTTATATACAAATGGAGTAGCTAAACCCATTCTCCACCCATGACACAGCACGTATAATGCACATTTGACAACAATCAATGTCGATTTCCGAGAGCAGGAGGAACAAAAGGAAGAAAGTACATTTCGAACAACAGGCTGTTTTTGCGAGGCTGCCTCTGGCAGCCTTGGGATTTGTGCCAGCAGCGTCGTCGCTGTGTACATTTTCAGGAGGGGCTCGGGCCTGAGCCATCATGCATTCCACAGCTCAGTTGTGCTCTGCAACATCACTTGGCATAGGTGTTCTGCTGTTAGGCCAGTCTCTTAGGCAAGTCTGTAGGCCAGTCGCATTGCATCCTTGTGATGAGATCGTAGTTAAAACCTAGTTAATGGTTTAGAGAATAACTATAAAATGTATGGGAACGAATGCTTTAATACCATAAAATGCCTGTGTTTATAAATAGAGAAGGAGTTCATGAGGTGCTTTCTTCTAATCTATGAGCTGCTTCGTTTGGTTGCTAGGTAACCAAGGAGGACTGAGAAGAAACAGAGAACGCTGGTTATATCTGGGCGTATTAGAAAAAAGAGACGGAGAGAAGTCTTGTTGAGCCTGTTGCTGAGTTGATTGCGCCGTTGCGCTAAAAGAGATTTTGTTCTAGTTTACGAGGCAAACGGTTGTCGCCGCATGAACCTACCTAAAGGGGGACGCGCCGTTGCGCTCCGATGAGGTTTCTGATCCAGTTGGTGAGGCGATCGTTAATCGCTGTGTGAAACACTAAGGAAGACTCGATCTTGCTGAGACACTAGCTCCGCTACGAAGGTGGCTGCAGGGTGGAGGCGTGTCTCTTGGCTTTCCGGCAACTGAGGGGAGTCCCGTTTTGATCAGTTGGCTTCCAGCTGATTCCACGTCAAGACAGAAGCGCGTAATCTGCAACAACGAGTGGTTCAAAGGGAGCGGAGTCAGCGAGACGTGTACTATTAAGGACACAGACGATCCGAAGATAAGGAAGGGCTACACTGAGAGAAAAAGAGAGCCAAAAGGCTGAAGTGAGGACACTGCTATAAGGGTGTCACTGAGAAGGTACGTGTACATAGTGGGGACAAACTAATTAAGAGTCCGTATTAACAGTTGCAAGCAACGCAGGAAAGGGACTTTTGAAGATGAAAAACACTTAACATCATATGCATGGAAACAATGCTATATTTAAGTCGTTATGGAACTCTAGGCAATCACATACAACAGTAGTTATTACATTGGCCAAAGCTTGATAAAAAAATACATAAGAGAAGACATGTTATGACAGAAGAGTTTATTAAAGCAGACTTCAGAACGGGAAACAATTATACAAAAGGCTGATGTAAAGAAACAGGAAAAGAGTTCTAAGAGGAAGAGAATAAAAGAAAAGACAAAGGGACACAGTTGAAGGGAAATAACAGAAAGCATCCAAAGTATTGGTTGTAAAGAACCAGACACAATAGTGTAAGTTGAAAGAGTAAATTGACAGTGTGGAAATTGCAAGGTCACTTACCTGAACATTCTTCGAAGAGATTCCTTTGATAGAGACGTTATTTTCTTGAAGAAATTCGGAGAAAGACGTACACAATAGTGAAAGTTGAAAGAGTAAATTGACAGTGAGGAAATTGCAAGGTCACTTACCTGAACATTCTTCGAAGAGATTCCTTTGATAGAGAAGTTATTTTCTTGAAGAAATTCGGAGAAAGACGTATCCTTTTCTTAAAAGTGAGAAAGAGAAGAGTTCCTGTTAATAAAACTGTTGGGTATCATACATAACCCATAAAACTACTCACTGGCTCAGACTCTTCATTAGACCTATTATAACTAATTGTGTTAGAATCCTATGTATCTCAAAGAAACCAAAAGAAAGTGCAGTATCTGAAATGGTAACATATGCCCAATATGTTCTCTTCTCATTTGATCTATGAACCGCTATAATAGATGTCCAAAACCTTGCACTGCCTCTACATAAAGCACACTGCAATAAAACTATTGTGATATATACATACCCAATAAGGGAGCAAAAAATAAAAAAAACATTATCAAAACAAGAGAACTAATATATGTCTTAACTCCTTTAAACCCACTCTCATTCACTGTACTGTATTGCATAACCCCCTCCACCATCATCCGCCATTATCCAGGGTGCATCTAAAACAACAAAAACAGTCATAACTACATGTCCCTTCCTTTCTAGCTCTGAGCATCCCTGTCACTCTAACATCCAGCACCACATCTTTCATGTGTCTATCATGTTTGTGTTCACTGTCCAACTCAAAGTCAATGTTTCTCTTACTTTCCAGTATATAGTCAGCCTCTAGTACCTCTGAGTCCTTAGGTGCACCCGCAATCAGTGTCAGCAACAATTTGTCAGTGCTTGTCATATTTCTCCCAAATGTCATTGTGCATGGTGAATACCTTGTCGCTGACCGCTCTCCACTTGTAGGCCATGTAAAACAAACAAAAGCCAGTCGTCCCACTGTGCGCCTTTCACATCCATCTGCTTGCACTGCTCCTTCTTTTGCTCCTCTTTCTGTTTTTTCTTCCAACAAATAACACAAATGTCCAAATGCTCCTGCCAGCCCTCTTTGGCCGTGGGCCACCAGGCCATCTCTGTCAGGCACTGAAATGAATTGTCTTGCTCTTTCTCTGCATTGATATATGGCATCATTTGTTCATCCTCCCCTTTCCAATCGACCAGGAGCTGCTCACATTTCCTTTCACCCTTTTCTTGCTCTTCTGTAGGATATTCTTCATCACTTCAAGCTGTGGGCTCTCTGCCACATGCCACTCCTTATCTTCTACAGCCACAGCTAATGGCAGGTGAGTCCTGTTAGGTGGAACAGAGTGGTTTGGGAGGAGGCAGATACGTCCTAAAGTGTTGTGATAATTGGGTTGTGTTTCCAAGGCAGATTTGGAGAATTATAATTTAGTACATAATGTAATGTTGGATGGATGAGGGACATGAGAGTGTGCTTGGACTGGTTTATTTTGCCAGCATCTATATGGGAAGAAACACCACAAGTACAAATACAACCTCTGTTTCTCCAGTGCTCACCCTTTAAATGTACTGAGATACTGCAAACCATGAAACACGTTACTTCTCACTATCAGCGCCACAGAGGACACTCTTGACTTCAGAAAAGATGTCAAGACCTGGCTTTTGCCACATTGTGCCCCTTCTCCAAGTTCCTGGAGTACAATAAATTGTTCAAAATACATATATATATGTGATCAAGCGCTCAGTTGAGCGTGAAACGCGTTGTGGGTGGGCCGCTTACCGGGCGTCCTGCCTCTGTCTGTCTTGCTGTTTCCCCAGTCTCCCCCCCCTTTTTTCTTGTTCTGCACACACCGTGCAGGTTATTGTTATTATTAAAATAATTTTTACATTCTTCACATTTTGTGTGAGCATTGTGCACTCTTTCTGGGGGTCCTCTCCCCTTTTGGGATTGTGGGACCCTTCTGGATCCATGCTGAGTGCGGTCCGCCTTTCTTCCTTCAGTTTCTCTGATATATATATATGTATATATATATATATATATATATATATATATATATATATATATATATATATATATATATATATAATTTTATATATATATATATTACACGGCCCGCGGTAGCAGCCGTGTAGTTATGGTTAAGTTGCTAAACCCATAGGAAGACCACTTTTTGGGTGGCATATAACATCGCTCCACCTGAAGGAATCCTCACCAAACTTGTGAAAAAAAGTATATGGCCCACTCTGAATTCTTTCGGCAAGTTTGGTGAGGTTTCGTGAAGGGGGGCAAATTTATAGGTGGGGTCCTTTTTCCATAGACTGCATGGGCAAAAACATTGCACACGGCTACAGCCCAAACGGCTGGGTGGGTTTTGACAAAATTTGCGGCAGGAGCGGGTGCTTGGTTCCGAAAGCGTGCTTTTGTGTGTTTGGTGGAAATCCGACCAGTACTTTTTTTGCAAAGAACTGAAATGTACGTCTCAAAACATTTGTGATATCTGGCTCCGCTCCGCGGACCATTTCCCTGTTCGCTCTGCGGACAAACGTCTCATTGGCTTGCAGTACGGCGTGATGTCGGCGAGCATTGGACGCGTCCGGTGGTTGGCTGAAGGGAAGCATGCCATGGTGTATTGGAGGACAGTGCGGCGCAGAAAGGGACTGACAAACATACTTTAAGCCATGTGGTGGTGGGAAGAAGGGATGGAAAGGATGGGGGAGTAAGAAGTGGTTCATCTGAGATATGTGATTATTAGGTGGACGAAGATGGTGGTGTGCCTGCAGTATCCGTGTATACTGCGCCAATTCACTGGTCCCTGCCCAGGCGACTACCATTTGTGGTGAATGCAGGCAGCCTTCGTTACGGCATAATATCTTGTGCCGCAACCTCTTACCATGGTGAATGGTGGCAACTCAATTGCAGAAGGGGAGTGCATTGCAAAACATACATTACACCATGTGGTGGTGGGAAGAAGGGATGGAAAGGGTAGGGGAGTGAGAAGTGGTTCATCTGCGGTATGTCAATAGGTGGACGAAGACGTTGGTGTGCCTGCAGTATCTGTGCGTACAGCGCCAATTCGCGGCTCCCTGCACAGCCGAATACCATGTATGCTGAATACAGGCAGCCTTCGTTACGGCAAGATAGCTGGTGCGGCGACGTCTTACCGTGGTGAATGGTGGGAGCTGAATTGCAGAAGGGGAATGCATTGCACATGAAATGAACATTGTAAGATAGCGTGTACTACGGTGTGTTGCATGTGGTAAGCCCGTAGCCCATTCGATGTACGGATGGAGGCCTTGCACCGACAACTAGGTACTGTGATTGCAATTAGGTTTCACATTGTTGCCTTCTGTGTGTGGCTCGTCAGTATTGCATACATTGTTGATTCCATGGGAGTGGTGATTGTTAGCACATACTACAGTGTTTACTCCATGGCTGGAGCTAATGGAGTGAACAGTTCTGCAGTGTGTGCACTGGGTGCAGTGTTGGAATACTGTCAGTATAGAAGAGGGTAGGCTTGAAGTGCATCTTCTATGGGCTTGGATACTGCATTGTGTGAACTGGGTACAAAATTGAAATAGTGTGTGCATAGAAGTGGATAGGGGTGAACTGCATATTTCATAGGATTGGGTAGTGTCCATTGCGCGGAGTGCTGACTACTGTACTGCACTATGAAGTATTGGTTTTGTGCACTGACTAGAGCGCAAGGCCACTGTTGCAACAAAAGAAAATTGGTTTGGTTGTCAGTAACACCATACTATGTGAATGAAAGTGGGTAGGGGTGCAGGAGGCTGTGTTATGTTTGTAGATTCTGCTAACTGTTGCATGTTTCCATGCATAGCTGTGTAGAGGAGGTCTCAGATACGACCTGCACCCCTGCCCCCCATTGCGAGTTGCCAGTAAGATACTCGCCAAGGTATGTGACGTACGAGGAGCAGCTGAACCAACAAAGGGCTGCAATGGGCCCCTGCCCTGTGTACATTAGAAGATCAATACCTGTTGAAATGCCCATAACCAGGCAACCCTGGGCAGCACGGTACCCAATCAGACAACCGTACCTGCCATTGGTACGAAACGACGAGTATTTACAGACTGTCCACGAGGAAACCCCGAAGGCCTTAATGGAAGGCCAATGGAAATAGACTAAGGGCCAAGGCAGCCCCGAGAACCACCAGAAGTGGCTACTGAAAACTATGCATGCCAGTACCGACAACTGCGAGGATAATTGTAATGGATGAAGGGGAGAGACACTGTGAAAAACGTATGAGAATTGTCATGATCTCTGCTTCCAAAAGGTCAGGGTTTTCCCAACTCCCTTGGAAGCAGATTCATAACCCAGGTTCCGAGTGCCAACCAGTCCCAATTGGGACCTTTTGGTCCCAGTCCTGGCGCCAGTGGCACCAGGCTCATAAATATGCCCAGTCCCAGCGCTGGAAGCGCCGGGCTCATAATGCTTGGGTGGACTTACCTGCAGCAGACCATGCTGCTTACTTGCCTGCCAGTTGAGCCTCTAATCCTCTTCTGTTTGGAACTACTTTTCCTGTTGGGTGGGGCAGGAGCCACTCCCTAGGTTCAGAACACTGGAACTCTTCTGGAAAGCAGGAACTCTTTTCTTACCTAGGCGTGGCTGTGGAAGGAGACACCTAAGCACTACAGGAAGCTATTTAAACCACACCCGATGGATGAATCTTGCTTTGCGTTATTCTGCATCCTCTGCAGCAGAACGCTCATCGTGTCTTCTGCATCTGATCCTGGGCCTAAGGAAAAAGGCTTCCCATCCTGAATCCAGTCTTCAGCAACACCTATAAAGACAAGAAAGAACAGGTTAGCATTACGGTCTTCAGTGACAGCTCTTCACTTACCCGGGCCATCGGCTGTCACCAACGCCTCGCGCTGCATTCTGAAAGACAAAGGCTTACCTACTCTTCGTGCGCTCCGGAGGTCTTCACACTGCATTCCGGCATCTGAAAGACAAAAGCTTACCAACTCTTCGCACGCTCCGGAGGCCTTCGGCGCTGCATCCCGCATCTGAAAGACAAAACAAGGTGCGTTTAAAGACATTGGGGAACTTTAATACTCACGTGCCATTACTCCTTTCCACATCTAACCCAGTGGGTATTCCGGCACCCTGCAGCCGCTCCGAACTTGTACCTGCAAAATAAAAAGACAGTTAGAGCGCATCGTGAAGCAGGCAACAAGCACTTACTTACGTGCTTCCAGGCGCTTCTATTCATCACACGGGCTCCATCTTCAACTCACTTCAGCCCGTCATCCACCATCGCCGGAACCCTGCAAAACAAGAGACATCATTACTAAAGACTTTAAAGACATTAGAATTACTCGAAACTTACCGTTCGTGCAGTAAACGACGGACAGCAGTCCTCTGAAGTCAAGAGGCCTGCTCCCCTTATCCAGTGAAGAAACTGGTTACAGCACCCTGCCCCGAGGCAGATGGAGAGCACGGCGTTCACTTACCTAAGACATCTTACCCTTCGAGTCAAACATACAGTGCACAGAGGTCCAGCCCAAAGAGCCAGCCGTGTGTTACACATCACCTTTGAAGATACGGTATACGCCCAGTCAAGACCGGCGCCTCTACGGGAATCAGGTGAGCGTTACAAGAATGGTGCCATGAGACAAGATGGAAGCAACCGCCTTATTGAACGTGTGTAAATAAGCTTGAAACGCAAGATGCTAAGTAATCGAGTTTGCCTGCAATGCTTAAGTAGAAGAATAGAGCGGCATGCGCCAACTATATATGTCTACCTCAATACAGCACAATGTACACGTGCGACTCCATTTTGTATAAACAGAAGTACTCCCAGGCGGCCATGGCTTGACTGGCCAAGTTTCATATCCAGGCCCAACCGGAGGAAAAGAGCGGGATCGAAACTTAACAAAGGATGGCTCATGCCGGGGAAATCGAGGTCAACCAGAGAAGGAGAGGCGAGCATGAGCTCACGAGGCTCCAACTTCAGAGCATGCCAGCCCACCCGTGAAGGTCAAGATAAGAGAGGCCCATGCAGGTGGCCAAGCGCATACAGAATTAAACGCACAAAAGGTTGGAAACTGAAACAGATTCACAGTGGACCAACACGTGACCAGACAGGCGCAAAGATGTACCACCGCCTGATGTCATCCAGAACCAGAGGGTGCCATAACTTTTCTTAATAAGAGACTACAGATCTGAGGCCGTACCCAGCCAACTAATTGACACATAACCCTAAACCACTGCTTGATGGAAGGGAGGCAGGGTGAATCTTGGGACACCAGGCACCAGGGTGTCTATTCTGCATGCTGCTAATTAAAGTGTAGATTTATGTTTAGGGGTGTAACTCGCCCAATCACAAGGGACCATGTAATCTAGGGTCCTATAGACATTGTAACCAATGAGACGTCGTACTTGTAGTGACGTCAATCACGTGTGGTGTAGAGGGATGGGCGTAGACGCCCACCCGATAAGAGTTATCCAATCCGTATGCTTTATTTTCATATACAGATATAACACCTATACTTAAGTTACCGTTCCCAACCAATTATATTGCATGATGATTTTTTATAGAAGTGTACGTCATTGATGACGGAATTTGCCAATAACAAAGGCTGTTTGACTGAAGTTCGGCGAAGTCGGGGCGAGACAGGTGTTCGCGATGCTGCTGATTTCCATTAGCTGAAGTATGCATTATTAAACGGACTTCCCTTTGCCAACTTACTGAGTCCCTAGTATTGATTTGTGCTGGAGTATGTAAGTCCTGCACTCTGTCCTTGCATGGTGCAGCTATCTTGTATTACAAGTTTTCGAGGGTGAGTGCTGACCAATAGGCCCGTCAGTAATTACCTCTCCTCGTCAACACTTGGTAGCGTGAGGATGGTTTCGGCCATCGATTATTGATAATCGATTAATATAGTCATAAGACACCCTTAGACCGACGGCACAAAGTAACTCTGGATCTTCGGTTACATCGCGAGTCCTTTCGTTATTCCGGCTGAGTAGGCCGAGAAGCTTCCCCTGGACAGTGATAGTGTATTTACTCCCAAAAAATCTGCAGTGGGTCTGAAGGAACCCGCTTTTCCAAGCATAACCCTTTTCATTCCCACAGGAAGCGGATCGGACGAAAACCATAAAGCGGGAAGAGGAAGGGACGGTGATCCCGGAGATCCAGAGAGGAAAAGAGACGATCGGTGAGTGAAACAACAAAACTCGTTACCTTGGCAAATGATTTATAGGCATTAGAGCAAGTGGGGGAAAGGTAACGGAGGGTGGCGGAGAAAGATAAAATAGTTAGAGGTAGAGAAGACGGTATATATATATAGTGGGTTGATGACTCGAGTATAAAAGGAAGACAGATATAGCGGAATACCGGGGGGGCACCCGAGATTAAAAACTGTAAGGAATACCAGGGGAGCACCCGAGATTAAAAACTGTAAGGAATACCGGGGGGGCACCCGAGATTAAAAACTGTAAGGGATACCGGGGGGCACCCGAGAGAAAACTGTAAATTCGCCTTGTTCCTGCGCTTTAAAGAGTGGTCAGAAGGAACTTGAACCCAGAGCCCACAGAGAGGGGGACGCTAGGCTACGATGACGTTTAAAGATGTCATAAAGGGGTAGTTCAAATCCCATGACGGGGTTATAATTAGAAGGCAGGTATACGTTGACCAGCTGGTGTCTGTCTAGTCTGTCAAGCGTCTGTCCTACATGTTCTGTGTATGCTGAATGTGGAATTATTGTTATATTAAATGATGGCAATGCATTTTGTTTTTCGTGATTCTGTAGATGAGAGGGAATCGCCACTGAATTGATGTGTCTCGAGTAAAACTGTTGGTGTAAAATGTTTGCGGAAAAGTTGGGTTGGAGCTTGCGTATGTGGTGCTCGCTCATAATAGTGTAACATTGAAACACTGTGTGACCATTGTTGGTGAAAAAATTAAGAATGGAAGAAGTTACCCCACTTGCACGCTTGTGCAAGCAATTGCCAAAACATGCAGCAAAGCTGAAGAAATACAGCCAGGAGTGGGTTAAGGGCACCGCAAATAAAATGTTTATGCCGTGGCCCCAGAATGGGTCATTGTCTAAGGCTGTTTTACAGCACATGACCACATTCCTACATGCCACATATAGCGGGAAGAAACTCGAGAAACGCCTTGCCGTTCTCGAGCTTTGGAAAATGCTTGAACAAGTAAAGGAAGAAGAACCTCCCGCAGACTGGATATTAAATGTATGTACGGAGGGGGGTGAGACGCCTACCGCGCCACCTGCCCCGCAAGAACCAGTTGTTGAGGGAAGTAGGTCGGAAGGCCTTCACCCACTACGAGAACTTAAGGCAGCCACAGGTTATAGCAACCCTGCATACGAGTCACCTGCGTGTAGTAGTGACGAGACGAAAGAGAAGGGACAGGAAATTGACTCGGCCTCCACGATCCCGTGGGACAAAGAGAGGCGAGATGAGGAAAGGAAGGACCAGGCACAAACGAGTGCACCTCTCAATAGAGAGAGAGAGGGAAATAAGCGGAAAGAAACTGATGAGGTAACATTTGCAAAGGACGAATGGATGGGAGGGCAGATACTATTGAAATTAGATGGAAAAGGAAGTGATGACGCAAGGCCGAGTGAACGGTCTGTTGAGGCGCAAAGTAAGGAAAAGAAGAAAGAAATGGCTATGAGAGACGAGAGGGCAAGAAAAAAGGATAGGTTGAGGCGAGACCAACTATATCGTGAAGAGCAGGGTATAACGCTCAGTCGCACACAATATGCAGCCTATGAAAAGTGCAGGCAGAACATGCTAAAGTTGGAGGAAGGAAGAAAGGAGGGTGCACGAAAGGAAAGTGAAAAAGAGAGAAGATGAGGAAAGTAGAAGGGCAAAAGAACGTAGAAACGAACGGATGAGGGAAGTAGATAAGGCTATAGAGGAGGCGAAGAAGCGAAGAGAAATGGATGAGGAAGCAGAGCATAAGCGCAGGCAAAGGGCGCGAGATTTAGAATATTTGCAGCAGGAAGTGAAAAAACCCAATCCTGTTGTAGACTGGGAAGACATAGAAGAGTTCTTTCCAGCAAGTGATGCAGTACCAGGTACAAGCAGGACAATTATTGATGATGACTTCGACACCAGAAGCATCCGGGAAGCGATTGATAAAATATATGATGAAATGGGATTGGAACGAATCTCCCAAGAGGGAAGGGAAGATGAGCGCTTAGAGAGCACTCAGTTATATGATACTGAGGATGTCACCCAAAGTAGTGGGAGTAGGGGACGTTCCCTAGATAGACTCTAAGTCGAGCAGAACGAAGATGATGCAAGAAGTTGTGCAAACTGGGAGTACTCAGAGTCAGATTACGATGGATAAACGGAAGAAACTGTGTATGACGAAGGGAGATGGTGTGAAAATCGGCTCCCAGGGAACCAAGAGGTACGATGGTCAGATGCTAGAGGGTGCACAAGGAGGACACCGAAGTCCGCTGGGCAGTCCAGCCGACATGAAGAAACACCCCACGGTCAGAGGGGGGCGTCGGCACCTGCCTATACAGATAGGTTAAGGGCACTGCCAGGTAGAAAGCAAGGTGGGAACGCCACCCCAGCAAGAGACCGAGGAGGAAAAGAAAAGGAAAAGGAGGACTGCGCATTCCAATTCCCACTGCTAGAGAAAGGGGGAGTAAGACCGCAATATATTCCATGGCCACACATGGGCCGAGAGAATCTCAAAAATAAGCTTCCAATGTTGACATCGGGAGCCGGGAAGTGGATACATGAGCTGGATACATGAGCTAGGGTGACGGGGGCGTCACCCTAGCCATAGGGGACATCAAGGGTCTCCTAATTGCTATACTTGGAGAAAGAGCAGACGATGTGTGGAAAAGGGCAGGAGGCCCTAGGGTAACCATAACTAACACCTCTCATGATGGAGCACCGTTTAATAACTGTAGAGCAGCAGTATGGAAAGCGCTACGTATGCTATATCCAGACACATCCGATATGGGAGCTATAATGACTCGAAAAATGAAGGAGTCGGAGGATCAGTTGCTTTATATCCAGAATTTTCAAGACGCGTGGGTGCTTGAAACGCATGAGTCTTGGACGAAATCTATCCCTGTATTCTATCATATATTGTGCCAAGGGTTACCAGAACCGGTGCAAAAACAACAAAAAAAATGGTAGGAATAGAAGCTAAACCGTGGGCCGAAATCCAGTTGACAATTGCCCATTATTGTAGGCTGTTGCAAGAAAAGAATCGAAAGAAAGAGGCAACGCGTAAGGGAGAAGAGGCGAAGCTGGTGCAAAGGAAGCTCTCGAAGTATGCGCTCGAGGGAGCCATGCTAACAAGCCCAGCCGATTCGAGTGCGCAATGTGTCACTAACCCGCCGCAAAACAATCAGGGTAACGTGGGATATTATCCGAGAGGAAGGGGATTTAGAGGAAGAGGATGGCAGAGTAATCAGGGAGGCTTTAGAGATAACCAAGGAGGTTTTCAAAATGTTCAAGGTGGTATCCAGAGCACACCAATGGGCAGTCCAGCTATGCCAGATGGACAGATGGCCCGACCATCGCCAGTGTGTTGGCTGTGTGGAGTGACAGGACATGTGGCACGCATGTGCAGAAGCCAAGGCATGTGGCAGAACAATCAAGGGATGGGGGCAGGCACAGTGAATCAACTGGCTACCCCACAACAGGGCAATGCACAAAACTATACCGTGCAGCAGCAGGCAGCTGGCTTGCAGCAAGGTGCACAGCAAGTGGTCCAACTTCTGAACATGGGGAATGTACCACAGGGACAACCCCAGCAGGAACTGACGCAAGTGGCTCAGAGCACTAACATTAGTGGGGGAAACCCACAGGTATACAGTGGACCGAACCTATACATGAAATAGGACAGCTCACAGGGATCTCTGATGTGCTCTATCCTATCGGTGACACCAGACCCTAATAGGGAACGGAGGGTAAATGTCACCATAGGGGGAAAAGAGTATTCCTTCTTAGTTGACACAGGCGTGACGCGTTCGTGCATAAGAGAAGGCACGTTCTCCTTATCCAGCGAGGCAATAGACACCCAGAGTTTTACTGGAGCTTATAGCAGAGTTCCCTTTACAGATGCACTCCCAGTCTAAGTGGGAGAGTGCGACATGAATGTACCTTTACTGTACTCCCGTCAGTCCCCAGTAAACATCATGGGTCGAGATCTAATGACAAAGCTGAATATGTCAATCTCATTTACTGAGGATGGCATAGTGTGCTCCACGCCAGGAATGCATTATTCCAACGTATGCGAAATGATCAGAGCATACTCGGGACGTGCAGCTATGAGAGCGTTACCGCTGGAGCCAGAGGTCTTCGAATATGGCGTGCGAGTGCTTATGGCGGGATTGCCGGGCCTCGCAGCCAAAACGAGACGGACCCCTGACGAGTTTCTTTTTAGACCAAGGATACCCATGCATGAAGAAGAGGGACAAATATTTCCTTTGGTAATACAGTTTGCCGCAGTAAAGGAGAAGGGGGTTTTAGTAGAAGGATACGATGACGAAGGAAGGCAATGGTGCGCAGTTATCGCCATTGAAGAAGGGTATCGAGTGACTAACCTCACAGATGATGATCTGTTCGAAGAGCACCCTGACTTAGAGGAGACACGGGTGGAAGTAAGTCTCATATTCTGGGTCAAAATGATCAAACAAGAAGTGCCACAGCGAATGATGCTAGTGATGGCACGACCAGAATACTTTGAGGAGGACATGGTCCAGGTGCCAGTCACAGTATGGACAAAAGGGCCTTATGACGTAGGACTCCTGAAGGGGGCAGGAGAGGTGAAGATTAAACTCAAGCCTGGAGCGATCTTACCAAAAGCGCGACAATACCCCATGTCCAGAGAAGCGGATGCGGGGATTGGAAAAACCATCTCTGCCATGATGGAACAGGGCATTCTGGTAATGTCAGAATCAGCTTGTTACACAGTGATCTTTCCTGTCAAGAAATCGAAGGGAGGATCTTGGCGTTTAATCCAGGATTTACGAGCATTGAACAAAATAGTCAAAGCCGAATTCCCTCTAGTCCCTAATCCATCCACTATTTTGTGCAACATACCAACGGAGGCAAAATATTTCACGGTAATCGATTTGAAGAATGCATTTTTCTCGATTCCATTGCACCGTGACTCACAAGACCTGACGTCATTTACTTTCAGACAAATGCGCCTAAAGAGTACAAGGCTGCCACTGGAGTATTGTGAATCTCTGTCCATTTTTAACAGAGTCCTGCAAATGGACCTAAGCAACATTGCGGTAGACAGTGTTGCATTGCAGTATGTAGATGACTTCTGATCTGCAGCACCACTGAAGAGCAATGCCGACATGACTCTGTTCAGCTATTGACCATATTAGCTGAGAAGGGATACAAGGTGGACAAGGACAGGTTGCAATACTGCCAACAGGAGGTGTTATACATAGGGCAACTAATCTCACATAAGGGGAAAAAGGTAACACCAGAGAGGGCTGAAGCTATCATGAACACGGCTAAGCCACTGACAGTGAAACAAATGCAGAGCTTCTTAGGCCTATGCAATTATGTCAGAGCATGGATCTTCGATTACAGCTCATATACCCAGCCCTTGCTCCAGGCCTTAAAGAAAGCCCAGGCAACAAGGGAGAAAATTGAATGGACTGAAGAGATGAAAAAGAGGTTTGCCGAGCTCAAGGGGGCAATTTGTAAGGCCCCAGTTCTCGGGATCCCCAATTATGCAGAGGAATTCTATCTCTTCTCTCATACCAATGGCAATTTTATGACGGCAGTTCTCGCTCAGCGAACATCGCTGGGGTACAAGCCCCTAGCGTACTGCAGTGGGAGCTTGGACCCGGTCATGAGGGGCCACTTGCCATGCGAGCAAAATTTAGCAGCCGCCGCGTTTGCCATCGAGAAAGCATCATCCATTGTGATGGGATGCTCCATAACATTATATGTTGAGCACTCATTATTTGCCATATTGGAGAAGCCAAAAGGCACCTTGACTTCACAGAGAGCATCCGCATATGAGGTGATTATCTCAAATCCATCGATCAAAATAGTGCGATGCAAAACTGTGAACACTGCTATGTTTATTGCTGAGACCGTCACAGAGGGAGAACCTGTGCATGACTGCGTCAATTATGAAGAGTTTTATGATGAAATCCCCAGAGTGAGAGAGAATGCTCTGCCAAGCGGAGAAGTCATCTTCATTGACGGGTCATCGAGAATTGACCAAGAAGACGGGCAAAGATATACAGGCGTGGCTGTGATCAAACACATGGGGAATGGAGAGTTCCAAGTACTTGTCAGTGCACGAATACATCCCACTATTCGGCACAGGCTGCAGAACTAGTGGCATTGATACTCGCCATTGAGAATCACGCAGACCAGGAAGTAACAGTGTACAGTGACTCCGCCTATGTAACGTCCACCGTGCACGCAGGCCTGGCACGATGGAAAAGGAGGGGCTACCTTGTTGGAACGGCTGATAAAAGCACTACAGCTCCCAGTGTGCATAGCGGTCGTCAAGTGCGCTGCTCACGCCAAGGGAACAGATTTCGTGTCACGTGGAAACCATGGAGCGGACACGGAAGCCAAGCGCAGGGCATCCAAGGGTGAGACAATCATGGACATGGAGGTGGCACGTACCCATGAACGAATGATGATAGCCCGAGCCACTCCAGAAGCCTATAGCAATATGGGGCAGACACAGTTAATGGAACTCCAGGGGGAGGCACCTCAGGATGAGAAGAATTTATGGAAGCGTCGAGGGTGTTCTTTAAACCCCTCTGATGGGTTATGGAGGCAGGACAGCACTAGTAAACCAGTAATGCCTGTCACCCTTCTAAAGGTAGCCTTAGAACAGCTCCACTACCCTTTCCATATGTCAAAAGAAAATCTTGCGGCAACGCTCTCAGAAGACTGGTTCACGCCGAATCTAGCGGAGCATGTTGCATTCTTTATGGTCAATTGCATAATTTGCCAGCAATTCACCTCTGGGCACACATTGAAGGTGATGCGAGGAATGATTCCCAGACCTGAAGGGCCTTTCCAGCACCTACATATCGACTATGTTGATATGATTCAGGTTTGTAATGGGTACAGGTATTTAATGGTTGTGGTGTGTCCATTCTCTAGATGGATAGAAGCAGGGCCCTGTACACACCCTGACGCTGCCTGTGCTGCAAAATTCCTGGTGAGGGAGGTTTTCCCCAGGTGAGGGGTGTGTGAGGTTTTGAGGTCAGACAACGGGCCTCATTTTGTAAACTCAGTATTTGAGCAGATTAGCTTGTTGCTTGGTATAAAGCACAAGTTCTCGTCGGCGTATCACCCAGAAGGAAATGGCATATGTGAACGGCTCAACGGCCTGTTGAAAGAAAGGATAGCCAAATTGAAGCTCACATTAAAGAAGGGATGGCTGCACTGCCTACCACTGGCATTATATGCACTTCGGAACCAGCCAGGCTCCGACCATCACCTCACGCTGCACAAAATTATCACTGGTAGAAGAATGAGAACCCCTCTTTCCCCCCGAGATAGGGCTAGATGTGATGCCCAGCCTGCTAGGGAGGTTCTGGGAGAAGAAATTAAGAATTACCTTGACTGCCTTACCTCTAGTACATCTGTCATTTCAGGCCAGCTGCAGCGACGGCGTAAAGGGAACAGCACATCACAAACCACAACAGACAGTGCTGAGACAGGCGCAGCACACTGTCTTTGTGCGCCACTCATCTTCCCTGGTGACAGCATTTTGGTGAGGAACTTTACGAGGAAGAAATGGGACGAACCCCGATTTAATGGCCCTTTCATCGTAGAGGACTGCACCCCGTCCGCTGTCAAGCTCCAAGGAAGAAGAGCCTGGATCTTCCTGAATGACGTCAAGCCCTTTATAGGAGAAGGCACTCCTACTACATCTACTGCCGAGGAATCCGCAGACAATGGAGAAGAACCTCAGCATGTGCAGACAAGATCTATGGCGAGGAAGAAGGATGCATGAGCAGACAAGTTACAAGAACGAGGAAAAAAAATATATAAAAGTGAGACTTTCAAAACAAGACAGTTCTTCAAACCAAGTGAAAGGTGATAAGGGGACAATTAAATGAACATTCAATGTAGCCACCAAAGAACTTTTGTGAAAATCTTGTCCACAATGAACCTTTTCTATGGGCATAAAAAAGACAATAAGAAACAAGCAAACACCCTGTGCAGCCGGAGGTGCAGGGTAAATGAAGAAAAACACGTATTCATATCAGCAAAAGCGCTAAGCTCATGAACATTTAAAAGCCACACAAAGCATTGGAAAACCTAAGACTCTGGTAAGCAACAGAACCGGACATTCCTGAGAACTGAAACTGTTATTCTGAAGGACCCAGCATAAAGACTTTGTTCGCGATCATATGGTTCATCCCAGCAGAAGCCTCACGTGGGATGTGCTAACCTACTTCCAACTGGTGGTACTGTCATAGCCGTCACTCATAGGGAGAGAAACAAGTGTCACTGAATACATTCAAGACCCAGAAAACGAGAAGGTAATCAGGCAACTATTGACTGTCATCGCAGAGGTCTTCGCCGAGTTGCCTGAGCACAGTGACTCAAAGACCAATGCTCCCGCCTCAAGCAGTCATTGACGAAGTGACCTACACGTTATTCTTTCGAATCATTGAGGAGTGCCCAGAACTTGTGGGGAGGACCACAGATACACTGACGTTCATCAGAGATCCCCAAAACAATCAGTTCCTGACCCAAATATGGAATAAAATAAACCATGTGGTAGCCATCCACGCAGCAGGCAAGTACAAAGACTGCTCAAAGCAAAAGTGAGGCGTGTGATTGGGACCCAGCAAGGCGAAGCAAATGCCACTGTCCCCCACAGACAGCCTACTAGCCCACAATGTCCTCTTTGGCTTAGTAAATGACTTTCCGGAAATGGTAGCGAGACCTGCCGAGGTTGACGCCCTCACCTTCCTCAGAGACCCTGCCAACGCAAGAAAGATAGGAACACTCTTCTATAGAATACAGCTACAAATGGAACCGTCCAGCTTTCAGAGGGAGTTTCTGAGAGAATTCCAGTGAAATTATTCAGCGAGGGACAGACCGAGAAGGCAAGGACTGATCACACTGCAAAAAGGACCGGTGAACTAAGAGACAGAGAACCAGAGCAAATGTCATTATCACCTGAAGATAGCAGAATTGCCTTCCCAGTCTTCTTTCACCTCATCGAGAACTTTCCGGGGCTAGTGGGTAGACCCATCACTGTCGACGTGCACACGATTCTCTGTGATCCAGCAAAAAATGCACAACTCAACAGACTCCTGAGAGCTATTGCATCACAGCTGAGAAGCAACCATGGACATCCGCTGCTGAGAAGGGCTTTAGAAGGGAGAGGTCCAAGATAAAACTTTTTCATCATCTCCCCCCCCAGGGGCAGAGCACGGAAATAAAGACGCAGTTCTCCATGCTTTTAACGTAGGACAGATCGAGGAAAGCAGAAACAAGGATACCAATATCGTGATTTTATTTTTCTGGTTTTTCTATTTTTCATCATCCTCCCGCAGTGGAGTAAATGGGGGGAGAGAGAGAGAGACTTTGCAGCAACTCGACCTCGAAGAACCAAGCGAAAGGAGCAGAGTAACGAACTTCACTGCCGTGATTACCTTTTTCAAACTTTTTCATATTTTTTCCTACCTCCTCATATGTTCACTGTTATTTTTATTTTTGTTTTAATTTTTTCAATGGTTTATCTATGCGTGATGTGCAGCGAAGCCATCCTTTTATGGTGTCACTGCGAACAAATTCCTGCATGTCCTCAGGGCCAAGACGAATTGGGAAGGTGCCCTGGGAATGCGTTGCATACACAAATGCAAGAAGAATGTGATGTGCAAAAAACGGTAGTCTAACCTTTTTCCATAGTCTAGCAAAGGATCTGTACTCCATAACTAGAGACTTCTGTCATCACCCGCAAGAGGGGGGACATTAAGCTGCACCCGCCACTTTAGTGTTTGCTGAACCTTTTAAGTAACGAAAATCAAGATAAGAAAAGAAATAAACTATTGACTATGGACTTGTTCGAGATGGGGGCTCAAACCAGTAATTTAGTTGTGCCACCAGTGGATGGGCGCCCCCGCTTTCCTGAAAGGAGGTGCTGCAAACTGTCCTTCAAGGCAATCATATGTATATGTATAGTGATTATTGTAGTATTTTTGTCGTTAACGATCAGAACTGCATTTTTTATTGGTGCACGAAGCATCCCAATGTCCGTGCATCCATCAGGTAATGAGCGTCTGGGCCCCACAAAGGCACCCAGACCTTATATTGTCATCCCTGTCCCAAGAAAAATTGATGATAAAGCAAATGATTTACAGTTGAATTTAATTAGCAGTGATATGGATGCACCTGAAATTATGAATGACGAGAAAAGCTGGAGACAGGGTCAGCACGGAATGAATGACAACATAGCACTGTCCACAGCACGCACCCACACACTGAGTGCACACGAGCAATGGCAAGTGTCAATGGCTGTGAGACCCCAGGCCGAACCGACAGAAGACAAAAAGATACCTGTGAAACAAACAGCTCCAGAGAACAGAGAACCAAGCGAGCAACAAGACAGAGATGGCATGACAAAATCCCTCAAGAGAACAGAGGAAGCCACAAAAGAACTCATGGGGAAGACACATGCGGTAGTCAAGTATGTGTTTCCGCTCATACTAAGAGCAAAGAAACTACATGAGGAGCTGAGCAAGAAAACTGCAGCAACTGTGATAACGAGCACACCTGCTCCAACGCCAGAAGTAACTACCGAGCCCGCGACACGGCCACATGTTGGAAGGATGATGAGCCACATGTGGAAGGAGGTCTACGAGAGAATGCACGAGGGAAGAAGAAGAAACACAAGACCTCCCCATAGTACTGCAGGGCAGGAAATGAAACCTGCCCCTCCAAGGATAATACCCGAGAAACTACCTGAACGAAAGAGCAGTACAGATGCATTCAGAGACATAGTGTTGGCCAACTACAGGAAAACGTTAAGAATCAAGAGAAGCCCATATGAAACGGACAATGAACTAAACGACTACTTGGACAGCACAGCCCATCTTGGAAACAACATATGGTACCAGCACATGAAGGAAGTTAGACAAAGCCAATCAGAAGGAGAATGTTTCGTCTGTGCACTCCTGCCATACAGCATTGGAAAGTCCAAGATGTTCGTGGCTGTAGAAGAAGATGTCCCCACAGCACACTGTATGTCACACGTAGCTATGTGCAACATCAGAGGACAATTCATGGGAAGAGATGCCTCATTGATATGGGCCAACGAAAAGGACTACCCTGATGAAGACGGGTTTGTCTAGGACATCAAAACAAGAAACAGGGCGCACACCAAGAATCACGTTATTAGATATGAAAACCCTGACGTCAAAGGGTCAGGAATAAGGTGGAAAATAAACTCAAGACTGAACGTCCAAGGGAAAACGGCAGAAGAAGCTCAAATTTGGAAAAACCGAGGACAAATGCAGATCTGGGGATCAGTAGTTTCCCCTAACGGATGGGAGGAAGGAGTCGTAATCTGCCGAGCTTGGATGGTCGTTGGAGCCTACAAGGAAGCAGTAGAAAACTCACAGAGGTTATGTAAACCTCTATGGCCAAAGTTGGTGAAGCTGTAACATGGGTCGAAGACAGGGGAGGGCCCCTGCGAATAGTACCGTTGGTGAACCCGAAACTGTGCTTCAGAAGTAATGGTACAAGGAAAATGGGGGAAAATCAAAACTGTGGACGAATATATGAGGCACCAGGAATGGCACAAGGAACCGCAGTCCTGATGGACCGCTATTGGGCGTGTGGATCCAAAGCATACATAAGACTGCCAAGAAATTGGGGGGGGCATATGTACATTGGTCACTGTCCATGTTCCCGCACTGGTGATTCCAAAAAACGATCTGAATCTGGACAGCTTCCCGAAAGCAGATGCTCATCTGAGAAGGAGGAGATCCGCAGAACTGATATCCAGAATGAAGAGAGAAAACTACTTTTCCGCCAAATCAGAAGAAGCATTCTAAGCGATTCCATACGAACACAGGCTGTTCAGCCTCACTTCAACAGTATTCACCACAATGCTCCTGCCACACATCCAAATTGGAGTGAATGCTAAATGGTTGCAGATAACCAGATGGGAGTTACTGCAGACCATCAACACCACAATAAAAGGATTCAATGCGATCAAAGAAGAGCTGAGAGCGGTTAGACTGATGACCCTCCAGAACAGATATGTGCTTGACATGATCACAGCAATGGATGGAGGTGTTTGTGCAAAAATCAGAGAATCATGTTGCACATTTATGCCATTGCATGATGAGGGAAATGGAACCCTTACAGAGGCCATAAGCATGTTGACGACTTTAAAAAAGCAGATGACTGATGAAACGGATGAAGTGGATGATGACAGTTGGTTTGGGATCCTATTCTCAAGGGTCCCTCAATGGATGGCCGATATATTCAAGTTTCCGGGAGCTTTGCTAGCAATGGTGCTGCTAGGAGTTTGTGTTATGAAGATAATCATCACACAGTGCCAGAAAACTGCAAAGAAGGCCATTGGGATGAAAATTATGGTCGATGTCGAACCAGGCTGGAAGCCCAGAGACCTGACAGATGAGGAGATAAAGGACTTCATGAAGGCCAGTGAATTTGCACCAGAGGGAACAAAATTCACTTATCCCAAGAAACAAAGAAGGTATGAAGGCAAATGGATTTACTGCAGTCCAAATGGACAATGCCAGTTGATGACCTGGAACAAGGATGAGCATGTGAAAACAGCAGGAAACTTGAAAGGGGTGATAAAGACACCAAAATTGCATACTTTCACGCCTTCTTGTGTAAACCCAGTAGACGATGAGCAAGAAGCTGAGGAATCAAAGAAATTGAATATAAAGGAGCAAGTAGGAGTGGTCGATGAACCGACCAGAGGGGGGAGTGTAGAGGAGGTCCCAGATACAACCTGCACCACTGCCCCCCATTGCGAGTTGCCAGTAAGGTACTCCCCAAGGTATGTGACGTACGAGGAGCAGCTGAGCCAACAAAGGGCTGCAATGGGCCCCTGCCCTGTGTACATTAGAAGATCAGTACCTTTTGAAATGCCCATAACCAGGCAACCCTGGGCAGCACAACCGTACCTGCCATTGGTATGAAACGACAAGTATTTACAGACTGTCCATGAGGAAACCCCGAAGGGTTTAATGGAAGGCCAATGGAAATAGACTAAGGGCCAAGGCAGCCCTGAGAACCACCAGACGTGTCTACTGAAAGCTATGCATGCCAGTACCGACAACTGCGAGGATAATTGTAATGGACGAAGGGGAGAGACACTGTGAAAAACGTATGAGAATGGTGCCATGAGGCAAGATGGAAGCAACCGCCTTATTGAACGTGTGTAAATAAGCTTGAAACGCAAGATGCTAAGTAATCGAGTCTGCCTGCAATGCTTAAGTAGAAGAATAGAGCGGCATGCGCCAACTATATATGTCTACCTCAATACAGCACAATGTACATGTGCGACTCCATTTTGTATAAACAGAAGTACTCCCAGGCGGCCAAGGCCTGACTGGCCAAGTTTCATATCCAGGCCCAACCGGAGGAAAAGAGCGGGATCGAAACTTAACAAAGGATGGCTCATGCTGGGGAAATTGAGGTCAACCAGAGAAGGGGAGGTGAGCATGAGCTCACGAGGCTCCAACTTCAGGGCATGCCAGCCCGCCCGTGAAGGTCAAGATAAGAGAAGCCCATACAGGTGGCCAAGCGCATACAGAATTAAACGCACAAAAGATTGGAAACTGAAACAGATTCACGGTGGACCAACACGTGACCAGATAGGCGCGAAGATGTACCACCGCCTGATGTCATCCAGAACCAGAGGGTGCCATAACTTTTCCTGATAAGAGACTACAGATCTGAGGCCGTACCCAGCCAACTAATTGACACATAACCCTAAACCACTGATTGATGGAAGGGAGGCAGGGTGAATCTTGGCACACCAGGCACCAGGGTATCTATTCTGCATGCTAATTAAAGTGTAGATTTATGTTTAGGGGTGTAACTCGCCCAATCACAAGTGACCATATAATCTAGGGTCCTATAGACATTGTAACCAATGAGACGTCATACTTGTAGTGACGTCAATCACGTGTGGTGTAGAGGGATGGGCGTAGACGCCCACCCGATAAGAGTTATCCAATCCGTATGCTTTATTTTCATGTACAGATGAAACACCTATACTTAAGTTACCTTTCCCAAACAATTATATCGCATGATGATTTTTTATAGAAGTTTATGTCATTGATGACAGAATTTGCCAATAAAAAAGGCTGTTTGACTGAAGTTCGGGAAGTCGGGGCGAGACAGGTGTTCGCAATGCTGCTGATTTCCATAAGCTGAAGTATGCATTCTCCTCGTCAACAGCTGTATTACGGTGCAGAGGTTGAGTAGCAGTGCCGGTGGCTTTGGTACCTGTGTGGAGTGTGGTACTTGGTCACACGTTGCCATGCATGGCTGCATTATGTTGCGATGGGTGTGGGCAAGACCCAGACTATTGCGTGCATGGTCAAAGGCCGGAGGCCGTAGGCCATGCACCCAGTAGTCTAGGCCTTGCCCACACCCACCGCAGCAATGCAGTTTAGACTACATCTCTCAGAGGGTGGTCACCTTTACAGAATGGTTGTGGAACACATTTTAGACTTCATAGAGCACCAGAAGTCAGCTGACATGCATGTAATGTTGGTTGGTTCGGTTGGCAGTAACACCATCTTATGTTAATGAAAGTGGGTAGGGGTGCCGGAGGCTGTGTTAAGTTTGTAGATTCTGCTAAATGTTGCATGTTTATATGCATAGCTGTATAAAGGTGCGTAGGTTGGGTAGCAGTGCCGGTGGCTGTGGTAAGTGTGTGGATTGTGGTACTTGGTGACATGTTGCCATGCATGGCTGGATTACGTTGCGGTGGGTGTGGCCAAGGCCTAGACTATTGGGTGCATGGCCAAAGGCTGTAGGCCGTAGGCCATGCACATAAAAGCCAAGGCCTTCACCACACCCACCACAGCAATGCAGTTTTGACTGCATCTCTCAGAGGGTGGTCACCTTTACAGAATGGTTGTGGAGCACATTTTACTCTTCATAGAGCACCAGAAGTGAGCTGGCATGCATATATTATTGGTTCCATGGGTTTGGTCATTGTTACAATATCCTACAGTTTTCTGTGTATGGCTGGAGATTGTGCAATAAAAAGTCCTCCAGTGTGCCCACTGGGTGCACTGTTGGAACACTGTCAGTATAGAAGAGGGTAGGGTTGAAGTGAATCTTCTAGGTGCTTGGATACTCTGGTTTGTGCAGCTTCCTGGGAGTAGGCCTGATGTTGTGAAGATTGTGTGGTTTGGTTGGCAGTGACACAATACTTTGTGAATGGAAGTGGGTAGGGGTGGCAGAGGCAGTGGTATGTTCGTGGAATCTTCTAACTGTTATATGTTTCCATGCATCGCTGTGTTATGGGGCTGGAATTGGGTAGAAGTGCCGCTGGCTATGTTACGTTTGTGGATTGTGGTTTATGGCCACATGTTCTCATGCATGGCTCCTTATGTTGTGCTGGGTGTGGGCAAGCAGTAGACTGCTGTGTGCATGGTCAAAGGCGTGATGGGTGCCGCTCTGGATGATTTTGGATGCTGAAATCGTGAACTCTTTTCCAGACCTTTGTACTGGAGGTGCTTTGGAAGCACACGTGATATGTACTCGGAATGTTCAACGGTAAATATGGAGTGCTGTACAGAAATGATAGTCTTGGATGCAGTACTCAATGAGGGAGTGCTGGCAAAAGAACAGTGGAGAGGGGAGAAGGACTGTTCCTGCTTTACTGGGGTGTAGCCCTCACTGCAGCTGGGAAAGCGCATGTGCCACATCCTGCCATTCTGAGCATGGTGGGCATGCAAATGGAACTGTGGGGATTATGGAATCAGGTGTCAAGGGTGTGGTTCACAGGAAGGGGCAGCACTACTTTTTCCAAATACTCTCTGTGTAATGAGGTTGGTAGAGATGGAGAGATGCACAGTGCTGATTGTGGGTGATACCTTTGTACAGGATCTGCACAGGTATACCATGCAAAGAAGCGTTGCTGCTAATTTCGGGTTGGAAGGAGTGGACGCTTTGTGGGCCAGTCTGTATGCGTGCAGTTTCAGCGGGATGGTTCGCCTTTGCAGATATGTGGCCTCTATGGCTACTATTCAAGTTGTCGTGGTGCATTATGGAGGTCTACATTTGGGTTACATGTGTGGACGTTTGGTCCGTCACCTGAAGAAGTTGATGAATGCAGTGATGAGGATTTTTGCCACTGCCAAGGTCGTTTTCTCCACCATTCCACCAAGAGGAGTATGGGACCATGCCGGTGTAATTTGTCCCCAGCCAGAGCTCGAAAGGTGTCTTATAAACAGAAGCATGTCTGCATTTATGTGCACTGATGGGATGTTCTCCACCCACTATGACAGCATGAAGTTGCAAAATATACACTGCTTCCATGCAAATGGCATTTCTTTGAACGCCATTGGCAATAAGATTTATTTTTACACTGTGCAAGAAGCGTTGACCATAATTCGGTAAGAATTGAAGGAGGAGAAGCAAACAGAAACTCATACAAAGAGAAAAAACAAAAAAAGGTTGTTTGCAAGCATGTAAAAGACACAACAACAAAAAAAACTTTAAAACGCTAAAAATCTTTTCAGAGGGTCCACTAAAGACCCAATCCCCTACCCTGTTTCACAACCCCCTCCCCTTCCTAGCACAAAAACTCTGCGGATTCCGCTGTAGTTTCAGGATTACACGTGCCACATCGGGCCATTTGCAGGATGGCAGCATTGGAAATGGGACTGTGGAGGCTAAGGCATTGCTCAGTAAGGTTTCTGGTTGTGGTGTGTACGCAAAAACTGTGGCAGAAGGTCTCTTTGTACAGAGAAGTGAAGAAGGCTATGGTGGAAGTGTGAAAGGTGAGGGGCATTCATCCTGTTTGTATGCATGCACTGTATGTACTTGTTTTAAGTTGCTAACATGCATTCAGTGCTGCTTTTGTGCAATAGTTTTTGAAAAGTTTGTAGTAAGTGGGGTACTGCGGAAAACAAAATCTGTTAAGTGTACAAGGTAAGTGGCAGGAATCCTGTTGTTATGAATGCAATGTGTGTACGATATGATATGATGTGATATTGTATGATATGGCATTTATAATGTGCCTATACACACATTTTTGAAGGTGCGATGAGGCACGGGAGGGGGAACAGAGGGGAGACAGAGACAACAAACCTATTAGGGCAGGTGTCACTCAGATTGCCCAAGTGCAGGGGTAGGGGGAGGGGAAAGTGCAGTACATGGGAAGAAGAACAAATGACAATAAGTAGGAATACGGGCGATGGTGGCAAATGCAAGGATAAGTGCAGACATCAGGTGGTTGTGGAACTGTTAGGATACAGAAAACAGTCCCCAAGTGCTGGGTTTTTGCCAGAAAGGCAGTGTAGGGGTGTGACTGGCAGGGGGAGGTGGCCTGGGCCCGACATCAGAGAGTGGCCAGGTAACCAGTGCAGAATCAGTTTCAGCCAGGAAGTCAGCAGGGGAGAGGAGGAGAAAATTCAGAAGCAAAGAGAAAGGCTTAGAAGTGCTTCCAGAACCGGCGATGGCTCTCTTCAAGTTTCAAGGAGGCAGGGAAGCTGTTGCAGAGGGAGGCCCCAGCCGAAGAAAGAGATCTACCACCAACTGGTTGCTTGCAGAAGTGACTGACCCTGAGGGAGTTGGAGGCGGATGAAGGAAGAGCTCGAGCTGGGAGATATTTAGGAAGTGAGAGTTGAAGGTATGGAGGTCCCAGGGCCCAGAAGGCCTTGTGCATAATGCAGAGGGTTTTCACCTTATTCCTCGCGCCCACTGGGAGCTAGTGCAGACATTTCAGTCCAGGAGAGATAAGATCCCTGGGTTTGAGGCCAAGAACAAGTCGCGCAGTGCTCTTCTGGATGAGTTGCAGAGGGCGGAGAGTAGAAGCAGGCAGATTTAAAAAGAGGCTGTTGCAATAGTCCAGCCTAGAGAGAACCACAGCTGTGCAGACAGTGAACTTTTGGGAACTTGCTTTCGGTTGGTAAGATATATGCAGTGTTCGTTTTGGTGCCATATTTTTACGATTTATGTAGGATATGGATAGTGTGGGAAAAAATGTGTAGCATTGTCGGAAGGAAAGAAGAGAGTTCCTGTTTCGATATTATAATGGATGATATGGGTAAATGAAAACGTTGCAAGCATATACCATTGAAGTGCCACTTGATGGTAGGGGATGGGAGAAAAGAACAGTATGCTTTTTAAGAACGTAATGGATGCTCAGTGGCAGATACCATGCGCAGAGGCACTTATAAAAGAGTTGTAACCATACAGCAGAGAAAGTATTCATACCTTTATTTTGTGGTGATGGGTGCTCATGTGGAGGAATGTGGATGCACAAATCTTGCATTCTTCTACTGAACTTTCTACTGGACGCGCTTTCGAATTATACAACACTTGCAGGCTGAATGTGTAACGGTACATATGAACTGTTGTACAGAACTGACAGTGTTAGATGCTAACGTCTTGGATGGCATTGATGGATGCGTGTGTGACTATTTAACAGTACCCAATGAGGTAGTGGTGGACAAAAATAGTAGACAGGGAATAAGGACTGCTCCTGCTTTACTGGGGCGCGGCCCTCACCGTACTTTGGGAAGCACACGTGCCACAGTCTGCGCTTCTCACCATGCTGGCCAATGGAAATGGGACTGTAGGGATTATCCAATCAGATACTGAGGGTGTGGTTCACAGGAAGGGGCGCTCATACTGTTTTACATTACTCTGCGTAGTGAGGCTGGCTGACATGGAGAAACGCATTGTGTTGACTTTGGGTGATGCCTTTGTGATAGATCTACACAAGTATGCCCAGGAAAGACACTTTGATGGCAATTTCGGTTTGGAAGGAGTGGACGCATTGGGGTGCACTGTCCATGACTGGAGTTTAGCCGATATGCATGCACTTTGCAGAGACCTGGCCACTTTTGCTACTGTTGATGTTGTAGTCGTGCACTACGGTGGCATGCATTTGGGTTACGTGGCTTGTTTAGGTTTGTTCCGTCAACTGAAGAGGTTGCTGAATGTAGTGAAGAGGCTTTTTCCCACTGCCCATGTGCTTTTCTCATCCATAACACCAAGAAGATAATGGGACAATGCTAATGTATGTTGTTCCCAGCCAGAGGCTTGAAGGTGTCTCATCAACAAAAGCATGTCTCATTTTTTGTCCGCTGGTGGAATGTTCTTCTGCAACAATGACCTCATTAGTTGTGGAAATGCAGAGGTTTTCCATGCAAATGGCATTTCGTTGTCACCCATTGGTAATGCTGTTTTGTTTGCCCATCTACAGGATGCGTTGAAGAGTTTACTGTAACAATGTGAGCACAAGAAAACACAAAATCAAATAAAAAATGAAAAAAAGGTGTTTCTCTAGAAGCACCTAAAAAAATAAAAAGGCTCTTTTCAGAGCCGCCACTAAAAACAAACTCCCCTACCCTGGTTGCAATTTATTCCCCCATGGCCACACGCAGCACGAATGCCACATCCAGGGATTTTGAGGATGGCGGCCATGGAAATGGGACTGTGGAGGCTGAGGGATTGGCAGTAACATTTCTGGGCGTATACGCAGAGGACTGTTGTACAGAACTGCTACTGTTACATGGAGAGCTCTTCAATGTGATTGGTGGATGCATGTGGAACTATTTAACAGCACCCAATGACGGAGTGCTGGAAACAAGTACGTGGAAAGGGAAGAAGGAATGTTTCTGCATTATTGGGGCACGGCCCTCGCCGTACTTGGGGAAACGCTCTTGGCACATACTACAGTTTTCAGCATGCTACCCATGGAAATGGGACAGTGGGGACTATCGCAACTGAGGGTGTGGTTCACAGGAAGAGCCGTTAATAATTTTCGCCATTACTGTGCGTAGTGAGCCGGGCTGACATGGTTGCCATTACTTGCAAAGGCAATGTAGCAAAGCAGATTCAGTCCAACATCAATTACAGGTCAAACCTATGTGGCCTGCTACTCTGTTCTGAAAAGCTGCAAACAGATTGCGGAGCAACTCTGGGGTGTGGTCTTTTGTAGGGCAGCTGTGGATAACTTGCACCTGGAAAACAGGCCTACATTGTTCAAAAACATGTATACATGTGCAATGGCACATTGTGGTGTGTTTGTAAGCGTGTACTTTTGGAAATACACTCCGTACATTGCACAACACTGTACTTTTCTGCTGTCTGAGAGTCTGGATTGTGTCCCTGAAATAAGGGCCCACGCGCAGCGTGAGTGCGGCGCATAGTGACGTTGCCACTGTTCTCCCTTGGGACCGCTCGCAGGACAGGTTTTAGGCGGAATACGTTGTGCGCATGTGCATAGGAGTCCTTCTTTCATTTCAGACATTTCATTTCAGACAGTAGCAAAGAAAAACATATTAAAAAGCTTTTCATTAAGAACATTTGTTTGTACACTAAAAATGGAAACATTTTATTTTCTTTAATCCAACATGGTGATCTAGGCCCTTGAATCATAAAATATTCCAGAAGTACTTGCTTGGCGCTTCTCAAGCATTTGCGTTGCATGTTTGTTTGTTTGTTTGTTTGTTTTGTTTGTTTTATTACTTGTATTGCGCACCAGACCTATAGGTATCAGGGCGCATTGTATAAAACAGCTCACAGCTTGGTTACAGGAAAGTACAAATACATAATACTAAGTAACGATACAGAGTAGGGTGATGGGCACATATGCAGAGTGCAAAATAAAATATAGACATAAAATATGAAATACAGATTCAGTTATACATTGAAAGCAAAAAGATCATCCTAGATAGAGATTGTAAGAGTAAGAGTAAAGGTGGTATATAGCCTAGTGGAGCACATAGTGCTCAATAATATGTACAAAGTGGTAGAACAGGTGAAGGGACTAAGAGGTAGTCTAGCGAGAGCTGAGGGGGTTTCTTGTCAGAGTCTTTGAACCATTTTATGAGGCTCTGTCGGAATTGTAAGTAGGATTGATCAGCTCGCATGGGGAGGGGGTAAGGAATTCCACAGTTGAGCTGCCTTCACTGGGAAGCTACCTCCCCCAACTCTGGAGAGTTTAAATCTTGGGACTAAGAGGCAGTTGGTACTCATTGATCTGGTAGGTCTTATAAGGGTTTTTCTAGTGAGTACTTTAAAGTTTCAAGCTGTAAATGCACTGTATTGTTCTGTCCTCATCTGTGCATTGTATGCAATGAAGATTAAAAGAATGTAGATTGAAATGCACTTGTAAGTGAACTCAAATGAAGAAGAGAGATGGGCTGATGCAAGAGAATTAGGATTTACATTCCCTTCACAGGCCTGCTATGGACAGAGGGACTCCATTTTGAAATATGCATGTGCTTGCTGTCAAAATCGGGTTTCAAGACTTTGCTCACAGAAGCTGTATTTTACTCTGACACTGGTTTATTGCCATTTATGTACCCTCACAAAGGATACCAAACTGTATTTTTGTACAAGTCACCTCACTTCAAACAGAGTGTTGATAAGAGAGTGTGAGTTTAATTAGATAATGAGCACACATCTGTGTTGGGATCTTCTGCCACAACTTTGAGGTCTATTGTGTACATTGGAAGGAGTGTGTTCCTCCCTAATGAAGTCATGAATTCTTTCGCCTGTTGCATTAGAATCAATACACTGAAAAGGCTCTATAAACTGCTGTGTTGGAGTGGGGAGGTAAGGTGGCGGGGCAGGAGTGAGGAGAAGCACAGTTTGTGTTGCTCATTTCTGTGGTCACCTGCCGTGGGGTTATCAAATCTTCATATATGTATAAAACAGGCAATTGAACAACCCCTAGTTAGAAGAAACCTAACTCCACGGTCAGGGGTAGACCAGGTTATGTAGATAGAAGGAGGAGAAAGATATATTACAACCTATAAATATCTCTCATTAGCAAAATAGGGTGAAGGATTTTCCTGGCACTGTTCGTCCTGAAAAAAATTGACAGTACTCATCTAGGTCCAATTATACCAATTGATTCAATTTATTCATATCAAAAATGTCATTAATAATTCATAAAACACATCAAACAAACCATTATAAAACACAAGGCGGAAGGTTACCATGTGTGCTTATCATTGGCAAATCACAAGAAACAACATATCACAATTTACAGATGACCTAAAATTCAACATAAAGCACTCTAAATGTGTCTCTGAAAAACATATCCCAACATGTTTCTGTTCTTTTCGTCATGAATGGCTGAACGTTCTTCGGGGGAATATCTTTAAGATGTATATTCCTTCAACACCAGATGACAAGGGGCGAGAGACATCATAAAGTAATGCAGGTAAAAACCTCCAAGTGATGCTTCGTCTGCAAGGCGCTCCCTCTTATGTTAGTCGCCTTATGCTCGGTAATTCAAGCATATATTTAGATAGTAACTGCTACCAAATAGCATCAGAACACACAGATATCTGAATGGTTTAATGAATGAGCGCCACATCCAGTATTTAACACTGGGCGCTGGAGATGTCCAAATCACTTTGCATTCCACTGCACTCACAAACTTCTGAGTCCAATAGTGCATCAGTCAGGAAGGGAATACACCTCAATGGTGTCAGAACACGGACTCCATTTTCTGTGAATGCGTTAGGCTGCTGCCCAGAATTGTCAGGTGAGGACTGTGTCTCCAGGACTACAAATTCGACATCAGACACCGACCCGGCAAGGAAGACAACCCAGCAGACTATCTGTCTCGCCACCCTTTTGGCCATCCCACGGCTCATACACAACTGTCCATCGCCGATGCATACATTAACTATGTGGTCCATCACTTGCAACCACTCCCCGTGGGATGGCCCGAACTCATCTCCCAGTCAGAACAGGACCCAGCCCTCTGCATAGTCAGGCACTGCATCCAGTCGGAGCATCAGGCCCATCTCAAACAACAAGCCAAGCAAGAGAGCCAATTGGTACAGGACGATATCCAATGACTAGATCTCATCAAAGATGAACTGTCCATCGTGGATGACCACATCATCTTGAAGGGCTGCAAGGTGGTGAGCCCTGAGGCACTACGACGGAAGACCGTCCAGCTGGCACATGAAGGCCACCGGGGGTTGGTATCAAAAGGAAACGCCTATTACGGCAAAAAGTGTGGTTCCGGAGTTTGGACGCACTGGTCGAGGAAATGGTAGGTGGATGCCCGACGTGCGCACAAGTAGCACCACCACTGCACCCAAATCCATTGCAGCTGTCCACACTCCCGGTATAGGTGTGGGACGAATAAGCGGTGGACTTCTTTGGCCCTCTCTGCAACGGGACATACTTCTTAGTGCTGATAGACAAATACTCGCGCTTCCTTGAGGCGCAATTGGTTGAGAGCACGGGCGCTGCGAGCGTCATCCCGGTGCTTGATCTCATGCTGTCCACGTACGGAGTCCCGAGAGTCATAAAATCCGACAATGGTCCACCTTTCATGAGCCAAGACTTTCTAAACCTTGCTAAAATACATGGGGTTCCAACACCAGAAGATAACCCCAGGATGGCCTCAGGCCAATGGCATGGTCGAAAGGTTTATGGCAAGCGTCAACAGTACCCTACAGATAGCCACCATTCTCAACAAACCGTTTTAACAGGCTCTATATCAAATTCTGAGGGAATATAGACACACCCCACATAGCACCACAGGGGCATGCCCGGCGGACCTCATGTTCAGGACACCCATCAAGACGAGGCTACCGGAAGGCCCCAGCCTGACACCGCCAACCTCACTGGAACAAGTGAAGGAGAACGATGGGGAAGGAAAGCACAAAATGAAGACCGAGCTGACTCGAGGAGGCAAGCTCATGAGTCTACCCTCGAACCAGGGGACCAAGTGCTGATAACACAGCCGAAGCGCCGAAAAGAAGATGCCATGTTCGCAACCCAACAGCTGACAGTGACGCATAGGAAAGGCACCATGAATACGGCCCAAGGGGACGGATGGTCGTCGGTGACCCGCAACGTGTCACACTTCAAGAAGATTTTGACCCCATCCGAACTGGCATGGCCACACCTAGAGGACAGCATGGATGAAAGGTGGTCTGAATAACCCTACCACGGCGATGGAGAAACGTCAGAAGACGAGGGACATGGGGGAAAGCCTTGTCGACCCCACCGACGACTTGTGTCCCGATGCGGCCACAGAGGTCTCGCATGAAACCCCACAGACTGATTGAGGAAATGGGGTAAGGAGCGATGAAGAATTTATTGTTTAAAAAGGGGAGAGATACAGGGAATGTGCATACAAAATTATGCTACGGTGGTACTACCCCCCCCCCTTAGACTCCATCACATGAACCCCCAATCCCCAATTGGACCACTCTTGCTGGAGAGGTTGCGGTCACCCAGGCTCGTTCTTCCACATGTGGTGGACATGTCCGAAGTCCCAGCAATTCTGGAAACTATACCTGGAAACCATTGCAGAAATCACCGGAACAGCGATTTCGCTGGAACAAGAGCCAGTCCTCTTGGGGGTCCCGGTCCCCGGGATTTACCCATGCACTGGAAAGAGGGCAAAGTTACTGACCCAATGTTTGCTGGCCGGGAAAACGGTGCTGGCCCGCTCTTGGAAGTCCCCAGAAGGACCTCTTATAGCCCAGTGGTGGACAAAGCTCTGGGACATATTGATCGCAGAAAAGGTGACGGCAGCAAGAGCAGGAGTCCTCCACCGATTCCAGAACGTCTGGGCCCCAGTCCTGGAGTATGACATGCGTTTCCCCGCCCTGACCTACAAACCCATTAAAGCTCAGTGGATCTGGAAAACCCCGAACCTGACACATAGACAATGGAGCACAAGGCGGACGACCTGGGACGGAGGGACTTGGCCGGGGGAATGGGAGGTGGGGGGGAAGAGACTTTTTAGGAAAATATTTGGGATTCAACATGCCTATGTTTTTGCTTAATGTGCTGTGCATTTGTCAACCTGCCTTGATTTAAAATAAACAAAGTTAAAAAAAAAAAAAGGGGAGAGATGTCGCATAGTTGTAAAGCACAGGCGACACCCCGAGCACATTGTTATGTGGGATGGCTGCCGTCGCGGCCATCTGTGGAGGGAAATGACATTGGGGTTAGGGAGGCGGGCGCAGGGGAAGAGGGGGCAGTTCCTGTGAGCGCGGAATTAAACTGATGTATTAAATCGCTCCTGGTGTCCCTGGTCTCATTGCGTAGTTCAGTGGTTTGGCCCTGCGCCTGGGGGCCTGCGATCCTAACCTGCCTGAAAGGATCTACCCCACGTGACGCTCACACATAGGAAGATAAAAACCCCACGCACACAGGACTTTCACCATTACGTTTATGGTTGCTCTTTCATTCAAATGGTTGCACAGTATTTCCAGCCATGCTCCTGCTCCATTACGCAGGTGACTTTGCCGTACATGCCAAGATTTGCTGCACACACCTGGCATGTTTACCGGTGCAGAGTGCTGTTTCACTTACCCATTCTCCCTGTAGACTGCTTGGCTCGCATGTGCCTGCTCAGCTCCCTCGCCTATTCCCACATTTATTTTCTTCAACGTCTACTTCTCTGTGCCAGCTGGGTGAGAGTTTTCAGCTACACGTTCCCCACCTGTGATTACTGGTCCTCTGGCCGGGGGAACCTGTGCTTAAAGCTTGTTGTCTTCTTGTAAAGGAACAAGTGTGTGCTTTGAATTAAAGGGAAAAATGTCTACATTGCCTGAAGAATGGTTCAATGTCATCCTCTAGAGGGGCTAAATGACTATTTCAGGACCTACTACCCCTCAAAGGTGCTACTTTAGGAAAATGTGTTCCCAGTGCCCATTTAGTTCAAGCCCCTCTGAGGAAAATGATACAGCGGTCAGCCACAGTGTGTCAGCTTATACTATTATGGGAGTGTCTACTCCATCCTCGGAACCTGGAGTGGTACAGGAGACAATGAACCATGTGCTTTAGGACCTAAACAGTTATCTAGCTGCTGTCTTCGAACTGCCTTATTGATATTCATCCAGATAACATTCCTGCCTACCGTCTTTTAGCCAACCACTGGCACAACCATTTCCGAAATCACCAAAAATACAAAGACCAGACACATCAATGTAGACACAAGTGATGGATTTTTTCTCCAAAGGATCCTGTTCCATTGAGGTGCTTAAGAGGAAGAAAGGGGATGTGGGGCTGTCCTCTCCTGCTATTGATGAACCCCGCATTATCCTCGTGACCCCCCCACATACTTTTTCTATTTCCGACTCCTCAATGTGGCACCCTTCCAAAGAGAAAGAATACAAAGTTGGGGGTCACTGGCTCTTCATCCCCTTGGTTCAGTGCTCCTGGATGAATTAGGGGAACCCTTCTTTGATCTTGCAAATATTCAACATCAAGGCTCTGTGCAGGGTTGTGCTTTGGAGGCGTTGGGCTCTTTAATGTAACAGTGGGTTAGGAAACCCTTGCGGAATGAAATAAAATGTGATCAGAGTGATCTTGTCCTATTCTTCCAGACAAAGTGTTATGATCTTGCCAAGATAAGCTTCTTGATATTCTGAGACCCCTTGCCCAGATATTTGGATTACTGGTAAATAGCAGCATCAATGGCACTATGCCAGACATTTAGCTTACAAGGATGGGTCCAGGGATCCGGTTGCCTGCCTGGCAATGCAAATAGGACCTAATCAGCTGAGAGGAGGAACACTCTACAAATGGATATAGCTCCAAACAAATGGATATGTCCCCCATGGAGGCAGGACCGAAGGCGCAGGAATATCAGGGGATACATTTTTCAAAAATGTGTCCTCTTACGTGCATGCATTTTCTAGCACTGGATAAAAGCCAAGAAAACCTGAGAAAGGTGTTTGCTCCAAGTGTTTTCAATAGGGCCAGAAGAGGAAGAATCCACTCATCTGACTATCCTTTGCAGAGTCTATCCTGAAAATCCGGTTTAGCTAACAGGGGCACTCATTCTGGGCCCTTCTATTTCAGAGAAGGACACTTAACTTTCTTCCCCTCAGGGGAACGCTGTTGGCCGAGCAGCAAGATGGCTGCATCTTGAGATAGCTCCTGAGTCGGTACTGGGAATATCCTATAAAAACATCTTCTTGCCTGGTGCGATAAGCCTGCTGAAAGAACACGGCAGGTTCCTGAAAGCCCGGAGCAGCAGACGGTGGGAGCCCCAAAGAGTGAGAGGTGCGGCAGACCCTGGGCTCCAAGCGAAGATGCAGGAGGGAGCCCTGGGACTGGATGCTCTGTGTGGTGGAGTGGAGAGAGGTTACTGACCATGCCCTGTGCACGGCACTGCCGGGTTGCAACCCCCCGGATCGAGGGGCTCCTGTGAGCAGGAGTGCAAGGGCAGTGGTGGACCTCAGCAGTTGGCCATCCGAGATGCCTGGTCTCTGATTTAACGGACCGGCATCTGGTGTGGTCAGCCGAGCTGCGAGGTCTCGGTGGGCAGAGAGCACCACCACCTGTTATAGTTGAACTCCACCAGCCCCAGATTCCGTGCAGCCCTCATCTCAGAGCTTGCTGGAGTGGGGCACTGGGACTCCCCTGACTGCCTACGGAGTAGTGAAGCGATACTGTAGAATCGGGTTTGCGATGAGTTAACAGGGAGCAGACAGTGAAGACAACATGGGTGACGAGACGCAGCTGTGCACGGGGTATATTAAAACTGGCCCTGCTCCTCAGAACTGGTGTTGGTGGCAGGGGCAGTGAGGGCCACAGCATGATTACATATCGACCCCGAGAGACGAGACACGTGGGCTGGCGCCGCGCTAGAACAATCCCTGTTGGCCCTGCTGCTCCTAGTGCTGGGTGTTCCAGTAGTGACGCTGAGACTGAGAACGTGGGCTGTCCCCGTCCCCTGGGTGCCAGATGCGAGTAACTGGCCGGGAAGGCAGCACTGGAAGCAAAACCCCTAGACATTGGAGATCAGCAGAAGGGTAACCAATATTTAGTGTAATAATACTGCTGCTGCTGGATGGTTATAGTTTCCTATAAAGGTACTTGTTCTAAATACTTAGGTTGGAGCATGTGACTTATGGCACCGCAGGCCTCTGCTTAGGCAGGCCTCGAATGAATAGAAGGTCACTGGCCAGCAGCAGAAACACCATTACAGCATGACTGCGCCTTCACCACATCCACATTACCAGAGAAAGGATGGTTGATTGTGGCGCTCTGGGCCCCATTGAGGACAGGAGGGCGTTGAATCGGCACCAAGAACTCGCCAATCCTCATGGTTAACCTGAAGAGGCAAGCAAAGATGGAACCCGTTGCAAAAACCAGCATCAGGGATGTGTTGGGTACTGGTGCGGTGGGAGAAAATACTGCACAGGACCTTCAGGCGCCGAGTCTCACACTGGCGGCCCTTAAGTACAGTATGGACAGCCTGGGGAAAAACATTGATACCCTCACGCTCGAAGTGGAGTCATCTGCGTTTCAGCTGGGAAATCTATGCGGCCGAGTAAGTGAAGCAGATAATCGCATCAGTGCTAACAAGGACCTATCAGCAAAGCTGCAGTCTGACGTGACCCAGCTACAACATGCGCTCAAGAAGGTAATGGTGAAAAATGATGACTTGGATGGTGGCTCGAGGTGCAATAATGTGAAGATACTAGGTATCCTGGAGTCCACAGCTATTGACAGGTTGGAGCCCTTTGTTGAGGGCCTGCGTATGGAGGCACTGGGGAATCTGACGATCTCTCAAATGTTCATGGTGGAGCGGGCACATAGGTCCCTGGGCCCCAGGTCCCACGCCAGATGCTCTGCAGCGACCCATCATAGCCCGTATTTTTAACTTTAGAGACAGAGCTATGATTCTAAGAACCACGCGTGCGCTTGGTGAGTTGAAGTTTGATTAATCAGTGGTCCGCCTCTTTCCAGACTTCAGCCCACAGGTGCAGGATTCCAAGCTACTCTTCCAAGAAACTAAAGCTGTCCTACAGAAGCACAAGATCAGATATGCATGTATTGTCAGGGGGAACAGGACAGCTGCAGGCAATGAAGAGGAACTTGGAACCAATAAGGTTAAGTGGGTAAGACATTCTGAGAAGGAAGGTACGGTTTCTTATGCAATCAATGGTAGCAGCTTCAGAAGCTCAGCAGCCCCCAAAGCAGTAACTACTGACACATTGGTTGTAGATCTAAGGACATATGGACTCCTTTGAGGGGGTATTTACTGAAAAAGCATATGCAAGAGGAGAACGGCAGGGAGGAAGCTGGGGAGGATGCTGTGCTATAAGTATATGATGGCACATGCAAGGGGGGTAACGGCTGTTTCATCTATCCAGCAGGGTCCAGTCGGGAGGGGGAGGGTTTGGGGGGAAATTGACATGTCAGTATTTGCGGTATGTCGGCGGGGGTGGGATGAGGGCTAACTCTGAGCCGGACTTTGTTCTGTGCTGTTTGGGGAAAAGTTATAAACAATGTTTAAAACAAAAAAAACGTTCTTCCCTCAGAGGGGAGGTCAGTGGAGTGGCAGGCTCAGCAGAGGATCTGGATGTTCACACCCTTTTACAGGATGGTTTGATTGGCCGACTCAGCTTCTCTTCCACAATTGGTCAAATCCCATATCAGACTTTTGAGTTCTCCAAACTGTGTTAGGGTACCACGTGAAATGTTACTACCCCCCTTGTCAGCTGTTTCTCTGCACCTCCCTGTGTTTGATACCTAAGGGCAATCATTGAAAAATGTGTACGTTCAGGGTCTGATAAGGAAAGGGGCAGTGCTCCCAGCAACGCACCGTACAGTTCCCATTTTCAGTTCAATATTTCGGTTCCAAGAGTGGATGAAGGATATTGTCCAATGATCAGTCTAAAATCCTTGAATGCTTTTGTGGTGCACCACCATTTTAAGATGGATGGGATCCATCTGTTGGGGGAACTCTCCTTCAAGGGAACTGCATGTTCAAGGTGGATTTAAAAGATGCCAATCTAGTGGTCCCAATTCATCCTTCAGCCCAGCAAGACTATCTCCTGTTCCTTTGGTAAGACCGCATATGATGGTTCTCCTCTATTTCATTTAGCCTGTTCTCAGCCCCTTGATGTGTTTCCAAACTACTAGTTTGCCCAGTTATGGCTTATCTCAGATTCAGGGGAATAAGGATAATCATTTATTTGGACATCATGCTTATTATGTTGCAGGACACACATGTCCTCTTCTCACATCTAATGGTGACTGTGCCGCTTCTCCTCCAAAGCCTGGGGTTTGTCATGAACACCAAAAAGTAAATACGCAAGCCAGCTCAATGCATCTGATTTCTGGGCTTCGATAAGGTTTATTTCTATGTATCTTCCTCCTTCCAAAGGCACAAATGAAGAGAATGCGTAACCAGATTTGCTGAATATATAATAAAAGTGTCTTCTCCCTCAGACATCTGGCTCAGGTGGTGGGATGCTTTCTGCCTCGATTCTGGCTAGTTACCTGCCCCCCTTGCTTTATAGAGCTCCATAGTATCTCAAGGCCTGACAGCTCTGCAAGAGCGTCTCCTATTCCCTGTTAATTCAAGTGTCACTAGATGCGAGAGAAGAACTAGTTTGGTGGTTCAAACTCATGGAATCTTTTAAATGAAGTGCGATCTTCAGTCCCTTTCCTAATATAGAGACAGGTGCAAGCAACATAGGGAAGAATACGAGAAGAGGGGACATCTCCAGAGGAAGGAAATTGTCTCTGAATGGTCTTCAAAAGAGTGATCTCTTCATATAAACTGTCTGGAGATTTAAACAGCTTCTTTTCTCCTAGGAGTCTGGTGAAAGACCAGACTCATTGTTGGATACTTCGGCCACTGTTCGGTCATGGCTTGGTAGATTGCTTCAAGTCCTGGTCTTTCCCTGGCCTTTTGGATGGCACTTTTCAGGTCACCTGGGGATAATCTGCCAGGTCCACCCAATCCTCCTATTCTTCAGCATGGACACAGTGGGGCTCATTTTGTTGAAAAACGTAATTGCCCTGAGGGGAGCGATTACATTTGCACTTCTATGCGAACAGATACCCTCTGGGCAATTTTCATTATTTGCACCATAGAGTGGAAATGACACGTGTAAAGAGGCCGGGGGAAGCAGCGCAAATAAACACCAAACCGCCTGCTTTTTGCAGGTGCAAAAAGCAGGTGGTTTCATAGGAAATCATTGGTTTCTTGTCAACGTGGAAATCTCCTGCTGGTGTGAAACCAAGTTGTTTTTGAAGGCATAGGGCAAATGGGAGGTGGAAATGTAACTCCTGTGCCGCCCCGCACTCCACGTTAAAAAACAATGAAAATCCCCCACAGCATTAATGGAGACGTTAATACAGGCGTAACAGAGTAGCACTTCCATTTGCCGTTTCGGGGGACTCAATAAGGAGCCCCAATGAGTGGGGTGTTGTGTGAATGGGGTTATCAATCTCATTTCTGCCCCTCCAGTATAGGCAGTGAACTTCCTATTTACTTTAATCAAAGAGGGTATGATTTTCAGAATTATTAATGTCTTTAGCTAAGCGTGAACTACAGAGCAAGAATATCCTTGTCAAAACGGTATTACGTTCCATTCGCATCCAGATACCACCCAACGCTAAGCATTATATATTTTGGGATATCATTGTTATCTTTCATTTATTTCGATCCATGTCTGACAATGCTTATCTAATTTTTACAGTAAATGTCTGCTAAGTTGTATAGGGAGGATAGCAAGACGACACCGAGCAACACAGGTTTGATTCCCGGGTTCGTTAGAAACCTATGGGTATTAAGTGCGTTATAAATAACCAATCATATCAAGTTAACAATGTTATTAAGCCATACCTCCATTTAGAGTGTTTCTGATGTTAAAGGATTAGAGGCGGAAAATAAGGTTTAGTCTCCTAAATAAGTAACATTCCTTTTAAGGCACAAGACTAAATGCATGTTTACTTTGGTTTCTTGTCCTCCTTTCCCAGGAGGATCAGAAACTTTGTGTGGTAAATTGTTTACAATGCTATGGCAGTAAAAGTAAAGTCCTTTGACCACCGTCCATCTCTCAGCTGTTCATTTCCTTTCTTAAACCCTATATTCCAGTCTCCCCCACTACCCCAGCTCGCTGGGTGCGTTCGGTGATGAAGGACGCAAGGATTAACCTTACTGTTTGGGGCTCACTAGGACAGGGGCACTATGGCCACCAAATCAGTCTTCTTGTGAGCGCAGTTGGAAGAAATGAGCAATGCAGCTGACTGTTCAAAGGTGTGGACATTTAAGACCTTTTACCATACACATGTTGAGCATGTGGCTAATATTGTATTGTAAGGGCTTTGAACTGGAATAATAATAAGAGGCTTCGGTCTTGACATAGAATGACTAATCCCGCTCCCTATCGCGAGTGAGGGTTTAGATTCTATTAAGACTCACAAAGGTGTCATTCCACCCACGTACCCCTCTCTTGCAGTGCTCCTCTAGAAGCATCAGTGCCATGATAGACTATCTCCAGAGGATCTCTTTGCAGTGCTGGGAAATATCATCCTTTGCTTAGGTTTCTGTAATATGTGGTTTGGAAGAGACATTGGAAACCCGTCTGTAGGCTTCTTCCACCAGACTACTGCTCTCTCTCCCTCCCTACATGCAGGCTTCTGTTGAGCCTGCCCGCCTCGTTGGCTTCTTTTAGCTTGCTGGACCTGCCAGGGGCTCAACTGGAAAATAATAATGAAAGAAAATAATATAATTCCCAAACAACAAAAAGGGTTTAGAAGAGGTCACTCAACATCCTTGAATGGTATAATACTTGCCTTCCTAACAAACCATAAAGATAAAAACAATGTAGGTAGACTCTATGGTGCATTTGTCGACCTGTCGAGCGCCTTTGATATGGTCAATCGGGACAAGCTCTGGCTTAAGATGGAGCAGAAAGGGGCCCCGAAAGCTCTGATAAATATTCTAGCAAACCTTCATGAAGGAAATTCAGCTAGAGTAAGATTTAATCCAGCTGGACATCTGTCAGATTATATAAGCATAAATAGGGGAGTCAGACAAGGGTGTATGGTGGCACCATTTCTCTTTAGGTTTTATCTGGGAGACTTTGGACAGTTTATAGAGTCCTCTGCATTGGCCAGTACTAAGATGGGCTCACTAGCCATTAAATGGCTTATGTATGCAGACTATACTGTCCTGCTAGACAGGACTCCTGTCTGTCTGCAAAGACTACTGAAGGCGCTCGATTTGTACATGAAAGCAAATGTTCTGGTGGTAAACCCTGAGAAATCAAGGGTTGTAGCCTTTGGCGGTAAGGGCACTAAAGGAGCCAGATATTCTTGGTCAATAGGTGGTCGTTTAATCCCTGTGGCAAAAGAAGTGATATACCTTGGATTCACTCTGCATGTGGTCCCTACAGTTGGGACACAGAACAGAGAACTACTGGCCAAATGTACACAATTGATAGCACAAATGAAGAAGATCTCGAGTTTGTACGGTAAATTCTCCATCATGCCAATAATATAGTTTAATGTGGCAAAAACTATTCCTGTGCTATTATATGGAATCGAGGGAAAACCTCTCTTATGTTCAATAGATTGGCAAAAATTTGGAGAGCTATATTTGGAAGCAGGTAGTAGGTTTGCCTAGAAGCCTTCAGACGGCTACACTCAGATACGAACTAGGTTTAAAATCTCTTAAGATCGCAGCAGAGTGGAAATTACTTTCATTAAATAGGTCCATTTTGGTGCCAATGACAAAAACATTGTACGAAGATCTTCTGGATAATTTGAATTCAGACACCTCCCTAACTCTGAGAGAACTTAAGCAGGTGGCAGAAGATCTATTGATCTACTGTGAACAAGAGAAACATACACTGATCACAAACCCACTGAAGGTCAAGAAAGCCCTGACAATAAGAGATTGGATTACCACATCAGACATGGTGTTCCATCCCTACATCCTTCTTTAAGTATGGGAAAAAGCAGGGTTTTGTTCCAATGTATCTGACGAAGTTCCCAGATGTAAAAGGAAGGCAGAATTTCATGAGAGTACGTCTTAATTTGATCAAGACGGGCTCAGTTTTGACCAAACGGGAGTCTATGCACGGAGTGCTTGGACCCAAGTAAACAAACGCTTGAGCGCTTACTGAGATTCTGCAAAGGTACCTGGGACATTAGGGTTGAACACCTGGGTAACTCAGTTGGGTCACTTGACCGGTTGTCAGCAAGTGCCTTCTGGGAAAGAATGATCGCCGGCCATGAGACCAAACTGACACTAAATGTAATAAGAGTACTGCAATACACAGGTTTCATGCCACAAAACTACTGGTAATTAAATTGTTGTTGTGGGCAGGAGATGTGTTAGTATGTTTATTTTATTTCTGACTGTTATTGTTCAATTATTTCTCTTTTATTCTATTTTTATCATGTGAGAATTGTATGAAATTGTATGAATTTGATGTAATGAACTTTGAGCAAATTTTATTAAGAAGTATGTGTAAAAAACCTAAATGTGGTTATATCACAATAAAAAAAAAAAAAGAAAATAACTGGACCCTCTAAGCACTGCCTGTCTCTATGTTGGCATGTCAATTCACATCATATCTGGTACGGGTGCCAGCCAGCTCTACCTTTGGTCAAAGAACAGTGTCCTAGCATGCCATCCTTCACTCAAATCTGCTGGCACCTCCAGCAGGACTCCACATTACAGCCAGCAAGCCCCACTGTACAACGCAACATGTGATACTAAGTTCACATTTGTTTTGGTGTATATTCACTAGTACAGTCTATAGATTGACTTAATTCAGACTGATTAATGCTTGAATGCTACCAAGATGGAAGATAGACAAATCAAATGAACTCGTTGGGTTTTTGCCTGCAACCGATGGTGCACACTTTGTTGTTTTCTGTGCCTCTGCATGCAGCATCTCATTTACGTTGCAGAGTGCCTTCTTAGACTGCCCATTTTAAAACAAGAGTTGGGCTGCGGGACAAAGAATGGCATCCAAGAGCAAGGGCTTCAGGATGGCAAGGCCGAGGTATTCTGTCCTCTATGACTTGCTCCCCTGTGAGTCGCCACAAATGCTAGTGGTGCACTGTATCAGTGCTGTCAGGCTACTCCACTCTCATCCCATTGCCATATTCTACAGGACTGGGAGGTAGGAGGAACAAAAGGACAGCAGGGATGTTATCTGTGCACTGTTGTGATCTGTTTTCCCTGCACGCTGACCAGCCGAGTCCTGCTGTCCAAAGAAGTGAGCCTGCAATACTGCGAAGGTCCTTGTGTGTGCAAGGAAGCTGCACCCAACGTCCCTGCAATCCTCAGGCCATCTTGGGGATCCATTGCTCTGGACAACTTTCCAGACCATCGTTCTTCAGCCTGCCAAGCCATTTTAGAAAGGGGAGAGACCATATGCAAATCAGGCTTGGCCCTTCCCCAAAAGCTACACCTCACTGATGACATCCAATGAGGGTGAAACATGCCTGTGTTTGCTTGTGATCTTGTGCAGAAGAGATGTGACCAAGCAGTTCAGGCTGAACTGCCCCTTTCTGGGGTGCGATCAAGCCTGATTGGCATATGGTCTTTCCCCTTTCTGTAAGGGCTTGGCAAGTTGAAGAACAATGTTCTGGAGGGTTGCCTACAGCTATGCAGAGGTTAATATTGATTCTAAACCTTTTAGTCATCACTTCTTTGTTTTTCCTATGGATTCATCTTAACCACTGGTAAATGCTCTGGGTGTTACTTCCCGACGTCCCGTTTGGTCCTTCTGGCATCAGGAAACGAGCTGCGATGTCCAAACTTTCAATGGCTGCTTGCTGTCCTCTGGGAGGTATACCGGCCACCCCCAAGAGGGCCACCACACAAGACATATGTCATACGCAAGCAGAGGAGGGGACCTGCATCCAGGAACAAATTCAGAACACAGCGCTGGCTCCTCGCGTTACAATTTTGTTGCCCTGAAATGCTTGTTGGTCTCTTTTCGCGTCTATGCTTCTCCTCTCCTGTTCCGCTCAGATTCCTTTCGGAGCAGTATTCACTCCTACTCTCCTCCACTACCTTTGCTCCTTCTGTACTTCTGCTGTTTACCTGGTCCGCTCTCACTGAAGTGCCAGCCTTGGGAATACTCTGCCTTTCCCTCCTTCTGGACTACTGCTGGGATACTGCTTCGTCCACACTGCAGAGCCTGCCTTGGGAAGTCTCTGCCACTTACCTCCAACTGCACTGGCCTCAAGCCTCACTGGTCCAGTATCTACACCACATCCAGCCTTCGCAAAAGGTTTTCCGCCTTCAGAGTGTTTTCTCCTTGGAGGACTGGTCTCTTTGGCGTCCGGTCCACCCTGTTTCACCTTAGGGAGTCCTGGCAGCCACAGAGGACCGTCCCTACTTGCATGACCCCAAGAGCAAGACTGCCGGCAAACCAAAGGTGAGACTTGAACCTAAGAGATTTCAACGCGAGGAAAAATCAGTGACAGAGATGGCTCAATTACAAGAACTGGTGGCTGCAGTTCAAAATCTCATTTTAAAAGTTCAGAATGTGAAGGACGAAAATATATATCTGAGGCCCTTCAAGCATGTGATGCCTTACCCGCAGGCCTTATGGGAATGATGACATCAGTAGAAAAATTCTCTGGGAACCCTAAGCACCTTAAGGAATTCTTGGATGCCTGTGCCTTACAGTTCTCTTTCAGGGAAGTTTCATATCACACCGACAGGGCAAAAGTCGGTTTTATGGTTACATATATGACAGGTAGTGCATTGGCCTGGGCCACCACTATGGTCTCTGTCACCGACCTCATCCTTGACTCATATGCAGGTTTTGTAACGGCATTGAAAAGTTGTTCGACCATCCTGACCTGATCTATACCGCACAGGAGGAGCTCTTGGAGTTCCAACAGGGTCGAATGGATGTTTTGACCTACACGGCCAAGTTTAAACAGCTGGCCTTACAGGTGGACTGGTCAGATCAAGCCTGTTTTACCCTTTATCGGAAAGGACTGTCAGAAGACCTCAAGGATGAGCTCTCACGTGTGCCTCGGCCTGCTACTTTGCACCATTTAATTCAGCTAGTCATCCAGATTGATCACCGGTTACAGGAGAGAAGACAAGAATGTAAGAAGCATTGCATCCCGTCTTCTCCTCCTTATACTATGTCTAGCAACCCACAAGAAGCTCATAGGTATACATCCAAGCCCATGCAACTAGGAACCACCAGAGGCCCAGACGGAGACAGCACTTTTTGTGCATGTGCTGCGGTTCAGACACCCATCTACTTCCTGTATGTCCTTTGGCCCCTCGACGTAAGGAAAACACCAAGTCCCGATCCTAACTGGGATGCAGGATCGGGAGCAATTGTCATTTCCCTCTCGTCAGGATAGTGGAGTGATATTAGCCACTCTAAAGGAACCCTCCCCCTGTTGGTCTTGCAAGTAACGCTAGAAGTTACAGAAACACATTCCATTCAAGTATTAACCTTAGTGGACTCCGGTGCCGGGGAGGGGATATTTATGGACGACTCATGGGCCAAACGGATGACCATTCCCATGCAGAATAAGGAGGAACCTATTTCTTTGGAAGGAGTTGATGGCCGGCTTCTGTAAAGCGGTCCCATCACGCAAAACACCTTGCCACTTAGAATGTTAATCCGTCACCTTCATGAACAGATCCAGTTTAACCTCATTCAGGCGACACATTATCCTATCATACTCGGAATACCCAGGCTCACCACTCACAATCCCTATATCAACTGGAAAGCCCATACTTTGTTTCTGGGTTTGAAGCATTGTGTAACTTCATGCCTTATGGGTGCAGTCTCTCAACCCGTCCTGGTGATAGCTTTGCCCTTTCGCCTACAAGTTGTCTCTTACTCGCTACTACTTTAGAGCCAAAATACTCGGCTTATAGGCAAGTCTTTGTTAAAGGAACACACAAATCCCTGCCTCCCCATCGACCAGAGGATTGTGTCATCCAGCTTTTGCCAAATACGATGGTGCCTTTGAATAGTATGTTCTGTGTTTCCCCAGCCAAGAAGACGGCCCTGAAAGAATACCTCCAGGAGAACCTGGCTGACATGCTTATTAGGGAGTGTTTTTCATCAGGCGGTGCCTCCCTCTTCTTTATACCTAAGAAAGAGACCATCAAGCTCCAGCCATGTCTAGACTACTGTGGGTTAAATACTGGTACCCGCTGTCCCTTATAGCAGACATCCTGGATGCATTCTGTCATTTTACCATCTTTACTAAACTAGATCTTCGTGGGGTTTACCATCTGATACAGATACAGGAAGGCAATCAATGGAAGACTGCTTTCTGAACCTTTTTTGGTCACTATGAGTACAGAGTCATACCCTTTGGGGTTAACGCACCATCAGTCTTTCAAAGATTTATAGACCACATCTTTGCGGATTGACTGTTTCACACACTCATAGTGTACTTCGACAATATTTTCCTCTTCTCCATACAGGTCACGGAGCATTCTAATCATGTCAAACAGGTTCTCGACTGTTTACAAGAAAACCATCTACAAGGCAATTTGGAAAAATGTGCATTTGATGCTCCTTCAGTTCCATACCTTGGTTATATCCTTTCCAAGGACGGCGTTTCCATGGACCCAGGCAAAGTCAAATCCATCCCACATTGGAAGAGACCCTCAACAGTACAAGAGCTTCAGCACTTCCTAAGGATCGCTAACTTTAACATGAAGTTCATCCCAGCCTTTTGCAACGTTGTATTACCATTACCATCCCTTCTCAAGAAAGGTGTGCATTACTTCTGGTATTCCAGTACAGAGAACGCATTCCAGGTCTTGAAGTCTGTGTTCATCACTGCTCCAATTCTAATCACACCTGACGAACATAAGACTTTTATTTTTGAAAGCGATGCTTCAGATAAGGCTGTGGGGGTGGTACTCAAGCAGGTCGGGGAGGATCATGAAGAACACCCTACTGAATACTACTCTAAGACCTTGCTGCCTTCGAAAGTACACTATTCGGTGCTGTAAAATGAACTGCTTGCTATAAAGTTGGCATGCTCGGAGTGGAGACCCTACCTTTTAGGGGTGGAACAAGAGACCGAATTTAGGACCGTCCACCAGAAACCTACCTATGTTACAATCCTTTGAGTGCCGTAACAGCCGTCAGGCTAGGTGGGCCTACCTTTTTCTGCAGTTCCGGTTTCCATTAACATGCATTCTAGGAACAAAGAATCTGGTTGCTGACACTCTTTCACATTCATTAGCGACCCCAGATGGTTGGGCACTGAAGACCGAACATATGTTTCCACAGAACACCTTCATCTATCAGGTACACACCTTCTTGGATAGGGTGAAGGACGCTACTGCAAATATTATTGACTCACAGGTCCAGTCTAGGTTTTCACTTGCTCGCAGACAAGGCTTTATATTCAAGGGTGCTAGCTTTTATCTACCTACAAAAAACCTAAGAAGGCCTTAACCTTAACACATGATTCCAAAATAGCCGGAGATTGTGTAGTGAAGTCCATCTTATAACTGCTTCGTCGACATTTCTGGTGGCCAGGTATGCATCAGGATGTCAGAAACCTTTGCGATACTTGTGCAATCTGGGCACAAGCCAAGACACCTAGGGTCAGACCCATTGGTAAATTGACACAGCCCACTTTGCCTCCTTGAATATGGCACACTTATGGCAACTGCCTTTATTGTATATCTACCGCCTTCTGACGGTTGTACCGTCATCATGGTCACTGGATGCTTTTACTAAAATGGCACATTTTTCACCTTATCATTCTTTGCCTACAACTTCCAAAATCACTTCCATATTCTTCCCCACCGTCTTCAGACAACATGGACTATCTACCAGTATCATATCAGACCGTGGTTCTCAGTACACTTCGACATTTTGGACTGCACTATATTCCTACCTAGCCATTTCCAGGAGTCTGTCCTCCAGTTATCATCCCCAGTCCAATGGCCTCACGGAAAGAACAAATCAGACTCTGGAGCAATATCTTGATTATTTTGTCACTGCGACCGAAGACAACTGGGTTTCCTTACTTCCGACTGCTGAATTCTTGTACAATAACACATACCATTCAACCATTGGCACCTCACCTTTTTTCTGCAATTACAGTTTGAACCCCACGTGGTGGCCTTCAGTACCTCCGGCTGGCTCCAGCCTACCTGCAGTGGAAGAAGTATTGCATAACCCAGAAACCCAGATCCGGACTTCAAGATAGGAAACAGTCTGGTTGGCCAGGGAAATTCGTGCCTAAGTATTTTGGGCCTAAAGTGACTAAAATCATCAATCATGTGGCTTTTCGCCTCAAGCGCCTCACTTCTTGGAACAGGATACATCTGGTTTCCATTCATCTCTCATGACGTCTTTCAAGACCTCCACCGGACGACGTCAAGCTGTCAAACTGCCACCAGTTTAGGTCAATCAAGAAACGGAAAAGAAAGTGGCCCATATCTGTGTAACGCTCACCTGGTATCCACAGGGACGTCACTCAGCCTGTTCTGACCTCTTACGACCTCGAAATCCTTTCCTGAAGTCTACTCGACTGGAGACTGGGCCTGAAACACAGGATTGGTAGAGTTTAACTCCCTATTGTCTCTGTGTGCTTGGGCCCATTCTTCCCCAGGGTCCAACCCTTCCCTTTGATCCACAGCTCACCTTGTTTTCTTGGAAAGTGTGCTCTCTGTCCTGCTTTCAGCGCAGGGGCACGTTAATTGATGCAGGCTCGTTGCTGCCTAGTTACTTCACTGGCAAGAGTCCGACAGGTAAGTATAATGAGTCTTTTGAATAGTTCTCTAACTTTGTTCCTTTCCTTCCTTAGATGATGGCCAGCGTCCGGGGATGGCGACGTGCTGCTGAGATGAGTAGCGCTGAAGGTGAGTGAGAGTGTGATGCGCGATGTGGCCCTTTTGTATTTGTATTGTACTGAGTTATTTTTCTGTGTCTTTTAGGTGCCGTGACGTTTTCAGCGTGGATGCCGGTTATGAAGAAGAAATGCGGTGAGTAGGCGCGGTATGCGGCACCTCTAGATGTTTCCACGCTAACCTGGAGTGTCTTTTCCCTCTTGCAGATGGATGAGAAGTTCCGGAGACAGAGTTCCCCCACAGTGGCTGGGATTCAGGTAAGCGTTTGAAGCTCGTACAGTCTTTAAAAAATAAGCAAAGATTTGCTGAATGCTTACTAATGCCTTTTTTCTGTTCTTTTCCCTTTTCCTTAGGAAGCGGCGTGCCAGGAAGGAAATGACACCGCTGAAGATGCCCGCAGAACAGAAGGAGCGATGAATGATGGGCAGAAGCGCCACAAGGTAAGGCTGTTCCTAACAGTGTTCTTGTTCGTGCAGGAGCTGAGCGCAGAAGAAAGACGCAGGCCTACTGGAGACCGATCCGAACACGGTGAGTGTCACGCTGCAGGTGCAGAAAACACAAAGCATGTTTCTCAGCCTGGGCGTGGCTTAAATAGTCTCTGGGTATCCCAGGTGTCTCTGGGCTGAACCACACCCAAAAGACTAGACTGCACATGCAGTTCTGGGCACCGAAATATGTGGGGGCATCCATCTTGTCCCCATCAATGCACTATAAATCCAATCCCCAATGTTATCCTATGGGAGTGAGTGAGTCTGGTGCCACAAGCGCCAAGTCTGACTCAAAGTGGGTCTTAAGAGGGATGGAGAGGCCCTTGAGGGCTATGTAGGTGATCGTGGCCTGGCTCCAGCCTGACGTCTTGGAGGGCTGGGGACATGAGGGGCAGGAATCATGACAATCTGTAAATCCTGCTATTATAGGGGAGTCCTACAATACCTCATAGATTGGAAGGAATATCACCCTGCCGACCGTAACTGGGAACCAGCAAAACAAGTCCACGCTCCCATTCTGTGGACATGTTTCCATCGGCTAAACCACTGGAAACCCAGTGGTACCAAACTTGGAAGGGGGAATACTGTAACATCGCGAAGTCCCGTTTGGTCCTTCTGGCATCAGTGTAAGGCACACGGTGGCTGGCCGTATCCCCTGTGATGCGCTCGATGGCCAACTTTTCAATGGCCGTTTGCTGTCCTCTGGGGGGTATACCGGCCAACCCCAAGATGGCCGCCATGCAAGACATAAGTCATACGCAAGCGGGGGAGGAACATCTGCATCCACGAACAAATACAGAACACAACACTGGCTCCTCATGTTGCAACTCTGTTGTCCTGTAACGCTAGTTGTTCTCTTCGTGCTTCTACGCTACTCCTCTCGTGTTCCACTCAGATTCCTTTCAGAGCGGCCTTCACTCCTTCTGTACTTCTGCTGTTTACCTGGTCCACTCTCGCTGAAGTGCCAGCCTTTGGAATACTCTGCCTTTCCCTCCTTCCGGACTACTGCTGGGGTACTGCTTTGTCCACGCTGCAGAGCCTGCCTTGGGAAGTCTCTGCCACTTACCTCCAACTGCACTGGCCTCAAGCCTCACTGGTTCAGTATCTGCACCACATCCAGCCTTCGCAAAAGGTCTTCTGCCTTCAGAGGTTTTTCTCCTTGGGGTACTGGTCTCTCTGGCATCCGGTCCACCCTATTTCACCTTAGGGAGTCCTGGCCGCCACAGATGACCATCCCTACTTGCACAACCCCAAGAGCAAGACTGACGGCAAACCAAAGGTGAGACTTGAACCTAAGAGATTTCAACGCCAGGCTCAATTACAAGAACTGGTGGCTGCAGTTCAAAATCTCATTTTAAAAGTTCAGAATGTGAAGGATGAGAACGATGACATCAGTAGAACAATTCTCTGGGAACCCTAAGCACCTTAAGGAATTCTTGGATGCCTGTGCCTTACAGTTCTCTTTCAGGGAAGTTTCATATCACACCGACAGGGCAAAAGTCGGTTTTATGGTTACGTATATGACAGGTAGTATATTGGCCTGTGCTACCACTTTGGTCTCTGTCACCAACCCCATCCTTGACTGATATGCAGGTTTTGTAACGGTATTGAAAGGTTTTTCGACCGTCCTGACCTGGCCTATACCGCACAGGAGGAGCTCTTGGAGTTCCAACAGGGTCGAATTGATGTTTTGACCTACACAGACAACTTTAAACAGCTGGCCTTACAGGTGGACTGGTCGGATCAGCCTGTTTTATTCTTTATCGGAAAGGACTGTCAGAAGACCTCAATGATGAGCTCTCACGTGTGCCTCGGCCTGCTACTTTGTACCATTTAATTCAGCTAGTCATCCAGATCGATTACTGGTTACAAGAGAGAAGACAAGAACGTAAGAAGCATCGGGTCCCGTCTTCTGATCCTTATACTACATCTAGCAACCCACAAGAAGCTTATAGGGATACATCCAAGCCGATGCAACTAGGAACCATCAGAGGCCCTCTGTCTGCAGAAGAACAGAACAGACGCAGACAGCACTGTTTGTGCATGTACTGGGGTTCAGACACCCATCTACTTCGGGTATGTCCTTTGGCCCCTCAACGTAAGGAAAACACCAACTCCCGATCCTTACTGGGATGCAGGATCAGGAGCAATTGTCATTTCCCTCCCGTCGGGATAGTGGAGTGATATTAGCCACTCTAAAGGAACCCTCCCCCTGTCGGTCTTGCAAGTAACACAAGCAGTTACAGAAACACATTTCATTCAAGTATTAATCTTAGTGGACTCCGGTGCCGGGGGGGGGGGTATTTATGGACAACTCATGGGCCAAACGGATGACATACCCATACAGAATAAGGAGGAACCTATTCCTGTGGAAGGAGTTGATGGCCGGCTTCTGGAGAGCAGTCCCATCATGGAAAACACCTTGCCACTTAGGATGTTAATCCGTCACCTTCATGAAAAGATCCAGTTTGTTTGTTTGTTTGTTTATTAATTTGATAGTGCGCACCAAGCCCTTGGGCAGCTGGGCGCAGCGGTACAAGAAGTTCGAAACCTCATTCAGGCGACACATTATCCTATCGTACTCGAAATACCCTGGCTCACCACTCACAATCCCTATATCAACTGGAAAGCCCATACTTTGTTTCTGGGTTCGAAGCATTGTGTAACTTCATGCCTTATGGGTGCAGTCTCTCAACCTGTCTTGGTGATAGCTTTGCCCTTTCGGCTCCAGGTTGTCTCTTACTCGCTACTACCTTACTGCCAAAATACTGGGCTTATAGGGAAGTCTTTGTAAAAGGAACACACAAATCCTTGCATACCTATCGACCGGAGGATTGTGTCATCCAGCTTTTGCCAAATACAATGGTGCCTTTCAATAGTATGTTCTGTCTTTCCCCAGCCGAGAAGACGGCCCTGAAAGCATACCTCCAGGAGAGCCTGGCTAACAGGCTTATTAGGGAGTGTGTTTCATCAGACGGTGCCTCCCTCTTCTTTATACCTAAAAAAGAGACCACCAAGCTCCAGACATGTCCAGACTACTGTGGGTTAAATACGGGTACCCGCTGCCCCTTATAGCAGACATCCTGGATGCGTTCTGTCATGCTACCATCTTTGCTAAACTAGATCTTCGTGGGGCTTACCATCTGATACAGATACAGATGAGGCCCATGCTCTTTGACCTCCTAGCATTTTCACAGGATGTGACATGGTATAAAGTGTGACGCAGATGACTTCACAAGGAATAAAAGACGACTTGGTAGGTTTTAGTTTTTCCAAAGTGTTGTATAGGGGCCGTAGCTGCAACTTCTGAATATGCCTAAATTGTACCCACGCTGGGAGTTTCTGTGTCACAGAATGCGATGCTCTCGTTCCTTGTTTATCCCTGTGACATTATGAGAAGATCACCTAATCTAAAGCATTCTAGGGACTTAGGAGACAGCTCACCCAAACTTGGGGGCTAGCATAGCGTTTGCAATTGTGACCCCTGCAGAGTCCTAAATTATGTTCATGAGATGTTTACAATATAATTAAATCTTTACAGTGGTTTACATTCATGACATATTAGTATCAGTGCTGGTGTAAAAATTCAGCTCTTTCAGGGAAACTTACTTGTTGGCACCCCCAGTCCCATCTCTTTCAGTGGGGGCACCCCTACTACTTATGGGACCAATCTGGTATTCCCTCGGTTCTCCAGTGTGACAAATCGTAGGGTTTCGTCACTTCTCCCCGGGGAGCTTTCCCTTGTGAGGCTAAGAAGGTGAGCCCACTATGCAATATTCCCCCCAAGTATGGCAGACATTGTGATCTCACAGGGATAGATTCCCTTCCAGGGAAAAGAACTCCCATTCCGGTAAGGGACTCCCCAAAATCCTCTGTTGAATTATCAATAACATCCATGCTTCAGAGAAGTCCATCAGAACAAACTACTGTTTGTTATTGTTATATTAGTCCTAACGTTCATTTTGAAGAAATGTCTGACAAAACCACTGAGATAAAGAAGAGAAATGAGGGGGCAATACAGATTCCCCCTTGCTCTAAAGTTAATCCAACTGTGACGAAGGAGCCCAGACGAGTAAGAGAAAGTACTCATCAAAGAGAGAGGAAAAACTTTGATGTTACGCTGGGGAGGACTCAGCTCTTAGATATAAAAACAGAAGGAGGACTGAAGATGTAGAGTGAGCCTGGGAGGTTTGAATCTGGGAAGAGCTGGGAGCTGCTGAGGACCGGGAGAGACCCAGTCGTGAAGACCTGGCTAGTGGACATATTGACAAAGCATGGGGAAACCAGAGATCCTTGTTGTGCAGGGGAAGAGAACCCCAAGGAAAGGAGGACCAAGTGAGCAGTGGCGTGACCTGGAAAAGATTAACTGTTCATTCCAGAAACAGCTTCTAGACCGGCAGCAGCTGTGGCTACGCAGAGCCACAACGAAGAACCAAGAAGAGCCGACACGACCTCTGAGGTCGTTCCGATGCCGAGTTGTTCCTATCCCGAAGAGAAATGCAGTGATGCTAGCCCATGAGCAAAAAGGTAACGGGAGAGGCAGGAGACCCGGAAAGGGATACAGGGAGCAGGGACACACTCAGCTTACTTGTCCCAGTGACACAAGCCGTGTTTATAAGTGTTAGACTAACTACGGGAATCCGCCTCCTCGTCCCAGTGACACAAGAAGTGTTTATATGTGTGAAAATAACTAAGGGGCCCAGCCTACTCATTCCAGTGATGGAACAAGTGCTTATAAGAGTAAGAATAACTAAACTATGGGACTCAGTCTACTTATCCCAGTGACACAACAAGTGTTTCTAAGTGTGAAACTAACTACAGACTCAGCTTACCCGTCCCAGTGACACAAGAAGTGTTTATAAGTATGCAATTAACTACGGGACATAGCCTACTTGTCCCAGTGACACAAAAGTGTTCATAAGTGCAAGAAGAACTACGGGACTCAGCCTATTCATTCTAGTGACACAAGAAGTGTTTATAAGTGTGCAACTAACTACGGGACACAGCCTTCTTGTCCCAGTGACACAAAAAGTGTTCATAAGTGCGAGAAAAACTACAGGTCTCAGCCTACTCATTCCAGGGATACAACAAGTGCTTATAGGAGTAAGAATAACTACAGACTCAGTCTACTCATCCCAGTTTCATAACAAGTGTTTATAAGAGTGAGAAAAGCTACAAGATTCAGCCTAGTCGTCCCATTGACACAGCAATCCTTTCTAAAGAGCAAGAGAATATTTGTGTGAAGCACATTGTTTTGGGGGAAATAAGGAAGCAAAGGAATACAGAAAGTCAAGATCAAAAGAAGAGACATTTTGTTTTTTTTAAGGTGTTGGGCAAAGGGAACCTTATAGAGACACTTTAAGAGGCCGTACCGTAGCCCAAAGGGGTGAACCAGCAAATATTGCAAGTAGAAGACAGTCTTCTCTAAAAGGAAAGGGCATGCCAGGGGGGTGGAAGAGTCCCAGAGAAGAACTAAAGGGATTAATCTAAGAGGTAGACAAGAACTAATTGAACATCATCTGTTAGGGGTGAACAGCCTATCCAGTAGAAGGGAGTCATTCTCCTGAATGTTTGTAGTTTCTTTCTCTAGTGGTAGGGCCAGAATAGATTAGCTTTGAGACAGAGGACAGGCTGTTTACTTTTTGGACTTCATTACTGACGACAAGTACACTAGTCTCAGCTTAGATTGTAATATTAAAAAAGGTACCTGGGTTTGTGACCATTGAGAGCCGTAGGGTTCTCAGCATAATTTTCTGATCCGAAAAAGGCCTAATCCTTGGTCCGATGGGGATGGGAAAAGATTTCAATACACAGTGGTACTGAGTAGAGAATCATCAACCAAATTATTTGCATGTTCATTGAGGTTTATATTTGCATTGAACTATAAGTCCCTCTGAGGGCCAATTACCCCAGGAGCAGTGAATGCATATATGCTGCACACCTCTCCTCTAATACAGAACATGCCTGCTAGAAATCTGATAAATACACGAGGCATGCGTCCAACGTGCTGTCGGGCGTTCCCTTCCCTGAAAACTGAACAGCTGCCTTAGACAATTCGGATGAATGATACCATTACTAAAAAAAAAAGGAATTTACATAACTGCATATTGACTAAGAATACTATTAATTTAAGTTTTTAATATATCTGGCATTAGTCTGTGTAGCATTTTGCGTGTGGCGCTAAAGTTTGCCCTTTTTTATTTTTTTATTTATACTCTATCTTTTTTAAAAAGTAAAAAAATAAAAAAAATGTATTAACAAATTTACCCTTTTTAACTGAAATATTAATCCAAGTGCTTTTTGGGTGGCGTATTAAATGCGCCGATGCTTTTACTATCTTAGATCAAGCAAACTGGCGGCAGTTCCATCTTCCCCACCTCTTGCTCCTCAGAAAAGGAAAGTAATGGGCAGTACGCCGCGTCCGCATGCGGCTTCAGCTTCCCGAGTTCCTAAAATTGCAAGATTTAAAGCAACAGTAGTGTCGCGCGATATACAGGAGATGCTTGCCACTATGGGCAAAGACAAAAGGGTATGTAGCAGTGATTTGCCCGGTAATTGTGCTGCGCCTGATATTCCATCTACCATAATGCAGCCTAAATCCAAGTGCTCTATTTCAGATATAACAATGTTGAAGGATAGCGAAATTCCAATTCAACCGGCCCTTTTGCCGGATCCCAATACTGATCTGAGAAAATTACAATGTGACAAAGATACACAGGCTACAAAAGAAGTGAGCACACTGTTGCCGCGGAGTGATAATTTTACGCCCACTAGCATGCCTTTAGTTATACCTGGGTCAAATTGTTTATTAACTCCTGCTGCCTCGTGTATTCCTTCTATGTGTGGTACATCTTTTAATCCTATGGTTATAGTATTGGCTGACGAGTTTATAAAGGATCAAGACGAACTTGATCACTGTTCTAATTAATCCTTTATTGATAATAATGTGGCGCCTGAGGCAAACTACGAATTACCAGAAATCTCCCACATTTATTCTGATGACGAGAAACATATGTCAGTATCCTCATATATAGCGCCTACTCCCAGACGGTCTCATATTAATCCGAAACCCATCCCTTCTCCTTCCATGCCCCTGCTTTCTTTGCCACTTCCATCTACTGCATGTTTGTCTTCCACAATATTAATTGAAACCACCTTGCATGCTATGAATCTGGCTATATCATCATTGTTTAAATTATGCGAGACCTTGGATGAAAAACTTAAAATCCAGGATAAACAACTTACTAAATTAATTAGATGGCAATCACAGTTACGCCTACAACAGTTGAAATCATTAAATGACATTGCTCTCATTTCTCCTAAAAAATCCAAGTTATCTCCTGCTAAATTATTACAGCAGAAAGCAACCAAGGATTCTCCATTTAATCAATTGGAGAAACCGAAATTGGCCATGGAAAATACGGCTACATCTGCCCAGTTTACCCTACCTACATTCCCACATATTATTCGAGAACTTCATTCCCCTGTTGAGAAGTGTGCTCCTGTATGTCCATTAGCTAATACTGTGTTGCCTTCAGCATCAGTGAAGGTATTACAATCTTCTAAAGAACTATTCACAATTTTTTCAGGTGCTACCCCTGCTAAACAGACTCATACAAGCCCCTTAAGAAAGAAAACAAAAAATCGACCAAAGCAGCATATTCCCTCTTCGATCGCTAAATCATTCATGAAAGGGCTAAAGCTACCTGCCAAAAATAAAATGACCATAGCTGCTAAAGTAGTACGGGATAAATATGCAAAAATCGCTGCCGAGAAAAGCCTAAAAGGGCTTGTAAATGTACAACTTTCAGATGAACACTCGCCCTTAAATAACATTGTGGCCTTGATTGACAATGAATCTGTTGTAATTGATAATCACCCGAAATTAATCACTGCTCCAAGAGTGAATGATCTATTGGATGCTGAATTGTGTTTAAAACGTGCAGAGTTGCGCAAAGAAATAGACCTTTATCTAGACGCTAAAAGCCTTAAACTTCCTTTAGCTGAATCTAATATCACTGATGGATCTAAATTTAAAGATAGTTCTCTTTCTCAAATTGGAGCAAATAAGTCATCTCAACTTAGATTGCCCTCTACAATAAAATCTGTACCACAGCTGCCTTCCCTTCCTTTTTTGGCAGTTGCGAATAAAATGGATCAATGTAATTTATCCTCCATGCCTCCAACCTTAGATTGTATCATAGCTGCGGCCATTGAACAATACATGTTAAAATATCACCAGACTTCTGGTAATAGTGCTGTTACTGTCATGATCTCTGCTTCCAAAAGGTCAGGGTTTTCCCCAACTCCCTTGGAAGCAGATCCATAACCCAGATTCCGAGTGCCAACCAGTCCCAGTTGGGACCTTTTGGACCCAGTCCTGGCGCCAGTGGCACCAGGCTCATAAATATGCCCAGTCCCAGCGCTGGAAGGGCCGGGCTCATAATGCTTGGGTGGACTTACCTGCAGCAGACCATGCTGCTTACTTGCCTGCCAGTTGAGCCTCTGATCCTCTTCTGTTTGGAACTACTTTTCCTGTTGGGTGGGGCAGGAGCCACTCCCTAGGTTCAGAACACTGGAACTCTTCTGGAAAGCAGGAACTCTTTTCTTACCTAGGCGTGGCTGTGGAAGGAGACACCTAAGCACTACAGGAGGCTATTTAAACCACACCCGATGGATGAATCTTGCTTTGCGTTATTCTGCATCCTCTGCAGCAGAACGCTCATCGTGTCTTCTGCATCTGATCCTGGGCCTAAGGAAAAAGGCTTACCATCCTGAATCCAGTCTTCAGCAACACCTATAAAGACAAGAAAGAACAGGTTAGCATTACGGTCTTCAGTGACAGCGCTTCACTTACCTGGTCCATCGGCTGTCACCAACGCCTTGCGCTGCATTCCGGCATCTGAAAGACAAAGGCTTACCTACTCTTCGTGCGTTCCGGAGGTCTTCGCACTGCATTCCGGCATCTGAAAGACAAAAGCTTACCAACTCTTCGCACGCTCCGGAGGCCTTCGGCGCTGCATCCCGCATCTGAAAGACAAAACAAGGTGCGTTTAAAGACATTGGGGAACTTTAATACTCACGTGCCATTACTCCTTTCCACATCTAACCCAGTGGGTATTCCGGCACCCTGCAGCCGCTCCGAACTTGTACCTGCAAAATAAAAAGACAGTTAGAGCGCATCGTGAAGCAGGCAACAAGCGCTTACTTACGTGCTTCCAGGCGCTTCTATTCATCACACGGGCTCCATCTTCAACTCACTTCAGCCCGTCACCCGCCATCGCCGGAACCCTGCAAAACAAGAGACATCATTACTAAAGACTTTTAAAGACATTAGAAGTACTCGAAACTTACCGTTCGTGCAGTAAACGACGGACAGTAGTCCTCTGAAGTCAAGAGGCCTGCTCCCCTTATCCAGTGAAGAAACTTGTTACAGCACCCTGCCCCGAGGCAGATGGAGAGCACGGCGTTCACTTACCTAAGGTGAGAGCGTTAACCTTTGGGGTTCTACAGGAGAAGAGAAAGGGAAGAAGAGAGAGACATTCAATAACCCAGTTCATTAATCCCATATTTTCTATCTGCAGACATCTTACCCTTCGAGTCAGACATACAGTGCACAGAGGTCCAGCCCAAAGAGCCAGCCGTGTGTTACACATCACCTTTGAAGATACGGTATACGCCCAGTCAAGACCGGCGCCTCTACGGGAATCAGGTGAGCGTTACAGAACGCAAAGCCTACCGCAAAACTCCCGTCCAGGCGCTATGGAAACCTCGGATACCGACCAGCTAGCCCAGTTACTTGGGGAACTAAGGGCAGAAGTGCATGCAGCCCGTCAGGAAACGAACGCTCTAAGAAGGGAACTGATTATTTCCAAGGAGCGAACAGATGATCTCGCTAGACAATTGCTACAGTCACAAGCCGGACAGACCCCGTTACCCGCATCTGGGGGAAATCTTCCTTCTACATCCTCTATGAATCCAGTGCAGATCAACCTACCTGGGAATGTACCTCTGGCTCCGCCCGAACGATTTTATGGTGACCCAAAGAGGTTTGCAGTATTTATCAATCAGTGCCGGTTGCATTTCTTATGCCGGCCAGCAGCCTTTCCAACTGATCAAGCTAAAGTAGCTTTCGTGCTTTCGTACCTTAGTGGCAATGCGGCAGACTGGTCGATCCCTCTAGTAAATCAAGATGATCCGGTCCTCCATGATTTTCAAGCTTTTCAGCTCAGTATGGAAAAACTGTTCGCAAGACATTCACAGGGGCAGGCCTTGGACAATGAGCTTCTTTCGTTGCGACAAGGTAATCAAGACCTTTTGGCTTATATTGCGTCTTTCAACAGACTGATAGTGGAAACTCAATGGCCTGAGGACAAAAGGATTACGCTGTTTTATAGAGGTCTACGTGGAGAGTTCAAAGATGTGTTAGCCCAAGTAGTGAATCCCCCACAAGATTGTTCGGACTATATAGACTTAGTCGTTCAAATAGATCACAGACTGCAGAACAGGAAGGCCGATCGTTCCAAGTTTGATGCTCGAGTATTTTCCAAACCGCCAACTCCTTCCAAAGGAGTAGACTCCGGGGAACCCATGCAAATAGGGGGCCTGAAAGGTCCTCTAACACAAAAGGAGCGGGAAAGGAGAAAACAGTTGCAATTATGCCTCTATTGCGGAAACTCAGGGCACTTTCTTCGAGACTGTCCGGTGAAACCTGCCAAGAAGGCAGTAGGAGCTGCAGTTACCAAAGTTACAAACTCTGAGCAGGGAAACAACCTCGCCCGACAAGAATAGAGGTCCTCTTGCCGAGCGTGAAAACCAGTTCCGTGACCTCGCATTTCGTGATACCTATGGTCCTCATTAGCCCTGATAATCCGGATCGATTACATGCAATTGAAGCTTACGTTGACAGCGGTGCCATCGGCAATTATGTGGATCATGAAATGGTTTTGAGGATGAATCTAACTCTTTGTCCCAAGGCTGTAAAGGACGTCATTACTACGGTGGATGGAACGGAGATAGCCTCCGGACCAGTAACACATACCACTCAAGAAGTGACGCTAGTAAGTCAAGATGGACACCATGAGAAGATCGTGTTCGATGTGATCAAGGCTCCTCAGTTTCAGATTATTCTAGGAATACCTTGGTTAGAGAAACACAATCCTCTGATCGATTGGCGAGCAAGAACGGTCCAGTTTCCAGAATGTGTCTCTACTTGTCACCCTCCACCTGGTGTTGCACTGGCAGCAATTTCTTCAGAGACTCCCCAGTTACCTCCCGAATACCTAGAATACCAAGATGTTTTCCGGAAGGATCAGGCTAACTCTCTACCTCCTCATAGGTCTTATGACTGCCAGATAGACCTGATACCTGGATCTACTCCTCCTTGTAGTAGAATGTATGCCCTCACCGAGCCTGAGAACCTTCACCTTCGACAATACCTGGATCAATACCTGGCAAATGGGTTTATTCGTCCTTCCAAGTCCCCTGCTTCTTCAGCTTTGTTCTTCGTTCCAAAAAAGGAAGGAGACCTTAGAACTTGTATAGATTATCGCTCCCTGAACCAGATCACCGTCAAGAATAGATATCCGTTACCTTTGATCCCTGAACTCCTGGACCAAGTCAGAAAAGCATGCATATATACAAAGCTGGATCTTAGAGGAGCCTACCACTTGGTACGAGTAAAAGAGGGCGATGAATGGAAGACGGCCTTCCGCACCAAATATGGGCTATTTGAATATCAGGTCATGCCCTTCGGACTTTGCAATGCCCCGGCCGCCTTTCAATATTTTATGAACGATGTCCTCAGAGAGCTCATAGAGGTGTGTGTTGTTGTTTACATTGACGACATCCTCGTTTATTCTTCATCGGAATCTGAACATCGGAAACACGTGAAAATGGTCCTCGAAAGATTGCGTCAACACAAACTTTTCGCTAAGTTGGAAAAATGTGTTTTCAACGTGACTGAAGTTGAATTCTTGGGATTCATATTATCACCTAGCGGAGTGCGTAAGGATTCAAAGAAGGTCGATGCAGTTCTCAAATGGCCATCACCATCCTCTGTAAAAGGTGTGCAAAGCATGTTAGGCTTCGCTAAATTTTACCGCAGGTTTATCCCTGAATTTTCTCGAATAGTCCAGCCCATCACTGCCTTGTTAAAGAAAAACAAACGTTTTGAATGGTCTACCGAGGCGGAACAAGCTTTCCAGGATTTGAAGACTAAATTTATCTCTGCACCAATCTTAAAACACCCTCACCCCGAACTCCCCTACATCGTGGAAACTGATGCTTCAAGCCTTGCCATGGGGGCAGTTCTATCACAAAAGGACCCGGTAACCAATCAGTTGCATCCCGTGGCATTTTGGTCCCGCAAATTCTCGCCTCCTGAAATCAATTACACGATTACTGACAAGGAACTTCTGGCTATCAAGTCTGCCTTTAAGGCTTGGCGGCATTATCTCCTGGGGGCCCGACACACCGTTACTGTGATTACGGATCACCGAAACCTGCAATATTTGAAAACCGCAAAAGCCCAATCCTCTAGACAACTCCGTTGGGCATTATTCTTTGCCGAGTTTGACTTCATAATTACCTATCGACCTGGTACAAAAAACGGTAAAGCTGATGCCCTTTCTCGGATGGGAGTGGAAGAACACTTGATCAACCCTAAACCTGTACCAATCATTCCCGAACAAAGAATTCTGGGTGTAATCGCCACACAATCCATAGAGGAAGTTAAGGATAAAGCCAGGCAACTTGTAACTCCAGCAGACATACAGAATTGGCATCTGCAGGGAAAGGACTTTGCAGTAAAGGACAACTTATTGTATTTCCAAGAACGATTATACCTGCCCAGCACAGATTTACAGAAAAAAGTAATCTCTTGTTATCACGATTCTTTAATGGAAGGACATCCCGGTATGGCCAAGACCTCAGAAAAGATCAAGCGCTACTTCTGGTGGCCGTCTTGGAAAAAGATATCAGAGACTTTATAAAATCCTGTGGAGTATGCGCCCAAAACAAGAGTCAAAAGGAAAGACCAGCAGGCCTCTTACGCCCTATTGACATCCCACCTCGCCCTTGGCATACGCTTTCTATGGACTTCATCACCGATCTACCTCCATGCTCCGGATACAATACGATTCTAGTAGTCGTGGACTTATTCTCCAAGATGGCGCATTTCATTCCGCTCAAAGGCTTGCCAACAGCAGCAACTCTGGCCCGAGAATTTCTCGAAAACATCGTCCGACTGCACGGTTTTCCTTCGGTTCTAATTTCGGATCGAGGTAGTCAATGTATTTCTCATTTTTGGCGAAGTTGCTGTCGGTCGGCTCAAATTGATGTGAGACTATCGACCAGTCACCACCCTCAGACCGACGGACAAACCGAGAGGACCAATCAAACTCTGGAACAGTATTTACGCTGCATGCTGCAACAAACTGAAAAAACCTGGAAAGACATCCTTTGGATAGCCGAATATGCCTACAATAACTCTGTCCATTCGGGAACTGGGAAAACCCCGTTTTTTCTTTTATACGGCAGTCACCCTCGAACCTCGGAGTTGGATCCCCTCCAAGATCTTGAAACACCAGCAGTAGACTACCTGCATTCTACAATCACCCAAGCCTTTAAGGAAGCTGTTTCTCACCTTCAAAGGGCTAAAGAACAATACAAGAAAGGAGCAGATCAACATCGGAAGGAAGCCCCTCAATATCAAGTAGGGGATCAAGTCTGGTTATCCACCAAATATCTACCTCTAAAAGGGCCACGCACATTCAACCCAAGATACCTTGCTCCCTATTCCATCACTACCATAGTAAACCCAGTAGCGGTCAAGTTGGACTTGCCCCCGCACATGAAGATACATCCGGTCTTCCACGTCTCTCTATTAAAACCCGTGCAACCTCAAACCCGACTAACTAAATCTCCAAAACCCATCCTAGTTGATGGAGAACTCGAGTTTGAAGTCAAAAGCATTCTGGACTCCAAGATCTCCAAATCTAAACTATTTTACCTAATTGACTGGAAAGGCTACGGCCCCCAAGAGAGATCCTGGGAACCTGCTGAATATGTCCACGCTCCTCGCCTAATCAAAAGATTTCGCCGAACATTTCCTGACAAGCCAAAACCCCCGGAGAAGCCCGGTTTGGGAGGGGCCTTGAGGGGGGGTACTGTCATGATCTCTGCTTCCAAAAGGTCAGGGTTTTCGCAACTCCCTTGGAAGCAGATCCATAACCCAGGTTCCGAGTGCCAACCAGTCCCAATTGGGACCTTTTGGACCCAGTCCTGGCGCCAGTGGCACCAGGCTCATAAATATGCCCAGTCCCAGCACTGGAAGCGCCGGGCTCATAATGCTTGGGTGGACTTACCTGCAGCAGACCATGCTGCTTACTTGCCTGCCAGTTGAGCCTCTGATCCTCTTCTGTTTGGAACTACTTTTCCTGTTGGGTGGGGCAGGAGCCACTCCCTAGGTTCAGAACACTGGAACTCTTCTGGAAAGCAGGAACTCTTTTCTTACCTAGGCGTGGCTGTGGAAGGAGACACCTAAGCACAACAGGAGGCTATTTAAACCACACCCGATGGATGAATCTTGCTTTGCGTTATTCTGCATCCTCTGCAGCAGAACGCTCATCGTGTCTTCTGCATCTGATCCTGGGCCTAAGGAAAAAGGCTTACCATCCTGAATCCAGTCTTCAGCAACACCTATAAAGACAAGAAAGAACAGGTTAGCATTACGGTCTTCAGTGACAGCGCTTCACTTACCTGGTCCATCGGCTGTCACCAACGCCTCGCGCTGCATTCCGGCATCTGAAAGACAAAGGCTTACCTACTCTTCGTGCGCTCCGGAGGTCTTCGCACTGCATTCCGGCATCTGAAAGACAAAAGCTTACCAACTCTTCGCACGCTCCGGAGGCCTTCGGCGCTGCATCCCGCATCTGAAAGACAAAACAAGGTGCGTTTAAAGACATTGGGGAACTTTAATACTCACGTGCCATTACTCCTTTCCACATCTAACCCAGTGGGTATTCCGGCACCCTGCAGCCGCTCCGAACTTGTACCTGCAAAATAAAAAGACAGTTAGAGCGCATCGTGAAGCAGGCAACAAGCGCTTACTTACGTGCTTCCAGGCGCTTCTATTCATCACACGGGCTCCATCTTCAACTCACTTCAGCCCGTCACCCGCCATCGCCGGAACCCTGCAAAACAAGAGACATCATTACTAAAGACTTTTAAAGACATTAGAAGTACTCGAAACTTACCGTTCGTGCAGTAAACGACGGACAGCAGTCCTCTGAAGTCAAGAGGCCTGCTCCCCTTATCCAGTGAAGAAACTGGTTACAGCACCCTGCCCCGAGGCAGATGGAGAGCACGGCGTTCACTTACCTAAGGTGAGAGCGTTAACCTTTGGGGTTCTACAGGAGAAGAGAAAGGGAAGAAGAGAGAGACATTCAATAACCCAGTTCATTAATCCCATATTTTCTATCTGCAGACATCTTACCCTTCGAGTCAGACATACAGTGCACAGAGGTCCAGCCCAAAGAGCCAGCCGTGTGTTACACATCACCTTTGAAGATACGGTATACGCCCAGTTAAGACCGGCGCCTCTACGGGAATCAGGTGAGCGTTACAGTTACATGTGATGAAGGCGGGCAGAAATTACCTTCATCTATTGTTACTTCGAATCTAAACCAAACTGTATTCGCTGCTTCTAATTTAAAGCAAATTCTGTTTGGTCTTACTGAACAGGTAAGCTCCCATGCGATACCCACTACGAACTCGGAGAGTACTCAAAATAGACAGAAAAAACCTGATGTAAAAAAAAATCTCCATTCCCTAATTATTAAATGTAGGCCTTTGCCTTATCATTCATAGGATTTGAATAGTGCTAGCCTTTTAGCCATTTTTGGTGATATATATGCATTGGAGGATATTAATTCGGGTGACATTGAACAAGTTGAATTCTTAAATAACAACAACCTGTCTTTAGTGCGACTCTGGCTCCGCTCAAGAGTGGTTTTAAATACTCTTTGGGCCGCTCGCGCAGCCTTGTGGGATCTGGGCTTTGATCTAGCTATTGACCATCAAAGAAGCTCTGTTATTTCAGTTCCATGTAAAGATGCACAAGTAACATTGGGTGCCTCTACTAAAGCAGATTTGAGTGGCTCACAATGCAAACAACAGTGTAAATGTCGGTGCTCTGCCTCTCAGGCTTAATATCTCCCCTAGTAAGCAACTTTCATTATTAAGCTGGAATACTAGAGGCTTCAAACATCTTCTATCTGATGCTGCCATTAAACTAAGAGAGTACAATTTTATATTATTACAGGAAACATGGCTAACTAACTGCCCGTCGTGGGATGGTTATTATCCCATCCTAAATCCTGCTATTTCTGCTATTAAAGGTCGCCCAATGTCTGGTCTGTTGATGATGTTGAAAACAACTCCATCCATGAGTGTTATCTCACATGAAATCTTGACCCCATATATCCAGTTAGCTCAACTATCCATTGACGATTGTCAGTATTCTCTGATTAATACATATTGGAATCCAGCTGCTTTCTCCACCGATTCCTACTTGCGCTCTCTTGAGCGCACATGGGAAAAAATATACCAATACAAGAAACAAATGCACATAATTTTAGCGGGAGATTTAAATCTCCATTGTTTAAATAATAGTAAAGCATTATCTGACGATCGAGTACGAAGCTGGAATGCGTTTATACAGTCGAAAGATATGTTCATGGTAAATGGATCATTTCCTGAGGATTCTCCTCCCCACCCGACATGGAAAAGGGGCAGTTCTGTGGCTACCATTGACTTCATTTATGTTAGCCGTTCATTGTTCTATCTCCTGAAGGGGTTTCAGGTCTTGCCATCCTCGGCTAGTGACCATAATATGCTGCATCTCCACTGGCCACTGAACTCTGGTGATCAAGGAATTGCTTCACTTGTGTCTTCTATAACAATGGAAGGTACTATTGATGTAAATCCTGGTCGAAACCGCTTACGATGGTCCAGTACCAAACTATTGCATTTTACAGATTGTCTTAAAATATCATGTAAAACCTTGCTAAATTATTGGAATTCTGATATTGATTACACAAAACTAATGTATCAATTTGCCGGTTCTACTAAGATAACAAGATCTTCAGTTGCAGCACATTCTTATAATCAAGATATGCAGAAAGCAAAAGCTCTATTTCGAAAAAATAAGAAAGCGGTCCAATCTCTACCAGTTGACCAGCGCTGGCCTGCTCTTAAAGCAATTAAAACCAAACATAGGAATTGGAGAAGAACTTATCGCTCGCTATTATATCAAAAAGATGGTGAGGCAATGTTGGTTAAAGTGCTGACAAAAAAACTCTGCAGGATGTTGGTCATTAATAACAGACACATATAACAGCACTCAATGTCAAATGCAGATTAATGATGTTGCTTCTTCCATATGGATCTCCCATTTTGCTGGTCTTTATGCTCTTCTCCCTTCTACTAATTGCGTACCTTCTGTAAAACTTGAGGGATCCTTCTCAATAGATTTTACAATAGACGATATTCTTTATCTTATCCACAAAGCTAGTAGATCCCGTGCTCCAGGCCCTGATGGGCTTTCTAATGCCATGCTAAAAGAATTTCCGGATTTATGGGCTCCCATCCTGTTTGAAATCTTCTCTCAAGTTGTAATTACCCAAAAGATCCCTAAATCGTGGTGTACTTCATTGATTGTACCCATTTATAAAAAAGGCGATAGACAAAACCCGCAAACTATAGGCCAATCGCCTTATTAGATGTTCCAGGGAAAATCTTTGCTTCACTAATTTTAAGAGATCTCCAACAATGGATCAACTCATCGAACATGAGAGATAGGTTCCAGACAGGATTTGTGGCTGGTAAGGGAACGGCCATAAATATCGTCTCCTTGACTGCAATCAAGGCTCTCTGCTGTCAGCACAGGCAACCGTTATTCGTTGCCTTTGTAGACTTCAAGGAAGCATTCGATTCTATAGACCGTAATCTAATGCTGCATAAACTGCTGCTGTTGGGCTGCCCTTATTCACTGGTCAAGCTGATTTCTATCTTTCATGAAAATACATCAGTTCATATCCGTCTCACTCGCGATGGGATGCTAACTCCTCCCATCTCAACATATCGAGGACTGAAGCAGGGATGCATCCTGGCAGCTACTATATTTAACCTATTTATCCTTGATATGGGTGAAAAATTTCAGAATGTTAACTCTGATGCTCCCAAACTAGACCAAGAACAGATACCATGGATCCTTTATGCGGACGATCTTGTTCTATTGTCAAAAACTCCGGCAGGTTTGCAACGTTTGATTAATGGGTTATCGGAGTATACTGTAGAAAATGCCATGTCTATAAACTTAACGAAAACTCAAATTATGATATGCCAAAATCGTAAAATAGCAAAATACTCTTAATTCATGTGGTATATAAAAAAGGAGCAAGTTTTCTCAACTTCGATATATAGATACTTGGGTATTATGATCAGCCAGGGTAACAATGATAAAGTGTTCCAAAAAGAACTTGAATTGAAATTGCAAACCCTTATCTCCCAATCTAGGGTTATTTTATATAAGTTTGGAAAGTTTACGTGCAATCATATAATATCATTCTATTCCATGAAAGCAAAACCCATTATCTCGTATGGCTCTGAAGCTGTATCGATGTTGCCCCGTTTAGTGTGGGATCGATTAGAGGGTAAATACTGGCGCTCAATTCTTAATTTGCCTACCTGTGTCCCCATTGCAATGATTCGTTTTGAATTAGGGCTGCTATCGTTATACAGTACTATCGCATGGAAATTGATAGCTCTGTTGAGAAAATGCATCCTGTCATTGAAATGTGTAGATATATCCTGTATTTTGGGTAAATATTTACTATATTCAGATCATCAATACCCAAAATGCTGGTTAAATACAGCTATAAATATCCTTTCTGATGCGGACATCTCTTTAAATACTTTAATCCACAATCCAACGCAAGCTAAAATTAAACTGTATCGGCAAGATTGGATATATACCTTGGAAAAATGTTCCCATTCTAAAGACTGGAACATTGCCCAGTTTGGCCACAAGAAATTTAGAGTTGTAGAATCTTATATCTTAAAATATCCATCTCCAAAATTTAGAGATGACTATATTCGTTTTCGTCTAAATTTGTGGCATACAAAGGACATTTTATTTAGGCGAAAACTAATAGATGCCAGTGAGAACATCTGTCGATTTTGTAAGGACCCTGATACCGCAGAAACGTTGAAACATGTCATCGCCTACTGTCCTGCATTATATGCTATACGTCGTAAGTACTATTTCCATTGCTTTAAAGCGCAAATGATAACCGATATGGAAGAATTATGGCTACTGATTTTTGGTGCAAAGAGAATGTCAATTAGATTAGCAACAACAGGTTTTTTAAATGAATTATACCAAAAGTAATTGTGAATGCTTTTATGAGGGGAAGGTGATGGAAAGGAAGGAAAGAAAGAAAAAGGGGAAGGAAGGGAAAAGAAACAAAAAAAAAATAAAAATGAAGAAATAAAATGCTGCTATTAAGGTTTTATATACATTGGGTGCTAGGTGTAAAATATTGAAATGTGTTATATACTGATGAATTGAATTGTAATATGTTTATGATATGTTTTTATTCATTTTTGTAATTATTGAAAGGTTGTTTCATACAGCCAAACAATAAATAAAAACAATAAAATTATTCATCATTAGCAGAGGCGCTTGCACCACAGAAATCTCACTCTTGCTTCCTACTGTGAAACCCAATAGAGGTATGGGTTTACCACCAGACAAGGCTGGGTGCCGTGCTGGTTAAGGACAATTAATTGCTGGTTCCTTTCAGAATGGATATTGGATATTTTTGGTAGCATGGAATCCTTGTGTAGATCTGTAAACTGGGACTCTATTATTTAATGTGATATCTTTCTATAGCTATGTATTTTCTTGTTTGAAAAAACAGTTGAAGTGATGTTAAGGTTTATGATCTCCAGATATTCTTCAGTTGATCTTAGCTAATCATCCTTATTATATCATATCATAGCCTTAACTAAATAGCAAGAAAGAGTGTGATGCGTGGATCGAACCATGGACCCCTGAAGGCACCACTGAGCAGTTGCATGAATGCACTTCAGAGAAGAACCTCAAAGCTGATCTTGTTTTGTCTTTTAGAATTTTTTACATTCTGTATAAAACATTGAAAGGAACCAAAATTAGAATACAATGAATTCATTAAGCTGTTCATTCATTCACACAAACAACATCACAGATGACATCACCAATGCCACCATCAATTACATCACATAACATATGATCTCACTGATGACATCAGTTGTGACATTAACACTGTCATCTCCAAAGTCTTCTGTGACTATATCACTCACAAGCATACACATCATCAGTAGGATGATATATTGGACTCAAGACTCACACCCAACTTTGAGGCTCAGTGTAGTTGTGAGTACTTTATGTATATTATTATACGAGGTGTTGCCTTAAATGCATGCTTTGTATGAATATGCCATGCATGCATTCGTCAAGAAGCAAAGTATGCGGCCCATTATGTCTTGTGTGCACATTTCTAGTTCCTGTTTATGGCACTAACTCTTGCTAACAGGCAGTGTGGCCTTTGTATATTCCTTTCCGTGCAAATCCGCTTTGTACACCTCTCTTAACATTTTCATACTTGATATTTGTCTGCCCTGTATGTACCCTAACCACACCCATGCCTCCCATCAACTTCTCACTTATGAGGCTACCAGAGTGTTACGAAATCCCCTCGCCTCGGTGCCTCCGCCGTATGGCAACGCTGGAGGTTACCATGGAGACGGGGACTCCCATTCTCACAGTCCCGATTCCGTGGAAGTCACGTGACTTCACTGTCACGTTTACGGTGGGATAGGCTCCGCCCCCCTACACCTGAGAGGTGTTCAAAAGAAGCCCGCGGAGACCAGAACGCTGCTTCTAATTAGCGTTACTTTACTGGACTTACCTTGTGCTGATCTGTATATTGATCTTGGATTTCCTTCATCGACCCTTCTTTGCCTGTTCCTTGGATTTGTCGACTCGGCTTCTTCGACAGTGGTCTCGTCCGTCTGACGAACCCCTTCCCTACGGGCCCCATCCCAAACTTCCCTTCCGCTGGCTCCGCTGTGTATTTCCTTATCACTGCAATCCCTTCCAGCCTTGTGCAAGCGGCGCTGTGAATTCCCAGCCGCCCAGACCCTCCAGCCTTGCGCAAGAGGCGCTGTGAACTCCCAGCCGCCCAAAAATCTCTATTCATCACGTTTCATAGCTGCTTAAGAAGAACTGCTGCCTTTCATCCCTAAAGTAAGACTGTTCTTTCTTTATCTATCTCCTTTGTCAGTACTGTTGTATATTCGTTCATGTTTCTCAGGATTGAGATTTGAGTTACTGTGCCTGCCCTGCTTTCCTTTGGATCAACTTAACTGGAATACTTCAACATCATAAGTGATTACTGTGCACCTGAACGCTATCCTGAACCAGTGCACCATCCCGGACCTAGTTGCGTCCCTCGTGCCATTCGGGGTAGTATTGCATACTAATTACCTATTTTTTATTTTATCCTGACGTTGATTTTCCTATCTCTAACTCTCTCCTATTAGGGTAAGCTGTCCAACTATATTCTGTACATTCTGGGATTCTGTACGGGCATAATTAAGGTTAACCCAACATTTTTCTTTTTCTCCTTTCTTAGTAGTTGCCTCTCGACTACTCTTCTTGATACCTTTTCCAAGCCTTATCAAGCCTTCTTTTCAGGTATTGTTCTCTCTTGCAAACACCGTACTTGTGTTGTGTTACCCAATCATTGCCTTGTAACAGTGTTTCCTTTTTTCCACAGCTTGGTATAGCAGTGTGGGTATCTCCGCTCTTTTGGGTAACCAATTCCTTTGCTTGTATTAACTCAAACAACAAAGGGGTGTGTTGCATTAAAGAGCTCCTCAGGTTGAGGAGGTCTGGTTCTGGAGAGTTCAATATCTTGAACATACCAGCTTAGACTGAAGGCTTACCGGAGCTGCTCCCTCTATCCTAGTGTCCAAAGGTCGAGCAACGCCCGACCTGTTCAACTAGCGGTGAGTAACACAGAGACACTCATGTCACCCATGTTATTTTCGGGACACGCACCAGTATTTGGTGGACTGGAAGGGGTATGCCCTGTGCGACAGGTCATAAGAAACCTGTGGCTAACGCCTGTGACCTGGTGTTGGTACGCCGATTCCACTGAAAGCACCAACCCAAGCACTTGGGGAGCAGGCATACTGTCAGATCTTTATTGCGACCATGGTCGCCATGGCAATTCTGGTGGTGTTGTTTGGCTTTGTTGAGGCAGAATGGGACAATCTTCTTCAGTCCCCAACCAAGATGGCAGCAGTGTTTGGACACGCTGCCACACTCAAGATGGTGGAGATCACCGAAATGTCACGCTGTACACAATGCATTCTGGAACTGACCCCCAGAGTCTGAATGGTACTGCCAGTATAAGAAGCCATCTCACGAGAGCAGGCTCGGACTGGCCCATAGGGCAATAGGCCCATGGCCGAATCAAAAACAGAAAAGGCTGGTGTGGGCAAGTTTTTGGGGTGAAAGATGGTGACTTTTTTGGCCAATATGGGCCAGCAGTTTCATGAGTTACATCACTATGCAGCTAGTAGTTTTGACCAGTGTTACTGAATAAATATTCTTTAAAATGCACAATTTGCATCACAATTTATCAAAAAAGATCTCCCTTGGGTTCTATGCAGTCATAAAAGGAATGAATGGCCCTTTGCAACTGTGGGCCACTTTTTCATTAGTGCCTGAGACAATTTTATGGCCCAGTCCGACCCTGCCTGGGAGCTGCCTTGCATCACAAGCCCAGGTCAGTCCTTCCCTGTGTGGACACTCCTAGTATTTTCTTGCTTCCCGTCCTTGTGATCTTCTCCTTCTCCTCTTGTTTTTGCTCCCTTCTCCATGTCTTCCTGGGTTGCCTCCCGACGTCCAGCTGCTCCCTAGACTTCATCTCCAACCTGTTGCTCTCCGAACTCCCGCTAATCCCTCTTTGCCAGGACACCCTTTTTAAGGGTTTTCTTCTACAGAGGGTTCACCTTGGTGGTCACTCCTGGTTCACGGTTTATTCTTGTCCTCACTCCAGGATAGAACTGTGTTCCTGGAGTGACTTTCATGCTCTTCCTGGCCTCACGCATATTAGGTCTGTGACAGATCAGGCTGACAGGCTGATTTATTATCACCCACCAGTCGGAAGTTAACCAGTGGTCGAAGTGAGCGGGAGTGGTTGGGAGAGGTGCTCCTCTACTTTTTTAAATTAAGTTTTACTGCTCCTATACTTTTATTTTAAAAAGAAACCGTTCCGGAACGGTTTTGTTTTACAATAACAGTGTAGGAAGAGGTTGAAACTTGCCCTTTCAGTGCACTGCACTGAACGTTTCCTTAAACAGCAGGTGCATGTATTTGGTGGTTTGTATTGTGTGTGGGAGGTGGTGAGGTGATGGGGTTTGTGGGGAGTGGGTGCAAGCTAGCAGGGCACATAGTTCCACTACTTCTTTTCGTACCATTCGACCACGGGAGTTAACCGCCTGGGGTTGAACCTTCAAAAGGCTCTGACTTCTCCTTTCTTCTCTTTAGCTCCTAGCTCTTATCATGACAGTTTATGCTGGCATGTGGTCGTGATTCTTCTAATCACCAGATGTAATCAGCTGCACTTAATGCCAAGGACGGGGGCTCACTGGATAACATGGGTGTTTGCAATAAAGTTTACATTTTGAATATCATATATTTTGGTAACGCCTTCAAGGAAAATTGGCAGCCCACTGCTGGCTTTTATCTGCTGTCCTCGATCAGCTGTATTCACCACGAGATTGAACAACATTGGTTTTGCAAACATTTTTACAGTACGACTTCAGATTAAGCATCATACGCCCTGCTCATTACAGTTGCAGCCGATTAGTACTTGCTAAGTAACACTTAACACCTTCGACAAAGCACTATTTTCTTCCTTGCTGTCAGATATTCAAGATAGCAGACTTTCAAAGTTCAAGGTAACATGGTGTATTAAATGAGAATTATTTAAGTAACTGTCCGTGTTACAGTTTTCAAAGAGTTGGCCTACCGGAGAATTTATACATGGTATTTTTAAATCACAGTATGCAAAGAATCTTTTTAAAATAACAATTGTGTTTAACAAATAGCTCACTATGTTTTTGAATCCTGCATTCTCTGCTTAAAATAACAAAAATCTAAAAAGCAGATAATGGCTGTTTTTACACATACTCATTTTAGCATTACGCAGGAAGAAACCATTTCAATGCAATGGGTAAATGAGCAATCTATACAAATAAAAATGTAAATGTTCGTTTGTTCAAAACCTTAAATCTCCGAAAGTTCTTCACTGATTGCTTTGAAATTTTGACACAACATTGCATTCGAATAGGCGCGTGTTATTATATACCTACTATACATAGATGTCACACCTGTGACATTTAAAAACATGTTTTTTCAGAAAAACAGCGCCATCTGTTGGACGTAAAAGCAACAGATGCTATGCTAAACATTTTACTGCAAACCAGCGCCATCTGTTGGATGTAAAAGCAACACACGCTGGCTCAAATACATGCCACTGAGGAAGCAGCAGAGCGACGTGTAGCCAGACTTTAGGATGCACGGTTGCGAGCACGGTGATCGCGTTCTGCAGCTTCAGATCTGCTTCGAACGTGACAGGCTGATAGTGGCTGAGCAGATCAGCGTCAAACACAACTCCGTGCTCAGCAATCACACGATTATGATCGCCTTGCATTCCGGTACAACCCAGCTGATGATTATAATTTGAGCCGGCATGTTCTCTTCGGCACCATGACTGAAGTGTGTCCTTATTGGAAGGCTCTGAAATTTGATGGAGAAACAAAAGGAATGTGTTGCGCCACCGGGAAAATTAAACTGCCTCAACTTGGAGAACCTCCAGAGCCATTAAAAACTACCCACAAGCATTGTGAAATGAAACATATTACAAACGTGCACTTTCTCTTTTCTTTCTTTTCCTTTTAACCAGACTGAGCCACAGCAATGCATGGCCAGGGACAGCTAGTACAATAATATAAATGAAACCTTGTGTAGATCTTCTACTATGCGCAGTCTGCATAGAAACAAATGTATTTTAAACGTAACAGGGCTTAGTGGCGGTGTCAGCACTTCCATGTTTCGGGAGGATAGCTCATGGGCAACGTGCTTGCCTTGGAAGCAAGACAAAACAGAGCAACGCAGGCTCGATCCCCGGATCCGTGCTTAGAAACCTCTGGGTATTAAACGCGCGTTATAAATAACATATGGTATCATGTGTCATTTGCAGATGACGTATATGTACTTCATTCAGCGTCAAATGCAATGAGGATTTGCAAATGAGGATTGGGGCTCAGGGCATGGCGGTGACATGAGGAGAAGTGCCTAGCGAGCCGTGAATGCGCCGGTGGCAGTTGTGAGAAAAGTAGCAGATGGCGAAGGTAAGTGTATGGTTTACCATGGAAAGCCAGACTTACGGTATGAAATGCTGGGGTAAGATGACCTGTGGAAAAGGGACGAAACTGGTTAACAAGGGTTACAAATCCTGCACACAGTATAGTAGCCCATGAGAACTTAACAGTGTAGTTGGATTTTGCATCTCAATAGTTGTTAGTACTTAATTTCATGTTCGATTTTTTGACTTAGAGGATGATAGTAAAATAGTTTTTCACATAGAGTTTTACACCAGATACGTCCCAGTTCAAAGAGCTGTAATTATAGCTGTTACACTTAGCCATTTGAATGGTACGCAGTTTACTACACTCAGAAGGGGGAAGGGCGGAGGTACATACATTGATTGACCTAAAAGGAATTCAATGCATCTTACCTTTCTTTTTCTCACATTATCACATGTGAAACTCACGGACCGGAAACCGCCATCTTCTGCTAATCTTATCTGTTGATCGATCACCCTAAATTCAAGTGTCCTCGCAGCAGTAATTCCGATCACCCAACCCCTCAAGCTGACATCACTAGCCAAAACTATGTGCTGCACCTATTTTCATGACGTTCGTGGACAGCGTAGCCAAACATGCAAATCCAGGAAGATCAACACACACATCCACACACATCGTGAAAGTTCATTTTATTTTTTGAAAAAGAAGAAAACAACTTATACTTTTAAGTAAATACCAATAGTCAGGAATGTAACAAGTAGTTATATTTTTAAAATGATTCTCAAAATAAAAGATGACATTCATGAAAACATTGAAATACTTTTGCAAATACAAAACATGACACACTTTAAATTTCTTCCAAAACTGTCAACTTCCATCAAATCTCGTCCATTGCCTTGATCGATCTAATAATCCCTGTATTTGCATTGTGAAGTCAAAGTTCCATGTGGTTAAATCTAGTGCACTTATGTTCCATCTCTGATGTTTGATCAACGCACATGGTGTTTCGTTTGTGAGAACAAAGGACTCCTTACACTTTGGAATGCAACATTTTGCTATCCGCACGTATTCATATAATAAAGGCTGTCATGTTGCTCCGTACCACTGCCACTGAAAATGGACAAACTGGTGCCCAGAGTATGGATATTACAGTTCCGTTATTGATGGTTATTGTCCAGTTTGCTCCACAGGAAGGCTGTATCCATGACAAATGCACATCCCAATGACGTAGCTATGTAAATTTGGAAATGCAAAAATACATTTTAGTACCCAGTTTCAAAAATAATATGCACAGTACATATATATGTTGAATAACCATTTATGGTAAAATGTACATGTACAATGTCTGGTCTTTGAATCAACTTGATCATCAGTACAGCACATCGTTAATCATCAAGCACACAGCACACATGCCAACATCAGTCGCAAAAATATTATGTAAACGCTTTCTTACATTATTTTTTGATTTTCCATTCTCTCTTTTGTGAAGGCATCATCAAGCAAGACATGGACAACAGATTCAAAGTTCAAAATAAAGCACTTTATTAACATAAATGTCAGGATGGAAAAAGGCCTAACTAGCCCTATGCTAAGGTGAGATTTCCCTACCTAAATGAAACTAAGGAAAGTCTGAGTCAAAGAGTTCAACTTAAAAGTATGTCTGTGTCCAAAACCTATACTTGCCTTCACAACTAAATCTATACAATGTGTTGGGATGCCAGCAACCAAAAGGAACAGGCCCTGATTCATGGAATGGTGCTTTGCGGGCAGAATGGCACGCAAATCCCTGTTTTACACGCAAATAATTCCATGAATTAGGGCCACAGTGTTCAACATAAAGTTCAGAGCTTCTTCCAGCTTGCAGCTTCCTTTCAGCTCCCTTCCCCAAGTGTAAAACAGTTCCACAAAAAATCTCAAAATTACTTTCTTAGGTTCAAGGTGATGCAGTTTTAAACAATCCTCTGGGTTCCCTTCCCCAGGATCGAAGTAACACAGTTCAAACACAAAAGAACGCTGAGGCTCCGTCCTCAAGTCAACAAATAGAGTTTCTCAAGTTTCAGGGTTCCCTTCCCCAAGACTTTAATTTCATCACCACACGTGTCCTTGTCTTCTTATGACTCTCTTTCACATTTAAGCCCCTTTTCCATACTCTGTTTTCCCATGGGCATCTTAAGGGTTTAACTTAAGGGTTTCAGTTAATTCTATATTTTGCTTTCAATGTATATTGATGCCGTTTGAAGCTTTTACTCAATTTGGTATTCAATACGTCTCTCTTTGGCTCAATTTTAACGTTCCATTTAATTCAATCTTCAGTGTACCTTTGTTTAACTTAATTTTTAAAGTTCCATTCAATTTGGAATTCTACATGCTGTGGTTAAGCTTAACTTTAATGTTCTGTTCACTTTGAAATTCAACATGCAGTAGTTTTGCTTAAATGTATGGGCATTGGTCTCGCTTGAGATTCAATTTCCATTCAGCCCAATGTTCAATATACATTTGTTTTACTGTTAAGTGAAATGCCCAGCTCTCAGAGACTTTCAAAAACGTTCTTCCTGAGACAAGCTACCATTGCATTTCAACAATCAACAATGGAAATAATCCAAAGCCTGAGACCTTCAAAAAAGCTCTCTCTGAGACACGCGACCACTCCGATACAAAGTATTCTTCAGCAATGGAAATGTTCAGGAATTTGAGCACCGGGTTTTTCATCTGACAGAAACTCACTGGTCGCTTTGGTAGCTTTCCTAGCAGTGCGGAACACACAGACTTCTGCTTCTGCTGTCAGCGGTCCAACTCCTGCCCTTCCTGTGTCGGCTCCTGGACACAGGGGGACAAGCACTTCTGATATAAAAAAAGGGACAGCTTCTCCATACAGCTCCCTTCTCTGCCCTCAGTCGGCTCCACAGAGTCCCAGCTCCCACACCATGCTTCCTGAGACCACCCCTCTCTGCAGTCCCCAGCATCTCGGCGTGTTGCACACGGCAGACCAACCCGCTGCAGTTTCCTCAAGTGGCTAACCTCTCCTCAAACAAGCTTCCCTGTTGATTGCTCAGACCTCCCTGCTGCTCCTCTCTGCATTGCTTTCTCCTCCTTATTTTATATGCCTGCAACCCTTTAACAGGTTGCAGGTGTGCTTTTCCAATTAGGCATGCCTGACCATGATTAAGGGGACATGACTGACCTTCACAACACTTTGCAGGCATCTTCTTCGTCCCAGTACTGAAGTGGTGAAATCGTATAGTGTTGATTACTCTCAGCTGCCTCTCCCTTGTCTCAGTACTGTCACAAGAGGGTAAATGAGGGGCGCTGATTTACAATAACCCATAAATGTCAGGAAAGGTTAGGTTGGTCATTAATAGGGAAAGGGGGTACCATGTCTTGCCTGGTTGCACCCCGCTCCCAATCCTCAAGGGCTCTCCACCCAGGTGATCCTCCCTCAGTTTGCCACCCCCACGGTCAGAATACAAGAGCGATGGCCTTTCCCTGGCAACCCGAGAAGAGAATCCAGGGAGTTTAGGAGTGAGGATACCCTCAGGTTTCTCACACTGTGTAAACTTGATCTCATTAATAGAAATATCACTTTCTTATGTTAGGTTTCATTATAGTGAATCTTATCAATTCTTTGTAGCTATTCGCCACATTTTGTTCTTCAAATTGTTAGCATGAGAAGTTCAGAAACAAACAACAAAGAGACCCCGTATAGTGTGTTCACATTGGCAAAGGAAGGTTTCGTTTCATTCGGGAACAAAGGCCAAACAATTGACAATATTATCTTCCACTTTCAATTGCAAGCTTTGCAGTGAAAATAAGGAAATATTCAAACTCTTCCAAATAACACAATATTTACTTTTTTCTTTACTGTAAATATGCCCCTTTCTCAATGTAACCTTTTAAACATTAAACATTTTTTTCTAAATTTAACATCCAAGAATACATGCGCAAAAAGCAAGTGTTCATCTGGTCAGCTATTTTTCAATGCAAATACATTATAACTTGTCTTCCAAATCAAATTTACTTTGGTGCAAACAATAACGACTAACTTATTTCAACCCAATTCTAAAATTGGCCTGCAGGAAGAACTATAATTATATTCATGGTTTATTGTGAACTTCAGAAGGAGCTGACCACAAACAAGTGCCCATGTTATTTTATTGTGATTTATACCGCACGCAGCTTCCATTTTAATGGTCTGAAAGTGCCCTGTGCCACCCCGCTTTAGGCTCCTGCAGCACCTGAAGCCTGGAGCGGTGCGGGCACAGACACCACACATTGCTGTGTGCTCAGGGCCACCAGTAGGCATGTGACCTAGGCATGTATGATAAAGTTTGTTATGGATGCCCAGAAGAGAGGCCATCCTGCAGCAGTGGTGTTGGAGTGCAGATCTGTCTGCCCCTATGGTTCAGATTGGGCTAGGTGATATATGATATGATATGATAAGGCATTTATAACGCACCTATACACAAGTGTTTCAAGACGCATCGAGGCATGGGAGGCGGTACAGAGGGAAGACAGACAACCATCATACTAGGCCAGGTGTAAATCAGATTGCGCAAGTGCATGGGAAGGGGGAAGGGGGAAAGTGTGGGGGGAAGGGGGAGGTGACAGTGCAGTACATGGGATAATAGAATAAATAACAATAAGTAAAGTAAGGCCAGCAGGTGGCAAGTGCAAGGGTAAAGGGCATCAGGGGTCATGTGCTGGTAGTGGGACTGTAGGGATACAGAAAACAGTCCCCAAGTGCAGGGGTTGCCAGGAAGGCAGTGCAGGTGTGCGACTGGCGGGGGAGGGGACCCGGGCCAGAGATCAGAGGGTGGCCAGGTAATCATTGCAGTTTCAGTTTCAACTAGGAAAAAAGATGGTCAAGTGGCACAGCAAGTAGAGCGCTCGCTTTGAACGCAGGTTTGAATCCCGGCAGGGCCAAACTCAGCCTTTCATCCTTCCGAGGTCGATAAATGAGCACCATACACCGTGGGTAATAATAAGCAGCGCTCAGATACCTGAGGGTTTGTAGCGCTATATAAATGCTAAATTATTATTATTATTATTAGCAGGGGAGAGGAGGAGAAAAAGCAGAAGCAAAGAGAACGTTTTTGAGGTGCTTCCAGAACCAGAGATGGTTCGCCTCAAGTTTTAGGGGGGCTAGGAGGCTGTTACAGAGGGAGGCCCCAGCCGAAGAAATGCATCACTGTCAAAGAGTTTTTACAATCATTTGCCAGTCTTTCTTCAATGTAAAGTCAAGCACCTCATCACAACGAAACCTAACCGTACTGTGCCTGGACACAGCCAACCCATCTCCACACTTTAAAAAAAAAAAAAGTTTTGATATACATCATGAAAACACACGTTGCCACCTCGAACCCAATACAACCTAGACACACTTCTGAAATTCTGTCCATCAGTTAAAAAATGTCACCCTTGTGACTCTTACACCTATTGCAAAATTACTCAATGTACCTATTCCCTCATCTGATAAATATGTGTTGCTGTTAGCTACCTCGTTAGTCCCTACCCACCATCTGTGCTGAGTACAAACGCACAAACTCATTTTACAAATCCTCTCTTCACGTCTCGCATGAGTCAATATGGTCCTCAAACAGGCCGTTCAAGTACACAGCACTTCTTGGACACACTGATGGGATTTTAGATCATGCAGTACATTCCAAATGGTGAAAAACACAATACTACACACAGAAAGAGAAAGTTACAGATAGACTGATACATAGTGATAGTAGGATACTGGTTTCGATTGGAGAATGCTCTATCGAGCTACAGACTTGAACAGACATTTGGGTAGATCGACAGACAAATGTTTACAGACATTTTCACTACATCAGTTTGGTATTCAAAACAATGAGATATGCCCAGCGGGCGATCACAGAGCGTTCCAGGGTTACTCAATGCTAGTGAACTCACTGCGTGCCACATACAAGTCCGCTCGCTTTGCTGTTTCTTGGTCTTCTGCTTTGCTCGGCACGGTAAACTGGTTCTCTTTGTTATATTATGTTATTGAATTCTTATAAAGTGCAACACGCCCGAAGGCCTCAGTGCTCTGCAAGAAAGAGGGCCAATACAGGGGGTCAGGACCAGGACAGCACGACAGAAAGAGTTCCAGTCTAATCATTGGAATTAAAAAAGACTGTCTTCACAGCTTTTTTGAAGTCTGCAAGACTGGATGCAACGTGGATGCTGACAGGTATGGAGTTCCAAAGAAAAGGGGCCTGAACCGCGAAGCACCGGCCACCAAAGTGTTTCATCTTATGCCAGGGTACAGAAAGTTTAAGTTGCTCGCTGGACATAAGAGTGCAAATAGAAAGACTAATTCTTAATCTATTAGCCAGATAGCTGGGTGCTTGGTTGGTAAGGCATTTATATGAGAAGGTCAAGATTTTATGGGAAATGCAGTGGCAAATGGCAGCCAGTCTAATTCTCGTCTTGACTGAGTGACATTATCGGGCGGGTCCTGATTGAAGATTGTTCTGATCGCATTATTTTGGACCACCTGCAGGCTGTGTTTTTTTTTGTTGAAGAGCCTGCCAAAAGCCTGTTACAATAAATCCAGGTGTGAATTAACAAATGCCACAGGTAATAAGGCCAGATGTTCCACAGACAAATAAGGCTTCACCTGTCTAAAAAGTTTATTAATGCATGAACATGAGGATTCTAGTTGTGAAACATGTTGATTCATGGTAAGACCAGAGTCTAGTGTAACACCAAGAGTTTTAACATAGGAACTGACCACAATAGGACAGTTTGAGATAAGAAAATGGGAGTACCGTGCTTCAAGTTTCAAAATTCGTTTAGGTGAGCCTACACGATCATACATTCTGTCTTATCGTTATTCAGTGCCAGCGAATTATGAATCATCCAGTGCTGAATCATATCAGATAAACTGGGTGTCATCAGCGTAATTAGTGTAGATGGCACTAGCACTATCAAGCATGTCAAACAGCGGGCAGGTATAAATGTTATATAAAATAGGCAAGAGACATGCACCTTGTGGAAGCCCCACAAAAGAGGCCTTAAAGTTGTCAATAGCACCTGTGCTTTTCTGGAGCCAATGAATGATGCAAGTCCAGAGATCGTAGCTTCAGAACACCCGACATGGTGTCTCATTCTGTCCAAAAGGAGGGAATGATCCACCAGGTCAAAAGCAGCTGATAGATCTAACAAAACCCGGAGAGAAAGCTTGTCCTTCTCTGCTATTTATGCCAAGTTTGCACGCAAGTCAATCAGGGCTGTCTCCGTGGCATGCATGGCGCGGAATCCAGATTGATGAGCACTTAGAAGGATGTGCCTTTCAACATGTTCTTGGAGTTGTGAGTAAGCAATCTTGTCCAATATCTTCAATAAAAAAATTGGATATTCCTGGGATCTAAAGTAGGCTTTTTTAGAATAGGTGTTATCCACACATTTTTCAAGCTGGAGGGAACAACAGGTGTTCTAAAGGATAAACTAACAATTGTAGACAGAAAGGGGACAAGCCAGTGAACAGAATCTTGAGGAGCCTTGTTTCTCACCCTCCCAACACATCCCACACCCGCTGCCTCCCTTGGCCCTTCACCCCCCTCCTTCCTCCTTCTCCTTCACCTCTGTTACACCTGAAGAAGTCACCAGAGTTGTCCACTCCATGGAACTCTCTTCCAAACAGGTTTCCCCTTGCTCATCCAGAACCATCAATGACGACATTGTGTCTCTTGTCCCCTTTCTCGCTGATCTCTGCAACTACTCTTTTGCCACTGGTTATTTCCCCTCCTCCAACAAGCATTTCCTTGTGCGCGCCCTCCTGAAAAAGCCTTCAGCAGACCCTAACTGTCCAGCTAACTACCGCCCTTGGGAAAACTACTGGAGAAGCTGGCCTTGCCCCAACTCAACTCTCACACCAAACTTGTTGGCGGTCTCCACGACCATCAGTTTGGATCCCAAGCATCCAGAGGCACGGAAAATGTTCTTCTGAACACCCGTGAAGAACTGCTCGCATCCCTGGACTTCATATCCCCAGCTGTCCTCATCCTACTCAATCTGTCCTCTTTCTTTGACACGGTCATCCACTCCATCCTCATACAAAGGCTCCATAATACCCTTGGTATCTCGGATTGGGCACTGAACTGGCTGACCTCCTTCCTAACTGACCGCTCTTCCCAAGTCATCTTGGGTACCTTCTCTCTCCACTTGTGCTGTCCACCAGGGTTCTAGCCTCTCCCCTTGGCTCTCTAACATCTACCTTACTCAGCTGCCACGCCTCATCTCCTCCTTCTCCCCCAACTCCAAGTGTTATGAAGACTACGCACAACTCTTTTTCCAACTTCCCGCTGACCCTCTTGCACCTTCCATCATCCCTGACTGCCTATCTGCCACCCAGGCCCGGTGCACTTCCAATGATCTCTGCCTCAATGCCAGCAAAACTGAGATTCTTTCCACTGGGACCCCTGCTCCTGCCTTCTTCCCTTCACTCTGGCCTTCCTCCATGGGCTCTCCTCATGCTCCGTCTTCTGAACCCAAAAACCTTGGAGTCATCTTCTTCCTCCCACACACTCAGGACATTGCCAAGAAGTCCCACTTCTAGCCATTCCTTCTCAAAAGAATTCTACCATCCCCGAAGCTCAATGTTACCCAAGCCCTGGTTCTCTCTATGCTTGACTATCCTTGGCCTGAAGCCCAGGGACCGTATCTCTTCTGCCCTAAAAAGTGTTCACTAGCTCCCGGTTGCTTCACGGATTAGATTCAAATCCCTCTGTATCATCCAAAAGGCTATCTGGGGCCTGGTAGCACACTGTCTGCAACACTCTCTTACTAAATATTCTCCCTCTAGAGCTCTCCGATCATCTGGCACCAACTCTTTGTGTGTAAAGCGTTCCGCTAATCGGAGGTCAGGAGGTCGATCGCTTTCCTTAGCTGGCTCCCTTCTATGGAACAGCCTCCCCCTCCCTCTGCGTCTTGAGCAGGACTTCCTTAATTTCCAGAAGCTCCTCAAGAGTTTTCTTTTTACCTCCTCCTTCCACACTTCTCGCCTCTGCTAATCTCACAGTTGCTTGATTCGTGTCCAGGGCCATGCATCCTTGGGGCTCTGACCTCCCACACTGAATCGCCCCCAGCTTCTGTCTATCCTCAGCACTTGCCTCTGTACACCCTCAATCCTGGAGGCTCACTTACCATACCTTGTGCTTCATCTGTTGCTCACCCACAAACACGGGCAACCCAGAACCTGCGCCCTCTGCCCCCTCCCTTCTGCACTTGCACGTTCTGAATACTCACAAGGCATAGAAGGTTTGTCCTTTTTTGCCCTTCACTGTATTTAATATTTTGATGTATTTTAATGTCTCATTCCCATGTCCACTCCCTGTTTCCCTGTGGGCGCCTTGAAACAGAATTTACTTTCTGTATAAGCGTCTAACAAGCTATTAATAAATAAATACAATAAATAAATAAGACTTGAAGGACAAATATATGAGACACATGATGTAGGATTGAGCTTTAAGACAATCTTTTTTATGTCCTCTGATGGCACAGTAAAATCAAGATTGGAAACAGTGCAGGTTTTGTCATTTCAACTGATGAAGTTATTAATAGGGTTCGGATGCACTGAAAGTAGATTCTTCTGCCTATTAATGATGTTAATTTGATGGATTTTTATTTTGTTAAAGAAATCTAATTGTAATTTCTATGCACCATAAATCGCCTCCCGTGGCCCGCAACGGTCAGGAAAGGGGCTTTCCCTGCTCCAGGCACACTCTGGTGCTTGCCTACCACCAGAGCCCAACTCACAATGGAGGAAGCTTTATAAATTAACGCTTCCCGCTGCACAACCTCTGTATTCACGGCCACCATAGGGAAAGCTTTCCAGGACAACACTTCCCACTGCACAACCTCTGCACACAGGGTCCTTGAGGGTAGAGACCCTCTCAGAAACAGCATCTGCTCTAGCAGTGGCACCAGCGTCTCTGCTTCCCTACAACTTCTGCTTCAACTGCAACGTGGAGCAGTGGTCGAAGTGCTCGGGAGCGTTTGGGAGCGGTGCTCCTCTACTTTTTTTAATTAAGCTTTACTGTTCCTATACTTTATTATTTTTTTTAAACCGTTCCAGAATGGTTTCGTTGTAAAATAAAAGTGTAAGAAGCAGTCTAAACTTGCACTTTCAGTGCGCTGCACTGAACGTTCCTTTAAACAGCTGGCACATTTGTTTGGGGGTTTGTATTGTGTGTGGAGATGGCACAGCATTGGGGTTTGTGGTGAGCGGGGGCAGGCCAGTAGGGAACATAGCTCCACTTCTTCTTTTCATACACTTCGACCACTGACATGGAGTTATTGCAATCACTCCACCTCCCACTGCTTCTCCTACTGGCCTGCACCGGACCGGGTCTTTTATACTTCCTAGCTCCTCTCAGGTGTGTGTCATTAAACTAATAGACTGCAACTTGTAGTCCAGTGCCTCTGCATCCCTCTTCTTCGTATAAGTATGTGGGGCATTGTGGGACTTGAAGTCCCCAATGTTCAAATGACCTCTTGTACTCTGAATGTTATTTCCAAATTTACCAACTTCATTTCTATCCTTAATTACATCTTCTAAAGAAGTTTTAAAAGGACTTAATGAGTGGTTCTGATTTACATTAGAGTTAGAGTTTTCAGAATCTGAGATATGTTAATGTTTTGGGATTCACATGTAACATTCCCTTGTTGATCACATGAGCTTTGTTTCCCATAAATGTGGGTGACTTTGTGAGGGAGGTTCTTACTCTCAATAAAATATTCATATGACAGTTTTCACCATCAAGATAATTAGCTTTGGGGAAGAAAACCACCCTCCTACAGCAGGCCATGACATATTCTGGTGTCACTGAAATGTTTTCCTCAGAGGAAGAAAAATACTGCGCCCCTTCCAACTGAGTATCTTGTTCTCCTGGGGCCCTTCTCCCCCCCTGGCAATCCTCCCGGCTAATACCATCCCCAGCGTCTGGGTCAGGTAGCGGCTGCCTTCCCCTGGCCACCTGGGAGGAGACTTTAGGTAGGGTTTCTGTCAGGATTCCGCAGGATTCACAATTCCTAAAGTTGGGATTTATTCAAGAAGAAAGTGTAAGATTTAAAAACTACTGAACATTGTGTCGCAATGGAAAATATCAATACCAATATTACAAATAAACATTTTGACAAAATATGTATACACACAAATTGTGTACATATGAACATACATACATCTTTCAACGTTCGCTACTCACCTGAGTCAGAGTGTGCTGAAATTCAGTTGGAACTGCATTGGGAAGTAATTTGCGAAGGAGTCTGGGGCAACGCTTTTTAGTGCACTTTGATGGTTCGTACATATGTTCCGAGAAGTGCATGCTGCAGACGGGGAATCGATTGCCCCTCACGTCCTCCGAGAAATCCTTGGCTCTGCTTTCAATCTTGGACACTGGAAACCCACATGTTCTTATTAATGTCATATCCTTTGGGAAAATATGCATGACTGTACCTGGAGTTTTGACATGGCTGATATGAGGGCAACCTAAAACAACACATGAAGGCTTTGTTTGATTGTCCAGAAGATCTAGAAAGAATATATAAATACTGATTACAATTAATTATCACAGTCAGTAATTCACCCATCACATGGCTTTGAAAGAAAACTTTTTCTAGAGTTTGAAAAATGCCCTGTAATTTAGTCTAACCATCACAGATACCAAATTAGTCAAAAATCATTGTTTTACCACAAGAAGAAACATATAACTGGTACGTTGATCATCTCTTGAGCCACCTACAGAAAACATGCATTTAAAACATGGATTATGGAACAATACATTTACAAACAATACACTCATGTGATGTGGTAATTACAGAGATACAGAGACATAGAAAGTTTGATAATAGTGAAGTTATTGAGATACATGAAAATAAAAATAGGATGTACATTGAGTAAAAAGCACTAGAAAAGTACCAAGTTGAAAAGGATGACACTTGAAAAAACAAGAGTTTAGTAACCTGTACTTGAAAAAAATAGTTGAGCCAATTCAGCAACCAAGGTAACAAGGGGCTCGATGATAATATCCATTGAAGCTTGCAGAGAAGTTTTCTTTCTGACTTTCAAGGTGTTTATAAACACTCAGAAAAGTGGGTGTGTATGTGAATGTGTGACGTGTTCGTTGACACTCACCCAGCTCCCTTGCGAGTGAATGGACACAGGTGCGAACTGCCTTTGATACTGGAGGGGGATGGATGTGGATGAGGGGAACTCAATAGGCCTGGAACTTAGTAAAAGGACACAGAGATATGTTGATTGCAGGGATGGGGTCTTCAAAGGGGAGTCTGGAGTGGGCCTCGTTACAACCCTGGCGATAGCCGTGTCTGTAAAACAGTCAGGGCTCCCGCCGGAGTTTCTTTTTTTCCGGCCCCCAGAAATGGGCAATTACCGGCTAATTACAGCCGTGACGGACCACGTATTTGCCCATTCCTGGGCGCCAGAAACAATTCTTCCCCATTCCCATGTGAGCCTCATAGGGCTCAATGGGAATGGGAAAGCCGGATGCACAGGCACCGTTATCAACGGTGCCTGTGCATCCGAAATGCTGTGCTCGGGGCTGCCTTTCATTCTGCCAGGTCAGACCTGGTGTAATGAAAGGCACCCGCGAGCACAACTCGGAGTTTGCTGGTCCGGAAACAACGGTACCGGTAAGCTTACCGTTACCGTTGTATCCGGACCAGCAAACTCGTAATGAGGCCCACTGTGTCATGTGGCAAATGCTCCCCATGCAAAAGACCCCTTTGAGGTGTACATACTGTTCTGCAACTTGTGCATTCCCATCCACCTCCTTGTGAGTGCATGGGCCCAGGTTACAACTGCCTCTGGTAAAGGAGGCGGATGGATAACGATGAAACAAGTGCAACATGCCAGGAATCTTGTTAAAGCACACTGAGAAATGTTCCCTGCAGGGAGATGGACTTGTAAAATGGGTATGTCGACAGCCGGTCCTAGGTGGACAATTATTGATAGATGTTTGTACATGTTGAGTACTACATTCACTTACACTGTGGTAAGCCTTCTAGCCCAAAATAAATATCCATTGAATACACCAGTGCATTATGAAGGGATAACGGTTTGGCTCTAGTATGATATACACAAAATGATACTTAAAAATTGTTCATGCAATTAACAGTACTCTTTCATGCTCTTCTTGGTATAGCATATATTTTTGAATATTATATACTGAACGGTGTTGGTGACTTACAGTTTAGTTTTATTCACTTTTCATATTACCTAATTTATTTTATTTAGTATGCCCCTGAAAGTTTGACGATTGTACATTTTTAATGAAAGAGTCGTTTATTCTGAAACAGAATGTAACATAATATAGAGTACATGAAGGCAAAAAGAAACATGTCAGTAAGTGATAAGATTATGATTTGCAATTGTCGTTTAAATGAAAATAAATGTATTTTTATTTTGACTATAACGTTTGTGCCTTGTGGTATATTGATGGTGACAGTTTGAGATTAGGAAGAAATCATGTAAATTTTAAATGTAAATATTATTTAAAAAATGTAATGTAAAATATTATATACATATATTTTTTTATAGAAAAAAATACTTTTTGTAAAAAGCCACTTTTTTAAGATAAGGTTGATGGCATTGACAAACTACAAATTATACTGCTGTGGTTGAGGTGCTGTCTGCATAAATCCCTTCTATTGTATGGAGTCACTGGGGAATTTCTCACAAATGGCTGTACACATGCAGGTATAACTCGTCGAACGCGGAATCCAAGTATTCCATGAATCTGCCATGTAAATGCATGATAGGCCACACGCCTGTACCATCTGTGTAAGAGCTACAGAAATAGTTTACTTTAATGAATACAATAATTGCACTTATCTTGTCTAGACTGCCTCTTAAAATATAAGGCATTGGCATGCTTAAAAAAAGTACCTTTGTGAGAAATGTACTGATAGTACTATTGCTTTCAAGTAGGGATGAACTAGAAATGTGAACGCCCATTCCAGCAAAAAGAAATTTGAACATAAAGTAAAAGAAATGTTATTGTTAGGTTGTTAGTTATAATGTTGAATTCTTTGGCTTGAGCTAAGAATTATACATTTTCTCAAATATAAGAAAAATGATATTGTCCATGATCCATTGAAGATATAATGTAATAGGAAGACAACATAAAGTGTTAGCGGTCTAGGTTGTCAAAAATACAATGTATAAAGAGGAAACATACTCAATACTTGGATTAAGAGGGCAAACTGTTGCTCTAGGTGCATGCATCAGGACCATCATTATTCGCAACACAGATCTTGTAAGGCAGGCTGCCTTGATGTCATGCAGCTGGGTTACGTATACGCGTAGCGGTGGTGTGTCTTCTTCGGCTATGTAGGCCAAACAGACAGAATGTTCTCTGCAACAGCAGTTCTCCACCAAAGTTGGCATCACCTCACACCATGTGGAAATGTCTTCCATGCGACTAGGATCAGACTCTGGTAATTGATCATCACAACTTTCATCAGATTACCCATCATTTCGGCTTCTTTCCCTCTCAACCATTTTCTCTTCTGTATACTCGAGCTCGTACAACTAGAGCTGAATTGTTGCCATAATCCCTAAAGTAACAAAATGAGGTCACTTCAAAATGAAATGTAAAAGAAAAATAAGAGAAGAAACAGACATGTTACAAAAACCCATGGTGCAAATACAAGAGTAGTATGCCCAAACTTTGAAATTTCACTTGACACGTAAAAAAGAAGTCATGTAAATATAGATTTTTAATATTGTATTTTAAAGAAATTTCTAAAGCAGAGACATTTGTTTTATATAAAAAGCACTTACACAGTTAATTCGTTAGAGATAGTGCTGGGAAGGGGGGGGGGGGCGATCGCTCCAGGACCCCGAGCATTTTCGGATTAGGCAGAGGCCTTGAAGTGTGCAGTAGGGCCTCGGGGAGGGGACAGAGGGGCAGGCCGGTAGTGCGGGGAGGATGGGGGATGTTTTTTGTTCTAGCGAACATGGGACCCCAAATGCCATCATAGATAGTAGCAGCCATATTGGAATAGAGGCCTAACTTCGTGCTGCAGCCAGAGTCGCAGGCCCGAGTCACACACATAGAAATAAGTGCATGCATGCGGGAATAGGGTGTAGCTTAGGCACCAGTGAGAAAGGCCAGAGCTGCAGAGATTCATCGACCCTTCATTGTTTCATGTTGCCAACATTTCATATCGCAGAAGGAATGCACCCTGCAATGCCACGAGAGGGTTGAGAGCTCCCTGTGAAAAGCAATCCCATGAGAAGGAGGGCACGTGCCTCCGACCTTCCCTGTCTCAGCTCTAAGTAATAGCACCCAAAAGCCCCTGTCCCAAGACCCCCAGTGAACCAAGGTACCAGTCAGTCCCATACCACCAACCATAAAACTGTTAGACCCCCAATCGATCGGGAAAGATCAGAAAGCAGGGACCAGTTGCCTTCACCATAGGTCACGTGATTTGTGCTGCGAGGTGCCAGTAGAGGTTTGTTTGTTTGTTTGTTTACATTTATAAAGCGCACCAGACCCAGGAGTAGCAGGGCGCATAAAGGATATGCGAAGCTTACAAGTGTTGCATATAATACAGACAATAAATGGCCAGTAACATTATACAGGAAGTAATAAAATATACAGGCTTACAATACGAGGAAGGCAGTTATTTACATCTTAGTAGCTATAGGTATGCACAATTAGCAAGTATACAATCTAACAGCAAGACGCGCTAGTGTCTCCCAGTTACAGAGGGGAGCTCATTTTCAGTCAGGTTGAGGTGAGTAATGAGGTTTTTTCTAAAGAGAGGATAAGGTATGTCGGCTCTCAACTGGTGTGGTAAGGAGTTCCAAAGTTTGGCGGCCTTAACAGGGAAGCTGTTGCCGCCGATCCTGGAGGATTTGAATCTGGGTACTACCAGACAGTTCGTGTTGATGGTTCTAGACGGTCTAAAGGAGGTTCTTCTAGAAATGTTGTCAATTAGGTAGCTTGGTGCAGCGTTATGTAGTGCTTTGTACGTCAGGGAGGCCATTTTCAGATGAATTTTATTGTGGGTAGCCATTTGTGGTGACGTCTGATGGCAGAGATGTGCACTCTTTTGTTAATGCTTCGTGCAGCTCTGATGGCGTTATTTTGTAACGTTTGGAGTTTTTGAATGATCGTTTTGTTGGCACTACTGTAAAGGGCGTTGCAATAGTCAAGTCTTGATAGGATTAAAGCTCTGGCCAGTATAAGGCAATTATCTTTAGAGAGGAAGGGCCTACCTGCTCTAATCAGCTTACATGTGTAGGCTGTAGTGGACGCCAGGGAATTTAGTTGCTTGCTAAAGGACATAGTTGCGTCGAGGTAGAAGCCCAATGTTTTCACCTCCTTGGAGACAATGGTAGTATTGCCGTCAATGATGAAGGAGGTATATTCATGTCCTAATTTGGAGATGTTGGAGGGAGAACCGAGGATTAACAACTCTGTCTTGTCATCATTCAGGCATAAGCTGTGGCTTGCCATCCATGCCTGAATGATGAGATAAATTCTATTTACCAACGCCAGGTCCCTGCCATGATCCCCAGAAAGAAGGAGGAGAATCTGAGTGTCGTCTGCATAGTTAGTGTAGGTGACACCCAGAAGGTCCAGATCATCGAACAATGGCTTGGTAAATATATTGTATAGAGTGGGAGACACACAGGAACCCTGGGGGACTCCACACGTAATCGGTGTAGGGTCTGCAGCTGCAGTGGGTGAGAATACTCTGCTCGTTCTGTCATTCAAAAATGATTCTATCCACTTGACAGCGTCTGTGGAAAAGTGGGCTGCTATGACTAGATGTCTGCAAAGGACCTTGTGGTCGACTAGATCAAATGCAGCTGAGAGATCAAGTAGCAGCAATAATGCTGTTTTCCCTTGATCCCTCAGCTCATCAATCTGAGTCTTCAAGTCTATCAGTGCAGTCTCCGTCCCATGCAATGGTCGGAAACCTGACTGTCGGACTCCCAAAAGTTTATGCTTTTCAAGGTGTTTCTGGATCTGTGAGTAAGCAATTTTATCTAAAATCTTAAGCAAGAAAGGTACCGTTGTGATAGGTCGGTAGTTGGTCGCGATGAGTGGGTCTAATGTTTGCTTCTTGAGAAGCGGGAGCACCCAGGACTGTTTAAGATTAGCTGGAACGGTGCCGGTTGCAAAGGAAGCATTAATCAGTTTAGATATAAAGGGGGAGAGGTCTCTGGAAGCCTCTTTTATGATGTATGCGGGGAAAATATCTCCTTTGCAATTCGATGGTTTGAGAGATAGGATGGTTTTTTCCACTTCCAGGATAGTTGTTTTAGTGAAGCAGAATATGGTGTTTGGGTCAGAGGTATTTCCATTTGGAGGGGAGTGGTAGTTGTTGGTATCGGACAGTGGAGATAAGTTTAGCAAGTCTTTCTTGTTTTTTATTTTGGTTTGGAGGGTGTTGATTTTATTAGTTAGAGCTAGTTGTATTTCTGAACACCAGTTCTTGTCTTTGGTACAGATGTCAGGCGGGGAGATAGGGGACTCTAGTTCTTTGAGGATTGTAAATAATTCCCTCATACTGGAGTTGGAATTTGCTATTCGTTCATTATAGGAGTTTCTTTTAGCCTGGCATATTTCTTTTTTGTAGAGTGATGCAGTGGTTGCTAGCTTCTTTTTATTCTCGTGGGAGGGGCAGGCATGCCAGTCAGTTTCGCATTTTCTTTTTAAAAGTCGCATATCTTTTAGTTGAGGAGTGAACCATTTGTTGAGATGTAGTTTAGGTTTACTCGCTCTCAGTTTAAGGGGGGCGACTTTGTCCAAGGTGGAGAGCATGATCCTATTATATTCTTGCACCATAGCGCTTGGGTCGAGGTTGTCAGGCAGAGAATTTAAGGTGGGTAGAATATTAGGGATCACACTGTCCACTGTTATGTTCTTTTTTAGCCTGGTTAGACAAGGTAGGGCTTCTTGGGGTGCTATCAGTGTCTCTCTGGTAGTGGAAAGTGTCATGGACACCAGGAAATGATCGGTCCATGATAGAGGAGAGAGCGAAGTGATTGTAGCTGTACAATTGTGGTCGGCCACCCAGTCCAAGGTTCTACCCTTAGTATGTGTGGGAGCGTTCACTTTGTGAGTTAGTCCTAGTGCGGTAAGGGAGTTTGCTATTTGCATAGCCTGTTTGTCAGCAGGATCATTCAGGCCTAAATTGAAATCTCCAAGCACTAGTACTTGTGAGGTGTGTTTGAGGTTACCAGCAATTAGGTTATGTAGGTCCTCTTCGAACGTGCCCAAAAAAATAACATTGCTAAAATGAGGGTGGGGATCTTTGGGGGGGCACTGACGTGCCTGGAATCCAGTTAGTATGTGGGATGCAATGGCCTCGAAGTATCCTCTTAGCCATTGTCTCCAGTACCAGGTGCATGTCAGGTTAGAGATAGAGCCTGCATTGTTTTTCTTTGCCTAATTGCCAATTAAATGTAGCTTCATGTCTGATGACGCACAAGCACAAGCCCACGTGGAAGAAGACAGACAGAAGGGGCTGGCAAAAATGCCCTGGCATTCCCTATGGAGTAGGTAGCCTATGTATGGGTAGTGGTCGAAGTAAGCAGCAGCGGTTGCGAGCAGTGTTGCTCTACTTTTTTTTAAGTTTTACTGTTCCTATACTTTTATTTGAAAAATGAACCATTCCAGAATGGTTTCGTTTTAAAATAAAAGTGTAGGAAGAAGATTAAACAAGCACTTCAGTGCAGTGCACTGAACGTTCCCTTAAACAGCAGGCGCATTTGTTTAGTGGTTTTATTGCATGTGGGAGGGGCGAGGTGATGGGGTTTGTGGGAGCAGGAACAGGCCAGCAGGGCGCATAGTTCCACTACTTCTTTTTGTACACTTTGGCCACCGTGTATAGGGCCGAAACAACCAGCCATTTGGATTTCTACAATATGTAATTTACTTCACTGATGATGCTGTGTGTTTTCATAAAGTGTTGCTCATACTGATTTTGCCAGAACGTTCCACGGCAGCAGAGTACTTTGCTGGCGCATTCCCATTTTTGTGGAAATAAAACTTTGGTCTCCTTGCAAGAGGTGTGCTGGGCCTTTCTCCCTAGTGGGTTGTATTTCTTCTGCTGTGAGCATTGAGGGGTTACTCTGCAATAGTGTAAGTACCTGTTCTCAATATGTCGTTCTTGGTAGATAGCTGAACAGAGCAAAAAGAACCCGTGGAGGCTCAGAATTAAATACACGGACACTAAGGAACAAGAAACTCCAAAGTTGTCTGATCAGAAAGGGTTAGTTTATAGTAATCGAGGTAAGAGGCGTCTTGACATTTCCATGGAGACACATCAATAGATTGCGCACAAAGGACGTTGACATGAGACTTGCATTGGCATTGTGAAAAGCAGCGTAAGCACCTAGTGATGTCAGCTTGAGGGGCCGGGGATCTGAATTACTGCCGCAAGGGAATTTGCACTTAGTGTGATTGCTCAACGGATAAGATTAGCACAAGATGCCGGTTCTGGCCCTGTGAGTTTCGCATTGGTGTAAATGTGAGAAAAACAAAGGTAAGATTCATTGGAAACATTTTTAGGATTCAGCAATGTATGCTCAAAAATACATGCCTGATTGTTTGCGCCAATATAATTCCTGAGAGAACTTCCCCTTCAACTCCTGATCTATCAAAGTAACAGATTGTATTACTAGTTTGAGAGGTCCAATGAAAAACACAGACTTGGCCTCTTTTAAAGCTGCAAACTACAAATAGGGGGAGAGGCGTGGACCAAAACAGGGTCAGACTGGCCGTCAGCCCGTGGCCGGGCCAAAATCATGTGTAGTCCCTGGAGGCCGTTTCCTGCTCACGCCTGGGCCGATTTGTTACAATAAAAAAATTTAATAATAATTTGAAGAAAAACCAAAAGAATTTGAAACCATGTTTTTTTTTCTACCGTCGTCTCTGTTACGATCATCACAAGACATTACATCTCGGTGTCATCGGTCACTTGACAAAATCCTTGTGCCTAAAAACTTCTGTACAGTGTAGAAATATTTGACCATAGCACATCAAGTGGCCATTGACTTCATTGTGCCACCATGAATGCTTTGTTGTCATGTGTCTATCTTTCCCATCTTCCTGGCATGCTGTTCAGGATGTTTGTTTGCATACTCTCAGCACTCGCGTTACCTCATATAGTATGAGGTAACGAGTGCTGAGAGTATGGGATGCCCTGTGAGTGCGCTGCTTTCCCTATTTTGCCAACCTCTGAAGCCTGAAAGTAGATGCACGCAGGCTTGACATGCGGCCAACTTTGCACCAGACCTGCAGATGAACTTAACTGGACTGCTGTTAAATCTCAGTTACCAGTTTACTGGTATCCACTACAGAATTATTGCTCATTTTACTATAGCCGATATGATAGCTCAGTGGGTTCAGTGCTCACTGCTGCAATGTTTGTGTGATCTGCAGGTTGCAGGTTCGAATCCCAGCAAGGCCATCTCAGCCTTTCATCCTTCTGAGGTTGATAAATGATGAGTGTTGGGTGATATTGTATGCATATTTGTTCTATAAAAAAGAGCTTAAGCGTAAGTGCTATACAATAAGATATTTTCATTTGGCCTTGGACGTCTGCTTGCATTCACAGTAATTTGACAATATGATCTATACACACAGATATTAATGATACATATGGTGATCCATTCTTGTTTATCACATTAGTGAAATCATACCCATATTTTTCGTAGTGTACTTAGGAACAATGCTATTTGATGCCACTTCGTGTTTTTGTCAAAGGGCGAAAGGTTGTGTTTCATCGCTTCCCATGATGTCACTTTCGGGTGGGGTGAAATGACATTACTTCTGGTGATGACATCAGAGGTCCTGGGTCGTGAGGCGAGGGGTGGGACACTTTTTTGAGGCAAGGGGCGGGCCACTTTTTCTTGGGTGTCCCGGCCTATTTCTTGTCACAGTCTGACCCTGGACCTAAATGGCTGAGTATCAATGTGCCCATCTTTGTGTAAGAATATTTAATTAATGGATAGATTTGCCATTCTCTACAGCTGCAGCGTCATTTTACCTAGGGCTGGAAACAGAAACTGGGGCCATTTAGAATGCACTGTGCATTCTTTTTCCATTCTTCTTAAAATAACTCAACTCTAAATTTCCAGAGAAAGAAATTACATTGCAGTGCTCTTAAGTTTCCTGTGGCCATGCTTGAGAAGGGCATTCAGTCCATGTTTCCCACTTGATATGATAAGGCATTTATAACGCGCCTGTAAAAAAAAGTGTTTCTAGGCGCTACGAGAAAAGGAGAGGGGGAAAAATGGGAGGACGAAACAACGATCTTACTAGGCCTTGTATCATTCAGGTCGAGCAAGCGCGGAGAGGGGAAGGGGTGAAGTGCAAAAAGGGGCCTTTGGATTATGGGACTTGTAAGAGGCTATTCAGTACTGTTTTTTTCCCTTTTGGATTCTGGGGCTTGACGTTTTTTGTTTTTCATTTAAAATGTAGGAAAACTACAAGTCCCAGAATTCCAAACAAAAACCGGACTGTGTGGCCTTCTCAATGGCCACAGGAAACTATACATTCTGGTTTACATATACACATGTTCTGATAAAGCAGTTAGATGAGTTAGAGCACTGCAGCTGGTGGTTTTGACCAATGTTAATGCGGCTTCACTTCACGGGGAACCTCACATCCTCTTTAGAGCAGTAACAAGCTGCCTCTCTCTTATAGCAATCACGATGCTTTACAGCCTCCCACTGGCTTCCGCGCTGTGATTTGCCAGCACATGAGGTCATCGGAAAAGGTCGTCACCTCCTCCTACACGTCCATTAACCTCCTTCTCTGCATCTCGCTGCTGCTCCCGCTGTTACCAAGCGCTCCACGGGGTCCCCAACCACGCACGCTGAGCGTTACACTTGTTTCAAGCGCATTTTTACCAAACATGAATTCTTCCCGGAACTGAATGTTCCTGCAGAGTCCGCGTGCTATTTATTTTATGGCAGCCTTATCAATGCTTATCAAGCAGCCCACTTCTAAAATAAGATGAATAGCCAGGCTGTCGCCCAGAGTACTGCACGTCACGGCGCGGCGGCCTGATTCAAGTCAAAGGAACCGCCACGATTCTGGGCGGCACGATAAAGGAAAAAGCTGACAGTTGACCCAGCTGACCCTCTTGTTTACCAGCAGTTTAAAGTCTGCACACGACCACGCTCCAGAAACAACAGCATCGGCGTCTTGCTTCACGTGAACACGCTGCAACACTGAACAGACAGATGGGGGCACCTCTGACGAAATAGCTCCTCTGCTTTCCTGGAGTACTGGGACGAGTAGTGGCTAAAATGCAATCACACAGGCTGAGGGATAGCTAGGATTGTCTAACGTGTGGTGCCTGAAGCTAATGTAGGTTGGCCACATTAACATTTACAGATTCTGGGTGGTCCCATACATGCCAACATTCTGTGACCAAAAATCTGTAGGAATCGTAAAGTTTCAAAAATATTGAAAAAAAAAAATCGGTATTTGTTGCCACTAAATCAGTAGATGGTAGGACTGCTTAAAAAGCGGTATCCTACCGCCTAAATCGGTAGGGTTGGCAAGTATGTAGGATGGGGTGCCGCGTTAATGAGCACAACCCTTTCCTCTCCCTGTTTTCCCTCCAGTCACCTTTCACTCAGCCAATTCTTGCCTGTGACACCCCCGACATACGGCCTGGCAGACACCAGCTTACATATATGGGACAGCATTGGTCGCCCATCAACCCAACCTGATACACTTGGCCAACACACACTCAAATAGGGAACGCCCAAACACTTGTTGGGTCCATCATGCATCCATGGTTCACTAATTTCTAAAGCACTCCTCTCTGAAGTCTTTCAAAACCTTCACAGGAATATATTTGTCCCAACGAGGTAGGTGTTGGGGGGGGTGTGTCTCTCTCTCTCTTTCCTTCACTGTACGATCCCAGGTATGTGGTTGTCCTGACAGCCTTTCAAAATGTCTGTCTTGGGTTGATTAAGCTATGGATAAAGTAGCACTCCCCTCTTGGACAAAGACAATTTGCTGGAGAAAAAGGTTTGCAATTGGGCTAATTTATATACCCACAAACCATTGCTGATATGGCTCAGAACTGGAGGGGAACTTCCGGCGATGGCTACTAGGGGCGCTGTGGAATGTGTGACTTGGCTCTTATGGATTTTCCTATTTTCACATTTCAGGTAAACGGTTATTTTTTTCCAAACCTTTTTAAACCCACCATAACTTTGTTGGTGTTGCTAAAAACATGGCCAAATGCTCCAACTACAAAGTTCCTCCTTCAATATATTAGGGACACTGGGAAGTGGGAGGAGCATTAGCAGAGTTGCATGACTGACAAGGGAGACAAACAGCGAACATCGTCTCTCCAGATGGGGGTGCGGGGAGAAAAAGCAGGCACTGTCAGGACTATACTGCACTGATGCTCCCTAATAAGGGGGAAACCAATTATCTAGTTGTCCTGACAGCCTTTCAAGATGTCTTTCTTGGGTTGATTAAGCCATTTATAAAGTAGCATGCCCTTAGACAAAGCAATTTCCTGGAGAAAAAGATTTGTATTTGGGCTAATTTGCATACCACAATGCCTTGCTGTTGTGGCTCAGATCTGGCGGCATGTATATATATTTTTTTAAAAGACACCCAGCATAACAAGACAAATCACTGAATCCAACTGCCTCTCAGTGGACTTAAATTGCAATATTGGAAGTGAATTTTAAAAAGTTTTCGAAAAAAGAACTATATGCATCCTAAAAATGGGACCATTTTCTCTTGGTTCGTGTTGCAGTGCAGCGCCCGCGATGTGGGATTTCTATAGTCTCCAAAAAATATCAAAACAAATATTAATGCTTAGGGTCTTCATAGTGTAGCATTCAACATGAAAAGTCATTCGGCAACATGTTCCTCTATGGCCATAAAACATCATTGCCATGTTAAACTAGACTGAATTATTGCTGCCACTCCTGCCCTCTAAGGAACAGGCTTAACACTCTTCTGGCCCAAGGTGGCCAGGCCAGCTTGCAGAGCCACAGTCCTGACCCTAAGCGGCTTGGAGGCTAAACCACAGAGACTCACTTGGACTGACGGCTGTGTCCGTCAAGGTCACTGGTAGTATTTGGGAGTATTAAGGAGACGTGGAGGAGGCAGGACTCTACCCATTCCTCCCGAGGATTAGAAATGGCTGTGCAAGAGGGCAAGGAAGGAGCAAAGAGAGAGAATGACTGAGTCTGGCACTTGTACACAATCACAATTCTAATCCTTGCCATTCAACCATCCCTAACCTTGGGAGAGAGTTCAGCATTCTACACGCGTGTTACCTGAGCATTGTCAAAGCGCTGTACTACTGTGGTCAGTTCTGGAAATGGAAAACATGTATGGGGGAACTGCGCCTCTTTGGAGCGGCGAGGCTTTTGGAAGGAAGTGGTGAGAACAAAGGGCATGGTCCCCTGCCAGGTAGTGCGCCACAGTGTCTCTTCATAGAGCCCAATCCTAGCGATTTGCATAAAAGCAAAGAGCATTATGGGAACATCATAATGTGCACAATTCAAAATGTTAAACATGTCTTATAGTGATTCAGCAAGAAGCGCTTTTAAGTGTATAATGGACTCTTTTGTTTTGATTAGTCACAACATTCACCCTAATAAAGAAATGTCAGTAAATTACATGACATATATACCACATACATGCCAACATTCTGTAAGCAAAAATCTATAGAAATCGTAAAGTTTTAAAAAATCGGTATTTGTTGCCACCAAATCGGTAGGCGGTAGGACCCTACCGCCTAAATCGGTAGGGTTGGCAAGTATGTGGTCCTACCATGTGTACGCCTGTGCACAAAAGCCACATAACACAATTGTATAGGGTAAACAGGCAGAACCTGACAGTTATACCTCTGCATTCTGCCAAATCTTTTGAGTCCTGAGGGTGTGTGGAAAAAGTTAATTTTGTTTTTGACGCGTGTTATTGAGTATTTATTAGGCATTAGGCGCCTATACAACCGAATGGTGTTTCAAGGTGCCACAAGACAATGGGGTGGGAGCAATGGGAGTGAAATAGTGGCAAAAACAGCAGTGAATGAACTAATTCCATGATGGGTGACATCCGCAAAAAGTTGTGAGTTGAAAGGTATGCTTCTTCACATCTTTTGGTAACGTGGGCAGGCCATACTCCCAAAGAGGGATGTGAGATGGCACAGGTGCAACACAAACAACAAGTTGGTACCAAAATAAAATAATTTCCAACCAAGTTTCTATAAAACAGGATCTTTAAACTAACAAACATGCACAGAACTAATAAAAACTCTACTGGCCCACGTTTGTAAGGGCAAACACAACGAAATCTGATTTTAAAGTAATGGGTGCTCTTGGCGTGAAGACAAGGGTTCTCAGGCAAAGATTTCACCACCCAAATGTCGAAGGTTATTGATAAGTCTTTAAAAAATTTAAAAAGGTGTCTTACAAATCACCAGGAACTGGTAAAATGGCAGGGGGGAGAAGGGGGACATGCCCTTTTCAAATACATTGGGCCTCATTACAAGTTTGATGGTGTAGGAAAAAAGTGGTAATTCCATTACTGCCATTTTTCCAGCACTGCCAAATTTTCATTTGTGGTGAATTTACCACTGGTGGAAGTACTGCGTGGTAAATCTGCAAATGTTCAGAAGAAAAGTGGCAGATTCACCTCCAGCTTGTTGCTGGAGGTAAATCCTCCACTTTACCTACAAAAATCAGCAGGTTTACTACAATTCCACCACTGGTAAATCCACCAAAAATCCCCACGGAGTCTAATGGACTCCAAAAATGGGGAATTACCACCACTTGTAATTATGTGGTAATTTCACAGGACCTGGCGGTAACAGTAATTGAGTTTGGCAGTATTCCGGCTGATTTATCACCGGAATACCGCCACATTCCTAATAGGCCCATATTGTTTTTGTCTTTGGGACTCAACAGCATCTTACCTGGCTTTTCAGCATTGAACTGTGAGTCTGGGCACTTTCATAGCTTAGCCCAGGTTAAGCCCAGAATCTGCATCAAAGGGCCCCACGATGCAGTGCTGTTTGGCAGTGGTGACCGCTTGAGGGTCGAAGATGCTGGGCCGATGGTGCTGGAAGACTGTGGCCCTGGATGCCCTGGATGTGTAGAAGCAGAGCGTGGTCTTTGGTTGTAAGCAGGCTCGGCTGGCTCTGGCATCGGAGTACTGCAGCAGCGATGGCTTGGAGCTTGAAGAAGCTGATAACCAATGTTGGCATGCACGTGCAGTATCCAAGCGCGGCCAAATGATTCAGACTATGGAATATCTGTTGGCGCATGAGAAAGTGAAGGAGCTCAGCAGCAGGCGTGCGGGAAATGTAGTTGGGGGCTGACCATATGATTAGTTTGCATATGAAAATCTGGAGTAGGCAACAAATGTATTTTTAAAGTAGTTTTAGAAGCTTAGGTAGGCCCAGGTATAGGGCACGGGTGGAGTGTGTATGGTTATACTGAGAAGTTATAATATGTGACAATGGTGGTGTGGACAGGGGCCGGAATGAGAGAAATACTGAAGCACTGCCATATAGGAAGTGAGGCCTAGCATTCTGTATTCCCTGTAAGTGTAGTAGTGTGGCACAATAAAGATTTCAAAACTATTTCCCTTTCCCAAGCCCCAGTAGTGAAGCAGAGAAAAGTGGCATTTATGCCGAATAGATAATGGTTTAAGTGTATCCAGCTGCAGACCCTGGCGGACCAAGATTGGAACGCAAATGGCAGAATGAGGGTAGGGCTGCGTCCTTCCGAAGGACAAATCAATGGGAGCCAGGTTAGAGGTCTTGAGCTGCCAACATGCATGTTTAGATTTAGGATGCTAGCACCCGCCAAGAAATGGCCATCTCATTTGAACTACCAGGCGGCCGGGGAATAGAGTACATACTTACATAAGAAATAGGCTGATTAATGTGGTCCCCGAGAAAGCAGGGAGTGTGGGCAACTGATAAGGGGGAGCAAAGATCAGATATCCCGTGATTTGTGATATGAAGAGCAAGAGGTGATGCCAACAAATCTAGTTCTCTCCTCTTGATGCCAGCCATCGGCTTGATGCCTGCGTGTCTGGCATCAAGAGGAGCATATTGTTATTTCAAAGGGCCAATTTTGCCTCAGTGTTGTGAACTGGATGGACTACAGCCGGCCCCTTTGACTGGGGATCTCCAAACAGCCCTTTAAGATGAGTAGCAGCACCCTCGAGATAGATGGGGATGCAGATTCGTACTCTTGCATCAAATAACTATGACAACTCAATAGTTTGGCAAAGGGAGTCCGTTTAATGACAAGTACAAAAAACGCGGAGTACAATGAACATCAGCAATCGCTCGATCTTCCTTCTCGCTTCAACTTCACTTAATTTAAGAAAAAACACATTATTTATATCAAAAACCCATCATCACTGACACGCAATCTTAAAAACCTAACATGCAACGTGATTGGTTATAGGAAGGTAACTTTAACATAGGTACTATAACTGTATGTGGTAACAGTGAGAGGGAATTGGATAATCAATGTCAGGTGGGGCAACTAAGCCCTTCCTTCAAAATGGCCACTATAAATGTCAGTAAAAGTACGACGTCCCATTGGTTCTACTCACTATAGGACCCTAGATTACATGGTCCACTATGATTGGGATGGCATCAACCCGCCTCATATTTTTCCACTTACGTCTAGCAGCATGCAGAACAACCAGCCAGGTGTAGGGAGTTTGTCTGCACCCCAGGTTGCCTCCAATTATGTTACAATCAATCATCACCTCAGTGGTCATGTGTCAATTACTGCTGTGTAGTTTTGCCTCGAGTCTGCTTCTTGGTCTGAGAAAGTTTAAGGAGTATGGGTATGGCAAGGATCCATGTGTAGGTGTAAAAGTCTCATCCCTTCCTGCCTGCCTTGTCACGGGATTTGGACACCGTGAAATCGGCCTCTTCTTCATGTATTTTCATGTATTTGATTTAATTCTGCCAGTCTTCTACCATCTGTGGCTTATCTTGACCTTTCCAAACAGGATACTCTGTTCTTTTCTCCTTAATTGTATCCACTGTTGGTCTTTACCAGCCCGATACAACCTTGGCTTCTTGGCATGGTTACCTTCAGGTGGGTTTCTTTCTGTCTTAATTCTTGATTTGTTTGCTGCAACCCTCTCTTCTTGAGACCTTTAGTAACCTTTGTTCAATTCTGCTTATGTTCGTAGTGGATTTACACTCATCTATAAAGTGTTTTTGAAGTATATATATGTACATGTTGGCACTGGCTGCAATCTATTTACTACTAAGCATAAGCAAGCTTAACGATTTCTTTGCTTCTTTTGGTTTCTTGCATCTGTAAACGTTTAAAATAACTAAATGTCTTCATCGTGCATATGGCATAGATTTCTGCATCTTGACATCAACGGCTTCACTTTAGGTTCAAGATGTCACTTATCCATGGTATTTCGTCTCTTTGTCAGTATTCTTAGGTTATTATATCTTCTATATGTGCGTCAGTCCAATTTCTTATGACGTCACCATTCGTCTTTCTTTTTTATCTTCTTGGCTTCTTCGGGTAGTCTATTCTAACAAACGCCATTTTGTCTTGCCTGTAGATATGGTTTTCTCAATGGGTACCTTACTATCAAGGTTTTCTTAGGTGTCTGTACTTCAATAGGTTCTGCTACTCTGATAGGCACTGGGCAGAGCCCGACTGCAGCTCTCTGCTGGTTTATCTGTTCTTCATACGTCACATATTTTGGCGTGAACGTACCTGGTACTACGAAGGGGGTGGCTGGAGTGTGGATGGTGCTTTGCACTTCCTCTTCACTCCCCGCTCTGGGCGATTCATCGACCACACTCACTTCTTTCTTTGCATTCACTTTTAAATTTTTTTAATTTTTTACTTTATTTGTCTTGGTTTATTCAAACCTTTTCAAAATTTAGTTACAACACTTTAAAATCCAGTACAAATATATCCATTCATTCTTACAATTATTTACTTTCTTTACCATAATCTAAAATCCATACTTCACATTTAAAACCATAACTGTGTACATATAGAGGTCATAACATTTAATTTCCTACTTCACATATTTACAACCTATTTAAGTTTTCATTTTGCATCAAGGTACCGAGCCTAATCGTTGTATATCATGACTACTATTCTAATACTCCTATTTCAGTCCACATACATTTTTTAGAAAGGTAATCATTCTTATTTTCAACACCATCGATTTACCATGTAGAATTTCATACCAAAGCAGTTCACTATTTACTCTTGATATACCTGTGAAAAACTGTTCAAAATATTCAATTCGCTTCTCCAAAAGTTTCGGGCATTTTACTATTAGATGATATAACGTTTCCCTTTCTCCTTGGACCAGACAATGTTTACAATATTTAAATTCCTCTGCATCCGGAAACCATACATTTCTGATCTCCTGAGTATTTAGCGCATTGGTTCGAAATCTCATTGTGCATTTTCGGATCATGCGGGATGGATATTTCAAAATGTATGGTTCCGCTTTCGGCTCCCATTTCCAAAATGAGACGGAATACATGTATAATTTAGAGTTTAGTAAGGAGGCATTATTTGCAATCCAATCAAAGGCTTTTATCAGATTTTTTACTTTCATAGGCTTCTCTATCAAGATATTTAGCGATAGGCCCAAACTGCACAATGTTCTCTCAACCGATTCCTTAAGTTCTCTTGAATATTCGCCCATTTCAACATCGATCATCTTTGTATATAACAGATTCATTTAACTTAACAGACATTTCCTTAGTAATCCCGCCTTTTTCCACTTCATGTAACTTTCTAGGGAATATAAACCAAGTTCATAACAAACTGCTTCAACTGGTAAACATTTGGGTAAAAAGAAGAGTACATTCCTTCAAATCATTCCTTCTATTACCTTTAAATATTGCGATAATAAGTCAGAGACAAACTCCATACCATAACACAACCTGGGGATTCTTTTTTTACTATAGTATTCCAAACAAGGAAGTAAGGAGTACTTTCCATATTTCCTCTCAATTATTCTCAACTGCTTAGCCAAGTCCATAGCCTTTTGTTTCAGGCAAGTTGCTATGAAATTATTTGATGGCGTACTTGAGAATACAAAACCAAGATATTTCAAAGTTTTTTGTGCTTTAATTTTGATTCCTTCACAGTGCCATGAATACCCCTGTGTGGCCTTGGTACTTCTCCCTATATTTAAATTGCTGTCTTTTCTGCATTTATTTTAAGTTTCACTTTTTTAAGAAATACTTCAAAAGCCCCTATTAATCGTTGCAGCCCTATTTTAGCTGTGTCAAACAACAAAAAATCATCCGCATAGGCGCACCATTGCAAATGCATTTTTCCCAGTTTCGGGGGCACCAAACCTTTTCCTTTTAGCTCTCTGCCTGCCGAAGATACGTATAAATTAAATAGAATGGCCGCCAATGCACATCCCTGTTTCAAACCGTTACCCACACTTATGTCATTCGACATTTTTCCTTCTTTATCCAATCTCACACATATCCTAGTGTCTGAATATAGACTAACCAATATTTTCAGCAGATCATTATCAATACCTAACTGGATCAGTCTCCTCCAAAGGATTGGCCTATCCACCCAATCGAAAGTCTCAAAGAGGTCCATTGATGCGACATATAACAGACTCTGACTCTTAGCTCTTGCTGTTGCTTGCAATTGTTCATTAACATGCCACCAGCATCCATGCTTATGCCCATTCATTAGTGAGATTGGCCGATAATTCATAGGGCACAATTTATTACCTTTCTTAAATATCGGTAGAACATAAGATAATAACCAAGATTTCGGTATCTTCTCTTTAGCCAACACGTCACTAAATAAAACATGCAACATTTTGGCCCATAGCTCCTTATTATCTTTTAATGTCAGAAACGATAGATTGTTTGGTCCTGGAGTATTAGATGCTTTTGCTTTTACTATGTGTCTCTGTATGTTCTTAATGGACACATCTAGATTCCACTTTTTATGATAAACGTCATCCCATTCCACAGACTTTGAGTTCGATTCCCTATATAAGTTTTCAAAATACACTCTCCAATCCTGAGCAGCGATTGGGTTCATTGCCAACTGTAATTGCATTTTTTCAGTACTATTAATCAATGCCCAAAAAGATCTTGAAGTCGAGCTTGCTGTGTGTACTCACCTGGAGGACCATAGATATACACCAGGTACCCTTTGTTTATTGTATATGATCACCTGGAATGTCAGGCGCTTAAACAACTATGTGAAGAGACTGCACATACATGCTTACTTGATCAGGAAAGGTGTCCAGGTGGCTATGTTACAGGAGACACACCTCACGGCTGACAGGCAGGCCACAATAGCCAAAAAATGTGGAGGTAATCTACACGGATCACCATACTCTGCATATGCCAGAGGAGTCCTCATTTGATCGCCCCAATCACCCCATTCCAGTTATTGGAGACTAGGAGGGAATCAACGAAGGTAGAATGGTTGTAGTCCGGGGTCTTTGGGAAAACAGAATGGTTTGCTTTGTAAACACACATGACACCACAATGTTTTTTAAATCACTCTACCCAAGATTGTTGGTATTCAGAGAGTTAACGTGGATCTGGGGAGGGGATGGACTTCAACTGCACAGTGAACCTGGCACTAGATAGGTCTGACCAGAAACACACGAAACCTGACCCGCCAGCGAAAGCCAACAGATCCCTCTTGCAAGACCTGCAGCTGTAGACATCTGGCGAGAAGCACGCAGGGAAGCAAGAGGGTACTCACACTTCTCGCCCCCCACGCAGTTCACACACGAAAAGACTATGGGTCTCATTAGGAGTCCGGCGGTAGCCATGCCAGAAAAACCGGCAGGCTGCCGCCAGACCCGAAATACCATTCCACCTCCGTGATTGGCGGAATCACTGTGGCATTACAACCTCGGTGACCCGGTAATTCCAGAGGTGGAATTCCTTAAATCCCCATTCCCATGGAGCCCCATAGGACTCCATGGGGATGGGGACAATGGAAACACTGGTTCCGTCTATGATGGAGCCTGTGTTTCCATTTCCGCCTGCAGGCGTGTGGCGTTACTCCCGCCAGGTCAGACCTGGAGGGAGTGACACCTCCCACCTGTAGAACTTGGAATCAGCCGGTCCGGAAACAACGGTGGCAGAGGATTTACCACCACCGTTGTTTCCGGACCGGCTGACTCATAATGAGGCACTATATCTTCACAAGCAGAGAAGCCCTGAGCAAATTTCTCTATTCAGAATACAGGCCAGAACTCTCTCATAGCATGCCTCGCTAACAACCACATGGTGGAGCATTGCCCCGAGACCCAAGATACCAACTTGGAAGCTGCGATCTGAAGCTCTGCAAGACGAGGCTTTTAATGAATACCTGAGAAAAGAGATAGAAGAATACTTTACACATAACACATACAGTGTACCGAGAGTCAGCACACTGTGGTACGCATTCAAGGTGGTTGTACGGGGTGCCAATAGGCAAAATGGGAGGCCTTCAGAAAGAAATAAAACAAGCTCTAGATGAAGTAGAAAAGAAAATAGCCGAGCTGGAGAGCCATGAGGCACAAACGTACAGGGAATCAGGAGAACTACTGAGACGGCGGTTGCAATGCCTGGGAGAAAGGGATAGATTGGGAAAGTTAGACTTTGCGAAGTACACTCAGAGGTTACACGAGGAAGGAGATAGACCAGGAAGACTGCTGGCATGGTTGTGAAAACTAGAGGAGCCTAGGGACATGATCAATGCCATCACAAGCGAGCATGGGATGATGGTCAGAACCCAACGGGAAATAAATGAGCTGTTTCTGAGTTTCTATAAAACCCTATATTCAGAGGACGGGACAGAGGGGGATGGAAATGTGAACAAAGCACTTGCCCAAATAGACCTGCCCAGGCTGGAGAGGGACCAAGTGGCCAAGCTAGAAGTCCCACTGACATTAGAGAAAATGAGTGAGGTAATAAATGTGTTGCCAACAGCCAAAACCCTGGGATCGGACGGACTCCAAGGGGAATTCTACAAGGCATACAAAGACATGCTGACGCCCAAACTACAGAAGGTTTTCACAGAAGCATATGAGCAGGGTGTGTTGCCTGACAGCTTGAGGGAAGCCAGGGTCATACCCATCCTTAAACCAGGCAAGACTCAGTTGAGCTACGGATCATACAGACCCCTGTCAATGGTTAATCAGGACTGCAAAATACTAACGGCAGTGCTGGCAAACAGACTCAGTAGTGTGATAGGGACCTTCATTCTCACGGACCAAATTGGGCGTGTCCCGGGGCGCAACACCACATGGAACCTGTGAAGGCTACACCATGTGATAGATAGCACTAACCAGTTGACCGAGGACTGTGTGTTGGTCTCTCTCGATGCAGTAAAGGCCTTCCACTCGGTCTCCTGGAGTTGGCTGCTGGCGACTGGAGCGCTTTGGGTTTGGATGGGTGAAGCTAATTTACACTGCGCCCATGACACCGGTATGGACGGGCAAAGACATTTCTGAGAGGTGGGAGGTGCAGAAAGGCATACAACAAGGTTGCCCACTGTCACTGATGCTATACATCCTGGCGCTGGAGCAGCTGGCAGCATACCTCAGTGCTGAGTAAAAAGAAGCCGGTATCACGTTAAATGGGGTGGTACACCTAATTTACCTGTATGCGGACGACATGTTGCTGTACGTTAGCTGACCGGAAGATAACCTGCAGTACATCCTAGACATAATAGTTCAATTTGGCACTCTCTCGGGCATCAGAATCAACCAACAGAAGTCTTACCTGTTCCCACTGGTAGGACTCAGAGGCCTAGGAAAAGAGCACATGCCCCGACTGGGCCTCCAGTGGGAGACAAGCACATTTTGATACCTCTGTGTAAAGGTGCGACATGACCCAGAGACCTCGCACGAGCATAACACTTTCAAAGCCCTGAAAGGCGTAGCTAACTCTATGCCATTCTGGGGAAAACTGCTCCTTTGGGTGCCAGGTAGGGCATCCCTTGTAAAAATGATAGTACTTCCCCGCCTTCTATACCACTTTGCTAATATTCCATACAACATACCCTCGGCTTTCTTTCAGCAATTGGATACGCTGTCCTGAAAATTTCTATGGAAGGGGGGAGGAACAGAATCGTCCTGCGCACCCTACAAAGGGGTAACGCAGAGGGAGGACTAAAGACACCCCACTTTGAGAATTATTACCTGACTGGACAGTTGCAATTCATAGCAAGCTGGCTGGGAGATGAAACCTCCCTGGACACCATACTACTGCAACTAATGCTAGGGAAATACTATCTAAAAGAGTTCCTGTGGGTGCAGAAACTGGACTTAGCAAGACCCTCAGGACTGCTGAAACTGGTCAGGGACATATGGCAAAGGACCAGGAAGCTCATGGGAGCACCAGACCCCTGTTCAATTAATCTTCCCTTAGTGGGAGTCATAGACAGTCAACAAGCCGCCATAGGACAACGCCATAGACACTGGGAAAGCAGAGGTATAGCAATAGTGGGTGACCTTCTACAGGATGACATAATAATGGACTTCCCAACCCTCGTCTGTGAAAGTGGGATAAAAGAGGGCCCAATTCTTACTGTATTTGAACATAGTCTGGAGAATCAAGAAAAGATGGGGGAACCCGCAAGAGGGGGTGGAGACCAATGCTATGCTAGATATCATTTATGATATTTCTGAAGGGGAACACAAGGTCTCCAGAGTGTACAAGCTGTTCCTGAGTAGTGTAGAAGGGGAAGGACTTAACAAACAAACAAGGTGCAGGGAAGCTGAGAGAGAGACATAGGGAGAGCCCTTACGGGCACAGAATGGAGTAGGGCACTGAATTACACCAAATGCCAGATTCCGATTAACCCAATTGTATGTGACACATAGGGCGTACATGACACTGCACAGTTTGACTTATATAGCAAAGGAAGGCACTCAGGCCTGCCTGAGATGTAAGCAAGAAAGTGCAGACATGATGCATATGTTCTGGGCATGCTCTGTCACACAAAATTTCTGGCTGGAGGTGACTCAGAGAGCAGCGAAAGGAGGCATCCATACAGAGGAGTGGCTTCCAGAATACTATTTATTAGGATTGTTCCCGAGGGGTGGGAGACATGCTGCCTCTCTCGCTAAAATGAAAGACCTGATTTGCAAACTAGCGAAGCGCAGGATTGCAATGGCATGGAAATCGGTCAATGGTACCGAACCGGAGGCCTGGTGGGAGGATCTGAAACGGTGGTCCCTATCAGAAACAGCGGCATGGCATAGAGCGTTCCAGAGGGGCGTGCATGAAAGCAATGAGGGGATTGGAACCTGGAACGCATTTATACAAGCCATGTTCAATGCTGATGAGGAAACAGCCACATGAATGCGAGAGACAGATGGGAGAATTGGGCAGCGGGCACCTGCGATACAGAGCGATGAGCACATAAGTAATAGAGGACATGCCAAGTGAGGCGACTACTGGTTGAGACTGATGGGAAGACAAGGCTTAAAACGCACTGGCGAAAGCCAAAGAGGAAGTAACATTGATGTATACCTATGTGATTGAGATGACTTGGCAAAACCTGTCTTGTATTTGTATTTGTGTGTTTGCTTGTTTATTCAAAATAAAACTTAAAAAAAAATGAAAAATAAGGGAAAAAAAACTTTGCATACCAAACTGATGTTTACCAGCTAAAGTGGCAGAATAAGAACATTGAGTGCAATTATAATTCTAAAGGTGACAAAGCCACCATTGCCAAAGCCAAAAAAGGGCAATAGTAAAAGACATTAACAGCAACCAATATTGCCCCAACTTAAAGAGGCCAATTAAGAAGACCAATTGTAAATACTACTGTCACAAAGAGGAAGAGGCAATAAGAAAGACCCAAACAAGCATTGTCCAAGCCAAAGAAGAGTAACAGAGATTAAAAGCCATTACCAGCATTTGGTTGATGTAGGAGTGGGAAAACAAGTGCGGCAATGGAGTTGCCCTTCTGATAGCCAGTGTTCAGGAGAAGAGGAGCATCATCTGCATTGAAAGTGGCAATCCAAGGGGTGGAATAAACAACATCACAATGTTTTAAGTTTTCCCAGAAGAAGTAGCCCATACTGAAGTTGTTGATGCTGATTTTATTGAAACAAAAAGACTTTGTTGTGGCAGAACAGCTGCCCTCCTGATAACCATTTTCTAGAGGAGAGGACCCAAATCTGCATTACATGTGGCATAAATAGCACAAATGTGGTTCATGTCTTTTCAGAAGAAGTGTTTATTATTGAAGTTGTTGAAAGCCAAAAGACTTTACAAAGTTGTCTGAAGCGAACTTTACCACAGAAGTACTTGCAGTACAATTAGAAGCTTTTAGTCCTGGCAGGCGAGCATACCAGGGCAGGGTCCTTGTAGTGGTAGGCCTGGCCTGGCAGGTGAGTGGACCAGGTAGAAGATATTGAAGTACTGCTTTGTAGTTAAGGACTGTGGAGAAGAAGTGGTGGCAGGGCCACTAAATAATATTGTGAACCATTGTGGAATTATCCTGACAAATCATATTTGTTGCTATTAAGGGACTATGGAAGCATTGCAGAATCATCATGACAAACTATTTTTGTGGCCAATAAGGAACTTGTCCTTGGTTCTGAAGAAGAAGTTTGTGTTGAACTTTGTCTTACAAGTGGAGAAACAAAGATTTGTTATTTCTGTTGGAACTGTTGGGAAGTCTCACTGAGAGACTTTTTGGAGCAAGAAGAACCTTATTACCAGATTTTATTTAAATGCGTAAACACATTCCTGCTTTGAATCTGGGGAAGAGAACATTACCCAGGTCACAAGGAGAAACAATTATTAAGTATATGTTTGACATAACTGTGATTTTGTTATATTTTGAATTTCCCTATATTCCCTTCATATGTTTGTTGTATGTATAAGTGCGAGGGACAGATTCCTTTTGTTAAAGTGTTTCCTTTAGTTATTTTGACAGGCAGGGAAATCCTTGTTAGGGTAGGTATAGTGAGGCGTTTATCAAACCCTTTTAAGTTAATTAAATGGTATTTTATGAAAAACCTATACAAGGTTGTCCGCCTCACATTTGTGACCCCTCACAGCATGCCTTAGGAAGTGAGGGAGCGACCCGAGGAGTACCCGTACACCCAGATTTGTTTACATATGGGGTCACAGTTTTGTTTAACACAGTGACAGGTATGACAAGCAGACAGTATACGGTACCATCAGAATTTTTATTTCGACCAGCTATGCCCCAAGCCCATGAAGCAGGATTGATACTTACATTAGATCTGGAAGGGGTGGTGTCCACAGGAAACAAAATTGTGTTGATAGGGACCGATGCAAAGGCAGGAAAGTGGAGCACATTCCTATGCATTGATGCAACAATTTAGGGGGGGCCTCAGACGGCAACTGTTTGAGGACACTGACAACGATGGGGAAGTAATATTGGAGGTTTGTGTCCCCTGTGAAATCATGATTCAATATCGCAATGTCCCATGTCCCATCCTGGTAGCTGGAAGTATGTCATCATTCACCCAGACGGGGTATGGACAAGCAATCCCCATGACGTAAGACTGCTAAAGAGGGTAGCGGCAGTTCACATTAACCTCAAGTTAGAGGCAATATTACTGAGAGTAAAGAAGTACTGATTGTCCAAGGAGGCAGACGAAGGAATATATGACACCATCACAGCGTTATTACAGGAGGGCATTATAGTGCCCTCAGAATCCCTCTGTAACACGGCTATATATCCCTAATAAAAAATGAAAGGGGTCTAGTTGCAAGATGATTCAGGATTTACATGCTTTGTTGGGAGCGGGGACGATCGTCCCAGGATCCCAAGAGGTTTCATATAAGACGAAATTATAAGAGTGTGTTGTCAGGGCTCAAAGAGGTTATAGGGGGGGTGTCAATAAAGCTGGATTGGCGGTAGATCATCATATATTTAGGTATAGATTGCACTGGTAGTGAAATGCTATCTTAGAAATCAGGAGCCTTTTTGAAATTGAGGCCTTGCACCACGCTGCAGCAAGGGCATCAACACCATGCACAAAACACAGAAATGAGTGTGTGCATGGTGGGCCGGGTCGTAGCGTAGGCAGCCGCGTAGAAGGCCAAATCCTTGGAAATTCCCAAACCTCTCATTGTTTCACACCAGTAGTACATGTATCCCAGAAGGAATGTGCCCTGCAAGGCCATGAGGGGGGCCGAGAGCACCCTCTGAAATGCCATCCCACAAGATGGAGGGAGAGGGCCTGCAACCTTCACTAGTCCAAATCCCAAATTATAGTGGCCAGATACCCCCACCCCAAGACCCAAGCATGCCAGTGTACTGGTCAAACTCAAGACCACCAACCATAAAACTGTCATTGTGCTAATCCATTAGGAAGATCACACTACCTCTGGTCCCTGTGATTTGTGCTGCAAGGTGCTATGGGGGAAAGTAATACATTTAAGCCTGGGGTGGGAAGAACTGGAACAGCGCTGACACGTCTGGGATCGAGCCGTGATTTAAAGTTATTGTGACCTCGAAAGTAGCCTCTGCGCCCATGCCTGCAGTACCAGGTGCACATTAGGCCACAGAATTGTGTTAGTAATTGCCAGTTAGGAGCTTCGTGCTTGATGACGTACGAAGAAGAATCCCACGAGGAAGAAGATGAGCAGACAAAGCAGGGACCAGTGGTCTGCATCCCTTATGGAGCAGGCCGTCTATGTATAAGGTTGCACCAACCTGCTACCTGGATTTGTAACCTGTGTGATGTACCTCAGTTGTGGCGCTTTTTACCTTTAAGAGTTATTGCTCATGTTGATTTTGTCAGAGCGCTCCGTTGCAGCAGAGTTCCTTGTTGGCACGCATTTGTATTTTTGTAAGAGTAAACCTTGTTCTCCTTACAAGAGGTGTGCTGGCCCTCTTGCCCTGGTGGGTTGTATTTTTTCTGGTGTGAGCTTTGAGAGGTTCCTCTACATGTTTGGTAACCCCAACGTGATCCCAGGTTTTCCGCAAGGATGGAGGCTTCCAGGCCGCACATCTGGAGGCGCCGCACCAGCCTGCAGTGACCAGTCCCAAGCACGCAACCCGTAGTGGTATACAGGAGCCGTTTTCACAGAATTCTTGTCTGCTTTTTGGAGCGGGGCATGGCTCCTAGGAAGGTGCAGGCCGTTATTGGGACCACGTGATGGAGGAGCTCGGGTGAACACGCAGATGTAAGTACACCTCTTGCGGGTGACAACAATGGGGTTTGACGTTGGGAGGGAAATCAAGAGAACAGGGACAACAGTGTATGATATGATATTTTATTTGTATCGCGCTCGTACACAAGTGTTTCAGAGCGCAACAAGGCAAGGCAGGGGGACAGGGGAAAACAACGATCTTACTAGGCCCAGTGACATTGAGAACGTGCAAGTGCATGGGAAAGGAAAAAGGGAAAAGTGCATGGATTTGTGTGTGTTGGAGAGGAGGGAGCGAGAGTGTATGGTAAATTGATGAGTATTGTGTAAAGACCAGGTGCGTTTTTTTCTTTTTTAATATGTATATGAGAAGAGAAATAGAGTAGGGGGATCCTTTCCGCGGTAGGGAAAACGATGGTGTCATATTTTGAAATGTGAAAAGGAGAATACAGAAGTAGGGGCTCTGTATAATTAGAGAGCTCGGATTCATGTGCCCAATATATCCCAGGTGGGGGAATAAGATGAAGTAGTGGTTATTTAGTTTATTGTTTTAGTGTTGTACATTTTTATTGTGTAGCAAACGGGGGCCAAGAAAGGGGCTGTAGAAGAAGTAGTGTGGGTGTTGGGTGTGAGGAGTTAGAGAGTGTGTGCGTGAATGGAGGGAGTGTGACTATGGGCGACAGGGGAACAGGAATGACGGACTGGTAGGAATGTTTACGACACGTTCCAATTTGCATATGGTTTATTCTTTTGTGCCTATAAAGATTGTCAACATGGGAGTAATGACTCTGTTGGAGAACATATGCAGTGCATTGCCGCTGTATAAAGATAAGATTGAAAAATACCATAAGCAGTGAGAGACCCAAGGTGGAATGTTTAGTTCCTGGCCAGAGCAGGGTACGAATAACGGGGATATTGGAACACATGTACACATTTTCTGCTGCTAAATACAACGCTAAAAAGCTTCAAAGGAGAAAAGAGATCTTAGAATTGTGGAAGATGGTAGAGGATATAGAGGACAACGATGAGGGCCAATCCCAAAGCGTCAGTCGTTTAGCCTACAGCGTAGTCAAAACATTAGCACTTGGAAGAATGCAGGCATCCCCACCTCAAGTAGGGCTTTACCCAACTCTTGCTGCTATAGGATACACTAATACACTAATCCAACATATGTGCATTCACCTGCCACAGCACCACCCCCATACCATACATATCCTAACACTACAGCACCACGGGATAGCAAGCCAAACAGTAAGAGGAGGCTTCAGAAGTAGGAAAAGTGTCATTGGCACGGTTGAGGGCCCTCAGAGAAGGAGGGAGCAAATCGGGGTGTGGCCTGGATGAGTGGGGGGCCGGAGACATTTTGGGCCTTATTACAAGGTTGGCGGTAACCCGCTGGTGCTGCCGGCGGGTTGCCGCTGACCCCATAACACTGATTCCACCACCGGAATATCATAAGTGGCAGCGGAAGGGTAAATCCCCATTCGCATGGGAATGGCGACACTGAAGCACTGGCACCGTTGCTAATGGTGCTGGTGCTTCAGTGAGAGACATGTTGCTAGGGGCCTGAAACCTGGCAGGTCAGGCCTGCCAGGGGATCCATGCCCCTACCAGCATTCTCGTAGTATGGCAGTCCGGAAAGGGTGCTGGTACATTGCTAACGGCACCCTTATTGCCAGACTGCCATACTTGGAATGAGTCCCATTGTTTAAATTAGACAGCACTGTGATCAAGGATGTTCATATTGAGAAGGGGAAGAGTGATGAACAAGGGGGTAGAGTGTAGGTTATCTGACAGTGAGGTTGCATGGAGAAGCAAATAGGAAGCTGCGGGAGGACGAGTGGGACACAATGGATGAATTAGAGAATGAAGAGGAGACACTGGCAGTTACCCCACGGTAGAGAGCATGTCGGGTCCATAGTTAAGGAAAAGGTTCAGGCAGGCAGCAGTGGCCAGTATAAGGGAGGCATGGTATCACAAGTATGACACTGACACAAAAGGTACAATTTGTAAAACCTTTATTCAATTTTTGGGGTTTGGAAAAACGTCTACTTTGCCCTACAGCTAGGATGGGAGTAGTCTCTACCATCAAATAATAAATAAAACAATCCTAGTTGGGTCCGTCAAATCAAAATGGGCCACAGTAACAAAAAGCAAAAGTTCACGTAGGTCTCCCTCAGTCGGGCTCGGACCTTTCAAACACAGCACTTGTAGGGATTCCCTTCCCCAAGCTTAATTCACATCCTTTAGGGGTTCCCTTCCCCTAACCTATCACACTTCTGGTCTCCCTCAGTCAGGTTCAGACCTTTTCCTGATGTCGAAGACTTTCGAACGTGTGTGGCCTTTACTATAGACCTTCGCAGGACCACTTCTACTTTCCCTTCAGCTCACATTCTTGTGTTATTTGCCTCAGTGTCTCTTGGTCCTGGTAGTTCGATGTCATAAGTGTTCAACTTACACTTTTTTACTCCCCCGACTTTTTCCCGGGGTTTATTTTGATCACTTCGCTTTTTATAGTTGAATCACTTTATTGCTTCATACCAAAAACATTTCACCTTTCACAGAGACTTTTGAGTGGGCTACTTCCCTTCTGCAGACCACTGCGCTACTCGGTATTGCTGGTTTTACAGCTATCGGTAATTCAAAGTTAATCACAGGTCTTCCTTCCTTCGTGCCTTCTCCACACGCGTGCAGCCTTCAATTGTTCGATATACTGTTGCAACTTCAATCTTTCTTTAACAAATGCTGGTCTTTCATGTTGCTTGCCAACTCACCGGCTTTGTGCATTTCTTTCTTGTATTGCAGTTTTTAATTCATGAGTCAAGGTTAATGCCACAGGCTTGACCTCACCTTCCCAACTCTGTCCTTCACACGGTAGGGTTAATGGCAGCCTTGAAACACAATACAGTCTTCTTGTTTGGGATTTGGCCTTTTCCACGTCTCTTTCACAGCTTTTTGGAGACAGCGACCTCCTGCAGGGAACTACCAAGATTCTCTACCCTTTGCTCTCGTCCCTCGGTCCATCGCTCTGCTCCAATAGGTTCGCCTTTACTCTGGAAGTTCTGCTTTTGCTCCCATCCATCTTGCTCAGCGTGTATCTCTATGTTCCGCCTTTTATGCGTGTGAGGAGAGCTAATTGGTATCAGATGTATGAACTTAAAGTCAAGTGCCTGACTTTGCCTGACCCAATTAGCAGGGCATGTCCAATGAGATATGTAATGGTTAGCCTCTTTACTCTCAGTCGCCATCTTCATCTGTGTGTAGAAAGGGGGGGAGTTGGGACGTTGGAAAATCCTATATAATAGGATGGGTCATGTGTACGGGAAAGGGGTGAATACTGCATCTCACCATCGGTCGCCTTACCCCCAATCCCCAAAGACCCTCACCCCCACTCCCTGAAGACCCTTCACCCAGGTGATCGTCCCACACTGGTCCACCCCCATGGTCTGGATCGAAAGGTGATGTCCGTGCACTGACCACCTGAGAGAGAGATTCCCAGGGACTAGTAGGTGATACACCCTTTGGTTTCTCACACCAGGAAAAAGGGAAGTGACGGAAGGAAGGCAAAACAGGGAACGGGCACACAGTTGCCATTGTTGCAGAAAGGCTCTGGGAGGGCGCAGTATGTCCTTTGGGCCCAGATGAACCAACACAATTTGATTAAAGTGCTCCCGCCCCTCACTGTGGGGGCTGGGAAATGGATATACGCTTTTGGAAAACAAACAGCTGGAATTCCTTAGCAGTGGGGGACCTAAAAAGCTTACTTGTAGCAATCGTGGGAGATCAGAGAGGAGATGTTTGGGTAAAGGCTTGGTATCTAGGAGTGAAAATAGATGATGATACCCATGATGGGGCACCGTTTAGCAACATCGGAGCGCAGGTATGGGCTGCAGTGTGGCGGGCATACCCCAATACACTGGACTTGCAGTCCATCATTCAATATACAATGGGGCACGATGAAGAACTTGCTCAGTACATTTTGAAACTACAGGAGATGTGGAGGGCGGATACAGTGGATAAGTGGGACCGATCAGTTCCTCTTTTCTGTTTTTCTATCAAAAGGGGATTGCCCAAGGAGGTAGAGAAAGCCCTCGAGAAAATAGTGCGCATAGAGGAGAAAGGGTGGGTCGAAATAGAAACTATAATTATACACCACTGCAAGCAGGTCAAAGAAAGAGAAAAGGAAACGGCACAAAGGTTGCAGGCTGAGGAAGCGAAACAGGAACAGACAAAATTGGCAAAATAGCAGTTGAGGGGGCGGTAATGACAGTTATTCAAACTGAGTTTGAAGAGTAGGCAGCAGCGCAAACGGATGCAAGAATAGCAGATTTCTGGCCAGGCCGAGGGCAGTGGAATAGTGGGCCTCAGCCACAGTACCCTAAGAGGTACCAATGAGGTCAGTGTTACATATCGGCCCCGTCCTGCAGTACCTCCCGTTTCTTGTGGCCACATACAGGGGCAAGCGCGTTCCAGAACTTCGTTGTGGCTTCGGTATCGGTTGCCATGGCGTCTGGCCATACAGCAGAGAACGTTGCATCAGCTGAGATGTCCCGTGCGCAGAGAACGCGTAAGGAGGCTCTGCCCCCCTGGACCATAAAAGCCGAAGGGATTCAGCGGCTTGTTGCTGCTAATTGTGGCGTTACGTTCCTTCGGTTTCATTCCGTTCCAGTGCTTATTCCCTTTTTCCTCTTGATACTTGACTTCCTGGTTCTTCGACCCACCTTTGTCTAGTTGGATTGTCCTTGCTTGTTCCTTCAACATGATTTTGAACTCTGTTGCCGACTTCGGATTGTCCTTGGATTGCATTTGCTTTTTCCTCCATTCTGATCAGTGAATCCTGTTGCCGAACTCGGACTGTCCCTGGATCCCCACTGTGCTTTCGCCTGTCTGCTGAGATTACTTTTTCTTGCCGCTCTACGCAATTTGAACTATCTTCCTACGCGTAGTACCACGCTGCACATTACAAAACTGCCTCATCAACTTGGCCTGTGTTTGTGCAATTAAGGTAAAACCCATCCAATTCTCCTGTATTGTTCATTACCTGAAATTTATCAGTCTTTCTCATACGTGTGGATTCCTGGAACTATATCATTCATTCTCACCTTTTCTACATCAACCAAGTGCATAGTAGTGACGCTTTCCAGTGTATGCACCATCCCGTCACTAGTGCGACCCTCGTGCCGCCCGGGTATATTATTCCTTACTAACCTTCCCATTTGTTGTTTTGTACCTGCTATTGTTTTCCTTTCAACTGGTACCCATTTTCCCTAGGATTCTCACCTATCAGGTCTGCTGGGGGTTATATCAGTCATAGTGAGTTTGTGGTTATCACTTGCGCATACTCATAGTCTTGGGTTGTCTTGTAGGTTCATCTATTAAGGTCCAACACCACCTCAACCATTGTATAGGTACTTAGAGAATTTTCTGATTGTCTAAATAACTCCATATTGCCTGATTGCTTCTAATCATACTGTGTTTTCTTTGCAGCATTGGTTATTGGCGGTGTGTGTTCTCCCGCTCTTTTAGGCGATAGACATCTCTGCTGGTTCTGCGAGGTCGTCTTACCCAGGCTCCAATCAGCATACGGAGCGGTGAGTAACAGTCAGCAGCATGGAAGGGGTGAGTTTCAAGAGGCAATAGGGGCAGAGGAGGATTTGGAGGAATGGGGCAGAGAGGGAGAACAAGACCAGCTCAGTGTTGAGTGTGCGGAAAGTGGAGTCATTTTCCAAGGGAATGTAGAAGTAGAATGGGAGCGGGATACAATCCATACACCGCCCAGCAGGTCCAGTACAACAACAGCAACACTTTCCCATGCCTCTGATGCCGAAATCTATACCATACAAAATACACCAAGCATACACCCAGCTACCACCACAACCCCCCAAGGCAGAGCTTCTGGCCCCGCCCATCGCCCCAACCCAAGCTGTACCGTTGCACTAGCGCTCCTATGCCCGGAAGCAATGCAGTCCCAAATAGGAGAGTGGCATCGTATCAGTCTGCTATGAGGTAACCATTTTACGTTCTTGGGAACAAATATATATCCTGACTAGGACAGCCCACATAGAGCTCTTGCGTGCTCGGTCCTGTCTATGACTACCCACCCTGATGAGGAATCCTTGGTGGGCGCTGAGATAGGAAATAAACAATTCATCTTTATTTTATTTATTTAATATGCAGACAGCCAACAGGATTTACATATAAACACAGTTTACATCTAAAAATAGGAGAAATGATCCATAATAGGAAGTTAAAATGCCACAATCTTAACAGAGAAAATAAAAATTTGCCATCTAATTACATTTTAAAACAGGGTGCCATCAGATAGTTCCGTTAATATAGATAAAAAACATTAATAAAATGTCATCATATGATACATCACATTAAGATCATTCCCTAGCAATAACATTGTCCATATAGTATACATATTAGTATCGTCATAGCTATTATGGTACGCCTTCACATATTTCACCCTAAAACGATACAAACTTTCACAGTGGCATATTAAGTGTTGAGCAGTTTCTATTGTTAGAGTTCCACATAGTCTACTGTATCTCTCAGTGTTTGGGATGCTCAATTTCGCTGCCAACACTTCCAATGTATCTCGCATATTAAATTTAAATAATAAATATTGTCCTACAGTTATACAATTTGGGTAAGCTAATTGGTACACTGGTTTAGTTTAGTCAGGTGACCAAAACTCCAAAATTAAACCGCTATTAGATTTCGTTCTTCATGGTCGACACAGGTGCCACTAAATCATGCATCAGTGAAGGAAATGTCCAGTTATCGGGTGTGTCTCTCAACACGCAGGGCTTCTTTGGGGCTGTGGCAACAGTTCCGTTTACAGAATATGTAGCTATCAAAATAGGCGGAAAAGCGGTGCGTGCACCTCTATTATATTTAGAAACATCACCAGTGAATTGTTAGGGCGCGACCTACTGAGTAAATTGAACATGACCATTTCCTTTACAGATCAGGGAATAATATATGCTATTCCAGTGATGTGTGCTATGATGATAATACATGGAAGGGGAGGATAGGTGGTGGTTTGCAGCATACCCGTCACCCCCGATATGTTTTTGGACGGGATCACAGTTTTACTTGATACAGTGCCTCAAATTGGAAAAGCATGTTGGCGGATACCATCTGATTTCATCTTTAGGCCCAGTGTGAGCCCAGAGCTTGTAGCAGGGATGATACTCTCATTGGATCTGCAAGGGTTGGTGGTGTCTGCAAAAAAGAATGCTGTGGTGCGAACTGATTCAGATGGGTGTGAGTGGCAAACTGTATTGTGCATTGAGCCGGTACTACTCCTAAAAGAAGTAATAGATGCAGAATTGTTTGAGGATCAGGTAGATGATGGAGAGATAGTGCTGGCTATTTGCATCCCTTGTGAGATTATGGTGCAATACTGTAGGGTGCAATGTTCTTTGATGATCCTCGTCACTCCGCCCTCCTTCACTGAGAAAGATCTAGAGCAGGTCCCTGAGAGATTGTGGAAAACCAGTGCCCATGATGTGGGATTTTTGCAGGGAGTGGCACCCGTACAAATCACACTCAAACCGGGTGCAGTGCTACCCCTGTGACCATTTTGTGCATCATTCCTAAACAAGCAACACATTTTACTGTTGTATATTTGAAGAACATATTCTTTTCCATACCCCTGCATCCAGACTCTCAATACCTCAACGCGTTTACACATGGCGGAAGTTGGTTCGAGCACACAAGACTACCTCAGGGGTATTGTAAATGCCGAAGGGATTTATTTAATTTGTTTGTACAGCAGGTAGATAGGGCCAGTAGGCATAACAGCACTTGGACAAGACTAACACACAAATTCATATAGATAAACTGGGGAGCAGAGAATCCACGGTGAAAACAGACCCAAGTTAATGAAAGAAGTTTTGAGGTCATGCTTGAATTTCGGAAAGCTGGAATAGTCTATTGAATCGGCGGGGCAGGACATTCCAACATCTGGTTGCAGAGTGAGAAAAATACCCTTATGCCACGATAGATCATTTTTTTTAGGAATGTACAATAGCTGGGAATGGTTGGAGCGGAGCACTCTCCGGAATGAAAGCCAACTCAGTCTCTCGGATAAATTGCTAGGACTCTTTCTGTATAGGCACTTGTGGGTGATGCACAAGGTTCGGTAAGTAACTCTGCAATCCACGGGAAGCCAGTGCAAGGACCTCCATGCGGTGGAGACATGATCAGATCTCTTTAGGCCTTCCACGATCTGCACCGCATTATTTTGGACGACCTGTAGATGGGCCATTTTTCCCTTGCCGGTACCCTGTAGTAGACTGGTGCAGTAGTACAGGCAAATGATTGCCCTGGCAATAGTGGTGCAGTTAGAGTGATTCAGGAAGGGCCTAATCTGCGCAGCAATTTCAGGTGGTAGGCTGAAATGCAGGCGAGGCTGTTTACATGTGATCTCATTGATAGTTCCTGGTCCAGGACAACACCCAAAGTTTTGACATTGGGGAGCGTGATGCACCCTGAGATAGTGAATGCCTGATATTCACTGCCAAGTTTCCTTAGCTGTGGTGCTGTACCTGCAATCATGAGCTCAGTGTTTTTGTGTTGAGGGCCAGATGTTTGTCTGCAATCCATGATTCAATTTGTTCATAGAAAAAATTAACTTTTCTAGTGTCTTTGGCATGATCCCCTGAAAGGGGGATCAAATACTGTGTGTCATCTGCGTAGTTTGCGTATATGGCCCCTTTTTCCTCTAGCATCTCAAGTATTGGAATTGTGTATATGCTAAAGAGTGTAGGTGAGATACACGCAGTCCGCAGCCATAGAGTCATTGTGGAAGACTTTAGCTTTACATCCAAAGAGGAAGGAGCTAATCCACTTTGCTGCCTCTGGGGAGAAATTAGCTGTGTTCCTCAGTCTTTGCACCAGTATGGTGTTATCTAACAAATCAAAAACCGAGGCTAAATCGAGCAGCATCAGTAACGCAGTATTGCCCTTATCAAAATAGTGTAACATATTCGCCTTCAGGTCTAACAAGGTAGATTCAGTGCTGTGAGTGCTTCTGAAGCCAGATTGTTTATGACCCAATATACTGTGTTGCTTCAGAAATTCTTGTATCGGTGTATATGCCACCTTGTCCTGGATTTTCATCAGAAAAGGGATATGTGTGATGGGCCGATAGTTTTCTGGTTGGGTGGGGTTCAAGGAAGGTTTCTTCAGAAGAGGAGAGATCCATGCTTGTTTAATCAAGGTTAGGACATTGTTTTCTTGAAAGGAGCAATTGATACATTTGGTAATTAGTTGGGTGAGTTGGACTGTACATCCTTTAACAACTGAGGCAAGACAGGTGTCTCCTCTACATGAAGTAGGTTTAATGCTAGAAAGAAACACTTGTGTATAGGCGCGCTATAAATGTCTTGTCATATCATATCAAAGCACCTTGAAAATGTCCTCTTCCGTCACTGTTTTAGACGCGAAAGGTGGGATCGGAGAGGGGGGCAGAGATCTTTTCATAGCCATCCTCGTAGTGTCCAGGATGGTATACATTTTCTCTGATATTAGCCACTTAATTAATCCTGGTTTCATGTATGGTAGTACACCATTTGGAGTCCTTGATCCTCTCAAATGTGGTAGGGCATGGGTTCTCGAGTTCCCTGCTGTTTGAGGCAGCACCTTCAATTCTATGATCATGGTGGTGTTTCTTTGCCTCACAAATGGCAATCTTGTAAATTTTCTGCTGCATTGGCATAATGTGTTTTATTATCAGCTGATCATTTTTCCATGACTTAAAAGCCCTCTTTGTGTCTGCCCTAAGTGGTGGATCTCAGCCGAGAACCAGGTTTTGGCTGGAGCCTCCCTGCTGAGATGTGTTTTCTCTGGGGCTAAGTGATTAACTGCTTTGGACAGCATAAACTGATATACTTATGCAAGATTGTTAGCCATGTTGAGATTGGGCAAGCTGTTACAAGTGGGTGCCTTAAGTGGCTCCAGAGCCGAGGGAGACAACTTGCGTCCAGCTCCTTAACCCGTGTTTCTCATAGGTTTAAGGGCCCTGGGCACAGAGAAATGCACAAAGAAATGGTACGACCATGGGCAAGGGGTCACCTCAATTTCTGTAAACTCAACATTGTGTGTCGTCACCGAATCAAGTGTCCTGCCTTTGATATGAGTGGCTAGTGTCACATATTGATCTAAGTCAAATTCTGTCAAAGTGTAGTTAATCAGATTGGCGATAGTATCCAGAGAGTCTAATAGCCCTAAGTTCAAATTCCCCAGAAGCATCACCTTGGCTGATAGTTTGAGGAGGGGGAGGATGACACCACTAAGTTGGGTAAGGAAGTCAGCATTTTGCCCGCAGGGCAGTAAATCAAAAGAATATTGATGGTAGTATTGGGGTCCGTGGAGAGTTTAACGAACAGAGTTTTGCAGGTTGTTATAGAAACATCTGTAATATGATGAACATGTAGTGAGGCCTCGCTTTTCAAGGCTACACCACCCCCTGGCCCTGTAAGCAATCTGTGTGGAGAATTGTATACCCTGCAGGAATGGCCAGAGCAATAGAGGGTCCAGCGGCAGCATGAAACCAACTTTCCGTAATGGTACATAAGCTCATTTTGCAGTCCTTAATATAGTCTGCCACCTCTGTGGCATGCCTGACAAGTGAGTGGGTGATCAGCAGCATCTCTGGGCCTGCGGGTATTGGGAATATTATTTTTCCCCTGCCCTGCTCTTGATTGCATTCCGTGGTATTTGGTATAACAAGGGGAGAGTCCTCATGGGGCAAGGCAGACCCCTTGCTGGCACCCCATGCACACATATCTTCATAATTACAGCTATAGGGACAGCTGCAAGCAAGATCAAAAGTTACCTACCAAGTGGTGGCTCCCTTTCGCACCCAGACGCAAACCGGCAGCAACCGGCCTCTTCAAACGCACCAGCGCTTACACACCGCCAATGTGCCTTGGACAGCCATTGTTGCCGGGAAGTGTAGTTCCTTAGAACTATGATGCTCACGGGACGCAAGGAATTATGGGTCGCCCTGCAGCTGATTCAGTGCTAGGTGCGGCAAAAGTAAAGGAGTGAGCTGAGGAGTGAGTAAAGGAGTGAGCTAAAACATTGTCACTCTTGCAGCTGTTAGCATATAAAGGGTACAAGGTAGACCAAGCAAAGTTACAATACTGCATCCAGGAAGTTGTTTATCTGGGACAATTGATATCTGTCCATGGAAAGAAAATTATACCAGAATGTGTCGCATCAGTCCGCAGTGCCCCTCAGCCAATGGAAACATAACAGCCGCTGGCAGTATAATGTTTGAAACTTATTTCATTGAATGAGGGAACGATAATAGACCTGCAGATAGTATTTGTACTGGAATTGGCTGTCTTGCCTTGAGGACGACCCGTAGGTCGAAACACGTGTCAGCTGTCCAATCTTCGAGTAAATTCAAGTTCTTCACATGAGAATCTATGCATTTGTGGAAATTTCCATTTTGAGATTATTACTGTTATTTGTTCACTATTGTGTAGATGTGAGCGCGTGATCCCTACCCACCACCCACAATACTGCTTGTTTGACTTTTCCAGCTCTTGATGGATGAGTTGGAGGGCTTTGGACTTCACGCTGCCTGTTAGACTGAATATACCAATAACTATTGTATATATTTAAGGAGTGGTCAAGAGCGCAAGGCATACCCTTTTTGAATCCACAACATTTTAATCTTCCATTGTGTAGTTGGACTGTTTGGCTTGTCTATGCCTGGATTGGAATATATTTGGGATGCAGTTTTATATGCGGAAGGGCATATAAAAGGTTGGCCTATGTATAGGGTAGCAACAACCAGCTACATGGATGTGTAACCTATGTGATGTGCATCAGTTGTGACGCTTTTTACGTTTAAAAGCTATTGCTCTTGTTGATTTTGTCAGAGCGCACCGTGGCAGCAGAGTTCTTTGTTAGCACATGTGTGGGTGTTGAGGGGTTTCTATACACCCTTAAAGATGTGGTTCAAGATGAATTCCCGGTTTTACCGAACCCAGTAACTATACTTTGTAACCTTCCAACTACAGTGACTCATTTCACTGTCATTGATTTAAAGAATACATTTTTCTCTATCCCATTGCATCCTGATTCTCAATACCTCACTGTGTTCATCTATTGCGGGATGAGATTCCAACATACTCAGCTCCCACAGGGGTACTGTGAGTATCCCAGTATCTTCAATAGAGTACTCCATGCTGATTTAGGGAACATACACATGCTGTTAGGAACCTGAGGATATTCTCACCCTTTTCCTTGGAAATGCCACCACCCAGGTACCCAGGGAAAGGCCGAAGCTACCGGATCCTGACCATGGGGGTGGATATGTGAGGGAGGACTACCTGGCGAAGGTAACTTGGGGAGAGGAGGTGAGGTATCCTTATGTGAGACGCGGTATCCCTTTTCCCTTTCATAATGAACCTTCCGTGTCCCAAGCCTTGGTAGGCTATTGTCATTCCCTTCCCCATTTTCTCAGTGAGTCACCTACTAACATCCACCAGTTAAGTAGTGAGACGAGGAGGAGTCAAACAAGATCATTGGAACCGTTTTGTATTGAGTTGAACAACCATCTACACCAGTTAGGTACTGGGACAAGGAAGATGCAAGCAACGGCAATGCATAATTCCCAAACAGGTAGTGACCAGTCTAGGTTTTTTTGGACTAATTAACCTGGCGCAAGGTTTAAAACTGACATGAACAGAGAAGATGGTGTCAGCTGGGAAAGCAGGTCCATGGACTTCTGGAGGAGCACAGACCCTTATTGGAAGGCGGCATGGCAGAAGAAGCACTTGAGACCACCAGACAGATGCAGAGCGTATGCAGTGGGAATCGGAGCTGAGGGAATCTGGAAGCCTGTGGCCCACTGCACAGAGGAAGCAGTTGTGACTAGAGCTTTGACAGATGCACCGGTGGCAGACGCGAAGGTCATTAAGGTGTTGGGTGTCAGAGGATCTTCCTCATGGGAAAGGGGAGGGATTCTGTGTTTCATCCAATGAAGTCATAACATTTTCCCGGTAGTTGTCTCCTCCCATGTTATCCTCCCTCACATAACCGCCCCCGGGTCAATATCAGGTAGCGACTGCCGTCACCTGGCCACATGGGAGGAAATTCCCACTGGGGAATCTGTGATGTCTCCATTGGATTCATCACAGCAGACAGGGCCTTTTGATTACCGGGACTTGTAATCGGACAGAAAGATCAAGTCTAATTTCTATCATGTGAATCCTCTTAAGGAGAGGAGAGAAAATCCCATTGAAGATACTACAGTGGTACTAACCAGTTTATTATCTGATGAATCAAGTACAAATACTTTGGTTCCTGCCGACCTAGCTCAAAACCAAAACGAGGATTTAATGGACCTCCTAGAACAATTCCCTGATGTCTTCAGAACTGAACCAGGTCGAGTCAAAGGAATTTACCATTACATCCGTACACCCCCAGTGAAGGTAATCCATTTAAATGTATCGGATATCTGAATCCAGTAAAGATATAATTGTAGAGGAGATAGAGAATATGTTAAGGGCCAATATCATCAAACCCTCTCAGAGCCCATGGTCCTCTCCAATAGTGTTAGTTCCCAAGCCAAATCGATCATGGAGGCTCTGCATTGATTTAAGAAAGGTGAACGTGGTCTACCAAATTTGACAGCTACCCCATACCCATAATTGATGATCTAATTTATTGATTTGGGTCCACGATTGATATGACAAAAAGGTACTGGCAAGTCCCTTTTAATCCAACAGGACAGGGAGAAACCTGGATTCTCTACTCCCATTGGGCTTTTTCAGTTTAAAGGGTTACCTTTTGGATTGCATGGGGCACCTTCTACCTTTCAAAGGTTGATGGACCAAGTCCTTGAACCCTATGCATCCTTCTGTGGAGTATACATTGATGATATCGTCAGCCACAGTGGGTCCTGGAAAGAGCATTTATACCATCTCCATCTGGTTACCAGAGCATTAAGAAAAGCCGGGCTCACAGCAAATCCAAAGAAATGCCACTTGGCACGATCAGCCATTAAGTATCTTGGATTTTTAGTAGGTAATAGGTTGGTCCAGCCCCAACTGAAAAAGTCAAGGCAGTCAAAGAAATCCTGCGGCTTAAGACAAAGAAAGACATAGCAGCCGTTTTGAGTTTAGTAGGATATTATAGATGTTTTATCCCTAGTTTCTCATCCATCACTTCTTGTCTTACTGATGAACTCAAAAATGCTGATTCACCAAAAGTGAGATGGCAGGAAGAAGATCAATTGCGTTTTGACAAGCTTAAGCACATTCTGTGTCGTGAGCCTGTGGTGAAAGTGGCAGATTTCAACAGGGAATTTGTTCTACAGACAGATGCTTCACACATTGGCTTCGGGTCAGTTTTTTCATAAGACCATGATGGCTTTGTGCATCCTATTCTCTACATTATTAGGAAATTGTTCCCATGAGATAAAAACGACTCTACTATTGAGTTAGAGGCCTTGGCGATAAAGCGGGATGTAGCCTACCTCAAATACTATCTAACAGGTAGGAAATTCAGTCTAATCACTGACCATGCTCCATTAACATGGATGGGCTTCCACAAAGGCAAGGATCATGCGCTGTCTTTTAGATTTACAGCCCTATTGTTTTACAGTGGAACACAGAAAAGGAAGAGAACAGGGTAACGTGGACTTCCTTTCCCGTTTTTCAATTGGTGCTGAGGGAACCAACAACATTAGGGTAAAGGTATGTGAGTCATCACGGATTTCCCAGGGGTAAATTCTCCCATATGGCCAGGGCACGGGAGCCGCTACCTGATCCTGACCCTGGGGGCGGTTATATGAGGGAGGATCACCTGGGATGAGACAACTACTGGTGAGATGTTATGCCTTCATTGGATGAGACATGGTATCCCCCATTTTCCCATGAAGACAACCTCTTTATACCCAATACCGTAATGGCCTACTGCCATGTATCTGTACGAACCCTTTTGGAAAGTAGTGAAACCTTTTCCCAACACACAGAACTGTTAGACCAAGAGACATTGGGGATCATTCCGAGGTGGGCAGTAGGGGATACCGGGCACCGGTAAGGAGACCGGTGCCGGTAATCCCCTTCCATCCAATTCCAAGGTCCCTTAGCGGGAACCGTAAGGGACATGTGGTCGGACCACACGTCCTTTAAGGGTCCCGCTATGGGACCAGGGCGCAAATAACAGGCTTGCCATTCGCGAGCCCATTATTTGCGCCCTCCACATTCCCATTGAGCCCTATAGGGCTCAATGGGAATGGGGAATGGTTTGTTCAATGGGGACTTACCGGTCCATCCAGGGTCGGAATGGACCGGTAAGTCCCCATTGAACAACACCGGACTCTGTACCGGTATGGGAGGCAGCCATGGAGCTAATTGCTCCATGGCTACCGCCATACTCGGAATGACCCCCATTGTGATACCATTGAAGAATCCAGGGGAAGGGAAGCCTTTTCAACTTGGAGAACATTTACATTGGTGCTGTTCTATTTTTGTTCACAAACACTTTTTGCAGGTATCAGGTTAAAGACATTTCCAGTTTCACTTTATTATTTTGTTTATAGTGTGAGGGTCAGGATAGCATGCTTTGACACAAGGACGGCTTTTGATTTCTGACATCCTGACACAGACAGTTCCTTGGTTCTGGTTTTAGGTAAGGAAACTGCTTCTAGTGTAGGGTCAGAGAGGCATTTTCCCCAACAGATTTCATTTAATAAAAGTCTTTGACCAAAAACATGAGAACTTTGTTTCTGGCTCCTCACACCATCCATCAGCATTGTCAGGTATAGAACTGTCAATCCAGCTTGATTTCTCACTGAACCAAATACTGAGGGTGATGAAGAGCATTATTGTGTTACCTATGAGGGCCCTGAGGATGAAATACCTAATACGAAGGACTGTGCCCTTGAGGAGGGGGAAGTATTCTTTGTTGATGCTTCAGCAACCATAGACCAGGAGAGGAGCAAATGACATATGGGCATGGCAGTGGTCCACTTAGTAGATGGAGAATACGAGTTATTAGTTCAGAAAAGATTGCCCATACATTACTCTGGCCAAGTCGCAGAGTTCAGTACCCTAATTGGAGCACTGGAAGCCTCCCAAGGATGCTGGGTGACAATATACTCTAATTCAGCATATGTCACCACACTGTACATTCAAGATTATCCTGATGGAAGAGGAGAGGGTTTCGCAGGGCTGAGGGTCCCCAGTGCTACACACACCCCTACTAGACAGACTGAATAATGCCCTTTCGCGGCCGTCACTTGTCGTAGTGGTTAAGTGCGCCGCCCATCCTAACAACACACACCCAATTTCCATCGTCGGTGGGGCAGCAGATCATGCAGCCAAAGAGCAGTTTATCTCCCAGTGCTAGAAGACATGCCACATATCAAGAAGTAGTAAGTGTGCAAGTGCAATTAGAAGTTCCATATACCGCTATACCAGTTACTAAAATTATTGAACTGCAGGGGCAGGCGCCCCAGGAAGAGAAAGAATTGCGACAAAAAAAGGGAGGTATACAATCGGCCACCGATCTTATCCAGAGACAAGCCATCACAGGTAAAGTAGTGATGCCCTGAGAGTTGGTAATGGTCACTTTTGAGCAGCTGCCTCACACGGCACATGTATCTAGGTAGTATTTCGCCGCTGACATTCAGGAGGACTGGGTTGTCCCCAAACTGCAGGAATTTTCTAATGTTTTTGTAGCTCACTGTACTACATGTCGTTTGTAATACATGGCAAACGTTGAGGACACTGCGTTGCACATTACCCTGCCCCAGCGGAACGCTCCGAATGCTCCATATAAACTTTGCTGATGTCGGGAAAGATGCATCACCTACAGATATCTTATTGTCATTGTGTGTCTGTTCTCCTGGTGGGTTGAGGCAGGGCCATATGCACATCCAGACACTAAATCAACGGCCACATTTTTTATTCAAGAAGTGTTTCCCCACTGGGGAGGGTGCAAAATACTTAAATCTGATAATGGCACTCCCTTCTTCAACAAGCTATTCAAAGAAATAACTGTATTGTTAGACATCTGACATAAGATGTGCACCATTTATCATCCTCGAGCCAACAGGATCGCTGAACGGATAAACACACTTCTTAAGGGGAAACTGTCCAAATTGTGTGTGACCCTCAAAAAGAACAGGGTCCATTGTTTGCCACTGGCTTTATTCAATTTGAGAACAAAACCCTGCAATGATCATCACCTCTGGCCTCACAAAAGTGTGACGTGGAGGAGAACACACATGCCAATTTCACCTACACGTAGTGCATCTGCTGCTCACAAGTCTGCGAGTATTTTGGGGGGGGAGTTTACAAGGTTTACAGGGTATTTGTGTCAGTTAACCAGATGCATAAAGGTTCTCTCTCGACAGATAGCACCAAAAAGAGATACTTCAGAGTCTGGCGTGATGCCCAACGAAGTGAGCTTACCACCACTGCAGCTCATGCCTTTAGATACCATCTATGTAAGGAACGTTGTCCGTTGGTGGAGTGAACCAAGATTGACGAAGATGGGCATCAACTGCGGCACAGCTAGTTACTCTATACCATCAAAACTACTGTTAACAATTTGTGTCAGATGTATTGTTGTGAATTTTGTTTTCTTGACACTTTAGTAGTCAACGTACGGCACCCCATTGTCAGATCTTGTTTATATTACCATTTGCTGATTGCATATCTTTGCTTCTCTAGTCAAGTTATCCGCTGACGCATCTGAGACTGCCGGATCCCCCAATTGAGTGATCCCCTTCACTCTCTCGGGGTTTCAGGCAGCCAGTCGCGTTCTAGCGGTATGGACAGGTTAGACCGTCCCTCCTTTAGATAAGCACTTTACTGTGATGCACTTTATCTTTATACAACAAAACAAGTTCATAGTCAATTATATAGATTTAATATGTATTTTTTAACTTTGATATGATAATAAAATGATTACAGTTTTTTAAAACTCATTATGTCTCTTCTGGGTTGATCTGTAGTGTATGTTCTGGTATAATTTTTGCCATTTCGGATTGGTTTTGCCTTGCTTATTAAGCATTGTTCCGCCTGACATGACCTCTGTCTGACTATTGTTTCTTGCTTCCCCTCTGTCAGCGATGAAAGGGTTACCCATCCTCTGTTTATTATGATCATCACCTCTGGCCTCAGAAAAGTGTGACGTGGAGGAGAACACACATGCCAATTTCACCTACACGTAGTGCATCTGATGCTCACAAGTCTGCGAGTATTTTGGGGGAGGAGTTTACAGGGTATTTGTGTCAGTTAACCAGATGCATAAAAGTTCTCTCTCGACAGATAGCACCAAAGAGAGATGCTTCAGAGTCTGGTGTGGTGCCCAACGGAGTGATCTTACCACCACTGCAGCTCCTGCCTTTAGATACCATCTATGTAAGGAACGTTGTCTGTTGGTGGAGTGAACCAAGATTCAACGGACCCTACACTGTTGTGGATGCAACACCATTTGCCGTTTAGGTCAAGGAGTTGCTGTATTGGGTTTACCTTCCTGATGTCCGGAAGACATCTCATACAGCTCCTCCTTTATCAGATTAACAGAAGCTTCCAGAGTAACAACATAAGTGTTTAAGTGCAACCAACAGTAATTGATGTGCCAGAGAAAAGGTTTTGAAGTAAATTGAGCCTCATTACGAGTTTGGCATGTGGGAAGAAAGTGGAGGTAATTCCGGTACCTCCATTTTTCCCACAGCATCAAATTACAAGTTTTAACGGAATTACCACTGGTGGAATAATGAGTGGTAATTCCACCTATTACTGGAGGAAAAGTGGAGGATGTACCTTCAGTATGATACTGGAAGTGAATCCTTGATTTTTCACATATGGACTCCAGAAAATGGGGATTTACACCACCTACCACCACTTCTAATCCGTGGTAAATCCACAAGACCAGGTGGGGGTAACTGTAAATCAGTTTGGTGGTATTTCACAGGATTTACCTCTGAAATACCTCGTAATGAGGCCCACTGTGTTCTTTTCCTTCAGTGTGGTGTTAATTCAGTTGTATTATACACTAGTTCTAGTGAGCAGGAGCATGACGAATACTGTGATCACTGCATGGTTGTCTCATTCTTCTCTCCCTCTGCAGGTTTCACACCACAAGCGTTGGGTAAAATTGCCAATATTGTACATATGTTTAGGCTTTGTGCTAGGTTATTGTGCAAACATCTGGGGTCAGGTTATATGGAGGGGACATATAAAAGGGGGGATCTAAAGGGGGTGGACAAAATCAATATGATGCTGTTAATATAAAAAGAACTAGAGAAATAGCCAACTAGCCAACACTTGTTTTAGAAAACAACGTGTTAGGCGGGGGGGGGGCGAAGAAGATAAGGAATATGACCAATACAAAGGGGAGGTGTTTGATACAGTGGCTGATGTGCACCATCCAGAATTAAGTAATCTATCGTACAGTCACATGCGCTCAGTGGGCAAGGAGAGGTCAAATGGGAGCTGTTATGTCTGCTCCCTCATCCCTCATATGTCAGGGTCGTCCAAGCTGTTAATATCCCAAGAGATGCCACGTCTGTTAGCTCAGTGTTTAGTCCATTTGGCGCTGTGTCGGGTACAACTTATTTTTAAAGGAACTGAAGTACAAGTTGGACTGATGGACAGAGATGAAGAAGCATGTGCACAGAAAGGAGAGGACCCACAGTGCAGTACACGTCTGCTGCTACAGATGGAAGGAGTGCTGTTAATTTCCAACAAATGGGAAGTGGTAGTAGTAAGCTGTTCAGCAAGGGGTTTGGCGGGCTTCAAACGAGAAGTGATATTGAACATGGACAAGAATTGTGTTGCCATATGGGGTACATATGTGTCAAAGCTAATGTGGATTGAAGCAAAAGAGACTCCAGTGAAGATACAGACAATAGCAGAATATGCATTTTGCTTCTGAGGAAATGGCATCATACCTGTGGGAACTAACAGCAAGTGCAACAAGACATTATTCATCCCTGACCTTAGCAAGGGAACAGCTGCTCTTGTGGACATTTTTTGGGTTTGCAGCTAGCAAGCACACATACAACTCCCATCATCATGGAGAGGCACTTGTTCACTAACTACCCTGCATTCAGCTATCTTAGTGGTTCCTGATGCACACCTGTCTCTAGTAAACCAGCCAGGACCAGAGCAATGCCAACCCCCACAAGTGAGGCGTGAGACAATGGCAGAATATGCATTTTGCTTCTAAGGACATGGCACCATACCTGTGGGAAATACCAGCAAATGCAACAAGACATTATTCATCCCTGACCTTAGCAAGGGAACAGCTTCCCCTCAGACTTTAGCCAGATCTCCTTAAGTTCTGGAAACGTCTCAAGACCTTCCTTTACTCCTCCTCCATCCCTTTCCTCCCCACTTGCTAATGTCCAGCTGCCACTGTGACTGTTGCCTTGTCCCCTATGTCCCCCTTACAGTGGCTAGGCCCTCCTCATCCAGTATTCCTCAGCAACCCTTAACCAGCACTTGCCCTTGGGCACCCGTCCCTGACTAGCTTAAATCTGGTCCCCTAGTCCTCGCACTAGTTGACCCCTACCTGGATTCCCGTGGCACTTTCCCTCTTGGGCTCCCCTCAAAGCTTGCCCTGCGCTGCCCCTGGGGCCCCATTCTTCCTGCACTTCTCCCCTCCCCCTTTCCCATACCCCAGCCTTTCTGTCCTGTCCTACCCCCTCCCTCCTGCACTTATTGTCACTGCACTTGCATGGTCCGAATGTCACAAGGCCTAGTAGGACCATTTATTGTGGTTTCTCCCCTGCCCCCCCTTTTTTGTCCTGTGTGCCTTGAAACACTTGTGCATAGGCGCCATACAAATGTCCAATAAATAAAATAAATAAATGAATAAAGACACACTCAATTCGAAGACGCTGTCACGACCACAGGCTCAAGGACACAGGCACCACACCCTGAGGTAATGGGTGCCATGGGTCACATAACCCATTTATGCTCCTTTGGGACATATAGACACAGGGGGCCCGGCTGGACTCAGTCCTGTCACCTTTGGCGCCAGGCTCATGTAACAGTGTAAGCATGGGACTACTTTATTTCTAGTCAGGCCGCTTTATTTCAGGGCCTTTTCCATGTGCATGTTACTGGGCATGGCTCCCCAGGCTCAAGCTTCACGTGCAAGCTCTAGGTGTGGTCGGGTGTGGCAGGCAGGCCAGACTAATGGGCGTGGCCCCAGAAGCTCAGCTATATAAAGCTGCCCTGTTCCTGAAGCCAGCACTTCTCGTTACTTTGCACTCGCATGCAACGTGATGCTCACCGCCGTTTGGATCTGCATACTCACCGCCTGGAATCCACCTGCATACTCACCGCCTGAGATCCACCTGCATACTCACCGCCTGGGATCCAGCTGCATACTCACCTCTTGGAATCCGACGTTCTACCAGCATACTCAACTTCTGGAACCCAACGGTTATGATCCCGACGCAGCTGCACCGTGCTCATCATCCACAAACTCAATTCCTGCAAAAGGAACAAAAGAAAAGGTTGGAGCATCTCTCACCACACCATCCAAGAGGCGTGCCGCATTCAGATCGCGCGCGCATCTCTAGTGGACAGCTTACCTGTTAACGGACCGTCGCAGGTCCAGTTTCTTGTTTCTTCGGGTACCGCATTCAAGTTCCACAGCTACTGGGCCCGCTACATCACCTACAAAGGAAGAGAACGAAAGTACAGCGTGAAAGAAGGAACAGGCAATTAACAAACAGAACGGACAATAATACAAATAATGAACGAGCAGTAATGCAAGAACGAACTGCACAAAATACAACAAGGACAGGCTGAAAGCAAACAACCAAGCAAGAAAAGACAAAGACAAACAGGAACACTTACCTGAAGGGAAGTGGGCTAGTCGCAGCTGGACTGGACTGCCACTCGCATTGGACCAGTGAAGGAACTCGGTCCTTGCCAGACAAGCGCCCCTGTCAGAAGACGCATGACGGAGCGCCCACAAATATTAAGCACCAGGAGCGGTCCTGAGCAGCACTGCCCTCTCGTCGCATTTTACTGCACAAGAACAGACAGAGAATCCAGTCTAGGGTGACCTCACCCCCGGGAGGGCTGCAACCATGCCCCAACGCCTCCGCAGAGACCAGGTGAGCGTAACAGACAATGTCAGAAATTATATAATTACCTGTCAGAAGACTCTTGTAAACTTTTGAAGGCTATTCCAGACAAATATCGCCTCTAGACAAAGACAGATACATTTTTCGTTTCCCTTTTGGTGCCAGGTATCCAGGCTGCAGCCAATGCCAAATAGTTGCAGATAGTGCAGTGGGAAATTATCCAATTATCCAATTGGTGAATGATACAGTGCAGGTTCTGAATAGTGAATTGCGAGCAATACTGCTGATAACCCTGCAGAAGAGATATGTCTTGGACTTATTGATGGCCATTGAGATTGTTGCACGTACACCCCCCAAATGATGCAGACAATGGGCCTCATTACGAGTTTGGAGGTAGCCATGCCCTTAAGAAGGGCATGGCTACCTCCAAACTCGGGTCCCGCAAAAGGGGACTTACCGGGCCATTCTGACCTTGGAGGACCCGGACCCGGTACGTCCCCATTCACATTTGAGCCCCCATAGGCCGTTCATAACAGTACTGTTGCTACCATCCTGGTCTGCTCGCGGGTGCCGCTCTGCACGCCTGGTCTGACCAGGCATGCAGAGCAGCCTCCGCGACAAACTAGTAATGTTGCGGCATGGCAACAACGGCGCCGGTAGCACTATCGGCACCGTTGTTGCCATACCGCAACATTCCTAATGAGGCCCATGTAATAGGGGCCCTACACAAGTTGAAGACAGGAATGGAGACAGAAGAGGGAGTACAAGCTGATGACTGGTTCAACATCATGTTTTCCTGGGCCAGACTTGGCTAGGAATAGCAGTCAAGATATTGGCTCCCATTGTAGTGTCCCTGCTACTAATATTTTTCACATGCCAGATGGTCCTTCGATATTGCACCAAGGCTCTCCCGACTGGTGCCATGATGATGGAATTGATAAGGGCAGGTGGAACTCCTCCAATCACAATACACCTGTATGCTCAAACAGATAGTTACCCAGAGGTGACAAATAAACTGGCTATGGTGAAAATAGAATTCCCTGTAGATCCCCCGGGAACATTAACTTCGCCCCCACCAGATCAGGAAAATGATGTGGAACCCTGGGTTTACTTAGTTGGAACGTAGTTGGGGGTTGACCATATGATAAGTTTGCATATGAAAATATGGAGTAGGCGACAAATGTATCTTTAAGGTAGTTATAGAAGCTTAGGTAGGCCCAGGTATATGGCGTGCCATGGGTGGTAGTGTATAAGAGTAGTTTAATTATAGTCATAGTGAGAAGTGGTAATATGTGACAATGGTAGTGTGGACACAGAGCCGGAATGACAGAAATACTGAAGCACTGCCATATTGAAAGGGAGGACTAGCATTTTGAATTCCCTGTTGTAAGTGTAGCAGCATGGCAGAATGAAGATTTCAAACTATTTCCCTTTCCCAAGCCCCAGTAGTGAAGCTGGAATTACTGTCAATGGCATTCATGCTGAATAGATAATGTTTTAATTGTATCCAGTCCTTGCAGACCAAGATTGGAATGCAACCACCAGTGCGAGGGTAGGGCTGCGTCCTTGCCGAAGGATAAATCCATGAGAGCCAGTTTAGAGGTCTCAAGCTGCCAACATGCAGGTTTAGATTTAGGACGCGAGAGCCGCCCAAGAAATGGCTGCCTAATTTGAAATACCAGTCGCATTCATAAGAAATAGCCTGATTAATGTGGACCTCGAGAAAGCAGGGGGGTGTACTGCGGGTGGGCAACTGATAAAGGGGGAGTGAGGATCAAAACATCCCATGATTTGTGATATGAAGAGCAAGAGGTGATGACAATAAATCTAGTTCAGTGCTGGGGAGGAATTGCCAGGGCACCTGCGTGTCTGGTATCAAGAGGAGCATAGTGTTATTTCAAAGGGACAGTTTGACATTCGGAGTTATCCACTGAGCTCATGCAAATAACCAGGTACACACCATGTGACTCGGCCAATGGGGTGGGTAACATTCCAGGTAACTTACCAATCCAGTAGCTAGGAACCCAGGTGACGGACTAGGGGGGACCACGTGTTAGAGGGTAGGGGTAGATCAGGATGTGACCAATCGGTCAAGGGGCTATGTGTGACCAGTAGTATGTATATAGGTGGTAGCCGATGAGAGTGGTAGGATTATAATTATAATTATAATTGTTTTTATATAACACGATTAATAGCGAAGAGGTTTTTCAGTTTTTAAAAAAAAATATGCTTTCATTGGTGTTTTCCACAGATGGTGGTACACAAAATTACAGAAAAAGCAATACATGGGCGCCTGGCCTGACAATGATCTCGTACAAATGAGACTTTCCGCGGGGGAGAACCCCCATTAAAAAAACATCCAGCCTTGCACTGTGTCCAACAATCACCCTGTGTATGTAAGAAACATACTATATCAACCAACAGTGTATAAATTTATGTCGCTCCCCTTTTCCCCACACCCCCCTCCTTGCCCTCCGCCCAGATGGGATAGATGGAACTGAATTGTGAGGCAGAATCGCTGAGAGCCAGTGTGGGGTACCAGTAGTTAGATGAAGAAGGGGCTTGTGAGTGGTGCTGGGAGGTGTCCATGCTAAGACTGGTGGCAGCCTCGTCCGATGGGTGTGTTGAGGTTGGGAGTGATGATTCTTGTGTCTGTCGCCTTTATGGGGCTTGTATGCCTGTGTGCCAGTGGTAAAGCTCCAGAAAGGGCAGCCATTGTGTGTCTATGTTTTTGTGTGTCTCTGCCAGGACTGCCGTCAGGCTCTCCATCTCATACATTTTGTATGACTTGGTTACCCATTCTCGGTACGATGGTAGGTGGCCCCTTTTCCAATGGATGGTGACACATACTCTTGCTGCTACGAGCAAGTTCCTCTGCATGTGGGGCAATATGGTGTACTCACCCTCCTGTCCCTCTACCATGAACAGGACCAGCAACAGTGATGGCTCTCTAATGATCATGTCCGTATTCCTGATCCACCCCAGTACTTCTTTCCAGTGCTGGTGCACTTCTGGGCATGCCTACCACATGTGCCAGTATGAACAGGTCTCCTTGAATTTCCTCCAGCACAGGGGGCTGACTCCGGGCTACATCTTGGAGAGCCTCTGCGGAGTCAAGTGCCACCTGAAAAGAAGCCTGCTGCAGTGCAACTTATATTGCATTGCCATCGTGGAGGACCACAGTGCTCTGTAGATGGTTTGCCATGCGTCAATGTCCTCGGGGAGGCTCAGATCCACGTCCCATTGTTTCTGGGTGTTCGGCACCAGGATGTGACCCTGGGTTAACAGAGTATCGTATAGGGACGAAATGAGACCCCTGGAGTCCTTGTATGAATTGAGGACCTGTTCAAACCGGGTGAGTGGGTGAGTCAATTTGTGTGCCCAGCCCTGGTCTATGAGCGCCCCGTTCAATTGGAGAAATGTCAGTGCCGGGATGCCTGGAATCCCTAGAGCCTCCTCTAAGTCGGCGTTTGGTATGAATGAACCCTCCTTTCATGCTTGGCCTGCTCTGATGATGGTTGGAATCTGAAGGGTTCTGCAATTGTATCCCTGATGGGGGGTGCCCAGATGCAACCCAGTGGAGATGGCCAGGATGTGACCTCCTTCGTTTCCCCCAGAGGATCTCCAGAAATGCCAGAGGACCGCGAGGAATCCTTGTTTGCAGACTCCTGAGTGGGACCCAGACCCAGAGCCATTCTCCTAGACTTACCGGGGGCAAAGATGCTGTTTTCCATCGCTACCCATTGCTTTTCTCTGCTCTCCCGTAAGTGGTCCACTGGGACCCAGAGCTAGGCGGTACGGTAGTACTCATAGAAGTCAGGGAAGCCTGTCCACCCTCCCCTTTAGGCAGCACCAAGATTCTATGTGCTATTCTGGGTCTTGTTCCCGCTCACAGGAAAGATAGGTCTGTCCTCCTTATTTCCTTGTGAAAGTATCAATGGCAGTATCTGGAACAAGAACAATAGCCTTGGTAGGACATTCATCTTAATTGTTATGTGGTGAGCCGCCCATGACAGCGTCTTTTTCTCCCACTTATGCAGATTCTGCTTGTTTTGTCCCATAGAGCGGTGTAGTTGGCTTCAAAAAGGTCTGCTTGTTTCGGTGGGATGTGTACCCCGAGATATTTTATGCTGGGGTGGTGAGACAATCTCCACCTTCCGCAAAACATTGAAGACCACCCTCTTCACTTAAGGCCAGACACACCAGCACGAATACCTCCATGTATCATGTATTATACGACCAAAGCGATATATGTAACATTCACAATGTGTCAACAACTTCTACCACGCCTGTAACATGTAACTAAGTTTAATGCAAGTAACAGCGCCTCATTGCCCTTGGGCTGCTTGCGCGCTATATAAATGTAAATAAATAAATAAATAAATAAATACCATGATTCGCGAGGGTGTCAACCATGCTAGAGGAAAGTGGCATCAGTGGTAGCGCCAGGTTTTCTGTCATGTTGATTTTGAACCCGGACCACCTCCCATAGTCCATCAGTGTCCCCAGAAAGGCAGGGACAGAGGAACCAGTGTATGAGACGTATGCTAAAACATCATCTGCATAGAGGGCTAGTTTGTACTCTGCTGTCCCAATTTGTATTCCATGTATTTCTTCATGCCCCCGCACAGTCGCCGTCAGTGGCTCAAGCGTCAGGGCGAAGATCGACAGGGACAATGGGTACCCTTGCTGGGTGCCACGGGTAAGGTGGAACTCTGGAGAGGCCACGCTATGTATCACTGCTTTGGCCCTCGTGTTTCTGTACCGTGCCAATGCCCCATGAGCCACCCTTGGCCCAAGCCTGTCTTCCTTAATATGTGTTCCATGATTCGCCATTCAACCCGGTCAAAGGCCTTCTCTGTGTCGATTGACAGCAGGATGGGATCCTCTGTCGCCTCTGTGACCCCCGCGATGATGTTCAGGGTTTTGAGGATGTTGTCCGCCCCCTGCCTTCCGCTGATGAAACCAACCTGGTCAGTGTGGATAAGTGTCAGCAAGACCGGGTTTAGTCTCCCCACCAGGACACTGCCGTAGCTCTTAGCATCTACATTTATCAACGAGATGGGCTGTTCTGTCTTCCGGGAGGAGTTCGGGGAGCTTGAGCCCATCTAGGTATGTTCGGGAGTCCCTCTCGGAGCCTGAGTACTCCGAGGCGTACAACCTTGTATAGTATTCGCCAAGGGACCGTGCTATGGCTTCGGGTTGGCTGCAAAGCTCAACACTCTCCTCTCTAATTTTGTAGACCGCCCACTCCGCCCTCTAGCCCTGCAATCGGGCTGCCAACAGTGTGTGCGCTTTGTCCACCCTTTCATAGTATCTTTGTTTTACAAAGCGTAACTGTGCGATTGTCCCCCCTCCAGATATCCCCCAATTCTCTTCTCAAATATCTGATCTCTGTTGCAATTTCCTCGCCTCCCCCGTTCGGGTCCAGCAGCACCCTCTCCTTTTCCGTAATCTCCCTTTTTAGCCTATTTTTGAGCTGTGTTCTTTCCCTTTTCTTAGCTGTGCCCTCCGGGATCAGGAGGCTGTGGAAGGTGGCCTTGGCTGCCTCCCAGATTATGTGGAGGAGGGTGTCCTCAATGACATTGAACTTGAAAAATTCTGTGATCCATTTTCGGAGGGTTTCCTTGAAGGCCACAACCCTATATAGTGTGTCATTGCATACCCAGCGTGTGTCGAGGGGAGCTCGGGCCCGATCTCCAGGGACAGCCCACACCTGTCATGGTCTGACCACCCGACCACCTGTATGTCTGCGCTTACTATTGCATGTTCTTGTGAAGCGTCCAACATTATGTAGTCGATTCTGGTGAATGTGGGATGCAGTGGGGAGAAGAATGTGTGAGCCTGCAGGGTGAACTGCTCTACATGTGTCAATCAGGAAATGATTGTTCAGAAGGGATTGCAATGCGTGGCTGTCTTGGGCTGAAGGGAAACTGCACAGGATCTCAGGGAGGACCAGTCCCTTAAGGGATCTATTATTTGGTTGAGGACACCCCCACAGATAAGACGGCCTGTTCTCCATGAGCTAAGTAGTTCCTGGGTGGTGGCACAGAACTGGATCTACCGTTGATTGGGGGCGTATATTGAGCAGAGTGTGCCAGCAGTGTGGCCTATATTCCCATTGACTACTCGGCCCCTTTTGATCTGTAATATTTCCAAACTCAAGGACTTCCTGATCAGCATTCCCACCCCCGCTTTGTTTGCTGGGCCCGAAGCCCACAGCGCTATCCCCATGTCCCGTCCCTGCAGCGTATACTCCTCACCCGCTTTGAATTTGGTTTCTTGTACAAAGAGTATGTATAGCCCCGACGTTTTAAACTCCTGCAACAACATAGAGCGCTTCTGAAGCAAATTCAGCCCTTTTACGTTCAGCGACCCTTCCCTGATATTACTGTTAGGCATATTCACTTGTGGTGCACTTCATCTGTGGTTCCTCCCCCCAGCTCTTTGGTTTCCGACACCCATACCAGTCTCCCACCTCAGACCCACCCTGTTACCGTCCCCATCGCAAATACCCTCACAAGCAAGTGCTGCCACCTGATTCCAACTATTCCCCTACTTTCCCTGATCCCGATTGCGCTGTGTCAAGTAGACGAGCGGTAGGGACACCCAAAAACAAAAGTAAGGGCCAACCTAGGGTGACCCGTCGTCCCCTAGCAACCCAAAAAACTCTGCAACTTCTAGAACCTGTTACAGAACAAACATTACTTGAGCTGTCGGCAGGCCGTGGCGGCAGTCTGTGTGGCAATATTCTGCCAGAGTGAGCTGTTACGAAGAGGCGGTGCGCCCTCATGGGGTGTTAAATCTTTGGCACTTTCTCGATCCTGCTGACCATCCTCTTTTGGGGTGAGGGTCACGTGCCCCCTTCTCCTTTCCCATGCCCTTGACTTCTTCTGACACTTCCGTTTCGTTTCCCTCAATTGTTTCAGAATCCCTTCCGCATGGTGACTCTGTACTCTCTGTGACACTTGAATGTCCGTGCGAACAGGAACCCCCATCAGTAGCGTGCGCCTTTTTCATGGAGCCATTGGGTCAGGGGGCAGCATTCCTGTCTTTTGTTCAGCGTCATGGATGACAGGTCCTGGTAAATGCCATTACTTCTGGCAGAAAGTGGATATACTCCAGAGGGCTAAGGCGAAAGGAGACTTTACATTTGAAGGCTCCCAGATCTGCATAAATCCTCGGTTGCTTGCCACGGGACGAGGGGGACAGTGTATTGGGGGCCCATTCCGCCTGCGCTCCCTGGTGGTCTCCCCTTCTGATACTTTTTCCTTATTGTATACAAAATAAATCCTGTTTTCCTAGCAAAGCGGTGCACCAAGCCTTTTTCCTTAAAGGACTGTTTTTATTGTCCAGTTGTCTGGAGGTCTTGCCTTACACCAGCTAGGCAGGTCTGAGTTTGGGACACTAAAAGACTTGACGGGTCTCAGTGTTGAGCGGAAACCAGAGAACCGGATGCGGTCCAGGTTGAAAAATAGTCCAGCGGTTTCTTTGCTGCAGCATAGAAGGCCTCAAAGATGCCCAAACTGACGTTGAGGTGGTTTGGCGCTGCAGGGAGTGCCAGGGGTCACTTTCTTGGTTTGTGGTTTCTGGGAGCCCAATCCAGGGTCTCCAAGTTAAAGAATGTTGGCATAGTGGGGTTCCCCGTAGCACAGTGGTGTAGTGGGTCCCACCGCCCCATATGCTAGGAGCGACTTGTAAAGCTTTAGAAAGAAATCATTAAATTCTAAGGTCAGAGTCCATACTCTCTGACTTCCGGAATAAATGTTCCAGTTGTGGTGTGAGGAGGCACTCCTGCTCCACTGTGCATGTCAGGTATCAGGAATCTCTCGCTGCTTCCTGTATGCTTGGAGCACGGGAGCCAGAGGCCTGCCTAGAGCGGAGTACATACGGGAGTCACAGATTTGTGGCAGACTTATCAATACTTATCAAGTCTACTTCTGAATTAAGCTTAATTAAATTTCAGAGCCTCAGAATACACGAAATTAAAAAATGCTATTGGAGAGATTGATGTGAAGGCTAGATTTAATCTGACTATAATCACAAGAGAGCAAAAGGATGGGGAAGGTGGTCTAGCAAGCAGAGTGTACAAAGTAATTGTGAACGAATATAAGGGAAATGACTTGTTGAGAGATGAATGGAGTCGCAGAATTGGATCTGAAATTACTGCGGAATCTTGGACGAGAATGAGTGAAAATGTTAAACTATGTTCCTTGGGATTGACTGAGAGGTCGAGACAAATTAAGATCCTTAATTTGGTTTATTGGACCCCCGAAAGGTTATGGAAGAGAGGCCTGAAAGATGATCCAGGTTGTTGGAATTGTGTTCATGAGAGTGGTACATTGGAACATATGTTGTGGGACTGCAGAAAGGTGCGAGAATTTTGGACGGAATTAGGGGAGATCTTCGAGAAGGTTTTGAATGAGAGGATTGAGCTTGATTTTCAAACACTGATCTTGGGTTGTGATGATAACTTGTTAGATCTAACACAATGCCAGAAGAAATGGTTATATAGAGGTGCCATGATTGGAAAAAAAATCATCTTAAGGAATTGGAAAACTGCTACTACCTTACACAAAGATGTTTGGTTTCATGAAATGCATAGTCTGGCTGATGTGGAAAAGTTTTTATACAAAAGACAAGACAAGAAAATGCTATTTAATAAGATATGGGGGAGATTTCTTTCAATAGACTGAAAATGACAATTGAATATGTTCGGATGTGAATTCTACGATTGGGGTGTGGGGTGGAATTTGTGTTCAGTGATTTGTAATATTGTATATAGTTTATTTTTGTATCACCTTGATGTTTTTAATGTATTGTTGTATTGTTAAAATTGAAAATAAGAGGGCCAGAGTCAAGTCAAATGAACTGCCACCGAGAGTGACTGCGCATGTTCAGAGTGGTACGAAAAAGAAAAACAAAGCTGACAGTTGAACCCACTGACCTGCTTGTTTACCAGCAGTTGAGAGTCGGCACACGACCACGCTCCAGAAATATCATGGTCATGTGCCCATGACACGTATCAGTGTCTTGCTTCACGGGAACACAGACTGCAACAGACAGATGGGAATCTCTGACGAAATGGCTACTGCTCTGCAGGAGTACAGGGATGATTAGTGGCTAAAGCGCCTACTCAGCACCAGACTACTATATAAGCAGGAGTGATCCCAATCCATACTTGCCAATATTCTGTGACCAAAAAGATGTAGGATTTTTCAAGTTTGAAAAATAATAATTCCCATAACAATGACATCACAGGAAAATACAAAACATACAAACAGCAAAACATGGAAAGATGTTGAAATGTTAAAAATGTATAATTCTGAATGCTAACACCAAATTGTCCGCAGATGCTGTGTGATGGTGTTACACTTTGCCACCTGCTTTCACTGCTGGTTCACCTAAGGGTTGTACCAGCAAGAGTGCAGGACAGAGTCACGCCGCTGTCAGGTCAGTGGATTGGTCTGAGTGCAATCAAAGTAATCACCTACCAGTCTAATTAATGTGTTGCATGCTCTGTCCTGGAGCCTGCCTTAGAATCACATAAATGACTTGCCACTGTAAAAAGCAGTAGGATCTGTCACTGAAATCTGTAGGCGGTAGGGCTGCTTCAAAAGCAGTAGACTACTGCCTAAATCTGTAGGGTTGGCAAGAATGCCAATCATAAAATCCAAATAACATAACATAACTGCAAAGGTAAAACAGGCATATCCTGATAGGCATACCTCTGCATTGCTCTCAGTCCCAACCTTTTGAGTCCCGAGGGTGTGTTAATAAAGTTGATTTAATTTTTGCCGGATGAGAGCCCATTGAAGTGTGTCGACTGGAATGGGGATTGGTGGGCGAATGAAACCATTCCATGTTGGCTGACATCCGCTAAAAGTTGTAAGTTGAAAGGTATGCCTACGTCACCTCTTTTGGTAACGTGGGCTGAGGGTAGATCATACTCTCAAAGAGGGGTGTGAGCTGGCACAGATACAACACAAACAACAATGGTACAGGCGTACCAAAATAAAGGTATTTCCAAACAATTTTCTATAAATGGGATCTTTAAATGAACAAAAATGCACAACTAAAATAACGCTAAACACTAAAATTTCTGGCCCATGGTATCCAGTCATGTTACTGAAATGTCTTTACCGAAAACTGCTACACCAAGCTGATTTTACTGAGGTTTTTTTCAGTGTTTTTAAAAAAATTGCTGGGTGGATGAGGTAAAGAGGTAAAAGGGGTACAGGAGTAGTTGGGGTGGGGTTACAACTAGAATAAAACAGGTGGTTTCGGGGGTACTCCCCCAAAAACAAAAACACCCCAATTTTTTTGCAGTAAAATCCGCTCGTTACAACAGTGTTCGGTAAAACATATTTCGATTTCGGTAATATCACATGGAACCCTGGCTCACACCTTAAGGGAAAGTGCTCATTACGAGTATGGAGGTACAGGAAAAAAGTGGCGGTAATGGAATTGCTGGCACTTGTCCCGCACCGTCATACTACGAGTTTGGCCCTGGAATGGGTGATTTGCCTCCAACATTATGCTGGAGGTAAATCCTCCCACTTTCTGCTGACAAATCTGCAAAATCGTCAGAATTACCACAGCAGTAATTCTGCTGAAATCCCCAAAGGAGTCCTATGAACTCCGAAATTAATGGGGACTAACACCACCACCACCTCTTGTAATCCGGCAGAAAATCACCCGGACCAAATGACGGTAACAATAATTCCATTGGGTGGTATTCCAGTGGAATTACCACCAGAATACCACCCATCTCGTAATGAGGCCCAAAGAAAGCAGACTTTAAAGTAATGGGTGCTCTTGGTTGGAAGACATGGGTTCTCAGGCAAAGATTTCAGCAGCAACATGTCAAAAAGTTATTGATATATCTTTCAGAAATTAAAAAGAGATGCTTAAACATCACCAGGGATCGGTACAGCAGGCCAGGGGGGACATGGCCTTTTCAAATACATTATTTTCATTTATTTGGGGCTCAACAGTGTCTTACCTGGCTTTTCTGCATGAAACTGGGAGTATGGGCGCTTTTGTCGCTAAGCAGGTGTCAAGCCGAGAATCAGTGGCCCAGGGTTCCCACGATGCAGTGCTGTTTGGCAGCGGTGGACAGCAGGTGCTGTTGGTTTGGCAGCACTGCAAGGCAGTGACCTTGGGTGCCGAAAAGCAGAAACGCTATTTGGTGGGAAGTGGACTCGGCTGGCTCAACATGGCATCGGGGTACTGCAGCAGCAATGGCTTGAAGCTCGAAGAAGCTGGTAACCATCTAGACAGTGCTGAAGTCGGGATGCTGGAAGACTTGACAGGTTTTTCATGTGGAGATAGTGGATCTTTGGTGTTGAGCGGAAGATGGAGGCGGTCGAATGTCGAGGTTGAAAATTACTCCAGCGGTTCCTATGCTGCAGCCTCGACGACGTCAAAGGTGCCCAAACCAAAGTTTAATTGGTTTGGCGATGCAGGGAGAGCGAAGGGCCACAACCTTGGTTTGTGATTTCTGGGTGGTCCAGTCCATGGTCTTCAGGGACAATATCATCTGTGTAGTGGGGGCCCCTGAATCCCTGTACTGTGCTGTGTCTTGCCGCACCATATCCCAGGGGCGCCCTATAAAGTTTCAGAAAGCAATAATTTCTTTCTGAGGTCACAGTGCATACTGTCTGGCTTCAAAACGAAATGTTGCTGTTGTGGCGTGAGATGCAGGCACTGTTGCCCCACTGTGCATGTCAGGAACCAAGAATCTCTCCCTGCTTTCTGGTTCCTGTCTGCATGGAGCACAGGAGCCAGAGGCCTGCCCTGGAGATGAGTCCCTCGGGGGTGACGGATTCGTCAAAACGAGTAAGAAAAAAATCGTACTTGTGTTTCGCCTGCATGTGTGGCTTTTGCATGTCTATGATGTATGTTTGTATGTATGTGTGCATGCATGCAAGGCTGTGTTGTTTTATGTAGTGTGCGTGTGAGTGAGTGTATGATATATGGGTGCTCGGTGTGTATATGAATGAACGACTGTATGGGTGTGTGTGTGAATGAGCAAGTGTATGGTGTGTGTAAATGAGCAAGTGAATGTGTGTGACCTTGTGTTTGTTCTGGTGCAACTGTTGAGGAGCTGACTTTGGTGGGTCAGGGCTGTGCTACTACAGCATCCATGATAAAGTAAGCATGATATGTGTTATTGCGTGGCATTTTGGTGCAGCCACTCTAGCCATTTCTTTCTGAAGCATGGCATTTTTTACTGCCCATCTTTGATAAAGCAAACATGAAAAGTGTTATTATGTGTCTAGATTGGCCTACATTGGTACCACCAATTTGGTCACATTTTGTATTGTGACATGGCATTTTTGATGGTGAAGTCAATAGGAGTATGTTCTTACATTGGGATACTGGCATATATTGGCTTGGACATGATTTCTTATAGTATCATTACTGACACTATGCCCAAAGCAGACATGAGTATGTTCTTATTTGTGAATCTTAACATATTTTGATGCAGCCAGCATGGAAATGTATGGAAACTGCCAGCTTGAAAATGTTTTTTATACTGCCCTATATTGTGTAGAAAGGCATCATGAAAATGCATTGGGATATACTTCTTTGCACTGTTGGGATTTATTAATCAGTTCCCCTGCAAAATCAATTACAAATTCTCTGTCTTTGCCCATTTTTTTCGCAGAAAGTATGCTGCATATGCATCATTTTGGCCCATTATTCAAAAAATGTTCCCTTGGGGAGAATCACCCCAAACCCTGCTTGGTTGTTCGTGCTCCTTCACTATGCTTGTTTGCCCTCACATGTTTGTGACAAATATTTACACACCTCCAACTTAAGAATTCACCAACTGACACTGTCTGGTCAACTCCTTGATGGTGCCGGGCTGGCACTCGCCCAAACTCTATACACACACAGTATCATCAGTATGCTTTTGGGCAGCGCAAATGAATTAACTACTTTCTGCGCCCCCTCATGGACCCTTCAAGGTGAATTTGGTTAACTTGTTGTTGTCAGTCCTATATATTGAACTCTAATGGGTAATGGGTGGATGTTGAGCCATGGTCAGGCTCAATCAAATTCTTCTTTTCACTTTTAAAATGAAGACACTGTATCTACTACCTTGTGACCATCTTGTATTGTTGTTGTTTTTTTTAAATATTGTGGGCTGTTTAAAAACTAAAATGTTATGCTACCAGTGTGCCCTGATGAAGACGGCCATGAGCTCTTTTTCATTCATTTTTTTTCTTGTGTTCGATTAGATTGGTTCTCTGACCGTCGAAACTACGTTTAGGATGATATCTTTCAAATGAGATACTCGTAGTAGGCACTTAGCATTTTTTGACAACCTTTTTGCACAGACGTTTTTTTTGTCCAACTGTTCTAGACAGTGGTGATATGTATTATACCTAGCAGTGCATGATCAGATCGTTTTTTAGATTTTTTCCTAGAACTTTTTTGATATATATTATGTATTTAGATGCATTTTTAGAAAATGTTATTGTGTGGATTAATAAAATGTTTTTTATTGTGACTTTTTGTAGAAATTGAATAAAATATGTGAATTTAATTTTTGACCAGTCTATGCCTCCTATCGCCCATTTACCCACTTGAGTCCTTCTATGATTTAAATTTTTGTATTCTTCCGTGTGACCGACCAAACCCTTTCGTTGTAATTCATATAGTTCCCCTGGTCCGCGGTGTAGGGGATACCCATCCTAATTGCTCTACACACACAGCCCTGCCATACAAGTGTCACTATCCGTGAGGCTGACAATTAAATGACGTCAAAGGGTTGTGGCTTTGTAACTGTCATCTCGAGAGCCACCATGACAAACCAGACGTGGCTTAGTTTTAGATATTAACCTGCTAGGACACACAATTATTTCTTTGGAAAAGAGGTGCATGTGATTACAAAAGCAACTTATTGCCTGCTGGAACTTTAGACTCCTGCAGGACCTCATTGGGGAATGTCTATGTAACTTTTGGCCTGTCCGGTTGCCGCTGCAAGGCAGTGTCTGGGGTTGTCTGGAGACTATGGTTTTTGTCATGAAGATGAGTCTGATCAACAGATGTCACTTCGAGAGTCAGAACTACCTGCATCATTTTTTAAATAATAAAAGGTTCCGGCTATTACCACCCACACAGATGGCATTCTCTCACAAATTGTGTGCATTAGGCTTTTTGGCATGGATCATTAGGAAAGTTCGATCTGATTAGAAGATCTCACTTTCAGAAACTGCATTACCTGCATCATATTATTGCGTAATATCAGAAAAGCTCATCCTATTTCACCCGTGCAGATGGCATTCTGTTGCAGAAAGGTGGAAAAATGTCCTTATCATCACATTGTTTCTTTCTTGCCCCAGTTTTGACGAATGAGGTCGGCCTGCCATCCCCTGGACAACCTTTAACAAATCCTCCAATGTATGCTTTTTTTAAAGCTCCTGCCTCCGGCCAGGCTATATCCAAACCACTTTACCCATAATCCCCCTGTTTGTGCTTCTGCCTTTCAGGCAGCTGGTCTTGGTGGAAGACTTCTGGGCCAGTTTTCGTCTCCACTTGTGGATCTCCAGCAGGGCCAATTATTGCGGCTCCTGCCAGGCTTGGCGTGCAGTAGGATGGGATTGGCGGTAGGTCCATGGGTGAGCCGGTGGGACACCGCACTGTGATCCGGGCTGGAGGCCGAAGTCTTGCAGGGTTCACAATGTCTGGTTTTTGCTGGGATCTGCTCGGGGAGTGGTGAGAAGGCCTTCTGCTCCCTGTTTCTTTTCAAAAGTGGTGAACCTCTTCATTCAAGCCCCTCTGGCATTTAGGATCAGGGAAGCAGGGATGATTGGTAGCTCTCAGGTCTCCAGTCCTCTGGAGCTAGTCAGCACCAAATGTCAGCAGCTACTCCGGTGTAGGGAGAGGGAGTCCCTGCAGTCCAGCTGATCATTTAAGCACAGACTTGATTGAAGTGTAATGACCTTAGCCTTGCACTTGCACAGTTCAGCACTTACCTCCAGCACAGTTAGATTCATAAGGGGATAGTGTTACTTTGTTGCCATATTCACTATGACTACTGGAAAGATGGGGCTTTGTAAGCGCTCAGAGAAGTGGCGACTCAGAAAAGTGTGTTTCGGCAGTCTACTTCCACCTGCTCATCTGTTCCTCCCGCCTTGAGGTGGAAAAAACATTCTATCTCCTTTTGTAGAAGCTTCAAGTCCCCATCAGGGAAACATCATAGGAAGAAAGGACCAGAAAGAAGACTAACATCTGCAGGGACAGAGATTCTCCCCCTCCTCCTCTTCATCTTCTTTGTTCTCTCCCCCACTTACTTCTGTGTGGAGTCAGAGAAATACTCATATCTGGACAAAGTGGTTATGAACAAAGTGTTGGAACATGTTTCTTTGAGAATGGAGTTCCCTAGTGATGACAATCCAGATATCAAAGCAGAGCCACCGTCAGGCAATTGAAGAAGACCGAAAAGAAGGGCTTCCCTCTTTTGGCAGATGTGAAGTAAAAGATGTTCAAAGAGTGGCAAGAGCCTGATCATATCTCGGTGCCCGGATTCAAGAATACACTGTACTCCTTCAGATTGGAGGAACAATCCCTGCCAACAGCTCTGTAGGATGACTCCTTATTTTCTAATTTAATGGGGGACCCTGCAATGTCATCTGAGCAAGCAGCTTCATTCGATCCCATCATTAGGAAGGTCAATGGGCCATTGAATAAGAGGTCTGCAGGGGCCCATCTTTCCTTTGGACTTTGTAGTGCACATCCTGAATAGGCCGATTGCTTCGGGATGATTTTCAGGAGTTGTATTCCGGGATTGAGGAAGGTCACAAGTGATCGCATTGCTTGACACCATGTATCACCAAATGAAGTTCCTTTTGGACTTACCATTTGATGGTGTCTGGGCAGTACCCACTAGCATGGGTATTTTAGTGGTTGCCAGGTGGCAGCTCCACATTGGGGATTGGCAAACTGACTGTTTCCAAAAGACAGTGGGCCTCTACCTTCCATTCCATTGTGTCAGGGTTTTTGGAGAGCAACTGGAAGAAAAGGTTGACATTGTCAACAAAGAAGAAATACATTCACTCTGGCCAGTTCAGGTGTAAACTGAGATTCTGTTCACTCAACTACAGGCCCTTCATCTCCAGTGGCGCTAGAATACAATCGGCAGCAATTCATGGCAGGTTTCAGTATAGGGCCAGACAGTGTGGCCCCATTCAAAGAATCAGAAAAACGACTCCCCCAAAGACAGATCAGTCTTGACTGGTGGGGCACCACAGTAGCTTCTCAGTGGGAGGCAGACTCCTTTAATTCCAGGATACCTGGAGCAGCTTTGTTTGGGATTCTTTGTTGCTGAACATTGCAAGAAAGGGCTACTCCATAGTTTTCGACACTTTCTTTCCAGACACAGGAACTCTGAACACTGCAAGGCCCAAGGATCCATAACAGAAGGAGATGCTGGATCAGCAGTGGAAGAGGGCTGTTTGTGTATTGCCCACTCTATTGAGTGGGCGGGAAGGCTACTGATAGTGTTTCTTGTTACCCAGCTCCTCAATGGATTACAGTCACGTGTTGGAACTCAGTGGGTAAACCCATTTGTTTGCAGCGTAAGATTCAAAATGAAGACGCTTCAGCAAATTGTTCCATTGGTAACAACTGGAGATTGGCGTGTGGCCCTGGATCTCATTGAATATCTTCATGTCCCAATAAGTATTCCAACCATCACTTCCTTACATTCACTTTGGGAGCATCCGCACTTTCAGTTCTTCCCTTCAGTCTTCGATCTGCCCCAAGGTTGTTTCCAAATATTCTGGTGGGGTGTCTCCACATGGAAGTCATGATTGTGTACTCCTACCATGACAGTCTTCTGATCCAAGCTTCATTCCGACAGGAGGGGGTGGGAGCAGAGGCCAGGGTCTCCAGCTTCATATCTTCCATTGAATTTCTTGTCTAGATGAAGAAGTCTCATCTTGCTCCCTCTCAGGAGCTTCTGTTCATTGGAGCTCCATTCCTGTTTGACCTGGGTCATGTTCATCTCCTGGAAACATGGTCAATCGTATCATCCAGATAGCAGATTGGATTCATCTACTAAAGAAAGCAACTTCCCTAGGGTGGCTATAAATTCAGGTTATGATCTCTGCTGCTTTATTTGTAACTCCCTGGGCTCATCTTCATCTTTGCCATCTGGTCTGGTTTTCTCCATTGGCATTGGAACCTAGGTTCAATGAACTTTTGAGGTATCCCTCTCAGGCTCAACCCAGATACAATCAACCCTGCAGTGGTGGTTGAAGCATGCAAATCTCCTTTAGGGATTTTTCCTCATTCCTTCCATGCCATCTGCCATCACCACATACGGATGTGTATTTCCAGGTACCACACCTATGCAGGGACATTGGTCTCTTCAGTCTCTGCAGTCCTCAAACTGGAGGGAGTGGGCAGCTATCCATTAAGCTTTTGTGGGCTTTTTTGCTGATCAACGGCCAAGGTGATGTGTGTTGACTGGCCATGCAAAGGCAGTTGCCTTCATGAACCACCGGAGGGGAATGTCCTCCCCTTCCCTGGTGCAGATCCTCCTCTGGTTGAGTTCTTGGGCTGAGAGGATAGTGTTACCTTTGTAAGCCTCACACATCGAGGGAATCAACAACATGATGGTCGACAACCTCACCAGGAAGTTTCATACTCTCCTGGAGATGTCCTTGAATCTTGCAGATTTCCAGATGATCACAAGTTACTTCAGCCTTTCTGTGGTGGATATGTTTGCTTAATGTTATGTTATGTTGTTATGTTATGGCCATTTGTAGAGGGCACGGTCGCCCGTAGGCAACATGCTGCTAGAGAGGTCGATGGCCACCCACAGAACAACACATCGTAGCCAGAAATGCTAACAGCTCAGGACAAATGAGTTTTTAAAGCTTTCCGAAAAGCTTGGTGATTTGGCAACAATTTCATAAATAATGGAAGAGTATTCCACAGTTGTGCTGCTGCAATTGAAAAGGCACGCCCTCCACCCGAGTAAACCGAAAAGACGGCACGCACAGCATGCCCGCCGCCGCTGACCGCAAGGGGCGGTTAGGAACATATCGCTCAAACTTGGCGCGCAGGTACTCTGCTCCCTGATCTTGTAGAGCAGGATGAAAAATGCGAAGAGCTTTAAATTGAATGTGCTAGGCCGCTGGGAGCCAATGAAGGGAATGCAAAACCGGGGATATATGGGACCCATAAGTGGGACCTGTTGCCACCCTGGCTGCCAGATTCTGGAGATGTTGTAATCGGTCTACCAACCCCTTTGGCTGCACCAGGTACAAAGAGTTGCAGTATTCCAGCCTTCCCAGAATGTCTCAACCTTAAGCTCTCTACGTTCTGCTCTAGGGTTCTGCAGAGGGGAGCTTGGCAAACAATGCACTGGTCATCGCTTGACATTCAATGTCCCTCTACATGTACCCTTTCATTTCTTTGATCCCTTGAATCTTGAGGAGAATCCAGTTCAGCAAGTTAAGAGTTGTCATGGTCAACCCATACTGGACCACACGTACTTGGTTTCCCCATCTCCTACTATTGTCATAGGCCTCTTTTCATCTTCCTGTGATGGTTCTGTTACAGGATCAACAGCTGGCTTTGGGGGACCTGGACATTTGGAGGGAGTGCTTCAGAAGAGAGCGCCTCTCCGTCCATATGTCCATAGCTGTTCAGGGATCTAGGGGACTCTCCACTCTCTGCTCCTATGCCCAACAATGGAGGTCCTATGTGTCTTGGTGTGACTGGGATGACCTCCTTCCACTCTATTGTGGCTCTTAGGATATCAAAATGTTTACAGGAGGGTTTCCAGTTGGGCATGGCACTTTCCACACTCAGGTCCCAGTGGGGCAAATTCAGACCTTCAGACGCTACATGTTTGTTAACGCAGAGTATTATACCATCTCCCAACTACTACATCATTTGGCCATCGCCTGTCCCGGGAACAACGTCCTCACTTGTCCATGGGCCCTTCGTTGGGGTCTTCATGCCTCGTAGTGTCTTTCCTTTCAGCCTCTCCTTCCTGCTGACTTGAAATATATAACCATCAAAACCTTATTTTTTGGTAGTGATTGTTAAAATGGATTTCAAGATTCTGGCCTGGTAAATAGAATTTTAGGAGGCCACCGTAGTTATAGTGAACAGGGAACTTTGAGAGCTCAGCCAAACCCAATCAAGGTAGAAATGGAGAGCAGTGAAGGTTATTCTCGTAGAGTGTGAGTAAAGGTCAGTGGTCCACAGTGATTCCACAGAGTGAAGCACACAATACTTCAGTTTAGACAGAAATGTATGCAAATTCTAAGCCTTAAACACATACTAATACATGAAACAAGCAAGTGATAATATCACACGACACTAAATAATAAACATATATACCGTCACCGTAGGTTCTTGTAATGCATTCAATGACTTAAATCAACAAAGGAGGTAAGTAAAGTGATGCAGTAATGATGGAACCAAGTTATAAGTGATATTCCCTAACTTCAGTAGTCCAATCCTTAAGAAGAATGGGACCTCGTTCCCAAAAGTCACAGGAGCCACAATGTTTCACCCCAGAAGGTATTTGTAGCAAGTAAGTTACTTGTGTTGGTGATTGTTCAAAAGAAGAAATGCAACAAAGTTGCTAGGTAAGTAAAATGTGTTCTTATTTTTCAGATGGTACTACACAGATTCAATGACCGAAAGGCAGTGGAATGGAAAAATACTAAGAGACTTGTTCTCAATGTTATCATATGGAGTACAAGAGGAGACGAATGCTTTGCGTTTACTTACCCCCTGACTCTGTTTTTCCCATATGACGTAATGGGTCGATTGGGGGGGTCACTGGAAGTTGGTTTTCCCACCATTGGTTCTGGTGAGAGGTGCCCAGGAACTGCAGATGCAAGGACTCTTCTAGTCGAGTCCAGGAGCAGAGTGTAATCCTTGGCGATGGAGAAATGCAAGATTCCCTGATGCAGCCCTCTTTAAAAAACTTCACGGGATGGGGGAAGGTGAGTTCCAGATACAGCAACCGCACACTGACAACGGCAGGCATCCTATTAGCTGTGGTTGTAGATGGCCATCTAGAACAGGATCCCTTAAGCCTGTGATGCTGAAATCCAGCAGGAAGGTGACTTATATCACAGGCTGTCGACCACCGTAGCTCCTGGTGCAAACATGAAACAGCAACAATTCTAGTGAGGTAGTCCACAGGAGATCTGGATAGTCTTCCAGGTGGTCCTTGGACACTTCCGAAGGCTCAGGATGGCTGGATCTTCGAGAACACGTAAAAACTGTTTGGTCCCCAGTCCAGTGGTTGAACCACCACACAGGGCCTTCGCAGATCAGGTAGTCCAACAGAGCTTCACTGGGCCAGACGCATTAAGGGATACCAAGCCTCTTTAAGGTTCATCTTCGGATATTCTGCCAGCTGTTTGTATACAAGGGATTCTTGGTTTCAATGCTGATACGAAGAAATCGTTGCAGGGTTTCTCTTCTTATCCGAAACCCAGCTTGGAAGCAAGTACATGCCCACCAATGGTAAGGATCTGCACCATTGAAACAGCCAGAAGTTGTCCAATCAGGGACAACTATTGGTTTCACTCATGCCCCACACCCAGAATCATTGGCACCACAGATGTGGAGTGGGACCAGACAGCCCCACCCACTTCCTGGGCCATACACACACAAAAGCAGCACTAGCCCGCGAAACCTGAAGCTTTCCCTGCATAACATTATATGGGATTTTGTGACCTGGCAAAGCAGGAAGAATGCCAAACAACAATATTGGCAAAGAACAATCGAATATCTCGTGGTGTGGCCATTTTAACACACTGGCCACGCTTAGTAGCCATATGTGGTAAACGTGAATGTGTACACTAGCAACAACAAAAACATGTTAAAAATATCATTGCTGCTACCAGCTTGCTTTAGGCACATATACAACAAAACTAAAATCCCAAGTGTAAAATGCTAGGGCGATACAACATTATCCCCATTGTACTGCATTTTAAGATGCTGTGTGCAATGTTCAAAAGTTACAAAAAGTAAAATATAAAAAGGGAAACATTGTTTCCCCTTACTGATAGTCTGAAGGACTGATCATTTTCCACATAAACAAATGAGCAAAAGGCAGGTGAAGTCAAGCGGAAGGCTTTACATACCCTCAAAAAGTCAAAACAAGTTAAGAAAAGAAAGCAAAAAAATTGGGGGTTCATAGAAACTATGGCGGAAAAGTGTCCAAAAGACAAATAATTCCTAACACTTTATTACCTCAGCTTGGAGGATTAGGGAGCTTGGAACCTTTCTCTTCCCTCCCCTCTACGTGGTAATCATTCCCAAGACAGTCACTCTTCACTGTGATCTATCGTTGAGGCCTAAGGTGGTCTCCACATGTTGCTTTTCACAGGATATTGTCTTGCCAGCACTCCTGTAGGGTCTTTCTCAGGTGGGTAGGGTGCTCTTGTAATTCACTGGATGTTCGATCAGTCATCTTCACCTTCATGTACAGGACGGCTCATTTCCAGACTTTGAACAGTCTTTTTGTGGCTTTTGGTTGTGCCACCAAGGGTCACAAAGTCTTCTCTCTGTCGATTTTTTGGTGGCTTAAGGACACAATCTCACTGGCCTATTTTCAGACACTCCTCTTCCTGGGAGTGTGGTGAGAAGGGCTACCAGAGGATGGCAACCTTGTGGGACGAAGATAGTAGTGGTTTTCAGATCGATATCTGTAGGACTGCCATGTGCCCTACCTGCCACCTGCCCTACACCTAGCATGCTTTTTCAATAGATTTTCTCTCTTTCGGAATGTACTGATCATGCTTTTGCCATCAAAGTCCGTCAGTCTGTCCTTTCCTGGTGGCACCATTTCATTTACCTCACATGTTTCTGTATTTATGAATAAATCCCAGGATTTTAATATACTTCCTTAGACAGGACTGGGATGAGGAAGAGACAACATGCCGGTAATGCTCTGATTACTTATGGGTAATCTTTATTAGACCGAATCCTGGGCTATGCTAATGGGTTCATTATGAGTATGGGGTATGGAAGACATACATAGATTCTGAGTATGGGGTACACAAGATAACAAGGAATTCTGAGAAAGGGGTGTAGGGCCTACACTGATATTTTGGGCTGCCCTAAAGTGACACCCTAAAATTAAGTGGGGGTGCAGGGTATTGCCCCAAAATGTATATGTCCAGGAAATCACCCCATATTTTGGGGAGGAGGAGTCAATCAGAAAGCTACAAAAAGGGAAATGAAGTAGAGGAGATTAGACCCTTGCAGGGGAGAAGTCCCTAGAGGAACTAGGGAACATTAAGGAGACTAAGATAAAGGAGGTGAAGGTTTGGCTGGTCTGGGAAGAAAGAACAGAAGCTGGGAGAGAAGAGGAGAGAAGTGTTTGTCTAGGAAAGGCTGACTGATTACAGGCCCTCATAGAAGGGCTATTGGAGGCAAGGCATCAAGGAGGTCCCAAGTAATTGGAGGATATGGTTTTGGACCAAGACCCACCAGGGGATAGAGAAAGAAAGTGGAGTATAGACTGGTCCCTGTGTGGACACTTTAGAGCAGATGCTCAGATTGTGGGAGGAAGAGTTGATGGTGGAGATAAACCAAAACGTAAACAAGTGACGAGGGAGGCTCCATGGTGGTGAGAATGAGAGAGAGATAAAGAGAAAGAGAAATAGCATGAGTGGAACCAGACATAGGTCTAGGAGAGCTGCAGGTTTTTCTAGAAGTAGACGAAGAACAACAGGAATCCTTGAGTTAGAAATACCTAGGAGGTTCCAGCGCACCAGGAAAGTCTCAAGCAAGCAGAGAGGCAGGTTGAGGTTCCAGACGGGGCAGGAAGTTTACAATAGGGCAAAATAAGAGGTCTGTGGAGTCCGGAGACTAGAATCAGGTGCAGAGAAGGTCTTGAGTGCAGGCCAGGTTCTCCTGACCTTCATCCATAACTCTCAACTGGACCCCTGAAGCACAAGAGAAGCCTACACTGTGGGACCAGTGACCGAGAAAACGAAAGTGAGATTCTTGGAAGTCTTCTTGACACAAAGCCAGAGACTGGGATAGGTTTTAGTCTTTGTGGGAAGGATACCATAGAAAACAGTTTTTTGGTAAAGAGTCTACCAGAGGGACAATTTAGCAATCTGGATGTGACTCCTGGAAAGGGGACAGATTTCCCAAAGAGTGTGAGACATCCTCTCCCTTCATCTGCTTGATTTGGGGAAAATGTTTGCTGTGTTATAGGAAAGCAATTTTAAATGCATTGCCTTTCGTGAATGGGAACGTGCATTGTCAGGACTTATTTGGTTTCCACTTGTGGCAAAACATGTATATTTTAAATAGCTCAAGTTTTCAAATAATGTCCAATTATGAGTTAGGATTGTATTTGATATTAATGGCACAGGGGACACAGAAAACACAACATGTGGTAAATATGTATTATTTACCCATGCTGCTACCTATAACCAACTTCAAACTGTAAAATGATCTTGCCGTGACTATACAATAAAATGGAGGCGTGATAGAGGTGAAAGCACATTGCTGCACGAAATGGCTGCCCAGCATATATCCTTCACTCAAACACTAGGATTATGCATGACTGGGAACTACAAGTGATGTTATTGAGTGCCACTTGAGATGGTAGTCAATTGTGCCTTAGGAGAGAGGTGGACCTTTGCGCCTTTGCGCGAAGATCTTGCCATCTGCCTGAGGAATTGACTGGGATGGGAGATGTGAGAGTTCTAGGCCACTATCCCTGACTTTACTTAGATTGCCTGCTGCGTTATGGTCAAGCCCCTGCCACCCCAATCATAACAGGTCTTCATTCATTGGTGTTAACTGCAGCTGGTCTCCATTCTAACTGCTCCCCTGCCAGACCTGTTTTTCCACTCTGCTTTAACAAAGCGGGAGAAAATGCAGTGCTACAGGACTGAGCACTGACAAGGAAAGAGTGCCTGCGTGCCTGATCCCTGCTTGCTACTAGATGGCTTGTGGTGTGAGTGGGGCACCACACCAGGGACCTATTCATAATGGTGCTGCAGCATGGTCACCAAGCACCAAGGCCTCTCACTTCAGAGAACCCTAGTAGGCCATTATTATGATCAACCTTTTATGGTCCCACTGTACCTGGATAGAACAGGAGAGTGGAAGGGAGGAGATCTGAGGGGCCCCACTCTATCACAGTTAGGCTACACCAGATGCAGCAGGAGCTGTGTGTTTATAGTCTGCCCACTAAGGGCAACGAATTCTGCAAAAGTGTCCATACATTGCTGGGGTCCCAGGAATGGTCCCTCCTGGAGCTCAAAAGATGCCAATGTCGACATTGAAAAAAGAATGGACACCCCCGTCCCCCAGCCAGACAATGCTGACGGGGCAGAGGAACTTTCTACTGGAGGCATTGAACTGACAAGGTTGAGAAGTCCTTGACAACTGCCTCTATGCCTTCTGCCCAGACAATGCTCCAGCGTCACCAGCCAGACTGCCTCATTTATGCTTTCAAAGTGTGCCACAGCACTCCTAATGGTATACTCTGCTTGAGATTGGCACCTTTAGGCCGGCATTGTTGTTGGACTGTAGTGCTCTCGGTGGTTGGTAGGGCATGATTGGTAGTAGATGAATTTCCTTGTGGTGGATTCAGCAACACAACTGTGGATGGCCTGGTGGCAATGCACAGAGTTTGAAAATGTGTCCTGTATTTGATGGGGAGCCAGTAGACTGTTTGATGGGCTGGAATGATGTGTCAGTATCCTTTAAGTCTCAGAAGCAGTCTGGTTACTGCATTTGGGGCTCTTCGTAGCCTGTTCAGTTGGTATTCCAGGTGCTCATGGTAAAGGCTTTTAGAGTAATCTAGTGAGTATTAGTGTGATAGCTGCCATGATTAAGGGCATGATTTAAGCATGGGACATGATGGGCGATGGTTCGGTGTTGGAAGAAGCAACTTTTTATGGTGACTTTGACCTCTGGTGTAACCGGGCTGAGGTTGCTTCCCATCATTAGTCAGAGGTTTCAGACAGTTGCTGTAGGGAGAGGGCAATTTCCCTGAAGACATTGCTCCCAGCCCTCAAAAGGGGTGTTGGAAGAGAATTCTGGATACAGGTCCACCTATCAGCATGGACCACTATATTTACAGCTATATTCAAACCCTATGTGAATCGCTAGCCTGGTACCTATTATTGAGATCCACCTCTGTTTTCACAAACAAAATTAAACTTGGTTATTTAACCAGCGACTAGGTCAGTGTTACTGTGTCACTTCTGATTCAATCTTCTTACCACCATGAGTCAGTCATTAGCACAAGTTGAGGAAATCTACTAAAGATGGAACAGTTTTAGCTGGCTTACGACTGCAACCTGTAACCCAACCACAGTGACAGAGGAAGGGTAGGTGGTGGCACCCTCTTCTCTTCTGACTTCACTCTAATTGCCTATTAGCCGAATTGTCAGTCTTATTCCTCTTCTCTAACTAATGTCTCCCAATTCTTCCCACCTTTCACAATATGGTACCAATGGTTCTGGCACACACCATTCCGCAATGCTCCCACTGAACCTCATCATTGCACCACATTACTGTGGCCTACATATTTTAAAATCTGAAGGGTTTAAGCAATACAGCATGTGCTCTTTGACTCCCAGATATTCTGCGTTGTGTTGGTCTGAAATCCGAAATGGTGCGGAGGATTATTTTTAAAAATAAAAATTAATTTGAACAACAAACCAAAATTAATGAAAAGGAATCAGACAGTGAACAACGCCTATACGTTTCAGGTCTCTTGCGCTATGTCTATGCTGTGTCCACTGCCTCCTCCTTTCCCCCCTCCCCTATCCCGAGCCTACCCCACACCACCAACTTTTACCACTTCAACGGGAGATACCTCTTCCTCTTCTCCCTCCGAGGAACCACTATCCTCTGGGTCAATTTGGGCAGATCCCAATAGCATAGCTACTAAGTGTCACCAGGCCGTCAATGTATCAGCTTCCTCCTTCCCCCCTCTATTAGCTGCTTCGCTCCACACCACCGTTTCTGCATCTGCCCATTTACAAAGACCGTGCCACCACACTTCAAATCTCGGCCTATTATGTGTTTTCCAGTTCATGGCTATTCTGCGCTTAGCCAGTATATAAGCCAGGTTTTTCAGTTTACTCACATGCTTTAGCTTGAGCGGCCTGGGAAACCCTCCCAACATGCACGCCCACAGAGACTCCACATCTAGCCTTATCTCTTTCTCTGCCATGAGCTGGGCTATCACCCCCCCAGAATCTCCTTATTTCTGAGCATGCCCAGAACATATGTACCAATGTACCAATCCCGTGTTCTCTTCCCCACATTTAGGACATGATTGTGTTCCTGCATTTTTAAACCTTGCAATCTTCTGAGGGGTCATGTACTCTCTGTGGGTAATATATAACTGGATTTGTTGCAACCTCGCGTTCCAAGACACTTTTTTGTGGTATCTCTGTACCCTCACCAACAACTCGTCGCTCATGGGTTCTCCAGCTTCCTCCTCCCAATCCCGTCGCAACTGGCTCACCTCCTTTCCTACTCTTGACATCAATAGCTCATAAATTCGGGAGATCTCATGGCCTCCGTCTGCAACAGTCTGGTATACGTAATATATTGTCCTCGGTGTAAGTCAGTGTCATCCAACAGTGTATTGAACTCTACCACCTTCCCCTCCTGCCAAACATCCCCCAACGTAGCTATGCCCATCGGTTCCCAATATTTCCGGAATGTTTTCCGTAATTGTCATCCACCCCATTCAGTGCCACTAGCGGTATCTGTGGGGAACATGGGAGTGAATTCTCCATGACCCGGCAGGCTCTTTGCCATAGCTTCTGACCTAAGTCTAACATTCCTGACCCCCCCTCTTCAGATATATCTCCAGGGGCTCCAGTGCTAAGATGAACAACATCAGGAACCACAGGCATCCTTGTCTGGTGCCCCTACCAAGTTGCCAACCCTCCTGTTCGCTCTGCCAACTTCCGGACATCCTGCCGCAGTAGATTGACATCCACACTGACGGCATCAGTTTTCAGTTCTAGCAAGGCCTCCTTACCAAGCGTCCACTTTATGGCGTCAGGTGTTCTCAATCCCACCACCCCCGTAGTCCAGGTCCTCCTGTATCTTGTACTCCACAGCTCCACTCGTTATTGTGCCTTGGCACGAGCCATGACTGGTGCTATCGCTCCCTTGCAATCTGTCTCCTTCTGCACCAGGTCCCTACCTGTGCACTTGTGAATTGTCTGTTGTGGCAGCGGTGCCGCAATACCTCACTGCGCTGTTGCTCCTACTAGTTGCCCGACTTGTCTTCGGGGCTGCTTCCCAGTCCTCCTTCAATGTTTACGGCCCCCACCATGGTGGTGCGACGCCACCTCAGTGGGTCTCATAGTGGCTCGCTTGTTACTCTGCGTATTCTTCTAGTGGTAGTTTAGTTTCCGCCACCAGTGTGTTCGCCCACCTGTAGCCAGTATGGTACCAGCCTTATTTCCAACAAACGTTAGAGGTCCTGTCCCTCACCTGAGTATGGGCTAGCTCCCCCACAGCAGCATTGTACTGGGCTCTTGCATTGCCCACGATCTACTCCCAGCCACCGGCTATACAGTTTCACAATCTCCTCAGTGCTGGCTCCTGAATCCTATTTATCTCCGTCCCCATTCATGTGGGGGAGCGCTCTCGGTCCACAATGTCTCCGCAGTTCACTGGGTGTAACTCTGCTGTGGATGGGCCTCACTGCTTGTGAGCTTCTGCTGTGGCTTCTCCTACTGTAACAGGATTCTTCTATCCTTTTGGTCAGGGGACTTGGGCTGCGCTGTGGTCGTTTTACCAGAAATCCATACTTGATGTTGTCGCAACCGGATATTACCTCGAAAGCTTTGGGAGCTACAGGACATCACTAATAATGTCGTATGCAGCCTTGCTGCTTCCTTGTGGATGGGTTGCTCGTAAATATCTGGAGCACCTTCGAGTCCCCAGCTGGCTTTCCGCGGACGCCTGTTACGATCAGCTGATGTTTATCAACTATCCATCTGGTGGATACTTGTATCCCTTCCTCGGGAGTGCAGCAAACATCTGGCGGTCTCCTCCCGTGACAGCTGATGGCACACCTTTCTTCCTAACCTATCAGCCGTAATGGGCATTGCGTTCCTTTCTCAGCTGCTGCGCCGCGATCCACACTCAGGGCTCCTCCGCGTATTAATGTAATGGGGCTTGACCCGCACCATGTCCCGACGTGGCTGCCCTCCTCCCAATACTCTCCGCACCGCATCCAGGTCTATCTCGGCTTTTTCAGTGAAAGGGCTCCCAGTGTCCGTGCCCGAATTCCTGTGCTAAGCTCTCCGCCCCGATGGGCATTCATTTGTCTCTGTGCCTTGGCATCGAGGGGCTGCGATTCTTCGTTACGTTTAGCCGCTCTCAGGGCAGGGGACCCCACGGCATTGCCAATTCCTGTGGATCCATGCACGTTGCACATTCAAACAGACTAGTCTGTTACTTCAACAGTGGAGCCACCGCGGCAGTGCTGGCCACTGCAGATCTGGGACATGATCCTGTTGCATCTCGTCTCCTCTATCCTCCTCCTCACATCAAAGTCCTTTGTTCCAGGACAGCCGCCATTTTCGTTCAATCAGACCCGATGTGTGGTGTGACTTCGGATTATTGAGTGACATTTCTAATCCTCTAAAGCTCACGGGAGTGTGCTCAGTCTGTTCCCAGTATATTCTGATGTTAGTGGCTTCATTTTGTGATGCAGATGCATCTGTTTAAGTTTCTTTGTGCAGCAGGATGTTGAAGGATCAGCAGGGTTATTCCGGAAAACGTCTTATCTCATGGCTCTTAAGCCACGCTCCCTTGCGGAGGACTATTTAACAACACAGGAGTGCCAAAAGGTCAAGGCAACCTTGGGGATCCTATCCGGCCATAGATTTAACCTGAAGTGACAACTCTTACATATATAAGAGGCTCATTTACGCAAGTAGCACGAACCACGGAAATTCCTGATTTAAGACTTACATGACGAGATGTCTTCAAACCAATGAATGTGGCATGATAATTATAAGATATAATGACCAATCAAACTGAAGAGGTGAACCGCACCAAACTAATATATCTAAAACGCTAAGGAGCTACAAGCTATACAATTCGAGCCCTGAGGAATACTTGTAAGAGGTCGAAACATGTTGGCTATGTGTATTTAACTACTATTAAACGAAGGAGACTACAGAATGACTATTAAGGACAATTTGTTATTATAATACTAAAAACCCAATGGGACTGAGACAGGTCTAGCACCACTTGGGCTTTCAGACGAACACAACGTAGAATATATGGGCGTCAAGGAGCACATGTTGTATTGCTTAAACCCGTGTCATAGTTTTTTCTTTTTTGACCTTGGGCTCAGGTCAATTGCATACAACTATGCAGGCACCCTCCGAACAACAGTTCAAAGCATTAATGAAATAATTAAGGTAGTGAGCTCAAACAGAGAGCTGCCCCATCTTCTTCTCCTACATATTTTACATGCCTAATGCTATGAAGTGACACGCGCGTCGCTATTTAAGACTCAGATATAGATAATTAAATGAATTAATACATTTGACAAAATAACCTAGAATATGCAAGTATTACATAGCATAACATAAGACACATGTCTTCCCATTCTTCTGATAACATATGTGTCATTGCTTAGGTAAATAACTACTAACTATCCACCTTTGTCCTGCCCCCTCCATTGCCCTGTCTCGAGGCCAAACACTTGAACCAGTCCCTTCCTCAGTAGACCTGCCCATCCTAACACTGGGAACCTTGACCGCAGGATCTGTCGATGTTGGTTTCGCTTCTTTGCCACTTCTCATTTTCTTAGCTTGGTTCTTTGGCTGTTGATAAAGTATGCTGATGCACGGTCCAGAAATAACTTAATATAAATTACAAATATTGTTTTTGCTTTTAATGCCAAGCTCCGTCAGTAATTCAAAGATAAACTACTTTGAAATCCGATGCCAAGCTGTTGAAGCATCAACATCTATTTGTGTCGACCATTTTTCTTGGCCACTAAAATAAAATGATGTCAATTAAGATTGCATACAAAATCTGAGCGGGTCTTTGTTCCAATCTAAGTCTTATTAGAGGAGCTTCACAATTTATGTTGATAGACTTCGGGGATTCATTGCAAGCGAGTAGCATTTTCAAGCTGCAGCTCTTAAAATATTGTTTCATTCTAAGCCTTGGGTGTGTTGGCATTTTCTTGTGGACATGGTTTTACCCAAACAGGGTTGGTGGCATGGAGACCACACGTGTAGTGGATTAAGTGGGTTTTCCTTGCTCCGCTGACCCTCACATGGTCTGATTTGAGTCTGAGGAGAAATGTACTTCTAGAACAAAGAACATAGCAGTGTAGGGGTCTACCCTCAAAACGTATGCACTTTACTTGCTACATGTCCAGCAGAAGGGGTCTTCCTAGGTCTGGAAAAGATCTGGGGCTACGCTAATTACGGCACTATCGGGACTCGGGGCTAGATAGCCTTTTGGTTGTAGCCCCTGAGCTTCTATCCGGGTCTACAACCAAAAGACCCGGGGCTACAGCCCCCTTAGCCACCCCATAACACGCCTCTGTCCAGCAGAATTTGGGAAGCATATCTTAGGCTTCAGGTTATCTGTCATGGTGTAACTGCTCTGTTGAGACATTTCGGTGTGGGCCATGAAATCCTTGAGGGTTATTTGAAGAATCTCTGGGCTTTGTCATTGCTTCAGATGGAGGAGTCCCTTCATGTGAGGCCACGGAGATGTGGCCGCTACCCGAGATTCTCCCTGGGGGTGGTACTCAGCAGGAGGATCTCATGGGGAGGAGGGACCCCATTGAGAGCAATGGTGAACTTGGGAGAACACAGTATCCCATTAACCCACCCACCTTCCCTCAAAGCCCCTTCCATTCCCCAATACCTAATGTCCCAATTTGCTTTGGCAAGTGTGAGGTGGTAGGTGTAAGAGAAGGTCACAAAGGTGGAATGTTGATTATTTAAGACTTTTATTCTTAAAATAAAAGAGGGGGAGTTGGAGGAAATGCTAACTTTCCCTACTTCTAAAAGGGGTTTCCTTGCCTCAACAAAACGAACTAATGAAAGCATCCTTGTCATAATGCCCACATTAAAATTCACCATCCTTTGTCCAAATCCTAACCTATCCCTCACAGCTAAACTTAAGAAAATGGGAAATGGGAAAATGTCTCTCGACTGCCGACCTGCAGCACGACCTTGTAGAAAAAACACAAAAGTTCCAAAAAGGTGCAGAAAGTAAATAAAAGTTCCACTGGACTCAAAGGGTTGACTCCCTTTCTCCAGAGTCCTTCCAAGATTAATTAAGCGTGTTTTCTAGGACAAAGCCAGCCTCTTAGGTACTGCCACAATCAGGGCCATTTGAAGCACTTTTGGGGCCCTGGACATGACATCTTTGGGCCTCCCCCTCCACCAAACCAAAGGAATTAAGGGATCAAGACTACTGGTTGCGCCCCCTGCCCCCACCCATCGCGCTCACAACCTATAGGTTGATATGCTGTCTCGCAGCATAATAAGCACGTTTACTCCCTTTAAGTCTCCTTACCTTCTTCATTCTTGCTCTAATTAGAATGATTACCAAATAGCAATTGAAGACAAAAATTAGCAGTCTACTAAGAGGTCACTGTTCTAGTGTATACAGGATAATTGTTATCAATAACATCCAGGAAGGCATGCAGCCTGCAGTATTAATGCAGGATCGTATGAAAAGGGTACATGTAACCCATAATAGACAGAGAACTCACATTTGCTGCCTCACAAAATGCAAAAGTGCTCATGCATGGACAGAAGAGACCAATTGAAAGGAAGGAGAAAGCTACACCTTCCATAGCATGGATAGTGGATGCAGATTAGAAGCTACCAGGAAGGTGTCTTTATCCAGACAGACTGAGATTAGAAGTGGGATATGGTTTTCAAAGAGGGTTGCCATTAGATATCAAAGGAACAAATGCCTGTGGTGTGTGATTTAAATATGCTCACTATTAAAGTGGAAGCAACCCTATAGCCAGTGAAATCATGAGGAAGTATTTTACGAAGATCATACCATGAGAAGGAAATCAATCTCAAGGGCTGACAATTTTGAAAGGTTTAGGGACTGGCAATATAAGATTAAATGAGATTCCCAGGATCACACATTGGTTAAGGGCTGATGGGGTGAAACTGGGATTTGTGCCAACTCTGCAATTTCTGCATTTGAACACTTTCTTTTCCAGTTGTTACCATGAACTAAAACAATCTCATTTTATAAAAACAAAATTGGAAAGTACACAAATCACATTACCAAACATGATGATTTTTTAACAAAATATTATAGAAGGGTGTTATGCAAAATGGGAATGGTTCTAGCTTCATTCTCTCCATCATCAAGGGGCGTATATAAGTACCAGCACACCAATCGATGTGATTTAACAAATTTAATCTGGGTTTGTCTTTTGTATCTTAAAGCTTTAAATACTTCCAAAACAATGGCATGTAACATTTTCATTTAGAAACGCGCATAAAAACCTTTGACTTTTACCAAAAAGCAAACCGTTTTTTTGTGTCAAACAAGCAGACCTTAAAATATGCTTGCCTGAGGCCTGCAACGTCTGGTCCGCTCTCTTTTGTCAACCTCACAGAAGGCAGCAAAGTAATGTAAGATATATTAGATGATTTGACCAGGATCACTGTATTTTCTGCTGGCAAATCCAGGATACAAGCATGAACACTTTTGTTCCATAGTCTTGAATTTGGATACTTATACACCTCTTGGACAAACAGTTTATGCCATTGTTGGAGGCGATTGCCTAGGTTTTACAACACCCCATCTGCACAAAACAATTTCTAGACCTTCACCATACGAATGATATGTTAGTTTTTATAGCATTCCCTCTCTGGTGCAGGTACATTGCTGATAGCAGTAGATGTTGATCTGCAAAACCAAGTACATATGCTGGCAGTTTTATAAACTTCAGACATAGGAAGGGCTCAGCCAGCCTTGCTAGAATGTGATATTCTAATTTTGCATTGGAACACATAGCTCTGCAATGGGTGCTTCACACACTGAGCTAACTTCTTGACCATTGTGGCACTCAATTTATCAATATGCGTTTCACTGTTGCCTATTGCACAAGATCAACAGCAAGGAAAGAATGCTACAGAGTGGTGCCGTAAGGAACGCACAAACTATGTATACTACAGTGAACACAGAAAGCAATACACGATGAATTGATCAAGGCAGAATGTTCTTGTCAAAACAGAAAGGCAATGGGTTTAGAGCCTCAGCAGCACCCCATAAAATATCCTGACGTGTGCTATTTAAGACTGGTGAATAATGGAATCTTACTTCATCAAATCAGGCAGCCTTGTGGGGCCCCCCTCCAAGGTGGGGGCCCTGGGCAAGTGCCCCTTTTGCCCCCCCATAAAAACGTCTCTGGCCACAATGTAAAATAGCCTGGTGTTCTCCCAAGCTGCGTTGTGTTTTCTCTTTGTCCAGTTGTGTGGGGCTCAGGCCCTGTTATCCATCTAGCCTTCCTTGTGGTCCACTCACGTGGCAAAATTGGAAAGATAGCTTAAAGGGCAATTCTCTCGTACTGGAAGCAAGACGATGTGGAGCAACAGAGGTTCGAACCCCGGGTCCGCGCTTAGAAATCTCTGGGTATTAAGTGCGTTATAAATAACCCATTACAATTACAATTTCCCAATCTGGTTTCTCTGGTTTCACTTCCACCCACAGCCTTGGTTTACTCTCCTGCCAAGGTCTCTTAGTGTCAGTCACATCTGCAAAGTTTGTATTCCCCTTTGATAGCACTTGGGGAGTATTTCCTCAATAAGGGTTCCAGGCTTGGATTTTCTTGACTGCTCACAATGGGCTTCATTCCTAGTCTGGCGGTAACCCTGCCGGTGCTACCGCCGGACTCAGACTAATTTGCCAGCACCTGACCTGCCGGTGCCTTGGCTCATTACGAGTCTGGCGGCCCGGAACTCAGTCGCCAGTACATTTCTTAATCCTCATTCCCTATGGAAGTGGGGACACGGAAGCACCGGTGCTTCCATGAGCAGTCTGACTACAATGGCTGCTGCACCCGGCAGGGTCAGACTTGTTGGGCAGAGCGGCTCTGGCAGGTAAACTCATAGTTTGCTGGTCTGGAAACAAGGGTGCCGGTGAGCTTACCGGCACCCTTATTTTCTGACCGGCAGGCTTATAATGAGGCCCAATGTCTTTTTCATCCAATCTCTCTCTGTTCCACACACCCCTGGTCTACTCTCCTACCAAGGTCTGCGAACGTTGTGTGTTCTGTTGCTATGGGTTCCAGACCCCCTTTGCCATGTCACCCTTTCCTAGTGAGTAAAGGGGAGGTATTTTGAAATAGGGGAAGTAGAGAGAATTGGATAGGCAGAAATATTTTAAACTATTTTGTTGTTTTTCACAAATGAAAGATTCCTCCTGCTCTTGTGCATTCAATCCATGGTGCCTGCGTGCACAGAGAGAATTAAATTCATAGCTACCTATGGTGAAGTGCATGTTACTAAAGTCTCTATATCTCTATAACTATTTCTAGCGCCTTAAAACACTTGTTTATAGGCGTGTTATAAATGCCATAACATATCATATATCATAACTGTTGTACTGAAAACTGAGGTGACTTGTGTGTTGATTGTAAGCAGTCATGGATGTATAACTTATTTATCTTTAAATGGATTCAATGATTTCTATATTTTTAGTAAATAGACCTTCTGTGCAACCCTGTGTGTTTCTTGTCCCGATAGGGGAAGGAAGCTGTGAGGAATCAATGTTATTAAATTGGGGTCCATGGGCCTCATTACGACCCTGGCGGAAATCGAAAAACGATGGCGGAAATGCAATACCGCCATCGAATAGCGCTCGGTGCGACTATGACCCGTCACCGCAAAGTACGAAGCCATTAGCGACACCGTAGTGAACGCCAACGCTAACTGCACCAAGTACGCGCGCGCGCGCCATGCCAAACCGTAAATACCACCATGGCGCAAGGGTACGCGAATTCCGACCCTAGCGGACATGTACCTAACGCCATCAAGCATGGCGGAAAGTACCATTCCGCCATGGTGAGAAGTACGGCATCGCGAATCAACCGTAAACGGCCCCACTGAGTGCCTGTACACCGCTCCCTGCCCACAAAGTACAACTCCCCGTAGGTGCAATGAAGTCACAATGCAACCAGTGAAATGTACAAGTCACCCATGCATGCCAACGAACAAAAGAATCACAAGAGGGGCCAATGGGAGCTGCAGGGCACAGATGGCACGAATACAGAAGCCATTCCAATGGACATGACCACAGTCCCCCCCCCCAGAAACGCACGCAAACACAGGCACCTGTGACCAGCAATATTCCGAAAATCACATCATTCCACCAGTCCACCTGGCTGACCGGCATCTGTTACACAAAACCCAATCCCCCGCCCCTGAGCATGACAACATTCAAACAGTCATATTGGCAGCCCCCATCCCTGACCTCACTGGGCTTCGTAGGCAAACGCGCCCAGCACAGTACCACGCAACTAAACTCCGAAGCTGGAACCCAATGCAGATCTCCTCACAATACATCGCTCCCCAAATAGGAATATGCCACATCACTCGCAAAGAAGAACGCTACACGGCCCATATCAGAATAGAAATTTAATGCACAACAAAATCACCAAGCCCATACAGCCATTAGGCCATGAACTCCAAAACACATATCACCATTGTGGGCTGCATCCGCAAGAAATGACCAGCTACTACTTGTGTGACGCCCTGTTCCATCATGGTACACAGAGCCACATTCACGTACGAAAAGGCAACATGGAAGCGCACAGAACCGCAGGGCCGTCCCAATGGGGAGGCACTAGTCCAGCTGAAAGGCCGAAATGTTGCTCCGAGCCACTAGTACTGCGTAAGGGCATGTGGCCCATTGGCGATCGTCCCATAAGATCGTAATGCTGCTCCACTGATTAACACGAAGCAGCAGGTGTCGGGAGTAAAAGCCATCTGCAGGAGTGGCATACAGATGGCAGTGGCAAAAGGGGAGGAGATACCTGTCAACCAAAAGAAAAGAAAAATAACAGAATGGCCATCAGAACTACATTCGAACAACTCACTTCAATGATCACACTAAATCCACAGCCATATGCATGCTAGCCCACTCCAAAGGATCATCACCACCCCAAAACCACTTGCGACTCATAACCATCTATATCGAGGTGTAAACACCATCACAAACGAGTGTACCTGTGCATGCGTCTGTCAAAACAGAATCCATCAGATGGGAATGTTAACGTGCATGGACACAAGTGTCTGAAGGCGCGTCGAGACAGGGAGGGCTCAACAAGGCCAGATAGACGATGGTCCCACTATGGCAGCCCTGCATCACATAGCGCAGGGGAGGCGGATAGATTCCAAGAAGCCCTGTACATGGCAAACTCTGTATCAAATCACCTGCCCATGCATCCATTCATCATTCCCTCATCCCGGTATAAAAACGCCTGAATATTTACTCACATAACATTCGAAATATCCATTGAGTCTGTGCGTTATGCAGCCTGCAAAATCCACAGTGCCCCAGCCCGTAATTCCAGTGTTGTGAAGTAACATGTATTTGGGAACGTCCGGCCTCATCGCCCACATCGCTATTGCGCATCCCAAACTATTCATATCAATCATTGCATCCTCGCCATGGCCCCTGTCTCAAGGACATTGAACAATAGAACGTTATATTTGCAGTCAGACCTGTGGGCATCTCCTCGCCGCTAGCTGGAAACCGAAAGCGCCGCCCTTCGAATTCCTCATTTGCAACATCACGTCGAAAAGGCATCTGTGGCCGTTTGAAATCACAAATTAATCCATCTAGTGCGGCTGTGTGTGAAAATGGCAACTGCCTTCACCCACAAATGGGACGCCCCGCCCGTCGGTGCAACTCGGTACAGTGATGCATGAGGGCCCACCGTTACTCGAGTACTACGTTCCACTGACCCATCACAAGTCTGTTCGCGACTGCAAAGATTGTATGTGAAACAATGGGACCATAGCCGAATGTACATATCAACAAATGTTACACGGCCATCGGGTCCAAATACATGATTGCAATAGCAAGATGCCATTCCTCGAATTGCAGCGTTGTGTGCGGGACGTGCTCGGCCAAAGGGGAGAGCAGCTTGCACAGGTGGAATGAATCACCACAGGTGGAGGCCATACAGCCTGAAAACACATAAATTGCACACCCAGTCTCCTCCCACAACCACACCCACTCCGAAATGCTACCGGCAGGACTCGCGATGTTGGCCCTGGGGGACCTGATAGCACTGCAAGTACTCCAACTCCAAGAAGAAGATGAACACCAACTACAACCGGCCGCACGGAGGAGACGCAGGAGGAGGAGGAGGCCAAGGCAGGGCCAGCAAGGGCCGCCAGCACAGCCACTACCACCACGCAGGCAGCCCGCAATCCCACGCCTCCGAGCACATCCGTTCAACCTCACTGATGAGCAGATCCACACCCTCTACCGTTTGGACCGGGACACCATAGCCGCCATTGTGGACATGACACAGGCTGACCTTGTCAGCATGATAGATAGCCCAACCGCCATCCCACCCCTACTGAAGGTGGTGTCTGTACTCCACTTCCTGGCCACAGGCACCTACCAGCACACAGTCGGACAGTTGCATGGCATTTCTCAGCCACTGTTCTCACGGACACTATTGCAAGTGCTCGATGCCCTCCTGCAGCACGCAGACGACTACATCTCTCTACCACGCTCGGAGCAGGAAATTACCAACACAAAAGTGGGATTCCATGCACTTGCCGGCATACCGGGTTGCATTGGTGCCATCGACTGCACCCATGTGGAATTGGTCGTCCCACATGCCATGGAGGCCCAGTACCGCAACCGAAAACAATTTCATTCCCTGAATGTACAAATGGTGTGTGACTCCAACAGGATCATTACACATTGTTGTGCCCGATTCCCTGGATCAACCCATGATTCTATGGTCTTGAGGAACTCTACTATACCACGCTACATGGAGCGACACGCAGGGAACAGATCCTGGCTACTCGGTGAGTCTCATTTCATGCATGATGATGTGGGGTATGTGATGCGGCAATGACCTGGCAGGAAGGGGGGGGGGTGTGTGCGTACGTAGCAATGGCATTCCACATCATACGTTTATCGTCCACATACAGGTGATGCTGGGTATCCACTGAAGAGATGGCTCCTCACACCAGTCCGGAACCCACGGGACCAGCATGAGGAGGACTACAACCATGCCCACTCACGTACCCGTGTAGTCATTGAACAGGCATTCGGCCTACTGAAGACTCGTTTCCGCTGCCTCAGCAGGTCTGGCGGGGCACTCCTGTACCGCCATGAGAAGGTTGCAAAGATGGTAATGGCATGTGTCATGCTCCACAACATGTGCGTACGTAGAAATGTGCCCATGCCCCCTGACGCAGAACTGCAAGCACCTGATGATGGTCATGATGAGGGTGGGGATGTGGCAGCACCTCAAGGAGTCTGCGAGGCACCGGAGGGCCGTGACATTCGTCAGCATCTCATTGATGCATGCTTCTAGCACTCACGCCTGGTGGCTGATACATGGACACGGGACTCGTGGCACTGTGTGTGTCTGGTACATGCACAATATGGACTGTACGCCTATGATGGCCTAGTACACAAAGATCATTGTCCACACATCTCATTGGTTGATCGTGCACTGTTTATGGCATATGTGATATCATGTTGAACACCCTATCGACCCGCCACCCAAGTGAGCCCAACACACCCCCTCCACCCTCCTACCTCCCCCCCGAACACCAGTGTCCAAAGATGCTCATTGTCAGTGGGCTGTCGCTATTGCAAGCCCCCTCTGCGGGTATCAGGGGCACCCCTGCCTGTGGAGCGCAGGTTCCTCCCAGATCTACGTTGGGGGCTGCCCTGGACGGAACTTGCAACGGATGATGTCTCTGCCTGCTCACGTCCATGCATGTCCCTAAGGGTTTGTGAGAGCTCAGTGAGCACACGGCGCACTGCGGCAAGTTCGGCACATACGTCTTTGGACGTCGCATGCAGTTCCCCCCTCAGGCTCTCGGTGCTTCTCTCCATTTGGACTCTCAGGCTCTCGGTGCCACTCTCCATTTGTACTCTCAGGCTCTCGGTGCCACTCTCCATTTGTACTCTCAGGCTCTCGGTGCCACTCTCCATTTGTACTCTCAGGCTCTCGGTGCTACTCTCCATTTGTGCCCTTAGTGTCTCTGTACTTCTCTCCATTTCTGCCCTAAGTGTCTCAGTTGATGTTTCTATGTCTGCCTTAGTGCCCCCACATTCATCGGCATGGTCCTTGAGGAGCGTGGCCAGTTGCTGCTGTTGCACGATTAACTGGTCGAGGGACTGTTGCCTCTGCTGGGCCATGGCCATTTGCGGGGGTGTCACAGAGGGGCTGTTGACCTCATGTTGCCTTGCCACAGGGCTTGTGGGGGATGGCCAGTCGTCGTCTTGTGGGTGCCCCTGCGTGGTATCCTCATGTTGTACGGGATGGGACAGACAGGGGGATTGGGACAGGTCATGGATGGATCTGACTTCGACATCCCCGTCTTCTGTGTCGGAGCATGCTGCCATCAATGGGGTGTCACCTATGGTGCTGCTGCCACCAGAGGCAGTGCCTTCTGTGGCATCCGTTGGGGGGACCTGTGGTGGTGGTGTTGTGGGCATGCTGGCTGCTGGGGTGCCTGTTGATGTTCCCTCCTCTGTGCTGCCACCTGATTTGTGCTGCTGCCGTGTCTTGATGCGTGCAGCTGAGGTGGAGGGTCTTTGGCCGTTGGTCTTGGCCCTCTTTGCAGGTGTGCTGGTAGGGGTGTCCTGATGCTCGTCGTTTGGATCGGACCCTGTGGTGGAGTAAAGGAGGGCGAGGGTTATTAATGGGTCTGTGGGTATTGGAATGGCATTGTATCACATGCATTGGGGTGGTACCTGAGGGTGATTTGGGTCGGGGCCTTGGAGGTGCTTTCATTTGTGTGTGGAGTGAGGGTGCAGTTGTTTGGCAGCCTGCAGTTAGGGTGTGCCTGCTGCACGTGTAGTGGGTGTTTTAGGGGTTTTTAATTATTTATGTATTTATTGTGAGTTTTAAAGTGCGCTATCAGGCCGATGTGTGTGGATGTTCTCCTGGACATGTGTTTCTGTTGCACTATGTGGACACATGGTACTTCACATGATTGGACATTGTGGATTTAGCATTGTTTTATCTGGCCCACCTACCTGAATCTTCGGATGTCTGCACTCCTTTCTCCATCCCTCCGACTCCCTCTATGCTCTCCATTCCAATGGTGGAGGCACAGATTTCTTCCCAGGGGGTCAACTTGATGGGTGATTCAGGACCTCCCCCGGTGGCTGTGGCAATGTTGCGGTTGGCAGAGAGTATGCTGCGGACGCGTATCCGCAGGTCGTCCCATCGCTTTCTGCATTGCTGTGGGTAGCGGGGTGCGGTCCCCACCGCACTTACCCGCTGTGCCACCAGAGCCCATATGGCCTTCTTGTTCGCAAGTGCCGTCCTGGTCATTTGCGTGGAGAAGACGACGGCAGCATTCTCCTGGAGGGTCTCTGTTAGCACGGTGAGTTCCTCACGGGAGAAGTGGACCTGCCGCTTGCGGTCGCACGCTTTCTTCGCTACTTTTCCCATTTTTCTTGGTTTCGCTAGGGTGGATGACGGGTTGGGGTGTGTCTCAGGGTAGTGTTTTTAGTGGTTGTGTGGTTTTTGTGGTTTTATAGGTGTACGGCGGGATGTTTCCCGTTCCGGGCCCATGTTTTTACTTCCGTTTCCGTATATTTACAGTCACCGTACTTTCCGGTAGGCGCACACTGCGGTGTCCGCTGTGATGGGTGGCGGTATTGCACCTAGGGCGCCGTACGGCGGCGGTGTGGGCCGTTTTGGGGTCATTTCCGCCATCGCGGACTTTGCACTTCCGCCATGCCGTGGTGCTCGTGCCCGATGGGTCGGAATGGGCCGCACTTTGCTCCTTCGTGCAATGGCGGAAACGCTATTTACGCTGTGGCGGTCCGGTCAGTCACTTTCCGCCAGGGTCGTAATGAGGGCCCATGTGTCATAAAAAGAACTTGATTAAATAAAGAATAATTGTGCATGCCTGGTTTGGGGTGGGTGGATTAAAACATACCACAGGATGGTCCTCTTTTGATGTCACTCGTATGTCAGGCATGTGGGAAGGATGAGGCTGGAGGTCTGTCGATGAGCTGCACTGGTTAATTTCTTGTGCTTTTTCGACTGTATGCACTCTTTTTGACACAGACTCCTCTAACGTCCTATCCATAGCAGAAGTACATGAGTCTGCAAGGTCATGGTTTTGCATCATGTCCAGGGTATTTTGTAGAGTGATGCAAGTGTCATGTAGCATGTTTTTATGTAGTTTTACAGCAATGCAGCCTTGTATTACCTGGGCATGAATCACATTGTTGGTGTTGACTAGTCTGCAGCCTTCAGCGAGGTGGGCAATGAACCTCTCTTAGCAAGGAGTGATTTGCAGTTGAAAATGAGTTGTTAATGGAGCAATCACAATGGCGCTGTCATCATTGGTGCCAATGTTAGGAAGCAAGTTGAAAAGGTCATGGTTGTCATCATCGAGTTGGAGCTGCGTAGAGAGCATGACCTCTGGATCCTTCTCTCTCGTGGCTCTAAAGTATGGGTATTCACCTGACCCTACCCGCCTGGGACCTTGTCAGGGCGCACCTGTAAACATGTCAAATGTTGGTAGCAGAGAAAGTCTGGTGTTGTGCTGCTTATATTGGTGGCAGGCACCGGAGCAACAGAAGCACGGAGAACATTCTTGTCTTGGCCAGACACCAGGAGAGTCCTTATTGCTTCAGCGACCGAAGCACAGCAGGAGTGCAAGATGCCCACCAAGAGTGAGGAGTTGGGGAGAGCACGAGCCAGCAGTGTTGGGGGCTGTTGCACAAAGGGGCCTAGTTCATGGGGTAATGTGCATCACTGGTCGGGTGTCAAAGGTCCTGTCACCTCTTCTCAAGATGTAATAGCCTCTGGGCAGCCACTTGTAAGTCAGCACAAACAACACTGAATAATAGGAGACTCTAGCTGGTGGATTAGTTTGCTGCCCATTTCAATTCTCCCACCTGTGCACGGTGGCAGGCCTTTTATTATACTGAGTCATGACATTTGGGTGTCCATGCGCAGTGACGGCTCTTGAATAGCCCATCAGAGGTATAGATATGCTTACAACACAACACAACACCACTGATGACTAACCCACCATTATTTTGACACGTGTGATGGGAAAGCTTTAAAGAGTCAACTATCTTTAACGCTCACTCTGCTTTATCCCTTCTGGTTTCCTGAGTTGTGAGGACAGGGCCGTGGTTTGGTGATTTCTGAGGTTGTTCATCTTTGGTTGTTCCGGATAGCATCGAATTGCAGGCATTCCTACCTTCAACACCATATTGCTAAGTGCACAAAACTGTACTCTGAAAATAATGGAGCATGTTGCCCCAATGCAGTGCCACGGTTGGTGGAAGGAGGAGGGCAGAGGTGCCATTTGTGCTTTAATCTGTCTGTGCCACAACCACCAGCTTTGCCCTCTGCTTTACTGTGAAGGAGTGCAATCTGGTGGGTGTAGCAGCCCTGTTTTTTTATTTTCATTAAATATAAAATGATGCAGGTAATTCTCTCAGAGAGGATGGTCTGCTGACCAGACCCTCCTCTCAACAAACTCCATGCCAGAAGCATAGTGCACACCTGTGCCCTGCTGAATCAGTATCCTGATCTGCCGCTCCTCCTTCCAAGCGCCACAGAGCAGGTTCAGTGACCACAGGTGCCGTCAGACAGCTGCAATGACGGACAAGTCATTGCAGTGCAGGCGCTGCATTTAAGATAAACACCCCTGTTCCCAAAACCACATATCTATGAGAGTTGCTAACCTGGTAGCAGTTGTAAACTATAAATACAAGCCATAACTGAGTTTAAGGTATGGTGGCTAATATCTCGCTTATTTATCCAAGCCACATCAAATTGATATCACACGTATTGGCCCTGTGAGCTCAGCTCAGCTGTGGAAGGGTTATGTGTATTCTGTGCAGACAGCCTGGCCCTGCCAGCTTGCAGGGCACAAGACTGAATGGCTGGGACTTGCCTTTGATCCTTTGTGAGGTGTAGTAACACCTCTCTCCAGCAGGTCAGTTGACCTGCTGGAGAGAGGCATTGTCCTGGGAAACAGTCATCAAAGGGCACACCGGTCCCAAAGGACTAAAGGGTCTCCCAATTCTTCTTTGATTCACTCTTGGACAAACACCTAAGGAAGAATGAATTAAGACCTCTTTCGGAAGAGTTGATATTTCCAAAGGCCTCAACCACTATGGTGAGGAAGGAGCAGTCCAAGGAAGAGGCAAGCTGTACTCCCTTCCCACTCCCATGGCGCATTGGTAGTGACTTGCTGAGGACCAGGACCTGCCACTCTGCACCAATCCTCCCTACGCTGGGAGAGCGGAACCTGAAGACACTCACTCTGTCCTACAGACCCTGGAGTGGGTCTCACAGCAGCATCTGGATGACTAGACCATCCAAAGATTTCTGTTTCTGCTGCATCGAACCAGTGGAACAGCATTCAAATCATGTTGACCATACTTGAACCGAAGGGACTTTCCAGTGCTGCTTTTGGCACTCAATTGAAGTTGGACTAAAGCAGAGCACATCACCTGTTCAGCTCAAACAAACTGCTCACTGGTGCGGACCAAACTCAAACCACCACCTTTTTCTTTAACCCTGCTTCGGAGCACCAAGGTAACCACATCAAGTTGATGGACCTCCACTTGAACCAGTGGACCATTGCATCACATGCCAACCCAAAACAGTCATTACCAACGTTTCCAACTTCCTCGACTCCCGATCCGACCCTGGTAAACCATCTTAACTGACTCAAATGCCACCATCAAACCACAACGAGCTCCCGATTCGAACCGACTAGTTGCCTGCTCATTGCTTGACCCAGCATGACTTGCAGCACCTTAATCTGGTTTGACCAGACCACAGCACAGCTCAAAACCTAAGAATAGCTGCTGAAAGGCACTATTGACCCATAACTGCCCCTCTGGTCCATCTTTGGGCCCTAGAGACTGGTTAGATCACGTTTTCACTGAACAACAGATCTTTTTTAACACTTTCTTTGCTTATTGCCTTTCTATCCCTGTTTTCATTACTCAGAGTGCTGCATCTCTCTGTCTTCACACAAACTGTGTTCTCTCTTTCAGGGGTTGGCTTTTATAGTGATTTTAATAGTTATTTGTACATTGATGCATTTAAAGTATAGATCTATGTGTATAGAACCTTGATTGGATATTCCTTTATTTTGACCTGTTGCACTTTGCTGTTTGGGTCACTACTGGACCAAATAGGCAAATAAGGTATATCTCTTGGTTGTTCCTGTTTTTCCTTTATGATTGGGCTCATTGTTGGTTTGTAGAAATGTGGGGACAAGCAGATGGCTTAGCCACTACTCATCCTTATTATACCCCTGCAGAGCCCAAGTCATTTCTTCACAAGTACTCAAGTAGGTTGGGTCCAGGCTAATATTGTGTTTTAGCCACTTTGCGAAGCAGCAACCAACAACAACTCTGATTTGTTGATATACATAGAGCACAGCTGTCCAAGGAAACATTTATAATCTTAAGAGGCCAGTCAGTTGAGCTCATTAACACCCTGACACCTGAGACAGGCAGCCGGTCTCAGTGCAGACAGACTGCATATCTCGGGTGTTATAGCAGGAGCAATACTCACTTAGCTTCAAGGTCCCATCATAACAAACGAAAAAGTACCAGCTGGCCACGCGCGATGGCACAGGATGTGGTCAGGAGGGAATCAATGGCATCCGTCCCAGAAGCTAAAGAACAGGCAGCACCTCTTGTTTCCTGAGGACTCCGTGTGAGGGAGATCTCGTTACGTCCAGCAGTGGGAGCTCCTTCTCTCCTCCCTGCGGAACACCTCAGGGTCTGCTGGAGCAGTTCAAGGGCGGAGCATATTGTTGTTGCTCCATTGCCGAAGCACTAGTTGCGAAAGGACTTCACAGGGGAAAGTCTGGCCCTGATTCTGAGTGGAAATGTACGAAGTGTACGAAAAGAAGTAGCGGAACTATGTTCCCTGGTGACCAGCCCCCGCTCCCAAAAACCCCATCGCCGCGCCCCCTCCGGAGCTTAAAAGTAGTACAGCAAGGCTAGCGGGCGTCCATGGGGACACAGCAACACTTTCCTTTCAATAAAGAGAGTTTCCATATTTTATTAACGTGTGTCTGTAAAAGCTTCATGCTGCAATTGCAGTGGTATTTGTGTTCACACTGTATGGTCGCATACTCTTTTCACAATAGCAGCGCAGTCTTCTGTGAGGGTGCAGGCCCCTTTTTGCACTATTTACAGCTGGTACAACTCCACACACGCGCATAGGCAGATCTCTTGTTGCGTGCATCAGTGTGCACTGTGTGGGGCGTGGGAAGGAGGTGCACACATAGGGCCTCATTACAAGCATGGCAGTGTCTGGTAACCACGGTACGGGTAAGCATGCCGGTACCGTAGTTCCCGGACTGCCATACTACGAGCTGCGCTCGCGGGCACCTGTCAGCCCACCAGCCAGGTCTGACCTGGCAGAAAGAGCGCCACCCGTGAGCACAGCACATCGGATACACCGGTACCACTCTGAATGGTGCCGGTGCATCCAATGTCCCATTCCCATTCAGCCTTATGGGGCTGAATGGGGATGGGGAGTCCCTCATTACCGGCACCCGCGAATGGGCAATTACCGGGTAATTGCCTATTTGCGGGTGTCGGAAAAAAATGGAAACAGGCGGCAGCCATGCCTGTACTACAGGCACACCTCATAATGAGGCCCATGGAACTGATTCTGAGCTTGTGAGAAAAGTATTGCGGAAAGCCAACATTCTTCCCTCAATTTTCCAGCACCACCATTCTGGGTGGCAGTGGTCGAAGTGTAAAACAGAAAAGTAGTGGAACTATGTTCCCCTGCACCCCGCACCCTTCTACTGCCATATCAGCAAACCCCCCACTCCCAAACGACCACATACTCAACCCCACCACTATTCAAACACCATGGGGCCTCATTACAAGTTTGCCGGTCCGGAAACAACAGTGCTGGTAAGCTTACTAGCACTGTTCTTTCCGCACTGGTAAACTATGAGTCTGCGGGCGGGTTGCCTTCCTGCCCGCCAGGTCTGCCCTGGCGGCCGGAACGGCACCCGCCTGCAGAATTTCACTGAAACTCTGGCACCATAGAGTCCTATGGGACTCTATGGTAATGGGTAACAACATAGTTACCGGCGCCTGACTTACCGGCAGCTGGGATTGTAACACTCCAGTGTTAAGGGCAAGCGAGGCACCGGTAACTGTTTACCGGCACGGCTACCGCTGGACTCGTAATGAGGGCCCATATCTTCCTTTTGTCCACTGCACCTCACACTGCTGTGTTTACAACAGTACTATTAAGACACAGTAGAAAACAACAAATGATTATGCCACATTTAAATAACCTTTAGTTGGTCATTGACCCCCCACAGCATGCAGCTTTAAGCAGCCTCTCACTTCCAATCACCTACCATTCCCACCTCTTAAGGGACACGGATGGGGCTATTGCCACACACCGTGTCATTACCGCCACAGGCACTGTGTCTGCAGCAATCCATGATTAATTACAGAAAGCACCTATCAGTGCCGAGCACAGGGATTTGTGACTGCTTGACAATGAGCGTTATGTCCAGGCAGTCTATACCAAGGAACAACAGCGACCGAGCACCTGCAAGATAGCTCAGCATGGTGTGCCATTGGAATGTTACCCGCAGGACCAAGGTGCAAATCCCCAGTAGGTAAAAAGTTACTAAATACATAAATAAGGGGGTCCACCACTGCCAACCTGCAACGGTACTAAGGGTAAAATAAAGTAAGGGTACCATCACTGAGTTCTCCAGAAAGTAAGGGAATGTTGTACCCTTTAGTTCCCACCCACTTTGACCTCTGGTAGTTGGAAGGACTGAAGGAGAGCAAACGCTGCTAAAATATATCACGGTGGAGCCTGCATGTGCACCAGGGTAACTGCAAGCATTTCTAGAAAGTCTGCCACTTTTCTGATTAACAGAAGTGTCCTTGAGCTTCCGGTAAATCTGAAAAGCTGTGCTGCCATCTGGGAAATGCCTTGATTGTAAAAGAAAATGTGCACAGTTTATATTTATGAGACCTCACAGGTGCCGTATTTTAACTCCTTTTTTTAAAAAAAGCAAAAATAACAATCTGTACGGAGAATGACCTCGCAGTGTCTGCCCTACATTAGTGATGGCCACTATGGCCCTTTTTGGGCTATAAATCAGGGCCCTGCTGGAGCCGATATTTTCATCTCAGTATGCCAATTCTTTCTTTTACAGAATTCCTCATTGGAACAACACTTTATTATTTTTACAGGGACCTCAGAATGCGACCCTATAGAAAAGTGACCATTTCGCGATCTGTGACCCCTCGGGTTACACAGAAGTCTACTGGATCGCTGTGAGGAAGAGCACACCATCTCATACCTCTTTCCTCACTGCGACCATTACAGCCAACTCTACAGCCAACGCTGTACTCCGTGGTGCTGGAAGGGGATGCTCACTACTCCTGATCAGTTGATGCTGAAGTAAAAATCCTCTTGTATAGGCTCGCTCGAGTCTCGTCCGGCTGCAGAGCGCGTTCAGAGTTCCGGGAAGGGCGCTGTTCCAGGATGTCCAGGAAAATAGGTAGCGGTCCCTAAGAATGGGGATTCCAGGAGCAGATTAGAGGAAAGGGGTGAAGGAAGGAAGAAGGAACCAGGATCTAGGAATAGTGGATTTGCCGAACAGCACACAGACGTCAAGTCACTACCTAATGATAGCGCTGAGACGCGCAGGGCCGTGGTCAATTTATAGAACGTGCCGTGTGCAACGTGGAAGCTGGTGCGAGGCAAGTCGCTTGTTGCGGCCATGTTGGGAGTAACAAAGAATACAAGCCCCGGCGCGATAAGGACCAGGAAGTCCAGAAGGGGCAAGTTCTACGGGTCATGACAGCATGCCTCCTCCGAAGACCTGTTCCACAAGGTTTGCCCGGGTGTATGATATGGAATCTTCTAAGCAGTCGAGGGGTATTTAAGTTAGAAACTGGTTCCCAGGTTCTCTCGCTAGGAGGGTAGCCTTTCCATTCAACCAGGTATTGAAGTCGACCCCGTTTATACCTGGAATCGCATATTCTGGACACGTCATATTCCAGCTGATCGTCCACAACAGGACTGGGTCTGCAGGATTTTCGGGAGGATTGGATGTAAGGTTTCAGTAGGGAAGTGTGAAAGACTGGGTTATTTTCTTCCAGGAATCGGGTAGCTTGAGTCGGAATGAGACAGGATTGATGACTTCCTCTATGGAAAATGGTCCATAGTACCGGGGGCCAATTTGTTTGGCCTTAGATGTCGCGGTAATAGTTTCGAGGACAACCAGACTTGATCACCAACAGAATAAGAGGGCGCTGATCTTCTCTTGGAATCCGCAAAGAGCTTAGTGCGTGTTTGAGCCTCTTTCAATTGTTCCTTGGCTTCCTTGTGTATGTTGATGAGAGTCTGTATCCATGAGTCGAGAGTAGGTACTGGAGTGGGATGAGGAAGAACAGAAGGTAAAACGGATGGGTGAAAACCTTGACTGCAATAGAAAGGGCTGACCTTGAGTGCTGAGTGATCGGAATTGTTGTAGGCAAACTCGGGCAGGGGTATGAGGAGAGACCAGACATCCTGAACCTTGGTGGCAAAACAACGAAGATATTGCTCCAGATTTTGATTTACACATTCCGTGGCTCCGTTGGTTTGTGGGTGATAACCTGGTGAGAGAGCACGTTGAATCCCTAGAATACGACACAGATGTTTCCAGAATTGTGAGACGTATTGAGGTCCTCGGTCCGATATGATCTTGGAAGGAAGTCCATGAAGACGGAAAATATGTTCCAGGAAGATTCCAGCCAGTTCTGAGGAGGATGGTAGTTTATACAAAGGTGTCAAATGAGCCATATGGGCGAACAAGTCTATGGTTACCATGATGGTCATGTACCCTCGGGAAGGTGGTAAATCCACAATGAAGTCTGTAGCAATAAACTCCCATGGTCTTGTTGGCAGCGACGGTTGCAGTAGAAGACCCGCCGGTCTCTTGTATTCATGTTTGTTTTGACTGCAGACAGTACAAGCCTTGACGTACTGTTGTACGTCAGTCTTCATTCGAGGCCACCAAAACTGTCTTTGTATAAAACGGAGGGTGTTAGTTATACCACGATGACCGGAGTGAAGGGTATCATGGCAGAGGTTTATTACCCTGTGTTGTAATTTCTGCGTAGGAATGACCAGTGCATTGTCCTTGAATAGATATTCTTCCTTGACTCTTAGATTCCATATCCTTCCAGAGGTCAGAGGCCTGGGTTTGCACTCGGATTTCTTCCAGGAGGTTGATTGCTTGAGCTACAAAGATAGTTTTGGGAAACATCTTAGGATAGGCCTTGTCCTCAGTGGCTGCTTAGTCTGGACGTCGAGATAAGGCGTCAGCAATCATGTTTTGTGATCCGGGAACTTGAGTGATTTGAAACTGGTACTGGGCAAAGAAGTAGGCCCAACGGGCCTGACGACTGTTCCTGCACTCCAACGACTGTAGGATTTGGAGATTCCGATGATCTGTGCGGACCTGAACTGGATATCTAGCATCCAGAAGTAGGTGTCGCCATTCAGGGAAGGCTTGACGGATGGCCAAGAGTTCCTTCTCCAGGACGGAATAGTGTGTCTCGCTGGGGGTCAGGGTTCGTGAAAGGTAAGCAATGGGGTGTTCCAGTCCATCCTCAAGTTCCTGTTTCAAGACCGTCCCTGTGGTGTAGTTAGAGGCATCCGTTTCCACTAGAAATGGGCAATTTATGTCAGGCTGGGTCAGGATGTAGGCTTGCGTGAACTCTGTCTTCAATTGTTGGAATGCTTTATCTTGCGGTGTAGACCAGATAAAGGGGGTGTCTTTCTTCAATAGAGCAACGATGGGCTGAACGATCTCGGAAAAGGTAGAAATAAACCTCCGGTAGAATTTGGCGAGCCCCAGGAAGGCTTGCACCTGTTTCACAGATGTGGGAGCGGGCCAAGCCAGTATGGCCTTTACCTTTGAAGGGTCCATACCAATTCCTTCTGGGCTAAGGATGAATCCTAGGTAGTGAACAGAAGTAACGTGGAACAAGCATTTTTGGGGTTTGGCTAACAGTTTGTGTTCACGAAGTCGTTGTAGTACTGCCCTTACATGTTCTTCATGTTTTAGAGGATCCTTGGAAAAAATCAATATGTCATCCAGATAGACAATGACGAAGAGGAACAACATATCAGAGAACACCTTGTCCATAAAACGCTGAAAGACTGCGGGAGAATTGGCTAGTCCAAAAGGCATGACTAGGTATTCATAGTGACCAAAGGGTGTTCTAAAGGCTGTTTTCCATTCGTCCCCTTCACGGACACGGATTAAATGGTAGGCGCCCCGGAGATCCAACTTCGTGAATATTACGGCTCCTCTCACAGCTTCCAGGATATCTGAAATCAGGGGCATTGGGTACCGATCTTTGAGGGTGCATTGGTTTAAGCCTCGATAGTCGAGGCAAGGTCTGAGTTGCTTGGTATCCTTCTTGGGAACGAAGAACAATGAAGCACCCGCTGGAGATTTCGAGGGTCTTATGGTTCCGTTTTCAAGATTGGTGTCTAGGTATTCCCGAAGGGCCTTTTTCTCAAGTAGGATACTTCAAATTTACTACATTTCAGGCAAAATCTTAAGTTATAGCTTATGATTGCAAGCGTGGAACATAGCGTTTGACATTAATACGTTTGTGACCACGTAATGACTGCGGGTCTAAATTAATATCCTGCGATACATTATTTTCATAAATCAATAAGGATACTTACAAATCACGTTATTTTAAGCTAAACCAAAATTGTTATTCCATTATTTCAATCGCACCAACATTATGGACTCCATTCCAATATGGAGATATTTGGGATTAGCGAAACACAGACAAGGGACTAGTGGAGTTACCAAGGAAACTAGATATATAAAGCACGACCCGCGCGGCAACGTTCTCACTAACAGGCCGACGAGAGGAAGGATGCTTGGAGCTTTTAAAGGTAAAATGGCAAGGGGACGTTATTTTATGTCTGCGCCCCAGTTAGGAGATACATGAATCGGGATACGATCTAAACACAGCATACGTACTTGGGAATGTTTACGATATTCAGGGTGTAAATTATTGGGACAACAATTTATGTGCACTTTAATTTGGAAGACACGGACATCCAAGTAGTGCAGCCTTTAGACAACTGTGATTATTTTCATTTTAGGGATTATCCCGTGAACACAACTTTTTTTGAAAATCGAAATGGTAAACTGGCATATTTGTATATTCAATAGGACAATGTTTAGGTGGGGGTCAAACCCGACTTTTTACCACTAGCGTATTATCATGAGGAATGCCTATGTCAGTATGCCATATCTAATCACATATACCAGCTGCAGCATGTTCATTGGTCACAAGTGATTGCACACATAATGACTATGCACAAATTAGATACATTTCAGTTTAATTTAGAAGCTAATAACATGCACAAACTGGATTATTATGGAAGGAATTTATTTGAATATATTATGTATCGCATTGGACTAAATAATGTGGTGCTTCAGGTATTAATGGAATGGAAGGGTGCCCAAAGGTTACTTTAACTAATCTATGTATATTATTGTTTGTCTTCTTTTTTATTTCTTTTTTTCTCTTCGATTGTTATGTACATATTTGTTTGTTCTGTAATGAATGGTAAATATCAAATGTGATTGAATAACATGTTTTGCAATCCTTATCTCATCTCCTACTCCTATATACAGAATGAAGTGGTCAAGGTTAGGCGAGGAGACGTAAAATGTTAAAGGATATTTATTTATGCAACTGGGCTAAGTAAAGGTGGACAGGCCCCACCGACCATGGGCAGTAACTGAACTGAACTGTTACATTTGAATCTAGTATTCAGCGTCCTCCGTCACCTCATTCTATTCATCCTTTCATCACGAGGGGAGTCTCGTGATGAAAGGATGATGCGTAAATTATAACATTACACAGAAAATGTTACTTATTTAAAATGTATTTTATTATTTACTTTCATTTAAACTATATGAATTATTTTCATTTACTTGTGGGATTGTAACTCTTTGAATAGAATATGGATGCGTTCTAATTGCCCAGCCTTTTTGTGTTTTGAAAAAGGCCCTTGAGAGGCCGAAACACGTGTTAACAATTAAAAGGCATAACAAACCAATCAAATTGGTGTTCTGCTATTTGAATTTAAATACTACCATAAACTACAGTTCACTAGTTACTATTAGCACCTCTTTGTGTTAATACCCTTATAATATGTATGAGGGATCCTTACCACCCAGGATAAGGCCCTTCTTTAATGCAATGAACTTGGCTTATCCCTTGACAAGCACTTAGGAGCTGACAGCATCCCATCATAATGACACTTCTTTGGTTTACAATACATGGCTATGCTGCTAGCTATATTGCTGCCATAACCATTCACCCTTCCCTGCCAGCACAGTGCCACCTTTTGACAGGGACGTCATTTCACCAGCCAGGGGTAGCGGAAGTGACATCCCATGACCCTTGACCTGTGATGTCAGTGATGTCATTAGACCCCACCGAAGTGGCATCACGGGAAGCGATGAAACATGCCCTTTCACCCTTTGACGAAACAGGTAGTGGCATCACATAGTATTGTTTCTCAGTACACTGTGAAAAAGATGGTTACGATGTCACTGTAAAGTGGTATACATTTCATAAAAGAATGGATTACCATATGTATCATTAATATCAGTGTGTATAGGCCCATATTACCAATTTACAGTGAATGCAAACAGACGTCCAACCTCAAACGATAATGATGTGTTATTATATAGCACTTTAGCGCTTCATACAGAACAAATATACATACAATATCACCCAAAGGAGTTGATACTCATTTATCAACCTCAGCAGGGTGAAAGGCTAAGTTGATATTGCCGGGAGTCAAACCTGCAACCTGCAGATCACACACACATTGCAGCAGCGAGTGCTCAACCCACGGAGCTAACTTACCGACTATAGCTGTCAGAAAACCAGCCACTCCAGAAACAAAGAGCCACATGCTGCCGGCCACAGCCCTGGAGCCTACAATTATTTTTTTTGTTTTTGTTGAGGGGTAACAAGTAGCAAGGGAGACCTCAGGGGTCGCAGTTGTGACCCCTGGCGACCCCTTAATGACAGCCCTGCCTTTTGAGCCTGGTCACATTGCTGCATGTACTTGGGGCAGCAGTAAATGGCAGCCATCAGGGCTTGAGCGCTTTGTTCACTTATCTCGCACATCCTGTAGTGGCCTTGTGGCAACATTGTAGGGAAAATCAGAAGCAAAGGGCGGGCGCATCAAGTCCCCGCCCAATTTTGTCTGTCAAATTCCCCAATTGCAGGCAGGCAGAAAAGTCACGATTTACAGCCTGTGGGTGTGATGAAATGACTACTGTTCTGCAGGAGTTACAGGGGGGAGCAGGGTCACCAGTGATCCCAATCATAAAGGTGAAACAGGCACAGCCTGACAAGTATGCTTCCTCTGCCTCTTTTAGCAACCTGGACTAAGGGCAGGCCACGCTCTCCAAGAGGGGGTGTTAGCTGATAGTTGCAACAAAAAACAGAAATAGTACAGTGGTACGAACATAAAAGAATGTCCAATCAAGGTTATTGACACGACTATCATTCCTAGTAGTGCAGGTAAATTATTCATTTGCAATTCTGTTAATCTTTACACAAAGCCCCACCTGCGTCCTCACAACCTCCTCAATCGGTAACTCCTCTCCTCACATTCTCTCTTCCCGAACCCACACACAAGACATTCTAATAATGCCTCAGTTATATAAAAAATAGGGAGAGCCACTCCTGTGAGAGGTTCACAGAGAAAGCAGACTTTGATGAGAACGGGTAGTCTGGGTTAATGAGCTCTAGTGTTCAGGCAACAGATTTCAACAACAATGGGCGGACCGCCATAGTATGAGTTGTGCCCGTGGGTGTCTGACAGCCCACCAGGTCTGACCTGTCGGGCTGTGCGGCACCCGCGAGCACAACTCGTGGATGCACCGGCACAGTTTTGAACGGTGAGCCAGTGTAAAGATCGCTGTAAACTTGAAATCACAGAGGACTTCCCTACTACAAAAAACAGTCTCACCACAGCATTTGTGCTTTTTGCATTCGTTGGACTTGTGTGAGTTGAATGTCTGCAAGAAGGCCATTGCAATAGTCAAGTCGAGAGTTCACCAGGGCTCCAACCACCAATGAATGATCCTCAGCAGGAACGAATGGAAGTACCTGTCGCAGAAGGTGCAAGGTTCCAAACACTCACTGCACCTTGGCGCTCACCTGAACTTCACACCCCAATTTGTCCTGCCAAATGCAGCCTATATTTTTTGTTTTGGCAGCGAACCGTAAGACAGAGCCCAGGAAGTATGGAGAGGGAGGGTTCCTACTATGGTCAAGGTGATGTTTGTGCCCAAACAATGCTACTTCTGTTTTGCTGCCAGTGAGTTGGAGTAAGTTAGAGGCCATCCAAACCCTAACTTCCTCCAATCATCATTGAACTGTTTGAAAAGTCTCATCCACTTTTCCTATTTTGATGACCACATGGGTGTCATCCGCGTAGGAGTGGAAATTGAACTTGTGCCTCCTCAGTATATCCATCACAGGGCACAGGTATAGATTAAAAAGAAGGGGGCATAGTGACGAACCCTGAGAGACTCTGCAGACTCTGAGGTAAACCCAACCATTGTTACCTGTTGATGCCGATCTGAAAGAAAAGAATCAAGCCATTTAATGGCTTGGTCGGAGATGTTACTGGTCTCTCTGAGGCGACAGAGTAGGGTACGATGATCCACCATATCAAACGCTGCAGAGAGATCCAGCATAACCAATAAAGATACTTCTCCTTGATCTGCCACCTCCAGGAGATCATCCCCATACATCCATTAATGTGGTCTCTGTGCCAAACTCTGGCCTTAAGCCAGACTGGAGGGGATCTAGTAGAGTTTCTCTCTCTGCATATTCCTGCAGTTCGAATGTAACCATCCTCTCCCATATCTTGCCCGGCTAAGGTTGATAGTTCTGAAGATTTCCAGGGTCTAGATTAAACTTTTTTAGAAGGGGCGTTATTATGGCCTTTTTTAGTTCAGAAGGTACTTACCTGGATGACAGAGATGTATTTATACATTCTGTCATAAAAGGTGTAATCTCTGTAGCCAGCCGCTTAGCCACACTCGACGGAATAGCAAAAAGTGAGTCATTGGTAGGCTTCAAGTTTCCCAGTAAAGACAAAACAGTGTCACCCGAAACTGGTGAGATATCAAAAGGCACTCCACCAGGGGAAATTTGTGGTTCCTTCACTCCGGGAAGTTCCCCGGCTGGAGTTACAGAATCAGGGTGTTGCTGAGAGCTAAGTGAGATGTTTTCCTGAATCAATTAATTTTTTCTATGGAAATATGTATTAAAAGCATTAGCCTGATCCATGGAGGATGCCTTAGAGGAAGATAAACATTATGGCTGCATAAAATTAGAAATAATGGATAAAAGTTCACTCGATTGATTTGTAGCCCCTCTATTTTTCTGGCCAGAAATTCTGACTTCCCTCTAAAAATTGCATTTTTATATTCTTTTAGAACCTGCTTCACCCTGTCCGCATGAGTCGCTGTTTTGTGTTTCCTCCACTTTTGCTCCATTGCTCGAAGATGCTTGCAAAATGGAATACGATTCTGGGTGAACCAAGGCTTCGAAGTTTTTTTAGGCTTTCCAGGCCTGAATGGGGCTACTCCAGAGCAAATATTACTCATAATCTTTGCCCCCTTATCGAAAAATCATTGCAATATCGTGAAGTATCTATAGCCTCCAAAGCTTTTTTAAGCTCCATACCCAAGATTTTGTCCAAGTATTTGGGTTTACGATATTGTACATAAGAAACATTTCTAGTAAATGTGGTCCTCTTTGTGAGGTGGCTAAAAGTAAACATCCTTTTAAATTCGTCGGACCAGAAAACCAGTAAAGTTTTGGTTAATGTAATACTTGCTTCTATACTCAGGAGGACATCAAGGCAACGGCCCTGTGTGTGGGATGGAGACACTTCCAAGAGTTTCAAGTAATGATTGATTTCAATGTCCCAGAGCTCCTTTGAATCAGGAGTGGAGCAATCATCCAGCCAGATTTTAAAGTCTCTGAGGCACAGTGCTTTCCTGTGTTTCAGGAGTGCTTTGGCTGGTCCGTGGGGTGATAGCCAAATACGATTTTTATGGAGAAGATGAGGGACCTCTACATGATACATGTCCTATCTGTGTTGAGGCATCCCAGTCTAGCTCCTCCATATGCAACATTTTAAGGGAGGCTTTTGAGATCACCACCACTCCAACCCCCCACACCCTTTTTTTTCTATGATCAATAATTTGAATTGAATAATCCTCTGGAACTAACCAGTGAAAAGGGGCCTGGGAGGACTCAGTGAGCCACGTTTCTGTAATGAACATGATATCCAATTCATGTTCCTCAATAAAGTTGTGCATTTCATGTAAATGACTCATTGCTGATCTGACGTTTATACTTTATACTGTATTGAATTTCTAAAACGCGCCGGGGTACTCGAAGGCTTATGGGTGCACACATAAACAGATGGACAAAGCAGTGACAGTACTACAGTATTCATAATAGATCTCTGGTCATTCCTTCAGTTTCTTCATTATTAAGGAGACTAGTAGAATAGTAGGGTTTTTAATTTCTTTTTGAAAGAATCCGTGGACTCGGTTTCTCTTAAAACTTGTGGTATAACATTCCATGCTATAGGTGCAGCCACTCTGAAGGCCCCCTTAAGTGTTTTACTAGTTTTACATCTCTGTGTGTTCAGTAAATGAGTGTTGCTGGATCTCAGCTTCCTCTGGCTTTGTTTCTCTAGTACCCCTTCCAAGATGTAGGTTGGCATACGGCCTGCACAACATTTATGAACTATCAGAATCAATCTAAATTGTATTTCTAGCCTTAACTGGTACCCAATGCAGGCTTCTCCTATCGTCAGATACATGGTCTCTCCATTTGAGACCTTTAACTGTCCTCCCTGCACTATTTGGTATAACTTATAGTCGATTTCTGTTTGTGTGGCTACCATAGCCCCGATTATGGCTCTGAACATTGTTTCTGCATTTTTTTTGTGATAATAGGGGCCGGAGATGTGTCAATAGCTCTAGGTAGTACGTGGAGGAGGATATGCGGTTATTAACTTGGGGTTTCATTGATAAGGTTTGATCCAGAATTATACCCAAGGTTTTGACCTTCATTAGGGTCTCGATGTGACAGTCTGCAATTTTAAAACTATTGAATGCGGTTATTAATTTAGCTAACTTACTGTTTGTTCCTAAAACCATTAGCTCCGTCTTATCATTGTTCAATGGTAAGCCGTTGTTCACCATCCATATCTGGATGATATCATAGATCTTATTAATTTCTACTTCATCCAAATTGTGTACTCCTGTGAGTGGGATGACACATTGTGTGTCGTCATTATAGTTCGAAAATATGATGCCCCTGTATTCCAACATATCAAAGAAAGGCCCCACGAAAATGTTCTACAAGCATGGGGATAGACATGCACCTTGACGTATTCCATAAACTAATCTTACTGGATCCGACTCTGCCTCCCCACTGGCTACCTTGCCTTGCCTATCGCTTAAAAAACAGATGATCCACTGAATTGCTTGCTCAGAGAAGTGTACTGTGTCCCGCAACCGGGTGGCCAAGATGGAGTGGTCCACCAGGTCAAATGCCGCCGAGAGATCAAGGATCATCAATAGCGAAATTTGTCCTACATCCATTGCTTCCAAACTAAGCTGAGCTGTCTCTGTGCCATGGTATTTTCTAAAACCCGATTGATATTTATTAAGTATGTTATGGGTATTAATACCCATAAGTATGTTATTTAGATATATGGAGATTTGATTGTACGCAACCCTGTCTGGAATTTTAAGAAGAAAAGGCGTATTTGTAATTGGTCTGTAATTCATCGGGGATAATGGACATAAAGTTTTTTTCAGGAGTGGTGTTATCCATGCTTCTTTAAGTCTTTAGGCACACAATTTTGAGAGAGCAACGTGTTTACAAATTTAGTTAAGGCTGGTAATAAAGTGGGTGCACATTCTTTACTGATCAGTGCCGAGCAAAGATCCCCCCTGCAGCTAGTACTTTTCAATTGTCTGATGACTTCTGCCAATTCTAACTCTGTAATAGGTGTAAAATTAAATTCCTGTTGTGTATTAACTTGGCTATTAACCTTGTTGGTGTATGTTTCAGTTGAATTATTAAGTGTAATTTTGTTCTCGTCAATACTTTTTTTGGATGTTTTCTAGTTTATTTGTCATGGCTTCCTGAATTAGTGAGCCCCATGTTTTATCTTTTACAAGTGGTGTTTTATTAAGTCCTTTGGGGCATTCCTGCTCCTTCAGAATCTTAAGTAATTCTCGACTGTCCGAGGTCGCCTTAGTAATTCTGTCATATAATGTGGCTTTTTTTGCTTGCATTATTGCATTTTTATATATCCTGGCTGCGTCTTTATATAATTCTGAGCTTGGAGCATCTAATTTCTTTCTCCAGTAGTGAGAGTATTTATTTTTTTAGTTTTTACTTCTTAGATCTCTAGATTAAATCATTTGTTATTTTTCCGTTCTGTAGGACATAGTTTTATTTTATAAGCCGCTTTTTTCTGTAATTTCCTTGATAGAGGAGATAGATAGGGTGGTCATTTCTTGTAGCGTGTCTGCCTCCATAATTTCTGAGCTTAGAGTGGAAGCCCAGGGTTGCAGTTTGTCAGCTGTCAGGTTCTTCCTATTTCTTACTGAAATGGGCATCTTTGTATATATGACTTTTTGGGCAAAACTTTCAATTTTTATCTGTATTTAGATACAATGGTGGTCTGACCACAGGCATGGTTCCACTCCATTAACTTCAATGTTAACATTGTGAGCACCCACCCAATCCAAAGTCTGCCCTTTCCCATGAGTCGGGATTGTAACAGCTTGATGAAAACCCAGGGTGTTTAGCACAGCCTCTACTGCGCTTGCTTTAACATCTGACGGATCACCCAGCCAGTAGTTAAAATCCCCCAACAACAACAGTTTGGTGTTGGGCTTAAGCAATGGAAGAATATGGTTGCATAATTGATCAGAAAAGTTTGATGCTGTTGTTGGCGCTCTATATATCAATATTATGTCAAGGGTGGATTCAGCGCTTGTTGCTATTTTTACTAGAAAGACTTCACTGTCTAGTATATCCTCTATTCTTACTTCTCAGATTTTCAGCTCTGCTTTAAAAATCAGTGCAACCCCTCCTCCTCTGCCCTAACCTTCGAAAATAGCAGTCCATGAGGAGGGTCCAGTTGCGGTGTTAAGCAGGGCTACCTTGAGAGGTACATTAACAGATCCCAATGACTCACTGCCCTTTGTATCGTTATGTCTCTCTAACCCCAAATAACGTATTTTAGATAGACACTGGAGTGTAAGATGTCCGAATTATTATTTAGCTTCAACAAAGCAGAGTTAACATAAGACATTCGGGACATAGCTCTGCTTTTCACTGCAATAGTAAATAGCCTTAATAGACTAGTGACTTAACCCTGGAGCCCAGTAATATATTCTGCTTCAAACGTGCAGCTTTTCCCCCGACCTTCGAAACTGGGCGAAAAGTGGGTCAGTTAAGGTCTCTGTCGCCCTATGAGACGGCACAAGTGTGCGCTCGGCACAGAAAGAGGGGAAATGGAGTTCTGCCACTCCAAGTTAAATTACAGGGTCAAGACCTCAATCCCCCTCTCACCTAAACGCAGCAAAACAGTTGGCTTGGAGACCCGCTAGTTGCACAGTACAATTACTACAATTTACTACACTTTTATATTTAAAATAGACGTTTTTCACACATTTTTATAAAAATAAGGTTACAATCAGGCCTCCAGATAAGGGGCGTACCAGGCGCTTTTACGCATGAAAATCTTGTAAATAGGACAGCTTTATTATTTTCCTGTGTACATTTACATACAAGTTTAGAACAGTGCAAAGGTCAGGTTACATGACAGAAACCAGAACGCTCTTTTGATTTTTATCTGCCTGGATGTAATTGCAAGCAATGGATAAAAACTTCTGAAACAGAATGTATTTCTCTTAAGCCTTTCAGAAACAGAAACTGCACACTGTGATCAAAGGAATGGTTTATTTCCATTCAGCTTCTGCTGTGTTTATGCTCATTGAGCAAACAGAAGCACTGTGTATGTTTATGTTCCTAGCATTTTAGGATTGTATAACTTATAAGATTGTAAATTAAGTTGCAACTGAGAATTCATATTTTGTAACAAATTATGTTTTTTTTCTCCATTGAAAGCAAACCAGTATTGCACAATTGTATTTTTCATAGTCTGTGTGCTGTGTGCATAATCATGCAGAGGCAGATCATTTTTACACTTAGAATTTTATTTATACTCTAATAAGACCTGGTGGGTGGAGCGGCATCTGCCCGCAGAGTTTCACGGAAGCACCAGTTATTAACAGTGCCGGTGCTTCAGTGGTCCCCATTCCCATTGAGTCCTACGGGACTCAAATGGCAATGGGGATTAACATTTTTCTGAGCTTCACTTCCTGGAATGCTGGGGTCGTAATCACCCGGTGATTCCGGCAAGCCAGGCGCCAGTAAATATTGCTAGTCCGGCGGCAACCCTCTAGCCGGGTTTGTAATGAGGCCCAGTGTGTAAAATTATGAGTATGCACAGTCTAGTTTACATCCATTCAACCTTGCAGTCAACGGGGAACATTACTCTAAATGGTCAGTGGCAGCAGAGTCTTTGCTCAAGGGTGAGTGATTGTCATTACACCAATCACAGGTGTTCTAGCCTATCAAATCTTCAAGACTACAATTAAAACATCCAAAACCGGACCATCCATGGAGTGCAAGCGGTGCTAAAAAAACAAACAAATGAAAGTTATATTTGTAATTGAAATAGAAACTGTCCCTGTGATAATCCAGATAGGTATTTAACCTTATGTGGCGCTTCATACATGATTCGTCCAACATCTAGGCACTGTGATTATTATACCTCAGTCGATACTCAGTTTACCGACCTCTGAAGGATGTTAGTCAGTAAGATAACTCAGCCAGTTGAGAGCTCGTTACTGCGATCTGTGCGTGATCTGTAGGTTACAGGTTCGAATCCCAGAAAGGCCACCTCAGCCTTTTATCCTTTCGAGGCCGATAAAGGAGTACCGACTTAGGTTTGGTTATAATCGTTATAAATATGATCCATGTACTGCACTTTGCCAAAAGCACTATATAAATAACTATTTGACCATGAGATTAGATATATAATTTAGCATGAAGCCCTTGCCTCTTTGCACTGTTGTATCATAACATTGGCATACCATTAGGTAGTAACAGCTCCAGGAAATGAGGACTTTCATTAAACATCAAAAGACAATTCTGCTCTCGAACCTCAAAACACAAAATACAATTCATGTCTGCTTTACTATGTAATTGGCTAGGTTTTTGTGTTTTCAGCATTTAAATATATACAAGAGAGATCAAATGGCCAGACCTTTGCGAAATAATGAAAGGTGTATCCTGTCACAATGCAGAAAGCTGCCACATAGTAATGATTTCCATACAGTTTTTGCACACATCGGCTCTCTTGCAAAGGAGAAAAGTCATTTTTACTCTCATGAAATCACATATACTCTCAAAGTTTAAGAATGGGTAGTAAAATACTACCACCTCAAAATCGTATCTGGGCCACTGGTTACGATGGGCCTCATTACGCATCCAGCGGTAGCCGTGCCGAAAAACCAGCAGGCTGCCACCGGACCGGTAATACCATTCCGCCTCCGTGATTTCCTGAATCACATGGGCATTACAACCTCAGTGACCCGGTAATTCTGGAGGTGGAATTCAGTTAATCCCCATACCCATGGAGTCCTGATTGTCTCAATGGGGATGGGGACCATGGAAACACTGGTTCCGTCTATGACAGAGCCGGTGTTTCCATGTCCGCCTGCAGGCGGGTGGTGTTACTTCCGCCAGATCAGACTTGGCAGGAGTGACACCTGCAGGACTCGGAATGAGCCGGTCTGGAATCAATGGTGGTGGCGGATTTACCGCCACTGTTGTTTCCGGACCGGCTGACTTGTAATGAGGCCCAATGTCTCAATAATATCTGCGCTCCCTCCGGATCCAACAATTTTAATTCACTACAACTTAGTAGCATGTTTTGCCCTTAAATGATCAGTTCAGCCTATACGCGAGCTACGTTAAGGCCTGTGATGACCCTACATGACGCACAAGGAAGGAGGGCTACGTCTTTCCTTACAAACTTTATTTCAAAATGACCATTTCATAAAAGTACACAATTTACACACAGAATAAGAATATATAAAGTCCTCTAAGTAAAATTTTTAATTGACTTTAAGTCTACTTAAATATAAAGCATTTTCAATAAAACCATAAACAGAATGGGCCACTTTCTTACAGGGAAGGGAGAACACCAATATCTTGGCCTCACCTAATGTACAGAACGCTATAGAATGTAAAAATAGATAGGAGAAACGTCCTCATAAGTATCTTTAAAATAGGTTAAAAAAAATAAGAAATGAGTTACGTCTTCCATTGTGGTACCATTATACGGTCTGGATCTTACTACTTGACCATGTGGCCTCTATAGAAGCAAGAGGTAAGCAATCTACTCTAAAGTTGAATATTATACCTCTCTTGCGTGGGTTAACAAACCAGCTTGTATAGTTCTCCAGACTCAGCTGTGGTCTGTGGTCTAGAAAATAATGCATTGTGGACTTTTCCATCTCGAAGGGTGGCCAAGTTAGTTCACAAAGTCACTAAGGTCCTTTAAGGCGAACAAGAGGGACTTGGTGTCTTCAAATACCATTGGTTTCTTTTCTTTGTGACTCAACATCATAGAGCCAGGCTTCTAGGCACTTTTTGAGGCAGTGATTCAGCATTGGGTTGGTGAGCTGGTCGACTGGTCCCAACATGCAGTGTAGTCCAAGTAGCAGTGGCACGAAGAAGGCTGGGACAGACCGGACAGACCGGACAGACCAGACAGACAGGCAAATGTCTGAGTTGGTGAAGCTCATAAGCAAATCGAGTTGGGATGCAGGGATGCTCTGTGACTTCTAAGTTGCTGAGAGACACAGTACACCCTTCAGGGGCAAAGTCAATCTTTATTCTGCCCATCCCCAACGTGGAAGGTTTGTAGAGGGCACTTGAGGGGTTCGGTCACATCAAGTGGCAGTGTCGTGGGTACCAGTGCCTCAGTTAAAGTATGCTTTGTCCATACACCAGTTTTACCCCAAATGTGCCCTTGAGTTGGGTAGGGAGCAGAGCCTGCATCTGCCATGGAGCCTTCTATCTTCACCTTTGTGCCAGAGGACTTTGGAATAGACTCTATTCCCCACAGAGTTCCAGTGATATTTTTTATTTCTGAGTGTCCAAAGATAAATCAACTAAGGGGAACTTTTCCTCTCCTTATTAAGGTTGAATGTCACAGAGGACTTGTCCAAAGTGGGCCTGCTTTAAAGAGCCCAATCCAGGCTGTTGTAAGAAGTGTCCTTTGCATTCTGACATTATACCAAGAGTGTTTTGGTCTGCAGGATATGAGGAGAGACAGGAAGTATAGAGAACGCTAGCAGAAATCAAGATGACGGAACCCCTCTCTCTGCCCACCTCCCTCCTACTGTTACACTAACTCTTCCCCTTGCCATGTCAGATGACTTATTTGAGGCTCTAGTGGTCAGCACCCTATTGTGAGAATTTCATACTTTTGTCAGTTTTGTCATTGACGCAGTGATTCCCAGGGGATCTCTTGACGAGGGTTCTTGTGTACTGGGAGGAAGGTTTTGCCTTTCCTCCAGGAGGTTCAAAAGGCAGCTTTCTGGCCATTGCCCCACATGGCTGCTGTGGAGACATCCAGAGAGCTAATACATATCCCTGTCATAGCTGAGCACTGTTCACCAACCTAACACTAATATGAGCTCAAATTGTTGTGGTTGTATAATTGTGTGAACCTAGTAGCCACCATGCTATAACCAGGCATGTCCTATTTTTACAGTTTACAGTGCTGCCACGCTGGCTAGGATACCCAATTGTTATAATTTGAATCAGGGGCATACAATTAAAACGCTGCCTCTTCCTGATGCAAAATTGTGTTCCAGCAATGGTCAAGAATGAACACGTGACCGCTGAACCTGCCTTTCTTTCACTGCAGGAATGGTGCTGGGATGTCAGGAGACTGTCTCAGCAAAGGTGTGTGATTGCATTATATTTTTGGCATGGAGAATTCAGTAAGTGTGGGGCCTGATTAGCAGACTTCCCTTTCAGAAACATAATCTCACATTTTAATGTATAAAGATCAACAAAAGCTCAGGCTATCCTGCTCTCACTACATGGCATTCTGTCACAGTGTGGTATTCCGGTTTGGAAGTGCAAGCTTTCTTTAGCACTTTGAGGCATCAGTCCTCATATGCCATACCTTGCTTGCCATCAGTCAGGGTGAGCATTACCAAGACAGGCCACACAAAACAGGAGAGAAATCACAGCTATTGAAGGCATTCCTGACCAGAGGAGGGCTCTGCTCTGAATGCCAGTAGGGTGGGAAAGTATATTTGACAAACCAAACATGTCTTAAATATGACTGACCCTGCCCCAACCTGCATAGCCAATGGAGACCCCAATTCATCAGCAAATCTTCTCAGTATCCATCAGGACAGACAGATGTTGTTTCCTGTCAATTCTGCAGTGGCTCCAGAAGACCTCACAGCTGCCCATTACTGAAGGGCTGGTGAAGCTGAGAATGTAGCCTTGTGCCCTCAAGCTACCTATCAATTGCCAAAGCACATTGGCATGGTCAATGTCGGAAGGTTCACCACTGTCACTCAATTGATAATCAATTCTATTCAATTGTCAATACAAATGCCCATTCCAGATGCATATTATGGGTACTATTTCATACTTGGTTATTGCCCCTTTGTATATTCACTTAAAAAGGTTCACAGAAAGGATAGACTTGTCTGATCATACTACTGTATTTTTTAGTTTTGAGATTCAGCGAGTTACTCATCATGGTCAGGAGAAGAATTCATTAATCTTGAAAGGAGTCTTGAGACATATATATTACTAATGAACAATTACCCAATGCACTGTATCTATTTCAATGAGGGCTGTCCGTCAGTCAGTTGCAATTTTGTACAATATAATTCAGGCGTGGCTAAGGTAATTGATTTACTTGTTCATTTGCAATCTAAATATTTGTGTGCTTAAGCATCATTACCTTGGTACTGGACACTTTTAAATCTGGAATGCAATCTCATCAGAGACTTGAGAGAGGTTGTCACTCCGCTTCCAGTTCTGACTTGTTTGCTACTCTAATAACATCTTAATTGCCAAAATAGAGTTATTATTCAAATTTGATTGAGTCCTGCCTGAACAAATAGAGATTTGTTTGCTATTGGAAAAACATTTTTTTTAAAAAAACTATTTTGCCAGTGTGTCATTCTATTTCAGATGGCAAATGTCAAGAATTTGTTCAGCCTTTTGCAGGCAAAATTCACTCTTTTGGAATTATAGTCCTTCCATTCCTCTTTCAAAATACTTGATCGGTAAATGTTCTTGTATTTGGGCAACTTTTGAGTGATTAGACAGGGACAACTTGTCAGCGACAATGCCAAAAAAGGTTAATTTCTATTTAATGACCCATGCCCTGAATCAAAGTTTATGGAATGTTCTAATCAGAGATGGGCGAACTCCCTCAAAAAAGATTCAAGGCTATCTAAACAATGGGGATGTCCACCTGGCTAGAAGAGTCCAACTATAGCATGCAGATGCTCGAAATGGCTAAAGAATTTCAAACTCCAATTCAAACCGCTCATATATATACCAGTATTTGATGGTTCGACTCAGCCCAAATACAGCACTTTTGGTTGGCAATACTGAATTCCAGGATACTAGTGCAGTATCCCGGAATACAGGATTCCTGATGGCTAAGGAAATGGAACAGCAGGCACATAACAATAAATACAAATGAAAAAAGCACAAAGGATATGCTTTTTTCATTTGAGTTCATTTTACAAATGCACAGATCACCTCATCCACAAATGCATTTCAGGGCGGCTTTGCGGAAGCACACAGGTTGCACTGACCCGCCCCTTTATATACATTAGTGTTTAGACAGCGGTCCCAACACAAATGTATGACAGACTCCTAGAAGATGCTGGGAGCAAATTCAGCTTAAAAGAATTGTAACCCAGCATGAGGGGTAGACATGCATGTGGGACAGTAGCGGTTTATTCTGCTGTTGTTCCATTTAAAAGAAAATGCATGACAGGGTCGGCAGTGACCCTTTCATTCATTGCGCCTGTTCCGAATGGGCAAAGGGGAAAGTGATTATTTTCTACTCATTTCAAAGAGCATTCCATTTGAGGATTCGGCATCTGCTTTGAAATGCATAGAAAAGCCCCCTTCTTTACGTAGATGTGCAAAGTGGGTGAAAAAAGTCATCTGACTGCGCGCATCTGAGATGCACACATGCAGACGTCCTTTAAGAATAGGGAACATTCTTTTGGGCGCAAGTGATGAGATGCATAAATGCATCTCATCACTTGCACCAAAAAAGGATCACTGTGTCCTCAAAAGGGACCTGAGCATTTCAGGGGGCTGTGTGGCAGGGCAAAGGATGTGCCAGCAAGTCCCCATACATTCAGTATTGTCAGGAGCAGGCTCCTGACGCGAACGCCTGACACACTGCCAGCACCCAGTACTGGGAGTGCATCTATCAGGGACAGGCCCTACAATAGACAGAAACACCCCCTTATTGGCGCAAATGTTCAAAGGGGGTAAAAAAGGGCATCTGAATTTGTGCCTCTGTGATGGGCACATTGTGAGGCCCTTTGAGACTAAGGCACACTTTCTTTTGGCACAAGCGATGAAGGCGCTCTGGGACTTTGCATTGTACAAATAATTCAAGGGATCGGACCCTGAATTTCTTTTGTGTTCCTATTCTAAGCCACAGTCTTCAATTCTCTCTTGGGGTTCTGATGCTTCTTCCTGGGTGCCCCATCATCATTTGTTGGATGCTTGCCCTTTCTTTGTGCCACATTTTCATTCTTTGCTGAAAGCTGCTCATTTTCACTTATTTGTTTTGAGGGCTATTCAATCTTTTTTTCTTCGAATCATTTTCGACAGATAGTTCAAGCATCAGTTCTGGCACATGTGCAATTTGGGAGCTCAGAATTGACTGGTCTCTCTCATGCCACCATCGCTCCGTGAAGGTAGTCTTACATTCTACGGCCCGATTAGTGGTTTGGGCCAGAAAATGTTATTGCATATCCTCGATTTTGAAGCAGGTACATTGCTTTCCTTTGGATGCTAGTATTTTATGTAAGGTTCCTTGCTTGGGTTATAAGGTTGTTTATTCTCAATACCCATGCTATTTAACTAAGAAATCTGTAGTTTATGCATTTTTGAGGTCCCTCTGTAGCCAGGATCTTTTTCAGATGGAGGTCCCTACGCTGCCCCACACCTAAGAGATCCCTTTTATGGAACAGCTATGAGGTGTTGGGACTTCTCTACCTCCTCTTTTTGCACCAGAACTTTCATCTTTGAATTTCCCCCCAAAAATTAAAACCTGGCTATGGGAAAAGGTATTTCAATGTTTGTTCTGATTCTGTTCCTGTTGTATTAGTAGAATGTTTGTGTAGCTGTTTTTGTTGTTGTTTGTAATGTGTCAATTGTATATGTTACTTTGAGTAGCGCTCTGATGCACTTCTGTGTTATGTTCATGCTAAATAAAAAGTGGAAATAAGAAAAAATATATTTAGGCATCCACAGATCCTGTGGCACCGGTGTGGTATATTATGCTTACTGTTGTGAAGGTTTTCTTGCCGAGAGATATTTGGCCGTGTGTAAAGCTAGTGAGCTTACTGTTTCTTTTGGTACCATCTACATTGGACCTTAGAAGCATTTCTATCACATATTGGCTATGCAAGTTTATTTACACGGTGGAATCATTGTCTGAATTGCAAAAAGGGCATAATATGCCATGATTTGCATTATGCAGAAGCTGGTGAAATGGAATGGATTCACAATTTGGTATGGACACATAGACATATCGTTCATTAGGGGTGTGCTCTTGCGAAACATGGTTGCAGAGAGTGCATGTATGTTTCCACGTGTATGAAATCTGGAAGATTTCATTTATAGGGATGCTTTTGGTTTCTAGTACTTGTAGTAAGTACATAAGGAATTCTTGTGAATCTTCCTGTGTGTTTATGGTGAATTTGACAATTCCTGTGCACTAGTCCAATTCCTGCCTTATACTTGACTGAGACACTGTAAGTGCTGTCAGGATTATTTGTAGTATTTCTATGAACGGCGAGCATTTGCAAACAAAACTGCTCTGTGCTGTTTAAGTAAATGTTGTGAACAATTGGTGGTAATTGGAAGAGAAGATTGATTGCTACATTTGAATAGCAATTTACTCCAGTTGTGTTGCTGAATTTAAATGGACCAGATAGTTAAATAAAATATTTTTTATAGATTTATACCGTGCCGGAGGCCACAGGCATCAGGGCGCACAAACACACAGGGCGGACAACCAAATCACACGACAATTATCGGGGCGAGGAGGGGTGCAAGACCGGGGGATTGCTCAAAGAAAAACATCTTGAGTGAACTCTTAAAAAGTCTAATATTGGTTTCTTGCCGTAGGGGTAACGGAAGCGTGTTCCAAATTGTTGCTGAGCATACAGCATAGGATTTGTCCAAGCCTTTTGTTAGTTTGAACGTGGGGCAATTTACCTGCATTAAGTTAGATGATCGCAGTGATCTCGCAGGCTTGTAATAAGTCATTAGATTTTTCATGTAGGCCGGGGTTTTCCCGTGGAGGCATTTATGTACCATAATGGCTGATTTAATTTTGAAAGCAGCCGTTTAAATTTTTAAAGCAGCCATTATGATGGTTTCATTTAAACCCCGGCCTTAAAAGGAAACCAGTGTAATTCCTGTCTGCACTGTGATGTGTGATTTCTTCTTGGGATCTCTTTGATGATACAGACTGCATCATTTTGGATGATTTGAAGTTTCTGCAAGCTCTTCTTGTCAGCACCAACAAGAAGAGCCTTGCAGTAATCAAACCTAGACTAGATGACAGACCGTGCTATGATAGTGCAGTTATTTTCAGTGAGGTAGGGCCGAACATTTTTTAAGAGCCTTAGGTAATAGGTACAGTTTTTTAAACCCTGATTGGCATGGGTTTCTGCGCTCAAGGATGAGTCACGGTGTATTCCAAGGATTTTAATCGTGCTCAGTACAGGGATGTTGCAATTGTGGATAGGGAAGGATTGGTAATTCAGTGTTAGTTTGGCCTTTGCTTGTGGTGATCCAAAGACTAGAAGCTCTGTTTCCCTTCCATTGAGGCACATCCAGTTTTCTGTCATCCAAGATTCAATTAGGCCATAGATGTGTTTTAGGTTCGCTGTGTCTGTGTCATAGTCTCCAGAGATCTCCAGGATAAGCTGGGTATTGTCTGCGTAGTTGGTAAAAAAGACGTCTGTCTCTTCCAGAATGCTGCAGAGTGGTCTGGCATATAGGCTGAAGAGAACCAAGGACTTACATGCCCCCTGGTGCACGCCACAGGCCGTGGGTGCAGGGGCTGTGGATGCATAGCCCCAGCATACACTAGACATTCGGCCAGTCAGGAAGGAGTGGACCCATTCAGATGTTCTGTCGGAACAGAAGCAATATCTCTCAAGGTGTAAAGTATGCGCTCATGGTTGAGTAGGACCAGTAGAACTGTCTTTCCCCTATCCATAATTCCCAGCATATGTGACAGAAGATCGACAAGGGCAGTCTCAGTACTGTGGAATGGTCAGAAACCTGATTGTCTGAGATGCAGGGCACCAATGGTTTCTACAAATGTCTGGAGTTATAGTGTGGCCACTTTATACATGATTTTGAATAGGAAGTTGCAATTAGTAATTGGCCTTAAATTACTTGTGTCATTAGGGTCTAACGCTGGCTTTTTTTAGTAGTGGGGTCACAGTAACATTTTGATATTTTCAGGGACTGTACAAGTGCGGAAGGTGGCATTAATACGTCTGGCCAAAAAGGGGGAAAAGATGTCTTTGTTGTCTACGATCATTTTTGGTGGCAAGGTATTCCAGGGCAGGCTGACTGGTGCATAGTGCCCAGAATGTTTACTAGGTCTGGAATGAGCACCAGGTGGAAATTGAATGCACTGATGTCAGTGCCTGGCAATGGAGTTGAGAAAGTGGGCTGAATCTTGTTCTGGCCTATGAAATCTTTTATATTTTGTCCCTAGCCTTAGATACTTTGGCCTCAAAAGCTGATTGTGCTTTAGTGCAATACAAGTTTGTGGGCACAAATGCCACCGATTGAGCTTCTGGTTTTTCTAGGAGTGTTAGCATTTCAAATAGTTTCTTGGCTTTATTGTCAACTTCATCTATCTGTTTGTTAAAGAAGTCCTTTTTGGATTCAGTGATTGTCGTTTTATAGGATCTCCCTAGAATTTTCCATGTGGCTTTATTTCCAGGAGAAGGGCATTTTATCCATTGCCTCTCCGCTTTCCTTTTGTCTGCTTACATGACTCTGAGCTCATAGAGAACCATTTTTGATGCCATGTGTTGTCTCGTACAGTTTTAGTCTTAAGTGGGGCTAGTTTGTATAGTAGGCATCCAAACTCTGTGTTATTGGACTTGATAAGTAGCTCAGGGTGGTCAGACTCAGAAGTGTTAGTCATGATTTTGACAATGCATCTCTGAGGTCAGTACCAAGTACTTTTTTAAAGTTGCAATTGGTGATTTTCTTTAGCGTGTTGGGAGTTTAGCGAGGGGCGCTTGGAGATGGATGTGAAAGTCTATCATATAATGGTCGGTCCAAATACATTGTGTGGTACTTTCAACATTGACATCTAGGTTCCTTGTCACAATCCAGTCTGGATATTGCCTTTAGCTGTTGTGGGATAATTGTTAGCTACATGGTGGTCAATGATATTGATGACTGATTCAAGAGCAATAGCTTCTTTGTCTGCAGCATTACTGTGCCACCGGTTTAGGTCGCCTAAAGAGAGAGTGGCACTGTTAGGTTAATTATGGTCAGATAGGAGTTGTATGATTTCTTCATTAAAAGAAGACATCTTCCCAGGAGGTCGATAAATCAATATAAAGTTGACTGCTACATGGAGTTGGGGTAATTTTTAGATGTAGGGTCTCACAGTTGTTGCAGTAGCTTGGGATTTTGAAGAGCTTGATGAAGTTTTTTGCAATAATTGCCACTCCACCCCCAAAACCCTGAACTTTATTTTGGCAAAAGGTTGAGTAGCCTTCAGGGGTGTGTGGTTGTGCCTCTGCATGCTTTGATGGGCCTGCAGTTGTTTTTTGAGAACAGCCATTTGTCTCTTTGTCTTCTGATGGAGGTACTATTGTTTTTGGACTAGAACCTTTTGTGGTTGTATTATTTGATGGAGTAGCAGTTGCTGGGCAATTTGCTATAGGTTCTGTTTGTATTGTTTTTTTTCGTCTTACATTTTCTTTTCGGTACAAGGTATATATCTAGATGGGGTGTACAATGCATGTAGCCTGCTGTATTCTAGGGTGCAAGGAATGTCAGTGTTGACTTTGTTTGCATCAAAGATAACTAGGAATAGACCATTCAGTGTACAGAGATGCGATAGTGCTACGTAACTCATACCTTCCTTGAAGACTGTGCTGCCAATGTCAATCAATGCGCGATCTAGGGTTAGAACTTGCGATTTGTGAACAGTGACAGCATATGCAAGATATAGAGAGAATTGTGCTCTGTATACGTACATGTCTTTGAAAAGAAGGAAACATGCTATTGTGTGGCCTATATCTTAACTTCTGCAAGTTTGTCAAAGTGGATGTTGACAAACTGAATGTTGTTGCCATGTGGATATGTTTGGAAGCCAACAACTGTACCAATTGATCCATTGACTAAACCTTGTTCTACGTCAAGGTTACATTTTAGGATTACTCTGCCATTTAGACACAGAGTTAATACCTTTTCTAATCTAGCTGTGTTGGAAGTACATTTCTCTAAGCTATTTAGTAGTGCTGTTGCTTGTTGACACCAAGGGAGTGCCATGTTGTGTACTTCTAGTTTGTCTGTGGAGCTGATATGCACTATGAGTTGCATTTTGTTTTTTCAACATTGTATCATTGAATTGACTACAGCTTGCTAGAGTTAGCATTAAGGATATGCATTTTATATTTTGTTGAGTTCATTGTTCCATGACACAGGTAGATATGTTTTGCCAAAATATCTCATTGATTATTCTAGTTTTTAAGATGAATTTTGCATCTTTAGTGAGCAGACCAGTTCTAATGCTTTTTAAATTATTACCATGGGTGAGATCTGCAGACTGACTCATGTTTGGAGTTAGTTCTCTGTAGTGAAAATGTTGCCAGAGATTTACATTTCCAATGCTGCCAAGTGTGTTCCGGCATTGTTTGTGTCGTAATGTTTTGAAAATAGGTTGACCTTTTACTGATGTTAACCGTACAAGGTCTCTGAAAACAATAACATGTTTTCTTCCAAACAGTTCTTCACAATCGGTTTTTAAGAGTTCTTGCATTCTCAGATGAATTAAAGCCAACATGAGGTTGGAAACCATGCTTACTTCATCTGTGAGGAGCACTTGCATTTGTTTCAGAATTCTGCGTACAGGAGCAGAGGTTTATAATGTTTACAGCAAAATGTTTTAGCATCATGTTTAAAACCATGTTCAATTTCTTCAGTGACTCCTGGATAAATGGTGTGTTGTTTATCATTTAGCTGTGATCTGAGCACTCACAAGTCTTGTTTAGATTGATACATGGTATTTTCTCCCTCAGTCATGGCTATTTCTGCTTCATTTAGAATGAGTGGTTTGCTCCAAGTGATTCTTGGCTTCCTGTAAGAGAAGATTGTCTGCCCTCAGGAGTGTCTTTATCTAGTAGAGCTTCAATTTCTTCATCTTGTTGGCATTCATTGTCGAACATTTGTTTTTATTGTTTGAAATATTTGTAATGCTGCTTTCATTTGCCTTGAATGCAGCTTCAAATGAGTCATGGTCACCTAATTATTCTTCTTTTTTCTCCAGGGTTTAAAAAGTTGCAGTAGGGCCATGTAACAAAGTTCTCTATGTTGTGGAGATTTAAACAATAACTTTACACGATCAATTAGACTGGGCTTGGTAAGTTTTACTAGGCTTCCTTCACAAGTTGAGGCTGAATATTTGCCAGTTGTCTCATCCGGCATGACATTGTTTTTGTAGGAGTCGTTTTGGGCTATGTTGTCCAGGCACATGTTTTCCAAAGCAGTACTTTTGTTTGGGTAGTATGTGTCAATTAAATTGTTTTTTAAAATGCCTTGGCTTTTGGGCTCATTTGTGGCTATTGTTTCTATCTCTTGGTAATATTTTAGTACTCTTTTTTGGGATGAAGCTGCACCAAGGTTTAGCCAGACAATGTTTTCAGATTTTCCATATAAGGCTGCACCTGTTAAACAGTCTGCAGCTTCGTAGCACCTGCATTCTCCGTGGGAGAGCAATTTTATACCAAAACTGTAGAGTTTTTGTGACAGTGTTTTGTCAGATGATATGCCATCCCAGAGGTCTTTTAGCTCTGCTTTCTCAGCTTTGGTGAGATAGGCTGTGACATATGTTGCAACTGCAGTGGAATTGTCTTCAATGCGTTGTATGTCTATATTGCATTCCACAAGAGGGCAACAATTGCATTGTAATCATTGATTTACTTGGATGCCTGGTCCATTTTAGTGTTATATGTGTTTTTAGGGAATTCTTTTATTTTAAACTGTGTCTAACAGAAGACACCAAGCTATTTACTTGTCCTTTTGTGCCAAACTGGTCTGAGGAAGCCAAAGCAACATTTTGTATAGTATTTACCTTTGTTTTGATATCTATGTCAGCAGTATTTGCCACACTTATGTTTTTGGAAGCATAAGATTTGGCTATGTAGTTACTATGTGATGTTTCTGAAGGGATGTCACAGGTAATGTATTTTTTGATAAACTGTAAAACAGTGGCGTCACTGTCATGGCCATATTTGGGAGCATCTTTTAGCTATAAAAGCATGTGGATGTGTGGTGATCCTCTGGATTGATATTCTTTTATCCAAAAGAAGTGTTCCACTTCTCTGAGTGGATGGGTCATTTTATTGGAGATTAAGTGCAGCATGGCAATGAAGCGATGGTGAAAGTACCTTGATACATTGACAGGGTCAAGAGAACAGAGTTCTTCTTGTTTTTTCATACCTTTTCCCTCTTTATTTTGGTTTTCAGTGTGTAAGAAGTTGTGCAAGTCATCCGATGCATATTCTGCACAACTTAAAGTAACAAACCATGTGGGTGGCCTCAGTTCCTTAGCATACAACACACATCAATGTGACATAAGAACTGGTATTCTTTTATACCACGCATGTTTGCCAAGAGGTTTGTGATAATTGACTGCAAAACTTCATCTCTGTCTTTTATCTTTTGAAGCAGTTCTGTAGCTGACATGTTTAAAAAATTAGAGCCTGTTTTTAATGTGTGTGCAACACAATAACCTAGAGTTGCTAGTTCACTTTCAAGCAGGAGGTGGAAAATGTATTTTACATTTTGCCTGAGTCTGGGTTCCTCAGAATGCATTTGTAAAGAGCGATATGGTGATGCAGTAATTTGTGTTGATCTGTCATCATATATTCCTCCTTTTCCTGCAGGAAGGAGTAGAGGATAAGAATGTGCTTCTACACTTTTCTCCCATTTTCTCATTGGGGATCCTTTGGCTTGCCACATCTGATATGTTTCTAATGCATCTTCTATGGTGTTTTATGACTGTAGTGGGAGAATTGTATACCGGTCTAAAATATTGGCTGCAGTAAAAGGATCTAAATGTTCAAATTGGCCTGTTTTTGGTGAATCTTGAATTATTTGGGTGGTTTCTCTTAGGGTTTCCTCTATGTTTATATCTTTGTAGTATTCATTGTTTTCTTTGAGATATTGTAGCGCTTATCTAACTTTGTTTAAGTCGATTAGTTGTTGTCAAATGTTTTTGTCTTTTGGTGAACATCCTTAACTAGTCCAATCAAAGATTGATCTATTGGCTGTTGGACTCCTAGATTTTCTACATTTTCTTTAAGATCTAATGGCAAATACACTACTTTGACATGAATTCCTTTTATTAACTCACATGGAGGCAATTTGGCTGTTTTCAATATAGCTTGAAATGGGTGTACTGTTTGGATTATAATACTCTCATCTAAGTTAAGTTGTCGGAGAGGCTTTGGAAGTGGGAATATTTGTTAGTTATTAGTGGTAGCATGTGATGGCATTTGGTTATTGTCAAGCTTTGTATCGCAGTGCATGCAAGCTATTGAGGGGTCAGTAATTTTGTTTTTATTTCCTGTTGTTAGATATGAAGCTAATTGGAACCATTGGGATTCCTCATTGTCCTTTATTTTGTAGGCCATATCTACTATTTTTGTGCTCTTTTGATAAAAAGTTCTGTGACAACAGACACATACTTGGTCTGGTATTTCAGCAGATGTGTTTTGAAACATAGCTATTTCTTCTTTGTATGTGTTTTTTAGGAGGTTGCTGTTTGTGAGGTTTTTGCTAATCTTTGCTGAAGTTACTGTCAACTTCAATTCCAAAATATTTACTTTGGATGTGCTCTATTTCTCGAAGGAGTTCTTTGGCTGTTCCATGTAGGAGAATGTTATTTAAATTTCACAGTTCTAGAGCAGGGCACAGTACAGACTATGCAAATGCACAATATGTCTTATAACTGAATGGTGTGTTGCTAACATTTTGATGTGGTGGAGACGCTTTTGCAAGCAGTTCTTGAATTGCAGGCCGATGAATGTCTTTGCAGTTCAGCGTGGCTGCACACTGGGCAGGAGTCCATGGTTTGTAAAGTTTTCATTCTACTTTTGTTTTTAGTTTCACATAATGATTGAGGAATTGTCATAAAGATTTGAAAGATTGTTGGTGTACATTACATACTGAGCTGCATGTCTATTTGTACACTGGATGGTTTGTTTGGGTGAAAGGAACAATTGCTTTAAAGTTTGTTGGGGAAGTTTTTTCTATAAGGGTTTCTTTTGCCATAATACTGTCTCGTACTATTTCCTACAATTGGGCATTACTGTCTAAGGCAATTGAGTTTTTTTTGTTCTTGTTTATAAGATACTTCTTTGAAATATGGTTGTGTGCTGCTTGTGTGAATCCATTCACCTTCACAGAAGTTTGAAAAGGTATCTACATTGACATTGCACATGTTTACAAGTTCTTTTTGTAATGTATTGATTCATTTAGTTAGCGGTTTAATTATGTATAAAATGAATATAAACAACTTTCTCTTTAGTAGAAATGTGCTTTCAATTAGAGCTTTGAGGACTAGTCTTCTGCGGTCATTTCAAAGGGTGGATTGTGACTTTCTAGCTTTTGTTATTACGATTGTGAAGAACTCTATCATGGAACATTTTTTGTAAAATTAATTTTCTGGAATGCTTTAAAGAGGCTACGTTAATATTTGTAGATATAGTGCTAGGTTCATTAGTAGGTCTGGTTTTATTTGTACATTTTCTTTACTTTAAGTTTTTGCAAGAGAGGCCTTTTTTAGTGGTTGCTGGTTTAGTTTTGTTGATTGAGGTTACTGGCTGTTTTGTTTGAATGTTTTCTATACATTGTTTTAAAGGTGGGTGAGTATGTGGCTTGCTTTTATTTTTATCTGCTCTATTTTCTCTTCGTCTCGTACGGAGTTGGTTTTTAGTAGGCATTCTGTTCTGTCTGTTGAGATAAAAGAAAGTTTCGGTTTGAAAGTTGTGGAATGTATATGCATGTATTATGCATGGTGTGTTGGTGTGATTGTAGAGATGAATAGAGTGCTGTGTGATTGTGTATTGGGATGATAGGTGTGGTTGGGAAGGTTATAAGAGTAAAAGTCTGCATAGCTGTGATTGGTTTGTGTTAGTGAGTAAGGGAGTGGTGGTTTGATTGAATAAGTAGGGATATTATGATGTTTTGAGGAAAACAGTGGTTGTTATAATGGTGTGATTTAGTGGATAGGTATGAGGGTTGTGTGGGTGCAATGGAAGATGGGTGAGGAATGTGTATGTGTGGTAATGTGTGATAGTAATTTGGAATGAAATGAGCGTGAAACTTGTTGGGTTGGAATTATGACCTCATGTGATGTGCATAAGGGTATGGAATAGTAAGGAAGTAAAATGGTGGTATAGAAGTTGATGAGAGATGGATGTGTTGTTAGCCAGCATTTTTTTATTGAATAAAGAACATTGTTTAGATGGGAATAGAAAGTGTGTGGATGTTGCAATATAATGAGTAAAAGTGAACTACAATTTTGTTGATTCAAAAAGAATACCCTGGGCTAATATATAGTGAAAGTACATTGTTACAATTGGAGAGATATACATGCTATATTAATGTGCTTACTTTGTAGGATATTAACAGTGTTATTTTTTCAGAAACTGCCTTAGTAAATCTTCTTTTTTCCTGTCATTGTAAAAGAAAGTGAGTATATGTGGTAAAGGTGAAGTACTTTTAGTAAGAGAGGTTTTTATTCATGAAGGTAGGGGGAGTTGTTGGGAAAAAGAGTTAATAAAGTTGTGTTATGTGTGCAGTAGTAAAGTATGTTAACTATGCTGTTAGAACAATTGGAGTATGAGCAGTGCTGTTTAGGACATTATAAGGAACAGGGCAAGAATCGGTGTGTAAGAAAGATGCATAGCTAGGTTATTTTTGTGATGGTTATTTTAATGGGAAGTATTGTGTTTTGTTAAGACTAATAAAAAATCTATATTTTTATATACAAAATGTTTATCTAAAATAAGGTGTGTTCACAAGCAAGTGGAAGATTTTGGTATTCCAAAGAGTGATACTTAATAAATATTAAAGAGTGATATCCAATAGTCAACTAGTGTGAACCTGAAAAGATAAAGGACCACTCATATACCTTAGCTGTATCAAAATGTATTGTTGAGCAGGGACTGTTTGGTGGCGTCCATATGCAACAAATCCCCTCCAGTCTCTACGTAAGTATTCTGAGTTTCCAGTACAGCCGTTTGGTCGTGAGATTGGTTGTGAGAAGTAATAAAAAGCTTGGCAGTGTATTGAATGCATTAAAACCTAACATACTCAATTTAGCAAAAATAATCATGGCAGCAGAACGTTGCAAAAGTTACGATGATAGTTACATTTCAGAGCTGTTAAGTCATTCTTCCCTCTTTGGAGGTGAAGTAGAAGACAAGACCAATCTAACAAACTCGGATGAACTCTCGCATATTTTTTTTTAAAAAACTAATCAGAACAGAGCTACATGGCTCAATAATGTTGGCATACCTACGCAATGGCATCCTCCCCCAAAGTTTAGCAGTAAGAAATGAACCAAGACCCTTCTTAGATAACTTAAATGTTATAGTCCAATGGAGCTATATAGCAAACAAATGTGGGAGAGACTGGGTTATATTGATTATAGACACAACGAAAGAAGTAAGAGAAAACATTCTGATCAACTTACAAACACTGAAATCCAAAAACGAGTGCCAATAGATCTATATAAAAAACGAGCAGAAGATCTGTTATCAGAAATGAAGGAATTTAAAGAAGATCTAACTAAAGAGCGAATAAGGAGAGTGAAGAAATATGTACAACATTTCACAAAAAATCAAAAGCACTCCAACGACAAATGAAGAGTAAGATTCAGTGGTACCACATTTAGCTCAAGTGACGGCAGTACAAATGACGATATAAGTGTAGGAAAAAGAGGGAGACATTTCAACCATACATTGGGGAGAATGAACTCAGGGGTGGACTGGCCTATAGGGAACTCTGGAGATTTCCCGGTGGGCCTCTGCACCCTGGGCCTCTTTTGTGTGGTATTTCCAAATGTTCTCATAGGAAACACATTGGGCTTGCTGAAATTGTGTCATATGAGGCCACTTTGGACATTATTTCCAGGGCCTCTTTTGGTCCCCAGTCATTATTTCCAGGGCCTCTTTTAGTTCCCAGTCCACCCCTGAAGGAACTCCAGAGCCAGACAAGAAAGAAATAGAAGGAACATCAACAAATGAGGATACAACGGACAACATTTTCTAGAGAGGGACCCACAAGATTGGGATATGGAGCCAAGAATAACCCACAGCATGAAAGCATTGTAGTAAATGTATCCACACATTGCTTAATAGAAATTGAAACCACAACCCTTGAAAAAGGATTAGGATATGTAACCAGCAACAAACACAATCGGTTTAGATTCCGAGAGGGATATTCAGAATTTATGCGGAAGATGCATCTGAAACATTTCTTCTCCGACAAAGACTATGAAAACAAAGAAGACAGTGGGCTACATAATAAATCAAAATGTACACCTCCAACACAAACACAGAGTACGGAAGCCAAAGTGTTTGAAAATAGAGTACTATACGAAATAGAAGAACTAGAAAAAAAGGCAGCAAAAGAAAAAGGTTTCCAAAACACCAGTAGAATAGAAAAGACAATGTTGAGATCAATGCTACAAAACGAGAATATAGTCATCTGCAGAGCAGAGAAGGGAGGTGCCATGGTACAAGATAGACTTGAATATATCCAAGAATGCAACAAACAATTAGGGAACACAGGCAATTTTCCAAATCCTGGAAAGAGACCCTACACAGAAATTAGAGAGGATGATATGCCATAAGGTAGAAAAAGCATTAGAAAGAGGATGGATTTCAAAAAAAGAAGCAGATTTTCTTCAGATGGAAAAACCAAGAACACTTCAGTTTTATACTCTCCCTAAAATACATAAGTCCCTCACTAGAACACCAGGATGACCTATAGTTTCAGGGATAGATTAAGTATTGGAACCACTATCCAAGTTTACAGATATATTCATGCAACCACTAGTAAAGAAAATGACATTGTATGTCAAAGATACGACACAGATGATTCAAAAAATGGAAGGAATGCCCATCTCACAGAACATCGAAATCATGATCCGTCTAAATGTTGTGGCACTCTATACGAGTTTCCCACACAGGGAATCCATAGAAATGCTAGAAGAACACTTGCTACTGGAAACAAGAAACTTGGAAACCCCATCATCATTCATTCTATGGTGCGTGGAGCTTGCCCTTACAGAAACAAATCCAAGGGACTGCGATGGGAGCTACCCTGGCATCAAGCATTGCAAATCTATATATGGAAAGCTTTGAGCAAAATTGAACAGATAAAGAAACCAATCCCTTTAAAAAACATCTTTGTCTGTGGCGACACTACTTAGATGACGTTTTTGTCCTATGGAGAGGTAGTGAAGAAGAGGCAGTATCCTTTTTTGTGTTGAATAATACACAAGACAGACATCTGAAGTTTACTAACGCCTACAACAGAAACAAAATAAACTATCTAGACATAACAATCAAAGTGGACATATAAAACAGTAACTTTTTGCAAAACCCTACAAGAAACCTACACATAAGAATTCAATTTGGCACTATAACAGCTTTCATACATGACAAGTACTGGATAACCTACCCCTTGGCCAATTTCTATGACTGAAAAGAAACAGCACTAATAAGACTGATTACAAAGAAGAAGCTGCATGAGAGCGGTTACCTATGTAAATTAACAGCAAAAGCTATGAAAAGAGCAAATAATAATGATTGTGATCCATTTTAGAACACAAGAAGAAAGGGTGAGAAGGAAGACAACATAGTATTTGTAAATAATTGTAATTTATCAAATCAGATTAAAAAGATCATTAATAAAAACTGGAAGATGATGGAAAAAGGGAAAAAAACATTGAGGAGACCATTATTTGCTTACAAGAGAAGCTAAAGCATTCAAGATCAAATAATGCGCAATGATATCAAAGCACATTCAACAAAGAAACAACCAACCCTAACAGATATCTGGGGATTGGAACGCACAAAAGGACATCATCCCTACGGGAATTGTATGTGCTGTAGACAGACAAACAAGAGCAGCGAGATAGACCTGGGTTTGGAAAAACAATGGAGACAAGAAGCATTAACAAATTGTAATTCAAAAATGGTAATTTATGCCATATGGTGCCCTTGTAAAAATAATCTACATAGGGAAAACAGAAAGAAAAATCAAAACACGGATTACAGAACATAAGAGTTGTATAAAGAACAGAATCCATACAGCCCCTTTGGTAAGCCACTTTGTAGAACAGATACATAAAGCGGAGGAATTAAGATGGACAGTAATCTATCAAATAAGACAAGGCAATGATATGAATGTAGACAAAACAAAATTAACACAAAAAGAAAAATAACTAATCTTACTTACCAAAAGTATGGAAACTGGACTAAATGAGTGACCAGATTAAACGAATATGTGAGTAAACTGCAACAAGGTGCATTATCTGTATTTGCAGAATAAAACAATGCTAAGTAACATCTTCATAGCATTATGATAAGAGGAGGGTCCTGATATCAGGTAATCCACACAAAGAGAAAAATAAGGCCCCTTTTGTGGTAAAACCTTACACATGTCATTTACAGCGTGATACATCTGGAGATGTGGAAAAAATGCTGCTATGTAACACCTACAAGCTCGATGATCAGAGGATACAATTTCAAAGGAAAGAATTAGGTAAGCCATCTAACTAGAACAAGAAGGTTGATTTTGGAAATCCTTAAACATGCTAGACATAGTGTGATACTTTTTATGGTCTCTGTTACGGAGAGCTAATAAAAGATCTACAATTGAACATTTCCGGACACCAAATGGCTTAAAGACAAATGCTAAGAGAAAGAGCATTGAATCCAGTTGCTTTCTAGAAAAAGAGAAATATTAGTGTGTCTAGATACACGGAGTAGAGAAAAGCCGGAGTTGACTGGCATTCGGGTCGCTATAGCAACAAGAATGATAGAGTAAAGCACCTTAAAACGCATGTCAAAGACACAGCTACATTAAAAAATGATATGCGTGCACTAACGCGTTGGGCAATACTCCAGTGGAAGAATTATGGGTACATTTAAGTAAAGGACCTTTATATACGTCCATACAATAAGGTCGTTATGGATCTGGGGCAGCTTAAACGAAAATATGAATGCAGACATTAGAGAAGAATGAGCGAGGAGCATATTTGACAGCTGGTAAACGGGCTACTAGACAGACATAGATAAAACAGACATAAGGGAAATATGATGCATTTGTACCTAAGTCTAATGACAGTCTGAAAACTGAGAGACATATTTTGCTTATATTGCAGTTTGAGATAAAGAAATGGGCACCAAAGTTAACAAATGAACAATCACGTTGGATTACAAACAAGAAAGGTTTGAAATTCGGGAGTTCGATTCTAGACTGCTGAGAACAAATGGAGAGCATTGTTAATATGTTTTAAGGAGTTAAGTGCAAAACGTGACCCAGTCCAACCATAGACCTAAAATGAGGAAAACAAACAGGCGTTTTTTCATTTTACATTACAGGATGCAATAACGAAATGCGCGCCGAGACAAGTATTAAACAAGCGGCCCTTGAGTACAATCAAAGAAGTAGAAAACTTGACAGTTTGTGACTTTCCAAGATCACTGACTATACAGAGAGCAATTTTCATAGAAAAACATGTGATGTGATGTGAATAAAAACATAGGAAATAGCAATTATTTTGGTCTGTTTTCTGTTTTTATTTCAGTTAACAGAATGAGGGAATCAGAAGGATGACATAAAAGCATATGTATAATAAATTGCCAATGGAGGCAACATGATAACCTAAACTTCTAACAAATAAGAGGAAGACTGTCAGCAGAAAGTTGAGGTATGTAAGTAATGATGCATTCGGACACAAAGCTGCGATTGATGCAGGGAACTAATCTCCCGACTCAAATAAAAAGAGTTTTTCAATACAATTGAAATGTAGAAAAGCACGGATTAAATATAAACCAAGCTTATTTGTATTTTCAGGCAACCACATGATTGATGGAATGGCTCATACCATGAGGAAATGAACATAAACTACTTGTAATGTGCTGTGATAACAACAGCAGAGCAAAAAAATATTAATGAATAATGGTGGAGTGTATACCCCTGAAGAATTTCCAATATACAAAGTCTGAATCAAGTGGTGAAGAGGAATGAAACATGTTGGGTTGAATGAGGTGAATGACATGAGAAAGAGAGGGGGTGGGCTTGTAGTGTAAACATTTGAATATTTAATACTTTGTGTTGCTCAATGGTTCTCTCTGATATATAAGAGAAAAAAAGATAGAGGTTTTCTATTGTTTAAAAGAAAAAAGCGGAGAGTAACATTGTACATGCACTTTAAAACCAATCAACTTTATCTTGTAAACATAATGTACCAAAATACTTATATGCTTTTTTAAAGACTAATAAACAATATATTTTTCTACAAACATTGTTTATTTAAAATAAGAGGTGTGTTCACTAGCAAGTGGAAGATATTGGTATTCCAAAGAGTGATATTCAATAAATATTAAAGAGTGATATCCACGAGGAGCTGCTTGAAATGGCTGCTGGGCCTCTTTGTTTACAGGTTGCCTAGTAACCATCCGACGAATGCAGAGCGTCCCATAGGCCGGGACATCTACATCCGGCCTTGCACCTAACTGGAAGGCGTCAGCCGGCACTCATCCTAAGGCACTCACTATAAGGCACGTTCCTGTGTGTGCCTGTCTCTGCCATTATGGGCCAGAGGGGCCTCCCACGTCGCGCCCACGAGCAACCATCAAAACCCCCTCGCAGAGTAAGCCACATCTCCCCTTTTTAACTTGCACTCTGCAACTTATATCGTGAACCACTACCCATTGCCCAGAACTAATATGCTGCCGCCCTCACTCCTACTACTGACCGGTGCGGCATCTATGACCCAAATGGTTGACGCCGCTATGTTATAATTGACTGGTACCGCCGTTATAATTAATTGTTGATGACTATGCCCCAATTGATTGCTGCCTCCCTCTGCCATAACTGATTGTTGATGACTATGCCCTAATTGATTGCTGCCTCCCTCTGCCATAATTGATTGTTGATGACTATGCCCCAATTGATTGCTGCCTCCCTCTGCAATAATTGATTGTTGATGACTATGCCCCAATTGATTGCTGCCGCCATCTTATAATTGATTGGTGATGATTATGCCCCAATTGATTGCTGCCTTCATATTATAATTGATTATTGATGACTCTATGCCCCAATTGACTGCTGCCGCCCTATGCCCAGAATCAACTGCAGCCACCCACACTCTCACAAGTGATTACTGCCGGGCCTATACTCCAAGCTGATTGGCTGCCCCCACGAACACTATTGCTACTGCTCCCATGTCCAAAACGAGTCACTGCTGCCGCTCTGCATCACAAGCTGTTAACATGACTAACGGGGCATCATGCCCCCCTCTGTGCTCATCCCTCCCACCCCGTTCCTCCCATCCTTCTTCACTCAACCCAACCCCAAGTCACCCACACAAAACCCACTACTCACACAACACTACCCAGAAACACCAGTTCCAGAAACCAAATAATTGGCCTCCTCTCTAGGCATTGGCACAAAACCTCACAGACCAAGCATGGTAACGCACAGCACACTAACCAGAATTCACACAGCCCACCCAAGTTCATACCCCCCTCTACCACAAGGAAAGCACCCAAAATCGAAAACGGTAAACCGACCTTATCGCCACCACCTAACCTACAATGTGCCCTGATCAATGCTAGATCCCTACCAGCTCATGCCATAGAAATCCGCAACCTCCTTACCAACCTCGACCTTGACATCTTAGCCATCACTGAAACCTGGCTTCACTCAGCCGCTGGGCCTGCTATCTCCCTAGCCATGCCACCAGGATACACCATCCTCAAACAGGACAGACCGCTAACCACAGGCGGGTGAGTAGCCCTCATAGTCAAGGATCACCTAGATATAAGACAATCCCCTGCTGAACTAGGAAACAACACTGACTCCCTCACCGCTAAGATCTCACTATCCTCCAATTACAATCAACCTAGTTTACTGCACATCAGGTCCCATGGCGGACTTCCATGAAAACCTTACGCACCTCCTAGCAGATAACCTAAAAACCACTACCAAAACCATCCTCCTAGGCGATCTTAACCTGGGATTCAATGACCAAAAGGACCGACTTTCCTCTGCTCTAGCTCAAGCACTTCAAGAACTAGGCTTTGACCAAAATATACACTTACCTACACACTGCAAAGGACCCACTCTTGACTGGGTAGTGGACTATAACTGTGGCATAGACATCAGCTCTATCACGCCTACCACATGGTCTGACCACTCACCCATTCACTTCCTCATCCCCACCCCTACCAGCACAGCCAAAAACAACCCCACGCCACCGGCCATGGCCAGAAGCGCCAAGGACCTTACCAAAGAAAGGATCCTACCACACCTAGACACACTAATCAGCAACCTCCCTACCACCCTTGACCCAGCAATACTGGTGGATATCTACAAATCCACCATCAGCACGGCAATAGACACTATCGCACCTCTCCAAAAGAAAAAATCCAAAAATATCAAACACTCCAACTCCTGGTTCTCTGCAGATCTAAAAGAACTACGCACCAAAAAACATAAAGCATTGAACATTTGGCTAAGCTCCCCTAGCGCTTCCTCACTATCCTCTTATAAATCACTTGCCAAAGAATACAAAAAGGCCATCATTGCAGCCAAGTCTACATCTTATTATAACAGAATCTCCAATACCAGCTCAGAATCAAAAGAGCTCTTTGCCATATTCAGGGAACTATCCATACCAGCCACTAAATCTAAAGAGATCGTCAAAGATGAAGCTTGGTGTAACACCATACAGTCCTCCCTCCTGAACAAAATTGAGCTCCTTCAGAAAAAAATCCTAACTCACCATAAAAACCTCACTCAGCACATGCAATCAGCCTCACACGCTGAAACAAAGTCTGAGGCCAAAGTAAAACCTACCACACCTTTCAAATTCAGAGAAGTCACTGAATTAGACGTAATAGAAATTGTGAACAAAATCAAGCCTTCCAACTGCAAAGGCGATGCTTGCCCTACCAAAGTAATCAAAGACTGCGTGGAAACTCTCGCACCATTCCTCAAATCATTCATCAACGCCTCCTTCAACTCCAACTCAGTCCCTGACAGCCTAAAAGAAGCCTGGGTGCGCCCACTGCTCAAAAAACTAACCCTAGACCCTGAAAATGCCAATAACTATAGATCTATCACCACCGTCCCCTTCCTGCTTAAGATTCTGGACAAGGTGGCTTACACTCAAATCCAGCAATACCTTGAAGAAAATCACATTCTAGGTAAAAGACAATCCGGTTTCCGCCCTGGGCACGGGACCGAGTCCGCATTACTCGACCTCAAAATCCAACTTAATTACATCATGGACAAAGGCAAACCAGCTCTCCTGCTCCTCTTGGACATATCCGCTGCCTTCGATCAGGTCAACCATGACATCCTAGGCATGCAACTAAGAAACAAAGCCCACTTCTCACCGCAAGCCATCTCCTGGGTCACTTCCTTCCTCGAAGGTCGACTCATGAAAGTCTTCTCTGACTCAGCATGTGCCACCCCTACCACCATCCATTGTGGAGTCCCACAAGGCTCATGCACAGCCCCTACACTATACAATATTTTCACCCTCCCGCTCTTCAATGACCTGGATCATCGGGACATAGCTTACACCAACTATGCCGACGATACTCAAGTCCTACTCCCCCTCACAGGCATCTATGAACAAGATGCAGCGGCACTAACAAAGATCTACACAGCCATCCAAACCTGGATGGCAGCCAGCAGCCTCTGCCTAAACAGAGATAAAACAGAGATCCTCATAGTTGGCACCAAAGAAACACTAAACAAACTCCCATCCCAATACAAAACCTTTATCGTAGACAACTCCACCATTCCAGTCTCAGCTGCAGTAAAAACTCTAGGAGTTTACCTTGACTCCACAATGTCTATGTCACGGCAGGTCAATGCCATATCATCCTCCGCTGCACTAACCACCAACATATTCAATGCTGTGAAACCATTTCTCTCCACGAAAAACTGCTTGTCAATAGCCACAGCCACAGTAGGCACCACATTGGATTATTGTAATGCCCTCTTCCTAGGCACCTCTACAAAAAACCTAACAAAAATGCAAGTCACCCAGAACAATGCCCTCAGAGCAGCTCTGAGCATTCCAAAAAGGGAACACATTTCCCAGACCAGGAAAGACGCCCACTGGCTGCCAATAAAAGAACACATACTCTTCAAATCCATGGCCATCACCCACAGATGCCTCTTCTCAGATGCCCCGCTCTATCTATCCGAAAGGATCACCCTCACTGCTTCCACCAGACCGATTAGATCTCACCTGACAAATCATACATTTGTACCCACATTCAAAAGATGCAAAGCCGGAGGTTCTAGCTTCCAACACCTGGCACCCAAAAACTGGAACGCCCTTCCTACTGCACTAAGGAATGAAAAGTCATACCCTGCCTTCCGCAAACTGCTAAAAACCACTCTATTCAACTAAACTACACCCACACTCCCCATATGCACACCCTCCGCTCGATTGTTATGCCTATAGGGGTGCCTCTATGTGATGTATCGTCTAAACGCACTGACACATGATAACTTCTGTATGTACTGAATGTAAACTAGGTGCATCATTGTTGTGTATCAGTTATATGCTCTGACCTCTTATAATTTCTGTATGCTCCGAATGTAAACCACACCCTCAAATACCTACCTGTTGTATACCAAGAAATTATGCATGACATGTACTAGGTAAGCCTACCTTTCAGCGCCACGATGCCCCCGGGCAGCTGTGCGCTATACAAATGCAAATAAATAAAATAAATAATGCTCAACTAGTGTGAACCTGAAAAGATAAAGGACCACCCAAATACCTTAGCTGTAAAAGATACTTTAGCAGTATACATATATGTGTGAGCGGATGGAGAATGGAGGCACTATAAGGGATGTAATGAGAGAGGTTGGAAGTGTAGCATTTATATAGAATGAATTATGGAAAATGCTGAGTGTTTAAAAATGTGTCTTTTTAGGAGCATTTTGTTGAAAGTAAAACAATGCATATGTGCATTTATAGAAGCACTGTGTGTATCTTTTTTCTAAAAGAAAGGAAAATCAGATGCAAAAGATTTGTACAACATTTCTAAGTGCCACTTGGTGTGTGGAAGTTTAATATGTTAGCAGTAGATGCATTCTTGGCAACATGAAACATTCCAATCTGTAAGTGCTTATCCAGTCCTATCTTTTTTCTTTGCATTCTGGAACTTGTAGTTCCACTTTTCCCATTATAACACCTGCACTACAAATCTCAGAATGCAGAGAAAAAAACAAAAAAAGATAAAAGAAAACATTATTATTTCAATGAGCTGTATATAAATTACATTATTTGTTTATATGGAAAGATGTGTTGTTTACCATTAGAGATTTCATCATCACTCATTTCTTCTTTGGGAATGTTTTCTTCTAGCCACTCAAATGTCTTTTCCATTTTTGTCTCAAAGAAAAATTGTGATATTTGCTTATGATAAATGTTTATATAACAAATGGTAATATTAGAGAAATAAATACACTATACTTACTTTTTGGTGAGAAGTTGTTTTGCAATGAGGTGCTGATGTATCTCAGTCTGTTTGTGCTTGGCGCATTGTATAATATTGTTTGCTAAATGAAAACAATAGTTTTTACATTATGAAAGGTTGAACTGTCCAAAAAGGTATATTTGGGTGTATTAATTGTAAGTAATGTTGTTTTATGTATATGTTTATGTTGGTTGAAGAGTACACAATTATTTCTTGTGCTCTGTGCTTCCGGGTTCTGTTTATGCTACCTGCTGTCTGCAGACTTTCGTTCTGTCTGCGGACTCTAGGGCTGCTACATTGAGGATGAGCATAATATAAGGAACTTGTAGCAAACTAAGGGTGCACTGGTAAAAGCCTATGAAATGTAGTGAAAAAACTTTTTTAAAGGGACGTTATGTTGTAATAATAAAAACCTATGAAATTCAATGAAAACACTTTGTTAAAGGGACGTTATGGTTACAAATAAAACTGAAAACCTCTGAAATTTTCCAGTTATGGTAAGCTAAGAAACCATAACTCACGCCACCACTGTGCACTGCTAAGGCTAACACACAGCACATCACATCTTCCAACTTGATGGACTAGTTTATTTCCTTCACCGATTGGGAGCCTAGTTTGCTGGACTGGACAGCAGAGTATCTTTTATGGTTACTATGGTTTGATATGTGCGGTTTTGATAAGGTTTCGTTATGCTGTTTCATTAGAATGTATTGGCATTTCTTGGGGCATTAGGAGCATGTGCCAATACACAGGTATTTTGGACCTGGTGATTACCCTAGATGAGGTCCTTTTTTTCCTTTTTTGGGGTTTTTGTTCAAATTCTTTGAGACAGGTATTTTTTACCTGACGATTGCCCCTGTCGGGGTTGTTATTACCTTCTCCTTTTCCTTTTTTGTTTATGCTTTTTGTGGAATGTTTTATACAGTGTTGTGTACTCAGTGGCATGCTAGGGTCGCTAAAAGATGGTTATGGAGGCAAGGGTAAGGTCCTGTGGCAGCCAAATCATTTAGAGGGGGTTGGATCATTCATACGGTTATGGAAGGTTGAGTCTTTGGGATGGCTGATATGAAAGTAATCTCCATGAATGTTCAAGGGCTGAATTCTCAGGGAAGATTGTGCTATCTACATTGGCGGTTCTGAAAGCCAACTTTGCTTTACTTCAGGAGACCCATCTCTTAAAAAGGGACTGGCCAAAGCTAAGTTTCAGATCGTTTCCCCACCAGTATTTTGCCTCTTCTCCTCAGAATACAATGGGTTTTATGCTCAGGTGTTCCCTCATAGTGCCCATTTTCAACAGGAAGACCTTGTGGTCGGTGGCAGTGTTAATGTGATACTTGAAGCTTGGATGAAAACATCAGTGCCTGCCACTGCGTCTGAAGCAGCGAAAACTGTCTCCTCAAAAAAGCTATGGTAGACCTTGTAAGGAAGGCATAGTATCAAAGTAAGACAGACACAATTGATCACAGTTCAAGGGTGTTTATTGAACTGTAAAATGGGTGAGATAAACGCTTAATCTAAACCTAAATCTAAGATGGGGGCAAGCACCGACCATAAAATAATATTAGTAAGCGGCGAGGGACAATCAGATTGTCCTTCGCTCGAGCCTGCAACTATGGGCCCTGGGGAATTACCTGACTCAGTAATGCCTCCACCGCTCGGGGCTTATTGCTTAAATAATACTGTCCTAGTAGAGTCTAATCAAATAAAAAGGGCCTACACTAAAAAAAAACTATTGCCAATGCTTACTGCTATGCTACAAAATCATGTGGGATAATGTTCACAAGAAAAGAAAGACGTGTCCACAAAATTATAGGTTAGGATGTTATGACAGGGGTCTCCCTTCCCCACATTTCTAACATGGGACACGGCAGGACTTTTGAGCACAGCACACTCCCGGGCGTCTCTGGCACAAGCTTACAGTTCCTTTTCCTTATATTAGGGCCGTCTGTGCCCAAGTCTCCTCTCATGCAAAGTCTCTTACTTCATAAGGCTTGATATGCCAAAAACAACAATACAAAAGTTCCTTCTGCTAATCTTCACGTCGGGTGATTACCCTTCACCCTTGGATCCACCTCAGCCGGGCACTGATCCTTCTTTCAGCGTCAGCCTCCCAAAACACTTGCCAATTTAAACAGAGACTTCCGCTGGGTCACTCTGTTAGCCTATGGCAAGTGTGCCCTTCACAAAATCACAGTACGCACAGTGTTCCCCTCAACCGGGCGCAAATGCCTGTTTCACAATTCCCTAAGACGGGGTTCACAATTTCACAATGGTCAAAACTTCTGCAATGTGTCAAAGACTTTTCATTGTACAAGGGGTTTGGCTTGACCCTTGTATGACCACCTTGACAGCTCACGCTGGCCTTCCCTATGGCCTCTTGGTACTCGTAGTTTCAATACTCTTTTAGCTCAACACATTCTCTTTGTTCAGAAGAGGGGTACCATACAGAGACATTTGAATGAGCGCCCACGTGGCGCCGGACCACTGTATCTCTGGCACCAAGTTTGTTCACAAAAAGACCTCTGTCTATTAATCTTCTTAATGTTGCCACTGCAACCTTAAGCCTAACACAATCCGGTCAACTTTCAGGTTCTTCCGACTCACTGGCTGTGCTGAGCTCGTTGGCGTTTCTATTGCGGCTGAAGTCAAGGATGGTACCACAATGGCAACGACGTCTCCCCGTCCTGGCTATCAGTGCGGGAGGGTTCCATGTACCGCTGACATCCGCCACACCATCCTCCAGCTGCGATTCCTGGTGTTATGTTTCCTCTGTTGCTTAGAAACCTATGGGTATTAAGCGTGTTATAAATAACCAATCATATCATATCATATCCTTTGTTGGAGTCTTTGCAGGTCTGCATTGAAAAGGGCCAGTCAACTCCCTCCTTGATGTCCTTTCAGGTCTCGCCGCCTTTCTCCTCCATTTGAACTGCCGTCCTGGAATAGCTGCTTCCTTTTGTGTTCGACCTTGCTCAAAGTGTGCTTGTGTGCTCTCGGCAGCCAGGTGTGTGTAGTTATCAGCAATTGCCTGACTTTGCCTGACCCTTGTGTTGGTACATGTCAGGTAAACAGCTCTGGTATTAGGCCGTTATTGTTCACGGTGTGAGAAAGTGTTTGTGTTGGAAAAGGGGTGGGGGAAGAGTTTCTAAGTAGCCTAGTGGGCAGAATGGGGAAAAGGTGTCATAATGAAGGGGATACCGCATCTCTCCCTTCGGTGTCCCACTTCCACTTCCCGAATTCCCCCCATCCAGGTGATCCTCCCGCACTGGTCCATCCCCAAGAACTGGATCCAACAGGCTGTGTCCTGGCCCCCTGGATGACATATCCCCGGAGACTAGCGGGTGAGACACCTTCAGGTTTCTCACAATCTGCATTTAGTAGATGCATAGAGGCATCTACAACCTCACACCCGTGATTTTACTCATTTCTCACATGTCCATCAGAGTTACTCTAGGATTGACTACTTTTTAGTTTCTCGTCCCCTTCTCCCGGAGATTTGCTTTGCTACTATAGAATTGCCACTGGCATCAGACCACTCTTCTGTTAAGTTACAATTAGACACCTACGGGGTGAGCAGCAGGAAGGACACCTTATGGAAAATCAATGATTCCCTTCTGTCTGATGCAGTCTTTTGCAACACTTCTCTGAAAGGATCATTCAGTATTTTCAGGACAACTTAAACACGGATGTCCTCATGGCTAGTGTGAGGGGTTACAAATGTGAGGAAGACAACTTTGTGAAGATCCTACAAAAGATGCTATTTTATTAACTCAAAAGTTTGGATAAAAGCCTCACTAGGCCTAGCCCAATGAGGATTTCCCTCCTTAAAATAAACTAAAGGAAACACTCTGACAAAAGTTGTCTGTTCTTCACACTTGTACATATAACAATTCAACAACGTAATATATGGCAATTCAGAACCAACAAATAAAACAAATAAGTTTACATCATAATAATTGTCTCGACTTATTCTTTGGGTGAATTCCCCTTCTCCAGATTCAAGCAGGATTCGATTCAACAGTTCCAAAAGAATAAGGATATCCTGTTTTGACCAAAATTCCAATGCAGTTGTTTAAATTCCAACTTGACAACAAAAATTCCAATACTTTAGAATTGTTCAACAAGGTTTTTCCTCTTCCACTTTTGATATCAAGAACTCAAAACTATCTTCTTCGTATAAACCAAGAATACTTCCTTGATTCATCAATATTAACATAAATTGTCTTTTTCAGGAACATTCTGCAACAACACACTTGTTCTGACAATGTTAGATACTTCGACTGCAGTTTACACAACACTTGCTTCAGCAATGACATCTCAGTGGTTCTACCACTTCTTCTTTGACTTTTCAACACCACATGACAGTACTTCATCAACTTCCACCTGGTCTACTCACCTACCAGGCCTACTAATACAATGTTCTCTGTTTTGGTGTACTCTCTGTAGTCGAGGCATGGTATCACAAGTATGACACTGACACAATAGGTACAATTTGTAAAATCTTTATGGAGGTTTCTGGAGTTGGAAAAACTCCTACTTTGCCCTAATACTAAAATGGGAGTAGTCCCGACCATCAAATAATAAACAGTCCTAGTGAAGTCCATCAAATCAAAATGGCCTATGCTAACAAAACCTAATGCCTGCCCTATCTCTTGTACAAAAAGTGTATAAATGAGAAATGTATGTAAAGGAAAAATCAGCGTTCAAAAGAATAAATGTGGCTGAATCAGCTCTCCTCCCCTTGTTAAACCACACGGAGTAAGGCGGTCCCTGTAGGCAGGACGACACACTCTGGCTCGGGATTTCAACACAAAACAGTTAAAAAAATCGTAGATCGAGGCCCACTTGGCTTTCCACATTAAAGTCTCTCTTTCTAGACTGCCAAATAACGTTTCAACAAGAAGTTCACGAAGGTCCCCCTCTGTCGGACTCAGACCGTTCACAACCAAGTTCACGTGGGTCTCCCTCAATCGGGCTCAGACCGCGTTCGGATGTCGAAGACTTTCAAATGTGCATGGCTTTCTTTACAGAACTCAGCAGGACCACTTCGACTCAAAGTTCAAGGTTCAGCTTTTCACTCTACCCTTCTCTCAGGGTTAATTTTGCTTACTGTAATATTTGTATGACCAAATATCATTAACATAATACATCCACAGTCAAGATAACCGATAAATCACCAACCTGTATCCTGGAGTCAGCATGAAGCTAAGATAATCTACCTTGTATCCCCTCTCTGCTCTGTGACTAACGGCAGAACAGAGAGAGGCCGCCGGGGAAACCCTTGCAGGGGAGAAAACCCTGAGTAGCTTGTGTGTGCTGGGTTGAGATGTCAGGTATGCAGTTGGTTCGTGTGCGCTGGGTAGAGCTGTCAGGGATGCTGTACAGCTTCAGTGTTCTCCTCTCTATGTAGGCCTGATTGTACTGTAAGAAAAGGTTTATGATAAGTATGAGGCTGGAGATTCTCTAAACTCAATCAGGATTGGTTTGTGTCTTTTAACTAGTAATAGAAGTCTGTGGTTATATGGCTCCAAAGAAAGCAGGAGTGAACTGTCGGCTTCCACGAAACTGTGCTAATTCCATTAAGAAGTGGACACAGTTCCAGATAGAATACGGAGGTGAGGAAAGCGAAGAACTGGGTTAAGAGTAAGTGGAATAACCTACCAGATACGGGAAGTTGTTCGGACCCAACAAAGTAACGTGTGCGTGTTGAAGACGTGCTGTAGCAAAGGGTGATGGGTAATGTAGTCCGGATGTTTGTAAGATCCTGTATACTGTGGACAAGACAGAGATGGTAAAAAGGAAACAGAAGTAGGAAACCGCAAGAGCGTAAATGAGAAATTGGAAGGGGCTACATACTACTCAATACGGTAACCACTCAACGAGTAGAGGGTTCTGTAGATTGAGCATGTGAGCGTCAGACACGAGTAGAGAGCCGCACCTGAAGCCAAAAGGAATGGATAGATTAGGATACACAGAAGAGGAGATAACATTCAATATCAAAGTGAGGTTAGTAAACCTAAAGTTAGAGGCAAAACTCACATAGCGCAGTGACATTGTGTAGCAACTCACTGCTGCACTGGGCTAGGATCCTGAAGTACTGCAACTGCCAGAAGGGGTGGAGCCGCTCCTGCTGCTTCCTTTGGGATGCATGCACCGCTGCCCTACGGATCCAACACCATCTTGCAAGAACCCAATTGCAAGCTCAAAACACAGTGGCAGCGATGCCATAGAGACCATCTGTGGCGTTGGATCACCACGCTTACTTTGCTTTTGCAGTTCATTCACTTTATCATTACAAACAATGCACCTTTCACAGAGACTTTCAAGTGGTCTACTTCCTCTCGCCGGACCACTCGATTACTCAGATTCAGGAGGCAGACATCATGTGGTGTTGTGCAAGTTTGTGTGTGCTGTGTCTTGTTGTTGCAGTGTTGTGAATTCTGGTAGTTTAAGTGCAGTATGTGAGAGGTGTATGCGGAGGGTTGATTGTTAGTAACAGTTTGGATTGTTAGTGGCCGTCGCTGATCTTCTTCAGATTTTCTGATTCATTAGTTGTATCTTCCCTTCTTCCGAGTGCCCTTTCTAGTTCTATAGGTAAAGACGCCTCTGGGTGAAGGGTTCTTGCGCTACTTTGCTGCACTGTCTGTTGCCCGAATTCTGAGTGCAGTCCCTATTTCTGATAAGATGCCTGTTCCTAGTCCACAGAGTGATCAGTGGGACGGGGTGTTCTTTAACTGGATTCCCTTTGAGGGTGAAGTTCTAGTAGGGGCCAGGTTAGTGTTTGGTCCAGTTCCCTCTTGTTGCACTTACTCGTGGCATGTCTGGGGGTGACCCTCCCTTTCCCATTTCCATCCCTGGGTTTTCCTTGACCTACTTCCCTGGTCGTAGCATTTCTGACTTATCACCCTCTTTTTTCTGGGGCTCTATGTTGCCCGGGGAGGTGGTCTGCTTAGGTTCCTCTATGAACAACAACACTCGAATATAACGATTTTTATTACATGAGTTCATTCTTTAATACATTAAGTAGTTCATGATTGGTCTCCCAATAACCCCTAACATCTTGTTTCCAACATTATAAACTCAACCCCTTGTAGGGACAGTTTATTAAAATTAATGTAATATGTGATGTCACCAATGACATTTGTGATGTCATCTTTCATGTCCTGGGTGTTAGTCTCAGCAGTGCACACTGGTGGCGCGAGTTATGGTTGCTTAGCTTACCATAACTAGTGAATTTCTGAGGTTTTTCAGTTTTACTTGTAACCATGATGTCCCTTTAACATTTTTTCATTGAATTTCATAGGTTTTTATTAGTGCAACTTAGCCATAATGTCCCTTTAACAAAGTCTTTCAGTGAAAAAATATATATATATATATATATATATATGTATATATATATATATATATATATATACATATATATATATATATTTATATTTATATATATGCATACATACATGTATATTTTATATATATCCTTGTAGCACAATTTGAATGTCTAAACTATAAACCGTAATTATGCGCCTATTGATTTTATTTCATGCAAGCCACATTGAATAGTTTAAGATGCAACTATGTCCCTGCTTCTGCAGCACTACTGCATAACATTTCAAAATTCACTCAACATAAATCATTCCACTAAACAACTTATTTTCTGTTTCGTTACTATATCATTTAAAACCTAAGCATAATCTTTGTTTTAAGGCACTGGGTTCTGTTACCTTCTCATCAATCTCATTTTCTAAAAGTCTATAATTAGTAACGCAGTCATATGAAATTTAAACACTCAATTTCAGTCTTAATTAATAGTAACGAAACAGAAAATAAGTTGTATTGTGGAATGATTTATGTTGAGTGAATTTGGAAATCATGTGAACATAATGGAACAACAATGGATAAATGTGACCATATAAGAAATCATGTATCATTAGTATAAATATTATTGAGTAATTATGTATTCTCAACAAAAATAAATTGTAGATATTGTTAAGATAAGCCCCTGCAGAAGAGAAACACAATCTTAAAACGTGTTGGGCAAATAGAAATTAAAGAATTTTTAAGAAATTGATGTGTGTATTTAGCATTTTTGCACCACAGAATTGGTAATGAAATGAAAAAAAGCTGATATTTGACAAACACTCATTGAATATATGAAATGTGTAAGCTATCCAATGGACGGGTTAGCTTAATCTAAAAAGATGGGCTTATTTTTTGAGCCATTGACAGTGTGCAGGGGACGCAAGTTCCCTAAAATAAGGGAACTTTTTTCATTAATTGTTCCTGATTTCACTCATATGCCAGGGTGGTTTCTTCTCCTCTGCAACTGAAATACTTAGTGTAATGTATCCTTATCTCTTAGACTGATCCTATGAATATATTGAATTAGATTAAGACCTAGGATAGCAGGGTATTCCAAAATACCAATGCATATAAAGAACAGAAAAAAGGACATGTGTAAATGTTTTGAGCCCATAGATCCTTTAAGATGAGGTAATAGTATCTGAGATGGATAGGGATGCAGATCTTACTCATACATCAATAATCAGGCCGACTCAGGATGTTAGCAAAAACACAACTGATTTATTTGCAATTGTCTAAAACAGGGAGTACAGCGGGCATCAACGGATGCTGAACATTCAAAAGTCTCTCTGCGATTTTGATGAAAAAACTAACAGTTATACTAAAAACCTGTCATGATTGACGTCATACTACGCGGCAAAATAAGAAAAGATACTAGGGGATGTGATAGGGTTAAGGGGAACATCTAAGTATACTTTCTATCGGGACTGGAATGTGATTGGATCTCTATGGTCAGGTGGACAGCCAAGCCCACTCCTAGTTCAAGTCATCTTCCGTGTCATACTAATACACCACATTCTATTGCCTTATCAAACTATATGGCTCTTTGCTATGTGGTCCTCTACAATTGGTTGGAATGCTTGTACCCTTCTGGAATATTCCATTTGCTAGCAGCACGCAAGCGGGTACCCCAGGTGCAGGTGCTGGAAGGTTGGCTTGGTCATGCCTCCCCACACAATTAGCCCAACATCCATCATCACTCCTGCGGTCTGCCATTCACTTAGCTTCTTTGAACTCGGCCTTGCAAAGGATCATTCTGCCTGAGAATTAAAAGGGAGTGTGAGCATGGTCTTATCTTCTGGTCTCGGCGTAACCTGCTAAAACTCTATTTTCTTCTGACCATGTGACAGGAGCCCACGTTTTTAGCTCCTTCGTGGTATTTAATACTATTAAATGAATAAGACCTGACACTTTTAGTGTTTTCCATTACACCTCAGACAGGAGCTTGGCTAGCCTCTCACGTTCATTGTATCTTCTTAAGTAGATAACCAGTTTCTTGGCTGCTTCAACCCTTGACACTGGCCCAGGCAAGCCTTCTCGACTCTTCCTTCGCCATCAGCTGAATCCACAGTGCCTCACTTTAAGTCCTTCTATTCACGGGTCCAAGTTTTGCTAAAATGCATCGTGGAACACCCAGGTTCTATATATATATATACATATATATATATATATATATATATAGGCAGAATCTCATGCAATGCTTTACTTCGCCATCAGAAACTATAAGGTCTATTCACCTTCTTCATTGGCATCTCTTCTGGGTGCGTCATCTCTGCTTCATGTGACGTCATCAGTCTTCTCTTTCACTCATCTTCACACTTCTTTCGGAATTTCCTTCAGAAGACTATCATTTCTTCGTGGATACATCATGTAGGGTTTTCTCAATGGATACCCTCTTTCAAGGACTTTTCTCAGTATAGGTACCATTATTGGCCTTGCGCATGTCGCTATTTCCGGTTGCCAACATACAGGCAAAATGGGGGGCGGGACCTCCGGTAGAGGCACTTGGATCCTGCTCTACACTACCCCCTCTGGTTGATTTATCGACCACTCTCCCATCAGACTTCACATCTAGACATCCTCGTCTGAAGAAGTGCTTCTTTGGAGTCCATATCTTCATTTTACATGCTCATCAACACTCCAGGTCATAAGACTACATTGTCTATTTGGGCTGCAGTAGATCCATCTTCCCATATACTTCTTGTGGTTTCTTGGAAACAGGAACTTCGGTCCCTCAGGTGCATGAATACTGGCTTCTATATACTTTTTGATCTCTTCACCTGTCAGCTCTTTGGGTCCAAACCCTGATACGACATTGATCATGATCTTCATTGCTGTTGCTTTCTTTGCTGTCTTTTTGCATCTGTCTGATTATTATTCTGATAACAAAGAATCCAAACATGATCATCACCAACAAGGCTCCAAGAAACTTGAAGATATTCGCCGTCCATTGTGGAACCCATGACAAGATTGCTGCAAACCAATTGTCATCTGCAATATCTTCAACTTCATCTCCCATCTTGATGTGCAATTTTGTCAGCATTGCTATGGCCTCTGTCAAGGTCCCATTCTCTTCATCGTGAGAAGGTTTGAATGTGCAATATGATTCTCTGATTTTGGCACAAACACCTCCATCCTTAGCTGTAATCATGTCCAGGACATATCTAATCTGGAGAGTCATCAGTCTTATGGCTCTCAGCTCTTCTTTGATAGCATTAAATCCCTGTATAGTAGTGTTGATCGTCTGCATGAGCTCCCATCTAGTTATCCGTAACCATCTGGCAATCGCCATCGTCTGGATCCCTGGCATAAAAATTGTCATGAATATTGCTGAAGTCGGGCTGAACAACCTATGTTCATAAGGAATGTCATTCAAAGCTTCTATTGATTTAGCTGAGTTGTAGTTCTCTATCTTTGTTCGATTGAGGAATCCAACTGCTCTCCTCTTCCTCCTGTGAGCATCTGCTTTTGGAAACTCCCCAATGTTCAGGTCACTCATTGGAATAACTAATGCTGGAACATGAACGATCACCATAGAACACACCCCTCCCCAGACCTTGGGCAGCTTCATAGATGCTCTGGATCCACAGGCCCAGTAGTGGTCCTTTATCACTACTGTTCCATCCTTCATTCCTGGGACATCAACGATTCGACCACACTGCTGATTCTCTCTGGCTTTTATTGTGCGATTGTTTCTGAATCATAGCTCTGCACTAGCCGGAGGCACTATCTGCAACGGGCCTCCTTTGTCTTCAACCCATGTCAGCAGCTTTACAAGCTTCGACCAGAGAGGTTTGCATCCCATCTCCACATAATCTATAACTGGTTTGTAATGCCCTGTTACTGCCACAGCTCTGCATATGACTACACCTTCTTTCCTTCCATCTGCCAAAAAAACTGTTCCCCAGATTTGCACCTGTCCTCTCTCCTTGCATCTTCATATTTCTTCATCATTCTTTCCTTGGCAATTGAGATTTTTATTTATTTCCCATCTGATTCCTGCTCCCTTCATTCCAGGCTATTCGTATCTTATCACATGATCTCTGGTGTGTGCTGTTGCCTTCAAATCTTGAACATAAGTATCTTCTTCTGGAGCTGACCATTCAATCACCCATACCAAGGAGGCTGTTCGACCCTGGAACCTACCTCTTGTATGGCAGAGTGCAAGGTGAGTCGGGCAATGAGCTGTCTCGACATCTATTTCTATAGTTATGAATATCTTGAATTTCCCCATAGCATAAGGTAGGAGAGCACAAACATAGCAACTCTCCTCAGAGGTTCTTTTTCCCATCTCCTTCATGTGCAGATACCACATGTATTTCCCAAATGTGCTGTACTGTCTAGATAATTATTTAACTCATGATCATCTTCACTTGCACTTCTCTTAGGTCTCTTTCTTGCAAGGAGGGTGCGTGCATAATGCTCATGAAGTATATCAGTAAGAGTCCCTCCTACAGGGGGAATCATAGGAACACTTGTCAGAGAAATGGATGACTTCACATGTGTTACTGGTGTAGGGATAATCGCATAAGGCCTTGGTCTCTTTGCAACAGATAATTCTGCATAATTCACTGGCGTGGGACGAATCAAGGGGACTTCTACCTTTTTGAGACCATCGAAGTAAACAATGTGGATAAGCAAAAACAGAAAAACAATGATAAATGCTGAGCACACATATATTATGCACCAATATATGAGACCCCACCATTGGTGTCTCCCCACATGTCGTTGAGTTTGCTCACTTTCTGGAACTGCATTATTCTCAACAGTCCACATCATGCTTGTGTACTACGTTTAAGGTAGGAAAAAACCTTTTTAATCAGGCAGCCTCGTTAAATGCTCAGGTAGCTGCCGAATGTTCTCAATTATCTCCATAAGTAACCAACTAATTGTAGGGCGATTCATAGGATCTTGCAGAAACACAAGAATATTAGCATTACGCCAAACAAGAGCAGTATAGGCATGGAGTATGTATACAAAGACAGCGATAAGTAGTCTATGGACATCGACATTAGAGAGAACCATGAGATTACCCAAATAGAAACTCAGTAGAAACTCAGTGAGGAATGAATCAGGCAACTGCTCCCTTTTCCAGTCATCGTACTCAAAATCCAGATCTGGCATTTTTCAGCACATCAACACTTTCTAAAGTTCAATTCAAAGATTCCTGCAGCTCGAGAACGTTAGCTTTTTGCACTCCTGCTAAAATATCTATAAAGAGTGTCTGAGGTGAGCCACAGTCCAAATGCACACATTTATTTAATCAGCAATCTTAGCGTCCTTCTTCCTCGCCATCGACCGAGTCTGAACGTGCTGAACTTCTTCTTCTTGTCTTGCTTCTTAATCACCGGGTGGGGGTGCATCTTTCTTACCAGCATACGGCTTCACATCACTCAGCTGTATCCAGGCACGCCTTCCTTGAACTTTTACTGCTGAGGGAGTAACATTTTCAACAACAAAAGGTCTACTAAACGGGGCTCGTGCCAATTCCTTGTGAAGTTGCGCACTAATACTGGGTCGCCAGAAAATCATTTGAACAAAGGAAGTCATTTTTGCAGTCAGGTTGGTGTTCATCTGTGTCCTGAGACTGACACCCCTTACGACTGAGTTGATCTGAAATTACAGAGATTCTAGCGTACATACATGTCAAATACGTACGTAACTTATTTCCTAACAATTCTGTAGTCATTTGGGCATCGCTACTGTTTCTCAATGGAGGCAGGGGTGTTCTCATTCACCTCCCTGTTACTATCTCTCGGGGTGGGAGGTGGTGGTCCGACCCGGGCTGATTCCTTAATGCATATAATGCAATGGGCAGGCAATACAGCCATCCCTTCTTTAGTGACAATTTGAGTTTAGCAATTCTTTCTTTGAGAAGACCGTTGAGTCTCTCACATATATCATTTGTTTGTGGGTTATAAGCAGAAGAAAACTTGTGTTTTATGCTAAGCAATAAGCTGATGTTCAAATACTTTATTAACAAAATGGGGCCCATTGTGGGATCTCAGCACCTCACATACTCCCCATCTAGGAAAGACATCTCGGGCTTAAAACATCACAGCGCATCAGGGTATGTACATGGACCTGCTTTGATCCATCTTGAAAAGGGTCACACCACCACCATCATGTGCCTATATCTACTACATACAGCATATCAACATAGGAATCACGTCTCTGATTGTTCGCAGTGCATGCCCAGTGGTAAACTTCTGACATACAATGCAATTTACTACATAAAATGCAACGTGTCCTAGCAGGTTCGGTATGAACCACTCCTCTGCAATAGCTGCTGCGAGGCTTTCCCTAGTTACATGCACAGGGTAGTGCAGCTGTTCAAACACTACCCTTAATAAGGCTACTGGCATCACTGGCTTTCCAGTGCTGTCCTGTCACCACAATGCTTCAGAGGGAGATAAAGGACATCCCCTCTGTTTCCACAATTCTTGCTCTTCCTGTGGAACACTGCCTTTAACCTCCACCAACTGTGTTCTGAACAAATGATTAAACCCTTCAATTACACTTATAATTTTGACTACTTTTTTTTTTACATTCGAAGTATCAAAACTTAAAATACTGGTGAATATGCAACCCTTTTAGCCTCTTTGTCTGCGGCTTCATTCCTGCGTGAGATCAAAACAGTTCTCTTAGTATGTGCTGCGCACTTAAGTATTGTGATGGCTACTGGGAGTTGTAGCACCTTAATGAGCCTGTCCAATAATGCAGCGTGTTGCACTGGAGTGCCGTCCGCTCAGACGTAGCCCATCCTTTTCCAATGTGCTAGCCCTGCGTGCATGGTTGACGTCACATAGGCAGAGTCACTGTACACCGTCACTTCCTGCCTTTCGTGTTTCTCAAGCGTGCCAATAAGGGCCACATTCTTCTGCTTGTGCCGAAAAGTGAGACGGTAGTCTTACACTTGCTACCACTTCAAATACCCCATTAGCTCTGTGTCTTACCACAGCTGAACCTGAATGCCTTCCCCATCAGTTTGATCAATTTTTGAAGAACCATCAATAAAGAGGACCTCCCCTCTCTGCTAGAGCATTCTCCTTTACTCTTGGAATCTCATCAAAGAAGTCCTTGTAATTCGAGCAATCATGCACTTGCTCACCCTTTGCCACAGGCTCAGCTACGAACATGGCAGGGTTCACTATTTTCCACCTGACTATTTTAATTGCTGGATTCGATATAACTACCTCATATGCAGAAGCCCTTTGAGATGTCAACGTACCCTTAGGTTTCTCCAAAACGGCAAACAATGCATGCTCAGCAAACAACGTCATAAGGAAAGTGTCCTCTAAAATTCCACTGTAATATACCAGAGGTTTGTACCCTAGGGTAGTCATCTCTCTAAACACTGCTGTCATAACTGTCCCATTCATGTGCAAAAACAAGAAGAACTCCTCAGAATAATTGGGAATTCCTAAAACTGGAGCTGTTCAAATTGCATTGCTTTCTTTGATTATTCAAACCCTCCCTCCATTTCCTCTGTCCATTCTATTTTTTCCTTGTTCACTTGGGCCTTCTTCAGAGCCTGCAAATGAGGACTTGTGTATTAACTATAATCAAATACCCATGCTCTAAAATAGTTGCACAATCCCAAAAACTGCTGCATTTGCTTTATCGTGTGCGGTTTTGCTGTTTTCAGGTGTGAATTTCTTCCCCTCATGTGAGACTAACTGACCTATGTACAACACATCTTCTTGACAATATTGCAACTTCTCCTTGTCTACTTTATATCTGTTGACTGCTAGGATAATCATAAGCTGAATCGAGTCGTGCCTGCACTCATCTTCCATCGTGCTGCAAACTAAAATGTCATCTACGTACTGCAGCACAACACTTTTCAAATCAATATTGCTTAGGTCCATCTGCAGGACCCTATTAAAGATCGATGGTGATTCACAATACCCTTGGGGCAAACAAGTGCTCTTTAGCTTAGTCTGATGAAACGTAAATGACGTATGGTCTTGCGAGTCCTTCTGCAATGGGATTGAGAAAAATTAATTTTTCAAGTCAATCCCCATGAAATATCGTGCCTCTGCTTGGATACTACATAATAGCATTGCAGGATTCGGAACTTAAGGAAACTCTGCCTCTACAATCTGGTTAGTTGGTCTCATGTCCTGAATTAATCTCCACGACCTCCCTTTCAAATTTTTCACAGGGTACACAGCAGCATTACACAGTGATTCTGACATCACTAAGATACCATGTTCCATCATGGCATATATAGTCTTAAAAATACCCTCATCTGCCTCTCGAGACATTGGGTACTGCCTTGCTCGAGGTAAAATTGCTCCTGGCTTCAGTTTAATCTTGACCTCCCCTACCCCTTTCAGCATTCCTACATAATAGGGGCCAGTAGTCCCTAAAGAGGTTGGCACTTTTTTCAAATCCTTGTCAAAAAATACAGGGCGCTGCCGCACTATCATCATTCGCTGTGGGACCTCTTTTCTCTATTCTGATCCAATATGTAATACTCAATTCAAATATTACTTCCTCATTTGACGGATCATCTCTAAACATGTCTTCATCTGTGACGTCAGTCAATCTATACCCTTTCCCAATGGTAATCACTGTTCTCCATGGCCTGCCCTCATCATCGGTTCCTTCAAGAATGGCCAATTCCCCTGGCACTATGGCTGCATCTAACCCCAGGGTAATAATCTCTCCCCGCTCTCCGTCCATAGGTACCTGGGGTCTGAACAGGAACTCATCAGGTATTCTCATAATCTATCCCACTAAGCCAGCCATCCATGTCAACAAAATGCATACCCAATAAAGAAAGACTTCCGGCTCTAACAGCACTCCTCGCAGAGCCATTTGCCCTGCATACGTCAATATAAATTTGCCCACATTTGGATAATCTATCCCTGGAGTGGAACACACTATGCATTCATCAGTAAAAGAAATCCTCATATTAAGCTTCGTCATTAACTCTCAGCCCAAAATAGTAACCAGTGTCTGCCTTGAATACAATAATGGAACAGACATGTCACACTCTCCTATAGAGATTGGTAATTCATTAGTAAAAGGAACTCTGCTTGTAGCTCCAGAGAAGACTTGAACATTCATGGCATTTTCCGATAACAGATATTTTCCATCTCGTAGACATGAGCGAGTTGCACCTGTGTATACTAAAAAAGAAAAAGATTTGACTCCTATGGTAACATCAACCCTTGGTTCGTCTTGTGGGTCTGGCGTTACCGATAGTACTGAACACATCAAGTCACCCTCTGAGCTGTCCTATTGTGGGTACATGCTTATCCCTGTATCTGTAAAAGGACTTCCCCCCACAACAGTGACACCCCCCAATCTAGGTGTTAGTAACTGTCCCATTTTTGCATTCTGCTGTATCTGCATGGGTGTGTAGAGGATGAGCCAAGTACCCCAACTCCAACTGTCCCGCCTCTATTACCTGTAGAGTGGAAACCAGAGTATGAGACATACACAGAACAGTTGAACAGACAAAGAGCAGAGCATGGACTCTGTGCAGTACCAGTAGGAGTACCTATACCTAAGAAGATCTGGGAGCAAGGTACCCATTGAGGAAACCGTACCTGCATGCAAGACAATATGATGTCCATTTAAATGAGATCCCTGAAGGAGCAGAGCAGATGAAAGGCAAAGATGAATGGTGACGCCACAACTGAACTGAGATGACGCACACAGAAGAGATGCAGAGACCAGAGAATGCAGATATTCTATAAGGCATCAAGAAAAGTACCAAGGATAAGTGACATCTTGGGATCAAGGTGAAGAAGCTTATGCCACAGAAACAGATGAAGATATTAAGCTATTTTAAACGTGTACAGATGCAACAGAAATGCAAGCAGCAAAGTAATCTTAAAATCTAGCTTCAAGCTTTATAGTAAATGATTTGCGGCAAGCGTCAATATATATAGATGCACATGGATGAGTAAAAGATGGATGTTTCCCCTATGCATTATAAGCAGTGCTGAACTTTAACAAGAAAGCCTAATTTCAGGGTGTCGCAGTTAAAAAGTTAATTGAATTTACAAGTGAATCTCAGCAGAAGGAGTTGGATGAGCCAAGAAGCCAAGGTCTTATCAGAACTGGAATTGGCCGACATTGGTTACAAATTGTGTAAAAGAACAGAGTCTTCTGTTCGGAAGGCTTCAGCAGAACAAAAGACGTCAGAGGACTATAAGAAAATAATATTAAATACAGGAAAAGGCTTGATTTCATGGTGTCCAGTCACGTGGAAGAATGAAGTTGGCTGGTCGAGGTGGTCACACTTATGCACGAGGGCAGGATGTGCCCGCACTCCTTACATTTCTTAGAGCACAGTACAAACTCAAGGCCAACCTTCAAAGCACTAATTGACACTGGACCATTGAGATGATGATGGATTGATACATTAATTGGTGGGAGTTTATTTTATTTATATAGCGCGCCTGACCCAGAGGTATCTGGGCGCTTTGAAGAATGGTTACATGTACAGGGCATACATTTAAGGCAGAAGATGTGGTACATATATCCTTGAGAAAAAAGAGAGGGAATAATACAGACAGAGTGCAGTTAGTCAGGCAATATAGTACATACATCCTTGAAGGAAAAGAAAAAGGCCGAATGCAAACAGGTAACAGGTGGGCTACAATAAGGAATGGAACTACATACGGTAGATAGCAGTTGTAATAGAAGCTGTGTGAAGAGGTTGCAGTAATGGGAATGAGTTCCAGTCTAGTGAGTAGGTAGCGTAGTTTGAGGTTGTGAGCTACACAGCAGTTAGTTAGTTTTCGCTAAGTCTCCATGAGATAACACTACTCCTTAAATTGTCAAATACTTGTATGGCTCTGATGTCAGATGGGAGGGAGTTCCATAATTGGGGGTCCAGTACTGGAAAACTGGGACCGTCAGGCAAGAGGTGTCAGTGGATCTGGTAATTCATGTGGAGGACCTCCGTGTGAATTCTTCAGTAAGGTAGGGGGGGCTGTATGGTTCAGTGCTTTGAAAGTGAGACATAGGATTTTGAGTTTGATCTTTTCGTTTATAGAGAGCCATTTGTGTTGTTTCCTTGTTGCTGAGATATGCTCATTTCTGGGTATGTTTAAGGCAGCTGTGAGGCCATTGTTCTGCAGAGTCTGAAGTTTGCTTATTATTGTTTTGTTAGCACCTAGGTAAAGGCCATTACAATAGTCCAATTTGTAGCCTATAAGAGCTCTGGCTAGTGTGAAGCAACTTTCTGAAGACAGCATGGGTCTGCAGTCTCTTATCAGTTTGCCTGTGTAAGCAGTGGCTGAGGCGGTCATATTTACTTGTTTGCTAAGGTTGAAGGTGGCATCAAAGTAGAAGCCGAGTGTTTTTACTGCTTTGGCAATAGTGACGTTGTTCCCATCAATGTTGAATGTGTTGTAGTTTGGGCTTAATTTGTTTAAGTTGGCTGTGGAGCCTACTAGTAACCGTTCTGTTTTATCATCATTCAGGCATAGGCCATGGACGGCAATCCATGACTGAATGATGGTGTAAATATCGTTCACACGTTGTGCATCTGTATCGTAGATGCCTGTAAGGGGTAAGACTATCTGGGTGTCATCTGCATAGTTGGTGTAGGTGACATCCAGACGGTCCATTACATCAAATAGGGGCTTTGTAAAGATGTTATAAAAAAGTGGGCGAGACACAGGAGCTTTGCGGCACAGCGCAAGTGATAGGTATGGGGTTAGCTGCTGCGGTAGGTGAGAAGACTCGCATTTTCCTATTGTCTAGGAACGATTGTATCCATGTGATGGCTGACTTGGAGAAATGGGTAGCTGTCTCCAGGTGATTGAATAGTACCTTATGATCAACCAAGTCAAACACCACTGACAAATCTAGAAGGAGCAAGATGGCAAGCCTGCCTTTTTCTTTGAGAACGTCAATCTGGCTTCTAAGATCAACAAGGGCAGTTTCTGTCCCATGCTGTGGTCTAAAGCCACAATGCCGAGATCCCAAGAGTTTGTTGGCTTCAAGATAGTCCTGGATTTGCAAATATGCAACCCTGTCCAGGATATTTAACAGAAATGGGACGGTGGTGATCGGTCTATAGTTCGTGGGAATGGAGGGGTCTTAAGTTTGCTTTTTAAGCAGTGTAAATACCCAAGATGCCTTCAGATTTCTAGGTACTATGCCACTGGAGAATGATGCGTTGATAAGTTTGGTAATAAATGGAGCCAGATCTCTGGCTGCATCTTTAATAATCTGAGCTGGGCAACTGTCGTCCTGGCAATTAGATGGTTTCAGGGAGGCTACGATTTTTTGTACTTCAGGTACTGATACATTAGAGCATTTGAAGCAGAGAGGCTATGAGGTAGATGGTAAGTGGTTTTGTGCTTCAGTGGGGCGCAAGGTGCAATCTTGGTTGCTAAGTAGTCTATGTTGGTCCGCTATTTTGGTTTGTAGACTAGCAATTTTATTTGTGAGGGCTTTTTGGATGTTCGTGCACCAAAGTTTGTCTTTTAGGCAAGTGTCGTGGGTGGGTTGGACGACTCAATTTCTTGCTGAATGGTGAAGAGTTCTTCATTTCTAGAGTTTCTTGATTTATTCTCTTGTTGTAGGTGTCATGTTTGGTGCAGAGAATCTCTGTTTTGTATCTAGTGCAGATGGAGACTAAGTTGGTTTTATTCTCTGGTGTATGTCTCCAGAGAGTTTCAAGTTTTCTTTTTTCAGAGCGGAGCGCTTTCAGCTTAGGGGTAAACCATGAGTTCGCATGGGCTCTTGGTTTCCTATTAACACACTTTAAGAGGTGCTACTGAGTCAATTGCTTTGAGCATGGAGGAGTTATAAACATCAACAAGGACATTGGGGTCGTTTGTGTTGGAGAGTGCGCTAAGGGAAGGGTTAAGGAGGGGCATGATTGCCTCAGCTGTGATATTGCGTTTGTTTCTGGTAGGGCATGTGGGTGCTATGGGCATATTTTGTTATGTGTTGTGACCCTATTGAGCTCAAACATGATAAGGTAGTGGTCAGTCCTACCTTTCTCATGAGTAGATTGGCTAACTTTTTGAGTGAATCCATGTTCAACCAATGTATTGGCTTGAGAGGCTGCGGGGAGGTCTTTCGGTTCTTTGTAGCCTAGGTTGAAATCTCCTAGGATTAAGGTTTGCGAGGTGGTTTTAATATTGTCAGAGAGTAAGGTCATTATGTCCTCTTTGAAGGCGCCTGGGTGCCCAGGAGGTCTGTAAATTATGTGGATAGAGGTGGTACATTTATGTGAGGTTTGGAGTTTAGCTGAGAGGATTTCACACGAGGGGAGTGGCGGTGAGGGGACTCATCTTGTGTCGAGTGAGTTTCTGAAGATGAGGGCAATGCTTTCTCCTCTGGCTGTGGGTCTGTCAACTCTAATGATGGAATAGCGTTCTGGGATAGCTAATAGAATTGAAGGGCCTGCTGCCGTGTGCAGCCAGGATTATGTTACTGCTAGTAGGTCCAAACTAGTGGATAAAATGATGTCAGCTACGTCAGTGGCATGAGCGACTAGGGACCTTGCGTTAATTAAGGCTCCTTTGAGAGGTTGTGTGGGGTTGATTGAAGCAGTATTGCTAGCTTTGGCTTGAATCAGTGTTTCATGCTTGCAAAGATGGGTGATGTTAGTAGCCAGGAGACCCTTAGGGTGGCTCGCTGTGGTGTTAGGGTAATATCTGGTGTACTTTTTGTTGGAGGCAAGCTGAGAGTGTGAGAGTAACCTGGTTTGAAGTCTGACATTTCTAAGCTTAGGGCTAGGGCTAGGCCTAGGGCAGGTGGACAGCAGGTCTGAGTTGCGGTTTGTGGTCCTCCTAATAGTGATGTGATTGGGTATCGTCACTTCATAGTTCCTCAAGGTGTTTGTGTATAGTGTGGCTTTAATTCTGTGGTCAATGTTTTTCGTAGGGCGCATGTTGATGCTGAATTGTAATTCGATCAGTGTGAGCCAGCGAGCAATTAATATGAGAGCAGGGGCTAGTAGAGGTAAGGTGGGTGAGATATGCATAGTACGTGAAAGATAAATACAGAGGTAGGATGCAGGCACTATGGTCAAGGAGGCTTGACTGGGATAAGGAGCAGGTTAGCGTAAGGAGCATAAACTGGGGTGAACAGGCTCGATTCGTTGGTGTGTGGATGGGTGTTAGAGAACTGAAGCAGTGAATATTGCAGAGCTAGTGCTGATGCAAAATAGATAGGCAGATCTAACATATGTTCACTAGAATTAATTTAGAAATAGGCTAGTTCGACATACGTCCACTTAGGCTAATGCAGGCAGAAATAGGCTGCTCTGACATAATTTTACTGGACTAGTGCAGGCAGGAATAGGCTAGTCTGATATGGGTGCACTTAGGCTGATGCCGGCAGAGGTAAGCTCGTAGGCTAGTCTAAGGGAAGTTCACTCATACAAGTGCAGTCCAGCGATAGGCTGATTCAGCATGAAATCACTTAGGTCAAAACAGGCAGGCATAGGCTAGTCCGACATAAATATTTACAAAGCTGATTCAATTGAAAATAGGCAAGTCCGCTATAGACGTGGCAAGGCTACAGGCTACTGCAGTCATATTAGGTTAGGTGAATACAAGTAAATACATAATTGTGGTTGCACACTCGTAAATTGGACAATGATCACTTTTAAGACTCACGCAGAGATTGCGGGCAGGTGTTTGAGCAGGCAGTATTAGTATTGTTACTAATCACATAAGATGGCAGAATGCAAGATGGAATGCATTCGTACAGTGTCTTAAGGCACGTGAGGTGCACTGGGCATTGATGCAGAGTTAAGCGTGCTCACTCGCGTGGTGTTTTTCGGGGTAGTTCGAACAGGATAATTTAGTTCAGAGTTGGTCATTGTGCCGCATGGGAAGCTCAGTTTAAGAGGATGTTGGCAGTGCAAAGTTTTGGTGCGCCCTCATGCAAACATGGGAAAACAAGGCCTTGTTCTGGCCTTTGTCGGGCCGGCTCCTTCAAGTTAAGTGTTAAAACGAGCCCACCAGCACCTGGACATTCAGTCTGCATGCTGCTAAACGTAGGTGGAAAAGTACTGACGGGGGATAGAAGCCAACCAATTGTAGATGACCGCGTAATTAAGGGTCCTATAGTTTGTGTAGCCAATGGAACGTTGTTTTTTTTTGTGACATTTATAGTGGTCATTTTAAGGGAAGGGCTTAGTTGCCCCACATGATGTTAAGCACCCTATCACTCTCCTTCATGGTTCTATATTGATATGGAATTTATACTTAGATATTCACTTAGAGCCAATCACTCTCTCCAATAGGTTTTGTAGTTTGCTACGTAGGATGACGTTGGTAATGACACAGGTCAGCACATCACTGATGACGATTTTGTATGATATAACCTCAGTTTTCACTAAAGATGAGTGAAGTAAGAGGATCTAGCGAGTGCTGATGTTCGTTGTACTCCCTGTTTTAGATCCTTGATATTAAAACAGATTCCCTTTTGCCAAACTACCTGAGTCGTTTTGATTATTGATGTATGAATAAAATCTGCTTCCCCATTCATCTCCAGGGTATTGCTACTCATCTTAAAGGGCTAGGCAACCCAGTTCACTTGGTAGCAGAGGATGTTTTATTAAAGAATCCATCGACCATCGACATATGTAAACTTTAGAGTCTCAGTAATATTGTACAACCTTTGCCATTCGGCTGACAGCACGTGAAGCTCCCCGTAGATAGTGGTTAGTGTAATATATATATCTATATATATAGGGAATGAGATACTGACTTGAGTGTGGCCGAGCAATATAATAAGGAATATCATGTGAGAGGCAAAGATAAAGAGGATACGCCCATACCTAAGTTTTAAAGAACGTTAGAAGACATTTGAACCCAGAGTCGCATAGTGGAACAACATAGAAAACGGATCTGATTAAAGGCAGATCTAGAGGGGCTAATTTACACTTGGTATAAAGTATTTTTAGAGGGAAAGATGAATTTTAAAGAGAAGATCGTAGGAGATTTATGTGACTGGTCAAGTTTGCCTGTTTGTTTTATGCGGTTTTGAAAAAATGATGACCTCATAGTTAAGAAAAAATGAACGATAAATAGAGAAGTGTGAAGTTGAAAAAGAAATCAAATTGTTTTTTAATTGTATTTGATGGTTGTTATTTTAGCAAAATTAAAGTAAAATTGTGATTGACGGGATTGGAGTTTGCGACGGTTGGTGCTGGCTCATATTGTGTTGTTTTCTTGAAACGTGTTTTTAAACCTGTGGTTAAAGCAAGCGAGTGTTAGCAAGCTTAGCGTAGACGAATCGAGAATGGAGGATGTTACTCCGTTAGTGCATCCCTGCAAACAATTGCCAAAGCATGCACCCAAATTTAGACAGTACAGTGCAGAATGGGTTAAAGGAACCACAGATAAAATGTTTATGCTGTTGCCGGAAGGAGGGTCATTATGGAAGGCAGTCTTGCAGCATATGACAACATATTTGCATGCAGCAAATACTGAGAAGAAGCTAGACAAGCGCATAGCAAGCTTAGAGCTCTGGAAAATGTACCAGGAGGAGCGAGATGAGACACCTACTTTAGATTGGATACTTAATGTATGCAAAGAGGGGGGTGAAGAGCCCACTGCTCCACCCGCCCCATCTGAAATAGAAGACGAGAGTAAGAAAGACAATGGGTATACCCATTAAGGGAACTTAAAGCAGTGACAGGGTATAGCAAGCCGGTGTTTGAGTGACCTACGCAAAGTAGTGATGAGGGTCCAGACAAAAATACTGAGAAAGATGTAATCTCTAAGATACCGAGGGACAAGGAGATACGCGATAAGGAGAGAAGCAATCGAGCAAGCACATCTCTAGATATAGGAAGAGAAATAAAGAGATGGAAAGGAGAAAGAGATAAAACTGATGAGATAGCGCTCTTACAGAATGAATGGATGGGAGGTCAGATTTAGCTTAAAATCGATGGTAAAGGCATCAAAGATGTAAGACAAAGACAAGATAAAAACGAGCAAAATAAAAAAGATAAAGAAAGAGAAGAACGATTGAAAGACAAAGGAGTGAAAAGGAAGGATAGACAAAGACGAGAGCAGTTATATCAAGAAGAGCAAGTGAAAAATCAAGAGAGAGCAGAAAAGCAAAGAAAACGAGATAACAGACAGAGAGCGATAGATGAGCAAGAGAGGCTAGAAAGAAAAAGAATAGAAGAGGAGGAACAGAAGTTAAGGGATAAGAGAATGCAAAGACAAAGGAATGAGGAGATACGCAGGGCAAACGAGAGAAGGGATATGAATAAAAAAGAGGAAGACAGAGTGAGAGACGAAGCGAGGAAACGTAGAGAATTTGACAATGTTATGGAATGTAAAAGAAGGCAGAGAACAAGCGATCTTGATTGCCTGAAAAAGGAAGTAAGAGATCCCAATCCACAAGTAGCATGGGAGGATATAGAGGAATTCTTTCCAGAATACGGGTGATTACCAGGCCCGTCTAGAGCAAATCTAGAAGACGGGTTTGACTCGATATGCATTGGGGAAGCGATCGATAAAGTATATCATAAAATGAGAGCTCAGAAGGAGTCAAAGAGAAGGACAAAAATGATTGACTTGAGAGCGCTCAGCTGTATGACACAGGGGAAGCCTCATGTAGTGCGAGACATAAGGTGCTGTCTTTAGATAGACTGACTCTAAATAGAGATGACGAAGAGAGAAGTTGCACGAGCTGGGCACAGAAAATGTCAGATGAAGACAGGGAAACCTTCCATCGGGACGAGAGAGATGATGTATGTGGTCCTGAGGGATGCTTTCCTATGGAAAAGGAAGTAAGATGGACGGATTTAAACGTGCCTGTACCTAAGGCGTTGAAGCCATTGACACAGTCAGATGGACCTGGGGGCAACTCCACAGTGAGAAGGGGGAGTCGCCACCTTATGTAAGGAGGTAAAGATCATTACCAGGTAGACGGCGATGCAAGAATATCGTCCCGGCAGTAGATAGACAAATGATGAGAAATGAGAACGAGTTTGGATTTTCACAGTTTCCGTTGCTAGAGGAGGAACGAGACCACAGTATATACCATGGCCTCAAATGGATAGAGATAATCTAAGGTGTAAACTCCCGGGTTTAACTTCTGGCGCTGGGAAATGGATACATGAATTAGAGAAAATGACGGGGGGAAATACATTGGCCATAGGGGACATTAAGGGTCTTTTTATCGCCATACTTGTTGAGAGAGCTGATGACGTATGGACAAGGGCAGGGTACCCTGGTGTGACTACAGTCAACACTACTCACGATGGAGCATGATTCAATAACTGTACGGCGGCAGTCTGGAAAGTGCTTAGAGTACTGTATCTGGACTTGTTCGATATGGGAGCTACAATGAATCCGTTGGTTTACATTCGAAATTTCCAGGAGGCTTGGGCCTTGGAAACACGATAATCTTGGGGAAAATCTATACTGGTATTTTATCATATATTATTCCAAGGGCTGCCAGAGCCATTACAGAGGCATCTCAAAAAATTAGTGGGTATAGAAGCTAAACCGTGGTCGGAGATTCAGCTGACCATTGCGCTTTACTGCAGACTTTTGCAGGAAAAGAATCGCAAAAAGGACAGTGCTTGCAAAGGCAAGGAGGAAAAGTTACTGCAGAAAAAATTATCCACGTACGCCATTGAAGGTGCGATGTTGACCTGCGTAGACTGATCGAATTCACAGCAGATAGGAAACATGCCACAGGTGAATAATCAAAGGCAGTTACTTCCTGGATTAGCTCGCACTGTACGAGCAGTGTATCCCTCTCCCTCCGCTCTGTGCGGCCACCAGCGGCTGAATTGCTTTTGCCGGCTCCGTGATGGCTGCAGCGTTACCAGCGGATTACAGCGGGACGGTGACATGTGATTCGCAGCTCCTGAATACTGCCTCGGAGCTGGGACGAATTGGTGAGTGGTGGAAGCGTTTATGCTTGGATCCGGAGCTGACATCTCGTTTCACCCGCCTTCACCATTGGCGGCTTGTGTATGAGAGGCTTGCTGTCCCCATTGTGCTCTATTCTGCGGAGAGCTCTGTACAATGCTGGGCACGTGTAGCCTTCCTAACACACTGGCCAGAATCTACCAGGAGCTCCTGCAGATTGTACTGTTACCACCCCTTTCTGAGGGCATGGACCTTCGAGTAGTTGCATGCTGGGGATCAAGTCCGATACCCATTCTACGTTTAATGAGGAATGAGAGAGATTCTGGATTTTATGCTATTAATGCCTGCTGGATGACGCTCGTCGCCTTTCATGGTGTACGTTCTTATCATATAGGTGAAGAAGATGCTTTCCGTTGATTGTTTTTGGTCGGCTAACACTTCTCCCCGACTGTTGAGTCTTGATTTTTTACTTGTCGGTGATCGGATGGCATGACTGTGTATTTTCTGATGCAGAGTTTCTTCGCTTTGAGCAGTTTCTCTTGAAATATCAAAGATTTTGACGCTGAAGAACTGTTGTCACCAGAATAATTTTCAATTGACATATCTGCTACCCGATATGACCATGTTGATGTGATGTTATGTGATTTGTCATTCAAATGGAAAACGCATTTTTCATTGCATTGGGCAGGGATATTTGTCACCTTTATTTATGTCTACATTGTTGTTTCATGCATGGCAATTTTTTAGGACATTTTTTCTTTCCAGCTGTGCTACTTGGTCTTCTGCTCAAGCTACATTTGGATACTGTTTTTTACATTTATTCACATGTTTCAAATGTTGCTATCTGGCAGATGTCGCTTCTGCATCCTACTAATGTTAAAGTTACATGGATTTTTGGCTTTGCTGTCTTTTCAGGTGTGCACATTTGGTGTTCATTTTAATGTTGGGATCTTGGGTGTTTGTGAGGTGGGAAGCATGCTGATCTTTTGATTCTGCTGGGTGAGATGGGTTACTGGCCATGACATATATGTGTGACTTAACTTGTGACTCATTGCAGGATTCAGTATGTAGAGATTACCTTGGATTTTGGGAGGGTTGACGGGGTATTGGGTTGGTCTCCTGTGCTTCTTCAGCTTTGGCATCCTTATTCTGTTGCAGGGGGTTTGGGATTGTTTCTTTTTTGTTTTTTTTGTGTTTTTAATTTTTGTTTTTTTTAGACCTCTTGAATTTTCTGTCATGTCTGCTGCCAGGGGCTCTCATTTTATGATTTCATCCTGGAATGTTAATGGGCTGAATAATCCTGTAAAAAGGCAGATGATTATGAACAGTTTAAGGGATATGCAGTGTGATGTTTATTTTTTACAGGAGACTCATCTTTTGTTGGAGGTCATTCGGGTGTTGCGTAAGAAATGGTTGTGTGATGGGTGATGTTGTTGTTTCATGTTATTCCTCTAAGAACAGGGGGGGTGGCAATTATTTTACGGAAAAGTTCTCCTGTTAAAATTCTGAAGACTAGCTGTGATCGAGAGGGGTGGACCGTAGCTGTTCTGGTGGAAATACAGGGTATCCAACATGTGCTATGTAATGTTTATGCTCCTTGGGTAGACAATGGCTCTTTTTTTGGGGAAGTGTCACAGAGGATACTTGATTTGAACTCAGCTAATATCGTTCTGGGTGGAGACTTCAATCTGGTTGATAATCCTTCCGTGGATAGCGCTGGACGTTCTGCTATACAGAGGAGGGATGGGCTTTTTTGCTCTTTTCGGACGCTGCTTGGGGATTTTGATCTGAAAGATTGTTGGAGGCTACAACACCCAGATTCCAAAGAATATACGTTCTATTCTGGAGCTCATAACACTTATTCAAGGATTGATATGTTTTTTACTGCTGGGGGTGCAACTACAAATCAGATTGAAGCAACAGATTTCGGAGGGAGCCATTAATTCTATTAAAGGCTTGGATGGGGTGGTCACTTTTGATCCATGCAAGATTAATGCTGTTTTCAAGGATTTGTACATGAACTTGTACGAGAACGAGGCTGGTATTACTGGTCGTGGCGACTGCTTCTTGGATAATTTGGATATTCCAAAAGTTTCTGATGATTATATGGCTGGTTTGAATCGGTCGGTTACTGTTGATGAAATTAAGATTGCTATTGCTAGTTTGAACTCTGGGAAAACACCGGGTCCTGATGGTCTGCCGGCCGAGTTCTACAAGATTCTTCCTGAAACAGCGTTGGGGCTTTTGAGGGATATGTATGTTGAGTCCAGGGAGATGGGAGTTCTTCCAGAGTCTACCAATCATGCTGCCATCTCAGTATTTCTTAAGAAAGGAAAGGATAGTGTCCTACCTTCCAGCTACCGACCGATAAGCTTAATGAATGCTGATAACAAGATTCTGGCTAAGGTACTCGCTTTACGCATTGATGATGTGATTCAAAGACTTGTTCACACAGATCAATCTGGTTTTATTAAACATTGTAGAACTTCTAGCAACATTCAGAATCTTTTGTTGACCATGTCTCAGGCTCAGAATCTGGATGATGATGTGGCTGTGTTTTCTTTGGAGGCCGAAAAGGCTTTTGATCGTATTAATTGGCAATATATGTTCACAGTATTGAGGGCAATGAATCTGGGTGATGAATATATTTCTTGGGTCTCCCTTTTGTATGCTCGCCCTACGGCAAATGTTAAGACGAATGATTTGTTATCTGGAACCTTTAATCTTTGGAGGGGCACTAGACAAGGGTGTCCGCTTTCACCCTTATTGTTTGTGCTGGCTATCGAACCACTTCCTATTGTTCTGCGGAACGACTTATACTTGAAAGGTGTGTCCTTCAATGGGATTGAGCAGAAAACCTGGTTTTATGCTGATGACCTTTTTTTGGTTTTGAGGGATTTGGACGTCTCTTTGCCATCTTTGATGAATATTCTGGACCTGTTCCATGTGGCGGCGGGATATGAAATAAACTGGTCGAAGTCTGAGGTTTTACCTATCACGAGGAGTTGTGCTAGACCATTGGTGACTGGATTTGGATTTCAGTGGTGCCTACACAAAATGAAATACTTGTCACGACTCGCAGGGATCACAACAGGTTTCCCAGTCCCCCCTCTATGGTGCGTAACCCCTCCCGATCTCATGCCCAGCTCCGGGATTTACCGGTATCCTCCTCATTTAGGTTGCCACCACATGGTCCCCAGCGTTTTGCAACCCGCCCGCTACGGCGCCCGCTTCAGTGGCGTCTCCCATGGAGATTGAGGGATCGACTCTGTGCAGCCACACTTCCGCATTCCAGGAATGCTTCATGTTCCCAAGACATGGCTGCTGGTCACGTGACCCGGAAGGTACGCACGCGTGCGGCAGCAGATCACGTGACCGGAGGCTGCGGGTCACATGTCCAGATGGGGAGCGAAGCGCCAGTATTTAAACGGCCGCGTCGGTGCAACCGGCGCTTCACAGCTGTTTAAATCCTTGGACACTGTTCGGCACTACGTACCTTGAATACCCGGATACCGACCTTGGACTGCTTCACGGAATTGCTTTTGGATCTCCTTGGCTTTATCTTTTGGAACTACCGTCACAAACCACGGACTGCTTTTGGACTTCGTCTTCTTTATCCCTGGCACTACGATCACTGGTCCTTGTTCTGGACTTTGACAACGGGTGGGCCCGTTCCATCTCAAGTACTTTTGACCTTCTGGCAATACTTCCCTGATAGGGAGGGTTCTGGAGAATCCCGGAAAAACCCCATAGGTATACCAGAGTACCTCACTGCTCCACTGGGTAAGACTGTTCCAACTTGTTATTGTATTGATGTGTTGGTGGTTGTTGGGCGCATAACTTAACCAGTGCTTTCTTTGCAGTGGTCCGGGGTTTCTGAGGGTCTGCGGTTCCGGAGGAAGAAGATCTCCCACCTGTGGCCTCAAAGGTTGCACAGGGAGTCTTTTTGCTCCTCCCTGTGCAGCACTTGTGGACAGAGGTCTCTCCTGACTACACGACAGTCAAGTCACAACAATACTTGGGGATTTGGCTGACTCCGGTTGTAACTGATATGGTGGAGGCGAATCTAGGGGAGGCCTGCCGTGAGCTGAAGTCATCCACACAGAGGTGGTCGGTTTTACATTTGTCATTATGGGGCAAGGTGAACGCTCTGAATATGGTTGCAGCTCTCAAAATCAACTATGTTTTGAGCATGCTCCCTTTGAAGATCAGTGCTTGTTATTGGAGAATAATTGATGTAACTTTACAAACCTTCCTTTGGGACGGGAAGCCTCCTGTGCTTAAATTGTGGAAGCTACAGCTCCCTGTTACAGCTCCCTGTTCTTGGGGTCCCCAATTTTAGGGCATATCATCTTGCTATCTCATGCCAGTTTTTGCTTCCTTTTCTGGATGTTTCTCCGGGTGCTTGGGCTGTGGCGGAAGCGAGTACTTTGGGTCCTCTTGGCCCACAAGCGACGCTCACGACTGTTAGCAAACGTGGCAGGAAACTTCCTTTGACCGAATTTTTGCGGGATGTGTGGAGGGGCTTCCATGAAATGTGTGGTTCAACTGCTCTGACATCACCTTCGGCCTCGATTTGGTTTAATAAAGCCATCATAGAGGCTGTCAAGCCTATTTTTTGGCCGGAATGGTTTATTGGTGGAGGTCACTGGATTAAGGATATATACAGAGGTGGAAAATTGATTGATTTTGATGTGTTATGTGCTGATTTCAATATTGAAAATGTGTCCATTGCAGACTATAGGAAATTGAAGAGATGCATTGGTGAGATTGAGGTTTTGGAACATATGGTGGTGGGCTGTCAGTCTGTTGAGAGCAAAATATATCGCCAGATTGTTGCGAGCTACAAGGATAATACTGGCTTGATGGATAAGTGGAGTAGACGATTGGGTTCTGAGATTACCGCTGATATGTGGACTGAGATGTGTGCGAATGTGCGGCTTTGTTCAGTTAATTTGTGTGAACGCTCTAGGCAAATTAAAATTCTAAACAGAGTGTTTTGGTGTCCGGAGAGGCTCAAGAACAGGGGCATGTCTGATTCAGATGTGTGTTGGTGTTGTGGTTTGGAAGTTGGCGCTCTTGAGCATATGCTTTGGGATTGTGTCAGGGTCAGGGGCTTCTGGCAGGAGGTTTTCACTATATATTTACGGGTGCTGGATTGCGGCATTGATTTGGATTTTAAGATGATGGTTTTGGGCTGTGGTGCCTTGCCTGATGATCTTTTTATGCCTGAGAAATAATTTCTGCTCAGGGGAGCTTCAGTGTCCAAGAAAATTATTTTGAGGGGGTGGAAATCCTGGATCCCATCTGCAGTGAAGAATTGGATTGATGAGATGATTTCTTTGGCGGCTATTGAAAAGGTGATGTACATGCAGTTGGGGAAATTGCGAATACATGCTAAGGTGTGGGATGTATGCTTAACTATGTATTAGCAAGAGGAATATATATATATTTTCTCTTTTCTCTCTCTTCAAATGCTGTTTTTATTGATGTTCTTCATTCACACTATGGTGTATTTGTTTCATCATTGATGTATTCTTGTTTTGGTAAACTGTAAATAAAGAAATTAAAAAAAAGGCAGTTTGATCAAAACAATAGTGGATATGCTCCACGAGGAAGAGGAAGGGGTTGGGAAGGTAACCAAGGGAATTATTGGCAGAATAATCAGGGAAACTTTCAGAATAACCAAGGGTGGACGTCAGTATAGGAGGCAAATGTTTTCTGTTTTTAGTAGACACGGGTGCAACGCGCTCATGTATGCGAGAGGGAAAGTTTTCAATGTCTGGCAATGCCATGAATACTCAGGGGTTCACAGGAGCCACAAGCAGAGTTACTTTCACTGAAGAATTACCAGTTTCTATAGGAGAATGTGCCATGAAGGTGCCACTGCTATATTCGAGGCAAACACCTGTCAATATATTGGGTTGAGATTTAATGACTAAGTTGAATATGACAATCTCGTTCACTGATGAAGGTATAGTGCGTTCAACACCAGGAATGCATTACTTAAACGTGTGCGAAATGATTATGGCATTCGCAGGACAACTAGCTATGAGAGCAATTTCTTTAGAACCAGAGGTTTTCCAGTATGGAGAACGCATTCTGTTGTCATGGCTACCAGGCCTAGCAGGCAGAACAATGAGAACTCCAGATGAATTTTTGTTTAGACCAAGAATACCTATGCTCGAAGAAAAGGGACACGTTTTTCCCTTAGAGATACAAGCAACCATAGTGTGACGGGAAATGGTTTTGCTTGATGGACACGATGATGAAGGAAAACAATGGCGCGCAGTAATCGTGTTCGAGGAAGGTTACAGATTGACTGATGTCACTGATGAAGATCTGTTTGGAGATCATCCATCTGATGACAAAATTATATTTGAGATGTGCATCATTTACTGGGTAAGAGTAATTAAAAGAGAAGTTCCTCAGAAAATGATGATAGCACAAAAACGTTCCGAGTATTTTGATGAAGACATGGAGAAAGTGCCAGTTTCATTATGGACCACTGGCCCCTATGATGTAGGCCTATTAAAGGGGGTTGGAGAATTAACGATTAAATTGAACCCAGGAGCAATTTTACCTTGAGCACAACAATATCCTATGTCTTGAGAGGCAGATGAAGGTATTTTTAAGACTATTTCCGCCATGATGGATCAGGGCATCTTAGTGACGTCAGAATCACTATGTAATATGTCAGTGTGCCCTGTGAAAAAAAATAAGGGGGGTAGTGGCGTCTAGTGCAGGACCTTCGCCCAATAAACCAGATTGTAGAGGCCGAGTTCCCTCTAGTTCCTAACCCGTCTACAAGACTATGTAATATACCTGTTGAAGCACGATTTTTCATGGTGATTGACTTGAAAAATGCATTTTTCTCAATCTCATTGCACAACACTGGCAGGATCTCACATTGTTTACGTCCAGACAAACTCGCCTGAAAAACACTTGTTTACCACAGGGGTATTGTGAGTCTCCATCGATTTTCAATAGAGTTCTTCAGATGGACTTAGGGCCTCATTACAACCCTGGCGTTAAGGGGTTAACGGCGCCGTAAAAGGCTGCTGCGCCGTTAAACCCTTAATGCCAGATTCACACTTTAACGCCTGCTTTTTGCAGGCTTTAAAGTCCAACCCGCTAAGGGACCTTCGTGCTAATTACGGCACCGTAATTTACGGTGCCGTAATTAGCGCCTTCCCCATTCCTATTGAGCCCTATGGGCCAAAAATGGGAATGGGGAAGGGGCCATGGTGAATGGGGATTTACCGCCCCGCCAACCTTGGAATGGGGCGGTAAATCCGCCATCCACCATGGCGGAATCCGGCATGGACAATGGTGCTAGCAGCACCATGGTCCAACGCCAGGGTTGTAATGAGGCCCTTAAGCAATATTGCTTTAGAAAGCGCTGTGTTGCAATGCTTAGATGACATTTTAGTTTGCAGCACCTCAGAGGATGCTGCAACGATTCTATCCAGCTGATGATTATACTAGATGACAAAGGATATAAAGTTGACAAAGAAAAGTTACAATATTGTCAACCAAAGGTGTTATATATTGGCCAATTGATTTCACATGAGCGAAAGAAAATTACTCCTGAGAGAGGTGAGGCTATTTTAAAAACAGACAAGCCACACACGATAAAACACATGCAGAGGTTTTTGGGATTATGTAACTATGTCAGAGCATGGGTCTCTGACTACAGCTCATATATAAGGCCTTTATTGCAGGCTCTAAAGAAAGCATAGGCAACGCAAGAAAGAATAGTGTGGACTGAGGAGATGGAAGAAGGGTTTGACGAATTGAAAAAAGCAATTTGCATGGCTCCAGTTTTAGGGATTCCTAATTATGCTGAGGAATACCTTTTGTTTTCGCATACAGATGGCACTGTTATGACAGCAGTGCTCACGCAGAGAACCACGTTGAAGTACAAGCCCCTTGCATATTACAGTGGAATCTTATACCCAGTGATGAGAGGTCATTTTCCCTGCGAATAAAGTTTAGCAGCCGCCGTGTTCACCATAGAGAAATCTGCAAGCATAGTGATGGGATGATCCATGATGCTATTTGTTGAGCACGCACTATTTGCAATTCTAGAAAAACCAAAAGGCACGTTGACTTCTCAAAGGGCTTCTACCTATGAGGTAGTCATAACAAAACCCATCGATCAAAAAAGTTTGATGTAAAATAGTGAATCCTGCCATGTTTGTAGCTGAGCCAGTGACAGAAGGAGAACCTATACACGATTGCGCAAACTATGAAGAGTTCTATGATGAACTCCCTAGAATAAAAGAGAATGCGTTAGCAGGAGGAGAGATTGTTTTTATTGACGGTTATTCAAGGATTGATCAAAATGATGGACAGAGGTATACAGGTGCCGCTGTGGTAAAGCACACGGCAAATGGGGAATTTCGGGTGCTTATTAGTACTCGATTACCGTCTCAATATTCAGCACAGGCTGCAGAATTATTGGCTTTGATACTTGCGATCGAGAATCACGCAGACCAGGAAGTAAGAGTGTACAGTGACTCTGCCTATGTGACGTCAACAGTGTATGCAGGGTTAGCACGTTTTAAAAGGAGGGGCTACCTCTGAGCGGACAGCATGCCAGTGCAGCACGCCGCCTTATTGGATAGGCTTATTAAAGCACTACAACTCCCAGTAGGCATAGCAGTCTTTAAATGTGCAGCCCATACTAAAGGGACAGATTTGATCTCACGTGGAAATCAAGCAGCAGAGGACGAGGCCAAGTGCATAGCAATTACAGATAAAGAGATGATGAATGTTGAAACTCCTAATGTCAATGAAATAATTATTGTTATGATGACTGTATCTGAAGGATACAACCACTTGTCAAAACGCCGTTAATAGAGGTCCAGTGGGAAGCACCTCCAGAGGAAAAGAATTTGTGGACGTGAAGAGGGTGTTCTTTAAACCCCTCTGAAGCATTGTGGCGACAGGACATCACTGGTAAACTGGTGATTCCTATAACCATGTTATGTTGTGATGTTATGTTATAACATTTATTAAGCACACCTGGTACCCATGGGTTGATGGGCGCTGACTGACACACAAAAAACATATAATGAGAAGAAGGATTAGACAATGCTTGGGATGATAATAGGCAGAGGCATGTGTGGCTATGAAGACTCTCTAGGCGAAGAGCAGGGTCTTCAGCTGCTTCTTGAACAGTTCTGTCGACGCTAACATTCTTAGCGTGGGCGGGAGGGTATTCCAAGCGAGTGGAGCTACTGCTTCAAATGACCCCTGTCTTGCTTTATTGGAATTACTATGTGGAACTTTAAGAATATTGGTATTATCTGATCTCAATGTCCTTGCGTTATCTTTCAGGGCAATGGCTTCCTTCAGATAGGATGGCATTTGACCCATGATACATTTGTGAGTAATGAGAAGAAGCCTAAACAAGACTCTTGCCCTGATCAGAAGCCAGTGGAGGCTCCTTCTGGCTTCAGATACATGATCTCTTTTACTTAGGCACTTAACTACTCTCACCGCCCCATTCTGGATCACTTGAAGGCGTTGGATCTCTGCCTGCGGGATGCCCACCAGTAGGCTACACCCACAATCCAATTTGGATCCAATAATAGCCCTTGCCAGGGTTTCTGTATTTTTTTCAGAGATAAGAGGGTGTAGGGCGGAAGAGTTTAATGGAATATGAGGCTGAGGAAATAAGACTATTCACCTGGGCCTTCATATTCATATGTTTGTCTAGGTATACACCTAGAATCTTAACCTTATTGAAGACTTTGATGACACAATTATCCAATTGAAAATTTTGTAGTTATCCCCCAGTTTATCGAATTTGCTGGAAGAGCCCACCAGAAGAAATTCAGTTTTGGCACTATTTAGTGCCAGCCCATTAGAGACCATACAATTGGAATTTAGATAGATTTTATTGATGAAAGCTTCGTCTTTTTGATGTAGTCCTGAAATAGGTAGAACACATTGCGTATTATCCGCATAATTAGCAAATATGATCCCCTCCTCTTCCAACATCTGGAAGAAGGGGATCATGAAGATGTTATGAAAACATGGTGATACGCAAGCTCCCTGTGGAACCCCATACAATAAAAGCATAGGATCGGCTTCTGCCGACTCACTAGCCACTCTGATTTCTCTGTCTTTCAAGAAAGAAGATGTCCATTGGACAAGATGGAATGGTCCACCAGGTCAAAAGCTGCGGAGAGATCTAAAATCATCAAGAGGGCAACCTGGCCCTTATCCATGCTTTGAATGAGGTGAGATTTGAGGGCAGAAGAGCCGTCTCAGTTCCATGATTGGTGCGAAAGCCAGATTGGTATTTCTGCAGGATTTGATTTTGTTCCAAAAATACAGATATTTGATTATACGCGACTCGATCTAAGATTTTTAAAAGAAAGGCAGCATTTGTAATCGGTCTGTAGTTGGAAGCTGTTAGTGGGCACAGATTATGCTTTTTCAAGAGAGGCGTGATCCACGCATTTTTTAGATTGTCTGGCACTAGATTTGATTGAGAGGAAGCATTGACAAATTTAGTGAGTCCGGAATTAAAATGGGTAAACATTCTTTGATTATGATGGAGGAACAAGGGTCTCCTTTGCAGCTTCTGCTATACAGGTAGATCTTTATCCTTGTCTGTCTGGCAATGTATTTATTTATTTTATTTATTTATTACATTTGTTACACGCCCAGACCCTGGGGTATCATGGCGTGATTACAGACATCTTTAATAGTTGGTCTTACAAAAAGGAAGGCTTGTAGAAGGAAACAAAATACAGGTCATACAGGTTAGGTACAATCAAGGTTGCAGATTTGACAACTGATCATTTTTCTAGAACAGGAGAGAGATGGGTATTAGTATTGGTTGAATAACCAGGTTTTCAGTTGCTTTTTGAAGCTGGGGAATGAGCTTTCTTTTTTGATGTGGATGGGGAGAGAGTTCCAGTGTTTGGGTGCTAGTACACGGAAACTGCTTCCCCCTGCTCTGGTTTTATTGTAGGCAGGAGCCACTAGGAAGTGATTGTCATTAGAACGTAATGTTCTGATGCTTTCTTTTTTCTGTACTACATTATTCAGATAGATGGGTGCTTTACTTATCTACCTACCTACCTACCTTTAATGTACTTTGTCTTCATGTCCTGTTATGTTCATGGGAAAGTTTTTTTTATCTCTATTGTTTCTTTGATTTTTTCTAGTTTCATGGATGTGGCTAATTGAATTTCAGTGCACCATGCTTTATTTTTGACAATCGAATCTTGTGTGGGTCCTTGGGTATATGTTTGTTCTTTTAGGATTTTAAAAAGCTCCTTACTATCTGATTTAGCATTGATGATTCTGTCATTCAATGCCTCTTTTTTTGCTATTACTTTTTTTAAAGTCTGCTGCCAAAGTTTTATATATTTCTAAATTGCTTGGCGATTTGTCATTTCTCCATGCATGAAGAATTTCTCCTTATTAAGGGTGGCGCTGGAACAGCTACACTACCTCCCGCCTCTGACTAGGGAGAATCTCTCTGCAACTATTGCTGAGGAATGGTTCATGCCAAATTTAGCAGAACATGTTACATTCTTTGTAGTGAACTGTATTGTGTGTCAACAATTCACGGCTGGGCATACACTGCACGCAGTTATGGGAGTCATTCCAAGACCTAATGGCCCTTTCGGCACTTGCATATCGACTATGTCGACAAGATACAAGTATGTAATGGATATAGATACCTCATTGTAGTGGTGTGTCCTTTCTCGAGATGAATAGAGGCAGGTCCATGTACACAACCAGATTCCACTTGTGCAGCTAAATTTCTAATGCTGGAAGTATTTTCTAGATGGGGAGTACGTGAAGTTATGAGGTCAGATAATGGCCCACATTTTGTAAATCAGACTTTGAACAGATCAGCCTGTTGCTTGGTATAAAGCACAAGCTTCGTTCGGCTTATCATCCGCAAGGAAATGGGATCTGCGAAAGGCTGAACAGCCTGCTAAAAGAAACAATAGCCAAGTTGAAGCTTACCTTGAAGAAAGGGTGGTTGCATTGCCTACCACTGGCATTATAAGCTTTAAGGAACCAACCGGGTTCTGACCACCATCTCACACCCCACGAAATAGTGACGGGGGGGCGAATGAGAACACCCCTAATGCCTTCATCCAGAGTTAGAAGTGATTCTCAGCCAACTCTAGAACTGTTAGCAATGGAATTGCATGATTATTTGAAATGTATAACTTCCAGTATTTCTGTCATTTCAGGACAGCTGCAGCGACACAGGTGTAGGGCAAGTACAGAGCACAGAGGAGATGCTTCGACAGACCAATCTCAGAAACTTTGTGTTCCCTAAGTATTCCCTAGAGATGTGGTTCTGTGGGACGAACCCAGTTTTAACTGTCCGTTCATTGTGGAAGATGTCACGCCGTCTGCTGTCAAATTGCAGGGCAGGCGTGCTTGGATCTTTCTTGGGGCCATTAAAATCTTTGTTAGAGAAACTCCTCTGCCCGCACCCCTTCACAAAGTACAAGAATCGGGGAAGAACCACAGCACGTGCAGACAAGATCGATGATGAGAAAGTAGGGCGCAGAAGCTGATATGTAGAAAGGCAAATAATTAATTGGACTGTGGCTTGGTTCGGGAAACTTCTTTTAAGCCATTTATGAAAGGGTGAAGGAAAGTAAATTCGAACACTCTGTGCATATCAGTTGCAGGGTTAAGGGAAGATCTGTATTTGTGAAGCCACAGTAGCTTATTGACTTTGGACTGAAGCATGCTTAAGCCTTGATAAGAAGAGGATTATGCCAGATTCTGATCGTGGATACAGCAATTGGAAAAGGGCACAATACCCAGATTCGTTTGACACTGAGTTCCTGTTTGGATCAACCTATGGTGTCACTCAGTGATGACCTTTCTAGGCACGTTCTTACTTATTTTGACTTGGTGTTGCGCTCTTTCCCTTCATTGGTGGGGAGAACTACTTGCATACCAGCTTTCTTGCGAGATCCTAAGAATGGCCCAATTATAAGACGATTGCTCATAGTCATCATTGAACAATTCTTGCAACTACCTGAGTACAGCGAGGTGAGCACAAATACCCCTATCAACTGATGCAGCTCATAGACTAGTCAGTGTGGTGTTTTTTCATCTGAATGAGGAGTACCCGCATCTTGTTGGAAGGCACACTGATGCACTCACCTTTCTAAGGGATCTGAGAAACACTGCAAATCTGAATGTGATCTTGGAAGGCATTATTATCCAAGTGAGCATTTATTCTGAGCGAAACCACATATCAGTGTACAGATTTTCCTTCAAGGGACAGATCGAAAGGTTACTGATGAAAAAAGAACTCTCAATTCATGCTGAAAGAAATTTGACATGTCGTCTGGGCTGAAGCAGATTCGAGGCATAGATTGGGAGATAATCTATGTCATTGAGGTTGTTTAGACTTACTGAGGTCGTTTTTCTTCATACTAAAGAGGCATCTACAGTTCGGCTGGTGAAAGACTGATTCCAGAAACACAGAAAAAGTTGTTTTTGTGATTCAGCAAGCAGACAACTGATTGAGAACGAGTTGTTGAGTCAAGACAGCAGCTTCCAGAAGTCGTTCACAATGATGATGTATTAAAGCTTGTTTTTTTCCTTCCTTAGGTAATCAAGATGGGGAATCTAACCAGCAAAATAATATTACCACATGAAGAGAGACGCTCACGTTGTCCAAGAAGGAAATGTTGTAGGTTAACTTACCACTGTATCATTTATACTTGCATTGTGTTCATAATTGTGCTGCTTTCATTGACTGTACGAACAGCGTTCCATATTGGTGCAAATGGAGCTCAGACTCCGGTGCATGTTCCTGAGCAGAAGGAAAATGTACGCGTGGCATCTACTAGGCAGCCTAGACCCTATGTAGTCATTCCTGTTCCAAAGAAAGATGGCAAATTGTCTGAACTTGCGATGGATGTCATTCACAATCGTTCACAAGCAAAGAGTGTCTCAGAACTTATTTTTGGACACCAAAGACATGCTTGGCAAGACAGGCATGACAAGGGGTTGTTAAAGGGTGAGCCTACACAAGTAACACATGTAAAAACACCTGCTCCAGTGACAATTGACCCAAAAGCAGTTTTGAAAAGAAGATCCCAGATGGAGATTATGCGAGACATTTTCATGCCTACATGGGCTGCTGAGCAGATGAGACGTTCTGAACTTTCTCTAACTCAAGGAGCACATGAAGGTGAAGCCTGTTTGAGGATAGATATTCCTGTGATTAATCCAGTCAGAAGAAGCTATGTTGGTACACTTCATGATATGATTATGGAAGCTCACATGAAAAGACCACAGGAAGATAATTATGAATTAAATGATTACCTGTACAGCGCGGTACACTTGGGAAATAACATATGGTATGGACACATGAAAAAAGTTGGGAGAAGAACTTCAAAGGCGGAATGCTTTGCATGAGCACTCTTGTCATACAGCAGAAGGGGGAAGTTGAAAATCTTCATAGCTGTTGAAATAGATGTCCAAACAGCACATTGTCTTTCATACGTAGCACTTTGCAAAACCAGGCCGGTTCATGGGTCACTCTCAAATGGGCAACTGAATGGACAGATCAAGATGGAGATGATTATATTGAAGTGATAGAGCGCCCCATCACAAGTTCAGCGGTATTCCGGCAGATTTCCTGCTGAGCGCCATTTGCGCTTCTGCTACGCTCCCTGGCGGAAAGCCCGCCAGATCACGAGTACACATGCACTCGCACAGGGACATGGCGTTAATGCAAATAGCGTCTGGTGTAGAAATTGGACAGTAACCTGTAAATCCATCGCATTATGAGCTACCGTCGAGCTGCGGCGCTAATAGCGTGCGCTATTAGCGCATGTTATTAGCGTGCGGGAAACGCATCACCGCTGGAACCGGAAATAAAGTGGCAGCCATTTTGGAAATCACAATCTGCCAAATATCACAGCCCCTGCAAGCCATCCACCCCTGTGAAGACTGAAAAATGTCTCCGGAGCGCACCGGGGGAAAGTCAGATCTGGACAGGATCAGGAAACCTAAATTCAATGACCAGGAGCTGGCCATACTTGTGGACGAGGCAGTGACCCACCAGGAAGAGCTACACGGTGCACTGCAGTGCAAGACAAGTGGGCAGCGTCGAGCGCAGATCTGGCAGGAAATCAGCCAGAGGGTGTCTGCAGTGGGGTGCATGCTCCGGGATGGGGAGGACTGCCACAAGTGCCTAAATGACTTGCGGATCTGAGTACGTGGCCTACTCTCCCAGCACAGGAGTGCAAGCATGGGGAATAGAGGAGGGCCTTCCCCACCACCACCCGAGCTCACACCCTGGGAGGAAAAGATGACGACGCTCATCGATATGGGCACCATAGAGGGAGTCTGAGGAGCGGAGGCTGGCACCGGTACCCAGCAGGCTGCAGGTGAGCCCCCCCTAAAAATGCATGAACCTGTAAGGGAGAACACATGCAGACCCTGAGTGAATGAATGTGCATGCAAGGTGCGTGAGGCACTGCAGACACCCATAACTGACCCCTTGTACTACCGTACCATAGCGCCCCCTAGACTCCCCTGTAGGTGCACTGCACCAATACAAGGGCCAGGGGACAGACATCCATGGCACAGTTATGTGATGTGTGAGTGTGCATGAAAAAGTCCCCAGCAACATGGGCACCGTGCATCCCCAGCAGGCATCTGAAGATGTCACGCAAACATATCCGTGCAGTGTCCCTCCACAGTGACAGGTTCTACTAATCACAACATGGGGAGTGAACAAAATGCAATTGCAATTCATGATTGATACTCTGTACAAACCCACTTGAAGGTATGATATGCATGTTACTTATCTAGGCTGCCCTGAACTCAGACCACACCCTATGTACCCCACAGGGACACAGTGATCACCACAGGCCGACGATGACGGTGAGGAGTCTACAACATCACAGCGGCCGAGGCAGCGCGCTTCTACCAGCACCACCACCCCGCAAAAGGGCAGGCTGGAAACAACACGACACCGGACCCATCCCACGTCACCCCACCGTAGCCCAACCAGATGGGTGCAGCACCCACAAGGCCACGGGGGGACAGCGCCTCATTCACCACAAGCCGCCATGCAAACACTGGATGTTGAGGGAGCCACCAGTGGGTCTGAGCCTGATGAGGGACAGACAGCAACAGCTGCATGACAACCTGAACTGTTGACCTCTCCCAGCCGCAGTGACACACAAGGAATGGCCACACCTCAGAGAAGCCTAGAGCCAGTTGCAAAGGACGCACATACCCCACGTGTGCGTGTGCGTCGTGTCTGCACACCAGAGCCAGACGTGGATACACCGTCCTATGGTACCCCAGAGGATAGGCACTCAGACCGCAGCAGCCCCATCCAAGGTGGCAACATGACCCCCTTCAGCCCCCCTTACAGGCAGCGCTTAGCTGTCAGCCCGGTCCCCGTCACACCCGAAGTACACTCATCACAGGAGCTGCTGTGATTGGGCGTCTGGATGTTATTGAGGCCAAACAGACGAAAATTGAGTCCATGGCCACAGTGCACAGCCACCACATCAAGGCCATCAGCCGTGCCATACGGGACGCCACTAAGTCCATGGCCCGAGACAGCGTGCGGACCCGGAAAGTGGTGGAGGGATGCACCGCGGCCCTGAAAGGGTACGGGAGTTTTGCGAGGGACTATCTGTGCATGCATAGCAGACAAGGGAATCAAACAATCTTCTCCGCCAGCAGCTGCAGGTCATCGGAGCCATCCCATTGACCTCTACTATGCCCACGGAGGGGTCCCTGGAGCCTTCACCTAGCCACTGTTCAATGCGCGACCTGAGAGCCCAGTCACCAGAGGGGCCCGGACTTGGAAAGCGCCCGCGACCATCATAGATGGACATGGCACAGTTTTTGCGGGCCCTGAGAACATGCACCTACCTGCACTGTTTTGGGGAGTTCACTGGGGGGAGGAGGGGTTGTGTTCTGGGGCGTTCACTGGGGAGGAAGGGGGATTGTGTGCTGGGGAGTTCACTGGGGGGCGGGGGGATTGTGTGCTGGGGAGTTCACTGGGGGGAGGGGGGATTGTGTGCTGGGGAGTTCATTGGGAGGGAGGGAGGATTGTGTGCTGGTGATTTCACTGGAAGGGAGGGGGGATTGTGAGCTGGGGAGTTCACTGGGGGTAGGGGGGATTGTGTGCTGGGGACTTCACTGGGGGGAGGGGGGATTGTGTGCTGGGGAGTTTACTGGGGGAGGGTGGATTGTGTGCTGGGGAGTTCATTGGGGGGCAGGGGGGATTGTGTGCTGGGGAGTTCACTGGGGGAGGGGGATTGTGTGCTGGGGAGTTCACTGGGGGGAAGGGGGATTGTGTGCTGGGGAGTTCACTGGGGGGAGGGGGGATTGTGTGCTGGGGAGTTCACTGGGGGGAGGGGGGATTGTGTGCTGGGGAGTTCACTGGGAGGGAGGGGGGATTGTGTGCTGGTGATTTCACTGGAAGGGAGGGGGGATTGTGTGCTGGGGAGTTCACTGGGGGTAGGGGGGATTGTGTGCTGGGGACTTCACTGGGGGAAGGGGGGATTGTGTGCTGGGGAGTTTACTGGGGGAGGGTGGATTGTGTGCTGGGAAGTTCATTGGGGGGCAGGGGGGATTGTGTGCTGGGGAGTTTACTGGGGGAGGGGGGATTGTGTGCTGGGGAGTTCACTGGGGGTAGGGGGGATTGTGTGCTGGGGACTTCACTGGGGGAAGGGGGGATTGTGTGCTGGGGAGTTTACTGGGGGAGGGTGGATTGTGTGCTGGGGAGTTCATTGGGGGGCAGGGGGGATTGTGTGCTGGGGAGTTCACTGGGGGAGGGGGATTGTGTGCTGGGGAGTTCACTGGGGGGAAGGGGGTTGTGTGCTGGGTAGTTCATTGGGGGGCAAGGTGGATTGTGTGCTGGGGAGTTCACTGGGGGAGGGGGATTGTGTGCTGGGGAGTTCATTGGGGGGCAGGGGGGATTGTGTGCTGGGTAGTTCACTGGTGGGGAGGAGAGATTGTCAAACATTTAATACATCATGTTCAAAATTCATACAAAGCATGGACATTCATGATTGTGATCATGTGCTCTTTAATGTACAAGTGATATGTGTTACATGTATCCATCAACCATATCTGAGACAATTATCAATCAAGCCCTGTCTGGCCAACATCCCCTCCCCTACCCCATCCTTGTGTACACGTGCACCAGCTTCGGGTACATCTTCATCTTGACTTCCATCCCCAGGTGGCTGCACACAGCATCGGGGGGCAGTGGCACATTCCTGCAACAGCAAATATTGTGCAGCATGGCACATGTTAGAACGAGTTTGCAGTTTTTTCAAGGTGCATATGTCAATGCCCCTCTCGTACGGTATAGGCACCAATAGCGTGCCTTCAGCAGTCCAAATGCCTTCTCAACGCAGATATGTGTACGTCCATGGGCAATGTTGTATGCCCGCTCAGCTTGAGTATTGGATGACGCACAGGGGTCATGACCCATGTGTACGGGGGACATCATGAATCACCTGCAGGGGAGGAATACAGGTATGTGGTAAGGCTGGTTCAGTGGTTGTACAAGGCTCAGTAATCAGTGACATTGGCAGCAGAATTAAGTTTGTGTTGATGAGGTCATTCTATCTCATTGCTATGTTGCCATGCTCACTGCGTCTTACAGGACATGCATGGTCTGAGGTCGACATGCAGGTGTGTTTCGATGTATGTGTGAGTCTTCATGTGTGTCACACTCATGTGGTACATGTGCACTACTTGTCATATGGTCACTTCCATTGTGGTGTGTTCTGTGCAAGGGGCAGCATCGGATCGATGGACTACTTACTGCTAGCACCACACCTGTGTCTAGATGTATCAGGTCTGTCCCTTGTCGCTGGATGAGGGGACCCTTGTATCTGCATGTGCATGCAACATGTTGTTTGGCCATGTGTCATTGGCATTCCCTTTGGGTGGTGTTGTGTTTGCCGATTGTCTCTATTATGTACACTTATCCAGGCATGTGATTGGCCAATTAGGACTCATTGATTCAGAGATGTACATTGTCGTGGATCGAGCAACTTGTGTGTTGTGTTGTTGTGGATGTGCCTACTTTCGTGCACTATTGCCATGACTGTCGGGTGGCCAGGGTGGGATGTGTATAGTGTGTCAGGGTGGGGAGCAACACATACAGACTGGCTGTGTTCGAATGTGTTCCACATGTCCATGGGTTCTCGTGCAAGGGACATGCATGGAAAAGTTGCAGTGCTAGTGCTGCCTGTGTCTTCTGCTGGCATGCATGGATTTCACTGTGTGTCTCCATCCCCCATCAGATGTCATTTGACATGCATTTCGGACTTCATTTGTACTCACCGAGCATCCATGTGTTGAGGCCTCGGTGCCTTTACATGTACGCTGGCAGGGTACTGTTGCGCAAGATCATGGAGTCGTGGGTGTATCCTGGATAGCAGGCACAGCAGTGGCTGAGGGTTAGGTCAGGTTTACATGTCATCTGCACATTCATGGAATGGTAATTCTTACGGTTTCTGTACGCCGCATCATGTACCCTGGGTGCTACTAGTGCTACATGTGTGCAGTCCACGGCTACTATGACGTTCATGACTTGTCCAATGGCATGGCACTGGCCCATCAGCTGGTTCACCTGTGCATGTGTGGCTGCGATAATGTGCTCACTGACATGGAGCAGCAGTGCATCCAGCACCTGTCCCAGCACGGCACTGAAGGTGGACTGGGCCATGGCATGCATCATGGCAACGGTGTGTTGGTAGCTGCCAGTCCCAAGCTATTGTAGCACGGACACAAGCTTCACGAGCGGGGGCACTGCAGTGCTGATAGCCATACGGCTGCCTATGTCAGCCTGGATTGTGTCCAGCAACTGTGTAATGGTTGCCCTGTCCAGCCTATACTCGGTCACCAACTGCCCATCAGTCACGGGCCCGGGTGTTGGCTTGACCCTGGGGATGGCTGTCCTCCTTGCTGGTGATACTCTCCTCCTCCTTCTCCTCATCCCCACCACACCCTGTGCTCCCAGGGCCATGGCCTGGTTGGCTGGCCTCTGTAGCTCCAGACGCAGCAGGTAGATGTACACGTCAAGGCTTCCGGCTCCGAATGGCAGCATAGTGTTTGGAAGTGTGTTTTGTGCATGGGTGGGTCCTTTGTAGGCCTCTGATTGGCATTGGTTTCACCTGGGCACTTATTGCAGTCTCCTGTGTTCTTTTACCTCCAGCATTTGGCTAGGGGTATTATCGGCAGATTTTTCGCCGGTTTTCTGGCGCTAAATCCGCCTAAGCCAGACTTATGATGGCTCTCTAATAGCGTGAATGGGTGCCGGCGCTATTACAGCCGGCGCCATTACAGCCGGCTGTAATTGTGCCGGTTTGTGCTACAGCCGGCTGTAATTGTGCCGGTTTGATTTGTACTCGTGATCCGGCGGAGTGGTATTGGCGGCGCTAACACCATTACCGCCAGATTTAAGGGTTACCGCCAAACTCGTGATGAGGCCCAAAGACAAGAAACAATGCCAAGAGAACGAATCATGTGATCAGATACGAAAAGCCTGGAGTGAAAGGAGCTGAAATCAGACAGGAAGTGAATAAAAAACTGAAGACCGCAGGAAAATCTGCAGACGATATTTGAATTTGGAAGAACAGAGGTCAAATGCAGATCTGGGGATCAGTGTTATCACCAGATGGATGGGGAAAAAGGAGTGGTGATCTGTGGAGCCTGGATAGTAACTGATCGTCCTGAATCAACTATTTTGAATGCACAGGAGCAGTGTAAACCGTTATGGCCAAGACTTTCTAAACTACTGACATGGGTCGAAGACAGAGGAGGACCCTTACAGATAGTGCCATTGGAAAGCTCAAAACTGTGCTTCAGAAGCAATGGTACAAGAAAAGTTGGAGAAAATCAGAAATGCAATCATATCTTCGACACATTGGGAATGGTGCGTGGAACAGCAGTAATCATGGATCATTATTGGGCTTGTGGATCCAAGGCATAAATAAGGCTACCTAAAGATTGGGGAGGAATATGCACATTGGAGAATGTCCATGTTCCTGCATTAGTGATGCCAAAGAGTGATCTGAATCTCTACAGATTTCCAAAAGCAGATGCTCACCTGAGGAAGAAGAGATCTGTGGAGCTGATAAAGAGGATAAAGAAAGAGAACTACTTTTCAACCAAATCAATGGAAGCTTTTGACTCTATCCCATATGAACACAGACTGTACAGCCAGACTTCTTCAGTGTTCACGTTGATCTTTATGCCAAGAATCCAGGTTGGAGCAAATACCAAGTGGCTTCATATAACCCGATGGGAATTGCTGCAGACAATTAACACTACTATAAAGTTAGTCAGTGCAATCAGAGAAGAAATGAGAGCCATAAGACTGATAACTCTCCAGAACAGATATGTCTTGGACATGATCACATTTATGGATGGAGATATTTGTGAAAAAAATCGGAGAATCATGTTGCACATTCATACCTTCTCATGATGACGAGAATGTAACCTTGACAGAGGCCATAGACATGCTGATGAAACTCCCTGGCCAGATGATAGACGAAGTAGAAGACATTGCTGATGACAGCTGGTTTTGATCACTCTTCTCTTGAGTTCCACAATCGATGGCAGATATGTTCAAGTTCCTTGGAGCCCTGATCGTGTTGATATTGCTTGGATTTGTATGATCAAGATAATAATCTCGCAGTGCAAAAAGACAGCAAAGAAAGCCATTGGGATGAAGATTATGATTGATGTTGAACCAGGATGGAAGCCCAAAGATCTGACAGATGAAGAGACCAGAGACTTTGTGAAGGCCAGTTTCCATGAACCTGAGGGAACAAAGTTCCTGTACCCAAAGAACCATAGGAGTTATGTGGGAGGATCAAGTGGACAGTGCATGCTCATGACATGGAACAAGGATGAGCATGTGAAATCAGCAGGATGCCTGAAGGGAGTCATAAAGATATGGATCCCATAGAAACATTTCTTCAGACAAGGATGTCTAGATATGAAGGATGATGAGAATGTGGTTGATGAATCGCCCAGAGGGAGGAGTGTAGAGGAAGAGCGAAGTACCCCTACTCCAACCGCCACGCCACTATTACCTATAGAGTGGAAACCAGAGTATGAGACATACACAGAACAGTTGAACAGACAAAGAGCAGAGCGTGGGCTCTGTGCAGTACCAATAAGAGTACCTATACCTAAGAAGGTCTGGGAGGCAAGGTACCCATTGAGAAAACCGTACCTGCATACAAGACAATATGATGGCCATTTAAATGAGATTCCTGAAGAAGCAGAGCAGATGAAAGGCAAAGATGAATGGTGACGTCACAACAGAACTGAGATGACACACACAGAAGAGATGCAGAGACCAGAGAATGCAGATATTCTATAAGGCATCAAGAAAGTACAAAGGATAAGTCACATCTTGGGATCAAGGTGAAGAAGCTTATGCCACAGAAACAGATGAAGATATTAAGCTAGTTTAAACGTGTACAGATGCACCAGAAATGCAAGCAGCAAAGTAATCTTAAAAGCTAGCTTCAAGCTTTATAGTAAATGAAATGCGGCAAGCGCAAATATATATAGACGCATATGGATGAGTAAAAGATGGATGTTTCCACTATGCATTATAAGCAGTGCTGAACATTAACAAGAAGCCCTCATTTCAGGGTGTCACAGTTAGAAAGTTAATTGAATTGTGACTCTCAGCAGAAGGAGTTGGATGAGCCAAGAAGCCAAGGTTTTATCAGAAATGGTATTGGCTGACATTGGATACAAATCGTGAGAAAGAACAGAGCCTCCTGTTCGGAAGGCTTCAGCAAAACAAAAGACGTCATAGGACTATTAGAAATGAATAGTAAATACACAAAAAGGCTCGATTTCATGGTGTACAGTCACGTGGAAGAAGGAAGTTTGGTGATTGAGGTGGTCACGCCTACGCACGAGGGCAGGATGTGCCTGCACTCCTTAAATTTCTCAGCACACAGTACAAACTCAAGGCCAAACTTCAAAGCACCAATTGACACTGGACCATTGAGGTGATGATGGATTGATACATTAATTGGTGGGAAGCTAGTGTTAAGACTAGCCCACCAGCACCTGGACATTCAGTCTGCATGCTGCTAAATGTAGGTGGAAAAGTACTGACGGGGGTTAGAAGCCAACCAATTGTAGAGGACCGCGTAATTAAGGGCCCTACAGTTTGTGTAGCCAATGGAATGTCGTGTATTTAGCGACGTTCATAGTGGCCATTTTAAGGGAAGGGCTTAGTTGCCCCACCTGATGTTAAGCACCCTATCACTCTCCTTCACGGTTCTATACTGATATGGAACTTATACTTAAATATTCACTTAGAGCCAATCACTCCCTCCAATAGGTTTTGTAGTTTGCCACGCAGGATGACGTAGGTAATGACACAGGTCAGGATGTCACTGATGACGATTTTGTATGATATAACCTCAGTTTTTACTAAAGATGAGTGGAGTAAGAGGATCGAGTGAGTGCTGATGTTGGTTGTACTCCCTGTTTTAGATACGTGATATTAAAACAGACTCCCTTTTGCCAAACTACCTGAGTCGTCTTGATTATTGATGTACGAACATAATCTGCATCCCCATCCATCTCCAGGGTATTGCTACTCATCTTAAAGGGCTGGGAAACCCAGTTCAGGTGCATGCTGTGACTGCCCTTGTGGTGGATTCAATGGTGCTAGCTGTGGTTGCAAAGCCTGTTGCATTTTCGGTGCTTGTGCTTGATACACTGGCCCTCATTACGACCCTGGCGGAAAGTGACTGACCGGACCGCCACAGCGTAAATAGCGTTTCCGCCATTGCACGATGGAGCAAAGTGCGGCCCATTCCGACCCATCGGGCACGAGCACCACGCCATGGCGGAAGTGCAAAGTCCGCGATGGCGGAAATGACCCCAAAACGGCCCACACCGCCGCCGTACGGCGCCCTAGGTGCAATACCGCCACCCATCATAGCGGACACCGCAGTGAGCGCCAACCGGAAAGTACGGCGACCGTAAATATACGGAAACGGAAGTAAAAACATGGGCCCGGAACGGGAAACAACACCCCGTACACCTATAAAACCACAAAATACACACAACCACTAAAAACACCACCCTGAGACACATCCCAACCCGTCATCCACCCTAGTGAAACCAAGAAAAATGGGAAAAGTAGCGAAGAAAGCGTGCGACCGCAAGCGGCAGGTCCACTTCTCCCGTGAGGAACTCACCGTGCTAACAGAGACCCTCCAGGAGAATGCCGCCGCCGTCTTCTCCACGCAAATGACCAGGACGGCACTTGCCAACAAGAAGGCCATATGGGCCCTGGTGGCACAGCGGGTAAGTGCGGTGGGGACCGCACCCCGCAACCCACAGCAATGCAGGAAGCGGTGGGACGACCTGCGGATACGCGTCCGTAGCATACTTTCTGCCAACCGCAACATTGCCACAGCCACCGGGGGAGGGTCGGAATCACCCATCAAGCTGACCCCCTGGGAAGAAATCTGTGCCTCCACCATCGGAATGGAGAGCATAGAGGGAGTCGGAGGGATGGAGAAAGGAGTGCAGACATCCGGAGAATCAGGTAGGTGGCCCAAATAAAACAATGCCAAAACCACAATGTACAATCATGTGAAGTACCACGTGCCCACATAGTGCAACAGACACACATGGCCAGGAGAACGTCCACACACATTGGCCTGATAGCGCACTTTAAAACCACAATAAATACATAAATAATTAAAAACCCCAATAACACCCACTACACGTGCAGCAGGCACACCCTAACTGCAGGCTGCCAAACAACTGCACCCTCACTCCACACACAAATGAAAGCACCTCCAAGGCCCCGACCCAAATCACCCTCAGGTACCACCCCAATGCATGTGATACATTGCCATTCCAATTCCCACAGACCCATTAATAACGCTCGCCCTCCTTTACTCCACCACAGGGTCCGATCCAAACGACGAGCTCCAGGACACCCCTACCAGCACACCTGCAAAGAGGGCCAAGACCGACGGCCAAAGACCCTCCACCTCAGCTGCACGCATCAAGACACGGCAGCAGCACATATCAAGTGGCAGCACACAGGAGGGAACATCAACAGGCACCCCAGCAGCCAGCATGCCCACAACACCACCACCACAGGTCCCCCCAATGGATGCCACAGAAGGTACTGCCTCTGGTGGCAGCAGCACCATAGGTGACACCCCATTGATGGCAGCATGCTCCGACACAGAAGACGGGGATGTCGAAGTCAGATCCATCCATGACCTGTCCCAATCCCCCTGTCTGTTCCATCCCGTACACCATGAGGATACCACGCAGGGGCACCCACAAGACGACGACTGGCCATCCCCCACAAGCCCTGTGGCAGGGCAACATGAGGCGAACAGCCCCTCTGTGACACCACCGCAAATGGCCATGGCCCAGCAGAGGCAACAGTCCCTCGACCAGTTAATCGTGCAACAGCAGCAACTGGCCACGCTCCTCAAGGACCATGCCGATGGATGTGGGGGCACTAAGGCAGACATAGAAACATCAACTGAGACACTTAGGGCACAAATCGAGAGTAGCACCGAGAGCCTGAGAGTCCAAATCGAGAGTAGCACCGAGAGCCTGAGAGTCCAAATGGAGAGAAGCACCGAGAGCCTGAGGGGGGAACTGCATGCGACGTCCAAAGACGTATGTGCCGAACTTGCCGCAGTGCGCCGTGTGCTCACTGAGCTCTCACAAACCCTTAGGGACATGCATGGACGTGAGCAGGCAGAGACATCATCCGTTGCAAGTTCCGTCCAGGGCAGTCCCCAACGTAGATCTGGGAGGAACCTGCGCTCCACAGGCAGGGGTGCCCCTGATACCCGCAGAGGGGGCTTGCAATAGCGACTGCCCACTGACAATGAGCATCTTTGGACACTGGTGTTCGGGGGGGGGGTGGGAGGGTGGAGGGGGTGTGTTGGGCTCACTTGGGTGGCGGGTCGATAGGGTGTTCAACATGATATCACATATGCCATAAACAATGCACGATCAAACAATGAGATGTGTGGACAATGATCTTTGTGTACTAGGCCATCATAGGCGTACAGTCCATATTGTGCATGTACCAGACACACACAGTGCCACGAGTCCCGTGTCCATGTATCAGCCACCAGGCGTGAGTGCTAGAAGCATGCATCTATGAGATGCTGACGAATTTCACGGCCCTCCTGTGCCTCGCAGACTCCTTGAGGTGCTGCCACATCCCCACCCTCATCATGACCATCTTCAGGTGCTTGCAGTTCTGCGTCAGGGGGCATGGGCACATTTCTACGTACGCACATGTTGTGGAGCATGACACATGCCATCACCATCTTTGCAACCTTCTCATGGCGGTACAGGAGTGCCCCGCCAGACCTGCTGAGGCACCGGAAACGGGTCTTCAGTAGGCCGAATGCCTGTTCAATGACTACACGGGTACGTGAGTGGGCATGGTTGTAGTCCTCCTCATGCTGGTCCCGTGGGTTCCGGACTGGTGTGAGGAGCCATCTCTTCAGTGGATATCCGGCATCACCTGTATGTGGACGATAAACGAATTATGTGGAATGCCATTGCTACGTACGCACCCCCCCCCCTTCCTGCCAGGTCATTGCCGCATCACATATCCCACATCATCATGCATGAAATGAGACTCACCGAGTAGCCAGGATCTGTTCCCTGCGTGTCGCTCCATGTAGCGTGGTATTGTAGAGTTCCTCAAGACCATAGAATCATGGGTTGATCCAGGGAATCGGGCACAACAATGTGTAATGATCCTGTTGGAGTCACACACCATTTGTACATTCAGTGAATGAAATTGTTTTCGGTTGCGGTACTGGGCCTCCATGGCATGTGGGACGACCAATTCCACATGGGTGCAGTCGATGGCACCAATGCAACCCGGTATGTCGCCAAGTGCATGGAATCCCACTTTTGTGTTGGTAATTTCCTGCTCTGAGCGTGGTAGAGAGATGTAGTCGTCTGCGTGCTGCAGGAGGGCATCGAGCACTTGCAATAGTGTCCGTGAGAACAGTGGCTGAGAAATGCCATGCAACTGTCCGACTGTGTGCTGGTAGGTGCCTGTGGCCAGGAAGTGGAGTACAGACACCACCTTCAGAAGGGGTGGGATGGCGGTTGGGCTATCTATCATGCTGACAAGGTCAGCCTGTGTCATGTCCACAATGGCGGCTATGGTGTCCCGGTCCAAACGGTAGAGGGTGTGGATCTGCTCATCAGTGAGGTTGAACGGATGTGCTCGGAGGCGTGGGATTGCGGGCTGCCTGCGTGGTGGTAGTGGCTGTGCTGGCGGCCCTTGCTGGCCATGCCTTGCCCTCCTCCTCCTCCTGCGTCTCCTCCGTGCGGCCGGTTGTAGTTGGTGTTCGTCTTCTTCTTGGAGTTGGAGTACTTGCAGTGCTATCAGGTCCCCCAGGGCCAACATCGCGAGTCCGGCCGGTAGCATTTCGGAGTGGTTGTGGGAGGAGACTGGGCGTGCAATTAATGTGTTTTCAGGCTGTATGGCCTCGACCTGTGGTGATTCATTCCACCTGTGCAAGCTGCTCTCCCCTTTGGGCGAGCACGTCCCGCACACAACGCTGCAATTCGAGGAATGGCATCTTGCTATTACAATCATGTATTAGTACCCGATGGCCGTGTAACATTGGTTGATATGTTCATTCGGCTATGGTCCCATTGTTTCACGTGCATTCTTTGCAGTCGCGAACAGACTTGTGAAGGGTCAGTGGAACGTAGTACTCGAGTAACGGTGGGCCCTCATGCATCACTGTGCCGAGTTGCACCGACGGGCGGGGCGTTCCATTTGTGAGTGAAGGCAGTTGCCATTTTCACACACAGCCGCACTAGATGGATTAATTTGTGGTTTCAAGCGGCCACAGATGCCTTTTCGACGTGATGTTGCAAATGAGGAATTCGGAGGGCGGCGCTTTCGGTTTTCAGCTAGCGGCGAGGAGATGCCCACAGGTCTGACTGCAAATATAACGTTCTATTGTTCAGTGTCCTTGGGACAGGGGCCATGGCGAGGATGCAATGATTGATATGAATAGTTTGGGATGCGCAATAGCGAAGTGGATGATGAGGCCGGACGTTCCCAAATACATGTTACTTCACAACACTGGAATTACGGGCTGGGGCACAGTGGATTTTGCAGGCTGCATAACGCACAGACTCAATGGAATTCTCACATGTTATGTGAGTATGGAAACAGGCGTTATCATTACGGGATGAGGGAATGATGAATGGATGCATGGGCAGATGATTTGATACGGTGTTTGCCATGTACAGGGCTTCTTGGAATCTGTCCGCCTCCCCTGCGCTATGTGATGCAGGGCTGCCATAGTGGGACCATCGTCTATCTGGCCTTGTTGAGCCCTCCCTGTCTCGACGCGCCTTCAGACACTTGTGTCCATGCACGTTACCAATCCCATCTGATGGATTCTGTTTTCACAGACGCATGCACAGGTACACTCGTTTGTGATGGTGTTTTCACCTCGATATGGATAGTTATGAGTCGCAAGTGGTTTTGGGGTGGTGATGATCCTTTGGAGTGGGCTAGCATGCATATGGCTGTGGATCTAGTGTGATCATTGAAGTGAGTTGTTCGAATGTAGTTCTGATGGCCATCCTTTTCTTTTTCTTTTCTTTTGGTTGACAGGTATCTCCTCCCCTTTTGCCACTGCCATCTGTATGCCACTCCTGCAGATGGGTTTTACTCCCGACACCTGCTGCTTCGTGTTAATCAGTGGAGCAGCATTACGATCTTATGGGACGATCGCCAATGGGCCACATGCCCTTACGCAGTACTAGTAGCTCGGAGCAACATTTCGGCCTTTCAGCTGGACTAGTGCCTCCCTATTGGGACGGCCCTGCGGTTCTAGGCGCTTCCATGTTGCCTTTTCGTACGGAATGTAGCCCCTGTGTACCATGAGGGAACAGGGCGTCACACAGGAAGTAGCTGGTCATTTCTTGCGGATGCAGCCCACAATGGTGAAATGTGTTTTGGAGTTCATGGCCTAATGGCTGTATGGGCTTGGTGAATCTGTTGTGCATTAAATTTCTATTCTGATATGGGCCGTGTAGCGTTCTTCTTTGCAAGTGATGTGGCATATTCCTATTTGTGGAGCGATGTATTGTGAGGAGATCTGCATTGGGTTCCAGCTTCGGAGTATAGTTGCGTGGTACTGTGCTGGGCGCGTTTGCCTACGAAGCCCAGTGAGGTCAGGGGTGAGGGCTGCCAATATGACTGTTTGGATGATGTCATGCTCAGGGGCGGGGGGTAGGTTTTGTGTAACAGATGCCGGTCAGCCAGGTGGATTGGTGGAATGATGTGATTATCGGAATTATGCTGCCTGTGTTTGCGTGCGTTTCTTGGTGGGAGACTGAGGTCATGTCCATTGGTATAGCTTCTGTGTTCGTGCCATCTGTGCCCTGCAGCTCCCATTGGCCCCTCTTGTGATTCTTTTGTTCGTTGGCATGCATGGGTGACTTGTACATTTCACTGGTTGCATTGTGACTTCGTTGCACCTACGGGGAGTTGTACTATGTGGCCAGGAAGCGGTGTACAGGCACTCAGTGGGGCCGTTTACGGTTGATTCGCGATGCCGTACTTCTCACCATGGCGGAATGGTACTTTCCGCCGTGCTTGATGGCGTTAGGTACATGTCCGCTAGGGTCGGAATTCGCGTACCCTTGCGCCATGGTGCTAATTACGGTTTGGCATGGCGCGCGCGCGCGTACTTGGTGCAGTTAGCGTTGGCGTTCACTACGGTGTCGCTAATGGCATCGTACTTTACGGTGACGGGTCATAGTCGCACCGAGCGCTATTCGATGGCGGTATTGCATTTCCGCCATCGTTTTTCGCTTTCCGCCAGGGTCGTAATGAGGGCCACTGTCTGAACTTGGGCAAATCCATCACTATTTTGTGAGCTATAAGCTGTCCCTCCGCTTGAGAATTGCCCATTCTGTATATACTCTTGGCGCCCTGTCATGCCACATGTCCAACCAATAGGAGGAGCTCTTCTGACCAGCCCCCCTTGATTAAAATCTCCTTGCACATTTTGGTTATCATTCTGCATACTCTGAAACTGCCTTGGTTATTTTGAAAACCACCCTGATTATTCTGGAAACCACCTCTTCCTCTGAAACCCATTCCTCTGCCTCTCCGCGTGAACCCATTCCCTCCTTGGCCCATCTACTGTTGATTATACGCCTGTGATATACCCACTGCTTGCTGCGTTTCCGTCCCTTCGCCACCCGTCAGTACCGCCCCTTCTATGGTGTATTTTGACAATTTCTTCTGAACTAACTTGGCTTCCTCAAGTTTCCTAGCATTTTTTCTTATTATTATTTTTCTCTTGTAACAGGTGGTAATGTTGCACAATAGTCAACTGTATGTCTGCCCATGGCTTCGCTTCCATTCCCACTAATTTCTTGAGCATGTCTATGTACCTGTTCTGGCAATCCCTGACACATAATGTGGTAAAATACTTCCACTGATTTCCCCCATGGCTCCCTCGTTTCCAAAGTCCAGCGTTCCTGAATACTTTGAATATAAGCAAGAAGATCTTCGTCATCTTTCATCTTACGTGCCATAATTGCACCCATATCTGATGTATAAGGGTACTGCTCCTTAGTGCCCTCCAGACATCTGCTCTACAATTATTGAATGGCGCTCTGTCATGAGCTGTATTCTGTGCCGTGACACTTGAGTAACCTGCTCGTGTCCAAATGTCATCAGCCCTTTTCTCAAGAATGGCTGCTAGGAGACCCTTAATGTCCCCTATAGCCATGGTATTTCTTCCTGTCATCTTTTCTAGCTCATAAATCCATTTTCCTTCCCCAGCCATTACATAGGGAGTTTGCATCTTAAATTATCCTTATCCATCTGTGGCCAAGGAACATGCTGTGGTCTGGCCCCTCCTTTCTCCAATAAGGGAAACTGCGTGAACCCAAATCCACAATCGGCTCCCATCATCTGCCTATCCATAGTAGGGACAATGGTTCCTGATCACCTCCTTCCTGTCAATGACCTTAACCTGTTCACATATGGTGATGTCTCCCCATTATCACTATGCAATCGCCCTTTAGGGTGCTCCGGAAATGCCCTGGAGTCTGGCGTCCTATCTTTAGGCTGCTCTAAATCAGACCATCTTACTTCCTTGTCTGTCTGCAGACATCCCTCGGGACGGGACCGCATGCACTTTCTCCCTCCTCCTAACGGAAGGTTTCTCTCTCTTCATCTGACATATCTAGTTCCCAACTAGTATGGCTTTTGTCTCTTTCATCCCTATTTAAGGTCATCCTGTCTAAGGACAAGACTCTATGCTCGGGACTAGATGGACTTCCTTCTTCGCCTTGTGATTGAGCAACTATAGATCAATCTCCTTTCCCCCTGCTTCTCGTATCACCTCTTGTTCTTAAATCATGATAGGCTCTATCGATCCTATCCCTGACACTCTGAACATTCTCATTGAATGTTACTTTAGACGCTTCTCATCATATACCTATGATGCTCCTGGTCATATAATAATCAACCCCGTCCCTTTTACCACAATCCCCATTCCCTTATTTTGCCAGCCCCCTCAATCTACTCACCATTCGCCTTTCAACTCAAGATCCTCGGGATCATCCCCTCCTCCAATCAGCCACCGTCGCATTCGGTCCGCTCAGCGCCTGTGGAAACAAGGAGGGATTTCATGAAAGAGGGACACTATATCGGCCGCTCTCCACAGGAAACTTTGTGGTCCTCCTCTAAATGGCAGAGAAGGTCCGATTTTCCGAAATTCTGAAAGCCTACTGACCGACGGACCTGAACCATCCTCTTCCCGCTACCAAGTGAACCCGTAGGTCCTTTAAAACGAGGTAACAGTATCTGAGATCGATGGGGATGCAGATCTTACTCATACATCAATAATCAGGCCGACTCAGGAGGTTGGCAAAAACACAACTGTTTTATTTGCAATTGTCTAAAACAGGGAGTACAACAGGCATCAACGGATGCCGAACAATCATAAGTCTCTGCAACTTTTATGAAGAAAAAAAACATTTAAACTAAAAACCCGTCATGAGTGACATCATACTACAAGGCAAAATAAGAAAACCTATTAGCGGTTGTGATAGGCTTAAGGAGAACATCTAAGTATACTTCCTATGGGGACTGGACTGTGATTGGATCTCTATGGTCAGGTGGACAGCTAAGCCCACCCCTAGTACAAGTCATCTTCCCTGTCATACTACTACACCATGTTCTATTGCCTTCTCAAACTATAGGGCTCTTTGCTATGTGGCCCTCTACAATTGGTTGGCACGCTTGTACCCTTCTGGAATATTCAACTTGCTAGCAGCACGCAAGCTGGTAGCCCAGGTGATGGAGGGTTTGCTTGGTCATGCCTCCCCACCCAATTAGCCCAACATCCATCATCACTCCTGCAATCTGCCATTCAATTAGCTTCTTTGAACTCAGCCTAGCAAAGGGTCTCTATGCCTGAGAATAAAAAGGGCGTGTGAGCATGGCCTTATCTTCAGGTCTCGGCGTAGCTTGCCCAAAGTCTATTTTCATCTGACTATGTGACAGGAGACCACGTTTTGATCTCCTTCATTGTATTTGATACTATTAAATGAATAAGACCTGGCACTTCTAGTGTTTTTCCATTACACCTCAAAAAGCATCGTGGCCCGCTTCTCACATTCATTGTATCTTCTCAAGTAGATAACCAGTTTATTGGCTGCTTAAACCCATGCCACTGGGCCAGGCAAGCATTCTCGGATCTGCCTTCGCCGTCAGCTGTTTTATTCTACTTTTGCCACACTTTCAGCCCTTCTATTCACAGGGTCCAAGTTTTGCTCAAATGCATCTTGGAACATCCAGATTCTAGTTGACAAAAAATAGGCTGTGAACCCTCTTTTTTGGTTACAGAGAGCCTGGATCATGAGGGTATAACAGAGATATAGGAATTTTTTTTTAGTCCAAGCTACCTCACCCTTAAAGCGCTATGGTAAATGTTGACACACAACAACAAAATGCTAATGTAGCATGATTAGACTACACTAGTGTAAGCACACATAGTTAAAACAAAGTTTATTCTAAAACAGAAAGTAAAAAATAGAAAATGGTGACAGTAAGCAATATAACAACACAGTAGTGTATGCACAAGCATATCTCATTGCAATTCATATTTTTGTCAGAGTGTTTAATACACAACATAGTTTATGAGCCATGGATTAGTTACATAGCCCATCGCAGAAAAACAAGACAGTCCTTTTCTGAGATGGCTATGTAACTAATCCATGGCTCCTAAACATGACTCTTCTTGCAGAATGCCAGCATATGCTGCCAAACGGTTAGAGAAGGAACTAACACCATTCTTTGGGACTTTTGTGAATAAGTCACTTCAAGATTCGCAGGTACCCGTAGTCTTAAAAAAAGCATTAATTAAACCTTTATTAAAGAAAACCACCCTAGATCCAGAAGTAATGAAGAATTATCGACCAGTGGCTAACTTAATGTGGCCAACAAAAATTCTGGAAAAAGTGGTGTGTACTCAGTTCCAGACCTTCGTGGATAAACTGGACAATCTCCAATCATGTTTCCGCCCGAAACATGGTACAGAGTCGGCCCTTTTAGCCGTGCATGATGATTTAATGGAGGCTGCTGACAGGGGGGATCCACAGTATTATTAATGTTGGATCTCTCCGCGGCCTTCGATACTGTAAATCACCAGGTAATGGCATAAAGGATCAAGCAGGTGGGGAAAACCTCTGAACGAGTTGTGAAATGGTTTGAATAATTTCTTAAAGATAGAACCCAAAGGATCACACTCGATGGCTTTACCTCGCAAGTGGTGGAACTTGACTGCGGGGTGCCACAGGGCTCCTCTCTGTCCCTACTCATTTTTAATCTCTATTTTCGTCCTGTTTTCAGGATATTCAGGAAATATGGTTTGTTATTCCACTCACATGCGGATGACACACAACCATATTGTCGGGGTGATCTCCCGGGGGCTGGCAGAGCCATCCGCGGACCTCCGGGGCTGGGGAGGCCCCAACTCCTCTCGTGTCCTAAAAGGAGTATGACACACGCACACAAGGAGCAAGGTAATGACTGCTGTTTATTAGAGTAACGGCAGGGATACGCTCAGTCCGTATGCATCCGGAGAGGCTCTCGTCCTTAGTGGGGCTCGCAGGCCTTTTTTACAGCAGTATGACACGCTACTTGCGTCACCTGGGAAAATCATCACAAAACCTATCGCCACTTCGGGTTGGTTCCCCGAGTGGTAGGGTTAGTATAGATCCCCTATGGAAAGAAATGTTAGTGGGTGAGGACGGGTCAGGTGGTACACTTGGGTTGTCCCTAACAGTTGTTACATTGGAATTGTTACAAGGGGATCTTTGGTGATTGGCTAAGAGTAATAGCATCAGTGGTGAGCCCCTCTGTATTCTGATTGGTTCTCCCGCGAGCTCCCAGCCTGGGACCATCGTTGTTCCCAGCTCGCGGTGTACCTGACATTAGCAACAATGTGCAACTATGTGTTTGTGCGGACAATGGACAGGTCTGCTTACGGTGATGGTGAGCAGGTCTTTCCCATCACTGTAGGTGTCCAACTTGCCGCTTCGTTGTTGCAGGTTGTGTCCCAGACGTGGGACCCTGGCGGTTCTCTGTCTTCTAAGCTTGGCACCTTGTCAGTTCGGATTAGTCACATGTGGGGAGACCGTAGCTCGAGTAGAATTATGAGCATTAGATTTTGTATTTTATTCTCTGACGGCTTGGCACCTGTAGGTATAACCTTGGCGCTGGGTGCGCGGCATGCAGGTTGCAACATCGAGGCCTTGGCTGCGGGCTCTCGCTGGGGCTCGTTCTGCATGGTCAGCACTTGTATTTAGTTCTGAGAGGATTTTTGTTTGTGAGGCTCCTGCCTTGGGACTCTTGCTTGCGGCCTACTTGGGCCTAGTTCGTGGGTGGCGGTACAAAATCCATATTATGGGGGTCGCAGGGTGACAAAGCACCATACACAGCATTAGATATACATGGTAGTGTCTTCATAGGGATAGGTAGCGAGAAAGCATCAGCAAGCATATACACAAGCTCTTCAGGCGTCTTGCGTTTCTGCGGTGCTGTAGAAGGCCTATGTGAAAAATAACAATGATGCATGTCCGTGGATATGTCAGTCCGCTACGTCATAGCACTGAGTATATTCTTCGTTTTGGTTGGTGTGTGAGTGACCAGTGTGCATGTTGGCACATGTGTTCTTGTCTGTTGGCTAGGTCATCAGGGCATCTCTAACGATGTGGATACTTGTGGCTGTTGTTCTAGTTGAGCTGATCCATGTCGCAGGCGTTGGCTTGAGCATGGCGTGCTGGTGGGCATACTCCTCTTATGTGTAAGCTTTTGAAACAGGGTATTTTATCATCTGGTAAGTAAGTGAACTCCTCTCATGGGGGATGCCTGGGCCGTGATCCCCTAGGCCATGGTCTGGATGAGATTGGGGGGAGGGTTTTATCCCATTCTCCTACTTCAGTCCCCCCTCTGGTCGACTTGTCGACCACAAAATCATCCTTCTCCTTATCTCCTTTAACTCTCCATACTTTCGTTATTCCAGCCAGGTGTCCATAGTGGTTGACATGATCTTCAAATGACTAGCATCCGCTGCCGGGTTTACAGTATACCCATCTTCCAACATAGCTCCTCGGGTTCCTCAGGTTCTCCACCTTCACAGATGGCGGGTCTAGGTGATTTTCAAGTATCTGTTTGCGCAACTTTTCTCCTTCTTGCATAATCATATCCGTGTGCTTGTCGTCTTCGGCTGGTAGCAGGGCATGCATGCTGACCATTTCCATCATCTCGTCCGTTGTACATGCTTTTCTTGCTTTCCAAACCCTCATTCCTATTAACACGGCCACTCCTATTAATAAACAGCCAACTACCAATTTCAGTCCATCTGACAGCCATGAGGGCATCCATGACCACAAAACGATAACCAGCTGTCATCTTTCATCACTCCTTTACTTTCTTCAACCATTTTCGAGTGTATCAGGGCAAGTTGTGATACTGCTTCGGGAAGTGTTCCATTGTCTGCGTCATTAGCAGGGATAAATGTGCAACATGATTGTCCTATCTTTGCACAAACTCCTCCTTCCATTGCCGTGAGGAGGTCCAGCACATATCTGTTTTGTAGTGCTAACATACGTACCGCCCTCAGTTCTTTTATTGCGTTGAAGCCATTAACTGTGGAATTAATCGTCATCATTAGCTCCCAGCGGGTAATCTGGAGCCATTTTGCATTCGCATATACCTGTAGTCCTGGGTGTATTATTGATGAGAAGAGCATTGCTGCTCTGCTAAATAGCCTGTGTTCTGGTGGAATGGAAGTGAGAGCTGTTTCCAATCTTCCCCCCAGGTATTTTCCTGTCAGTGGTTCACCTTTTTTTTTCACTCTTGACAGAATGTTTGTGCCGTTCTTCTCTTCACCTTCTTCAAGCATGACAGACCTTTTCCTCCTTTTATTTCCTTCGTCCATCTTGTGGAATTTGGCCATGTTGTCGTGTTCCTGAGGCACAACCAGGGATGGTACGTTGATGTGTACCATAGTGCATATCCCATTCCATGATGGAGGTAGCGTGTGATATGCCTTATCGCCGCAGGCCCAATAGTGATCCATTATAACTGCTGTACCGGCACCCCCCTCAGGTATCAATATTGTACTTTTACAGTTGTTGTTATTCCCAACATCGACATCACCGTTGTATTGATAGCACAGTGTGGGTGCAGTTAGCGGTAGTATAGTTATTGGATCTTCATCTTTCTCCAGCCATGTTAACAGTGGTACACTTTTTACCCACTCCATCCAACAAGTGAGGTTTGTTTCATTTATTGACTTTGCATCTTTGTTTGTTACCATATTGCTCCCCACCACTCCCTCTGTCCATCCTTCATTTGTGTATATCTTCCCATATATTACAATGAGAGCTCTTTCCCAGCAACCTTGTTCACCAGCAATTTCACTTGCATACCAATCACACGGCAGGTAGTCTAATGTTACTTTCTTTGTCTCTCCTTTTTCAGGGCCATCCGTTATGTATCCAAACCCTTCAGTGTGTAGGCGGTAGCTGTTGTACATATTAAGCGTTTTAATGAAGTTATTTTCATATGGGTATGAGTCTCTTGTCTTCCATTGCAATGATACCACTGTCCCTTTGAATCGTCCTTTTGTTTGGAACAGGGCCATATATATCAGGCATTCTACTGTCCTTGCTGGTACTTCAGTAGCTACAAACGTCCTCGATGCGCTCATGGCGTATGGGATCAATGAGCATACATAGCAGTTGTCCTTAGTTGTCTGCTTACCAATTTTGGACATGTGCTGATACCACATGTTGTTTGTGACGTGTGCTGAATCTGTGAGATATGTGTCAATCCCATTATTATCTGCATATGTGCTACGTTTAACCCTATTCCCATTACCTCTTGGGTTACTTGTACCACCTGACACCGTACCTGTTGCAGCTGTGGGAAGGGGTACATTAGTTGTAGGTGCAGCCATATTTCGAGAAGCATAGCGTGTCTGCCAGACAGAGGCAGCAAGTAAACCAGTGATGACCAACAGACCTACAATCTTTATTACAATACCTAATATCACTGGCATTTTGGTCTTACCTTTTGCTGCTGTCCTGCCGCTTATTCTTTGTGATGTTAAAGATGCCCACCTAAAAATCACTAAAAAACATGCGTTAAGGTGTTAGTTGTCAAGCTCTCCCTATCAGGTAGTCGTTTAATGCCCAGGTGAAAAGCTGTTCCCACGCTAATCTCAGTGACCTATCTCTCAGAGCTGGTAAGTGCTCGTGAAGATGTGGGAATGATTGTTCTATGGCCTAAATGAACATCTTATAATACACACGTACCCTCCTTCTTGTTAGATATTTTGGTCTCTTTATATGGTATACAAATTGGTGTGACAGGGCTTCAGGGGTGTTGTCATCTATGGGCAGCATTTACCCCTGGGCAACACACTCAATGTTATTCTCTTCACTCTTCCTTATACAGAAACAGTTGTGCACAATACCTGCATGTGCGAGACGAAAGAAAAAGAGAACATGCACATGTCTGCAAGTGTGGTGCAACTTTACAATATATATTAGGCAATGTCCTTTATTCGGGTAGTGGCATGGGCGGGCTGGCTGGGGCAGGGTTTTGTTTGACCTGGGATCTCATGACCATGGGGTGGGCTGTGGGTGAATGTCCAAAGATTTTAGAGTCAGTGGGTGGGGCCAGGGGCAGTGTCACAATTGTCTTTTGTTGCAGATGTTGCTGTGTTGTCCTTCATTGTTGTTGTTGCTGCGTTGGCCCTGTCGTCAACGCAAGGGTGGGTCTTATCTTTGTAGGGCTTGACGTCATGCAGGTGGTTCCACACTTTTTTATCACGCAGCTTTACAGCTCGAGGAGCTACTGCTTCCACCTGGGTGGGCCCGGGGAAGCGAGGGCTGTTCCACCGGCGGTTGAAGTTGCAGAGGAGAACGTTGTCTCCTTCTGCAATAGTCCAGTTTGCTCTTTGTCCCTGTTCCTCGTTTGTTTCTTCTTTTTCAGTAGTCTTCGAAACGGCCCGCGTGCGCTCGAGCTGTTGAGAGATAAAGGTGACACTAGTAGTCAAGGAAGACACATATTGATACATTTCATCACCAAAAACATTTGCAGAGCTGTCATAGTCAGTCAAGGCCCTTGATGGTGGTGTTAGTGGAAGGCACATCTGACGTCCAGTCACCACCTCGTGTGGTGTGAGGTAGTGATCTGACCCTGGAATATTCCTTAACTCAAACTGAGCCAAGGGGAGGCAGTACAACCAGCTTTTCTTAGTTGTCTGCTGGATCTTCACAATTTCCTCTTTCAGGAGGCCTTTCAGGCGTTCACAAATACTGTTAGCCTGCGGGTGATATGTGCATGCAAACTTGTGTTTGATGCCAAGTAATGCAGTTATGTGTTCAAACATTTTGTTTGCAAAGTGCGGGCCATTGTCTGACCGCAGCAGTTCGCAAACTCCTCACCTGGGGAAGACCTCCCTCACTAGAAATCTTGCTGCTCTGAAGGCGTCTGCATGAGAACAGGCTCCAGCCTCTATCCACCCTGAAAATGGGCACACTACTACAATCATGTATCTGTGTCCATGACATACATTGATCATGTCAACGTAGTCAATGTGCAGGTGTAGGAAGGGTCCTTCTGGCCGGGGTATAGTACCTTTTATCACTTGCAGCGTGTGACCGGCTTTGAACTGTTGACATGTCAGGCATCTGCCAATAAAGTTTGCAATATGTGATTTTAACTCGGGACAGAACCAGTCCTCCTTTATTTGTGCTGCAATCACTTCCCTCCCTGTGTGTGTTGGATGGTGTAGCTGAGCCAGTGCTGTTTTCAATAGTGCTAGGGGTATCGCCACCTTGCCTGTATTATTCTGACGCCATAATGCATCTGTGGGGGACATTGTGCACCCTCTTTTGACCCATAACTCCTTTTCTGCCATTGGTCCTGCTGCCTGTAATTCCAGTATCTGTGTTTCAGGGATGTGTGTATATGCCTCTTTCATCAGCATCTGTCTTGCTCCCGCCCTCCCTTTATCTCTCTCTGTTTCTGGGAGGGTCCACATCTCCCCAAAGTATGCAGCATGTTTGGCATGTGCGTCTGCTGTTTCATTACCTTTTGGAATGGGGTCATCCCCGTTGGTGTGCGCCTGGCACTTCACCAGTGCTATTTCTCTAGGATCATTAATTACTTCAATTAGTTCAGCAAGTAGGAGGGCGTGTTGTACCGGGGTACCATCAGCTCTTCTAAACCCCCCTTCTTGCCATTTTATTAACCCTGAGTGTACCGTTGATGTTACATATGCACTGTCTGAGTATAGTTACTCTTTTATCATAGCTCTCTTTAAGAGCCAAAATTAGAGCAACTAGTTCTGCCGCTTGGGCAGAGTAATTTTGTGGTAGCTGTACACATCTTACTGGCACATACATCCAATCCTCTGTTAGCTTCACCACTGCTGTTCCTGTCCTTCTTACCCCATCACTCTGGTCAATTGTGGAGGACCCATCAATGTACATTATCTCTCCCCCCTCTAGGGCATTTTCCTCAACCTTTCTTGTGCTGCAGTAAATTTCGATGGACTGTGTGCAATCATGAGAGTAGTCACCATCTTCAACTACCTCTGCTATAAATCTTGTGGTGTTTACATTGCTGCACCTTACAATTGTTAGTTCTGGTCTGGATAGAATTATTTCAGAGCCTGATGCTCTCTGTGTGGTCAATGTTGATTTGGGCTTGTTCAGAATGGCAAAGAGGGCGTGTTCCACAAACAGTGTGGTAGGGAACCCCATTGTTATTGCTGAGGAAATTTCCACCGCAAACGCTGTGGCGGCCAAACTCTGTTTGCAAGGGGAGTGGCCTAACATTACAGGGTCCAGGTGTCTGCTGTAGAATGCTACAGGCTTGTGTCCCATGCTTGTTTTTTGTGTCAGTACTGCCTTCATTACTGCTGTGTCGCAATGCGAAAAGATTAAAAATTGGTGTTCGTAGTTTGGGGTGGCTAGCACTGATGCTGTTGAGATGGTATGTTTTAATTCTGTAAATGCCTCTTTCATCTCTCTTGTCCACCCCAACCTTTTGTCCCCCTTCTGTGCTTCTCTGAGGGCCTTGAGAAGGGGTCCTATGTATGAGCTGTAGTCAAAAGCCCACGTCCTGCAGTCGTTGCATAGACCCAGAAAATGCTGAAGTTCTCTCACTGTCTGTGTTTTTGGGGTGTTTGTTATCGCTTGTGCCCTTTGTGGTGCAATGTTCCTTCCATTCTGTGAAATGAGCTGGCCAATGTAGAGCACCTGTTCTTGGCAGTAATGCAACTTTTCCTTGTCTACCTTGTACCCCTTCTCAGCTAACACTGTGAGCATTTTAACTGAGTCCTTCCTACACCTTTCTTCTGTGGTGCTGCAAATGATGATGTCATCTACATATTGCAGCACCGTGCTCTCCATCTCAATGTTTCCCAAATCCATTTGTGTCACTCTGTTGAAGATGGATGGTGACTTACAGTACCCCTGGGGCAACCTTGTGTGTTTCCACTTTGTGTTGTGGTATGTGAAGCTCGTCAGGTCCTGTGAGTCTGGGTGCAGAGGTATCGAGAAAAAAGCATGTTTGAGGTCAATCACGGTAAACCGTGATGCCTCTGCTGGTATCCCACATAGTATGGTAGCCGGGTTAGCTGCTATGGGGTACTCTGCCTCTACGATGTGGTTCAAGGGCCTTAGGTCCTGGATAAAACGCCAAGACCCTCCTTTCACCTTGTGTACAGGGTACACAGCAGTGTTGCAAGGTGATTCTGATGGTACTAGTATAACATTGTCTATGAGGGCTGTTATTGTTTCATATATGCCCTCATCTGCCTCTTTTGGTAGTGGTTATTGTTTCACTCTCGGTAGCATTGCTCCTTTTTTCAGTTTCATTTTTACTCCTCCAATGCTTTTGATGCAGCCAACATCATATGGACTGGTGGTCCACAGGGATGTTGGTACAGCTGCCATGTCTTCCTCGTAAAATGGCTCTGGTGTAGGGGCAGGTGCCTCTAGTGCCATGGCCATTTTTTGTGCCACTTGCTTGTATGTTACTTTCAACCAGATGTTAATGCTCATCCCAAACACCATCTCCCCTTCTCCATTATCGTCTGAGAAGAGCTCCTCATCAGATACCTGTGTAAGTCTGCACCCTTCTGCCAGTGCTATTACAGCTCTCCAGGCCCTCCCCTCTCTATCCTGGGCATGTACTGCGATGTAATCTGCAGTGGCCATAATGCTCTCGATGCTTACTGAAATCATTTTTCCTTCCTTCTCACTTGCTGCTGTCTCTGGTCTGAATAGGTAAGCTGTTGGCCTTCTCCAAATTTTGCCCTCAATTCCAGGCAACCATGCAATTGCCATGTCTGTCCCATATTGGAATATCTCTGCATCTACAGGCTCAGCCCGGGCCACTGTTTTGCCACAGTAAGCCTGCAGTATTTGTCATACTGTGAGCATGTTAATTCCTGGTGTGGAGCAAATTATGCCCTTCTCCGTGAAGGAGATGGTCATATTCAATCTGCTCATTATGTCCCTCCCAAGTATGTTTACTGGTGACTTCTTCGAGTACAGAAGTGGGAGAGACATGTCGTGATCTCGTATAGATAAAGAGATGTTATCAGTGAAGGGAACCAACCCTCGAGCCCCAGAGAATCCTTGAGTGTGCATGGCTTCGCCTGACTTTTTAAAATTACCCTCCCTTATGCAGGACCGAGTGGCCCCGGTGTCAACTAGGAAGGAACATTTTTTGTCACCTATCGCTACCTGTATGCGTGGTTCCTCCGCACTATTAGGTGTTACTGATAGGATGGGACACATCAAAGACATCTGTGGGCTGTCCTATTGTGGGTATAGTGACTGACCGCTTCCTGTGTAAGGGTTGTGACCCAATATTGTCACCTTCCCCAGCTGTGTCTGCTGTAGTGTTTCATCAGTTGTTGATACTGCATTGTCCTGTATTTGTGTAAGCTGCTGTACCGGTTGTACTTGATGCTGTTACGTTGCTATCACCTGTTACTGTGGTGGTGTGTATGTTTGTACCTGCTGCTGTGGTTGTTGCAATGGCACTTGTTGTAGTGGTAGGCATTGTTGTGTTCGCTGTTGTTGTTGGTAAGCTTGTTGTTCCCCCATAGGCCTTTGCTGCCCTTGTTCCCCCCATGCTGTTTGGGTGGGCCTCATCCTGCAAGTGCGTGTCATGTGCCCCACCATCCCGCAAACCCAATATATTGGGGGTTCTCTGGCCTGCCATGGGAATCCCCCGTGTTGTCCTGGTATCCTTGCTGTCCATTTGGGTAGTAGCCCCGGAACCCTCCTCCTTGTTGTTGTGCATGTTGGCCATAGCCCCTGCCTCTCATCATGCCGCCCCTTCCCCTGTAGTTGTTATAGCATCCATTTCTCATTGGCATATATCCTCCTCCTGCGTTTGCCGTGTATGGTGGGGGCAGGGGCATCTGCTGTGTTATAATTTGGGTTTGCTGCGGTAATTGTGTTACCTGTTGTTGTGTTGTGTCTTGTGCAACCGTTACATGTGTGGGGGTTGGAGTTGCTACCAATGTTATTAATGTTGCTACCAATGTTATTAATGCTCCTTCCATGGTATATTTAGATAGCTTTTTCTGCACCAATTTTGCCTCCTCTGCCTTTCTATCTTCCTCCTTTTGTTTCATCTTTTCTTGCCACATCCTGCAGTGGTGTACTATGGTTAGTTGTATTAGCCTTAGCTTCCATCCCCACTATTTTATTCAGCTGGCTTTGTACTTGCTCCGGGTTAAGCCTGTCACAGTGACAAGGGCGTTGTTGTCTGCTGTTTACGCTGGATACGCAATAATCAAGTGAGAGCCTGCTCCTTTTACGACCCCACATACCCAAAAGGAAAAAAAAAGATAGATATGGAGAGCACCAAACCTAGAACACGCCTCCAAGAGAAGCTAGAAGAAACTGTTCCAAATCTTCCAAAACATACCTCAACGCTGAACTTACAAACCACTGCACTTAAAGAACCTAGTAATACCACAAGCAAACCGAAGCCTCTTACCCTTAATATTCCCCCACAAATCCCCAATTACAACAAAGAGCAACCCGTATCTCTCAATCCTATGAATCAAGATTCGCCATCTACCTCTACCACCGTTCCATCAAGCACTTCACCATGCTCCTCCAGTCATGTTGCCGAAGAACTGAAGTACCCCAAATCCACAATTGCAGTCAAAACACTGAAGAACGACAGAAGCCAGAAAATAACAACCAATCAAACACCAGAAACGACATCCAAATCCCCAATAGTTTTTGGAAAAAGAGCTTCCACTTCGGCACTCCAATCTGACCTCCAGCTTCATACTCCTGTAATCAAAAAATTGAAAGACTCAACGCTGAATCTAACACTACGACAAAGAGCGCTCATAGCCAAACAACAGTGGCAGTGAACTTACCACCTTACAGACTCCTCCCAAGACAACTGCTCTAAACCTCCAAACCGAGCATCTCGACCTTCACTTGACATCACAGAAATAGATGCCATCATGGACTTCCAGGAACAGAAGAAAACGAAAGCCCTCACAGGCGAACATAAGGGAAGCACGAACATTATAGCTAGTACATCGACACCACTCCCCACCAAAGCAAACTTGTTCTTTCCTAAAACATTCCCGGAAGAGAACCTATTGAATGCAATGACGGCCACCCTAAACCAACAAGATTCAGACTACCCTCCCCAATAAAATGAAAAAACATTTAATACTTCAGAATCAAGCAAAAGAATCCCAATGGCCATGCTAGACCTCCAAAATACGCTAGTGGCTGTTCTATCATTAGCAATGGTCCCCTTCTTAAAGATCCAAGAAGCAACAGTCAATGCCACTAAAGACCAAGCCACTTTGCTTGCAATGATCCTAACAAAACAAACAACCATAGACTGCTTCATAACTTCAATTCAAGATCGACTGAATCATGAAGCAGAATCCACAAGAATATGGAAGAACCGCCTAGCTGAAATAGCAAGAACTGATCGACTGGACAAGCAAACTCTTATAGAAACACTGACACCATTTACCACCAAAACGATGGACGACAAAGCAAAAAGAAACCTACAAGCGACCATGCCCCAAGATCAAGGCACAAGGTTCCCTCATACAGAACATTCCTCAACAAAAGGCGATTCTAAGAAAGACCAAACAACCCAATATGAACTTCAAACGCACAATTTACCAACTCAATTCAATATTTCTAACACAGAACCCCCAACATGTACTCCGTTTGACATCGTTGACCTAACCAAATGCTGCCAGCTGAGAAAAGCAACAACTACAAAAGAAACAACAACAAAAAACGTCAAACAGTCTCACGAGCTTTCCTGCGAAAATTGCAACTCAACCCAGAGCAGAAGCCTCAACCCTGCCCCACAACAATAAAGAATCCCATCAACAAAAAAATTGAAGAGAGCGCTAATCCTCCGGCCAAAGAAACAACAAAGACAAATACAAAGAACAACAAAAAACTAAAATCCCAACCACAAGGAGAATTGATCTCAATTGAAGAACAAGAACCACTAGACGCACTACTGGAAGCAATTGGCCATGACACCGAGCCTAAAACACCAGCGACAGCAGATGCACAAAATACAATGTTGACTTCGTCCGCACTTCAAACTAGCAATAGAGAACATGACTCCCAAGAAGACTCAATGATCATAATAGATGAATACTGTGAGATCTCCTCAACTTCAATGCACACGAATATCGATGAATCAACAACAAACATGTCACTTGTGTACTCATCAATATCAACTGAAGAATCCTGGTTCCTGTCAGAACCTGACGCCCTTGCTGATACCACAGAAAATAGACTGATTGAAACAAACACATCTTTAATCAGACCCACATTTACAGATCCGCGTCAGGAACCAAACATATTTAGACTCTCGCTAACTGCTTCAGATTTAAGGCCGGACGAAAAACTAATCTTGAACAGAGTAAACATCCTTTGCCAACTCAACGCTATCCCGACACTGTCGAAGATCGCTACACAAGACATCAACGTTATACATTTTCCGAACAAGAAAAAGATGGAAACAGTCCACATTGACTTTCATGACAACCAAACGATCCAACTAGTTATGTCTACCAAAAAACAACTGGCCAAACGGGGCTTCATCATAGAACAAATCCAAGTAACAAGATTCATGGCTCTCAAAGAAAAGAAATTGGATACTAACACCAGACCTCAAGCTGCCACGATTCATCGCAAATACGACCAACAACAATCTTCAAGTAGACCACGAACAACTGAAGACCCATACCTAACAGGAAACGACAACCTGTTTAGGCAAACAAATTCATACCAGGAAAACAGAACGACAGAAGTACCAAGGGAGATAATGTCCCCAACGTATCCCAACAGAAATTCACCAACCAGAAGCGAACACCGAAGCACACAAAGGAAAACATGTCTATAACAACCAACCACAAATGGAAATCTGACAACCGAAATAACTTTGTCTTCATGGAACACGAGAGGGTTCAAACATCTCCTCTGAGAGGGAGCTACAAACCAAAACAAAAAGAAATGGCTATAATATGCCTCCAAGAGACTTGGCTATTGACAGAAGTTGTCTGCGATGGGTTTTCTACGTATATGAACCCAGCAATCACAATACAACAAGGCAGACCATCATCCGGTATGATAATCTTGACTAAGATAGACCCCAACTGGTCAATTGTTAAAAAGAAAAGCATCCATCCATGGGCCCAATACATTGGGCCTCATTACGACCCAGGCGGTAAGTTACCGCCTGGGTTGTACCTTTACCACCATGGCGTAAACTACGTTTACGCCATGGTGGTTGGCGGACTTACCGCCCCATTCCGAGGTTGGCGGGGCGGTAAGTCCCCATTAACCCATTTACCCTTCCCCATTCCCATTTTTGCCCCATAGGGCATAATGGGAGTGGGGAAGGCGTTAATTACGCCACCGTAAATTACGGTGGCGTAATTAACAACAAGGTCCCTTAGCGCCATGGATTTTAACACCTGCTAAAAGCAGGTGTTAAATCCTCCATGGCGCTAAGGAACCTCGGAATCAGGCGGTAAGGGTCGGCGCTGTTTACGCCGCCGTAAACCCCTTACCGCCTGGGTCCTAATGAGGCCCACTGTCATCTGTATTTTGACCCTGTCATCCAAACCAGAGCAACCTCCAAACAAAACACACTTAATAATCTTCAACATCTACTGGAACGCAATAGCAATGACTGATAATAAGTTCATAGATTCCATCTACAACGAGTTCGACAAAATAGCAAATTCTTTTGCGCAAACTGAGTATGTAGTCGCCAGTGATTTAAACATCCACCTTTACAACTCTGAAGGAATCCGTCTAGACATCCAGAAAATATCTCCAAGAGCAAGAAAATGGACCAAAGAGATCGAGATCCGAAAACTAATATTAACAGAACAACCGCTAAACCTACAAGGTCAAATGCCGCCAACATGGTCCAGTGGCAAATCGAAATCGATTATTGACTATATTTACATCTCTGAAGGAATAAAGAACAAACTCATTGCCACAGAAAACTGCACAATCTAACAGCGACCATTCTCAAATTTCAATAACATGGCAGACAGAACAAATCAAGAATTTCTCCCTCAACCTTCCAGATCTTGAAATAAACAACGGTCTTACGAAACTAAGAATAAAACAGCACCAAACGACCGAACTAGTATCTAAATTTGAAAGATCATCGATGCCTGACCACGAAAAACTGAACTATGAATGGGTACTCAGAGACTACCAGACCTTCAAAAGCAACAACTCCATTGTTATACATAAACACGCATTCAATACGGACATCAAAGAAAGGAAAAAAAATGCTTGAAAAAAACACGCCAACTGAAAAAACTAAACACAACAGCAGCAAATATCGCCATAAAAAAGAAAAACAGAATTATTCTAACTCGATCAAATCAGCCAAGGGATTATTGCAACAAGCGGACGCTGAAGCTATTCTAGCGGCAATCAAAGGGAAAAATACGAGGCAATTATGGTCCCTCCTAAACGGAAACTACAGAACAACAAATATGATCCAAGAAGTTGATCCAGAAGCGTGGACTGCACCACTTTATATAACATCAGTACACCTGTACAGACTATCCAACAAGAACCCATCTGTCCACCGTGGAATCTGAAATGGGAAACTGAGGAAATCATTCAAGCCATCAGAACACTAAATCCATCAAGAGCACCAGGCCCAGACGGACTGTCAAACGCAATCCTGAAGACTGCACCGGAAACCTGGGCTAGCCTCTTTTCCCATCTGCTCATTATCATAGGAAAAACTCAAAAAATCCCAAGAAGCTGGACGTTAGACATCTTGATCACAATCTTCAAAACTGGTGACAGAAAGAACCCACATAACTACAGACCCATAGCCTTACTCGACCCGTTAGGAAAACTTTTTGCAAACTTTCTATTGAAAAAACTTACCGATTGGGCAGCAAATAACGGGAAACTAGAAAAAAGGCAAACAGGATTTGTAGGCAAAATTGGAACCAACGTCAAATTGATAATACTGAGCCTTCTCAAAGACGAAGCTGCACTAAGAAATCTAAGAAAGGTACATGCAGTTTTTATCGACCTAAAAATGGCATTCGACTCAGTAAATAGAACAAAACTATGGACTAAATTAACAACATGGTGCTGTCCACCAGCAATTCTTCATCCGATCAAGCAACTATACACCAACACCTCAGTCCGAGTCAGGCTAACAAAACATGGTAAAGCTACACAACCGATCAATACTTTCAACGGTCTTAAGCAAGGATGTCCCTTAGCTGCCTGCCTCTATAATTTATACACTTATGACTTTGTCAACTCAATCAAAGATCCACTTGCAAATCCACCGAAACTTAACAATGAATCAGTTCTATCATTAATATATGCTGATGACATCACAGTCATGGATAAAACCCCAGTAGGTCTACAAAAAACTCTGGACAAAGTAGTAACTTACATGAAAGCTAATGAACTTCAGATCAACATAAACAAAACCAAAGTAATGAACCTAACAACCCAAAAAACAAAGAAGAACCGAAAATAACCCAAAGTTCTACCTCGAAGGCAAAGAAATTGAAACAACAAATGTCATCAAATATCTAGGGGTAATGATAAATGCGTCATCCACGGAACAACAATGGAAAATGCACATCGAAGACAAAGCTAGATCCCTAGCCAGACTAGGTCGGTTCTATCACTGCAAATTCGGGACATATTCCTTCAAATCAACAATCACTTTCTATAAACAAAAAGTTGTTCCCATATTGACTTACGCTGGCAAAACCCTAGCAAACAACCAAGGACTGAAATGGCACCTCTACGAAGCAATATTCTGGAGAAAAACACTGGCATTACCGAAAAGTTTCCCCATGACAAGGATCCGATTCGAATTGGCGTTGAATTGGCGTTGCAATCATTACAATCCATAATATTATGGGAACAGATGGATCTTTACAGAAAAATAATAAGCCACAAAAAGATCCCACCCATAGAAATATTGAAAAGCAAAAAAAACGCACTGAACGCAACGGTTCTCCAACAATGGACCAATACGATCAAGTCTAAAATGGACGCCGAAAGCATTACCGAAGAAACGCTAATAAACAAGCCACAACAAGCAAAACTAACACTACAAAGGAACGACTGGATAAAAACCCTCGAAGACCAGACTAACTATGAACTCCACCAAGTTTCCAAGCGCCACTTCTCCTGAATCTCCTGGGTGTAATCAACAGGATCTTCATTCTCACGCATCTTGCGTGACGTTATAGCTCCTATGTCTGATGTGTCTGGGTACTGGACCCTTAGAGCCTGCCACAGCGCATGTCTGCAGTTGGCAAATGGCGCTCCATCATGTGATATGTCAGTTATTATGACCCCTGGGAAGCCTGCCCTTTTCCATATGTCATCTGCAGCATCCCCCAATATTGATATTAGCAGTCCCTTCACGTCCCCCACTGCTAACGTTTGCCCCGCAGTGTGTTTTTCCATCTCATATATCCACTTTCCTGCTCCTCCATTTAGTGATGGGAGTCTGCATTTAATATTCTCTTTATCTGCATGCTTCCAGAGAACATATTATATTATTCTTTCCAGAAGTGGCATTAGATTGTACCCCCTCATCTCCCCCCGTGCCCGTGGGGTTATGTCAGTGTATTCATCCTCCTCCCCTGTGTCGGGTAATTCTTCAGTCATATTGATATTACAATGAATTGCTCTATCGTCCCCTTCATTTTTCCTCCCTCTCCTTTTGCCAACCTCTCTCATTGTGGGCATGCTTACCCGTTCTTCCTGCCTGCGCCCTGCCCTGGGAGGTCCCTAAGCCTGTCGACATATGGGGTGTGTGCAGGGGTTGGTGTCAGTGGGCGTGGTGCTAGATGTTGTGTTGGTAGAGGGCGTGGTGTTTGTACTGGTGTCGGTGTTAATGGTTGTGACGTTCTCCTTTCTACCCCTCTTACCGGCTCTTCACCTTTCTTATCTTCTTCCCTTCTTCCGCATGACCATGGTGACTCGCGGTTGGTGCGTGTAATGTACAGTTTGTCTAAACTTTCCCCATTGCCATCTCCTCCACTTTTCCTTGCACATTCTTCCTCTTCGCTGCAAAATCCATCAAGAAAAGACGATCCCACTCTGTGCGTTTTCCACCCACCGTCACCGCCCTTAAATCTATTAAGTCTGCTTCCTTGTGTTCTTCTCCTTTAACAGCTGCCCCTTGAGTTGACGTTGTAGCCACCTCCAAGGCCTGGCGTGTGTATGTTCTTACTCCTCGCTCCACCCTCCTTTCCCCACTCTCTTCATCCTTTTTCCCTATTATTTCACCACCTATTTCCGCTGTCTTCCATTTTATTTCTTCCAACACCTCGGCACTTACCTTCGCTAATATCCTCTCTTCCTCTTCCTTCCTTTCCCATTTTTCCCTTTCCTTTTTTAATATGCTCTCTATTACTTTGCCTTCTTCATATTTCCGGGTGCTTACAGATAGTATTTTCTTTTTCCACAGTTCCATTTCCCTGTCCTTCTCTTCCTTCTTCCTTCTCGTTTCCCGTTGCTCTGCGCGTGACACCCTCTCTGCTATTGCCTTCATCCGCTCCACTTCCTTCTTCCTCTCTTCCATTTGCTCCTTCATCCTCTCCTGCTCGTCCCTATTCTCCTTTCTCTCCTTCTTCCTTCCTTGTGTTTCTTGCTCGAGCTGTCTGATCAGTGCACTTCGTGCTTCTCTTAATTCAGCCAACCTTTCCTCCAGCATCTCTTCCTCTGCCTGTGACAGTTGACCTTCTCTTGTCTTACTCACCTCTGTCCCTGTCTGTGTGTTATCCGTGTCTTCCTCCTCACTGCGTCCTCTTCTTCCCCTGTTAGTGCCCCCCGGAGCTTTAAGAGCACCTGTGCTGCTATCCATTCGTCTGGTCCTATGTTTGCTGTGTGTTCCGCACTTTTCTTCCCTCCCTTCGTGCCTGCCTGTGTGGAGTTTGAACCTAATGTGCTCGTCACCTCATCCCCCCTCTGGTAGCTATCTGTAGTGGCATATGGTGGAGGGCTGTATGCGGGGTTAGAGTACCCCTCAGCGGCTGTCAGTTGCTGTCTGGCGGCTTTTCTTAATTCCGTTACTGGGTACAGCCCTCCTTCTTCCTTCTTCACTACCTTCGCCAGAGGCATATCTTCTGTCCCTTCCTTTTTCACCTCCTCTTCTGATACTGTACCTGATCCTTCTTTCTCCTTCTTGCCCTCTTCTGTGCATAGTGCATTGCTGTTTGCCGTGCCCATGCCCCCTCCGTTCTCCTTCTCCTCCTTGCCTCCCTTTGTTTCTTTGCTCCCTTTCTCCTCTGCTGCCCCTTCCATAGCAAACATCCCCATTGCCCCTGGCCTGGCTCCCTGGAACATCTTCCACAAGTTAAACATCTCTATATGGTGAGCTAATTTCTTGCCTTTGTACGTGTTATGTATGTATGTCAATAGCGAGTGTTGGGTGTATGAGTCAAAGCTGCCATTAGGCGGCCATGGTGTCAGTATTTTGTTGTCTGTTCCTTGTGTCCAGTCGATACTACACTTAATAATCTTCTCCTTGTATGGTGATAGTGACGTGCAAATGTGTTGGAGAGGTGTAGTTAAAGCTTTTCTCCTCACTCCAGACCCTGACCAGTAGTATGTGGCCATGTAACAGTTTTTGTTTTCTCAATATCAACCTTCTTTACCTGGCCCCGTAAACTGGGGACTTCCGACTGTCCACTGAAAGGTGATACAATTGCAAAATATACACTTCTTTTCCTTTATTATTTGTCCCCCTTGATGTCACCAATACGGCCCGCTACGGCCGTGGCGCACGAAGTCCCCTGCGGCTGCGTGTCCTGTGCAGCGTGCTTTTACAGCCGCCCCACATTTCCTTCTTCTTCAAACCTCTCCCTCCCCTTTTCCAACCCCCTTGCTGAGCGTGACCGGTGTTCTCCGTGTGTGGCCACCTCTCCCTTTTTCACCCCTCCCTTATCGAGAGTTGCCCCATTCTCCGTGCGCGGCTCCTCACCTCTTCTATCCCGCCCTTTTCTACTTCCTATCCCCTGGCCACCCCTTGATCAATCTGAGATGGTCACGGTGTCCTATACAAGCCCTGCGGGTGACGTCACCAACTTCTTCAAACTATTACCGGTAAGAAACCTTTACAAAATGAAAGAGCGCGCAATATGTTTTAACCCCTTTTGTCTCTCGTAAACCCCACAGCTGTCCTCTCGCTTCAACTTGAGCAAGGTAAACCACAAAAAACTCTTATAATCGGACTGCGCACGGTGCGTTGCCTAGTGTGTGATACGCCCCTCACTGGGGGAGCTTAACCAGTGAAGTGGGAGAATGGAAGACCAGGCTCCCGTCCTTCGCCTCTCGCGCTTGGCCTAGAGGGTCACGACCCAAACACCCGCCACGAGAAGAGTTTGTCCATTTACCAGACGACCAGATACCCTGGTACAGGAACATACGGATGTGTCCATCTGCTTGCCCAGCAGCCCGCACTGGCCATGCCGACACCTGCGGCACGGATCAACTAGACTAAACTCTACACGTCGTTAGAGATGCCATGACGACCTAGACAACGGGAAGCACATCTGTACAAATGTACACACTGGACATTCCCACACCAACCTACACGAAGAATATACTCAGTGCTATGACGTAGGCGACAGGCATATTCACGGACGTGCATCTTTATTATTTTTACATAGGCTTTCAGAACGCAGAAACGCAAGACGCGTCATGAACTCTTTTACTAGCTTGCTCACGCTTCTCTTGAAACCAGTTACCGCCATGAGAAGTATAATGAAGACAATACTGGTCATGAAATTATATGCTCCTATAACCTAAAGCACCTGTGCACCAAACGGACAACTTATGCACCAGGCCCAAGTAGGCCTCAAACAAGAGCTCCCGTGGACATCAACAAGGCAAGAGTCAGTTGCTGATCCTGCAGAATGAGCTCGGCGAAGCAACCAGCCAAGGTCGCAATGTTGCAAACCCACGTTCCAAGAGCAAATCATCAAAGGCACGATGTTGCAAACTCGTACTCCGCGCACCAACGTTAAAGTCACACCGACAAATTAAACCAGACGCAGTAGAAAAATAATATTAATTGTGCAGAATTCTGCCTCTTTCACGGTCCCTCCCCACGTGACCAAGCCGAACCTGACGAGATGCCAAACCCAGGAGAACAGAGGCGTCTGGATCCCTCGCTACGAGACACTGGCAGATACACTTGAAAGGCTCAATGGACATCTGCAACAGTGGGAGCGGTCCCCCGTCTAGCTATGAATAAGTCCTCACATTGTCTGCATGTACCCATAGTGAAACATTGTTGCAACTTACAGGTACACCGAGAGCTGGGAACGACGGTGGTCCCAGGCTGGGAAGCTCACGGGCGCACCAATCAGAACATGGGGCTCTTATCACTGACGCCAGCAAATTTAGCCAATCCTCAGGAGTCTTCATGTAACAATTCTCATGTATCTAATTGTAGGGACAACCCAGATATACCACCTGACTACACCTTGTCCACTAATATCTTTCTCTATATGTGTGCTATACTAACCCTACCACTCGAACACCCAATTAAGAGTGGCGATAGGTTTTTTGTTAACTTTCTGAAGTGACGCAAGTAGCGCGTCATAATACAGTAAAAAGGGCCTGCGAGCCCCACGATTGTGTGTGTGTCAGGACGAACGCGTACGCTCCTTGACTCATCCCTGCCGTTTTGTCTAATAAACAGCAGAGTCACCTTGCTCCTTGTGTGCGTCTCATACTCTATCTCATCTCATCTGGGATATACACGGGAGGAGTTGGGGCCTCCCTGCCTGGAGGTCCGCGGACGGCCCGGCCGACCCCGGCAGAATTTCCCCCCGACACCAGCCAACTATCTTCCGCACTCTGGAACAATCTAGCTACCTCCTGCGGGGAAACCTCATCTACCTAACGAACTTCAACACTCAATTAGTAGGGATCCTCATCTACTCAATGATCTATAACGCCAATTCATAGGAAAGCCACACCCCTTCCCTACAGGTGCCCGCGATCTGGACAAATCAGTGCCTTCTGACAACCACACATGGTACCTTTCGGCTCCACCCACTTCGCTCCGTGACGCGGTAGAAGACGGCCCTCGTGCCTGTCCAGCCACCGCTCACTCGTCTATCGTCACTTATTTATCGAATCTTTTAAAACACACTGTAAACACCTCCTGCCACCCTTTTCACAATTCCTCCTCCCTCCCGCACAACATTACGTTGCTTGTTGGGTGTGTCATACTCACCAAGTCCTCTTGAGGCAGGGCCGCCCGACTGCGTGCACCCTTCCAAAGCGGCTCGCCACCTCCCCTTGTCTGGACCACGTCTGGACACTCGCCAACCGCGGTCGGGATACTTCTCAAGTCAGCTCTTGAGGTCCAATATCCGGGTTGCGCTGTCCGGTCTTCTCGCAGTTCCGCAATGGTCCTGTAGTCCTCAAAAGGGGGCAACAGCAGAGGGGGCAGCGCTGCCGGGTCACCCCGCTGCAAGAGGCCCTGGAATGGTACTCTCAGGGTTGTAGACCTCAAACAGATCTCAGCAGTGCCTCCAACTTGTTGGGGTGATCTCCCGGGGGCCGGCAGAGCTGTCCGCAGACCTCCGGGGCTGGGGAGGCCCCAACTCCTCCCGCATCCCATAAGAAGTATGACACATGCACACAAGGAACAAGGCAATCACTGCTGTTTATTAGAGTAACGGCAGGGATATGCTCAGTCCGTATGCATCCGGAGAGGCTCTCGTCCTTAGTGGGGCTCGCAGGCCCTTTTTACAGCAGTATGATGCGCTATTTGCGTCACCTGGGAAAATCATCACAAAACCTATCGCCACTTCGGGTTGGTTCCCCTAGTGGTAGGGTTAGTATAGATCCCCTATGGGAAGAAATGTTAGTGGGTGAGGATGGGTCAGGTGGTACACTTGGGTTGTCCCTAACAGTTGTTAAATTGGAATTGTTACAAGGGGACCTTTGGTGATTGGCTAAGAGTAATAGCGTCAGTGGTGAGCCCCTCTGTATTCTGATTGGTTCTCCCGCGAGCCCCCAAGCCTGGGACCATCGTCGTTCCCAGCTCGCAGTGTACCTGACATTAGCAACAATGTGCATCTGCAACTATGCGTTTGTCCGGACAATGGACAGGTCTGCTTATGGGCTGGTGAGCAGGTCTTTCCCATCGCTGTAGGTGTCCAACTTGCTGCTTCGTTGTTGCAGGTTGTGACCCAGACGTGGGACCCTGGCGTTTCGCTGTCTCGTAGGCTTGGCACCTTGTCAGTTTGGCTTAGTCATGTGTGGGGAGACCATAGCTGGAGTACAATTATGAGCATTAGATTTTGTATTTTGTCTCTGAAGGCTTGGCACCTGTAGGTATAACCTCGGCGCTGGGTGCGCAGCATTGAGGTTGCACCATCGTGGCCTTGGCCGCGGGCTCTCGCTGGGGCTCGTTCTGCATGGTCAGCACTTGTATTTAGTTCTGAGAGGATTTTCGTTTGTGAGGCTCCTGCCTGGGGACTCTTGCTTGCGGCCTACTTGGGCCTAGTTCGTGGGTGGCGGTACAAAATCCATGTTATGGGGGTCGCAGGGTGACAAAGCACCATACACAGCATTAGATATACATGGTAGCGTCTTCATAGGAATAGGTAGCGAGAAAGCATCAGCAAGCATATACACAAGCTCTTCAGGCGTCTTGAGATTCGGCGGTGCTGTAGAAGGCCTATGTGAAAAATAACAATGATACATGTCCGTGGGTATGTCAGTCCGCTGTATCTATACTCACTGTCATGTAACCTGCCTGCAACTGTAATAAGTTAATATGTAAAAAGTACCTCTTGAAACTTGCTATGTGGCCAGATAACTCCGGGTTCGGTGCGCTTTATAAATAAATAAATAAATAAACAAACAAACAAACAAACAAACAAACTTTCCCCTCAACCTTCAAGAACAGACACATCCTCTTGCTTCTTAAGAAACAAGCACTGGACTCTGACAATCTCAGCAGCTACCACCCCATTACCAATCTTCCCTTTCTAGGTAAGATCCTTGAGAAAGCAATAGCTACACAACTCCTCCAACACATCGAAGCCAGTAACCTCCTTCAGTCCTATCTATCTGGCTTCAGACCCAGGTGCAGAACAGAAATGACTACCATCAAGGTGATCGACGATGCCCTTAAAATCCTTGATGATGGCCATCCTTGCCTCCTAGTTCTCCTTGACCTCTCAACAGCATTTGACACAGTAGACCACCAGACACTTACCTACAATCTACATGGCCGCATGGGGATCAGTGAGATTGTCCTCAGCTGATTCAAATGCTACCATGCAAACCCACCAACAGTTCATACAAATTGATTCTTCCAGATCACCAACTCTAGCCATCACATGTGGAGTACTGCAAGGATCCATCCTGTCCCATGTGATCTTCAATCTTTACATGGAACTGCTCTGAACCCTCCTCTCTCTACATAACATCCACATTCATGAATATGCATATGACACGCAGATCTACTTCAAGATATCCTTCATCAAAGACATCCACAGGCTCAAGGCCTGACTCACAGTTATCCAGTCCTGGATGTCCAGTGCTTACCTGAAGCTCAATCCCTCCAAGACTGAATTCCTACTGCTGACCAGCAACACCGTACACCCTGCCACCCATACATGGCTGTTTGCTATGAACCTCGAGGGATTCCCCAGCTGGCCCCTTGTGCCAAGCCCCTTGGGTTCAACATCAACAGACACCTCATGTTCAAACAGCACATAGCAAAGAAGTCACACACGGCTTGGCACCAACTTTCTCTCCTGCGGAAATTCAAGCCTTTCATCCCAGAAAACAACTTTAGATCCACTGTCCAAGTCTTGGTCTTCTCCCACCTGAATGGTGGCAATGCCCTTTCGGAAGGCCTTCCGGCGACTACCCTGGCACCCTTGAAATGTGTCCCGCATGCTGCAGCAAGACTCATTCAAGGACCTGGAAAATTCGACCACATCATTCAACCTTCATCGAACTGCACTGGCTCCCACTGCATTCCAGTATCATCTTCAAACCCTGTTGCATCATCTACAAGGCTGTCATCCTGAAGTCCTGAAGCTACCTCACTGGGAAACTCAGCATCTCCGGAGGCCTGCAATCCACCAGAAGTAAGGAAATGTGCGGACTTCAATTACAATAGTGCAGGAAGGAAAGAAACAGAAGACAGACCTTCTCTGTCTATGCTCCAAGATTCTGCAACCACCTCCTCACCAACATCAGACTTGCCCCATCATTTCTACAGTTCAAAAAAGAGCTCAAGACCTTCCTCTTCAAGGAATGGCTCCTCCTTAACACATAGGTCCACACACCCTGCTCTCCCCACCCTACCTGAGACTCAGTGATCTGCTTCCCACTGTCTTCCCACATGTTGCCAATTCCCCACCCCCGTTAGCGCCCCACTCCTTTTTTCTCTGCTTCCCTCCTATGTTATTCCTCCTATGATTGTAAAGCGCTCTGTTGCTTCCCAAAGTTAGGTCTGCACTCAATAAATACCCTAATAATCATAATAATAATAATAATAATAGTAGCGCTAATTCTTGTTTAATTATCTTTCATTCAATGCTTATATTAATCACTTTTATTTCCTTGTCAATATCCTGCATATGCTTTTTAGAAGTGTGCATACTTTTTTCGATCCTTTTCCTTTCTGTCAAAATCACCTGTAATTTATCTGGCCGGTTTGCCATGGTCTATTTTTCTTTCCTTTTAGTGTCACTAGTTATTTCAGAGAACACACATTTGAGGTTCATAAAGGGAGCAGTTGTTGCTGTTGTTTGTGATGGCCTCTGTGATTTTCAAGACCCAAACCTCAGTAAAAATCTTAGATCTGCCTAAGGGAGGTTGGCACAATATGTTATGTTATGTTATTTGGTATTTGTATAGTGCCTACTGCCATTGGTATGGCCTTGAAGCACTATGATAATGAATGCCCTTTGGAAGAATGTAGGATTTAGAAGTGATGCAAGGAGCAGTGAAATGCATGTGTGCATTTGTAGCCATAACAAAGGTAGCAAGTGTCTAGGTCCCTAACAGCCCCCCGTAATTATCAGCTGAGGAGACGGGTGTTGTGACAAGTTGTCAAAGAGTCAGAGGATTCATAAGAGTCATATGTGAATGGCTGGACCACATTTTGCGTGCGACTCAGCTGTATTCTATTGGTGATGCCGCTCGGGCCAACAGTGATGTATGTCAAGGGTAGGTGTAGTCAAACAGTGTGTATCGCAGATGTTTGTGGTTGTGCAGACCAAACCCCTGGCGCGACAAATCTGTATTCCCTGGGATGCAGTACATGAAGGTCTGGTGAAATAAGACTGAAGCATAGTTAGATTTAGTCTTGCTGAGCGTTTCCTAAAGGTCTGGTTAAGAAGTGCCATGTCCCACCCAAATCGGCTGCTCAAGAGCACCTGAGTTCCCCGAGAGGAATTGGGCGATAGTTCATGCACATGTGAGTCTGTGAGGGTGCCGATGGGAAGAGCCAGGTTTTGAGAGCCTTCCTGAAGATGAAGGGGTCTTCTACAGGGTCGGACTGGGCCATAAAAGTAACTCAGGCACCAATGAAAAAGTGGCCCACAGATGCAAATGACTATTCATTCCTTTTGTGACACTGTTTGAATAGTAATCAAGGGGGCGTTTTTGATAAAGTGTGATGCAAATTGTGCATTTTAAAGAATATTTGTTCAGCAACACTGGTCAAAACTACTAGCCGCAGAGTGAATGAACTCATGAAACGGGCCCAAATTGACCAAAATAACTGGGCCACACCATCATTTTGTCGTTCATGGGCATATTGCCCTACAGGCCAGTGCGAGCCTGGTCCTCTATGCCGCAGATGGTTAAAAGGAGGGAGTTCCAGATGGTGGGTGCTTGGACTGTGAAGGTGGAGCCCCCTATGCGGGTTGATTTTGCCACTTGAATGACGAGTGGTTATGCCTGTAGCATGCAATAGTGGACAGCGTTCAGCTCATCAGCACTCAGAAAACCGATATAGCCAGTGTCTTTCTTTCTCACTGTAGGCAGCCATGCATTTTTAGGTGCAAACACTCTACGCTGGTGTAGGGAACTGCCAGTGCCCGCTATCCAAACAAACATTCTTGTACTCCAAGGAGTTCGATTTATTCAAATAGTCTATCTTTCATTCATCACCAGGACATCATTTTGCACAGTCTCAGTAATGATCAGTGTTGATCCTTAGCAGCTGGGTGATAGTTCTGCTCCTGGACAAGCGGGGCACCATGGCCTTCTGTCTCTTGATGTTTCTCAATCATCGCCCATGGAGCCCCCCTAACTGGAGAAGCATTTGTTAGATATGTGCTTGGAATTATCCCCCAAAGAATGCCTTCTATTCAATGCCCTAGAGAGACGTGTTTGCAGTTCCCCTTTGGTCACTGCTGCATATCGCAATGCACCTAGAAGCTTCTAAGCTGCGCGCCAGTTCCAATGACGCATGATCATCGCTCTTCATTGGTGCACCTAAAATGATCCTAGTCCACCACCAATGATCCAGGCATCGGCCCTCTCTCATTTCCGTTAAACATACTGGGCAGATCCTCCCCACTGGGTCGGTCACCCTCATCAGGTGTGAAGTTGTGTCGTGTTGAAAGGGACAGATGAGTCAGGAGCCAGTCATATGCTGTAGCTGTTTTATTATTAGAGTGCCACCTCACATGCAACCATGGGAAAGAGCAGTGAGGTGGCGTGCCTCTGCCCCACTCCCTCTCTGTGCTGAATGTCTGTGGGTGCTCCAGTCTCTGCATGCATACGTGGCTCTCCCTGCTGCTCCACCAAATGCCCCGTGTGACGTAGAGCACTGTGCATGCATAGCGCGGATCTGACAGGCCATCTTTTCGTTACAGAAGTCTCCAGCCCATCTGCCAAAGCACTTATTTTGAAATGTCTGTATTTGTGTCAAGCACTGTGCATCTTGTGTTTGTTTGACCCTTCCTTCTTGCTCACTTCCGCCGTACATTGCCACTCTTAATCTTCCTATGTTCCAAGCTCCACTGTCACTTGTGAGGAAATAGTTGTTTCCTCTCATCAAAACGTTCTCATGCATATTACGTTTTGAGCGTATGTTGTTCTTTTTGTGCGTGAGTTTTCTTTTGACCAAGTCGCCCATACAGACTCCAGAGTTCCATACAGCATTGTGACTGTCAAAGCGAGTCTTTTGCCTTGTACGTCTTTGATCATCCAAAGACATCTCTTGTATAGAAGTTGATGTTTCATCTCTAATGCCATAAGATGGAATGTCAAAGCTCCTGTGTCTGGGGGAGTGACCCGATGTCCAGCAACCACTTCCATAGCTGTGTGGAATGGAGGGTTGTGGGATGCTGGCACCAGCTGTAAATTGTCTTTTAAAATCTGTTGGCCCCCTTGACCTGACCATTAACTTGAGGTTGGTATAGGGCTGTTTCAGTTGTGTTATCCCATTGTTTTCTATGTAGGTTTTTAATTTTTACAGCGATTAGTTGGACGCTGTAACAGTGACCAATTATTTGGGTAGGCCTTCTCTGCTGAGCACATCTTTGAGTATTGACATGACAGTGGCAGTGATGATTTCAGACCAAAATTGAGGTGAATCCATTTAGAAAAGTATACAACCACCCCAATGCCATAATTGTGCCCATTATTTTGAAGTTTACTGACAGTTTTTCCGATGGGGTTGATGGGGTCCATATATTTTGCAGTGGCCCTGTCTTACCTGTAGCCTCCTGTTTCTTTTTGTTGCATTCATTATAATGTTCTATGGCTGCGTCGACTTCCAAAGTCTATTTGAGAGAACCAATAGACTTCAGAAATCCTTCCTTTGGTGAGGCCTAAGTGACCTTGGTGCTCGTTGCCACATATGGTGGAGTGCACTTCAGCAGCAGGCATCAGAAATGTATAGAAATTACTAAAGAGATTCCGAGTGGCACTTGTTTTTAGGAAAGATTTCCATTTCATGTGTAATTTTCCATCCAGTTGTGTACCCCCAACTTTTTGTTGCTGATGTTAAACACCATAGTCTGACTTTGCCAGAGGAGCACAGCCTTCTGCTGCACTCCCCTGTGCTTTTCACTCACTTTATTATGGGGAAACTGACATGCCCTTAAAGACAGTCAGTACTGGGAGACTTTGTTTCCCTTAGTCCTTGTCAATGTTGCAACTTTTCTGCAACATGTTGCAAGTGCACAATGTACCTTCCAGTATAGTGTACTGGGGTCTTTCTGTAATTTCTAAAGGCCCTAAATACTCTCGAAGGATTTTTTAGGAGAAGTGCAGGTGTGCCACCAGCCCTCTATGTTTGCAGGGCTGGTGGGAGCTTATCTTTTCATGTATTTTTAACCTTTTCCTGCCAGGTAAGCTGTGGTTACCGCGTTTGGCAAGAATAGGTGGCCTAGCTCCAAAATGGCCATGCTACGAGGTTCTTTGTCATGTCCTTTGGCCATCTTACCGCGTTTGGCAAGAATAGGTGGCCTAGCTCCAAAATGGCCATGCTACGAGGTTCTTTGTCATGTCCTTTGGCCATCTTGCCCCTTCACCTTCCCCAGGTAGAGCCGACACGGGTCAGTCCTTATTTGGGCATGCATTCTCCCGCCAAACGCCAAGCTTTTGCAGGCTTCTGCATGCCTTGTTTGTGTGCTTCCAGGATGGGGGCTGGACTGTCTGGTTCTAGTACACATCCTGGGTGCCAGCGAGTCTGGTGTGCTATGAATGCCTGGGACCACTGTGGTCCATGATTGGTCCACGTATGGTGTGCCTGTATGTGAGCAGATCTCCCATTGGGTCCTCTTCATTTTGGCACGAAGGGGATTTTGGATAAGAGAAGGCTCCAAACACCCATACCATGTTGATCTCTGGAGTTCTCACTGAACGAAGGCTAGGATCCAAGTATCCTGAAACTAAGAAGCCGAGTCAAGGAACCACTGGTGACCCGCTGGAAGATTTGGCACCCAGAGCCCGCTGTCATCCCGCTGGACCCCTCTGCATCTGGTCATCCTAGAAGGTCTGCGAAGATGCTTCGACCCATTGGAATAGTGGGACCAACTACTCTCGGCACCTTCATCAAACCCTGCAAGTAAGCCTTCTCGTAAGTGTCCCTGGGCCAACCAGTGGGCTGACCAGCTTGCACAGGACCTTTGCTCCGATACCGCCGCCGTTTCAAGGAGGCCCTTGAACCTTGGTACATAACAAGCTCTGTGTTCACGGCCCTCTCATACTGAATTGCATACACTTGGCGTTCCCAGGTCTGGAGTAAAGACAGAGCACCCGAACCGGAGTATACACGCTTGTCCAGAAGGTAACCCTGTTCCAAGAAACTAGGCTGGCCTTCTGAACCTCTGCCCACCAGGTGAGAGTTCAGAAATCTGTCTTAACACTTGTTGGTAGGGTTCCAGTGATAGAGAATGGCAGTACTTATCGGGCCATCTCATGATCCCATACTGCCTCACCTTTTTCATGGTTTTCCTCCCTCACCATGGATTCTGTCCAATCCTCTGCTCCTTTTGTAGCCCTTTGCCATAAACATCATTGGGTCTTATCACTACACTACACTACACTACACTCATTTTGGAGGAAGGGCACGTAGGAACCATGACATGCAGTCAGCTTGATTATTCTGGAACCATGCTGGATGTTAAAGGTATAGTTCCTTAACTTTGTTGCTAGCTTGGCATCGGAGAGTGGAGGATTGTGCTCCTTGTAGACACAGCATGCGCATTAGTAGCTTGTGGTCTGTGAGAAGTTGAAACGCATTCCTCCACATGGAAGTTCTGAAATATTTAGAGGCCCTGGTACATGTCAATATCTCGTTCTCGATCACAAATAGTTGCTTTTGGCATCTAAAAGAGACTTGGAGGCAAAGACCACTATGCTTTCAGAGTCACTCTTCCGGCTGGGTAAGTGCAGTTCAATTAGGATGAAGGTGGCAAGTCTGGGGTTCAATGAGTTAATCATGGGGTGTTGAGGATGTTCTCCCTGACAGATCGGCCATTCAAATGTAGAAGCTTTTTTATCAGTAAACTCAGAGAATATATCCTTTCTGCGAAGACTGGGATAAGCTTCACCAAACCAAGGAACTATTTCAGTTCTTCCTTGTTGCTGGGTGCTGGGGCCTTCACTATGGCCTTGAGCAGATTCCCAAGGAATGCCTTGAGTTATTCCTTGTTGCTGGATGCCGGGGCCTTCACTATGGCCTTGAACAGGTTGCCAAGGAATGCCTTGAGTTAATCCTTGTTGCTGGATCCCGGGGCCTTCACTATGGCCTTGAGCAGGTTCCCAAGGAATGCCTTGAGTTAATCCTTGTTGCTGGATGCTGGGGCCTCCACTATGGCCTTGAGTAGGTTCTCAAGGAATGACTTCAGTTCTTCCTTGTTGCTGGGTGCTGGGGCCTCCACTATGGCCTTGAGCAGGTTCCCAATGAATGCCTTGAGTTAATCCTTGCTGCTGGATGCTGGGGCCTCCACTATGGTCTTGAGCAGGTTCCCAAGGAACTATTTCAGTTCTTCCTTGTTGCTGGGTGCTGGGGCCTCCACTATGGCCTTGAGCAGGTTCCCAGGGAATGCCTTGAGTTGTTCTTCCTTGTTGCTGGGTGCTGGGGCCTCCACTATGGCCTTGAGCAGGTTCCCAAGGAATGCCTTGAGTTAATCCTTGTTGCTGGATGCTGGGGCCTCCACTATGGCCTTGAGTAGGTTCTCAAGGAATGACTTCAGTTCTTCCTTGTTGCTGGGTGCTGGGACCTCCACTATGGCATTGAGCAGGTTCCCAGTGAATGCCTTGAGTTCTTCCTTGTTGCTGGGTGCTGGGGCCTCCACTATGGCCTTGAGCAGGTTCCCAAGGAATGCCTTGAGTTAATCCTTGTTGCTGGATGCCGGGGCCTCCACTATGGCCTTGAGTAGGTTCTCAAGGAATTACTTCAGTTCTTCCTTGTTGCTGGGTGCTGGGGCTTACACTATGGCCTTGAGCAGGTTCCCACGGAAGGCCTTGAGTTCTTCCTTGTTGCTGGAGCCTCCACTATGGCATGAGCAGGTTCCCAAGGAATGCCTTGAGTTCTTCCTTGTTGCTGGGGGCTGGGGCCTCCACTATGGCCTTGAGCAGGTTCCCAATGAATGCCTTGAGTTAATCCTTGTTGCTGGATGCCGGGGTATCAGGTAATAATATCGCCATATATATGGTACGCCGTAAATAATATCGCGCGGAAATGTCGTGGCGATATTATTTGGGTGACCATATATATGGGGACAGGGGCAAAAAAATAAGAAACATTTTTTTTGGGGGGTTGCGGGGGTGTCCCCCGCATGTTCCATGCAATAATGTCGCCACAAAAAACAGCCATTTTTCGGCGATATTTTTGCATGGCGAGATTTTTGTGGCGACATTATTACATGGAACCGATGCTGGGGCCTCCACTATGGCCTTGAGTAGGTTCCCAATGAATGCCTTGAGTTAATCCTTGTTGCTGAGGCCTCCACTATGGCCTGGAGCAGGTTCCCAATGAATGCCTTTAGTTGATCCTTCGTGCTGGATGCCGGGGCCTCCACTATGGCCTTGAGTAGGTTCTCAAGGAATGACTTCGGTTTTTCCTTGTTGCTGGGTGCTGGGGCCTCCACTATGGCCTTGAGCAGGTTCCCAAGGAATGCCTTGAGTTCTTCCTTGTTGCTGGGTGCTGGGGCCTCCACTATGGTCTTGAGCAGGTTCCCAAGGAATGCCTTGAGTTAATCCTTGTTGCTGGATGCCGGGGCCTCCACTATGGCCTTGAGTAGGTTCTCAAGGAATGACTTCAGTTCTTCCTTGTTGCTGGGTGCTGGGGCCTCCACTATGGCCTTGAGCAGGTTCCCAGGGAATTATTTCAGTTCTTCCAAGTTGCTGGGTGCTGGGGCCTCCACTGTGGCCTTCAGCGGGTTCCCAAGGAATGCCTTGAGTTCTTCCTTGTTGCCGGATGCTGGGGTCTCCACTATGGCATTGAGCAGGTTGCCAAGGAATTACTTGTGTTCTTCCTTGTTGCTGGGTCCGGGGGCCTCCACTATGGCCTTGAGCAGGTTCCCAATGAATGCCTTGAGTTAATCCTTGTTGCTGGGGCCTCCACTATGGCACTGAGCAGGTTCCCAGGGAATGCCTTGAGTTGTTCTTCCTTGTTGCTGGGTGCTGGGGCCTCCACTATGGCCTTGAGCAGGTTCCCAAGGAATGCCTTGAGTTAATCCTTGTTGCTGGATGCCGCGGCCTCCACTATGGCCTTGAGTAGGTTCTCAAGGAATGACTTCAGTTCTTCCTTGTTGCTGGGTGCTGGGGCTTACACTATGGCCTTGAGCAGGATCCCAGGGAATGCCCTGAGTTCTTCCTTGTTGCTGGGGCCTCCACTATGGCCTTGAGCAGGTTCCCAGGGAATGCCTTGAGTTGTTCTTCCTTGTTGCTGGGTGCTGGGGCCTCCACTATGGCCTTGAGCAGGTTCCCAAGGAATGCCTTGAGTTAATCCTTGTTGCTGGATGCTGGGGCCTCCACTATGGCCTTGAGTAGGTTCTCAAGGAATGACTTCAGTTCTTCCTTGTTGCTGGGTGCTGGGACCTCCACTATGGCATTGAGCAGGTTCCCAGTGAATGCCTTGAGTTCTTCCTTGTTGCTGGGTGCTGGGGCCTCCACTATGGCCTTGAGCAGGTTCCCAAGGAATGCCTTGAGTTAATCCTTGTTGCTGGATGCCGGGGCCTCCACTATGGCCTTGAGTAGGTTCTCAAGGAATTACTTCAGTTCTTCCTTGTTGCTGGGTGCTGGGGCTTACACTATGGCCTTGAGCAGGTTCCCACGGAAGGCCTTGAGTTCTTCCTTGTTGCTGGAGCCTCCACTATGGCATGAGCAGGTTCCCAAGGAATGCCTTGAGTTCTTCCTTGTTGCTGGGTGCTGGGGCCTCCACTATGGCCTTGAGCAGGTTCCCAATGAATGCCTTGAGTTAATCCTTGTTGCTGGATGCCGGGGTATCAGGTAATAATATCGCCATATATATGGTACGCCGTAAATAATATCGCGCGGAAATGTCGTGGCGATATTATTTGGGTGACCATATATATGGGGACAGGGGCAAAAAAATAAGAAACATTTTTTTTGGGGGGTTGCGGGGGTGTCCCCCGCATGTTCCATGCAATAATGTCGCCACAAAAAACAGCCATTTTTCGGCGATATTTTTGCATGGCGAGATTTTTGTGGCGACATTATTACATGGAACCGATGCTGGGGCCTCCACTATGGCCTTGAGTAGGTTCCCAATGAATGCCTTGAGTTAATCCTTGTTGCTGAGGCCTCCACTATGGCCTGGAGCAGGTTCCCAATGAATGCCTTTAGTTGATCCTTCGTGCTGGATGCCGGGGCCTCCACTATGGCCTTGAGTAGGTTCTCAAGGAATGACTTCGGTTTTTCCTTGTTGCTGGGTGCTGGGGCCTCCACTATGGCCTTGAGCAGGTTCCCAAGGAATGCCTTGAGTTCTTCCTTGTTGCTGGGTGCTGGGGCCTCCACTATGGTCTTGAGCAGGTTCCCAAGGAATGCCTTGAGTTAATCCTTGTTGCTGGATGCCGGGGCCTCCACTATGGCCTTGAGTAGGTTCTCAAGGAATGACTTCAGTTCTTCCTTGTTGCTGGGTGCTGGGGCCTCCACTATGGCCTTGAGCAGGTTGCCAAGGAATTACTTGTGTTCTTCCTTGTTGCTGGGTCCGGGGGCCTCCACTATGGCCTTGAGCAGGTTCCCAATGAATGCCTTGAGTTAATCCTTGTTGCTGGATGCCGGGGCCTCCACTATGGCCTTCAGCGGGTTCCCAAGGAATGCCTTGAGTTCTTCCTTGTTGCCGGATGCTGGGGTCTCCACTATGGCATTGAGCAGGTTGCCAAGGAATTACTTGTGTTCTTCCTTGTTGCTGGGTCCGGGGGCCTCCACTATGGCCTTGAGCAGGTTCCCAATGAATGCCTTGAGTTAATCCTTGTTGCTGGGGCCTCCACTATGGCACTGAGCAGGTTCCCAGGGAATGCCTTGAGTTGTTCTTCCTTGTTGCTGGGTGCTGGGGCCTCCACTATGGCCTTGAGCAGGTTCCCAAGGAATGCCTTGAGTTAATCCTTGTTGCTGGATGCCGCGGCCTCCACTATGGCCTTGAGTAGGTTCTCAAGGAATGACTTCAGTTCTTCCTTGTTGCTGGGTGCTGGGGCTTACACTATGGCCTTGAGCAGGATCCCAGGGAATGCCCTGAGTTCTTCCTTGTTGCTGGGGCCTCCACTATGGCCTTGAGCAGGTTCCCACGGCAGGCCTTGAGTTCTTCCTTGTTGCTGGAGCCTCCACTATGGCATGAGCAGGTTCCCAAGGAATGCCTTGAGTTCTTCCTTGTTGCTGGGTGCTGGGGCCTCCACTATGGCCTTGAGCAGGTTCCCAATGAATGCCTTGAGTTAATCCTTGGTGCTGGGTGCTGGGGCCTCCACTATGGTCTTGAGCAGGTTCCCAAGGAATGCCTTGAGTTAATCCTTGTTGCTGGATGCCGGGGCCTCCACTATGGCCTTGAGTAGGTTCTCAAGGAATGACTTCAGTTCTTCCTTGTTGCTGGGTGCTGGGGCCTCCACTATGGCCTTGAGCAGGTTCCCAGGGAATTATTTCAGTTCTTCCAAGTTGCTGGGTGCTGGGGCCTCCACTGTGGCCTTGAGCGGGTTCCCAAGGAATGCCTTGAGTTCTTCCTTGTTGCCGGATGCTGGGGTCTCCACTATGGCATTGAGCAGGTTGCCAAGGAATTACTTGTGTTCTTCCTTGTTGCTGGGTCCGGGGGCCTCCACTATGGCCTTGAGCAGGTTCCCAATGAATGCCTTGAGTTAATCCTTGTTGCTGGGGCCTCCACTATGGCATTGAGCAGGTTCCCAGGGAATGCCTTGAGTTGTTCTTCCTTGTTGCTGGGTGCTGGGGCCTCCACTATGGCCTTGAGCAGGTTCCCAAGGAATGCCTTGAGTTAATCCTTGTTGCTGGATGCCGCGGCCTCCACTATGGCCTTGAGTAGGTTCTCAAGGAATGACTTCAGTTCTTCCTTGTTGCTGGGTGCTGGGGCTTACACGATGGCCTTGAGCAGGATCCCAGGGAATGCCCTGAGTTCTTCCTTGTTGCTGGGGCCTCCACTATGGCCTTGAGCAGGTTCCCACGGCAGGCCTTGAGTTCTTGCTTGTTGCTGGAGCCTCCACTATGGCATGAGCAGGTTCCCAAGGAATGCCTTGAGTTCTTCCTTGTTGCTGGGTGCTGGGGCCTCCACTATGGCCTTGAGCAGGTTCCCAATGAATGCCTTGAGTTAATCCTTGTTGCTGGATGCCGGGGTATCAGGTAATAATATCGCCATATATATGGTACGCCGTAAATAATATCGCGCGAAAATGTCGTGGCGATATTATTTGGGTGACCATATATATGGGGACAGGGGCAAAAAAAAAGAAAAAAAATAAGAAAAAAAAAAGTTTGGGGGTTGCGGGGGTGTCCCCCGCATGTTCCATGCAATAATGTCGCCACAAAAAACGGCCATTTTTCGGTGATATTTTTGCATGGCGAGATTTTTGTGGCGACATTATTACATGGAACCGATGCTGGGGCCTCCACTATGGCCTTGAGTAGGTTCCCAATGAATGCCTTGAGTTAATCCTTGCTGCTGAGGCCTCCACTATGGCCTGGAGCAGGTTCCCAATGAATGCCTTTAGTTGATCCTTCGTGCTGGATGCCAGGGCCTCCACTATGGCCTTGAGTAGGTTCTCAAGGTATTACTTCAGTTTTTCCTTGTTGCTGGGTGCTGGGGCCTCCACTATGGCCTTGAGCAGGTTCCCAAGGAATGCCTTGAGTTCTTCCTTGTTGCTGGGTGCTGGGGCCTCCACTATGGTCTTGAGCAGGTTCCCAAGGAATGCCTTGAGTTAATCCTTGTTGCTGGATGCCGGGGCCTCCACTATGGCCTTGAGTAGGTTCTCAAGGAATGACTTCAGTTCTTCCTTGTTGCTGGGTGCTGGGGCCTCCACTATGGCCTTGAGCAGGTTCCCAGGGAATTATTTCAGTTCTTCCAAGTTCCTGGGTGCTGGGGCCTCCACTGTGGCCTTGAGCGGGTTCCCAAGGAATGCCTTGAGTTCTTCCTTGTTGCCGGATGCTGGGGTCTCCACTATGGCATTGAGCACGTTGCCAAGGAATTACTTGTGTTCTTCCTTGTTGCTGGGTCCGGGGGCCTCCACTATGGCCTTGAGCAGGTTCCCAATGAATGCCTTGAGTTAATCCTTGTTGCTGGATGCTGGGGCCTCCACCAAGGCCTTGAGCAGGTTCTCAAGGAATGACTTCAGTTTTTCCTTGTTGCTGGGTGCTGGGGCCTCCACTATGGCTTTGAGCTGGTTCCCAAGGAATGCCTTGAGTTCTTCCTTGTTGCTGGGTGCTGGGGCCTCCACTATGGTCTTGAGCAGGTTCCCAAGGAATGCCTTGAGATAATCCTTGTTGCTGGATGCTGGGGCCTCCAGTATGGCCTTGAGTAGGTTCTCAAGGAATAACTTCAGTTCTTCCTTGTTGCTGGGTGCTAGGGCCGCCACCATGGCCTTGAGCAGGTGCCCAGGGAATTATTTCAGTTCTTCCAAGTTGCTGGGTGCTGGGGCCTCCACTGTGGCCTTGAGCAGGTTGCCAAGGAATTACTTGTGTTCTTCCTTGTTGCTGGGTCCTGGGCCTCCACTATGGCCTTGAGCAGGTTCCCAAGGAATGCCTTGAGTTCTTCCTTGTTGCCGGATGCTGGGGTCTCCACTATGGCATTGAGCAGGTTGCCAAGGAATTACTTGTGTTCTTCCTTGTTGCTGGGTCCTGGGCCTCCACTATGGCCTTGAGCAGGTTCCCAAGGATTGCCTTGAGTTCTTCCTTGTTGCTGGGTGCTGGGGCCTCCACTATGGTCTTGAGCAGGTTCCCAAGGAATGCCTTGAGTTAATCCTTGTTGCTGGATGCCGGGGCCTCCACTATGGCCTTGAGTAGGTTCTCAAGGAATGACTTCAGTTCTTCCTTGTTGCTGGGTGCTGCGGCCTCCACTATGGCATTGAGCAGGTTCCCAGGGAATGCCTTGAGTTCTTCCTTGTTGCTGGGTGCTGGGGCCTCCACTATGGCCTTGAGCTGGTTCACAATGAATGCCTTGAGTTAATCCTTGTTGCTGGATGCCGGGGCCTCCACTATGGCCTTGAGTAGATTCTCAAGGAATGACTGCAATTTTTCCTTGTTGCTGGGTGCTGGGGCCTCCACTATGGCCTTGAGCAGGTTCCCAGGAATTATTTCAGTTCTTCTTTGTTGCTCGGGCCTCCACTATGGCCTTGAGCAGGTTCCCAGGGAATGCCTTGAGTTCTTCCTTGATGCTGGGGCCTCCACTATGGCCTTGAGCAGGTTCCCAAGGAATGCCTTGAGTTCTTCCTTGTTGCTGGGTGCTGGGGCCTCCAATATGGCCTTGAGCAGGTTCCCAAGGAATGCCTTGAGTTAATCCTTGTTGCTGGATGCCGGGGCCTCCACTATGGCCTTGAGTAGGTTCTCAAGAAATGACTTCAGTTCTTCCTTGTTGCTGGGTGCTGGGGCCTCCACTATGGCCTTGAGCAGGTTCCCGGGAATTATTTCAGTTCTTCCAAGTTGCTGGGTGCTGGGGCCTCCACTGTGGCCTTGAGCGGGTTCCCAAGGAATGCCTTGAGTTCTTCCTTGTTGCCGGATTCTGGGGTCTCCACTATGGCATTGAGCAGGTTGCCAAGGAATTACTTGTGTTCTTCCTTGTTGCTGGGTCCTGGGGCCTCCACTATGGCCTTGAGCAGGTTCCCAAGGAATGACTTGAGTTCTTCCTTTTTGCTGGATGCTGGGGTCTCCACCATGGCTTTGAGCCGGTTGCCAAGGAATGACATGAGTTCTTCCTTGTTGCTGGGTGCTGGGGCCTCCACTATGGCCTTGAGTAGGTTCCCAATGAATGCCTTGAGTTAATCCTTGTTGCTGGATGCCGGGGCCTCCACTATGGCCTTGAGCAGGTTCTCAAGGAATGACTTCAGTTCTTCCTTGTTGCTGGGTGTTGGGGCCTCCACTATGTCCTTGAGCAGGTTCCCAAGGAATGCCTTGAGTTCTTCCTTGTTGCTGGGTGTTGGGGCCTCCACTATGGCCGTGAGCAGGTTCCCAGGGAATTATTTCAGTTCTTCCAAGTTCCTGGGTGCTGGGGCCTCCACTGTGGCCTTGAGCGGGTTCCCAAGGAATGCCTTGAGTTCTTCCTTGTTGCCGGATGCTGGGGTCTCCACTATGGCATTGAGCAGGTTGCCAAGGAATTACTTGTGTTCTTCCTTGTTGCTGGGTCCGGGGGCCTCCACTATGGCCTTGAGCAGGTTCCCAATGAATGCCTTGAGTTAATCCTTGTTGCTGGATGCCGGGGCCTCCACTAAGGCCTTGAGCAGGTTCTCAAGGAATGACTTCAGTTTTTCCTTGTTGCTGGGTGCTGGGGCCTCCACTATGGCTTTGAGCTGGTTCCCAAGGAATGCCTTGAGTTCTTCCTTGTTGCTGGGTGCTGGGGCCTCCACTATGGTCTTGAGCAGGTTTCCAAGGAATGCCTTGAGATAATCCTTGTTGCTGGATGCTGGGGCCTCCAGTATGGCCTTGAGTAGGTTCTCAAGGAATAACTTCAGTTCTTCCTTGTTGCTGGGTGCTAGGGCCGCCACTATGGCCTTGAGCAGGTGCCCAGGGAATTATTTCAGTTCTTCCAAGTTGCTGGGTGCTGGGGCCTCCACTGTGGCCTTGAGCAGGTTGCCAAGGAATTACTTGTGTTCTTCCTTGTTGCTGGGTCCTGGGCCTCCACTATGGCCTTGAGCAGGTTCCCAAGGAATGCCTTGAGTTCTTCCTTGTTGCCGGATGCTGGGGTCTCCACTATGGCATTGAGCAGGTTGCCAAGCAATTACTTGTGTTCTTCCTTGTTGCTGGGTCCTGTGCCTCCACTATGGCCTTGAGCAGGTTCCCAAGGATTGCCTTGAGTTCTTCCTTGTTGCTGGGTGCTGGGGCCTCCACTATGGTCTTGAGCAGGTTCCCAAGGAATGCCTTGAGTTAATCCTTGTTGCTGGATGCCGGGGCCTCCACTATGGCCTTGAGTAGGTTCTCAAGGAATGACTTCAGTTCTTCCTTGTTGCTGGGTGCTGCGGCCTCCACTATGGCATTGAGCAGGTTCCCAGGGAATGCCTTGAGTTCTTCCTTGTTGCTGGGTGCAGGGGCCTCCACTATGGCCTTGAGCTGGTTCACAATGAATGCCTTGAGTTAATCCTTGTTGCTGGATGCTGGGGCTTCCACTATGGCCTTGAGTAGATTCTCAAGGAATGACTTCAATTTTTCCTTGTTGCTGGGTGCTGGGGCCTCCACTATGGCCTTGAGCAGGTTCCCAGGAATTATATCAGTTCTTCTTTGTTGCTCGGGCCTCCACTATGGCCTTGAGCAGGTTCCCAGGGAATGCCTTGAGTTCTTCCTTGATGCTGGGGCCTCCACTATGGCCTTGAGCAGGTTCCCAAGGAATGCCTTGAGTTCTTCCTTGTTGCTGGGTGCTGGGGCCTCCACTATGGCCTTGAGCAGGTTCCCAAGGAATGCCTTGAGTTAATCCTTGTTGCTGGATGCCGGGGCCTCCACTATGGCCTTGAGTAGGTTCTCAAGAAATGACTTCAGTTCTTCCTTGTTGCTGGGTGCTGGGGCCTCCACTATGGCCTTGAGCAGGTTCCCGGGAATTATTTCAGTTCTTCCAAGTTGCTGGGTGCTGGGGCCTCCACTGTGGCCTTGAGCGGGTTCCCAAGGAATGCCTTGAGTTCTTCCTTGTTGCCGGACGCTGGGGTCTCCACTATGGCATTGAGCAGGTTGCCAAGGAATTACTTGTGTTCTTCCTTGTTGCTGGGTCCTGGGGCCTCCACTATGGCCTTGAGCAGGTTCCCAAGGAATGACTTGAGTTCTTCCTTTTTGCTGGATGCTGGGGTCTCCACCATGGCTTTGAGCCGGTTGCCAAGGAATGACATGAGTTCTTCCTTGTTGCTGGGTGCTGGGGCCTCCACTATGGCCTTGAGTAGGTTCCCAATGAATGCCTTGAGTTAATCCTTGTTGCTGGATGCCGGGGCCTCCACTATGGCCTTGAGCAGGTTCTCAAGGAATGACTTCAGTTCTTCCTTGTTGCTGGGTGTTGGGGCCTCCACTATGTCCTTGAGCAGGTTCCCAAGGAATGCCTTGAGTTCTTCCTTGTTGCTGGGTGTTGGAGCCTCCACTATGGCCTTGAGTAGGTTCCCAATGAATGCCTTGAGTTAATCCTTGTTGCTGGATGCCGGGCCTCCACTGTGGCCTTGAGTAGGTTCAAAAGGAATGACTTCAGTTCTTCCTTGTTGCTGGGTGCTGGGACCTCCCCTATGGCCTTGAGCAGGTTCCCAGGGAATGCCTTGAGTTCTTCCTTGTTGCTGGGTGCTGGGGCCTCCACTATGGCCTTGAGTAGGTTCCCAATGAATGCCTTGAGTTAATCCTTGTTGCTGGATGCCGGGGCCTCTACTATGGCCTTGAGTAGGTTCTCAAGGAATGACTTCAGTTCTTCCTTGTTGCTGGGTGCTGGGGCCTCCACTATGGCCTTGAGCAGGTTCCCAGGGAATGCCTTGAGTTCTTCCTTGTTGCTGGGTGCTGGGGCCTCCACTATGGCCTTGAGCAGGTTCCCAAGGAATGCCTTGAGTTAATCCTTGTTGCTGGATGCCGGGGCCTCCACTATGGCCTTGAGTAGGTTCCCAATGAATGCCTTGAGTTAATCCTTGTTGCTGAGGCCTCCACTATGGCCTTGAGCAGGTTCCCAATGAATGCCTTGAGTTAATCCTTGTTGCCGGATGCTGGGGTCTCCACTATGGCATTGAGCAGGTTGCCAAGGAATTACTTGTGTTCTTCCTTGTTGTTGGGTCCTGGGGCCTCCACTATGGCCTTGAGCAGGTTCCTAAGGAATGCCTTGAGTTCTTCCTTGTTGCTGGGTGTTGGGGCCTCCACTATGGTCTTGAGCAGGTTCCCAAGGAATGCCTTGAGTTAATCCTTGTTGCTGGATGCCGGGGCCTCCACTATGACCTTGAGTAGGTTCTCAAGGAATGACTTCAGTTCTTCCTTGTTGCTGGGTGCTGGGGCCTCCACTATGGCATTGAGCAGGTCCCCAGGGAATGCCTTGAGTTCTTCCTTGTTGCTGGGTGCTGGGGCCTCCACTATGGCCTTGAGCAGGTTCACAATGAATGCCTTGAGTTAATCCGTGTTGCTGGATGCCGGGGCCTCCACTATGGCCTTGAGTAGGTTCTCAAGGAATGACTTCAATTTTTCCTTGTTGCTGGATGCCGGGGCCTCCACTGTGGCCTTGAGTAGGTTCTCAAGGAATGACTTCAGTTCTTCCTTGTTGCTGGGTGCTGGGGCCTCCACTATGGCCTTGAGCAGGTTCCCAGGGAATTATTTCAGTTCTTCCAAGTTGCTGGCTGCTGGGGCCTCCACTGTGGCCTTGAGCGGGTTCCCAAGGAATGCCTTGAGTTCTTCCTTGTTGCCGGATGCTGGGGCCTCCACTATGGCCTTGAGTAGGTTCTCAAGGAATGACTTCAGTTCTTCCTTGTTGCTGGGTGCCGGGGCCTCCACTATGGCATTGAGCAGGTTCCCAGGGAATGCCTTGAGTTCTTCCTTGTTGCTGGTTGCTGGGGCCTCCACTATGGCCTTGAGCAGGTTCACAATGAATGCCTTGAGTTAATCCTTGTTGCTGGATGCCGGGGCCTCCACTATGGCCTTGAGTAGGTTCTCAAGGAATGACTTCAATTTTTCCTTGTTGCTGGGTGCTGGGGCCTCCACTATGGCCTTGAGCAGGTTCCCAGGGAATACCTTGAGTTCTTCCTTGTTGCTGGATGCCGGGGCCTCCACTATGGCCTTGAGTAGGTTCTCAAGGAATGACTTCAGTTCTTCCTTGTTGCTGGGTGCTGGGGCCTCCACTATGGCCTTGAGCAGGTTCCCAGGAATTATTTCAGTTCTTCTTTGTTGCTGGGGCCTCCACTATGGCCTTGAGCAGGTTCCCAGGGAATGCCTTGGGTTCTTCCTTGATGCTGGGGCCTCCACTATGGCCTTGTGCAGGTTCCCAAGGAATGCCTTGAGTTCTTCCTTTTTGCTGGGTGCTGGGGCCTCCACTATGGCCTTGAGCAGGTTGCCAAGGAATGCCTTGAGTTAATCCTTGTTGCTGGATGCCGGGGCCTCCACTATGGCCTTGAGTAGGTTCTCAAGGAATGACTTCAGTTCTTCCTTGTTGCTGGGTGCTTGGACCTCCACTATGGCCTTGAGTAGGTTCCCAGGGAATGCCTTGAGTTCATCCTTGTTGCTGTGGCCTCCACTATGGCCTTGAGCAGGTTCCCAAGGAATGCCTTGAGTTCTTCCTTGTTGCTGGGTGCTGGGACCTCCACTATGGCATTGAGCAGGTTCCCAGCGAATACCTTGAGTTCTTCCTTGTTGCTGGGTGCTGGGGCCTCCATTATGGCCCTGAGCAGGTTCCCAAGGAATTGTTTCAGTTTTTATTTGTTGCTGGGTGCTGGGGCCTCCACTATGGCCTTGAGTAGGTTCTCAAGGAATGACTTCAGTTTTTCCTTGTTGCTGGGTGCTGGGACCTCCACTATGGCATTGAGCAGGTTCCCAGAGAATACCTTGAGTTTTTCCTTTTTGCTGGGGCCTCCACTATGGCCTTGAGCAGGTTCCCAAGGAATTATTTCAGTTCTTCCTTTTTGCTGGGTGCTGGATCCTCCACTATGGCCTTGAACAGATTCCCGGGGAATGCCTTGAGTTCTTCCTTGTTGCTGGGGCCTCCACTATGGCCTTGAGCAGGTTCCCAAGGAATGCCTTGAGTTCTTAGTTGTTGCTAGGTGCTGGGGCCTCCACTATGGCCTTGAGCAGGTTCCCAAGGAATGCCTTGAGTTAATCCTTGTAGCTGGATGCCGGGGACTCCACTATGGCCTTGAGTAGGTTCTCAAGGAATGACTTCAGTTCTTCCTTGTTGCTGGGTGCTGGGGCCTCCACTATGGCCTTGAGCAGGTTCCCAGGGATGCCTTGAGTTTGTCCTTGTTGCTGGGGCCTCCACTATGGCCTTGAGCAGGCTCTCAAGGAATGACTTCAGTTTTTCCTTGTTGCTGGGTGCTGGGGCCTCCACTATGACCTTGAACAGGTTCCCAGGGAATGCCTTGAGTTTTTCCTTGTTGCTGAGGCCTACATTATGGCCTTGAGCAGGTTCCCAAGGAATTATTTCAGTTCTTCCTTGTTGCTGGGTGCTGGGACCTCCACTATGGCCTTGATCATGTTCCCAGGGAATGCCTTGAGTTCTTCCTTGTTGCTGGGTGCTGGGGCCTCCACTGTGGCCTTGTGCAGGTTCCCAAGGAATGCCTTGAGTTCTTCCTTTTTGCTGGATGCTGGGGTCTCCACCATGGCTTTGAGCCGGTTGCCAAGGAATGACTTGAGTTCTTCCTTGTTGCTGGGTGCTGGGGCCTCCACTATGGCCTTGAGCAGGTCCTTGGTTGTTTTTTTTTGCCTTCTGCGGACATGGTGTATCCAAGATGTTCAACGGATTTTACTTGGAGAATACATTTTTCTTTGCGCAGGCGAATGCCTACCGACTGAAGTCTGTGTAAGACAGTTTGAGTGTGTTATTGCGGCTCTGTTCCATCGGACCATCCAGCAGTATGTTGTCTTGGCAGTGGGATATATTCCTGATGTTTTCCAGGACATATTTCAGCATCATCTGGCAGATGCAGGCAGCAAAATCGAACCTGAAGGGCATGTGTGTATATCTAAATCTGGCACACATCATAGCCGAATTACTGCAAAAAGTGGGGGAAACTGCCCGCACCACCCCTCGCCTCCCCTCCACTTATATGCCTGACACAAACCAACCATCTATCTTTTTGAATTAATAACAGTGGTTAAGAAATGCAGCAAAATGTAATTCAGCAAAATGGTAATTCTGCAAAAGTGAGAAATAACTAATGCACCTGCACACGTCATGTACTTGGAATCGTGGTATAGTTTCATCTGGCGGTAAGCATCTCTCACGTCCAAGTTGGAAAATAACTTGATAGCTTGTAGGCTGAGGGTGAGTTTGAATATGATAGGGAGGGGATAGTTGTCTGTCACTATAGGGCCTCTGTCACTATAGGGCCTCATTACAAGGTCGGCGGTAACCCGCCCCTGCTACCAGCAGGTTGCTGCTGACCTCATAACACCATTCCGCCACCTGAGAACTCGGTGCCACCATGACATTACACCACCATGCCATTACAAGTCTTGACGGCCCGGGATGTCAGACTGCGGAAACTGTAAGTACCCATTTCCGTGGAGTTGCATAGGACTCCATGTGAATAGGGACACGGAAGCACTGGCACCGTTGCTAACCGTGCTGGTGCTTCTGTGAAAACCATGCCTGCAGGGGCTGGTGCTCCCAGCAGGTCAGGCCTGCCCCTGCAGGCATTCTCATAGTATGGTGGTCCAGAAAGGGTGCCGGTACATTGGTACCAGCAGCCTTAATTCCAGACGCCAGACTTGGAATGAGGCCGTATGTCTCTGTGTAGATTCCTGAGGTTCACACGAACACAGCGCATCCGTAGATGGTTTATTGATGCCTGCGATGGGGTTAACCACACAGAAGTCTACACAGGTTCAATTCCATCCTTCTGCAGCTTGCACAGTAAATAATTTGGGACTGTCATTGGACGCACTTTGTGCATGACCGTCATTGCTCCCGAACGCAGTTTCATTTTGTGTGTTTATTTCTTCACACAAGCCAGTTTTCCTGCAAACAGGTCCTTGTCTGGTAAACTATGTCTCTCCAGGTCAGTGCTTCCATGCGCAGTAATTGCTCTTCGCCGCAGGGATAGAATATTCTGTTTAATTAGGGTTGATTGCTCCCACTAGTACCTCTGGTCTGTTTTATGCAAAGCATATGTGTGTTTTGGCAACGTGGCCTTAGAATTCGATGCAGCATGACTCATGTCCTAGCAACTTGAATGGTGTACTGCTGTATGCCATGGTGTGGGAGTTCACATTCTTTACCCTGATCTTTTCCTTTTCCAAACATGCCTCTGTAGGCGACTACAGGGATGACCATGAGGTCTGTCCCTGTGTCGGCCATCAACTTCTCTTCATTGCCATTGACTTTTATTTGGCTTTGGATCTTTGATTGCTTGACCTGTGCAGGATGGTGTGGCTTTCATATTGATCTGGGTCTCTGCCAGGACCATCATTCGGCATTGCGGTAATGGATTTCTGTTGTCTCCGGTGGCACGCCTCCGCAAAGTAGCCCTGATGTCCACATTTGGCGGATGCCTTTCATTATGCAAGGCATGGGAGACTGTTTCCCGTATGGGTTTTACTGCCACACTGGCTACACACATTCCTTTCTGATTGCCCAGTCTGCCTTATTTCGGATATGCAAGGGGCTGACCTGTTGACTTCTATGTCAAGTGGCACAGCGAGTAGAGCGCTCGCTTTGACATCAGTGCAGAGCCTGCAAATGCAGGTTCGAATCCCCGCAGCGCCAAACTCAGCGTTTCATCCTTCCGAGGTCGATAAATGAGCCCCACACACCGTGGGTAATAATAAGCAGCGCTCAGATACCTGAGGGTTCGTAGCGCTATATAAATGCCAAATTATTATTATTATTATGTTGCGTCTCTGAGCTATGGTATGTACCTCCTTTAGGTGGGCAGAGACAGGAAGCTCTTTCATTCTCCACTTGGTTTCCTTAAGGGACCTCGCTATTTGAAATTCTTGGTCTAGAGAGAGATCATTTTATATTGTATGTATTTTTCCTGCACTTTGATCATCCACTATACAGGATTACCAAATCTAGGTATAGCTTCCAACTTTGTTTACCATATGCTGAAACCTACTGCATTGTGAAACCTAGGCCTCTCTCCCACTATACAGGATTCTCAAGTCTAGATGTAACCTCCATCTTTGCTTAATATACGCTGATACCTGCTGCATTGTGAAACCTAGACCCATTGGGATAGGACTCTCAATTCTAGACCTGGACAAATATTGCCCCAGACGAACAATCTTGCAGCATACGGTACGCAGAGCTCACACCACTAGCGTGGACACAGGCCGTGGGCACAGCCAAGCATCCATGCACGATAGAATACGGCTATGGCTAAGCACAACTGGTCTAGCTTCTCACATAGCCGCCCAGACTGAAACACCTGACACACCTCAACACCTCTGCCCCTAGCATACAGCGACTAACACCCAAAAGGAATCCGGTATAGCTGGCCTCACTTAGACTCTCACAACAATAACAATCTATCTCTAACCCTCAACAGCTCCCACCCACGTGTCTGACCTCTCTTGGGGCTGCTTAGTCGTGCCTTGCCAGCCACCCAAGTCTTAGAACGGCAACATGCACACATGCATCACCTAAGCTAAACTCCCTAGAATTTCCCACCACATCGACTACGGTCACCAAGGGTATTCCAACCGAGAAAATAAGCGCATTGAGGCCACACAAGTGGGGAAAGAGCTCAATATAAATAACCAAATACAAATACAATACAATACAATACAATTAGTATGTACCAGGAGCATGTCCCTGGTCATTGTGTCCGAATTATCTTGGAAGTTGCAGAAGATTGCCATTACCATTAGTTTGACAGGTTCACTGTGGGCTCTGTAGGATGATGTTGCCCACGTTTTCAAACTGGGGTGCCATCTTACACGAGGCTTCCATGTACACTGTGTCGTCTTTGGTGGCTCCCGGTGGGGGTACAGTTTTGATGCCTGTAAATATGTGTTCTCCCGCCACCACAAAGGCGTTCAGTGGCATCCCTCCCTTCCTTGTCGCTGCATGTCACGTGGCTTATATGGCTTCTAGGTGCGTTTCAAACAGCGATTTCCACAGGATCCAAGGCACCAGAGGTTTAGCTGGCACTGGTAGGAAGAGCGGGGGTGGAGCCCCTTGGGGCGAGTTTGTGGCTGTTCTTCGTGGACATGGATCAGTTTACCACCTGTGTAAAGGTGTTGGGGGATGCTGGGAGGGACAGATAACTAGGGAGCCAGCCAAAGGGTACAGCTCCAATGCTAATGAAGAGAAACATGTCTTCATCTCTGGTGCAGATGTGTGAAAGGAGAAGTGTGGCAGGGTGCCTCTGCTCCACACTAGGATGCCCATTGCCCACATGAGCACCAGTCCCTCCATGCATGTGTGGCACTCCCCACAGCTCCTCCTGCTGCTCTGTGCCAAGTCCCATGCGATGCGGAGTGCCTGTGTGCACAGCGTAGATCAGGCTTACCATTGTGCTGCCCCCTATCCCCCACGGTCCAGCTCCAGTCCATGGGTTCATCCAGTACTTTGGTTCTGTTTGGGCGCTTTGCCACCCAGTCACTGGTTATTTAAAAACTGCAGCAAGGTCCTCCTTCCTTGGGCAACTCTCTCTCCACCCCTTGACCTGTCTCCTCTCATTCCTTTTAGTGGGCACTGCCAACTTGCAGGTACCACTGTCGCAGCTGTAGCGGGCACCTGCTGTCATTGGGCAAGTCCAAATGTCTAAGGTGCTGCACCTTGCAAAGTCAGAATGTCCTTCATTATTTCCCAAGCATGCTCCTTCTTTTAGCAGTATTGGCCAGTGACTTTATGTTGTATTTAGGGGCGAATTCACCCCAGGGTCTCGGAGCTTAAGACACAAGTGGCCATCTTAGCCATACTCATTACCCCGAAAAACAAATTCATCATTATTGTGCAAAAACATGCTGATTTGGTTAGCATAGACACCAGTTCGGCAGTTCTAGGTATGCCTGTGTAATTCGATTGCATTGACATTGCAAACATTCAATCAGTTCACCTAAGAGCAATTGAAGAAAATAGCACATATAGGCTATAACTTCTGGCTATTGGGAGCTAGAAGTCTGCACATACGGGGGCCCACCACCATAAAGCACGCACATTGCTAAAAGTCCAAAATGGACCACCAAAAATGTTAGAAGACACTCAAGACTGTCCTTGTCTAACTATGTCGTCAGCTAGCCTCCCCTACTAATCCATATAAGACAGACAACCCGACCATACCCATTATACATAGGTTCATCCTACAGTATGCTGGTCCTGTGTCACAGGACAGTATGGTGTGAATTATGTAATAGAATGTACAGTGGTCTTTTACGGCAGTACATGCCCCATTTTGCTGCCTCTCGCCGCAATGTTCTAAAAGAGGGGTCGGCGGAATGATGGGAAACTAGACGTGTTGATCAGCGCAGATTACAAGAACCTGTTTTCTGGGTGTTACCATGTTTCGAGCTAATTTGTGGGGAGGGGACTTGGGATAGGTGTACCCAGAAGGGAGCCTCAGGTGTAGGTATCCGACTCGGTTCACCACACGCTAGGCGTACCCTGAGAGTGATGAGTGGTCGAGGGTTGCTGAAGTGCTGAGTGTTGCAAGCTGGTGGGAGAGGTGTAGAGTTCGGGTGTCCGGGTGGTGTTAGTGTGAGCTGGGCAGGTGGGTATTGCAGGTGCTCGCCTGCCGTGTGTGAGTGGCTAGTTGATGTGAGTAGTGTAAGATGGAAATTAAAAGCAGAGCTGGTTAGTGATGGGTCAAACTATCATGACACATGACTCTACACATATGAAGGAACAATCCATCAGGAAGGGCTGTATAAAAGGGATTTTAGTTGTTTGCCCGCAATGGAAAGGTTTGTGGCGGAAAAGACCGTAGCTAACTTGACCGTTACGCCCTGCAACCCCCAAACCAAAAATGTCAAACATGGGATCCGGGGGACACCTCCATAACCCCTGCTCCTCATGTTCAGTATTTTCAGATTCTCAATGGAAAAGGCCCAAAAAGACCATATCCATTCATACGAGTGGTACAGGCCTTTTTCGTTCTTTTGTACTATTCGTACAACTGGTAAATGTCTTTTTGGATGTTTCTGTATAAAAAGCAGTGGTTGATCAAGGAGCAGTATATATTAGGCAACAGCTGAGGTACAATATCCCAGGGTCAGCAGTCAATCAAGGAGCCATGTGTATGAGGCAACAGCCGAGGTACAGTATCCCAGGGCCAGCTGTCAATCAAGGAGCCATGTGTATGAGGCAACAGCCGAGGTACAATATCCCAGGGTCAGCGGTCAATCAAAGCCATGTGTATGAGGCAACAGCCGAGGTACAGTATCCCAGGATCAGCAGTCAATCAAGGAGCCATGTGTATGAGGCAACAGACGAGGTACAGTATCCCAGGGCCAGCGGTCAATCAAGGAGCCATGTGTATGAGGCAACAGCTGAGGTACAGTATCCCAGGGTCAGCAGTCAATCAAGGAGCCAAGTGTATGAGGCAACAGACGAGGTACAGTATCCCAGGGCCAGCGGTCAATCAAAGAGCCATGTGTATGAGGCAACAGCCGAGGTACAGTATCCCAGGGTCAGCGGTCAATGAAGGAGCCATGTGTATGAGGCAACAGCCGAGGTACAGTATGCCAAGGTCAGCGGTCAATCAAGGAGCCATGTGTATGAGGCAACAGCCGAGGTAGAGTATCCCAAGGTCAGCGGTCAATCAAGGAGCCACGTATATGAGGCAAAAGCCGAGGTACAGTATCTGAGGTACAGTATCCCAGGGTCAGCAGTCAATCAGGCAACCCTCAAGCTGTAATGTACACAAGTCGGTAATCAAGGAGCGGTATACAAGAAGCAACAGTCACGAAACAATACTTATGGAGAGGCAAGGGATCAAACCTGTAGAGTGAAGTCATGGTAATGTATGCTACAATGATGTGAAGAAATGTGTCTGTAATCCTGTCCACTGTTCCCATTGTGTAATCTACATAATAATACTGCGGATTGTAACTACATGGCTTGCACCCTGAAAGATCCCACGTGAAGCATGTAGAATAACAGGAAGCACCCAAGAAATACATTGAACAAAAGCAGGAACTGGCAGCCACCTTGAGAGCTACTATCTGGGGAAAGCAAATTGTCGCTAAAGCAGAAAATGTGGCACATTGCCACTGACAGCCAAACCTCTTTCACCAACCTTGCTGCCATCAACACAGGGGGTGAACATGAGCATAAAAGCACACAACGCCTACAGTGGTTCTTTGATGAGGGCAATGCCTCCAAGACATTCAGTGAGTCATCTGGGTAGCACCTGGAGTATCTGCAGGAGAAATGTGTACACTATGTCCCCGCTCGCTCCCTGCGCTCACAGGCTGCGCTACTACTTGAGGTTCCTCGCTTTAAACATGCAAGAAATTGGCGGTCGTGCCGTTTCTGTGGCAGCATCTAAAGCATGGAACCAACTTCCTTCGGCTCTTTGTGCTACTACTGACCACCTGGCCTTCAGGCGCGCCTTAAAGACTATTCTTTTCTCATTCCATTTGCCTCAATCTTGTACCCCTAGCGCCGAGATGCCTTCGGGCATATGCTGAGCTTTACAAGTCCATATAACATAACATAACATAACATTGAAAACTTTGTCTAGACATTGGAGCAGGGGTCTGCAAACATTGCCTCTTTAAATGTTTTGGACTATAAATCCCATCCGCCCTAGCCAGCATAGTCAATGTTGAGGAATCATGGGAGTTGTAGTCCACATTTATCTGGAGGGCCAAAGGTTGCCTGAATGACTCCCTGAATGTTTTAGAGGCCTTGCCCACATCAATGAACCATTGCAGTTTTTGTGAGCTTTTCCACTTGAAAATCCGATGACTTCCAAACACAGGACTTTTCTGCAATTGTGATAATTCATCTGCAGAAATCTTAATTTCACGGACATCCATCACCAGCCCCCCCCCCCTATATTATCTCCCATGCTCTGCTGACTTCATTTTAGTAGATGTTCTACCCATTTCCATGGGGAGTTCAACCAGAACCTAAACAATGTTTTGGCTTTTCCATAGGCAGGCACGACCCTCCTGTTCATAACTGTTCACATCATTCCAATCACATGAATACCAAGCTACTACTAGTCCTTACATTTTCTACATAAAGCGAAATGTACCTTTTCTACACTATAATTCAGGAATGTGTGCTGGGATGTTGTATGGCATAGAAATCAAAAGGCTGAAGATACATGGTTTAATATATCATTATTAAGAGATGATCTCCTTAACAGCTGTAATTAACCCATCGCCTTTCACACAGACAGTAATGAATGCTCTAAATCACATTTGTGTGACTTGAAATGAGAGAATGAGCTGTTTAATTACAGCAACTAACCCATTAGCCTTTTAGAAATAAAATTGTTTTTTTTCTTTCCACATAACGTGCCAAAGATTGTGATAACATACAGCATGTGCCGCTGAACATGCAACTGGTATATATGAATCCTTACAGATATGCCAGAAAAAAAGTGTTATTCCCACATATTCTTTCCATAGAACATGTTTGTTTCTCATTAAGTGGCCAGTGCCACCTGCATGAGTCAAAACTAAAAGTGCATTGTATTCCTTGTTGCCTCTGGAGACCCAGGTTCAGCCAAGTTCGCAAAGAGGGCCGCACCTTGTCTGAACTAACACACCCAGTTTGGAATTCTGTTTCACTCAGCTTTGGATATCTTCCCTCCTATCCTATCTTTTGCCATTAGCGAAGAACTGATGTTTTCTATCCGTAATGTTCTTCTAGCGGCTAACCTTGTATAGGGTCAAGAAACCCCTTTCTGGTTTCGCGTGGTCTATGACTAGCAATATAAATAGAACCAAAAGCCCATTCCAAGGGATTCTCTGCTCTGCTGAGAGCTGGTGGAATTTATGGGATGGTTTCATGTCCTAAAGATGTGTCCAAAATGTTTCAGGTTAATGCACCAGGTTCTGGAAAGCCGGTCTCTTTTGGATTTCTTTATTTGGAGCTCCAGTATAGCACAAGCTACAGGGGTGCAATCGGGATAGGATCGGGGTTCTGGTGGGTGCAACCTAGTGGTTGCTTTGAAAGGAGCGAAAGACATCTCAGAACATCATTAGCTGAAAGTTTGCTTGTTACTACAGTTGTGACCTGATTGAGGACAGAGGTAAAAGATCAACAAAATAAGTAGCAGGAGCAGGAATGGGGTTGGGAAAAGGGTCACAAAGGATATCTGTTTAGGGGTAGGGGCAGGACAGAACACTGTCAAATGGGTTATAGAGAAAAAAATAAGATAAGAAACCAGAAACAAAAAATAAAGATACAAATATCTCCCAGCTTCAACTGATGTAAGCAACACTGTGCAATGGGACAACGGCAGTGTTGTGTACGCGTCACTTCCCCACGCACGCGCGACGTGACGTAAAGTAATTAAACGTCAGGCACGGGCAGTTCCCTGCAAACTCTCACACTGTGTGGATGTGTCTCATTTGCGCTCACCATGACCCGAAGGCCCGCACATGGTGCACCGGAGTGCCCTCGCACAAGGGTGAGCTGAAACCGAACAGCCAGGCCCACTTCAAAATCAAAGAAAGACTTTCCGCAGACTCCAGGTGTTAACAAATCAAGGTTCCCTCCCTGAGCAGTAGCTTGTGGTGTGGTCATTATCTGGGTCTCTCATTGCTATTGAGCATTCTGTTCCAGTTGATTCTATTAGGGCCCCGCTCCCCAGATCACAAGGTGGAAGGAACAGAACACTCACACACAAGATACAGGTGGTATATCAGGTTTATTTTGGAGCCGCTTGTACGGAAGCAGCATAGTAAAAACACCAAGGATTCAGCATACACACAATGGGCCGACGCCGCAAAGTTACATGTCTGTATCAACAAAGGGATATCCCCTGTCCACCACGGCATCTTCTCTGAGGAATCCGGTGGCTAAGAGGGTAACTAGTTAGTCCCCAGAGTCAGAAAAGTAGGATTCTGCTCTTGCTAAAGCCTATCTTGTACTACTCAGGTATCCCTGGACATCATATTCCCTTTCACAGGTCCTGGGATCAGGATGGGTGAGTTAACCTCCAACAGGACCTAATGGAAGAGCTAAACAGGAAAAGAGGGAGATTTCTATGGGGGAAAATTGTTAGGATAGGAAGTTTAACTAAATCGAGTGAGAGCCTCTTCTAATTGGGCCAATGTTAATTCCCTAAACTAGAATTAACGTTCCATTGAGCGCATGCACCCAAGGAAGTGTCCATACGATTGCTCGAGCTCTTAGAGCATATTTTAAGTGTCCCCACACACTTGTTTGACTTTGCCTCATCATGACTTTGGCGGTAACCCTTAAATCCGGCGGTCGCGCTATTACCGCCGGATTTAAGGGTCCGCCAAATCAGGGCTTCAGCGGATTTCGCCCCAGCTCTGAGCTGGGGGGGAATCCGCCGAAAAATTTGCGCTATTACCGCCGGCGGGAAATCCGCCGGCGGTAAGATCGCGAAAATTCCCCATTGAGCCCAATGGGGAATGGGGCATTCTCGAATGGGCTCAATGGGGAATGGGGATTAACATTACCGCCGAACTCGTGATCCGGCGCTATTAGCGCCGGGGAGTTCGGCGGTAGGGCTAATGCCGCCAGCGGTAATACCGGCGACGCTAACGCCCAAGTCGTGATGAGGCCCAAATGATCTGGCCATCGTGTAGCCTCCTTGCCCCTGGTATGCTCTAATTTACCTAACGGGGCCCTTTATCACAGCCCTCTTGCACTATGGGTCCTTTCTATGATTTACTGAGCAACACCCTGTGGGTTCCCCAAATGCACTAAGAGGTATCCAATGCCCCAAGGCGAAACATGAAGCGTCCCCTCTTGCCTTAGGCATTTTCCCGCCATCAGTAATAATGAACTCATGCCAAGGGTTTCTACAACACTTCAATTTTCTTTAGTAGTCTCTGATGGCTTTACAAGCTATCCCCAGTTTCTGGTTTTGAGCTCGGAGCACTCTATTCTCCAGCTTCTCTGCTCAATACCTGGTTCCTGCAAGCCTTTGGGCCCAGGATCCAACCAGTCTCTGTTGTCGTACTTAGATGGATTGTTGGGGTCGGAAATGTATCACACTTAGATGGATTGTTGGGGGTAGGAAATGTGTTGCACTTGGATTGTTGGGGGTAGGAAATGTATTGCACTTAGATGGATTGTTGGGGGTAGGAAATGTGTGGCACTTAGATGGATTGTTGGGGGTAGGAAATGTGTCGCACTTAGATGGATTGTTGGGGTAGGAAATGTGTGGCACTTAGATGGATTGACGGGGGTAGGAAATGTGTCACACTTAGATGGATTGTTGGGGTAGGAAATGTATCGCACTTGGATGGATTGCTGAGGTGGGAGGTGTATCCCACTTACAGATGGATTGTTGGGGGTGGGAAATGTATTGCTACTAATGAACCATACGAAAAACTCTGAACTAAATACAACCATACCTCTACCGCACCACAAACCGCACACACTTCACAACAACTAACATGAAACCATACCATACACAATCATACCTCAACACCACATGACTGCTACCAACCAAAAATGCACCACTGTGACTGGTTTTTCCGAACTGAAGCTGCCAACAGCACATCAAAGTTCTCTTGCTCTTCTCCCTCTCAATCCCACTAACAAACCCCCAAACCCTCCTTCCATTGCAGATCCACCAGCGTGCCAAGAGACCATGCAACTGGCAACAGTGCGCGGTACAAGACCCAGTAACATTAACATTGTATAACCTTGATTGTAAGCCTGTTCAATAATGCGGGTCACTTGGTCTATCCACCTCTTGGCCAGTAGCTTCCTTGCCAAATGGCTAACACAGGCTCCGTCTTTCTAAAACAACTTTCACTGCAACACAATTGAAACTCTCTCTAACACCTTCCTAGTCAAGAGGCGTTTGCCTCTTTTTATGGTTAGGCTCGAGGAATAATTATCTTAGTGAGTGCTCTGGTTGATAGGTCTGTTTCCCCCACCTGTAGGGTCATTCGTTTCTCCCTACCTGCTGCCCATGTGGCTGGCCTTTAGTTTCACTTGACTTTGTGTATTGTGTGCGTATTTTATCAATGGAATAGGCCCGTGTCCTGACTCGAGCAGACAGAAGTTACAAAAAAGACCTGCCTGCCTGCCATGTTGGCATCAGGCAGCCAGGCAGGGGTGTCATGGAGGCCTGCTGATTCTGTGCTCCAGATGCCCTGTTTGAAAATGTGCTTGTTTCTCTGCCCTCAGCATCCTCACCTTGCACGTGGACACTCGATCTGCATGCTATTCCTTGTTGCCACCGGATTTCCATTTGGGCCTGGTTCACGTTCCTTGCCCGTGCTTGCGTATCCAAAGTGCCCTGTTTGCCCTGTTTACCAAGTTCCGCTCCGCACATGGAACCAAGAGTGGAGCCCAAAATGCCAGTCAAAACAGCACTTGCATCACATGCAGGTTAAAACCTTGCTGGGACTGATTTTCTCAAGGTTTCTTCCCCAGGGAGTAGGGCTGATACCAGAACACAATGCTGAACTCTCTCTTTTCTTCCTCATAGGCATATCTTTCCCCTTGGATGATATGTGAGCTAGGGAGCTTATCTCTTGTTGGTGGGGTGACAACATGAGGACTGGGGAGGGGGGCGAATGTGTGGGATCCTCCACTTACCGCCTCTAGGGGTTGTATTATGTTGTTGGTGGAACTCATTGTCAGCTACACAATATGGTCGTTTTGGAGCATATAGGGCAAGAACATTACACATTATCAGAAAGGATCTGCGTGATTTTTCCATCACGGAAAAGTCTGTGACGGAAAAGTTTGCATGAGAAATGTACGCACCTCAAAAGTTTCATACATTTCCCATGCGAACACGCACTGCAAACCACTACATACTCACACCCACAACACACCCACAAAACACCCTCCACCCACACCCTCAACACTCCCCCACCCACACCCCCAACACAACCAAACCCTACTTACCTTTTCTTCACGCTGTGCTCCTGCGGCACCAGTTCCCTTTCCCTTCTGTGATCGGGAACCAGCGCTGCAATGTCCTTTTCTTTTTTTTTTTGTTATACGGGCAGCTGCAGGGGTTTCCCCCACAACCCCCGCTCACTATACTATAATACATATTTTACTTACCTAAAATGCATGCCACCAAAGGTTCAAACTTTTGGTGTTCGAACCTTTGGTGGTATGCATTTTCGGACTTTTCATAAAGTCAGACCTTTTTTTCGGTCCTTTCGCACAGTTCCTATCCGAAACAGTAGTTTGATAGCAGGACAGTTTGTCTTTGTGTGTATACATTAGTAGCCACACGGGGCGCCGCACAAAAATCCTAATGAGGAGCTGGGTATATTTGAACAGCATATAGATATGAATCAACTGTACATGAGAAATCTCCTAAATTGATAAGAACACGAGTACAGAAGATACTAGAGGCCGCTGAGATCAGGGCAACAACAAATGGGTTGTGCTTATATTGGCATTGATCCAAAAACCAATAGAGGAAGTGCCCTGAAGAAGAACTTTTAAAGGTCGAAACACGTGTTGTCTGCTTGTACAAAGCGTGTACAATAAAACATAAAGTGTCCAAATCAATAGGAGCACCTCTGTGATTATTAGAGTGATTAAAAATCGCACATGGTTGTGGCGCAGGTGGCCACTCATGTCCATGCGTAACTTGCATTGGTGTAGCTAGTCTGTGGTAGGTTTAGGCTAGTCATATGTAACGGAGAATAGCCCAAAGGCAAAGAAATCATATGTGCAAGATGTCCTTTCAAACGTTCAAGTGTTCCCTTCAGTCCTGCCCTGATTTGGAAGTCTGATTCTGGGAGGACAATGAAACACAAAGGTACTGATTCCTTCCTTTGCCCCCTCCCCTTGCCGCACCCTCCTCCGTTGACTTCCTCTGCACTGCTGCTTACAAACCATGGTCACGCGAAAGCAATTCTTTCTTCCTGTAGCCCCGTGGCAGGAAGTATTTTTCATTTTTAAGAATTCTGTGAAACCAAACTGTATGTATCAACTATAATGAAAAGGGATTTTGCAAGTGTATCCGTGCTGGCTGGTAAAGGGACGAGGGAACTGTGATTAGAAGGCAGCAGGTGCTGCGATGATGGGAGTGTAGAGGAATGCAGAGCACGTGCCTCGATGGAGCCAGGATGTGTAGACAACAAAGGATGATGCATGCGACCTAGCGAAAAGGAGATATTATGCGGTCAAGAGATGTTCTCTTTACAAAATGTTGCTGGTACAAGGTCAAGAGATGGCGCCATCTTGCTTGGGTACTGAGCTATTCCCCAGTCTTTTGTATGGTGAAAAGCGTATGTAAAAGTTCTGCTTTGTTTATTCGGGGTGAGGGTTGGAGGGAGGGCAGGGAGGGGAGGGGATCTTTTTTTCTGATGGGGAGGCTGTTGGGTTGTTTCTTTGCATTGCAATAAAAGTCTTTTACCTAATGCAAACCGAAATCGCGGAATGGGTTTTTTTTATAGGGTCATAGCCATGCCACCTTTAACTTGGCTCTCAGGAATCCCCATTCGGAGTTCCTACCTGAAGACATCTGCACACAGGCCTGCGTTCAGAATGAGATGCTGCCAGAATAGAACTCTTTGCCACAGAAACTGGACTATCAGGCGTGGTTAAGTGCAATTCAGGCTTCTTCTCTCATCCTCCTGGGTCACCCTACATGTGCAAAGTCCTGGTAACCTAGAAACCTTCATGGCTTTCCTAAGGGAATGAGGTGACAACATAAGCACCCCTGCCCAATCATTCCTCTTTGGTCTGTCAGATACATGTCTGAGAACACAATTAGATTTGAGGCGTGAATAAACATGTGTGACATTTCGGTGGTGTTAACAATTTATAGAGGGGTTAAATGTTTGTTGGTAGTACCCCATACCGTCAAACGGAATTACTGTCACAGCACACAGTAAGCATCCAGTAACTCAAAGGGTCCTCATGATTCTGAGTCACTATGGACCTTCAGTTATTTCCCAGTTATTTTGCATGGGGTAATCACCTCACAATAAAGCAGGTGTAAATGAAGCATCTTGGGAACATGTATTTATTTATTTAGTTATTTATTTATTTATTTATGTATTAGGCGCAACTAGGACTCAAGGGTACCTTGGCGCTGTCGAACCAAAGTCAGCTGGGAGGCAGAAACAGGGGCCAGTCGGCTAGAAAAGATAAGTTCTCAATGCTTTCCGGAAGGGCAGATGTTTACTAATAGCCCACAAGGTCAGGAGAATAGAATTCCACATGACCGGCGCTGTGCCCGAAAAAGGCACTCCCCCCCATAACACTCGAAATGGGGGGGAGTGGTAGAAAATCCACTATTTCCAAATACCACATGTTTGTCCAGTCTTGTAACAATCCCATTAGTCTGCTTCCAGGTCTCTGGAGACAGTGGGGCAACTATGGGCCTCATTACGAGTGTGCCGGTCCGGTAACAACGGTGCTGGTAAGCCTACTGGCACCATTGTTACCGGACCGGCAAACTGCAAGTCTGCGGACGGGTGCCCTCACGCCCGCCAGGGGGGGCTCACCGTGGGGCGAGGGCAGGAGCCCCCCCAGCACCCCAGCCCAGCAGAGAAGCCACGAGACCACGAGCAACACGGACAGGGCCTGCCTGACCCTGTCCCCACACGCCGCCTGACCCACGCATGCCGGGCGCAGCGCGGGCTGAAACCGAGGCTGAGCCTCGTGAAAATCAGCTGTAACCGCCGGCAGGCGGATCACGCCGGCGGCCAGCGCAAAGGCCACTCTAAGGCCTGTTGAGAGCCTGTTAGGAGCATCAGGAGCCAGGGGCCACGGACCCTGCCCTCACCATTCCGGCCGCAACAGCACACAACGGACTAGCCCCTGAGCCGAGGAGCATCTTCTGCTACACACGGTTCGGCCGTGCTTAGATCACCCTGCCTCATCGAACTCCCTCAAAGGCGAGGGTTGACATCTTTTCACAGCCAGGTATGCCCATCGTGCACACTCATTATTGCCAGCTGTACGGCGAGTTCTGAGGCGTAACGCTTCTTGAGTCTCGCCCGACCTCGTCAGATTCTTCCGCCTGGCCCAGCAATGGCGGGCGCATAGCGGCACCAGAGCGAGGCTCTGGCGCCCAGAGACCACTGTATTATTGCGTAGTGCCTTATGGTCGCCCAGAGACCACTGTATTATTGCGTAGTGCCTTTTGGTCGCCCAGAGACCACTGTATTATTGCGTAGTGCCTTATGGTCGCCCAGAGACCACTGTATTATTGCGTAGTGCCTTATGGTCGCCCAGAGACCACTGTATTATTGCGTAGTGCCTTTTGGTCGCCCAGAGACCACTGTATTATTGCGTAGTGCCTTATGGTCGCCCAGAGACCACTGTATTATTGCGTAGTGCCTTATGGTCGCCCAGAGACCACTGTAGTATTGTGTAGTGCCTTATGGTCGCCCAGAGACCACTGTATTATTGCGTAGTGCCTTATGGTCGCCCAGAGACCACTGTAGTATTGTGTAGTGCCTTATGGTCGCCCAGAGACCACTGTATTATTGCGTAGTGCCTTATGGTCGCCCAGAGACCACTGTATTATTGCGTAGTGCCTTTATGGTCGCCCAGAGACCACTATATTCTGACATCCTCTAGGCAACTAGCGCCTTGCACTACTAGAACCATCGCTGCTCAGTCTCGCCTCCCTCCACGTGCACTACAGAGTATTCCAGCATGCTACCAGGGCTGCACCACCAGATTAGCACACTACTACTCATAGGCGCACTCCTCGCCAATGCAATATATGAACGACACTATCTACACTCGTGCTTACCTAGCCCCAGCATCATGATGCAGTCCAACACAAATTCGACACCTCACCCCAGCCCCAACACCGCGCATCCTCACACCTCTACACCTAATAGCTGCACCAGACTGTGCAGACTGAGGACACGCACACTACCTAGGTCCTTCTCATCGCAACACATCCCAGCATCACTCAGAAACTATAGATTAGGTTCTCGCACATCTGTCTCTCACAACTTTGTGGGTAGGATTCCCCACATCCCCACACCGTGTTCCAACCTCACACCCACCACTATACCATCCACCCCACCCAACTTCAAGCTGAAAAAACAAACGAAACAGCGGCCTCCCAACAGAAGTCAGGTAGCACCTACACTCAAATGCGCATTACTTAACACTCGATCGCTCACTGCCCATGCCTTAGAAATCAACGAGCTCATCTCCAGCTTCGACCTAGATCTGCTAGCCATCACAGAGACTTGGCTGCATGAAGCCTCAGGCCCCGCCATTACCCTAGCTGTACCAGTAGGCTACTCCATCCTTAGACAAGACAGACCTACAAAATCAGGGGGAGGGGTTGCCATAATCTATAAAGACATCCACCATATCAGGCCCACACCCCACACATGGGAAGGGAATGCAGACATACTATCGGCCAAACTATCCCTCTCTCACAACAACACCATTAACATTCACGTCATCTACCGGCCTCCAGGACTCCCAACCGATTTTCAAGGGCAAATCACGCATATTCTCAGCGAAAACCTAAAAAAATCCACCAAAACCTTACTCCTAGGTGATCTTAACCTAGGCTATAATGACCCAAAGGACAAAACAGCAACCTCCTTCCTCAAGGACCTCTCCAACCTAGACTTCACACAAAAAATCCTGTCACCCACCCACTCCAAAGGCAGAACTCTTGACTGGCTGGCCGACCATAACTGTAACTCCTCTATCACATCCAACACATTCCTCCCTTGGACAGATCACAGCTGCATACAATTCTCTATCCCTACGTTACCTACCAGAAAAACACCAGTACATAAATCCGCCACCCTAGCCAGAAGCTCCAAAAAGTTAACTGCAGACAATCTACTCCCCCTTCTCAACACCCCATGCCTCGCCCCTCCTTTCCCTCAAGATCCTAACATCCTAGCAGACATACTCAAGGATACGCTCACCAATGCTATAAACTCCATCGCTCCTCTAGAAGAGAAAAAAGAAAAAAAATCCTTCCACTCAAACGCATGGTTCACAGAGGACCTCCAAGCTCTGCGTGACAAAAAGCGCCAAGCACTTAAAAACTGGCAGGCCAACCCATGCGACATCACCAAAGACTTATTCAAAGTCACTGCAAAAAAATACAAAACCGCCATCTTCAATGCCAAATCTGAATCATACAACCGTCGAATACTAGACTCAAAGTGCCACTCAAGAGAACTCTTCTCTATCTTTAAAGAGCTCACAGTGCCTCCCACTTCCTCTGACGAGATCATCAAGGATGAAGGCTGGTGCAACAGTATCCAAGCCGCCATGCTCAACAAAATAGACCTCTTACAAAACAAAATCCGCGACCACTACAATACCTTGCCAAAACAGAGTCGACACTTAGACTCCCAATCCCATAGCAAAACCACTAACATTCCCAAATTTGCCTTTAAAGAAGTTTCAGAACTAGAAGTCCTGGACATACTGAAACATCTGAAACCATCGACTTGCAAAGCCGATACATGCCCCCCTAAATTAATCAAGGACTGCGCCGAACCACTTGCCCCAATCATTACCACATTCATTAATGCCTCATTCAAGTCCTGCTCTGTCCCAGACAGTCTTAAAGAAGCCTGGGTGCGCCCACTTCTAAAAAAGCCCACTCTCGACCCCACGATGCCTAACAATTACAGACCTATAACAACTGTCCCCTTCCTTCTCAAGATTCTAGATAAAGTGGCACACAGCCAAATCCAACTATACCTCGAATCTAACTCCATCCTAGGCACCAGACAGTCAGGCTTCCGCAAAGGTCATGGAACAGAGACTGCTTTGCTGGACCTAAAAAACCAAATAACCAAGATATTGGACAAAGGTAAACCCGCCCTTTTACTTCTCCTCGACCTCTCTGCGGCATTCGACCTAGTGGACCACAAGACCCTCACCTCACACCTCTCCCACTCCGCACATTTCTCTGACCAAGCCACCTCCTGGATAACCTCATTTCTTGAAGGGAGGGCCATGAAAGTCTTTTCAAACATTTCGAGCGCAACACCATCCATAATACACTGCGGTGTCCCTCAAGGCTCCTGTACAGCACCTACGCTTTACAATCTATTCACTAAGCCCCTATTCGAGAAACTTGATGCACTTGGGATTGCCTACACCAACTACGCCGACGACACCCAAGTGCTCCTCCCTCTATCAGGCTCATACCACAAAGACGCCCTAGCTCTAAAACTCATATATGCCACCATTCAAGCCTGGATGGCCACTAACGGCCTATGTCTTAACGGGGATAAGACTGAAATCCTTATCCTCGGCCAAAAATCCACACTGGCCAGGCTAGACAGCTGCTATGCCAATTTCAACATCGACAACTGCACTATCCCAGTCCTATCCTCTGTGAAAACGCTAGGGGTCTACATTGATGCAACCCTGTCCATGGACAAACAAGTTAGTGCCATTGTCTCCGCATCTGCACTAAGCACTAAACTCATCAACGCCATTAAACCATTCCTTTCCAAAGAAAACTGCCTTTCAATAGCAAGAGCTACCATAGGCGCTAAACTTGACTATTGCAATGCACTTCTAGCCGGCACCTCTGAAAAAAACCTAAACAAACTCCAGGTCACCCAAAATAACGCTCTAAGAGCAGCATTAAACATCTCCAAAAGGGACCACATCTCACTGGCAAGGCAATCAGTTCACTGGCTCCCTGTCAAAGAACGCATCACCTTCAAGGTACTGACTACTACCCACAAATGTATCCACCACACTGCACCATCATATCTCTCAGACACCATTCTCAGACAGACCTCATCCAGACCTACCAGACTCTGCTACACTAACCAACTCACTGTACCACGCATCCACAAGATTACAGCCGGGGGGCTGGGTTTCCCCTACATAGCACCAAAACTTTGGAATAATCTCCCCCACGCTCTAAGAGCAGAAGGCTCCCTCACAGCGTTTAGAAAAAAACTCAAAACCTCTCTCTTTAACTAAAATTCCTCTACCTACTGCCATTCAGGCACACACTGCTAACTATTGCTACTGCCCAAACTGTATGCATGTATGCCTCTGTATGCTGTAACTAAGACGCGCTTTCCCTGTAACCAGCGCTATTCTGTAACCAGCGCCACGATGCCTCAGGGCTGATTCTGTGCGCTTAACAAATGCGAATAAATAAATAAATAAATAAATAAATAAAGGGTCAGACCTGGTAGGCGGAACGGCACCTGGCCGCAGACTTTAACAGAAGCACCGGCACCGGTGCTTCCATCATCCCCATTCCCATTGAGTCCTATGGACTCAATGGGAATGGGGATTAACAATTCACCGGTGCCTGACTTCCCGGATTGCCAAAGTCATAATCCCCTGGTGATTCTGGCAAGTGAGGCGCTGGTAAATATTGCAAGTCTGGCGGCAATCTGCTGGCAGCACTGGCAGGGTTACTGCTGGACTTGTATTGAGGCCTCATGTTTTATATTTGGGCAACAGTATCCAGTGCTTGCATTGCACAATATTTACAGAGCACATTTTCAAGTGCAGATTATTCATCTCAAAGAAATTCACCTGCAATATATAATTGGAAAAACATTGTACAGGTAGCAAGAGCAGGAAAAGGGACAATGGTGTTTAGGGGGTGGTGGGTAGGTTAATGGGGAGGGGTCAAGGGGTTCCCCCTGAATTTGGGTGCTGCACTGAAGTGAAAATCGATGAAAATTCTAAAATGGAAGATTCTGCAATGAAAATAATCAGCTGTCAAAACACATTCATCCATTCACAACGTAAGCCCATATTCTGTCACTGGTAGCACAGAGATTACTTTGGAAAGCGAATTTTGGAGCTTTGACACCAGTTGCTTTTTCGCAGCATAGAAGGCCATGTGGCCTCCATAACCTGCACGCATTGTCAGACCCGTTCTCTTCTATCCACCCAATAGCAATTGCCTTCTTTCTAAGAAGAGCCATTTACTGCAAAGCTAGACTAGCCAAGACATCAAAGAGTCAAACACAGTCAGCTTTTAAAAATATCCGAAATCCGCATTGCAATCGCTACCCTTATTCACACACAATTACCTTGGTCTCAGCATAGTGTTTAGTGCACAACTGAGGTGCCTTTCTCTTTATTTTATGCAAATTCAATTTGAGATGGTACACAACTCGTATCACACGCCCTTTTTCAAATACACGGGACACAATGGACCATGAACCAGGCTGGTTGGTGAAAATGCAATATATATTTATTTTTAAAATCAAATGAAATCAGACAATTTTAATATGGGGCAGCAATCACCAATGGGGTGATAATTACAATAAGCAATGCACTTAAAGAACCTTCTCCCAGAACATATACACTGCACAATTGAATATGAGCACTTTTTGATTTTAGGGAAGATAGCACCCAAGTTAAGGTTTCCCCCTACAATGTTCCCTCAGGGATAAGAGGCAGAAAACAAAATCAAAATCTGACACTCACAAGGCAATGGATAAGCAAAAGGCATACAATTCGAAAATGAGCGGGAATGGGTGAAATACTCTGATTTGGAGTGTGGATTTTGGGCTGGGGAATAGATATATATCACAGGGATAATATAGAGGTGAAAATAGGGCCCTATCTGGGGAATTGAGAGAGATTTGGAAGGTAGAGTGAGGTTCATTTTTTGGAAAATAGAGCAGTTAAAAGTGAGAAAATCAGTTTTGAAAGAAAGGAAAATGTTACTTACACTAAATTATCTAGGCTATATTGTTAAAGAGGAACACCTCATTTGCGAGGTCCACCTTGTCACCACAGTGCTCAACCCCAACAATAAAATATATGGAAATTAGTTTGATTACTCCAAATATATCTAAGGGTTTATGATTTACACCAGACAAAATTGAAAAGGGATGGCACTAGCACTTAAGCATTAACGACAGGATACAAGGATAATTCTAACAGTTTCAACAAGTTACCAGGGTATACATATGACTAGTCAGAGAGTGGGATAAGGACGAAGGCAAGACAAGATAGGCTATGTGTTTCTATCAGGTGGGGATTATACTCACAGTGCACTTTTTGGTTTTGGGATTTTTGGAAAGTCAACAGGTTCCGGTCACCACACGCTGTCGCGCCTGACAAAAAAAACCTGGGCAAGGTCTGGTCACTGGGTAGTGAACAGTTGGGTAACTCGGGTCACTGGATGGCACAGGTACCACTGGATGCAGCCAGTGGGCAAGCAGTTAGTGGGCAGCAAGCCTCTCTGATTTCAGCATGCAAAAGGTACCACAGCTTTCCCCTTTTTAATGGGAGTCTAGTGGATTTTTCTGGATCAATGGCCTTGCTGGAGTAGGAATCAGCTATGCTTGGGTTTTGCAGTGGGATCTGGAGTAGGGTCAGCAATGCTTTGGCCTTCTAGTTGGAATCATCAAGATGAATGGAGCAGATCAGGAACGCAGCGCCGGAACTTCAGGATGAGTGTCTGTAGTTCTGTCAGCTACACTTTATATAGAGCATGGTGACATCACAGCATTATTGGTGGGCAGGACTGAGCTAGGCCTACCTCCAAGAAGCGGAGAGGACAATCAATGTTGGTTGCCTCCTCAGGGAGGAGTCCCAGTTTATGAGGTTGCATTTTATGAGGTAAAAAGCCATCCCACGGTCCTTTTGGCCCAAAATCAGTCATAATCTAATTTACACATGTGTGGCATTTTAACAAATTAAATTGGCAGATTACATATTGTATGTAGAGCATAGCAGTCCAATCCTCATGATTGTGGGACCTTGTTTCGCCCTCCTACCAGTTTTTTGCACTTTTCAGGGAGAATTATATTATTTAAAATTCTATAACTTTACACATGTGTATAGATTATTATTAGGCATATCAGTGTTAAAATTTGCAACAGCATCATGGATACTTTCCTAATAATACCCATTTCTATTCCCAAGGGCTCAGTGAATGCTACAATGTCTTAAATTATAAACTACAAAATCACATTTAAATGGTGACATTTTCACATTTTTGCAAAGTCCTGCTGCAGAGATAAAAGTCTAACATTTTTATTAATAAATAGTCTTTGGAAACAAATGTCAGTATTGTTCTCCATGTATGGGCATGCCTTTCCAAGGCTACCCTCTCACCCCAGGTTGTCACAGAGATTTCCTTTGAAGCTTCTGGTGGAAATCACAAGCACTTTAGTGTCCTAGAATTCTATTGTACAAGGCTGGAGCACAGACAACAGTCTGTCCAACCTAGCAATTATCACTTGTGTATTCAAGGAGTTTACTGTGGGGGTCCTTATGTTGCTAGCATCCCCCCAGCAGACCTGTTTGGCTGGTTCTCCCCCCATGTAGCCACTGCAGAAACCTATTTTTGGGCTGACTTCCCCGCAGGCAGTCATTGCAGTTTGATTTAATTGTATTTATTTTTGCTCTAAATTGAAAGAAAACCTGCTGAATAGAACCATCTTATATATGTGTTTTAACATCATAATCCCCTTCACATTGCTAGATAAGGGAAGGGCCTTATCCAACATGCCTTTTTAAAATAGATATTTTCCTTTGTTTTGCAAAAGTACATTTCACACGTGGTGACTGAAAGTTGCATTTTTCTTGCAAATCCGTTCTTTTTAATCTAGATTCCCACATTGTTTTGCAGCCATAGTTAGTTTCTTGTCCACAACAGTCTGTTCAAGGCAAAGATCTCCTGGAATTGACAAGTGCACAGAAAGCTGTGATTTTCTTTTCAAGCAGTGATTTTTTACATTTTGTAGCACAATTTAAGCGTTTCCCCTGTAGCTGAAGGAAAGCTTTTGTTGATTTTCTCAGGTTTGGCTGGCACAGACTGTCATTCAGGAATAAGGCTCTTTTCTGATGGATCACAATGTGAATATTGCTGGGCGTGACAGGGTCTTTTTGATAAAAGCAGTTTGGTGAAAACTGGGAAAAATAGCATCAGCGCGGCATCATTTTAGAGGTGACATATTCCTTTTTTCAATGGGAATTTTGGTCTTGCAGCAAAGCAGCACTTCTTTTTCACTCTATTTCTTTTGCATATGTAAGAACACACTGGCAGGCTTCCTCGTTGTGCCCCCTTGTTCCATTCTGCACAATATGTGCTTGGCAAGATGGTGCAGCCATCTTTTTGTCACTGCAAATGGTGCACAGCCATTTTGTTGTTTCTGCTGAAATGCAGCTTTTTGATGTGGGGAAGTACAGCTGAACTGGGTCAATATATCCCACAACATAGGGACTTGTGCAGAAAGTGTTGCAACTAAGATAACTTTAACATGCACCTTTGAGTTAGTAAATAACCTTATAATGCCAAGTAGGTTATATAGGGCTGCTGGCCATGATGTTGTGGATATTTATGTCATTAGGGTAGCGCCCTAATGCTAGTCTGCCCTCTTAGTCAATGGGACTCCATGGGAATGGGGAACACCATTTTCCAGGGCCTGACTTCCTGATCCGCCAGGACTTGTAATGTGGCATCGGGATATCAGGCATCAGAAAAGTGATACGTGTCCGGCGAGGTCCTCTGTCTCATTTAGTGACAAAGTACCCCAAGGCAAAGGGGCAAAGTTGATACATACATTACAATGAATACCAGGTGGCGTTTGATGGTAATACTTCCAATACGGCCAAGATTTAAATCAATGATGAACTAAAACAGGGCTGTGTGCTGACGACATTCCTGATTGACACTTATAAGGTCAATGTTTTCCTGGTGACTATAGATGCTGTACCACTGTCATGACCCTTGCCCCTGGCCCTCACTGGCAAGTCAGCCTTCCAGTTAGGGCCAGGTCAAAGGCCTTAAAACCTCATCCAAGACTCTCTTGGAGTCTGTCCTGGCGCCGAATAACCATCATGAAGACCAACATTAGAATGGGACTATTTACTTGGGACTATTTAACTTGGGGGGGTTCAGCCAACATGGAGGCACACACATAACTCAGTTACAAGGAACTGAGGTATGCGGGCTAGTCTTTTGGGTGTGACTACTTTACCTGGACTACTTTGGGTGTGGCAGGCCTGGGACTATTTTACCTGGACTACTTTACCTGAGACGATTTAAACCGGACCCAAACAGCAGAACATGCTTTGCGTTATTCCGCTGTGGGCAGCGTAATGCTCACCGTGTCCAGTTATTTGATGCCATCTTACCTGAAACCAAGGACCTGCAGTGAGAGAAAGAACACTACAAAACATACGTGGAACACTATCCAGTCTTCAATCCATCGCTGACTTCAGTTCCACTCACCTGAAGGTACGAACTCCATCATCCGGCACTGCATGCATCCTGGAATACCATAACCTGGAAAGAGGAGAAAGAAAGAAAGCATTAGTAAGTTTTTACTCACGTTTCCTCCCGAATGAAGAAAGCCACACAATTCTTACATGGGTAGTCATCTCCTGGTCAGTATCATTGCTGGAACATTACGGCGCTCGGCAAGGAACATCGCAATCTGCAAGGAGAGAAAAGACACATGCTAGCAATATAAAAGGCGAAACAGCACAGCGCATCGCACATTACTCACCGGACAGCATCACGCACACCGCGCTTTCGCCTACCGGCCCATGCTCATCTTCAAACTGCATGACAACACCAAAATACCTTTCCATACCTAAAAGGAAAGAAGCAAGACATTATTATTCGAACTAAGAGGAACATAAGAACTGCATATAAAGACTATAAAGCAGCAGGCCTGGATTCCCACAGGGGGGCTTGCACCAGTGAAGTAACTTGGTCGCTGCTCACCCCCACATCTAGGCACCCCTGCCATGAGGAGCAGGAGGGAGAATCCACCTTTTACAATATTAAGGTGAGGAGAAGGCCCAGGGGGGAGGAAGGAGTTGAGGCCAAGGGAGATGTGAAAACATAAAAACAATCTGGTATTGAATCCAGCTCTCCTATATTGCAGACCCATCTTTAACCAGAGGCCTTACCAAGGGACCGGGAGAGGGTTCGAGAGTGCAAATCATCCAACCAGGGCTGGGTGGCGTCCCCGTGGATACCAGGTGAGAGTAACAGAACGTAAAGCCTCAATAATATTATCCACCTGGGCGTCATGGAGACTTCAGAGACTGACCAGGAAAGAAACCAACGCTCTTAGGAGGGATTTGATTGTTACTAAGGATTGTACTGACAAAATAAGTAGACAATTTCTCCAATCACAGGTAGGATAGACCCCATTGCCTGGTAACATTCCGCCAGCACCTGTACCAACTTCTTCCACCAATCCAGTACAAATAACCCTTCTTGGGGCAGTTCCTTCAGCTCCACCGAACGATTTACAGGGGACCCCAGCAGTACGCAACGTTCATCAACCAGTGTCGTCTTCATTTCCTTTGCAGACCTGGGGCTTTTCCTAACGACCAAGCGCGGGTTGCTTTTGGCTTATTTTATCTGAGTGGCAGTGCTGCGGATTGGTCGGTACCATTGGTAAGTCAGGATAACCCGTTGTTACATGACTTTGGGGGTTTCCAGATGGAAATGGAAAAACTCTTTGCTCGTCATACCCAAGGCGAAGCATTAGACAACAAACTTTTGTCACTCCGTCAAGGAAGTCAAGACTTAATTACATATAAAGCAACATTTAACAGACTAGTCGTTGAAGCTGGGTGGCCTGAGGAAAAAAGGACCACACTATTTCATCGGGGTCTACGAGGCGAAGTAAATGATGTCCTTACTGAAGTGGTTAACCCACCTAAAGACTGTGGAAAATTCATCAACCTTGTGGTGCAATTAGATCACAGATCACAAGATCGAAAAGCGGACCGGATAAGGTTAGACACTCGAGCTGTGTATGTCCGGTCAAAGGATAATGTTCCACGTACATTGGAAAACATGGTATAATCCATGCAAATTGGAGGTGTACGGCCCCTTTAACTAAAACTGAAAGAGACAAGAGAAGGCAACAGCAATTATGCTTATATTGCGGAAAATCAGGCCACTTACTCAAAGAATGTGCAGTGAAACCACCAAGGAGAACTGTTGGAGCCACAGAGAAGGAAGATAATAACAAGGAGTCGGAAAACTATCAAGCCCGGCAAGCCTAGCGGTCCGCTTGTCGAGCGAGAAGGATGAGCCACAGACCTCACACTTTGCATTACCAGTAATTTTGATCAATCACCAACAACCGCCTCGGATGCATGCTGTCGAAGCATACATAGACAGCGGAGCAGTTGGGAATTATGTAGACCAAGATCTTGCAGAAGAGATGGGGCTTCCCTTATGCTCTAAGTCGACTACTGAAAAAGTTTCTACTGTTGACTGGACAGAAATAGCTTCCGGACCAGTAACCCCATGTACAGCAGCACTAACCCTACTGTGCCAAGATGGACACCGAGAATCTATTGCAATCGATCTCATCAAAGCTCCTCAGTTTCAACTAATCTTAGGGATGCCAGGGTTGGTAGCTCACAACCCTCTAATAGATTGGCATGCGAAGAAGTTGGCCTTTTCTGATGATTGTGCTTGCCCCTGTTATTACCAAGAAAAGGGGAAAACAGACTTATGTACATCTGCTACTCCCAGTACGGCAGCGATTGTACTAGGTGTGACTAGTAATCTACCAAATGAATACCAAGATTTTCAAGATGTGTTCCAGAAAGAACAAGCCAATACTCTACCACCGCACAGGCCCTACGATTGTCAGATCGACCTCATACCTGGTGCGCAAATTCCTTGTGGTCGAATCTATGCACTTACTGAACCAGAAAAACTCCATTTGAAATCTTATCTTGATCAGTACCTGGCAAATGGATTTATCCGTCCATCTAAATCACCGGCAGCCAGTCCCTTATTCTTCGTACCAAAAAAGGAAAGAGATTTGAGGACTTGCATCGACTATCGCGCATTAAACCAGATCACAGTAAAAAAAGTTATCCACTGCCCCTTATTCCCGAAGTATTGGATCAAGTCAAAGACGCCCAAATCTATACCAAACTGGACCTTAGTGGGGGGCGTACCATCTTGTTCGAGTGAAGAAAGGAGACGAATGGAAAACCGCCTTTCGTACCAAATACGGCTTGTATGAATACCAGGTAATGCCTTTTGGACTTTGCAACTCTCCTGCTGCATTCCAGTACTTTATGAATTATGTTTTGCAGGAGTTAATCGACATTTGCGCCCTGGTTTACATTGATGACATCTTAGTGTATTCTGCTACAAAAGAAGACCATGTCAGGCATTTCTGCTCCGTCCTTACTAAACTCCGCCAACATAAACTGTATGCTAAACTCGAAAAATGCTATTTTCATGTCACCGAAGTGGAGTTCCTCGGTTTTATCCGCACACTAAAAGGTATCAGAATGGATAGGCACAAGGTAGATGCCATTCTTAACTGGCCATCACCAACTTCATTTAAAGGAATCCAGAGTATGTTGGGCTTTGCAAACTTTTACCGCAATTCATTCCAGATTTTTCCCAAATAGTCCATCCAATTACATCACTATTGAGAAAAAACAATAAAAAGTTCCATTGGACCCGAAGAAGCAGAGAAGGCCTTTCAAGAACTTAAGAAAAAATTCACTTCTGCTCCAGTTCTACGGCATCCTCATCCAGACCTCCCTTATATAGTTGAAACAGATGCCTCTAGCATGGCTACGGGAGCTGTTATCTCTCAAAGGGACCCAGGAACTGGCCAGTTACACCCTGTGGCCTTCTGGTCATGACAATTCTCACCTCCCGAACTCAACTATGCTATCACAGACAAAGAAGTCTTGGCTATAATATCAGCTTTCAAGGCATGGCGACACTATCTCCCTGGTGCTAGACATACTGTCACGGTCATAACTGATCATTCATTAAAACCTGCAATACCTAAAAACAGCAAAGGCTCAATCATCCCGTCAACTGCGGTGGGCTCTTTTCTTTGCTGAATATGACTATGTGATCACCTACCGGCCAGAAGTCCGAAACAGAAAGGCTGACGCCTTGTCCCGCATGTGTGTTGATGAAAAGGTATACCTAACTCCAGATCCAGTAGCCATCATTCCAGAAGACAAACTCCTGGGTTTTATGACAACATTGACATAGGGTGAACTCCAAAACAAGATCCAACTCTTAATGGATCCCACTTTCTCACAAGAGTGGTGTACTCAAGGAGAACAATACACCATTAAAGACCAGTTACCATACTTTAGGAACCATCTATACTTGCCAAGTAAAGATTTACAAGAGCAGGTTATTTTGGGTTATCACGACTCCCTGATAGAAGGTCATCATGGAATTGCCAAAACTCTAGCTAACGTAAAACAAAACTGTTAGTAGCCCACATGGCGTAAAGACATCATACAATTTATTCAATCTTGCAGTGTGTGTGCACAAAACAACTGTAACGCTCACCTGACTCCCACGGAGGCGCTGGCCTGGTTCGCGCTGCTGTGACCTCTTCTAAGGTGATGCGCAGGGTTCGGAAGACGGACTGGACCGGGCCCCCAAATCTGGCTTGTCTGGCTCGCAGAAGTATCCTTCTGTAGGCGAAAATAGGGGATTAACTGTCTGCGGGGTAATGCAATCAGCCTCCCACTTTCCCCTCTCACCCTCCTCGAAACCCTTCTGTGATTCCTCGTAGCGTCTCACCTTAGGGTCTGGAAGGACGAGCTCTCCATCCTGCTTCTGATGCAGGGGCTCGTTGGTATCCAGTTACTTCACTGGATTTTCAGATTGGTGAGAACCAAACTTGCTTGGCTTCCAGGTAAGTTTTTTGATAAGAGGTTCCCCTTGTGTCCATGCATTAATGTACTAATGCTAGTGTCTTTTTCCCCATAGGGGCCGGTGTACGGAATGCCGGGGAACAGGCACCGACCCGAGATGAGAGGTGAAATCCTTGTAGAAATCAGGTAAGTCTTTAATGAGCGTTTTTTGGTAATGTCTTTTCATTCGTTCATTAACGCTGATGTGTCTTTTTCCCCTTGGGGGACGGGGTCCGGAAATGCCAGGATGCGGCGCGGACCCGAAATGAAGAGGGAATGAATCAACAGGTAAGTCTTAACATGGAGATTTAGCTTTCCTTATTCCCTTCTCTCTCTCACCTTTTGTTCTGGTCTTTTTCTCCCTAGGCGCTGGGGCGTGACTGCGAATCCGGATGATCGCTGCTGAACATGGAGGCGCCCTGTAAAGGTGAGTGGAATGCGCTGCTGCAGCGATCGACGCAATGAGCTTTTAAATAAAGTCTTCCTTTTCAGGATTGTCGGCGAGATGTCTCCGGGATGCGGATTTAGCAGGTAAGGACTTTTCCTTCTTCTGTTCTCTTCTTCTCTTCCTTTGCAGGTGATCCAGGATGCTGGCAGGTGTGGCAGAAGTCAGGATGCAGGAGCAGACACGGTGAGCGTCCAGCTGCTAGATGCAGAACAACGCGAAGCATGTGTGGCTGTTCGGGTGGGGTTTAAATAGCCTTGGAAGAAGTTCCAGGTATGTATCCTTCCTCCAATCAGGTATGTATCCCTCCCCGACCACGCCCGAATGGTAAATTAGTCCCACAGATAAAGTAGTTGTTTTCAGGCCTCAAGGAGGCCGGGATCCTGCAGCATGGTCTGCATCAGGTAAGTGCACCCAAGCACTTCAATAATGAGCCTGGCGCCTATGGCGCCAGGACTGATGTCTTTTATGAACCTGGCACCATAGGCGCCAGGACATTGTCCAAAGGGCCCCTATATGGGGTTGTTGGGTCCTTCCTTGGGGACTGGATGTCCGCTTTCAGGGACGCAGGGCTTGAACCGGCTCCCCGGGAGCGGGCATCATGGCAGCACTCACCCCAAAGGCCCCTCCCAAGGTTGTTCCCTCTGGGGGTTTTGGTTTGTTTGGGAAGAGTCGGTGGAATGTCCTGGCTAATCGAGGTGCATGCACATGGTCGCTGGGTTCCCACGACCTCTCCTGAGGTCCGTACCCCTTCCAATCAATTAGGTAGAACAGTTTTCACCTAAACATTTTTGAGTCTAAAATGTTCTTCACTTCGAATTCGGGCTCCCCATCTATTAGAATAGTTTCTGGAGGTTTGAGTAGTCGGGTTCCGGGTACCACTGGTTTCAGAAGTGACACATGAAAAACAGGGTGAATTCGCATACTAGCTGGTAAATCAAGTTTAACAGCCACTGGGTTAATTATTGCCGTAATAGAATAAGGTCCCAGATATTTTAGGTTAAAAGTTCGAGGCCCTTTGAGTGGTAAATGACTGGTAGCTAACCACACTTGATCCCCAATCTGATACAGAGGTGCTTCACTCCGATGTAGATCAGCATTCTCCTTGTATTTTCTCTTGGCTTGTTGTAAATGCGTAGTTGCCTCTTTGAAGGCTTGGGTAATTGTAGAATGCAGATGTTCTACTGCAGGCATTCCGAGGTTCTGAGGTGAGTCAAGGTTTGAGGTCCGAGGGTGATGCCCAACAAAGTATAAAAAGGACTGTGGCCAGTTCCAGAGTGTACCGAATTATTATATGCGTATTCGGCTATCCAAAGAATGTCTCTCCAGTTGCTTTCAGATTGCTGTAACATACACCGTAAGTATTGCTCAAGGGTCTGATTTGTCCTCTCGGTCTGACCATCGGTCTGAGGGTGGTGACTGGTCGATAATCTTACGTCGATCTGCGCCATTTGACAACATTTGCGCCAGAAGTGGGAAATGAATTGGCTTCCCCGGTCAGAGATTAGTATAGATGGGAATCCATGTAACCGAACAATATTTTCAAGGAATTCTTTGGCTAGGACAGAAGCTGAAGGTAAACCTTTCAAAGGAATAAAGTGGGCCATTTTGGAAAACAAATCCACAATTACCAGAATAGTATTGTACCCCGAACAAGGAGGCAGGTCCGTAATAAAATCCATTGATAGGGTGTGCCAGGGTGCTGGCGGTATGTCTAGAGGTTGAAGGAGACCGGCTGGTCTTTTCTTTTGACTTTTATTTTGGGCGCAAACACCACAGGACATTACAAAAGATTTAACATCTTTTCGCCAAGAGGGCCACCAAAATTGTCATTTCACCTTTTCCTCTGTCTTGGCAATACCGGGGTGTCCCTCTATTAATGCATCATGATAACCGGAAATAACTAGTTTGTGTAATTCCTTATGTGGCAGGAATAAGCGTCCTTGGAAATAAGGTAAACCATTATCTATGGTAAAGTCTGATCCCTTTTGTATCCAATCCTGTAAGGATGTAGGGTCCAGGAGTTGTTTTACTCTGGCTTGAATGTCTTCAAGCGTCTGTAACGAAGTCATGCCTAGAATCCTCTGTTCGGGAATTATTGGTACTGGTTCTGAGTTTGTATCAGATTCTCCCATTCCAATTCGGGATAAGGCGTCTGCTTTGCCGTTCTTGCAGCCAGGTCGATAGGTAATCACGAAATCAAATTCAGCGAAAAACGAAGCCCATCGAAGCTGCCGTGATGACTGAGCCTTGGCGGTTTTCAAATACTGTAAATTCCGGCGATCAGTGATCACTGTGATGTTATGTCGAGCGCCAAGCAGATAATGCCGCCAGGCTTTAAAAGCGGACTTAATGGCTAACAGTTCTTTGTCTGTGATTGCATAATTAACCTCGGGTGCCGAGAATTTTCTGGACCAAAATGCTACGGGATGCAGTTGGTTGGTTTCGGCATCTCTTTGGGACAGGACAGCTCCCATGGCTAGGCTGGATGCGTCAGTCTCGACGACATATGGGAGATCTGGACGCGGGTGTTTCAATATAGGTGCGGAGGTAAACTTAGCTTTTAAATCCTGAAAGGCCTGCTCGGCTTCTTCATACCATTCAAAACGTTTATTTTTCCTCAAGAGTGCAGAAATGGGTTGTACCACGCGTGAAAATTCCGGGATAAACCTGCGATAGAAATTGGCAAAGCCGAGCATGCTTTGAACCCCTTTTACAGAGCTAGGTGATGGCCATTTGAGGATGGCATCCACTTTTCTTGAGTCCATTCGGACTCCTTTGGGTGTCAGGATGAAACCTAGAAACTCGACTTCTGTTGTATGGAAAACACATTTCTCCAATTTAGCAAATAGTTTGTGTTGGCGCAGTTTTTCAAGTACTGCCCTGACATGTTTTCTGTGATCAGATTCCGAAGAGGAGTACACCAGAATGTCATCGATATATACGACAACACAAACATCGATGAGTTCCCGAAGGACATCATTCATGAAGTATTGGAAGGCAGCCGGCGCGTTACACAATCCGAAAGGCATCACCTGGTACTTGAATAATCCGTATTTAGTACGTAAGGCAGTTTTCCATTCGTCGCCTTCTTTAACTCGTACCAGATGATAAGCCCCCTGGAGATCTAACTTGGTGTATATGCAAGCGTCCTTCACCTGGTCAAGGAGTTCAGGGATCAGAGGCAGAGGATAACGGTTTTTAACCGTTATCTGGTTCAATGTGCGGTAATCGATACAAGTTCTAAGGTCGCCTTCTTTTTTGGGCACGAAGAACAAAGCCGAGGATACCGGGGACTTTGACGGGCGAATAAAACCATTAGCTAGGTATTGATCCAAATATTGTCTCAAATGCAGGTTCTCAGGTTCGGTAAGGGCATAAATCCTGCTACAAGGGGGTTGTGCACCGGGCACCAGATCGATTTGGCAATTGTACGATCTGTGAGGAGGTAACGTGTTGGCCTGTTCCTTTTGGAAGACGTCCTGAAAGTCTTGGTATTCCGGAGGTAGTTGCATGGAGGCAGAGGTTACAGATGCTAGATTAATCTTCAGGTTTTCTGGGTAGCAGGTTTGTGTACAATCCGGGAAGGCTATTCTCTTAGCTCGCCAATCAATTCGAGGATTATGTGTCTCTAACCAAGGGATTCCAAGAATAACCTGAAACTATGGAGCCTTGATTACATCAAACACAACACCCTCCCGATGGCCGTCGGGACCAATAAGAATCACCTCAGTAGTGGAATGTGTTACCGGTCCAGAGGCAATTTCAGTTCCATCGACTGTGGTGATGACATCTTTGCTGGTTTTAGGATGGAGAGGGAGGTTAATCCTAGAGACCAATTCACGATCCACATAGTTTCCAATAGCCCCACTATCGATGTATGCCTTTATTGCATGCAACCGCTAGGCTGTTCTGGATCTACGAGAACCATTGGTACAATGAAGTGCGAGGTCTGAGAGTTAGTTTTCAAGCTTGGCAAGCGGACCCCTACACTTGTCGGGCGGAGTCGTTTCCCGAAACAGAGTCTTCATGGTTTTTATCAGCGGCTCCTACCGCCTTTCGGGGCGGGTTTGCCGGGCAATCTCGTAGAAAGTGTCCAGAATTCCCACAATAAAGACATAATTTTAACTGCTGCCTCCTTTCACGTTCCTTTTGAGTTAAGGGTCCTTTAATCCCTCCAATTTGCATAGGCTCAGAGACATCAACTCCCTTGGGATTAGCATGGGTCTTGACCAACACCCGGGTCTCAAACCTGGACCGATCTGCTTTTCTGTTTTGAAGTCTGTGATCCAATTGGACCACTAAGTCTATATACTGTAGTGCATTCTTGGGGCGGATTTACGACTTGGGCCAAGACATCTTTAAGTACTCCGCGTAGGCCTTGATAAAACAACGTGACTCTTTTATCCTCTGGCCATCCCGTTTCCACAATTAGTCTATTAAAGGTTGCAATATAGGATAGGAGGTCCTGATTGCCCTGTCGCAGGGATAGAAGTTCGTCATCCAGAGCCTACCCCTGAGAGTGTCGAGCAAATAACCTTTCCATGCTTGCTTGAAACCTTTGAAAATCACAGAGAATCGGGTCATCTTGAGTAACCAGTGGAACTGACCAATCGGCAGCGCAGCCGCTGAGATATGACAATACAAAGGCTAACTTGGTCTGATCATTAGGGAAGGCCCCAGGTCTGCATTGGAAGTGCAAACGACACTGATTCATGAATACGGCGAATCGTTTGGGGTCCCCAGCAAAGCGTTCGGGTAGGGCCAGCGGCATCTTTGCAGGTAGAGTAATCAGTACAGGGTTACTGGAAACCACAGGAGCGGGGTTCCCTCCGGAACCGGGCAGAGGAGTTTGCCCAGCTTGACCTTGCAAAAGCTGTCTGGCCAGGTCATCAGTTCTTTCCTTTGATATTATTAATTCCCTCCTGAGGACATTAGTCTCTTGACGAGCAGCATGTACTTCGGCCCGTAATTCCCCCAGTAATTGGGCCAACTGATCAGTCTCAGAACGTTCCATAGCGCCTGGGTGGGAATTTGTAGGAAGGCTTTGCGTTCTGTAACGCTCACCTGACTCCCACGGAGGCGCTGGCCTGGTTGGCGCTGCTGTGACCTCTTCTAAGGTGACGCGCAGGGTTCGGAAGACGGACAGGACCGGGCCCCCAAATCTGGCTTGTCTGGCTCGCAGAAGTATCCTTCTGTAGGCGAACATAGGGGATTAACTGTCTGCGGGGTAATGCAATCAGCCTCCCACTTTCCCCTCTCACCCTCCTCAAAACCCTTCTGTGATTCCTCGTAGCGTCTCACCTTAGGGTCTGGAAGGACGAGCTCTCCATCCTGCTTCAGATGCAGGGGCGCGTTGGTATCCAGTTACTTCACTGGATTTTCGGATTGGTGAGAACCAAACTTGCTTGGCATCTAGGTAAGTTTTTTGATAAGAGGTTCCTCTTGTGTCCATGCATTAATGTACTAATGCTAGTGTCTTTTTCCCCATAGGGGCCGGGGTACGGAATGCCGGGGAACAGGCACCGACCCGAGATGAGAGGGGAAATCCTTGTAGAAATCAGGTAGTCTTTAATGAGCGTTTTTTGGTAATGTCTTTTCATTCGCTCATTAACGCTGATGTCTCTTTTTCCCCTTAGGGGCCGGGGTCCGGAAATGCCAGGATGCGGCGTGGACCCAAAATGAAGAGGGAATTAATCAACAGGTAAGTCTTAACATGGAGATTTAGCTTTCCTTATTCCCTTCTCTCTCTCACCTTTTGTTCTGGTCTTTTTCTCCCTAGGCTCTGGGGCGTGACTGCGAATCCGGATGATCGCTGCTGAACATGGAGGCGCCCTGTAAAGGTGAGTGGAATGCGGCGCTGCAGCGATCGACGCGATGAGCTTTTAAATAAAGTCTTCCATTTCAGGATTGTCGGCGAGATGTCTCCGGGATGCGGATTTAGCAGGTAAGGACTTTTCCTTTTTCTGTTCTCTTCTTCTCTTCCTTTGCAGGTGATCCAGGATGCTGTCAGGCGTGGCAGAAGTCAGGATGCAGGAGCAGACACGGTGAGCGTCCAGCTGCTAGATGCAGAACAACGTGAAGCACGTGTGGCTGTTCGGGTGTGTTTTAAATAGCCTTGGAAGAAGTTCCAGGTATGTATCCTTCCTCCAATCAGGTATGTATCCTTCCCCGACCACGCCCGGATGGTAAATTAGTCCCACAGGTAAAGTAGTTCCTTTAAGGCCTCAAGGAGGCCGGGATCCTGCAGCATGGTCTGCATCAGGTAAGTGCACCCAAGCACTTCCATAATGAGCCTGGCGCCTATGGCGCCAGGACTGATGTCTTTTATGAGCCTGGCGCCATAGGCGCCAGGACATTGTCCAAAGGGCCCCTATATGGGGTTGCTGGGTCCTTCCTTGGGGACTGGATGTCCGCTTTCGGGGACGCAGGGCTTGAACCGGCTCCCCGGGAGCGGGCATCATGACAACAAGTCCCAAAAGCAGAAACCAGCTGGTCTTCTCCAACCATTGAAATTCCTCCCGCACCATGGCACACACTGTCCCTTGATTTCATTACAGATCTACCTCCCAGTCAGGATTCAACACCATCTTAGTAGTTGTAGACTTGTTCTCTAAAATGGCACACTTTATTCCTATTAAGGGTCTTCCAAATGCATCCAATTTAGCAAATGTATTCCTGGAGGAAATCGTACGGCTACATGGCTTTCCATCGGTCTTGATCTCAGATCGAGGTAGTCAGTTCGTATCCAACTTCTGGAGGAAATGCTGTTCAATGGCCCAAATTGACATTCGACTATCCACAAGTCAAACAGAACAGAACAAACCAAACCCTCAAGCAATACTCATGTTGCATGTTACATCAAGTGGAAAGAAATTTGAAGGACTTGTTATGGATAGCTGAATATGCCTATAATAATTCATTACACACCAACACTGGACAAACCCTTTTCTACACTATATATGGGAGACATCCACGTACTTCACAATTGGATCTCCCAATCCCTTTGGAAATGCCAGCGGTTAAAACCCTACATACAACTATTTCCCCGGCCTTCAAAGAAGCAGCAGAACATTTACTCCAAGCCAAGAACAGACAAAAGAAATTCGCTGACCAACATCGTAATAAAGCCCCCGACTATCAAATGGGAGACAAGGTCTAGTTAGCATCAAAATATGTGCCCATAAAAGGGACTCGGACCTTTCGTCCCCAATATCTGCAACCTTATTCTATTGAATCCATAATAAATCCAGTGGCAGTTAAATTAGCCTTACCACCCACTATGCAGATTCATCCTGTGTTTCACGTATCACTCCTGAAACCGGTACAACCCGGTACTCGGGTTACAACACCACTAAAACCAGTATTAGTTGACGGGGAACCAGAGTTTGAAGTAAAGGTTAACCTAGACTCAAAATACACCAGATCCAAACTATACTACTTAGTTGATTGGAAGGGATACGGCCCTCAAGACAGATCATGGGAACCTATTGAATACATCCATGAACCTCGCTTAATTAAAAAGTTCCATCAGAATTACCCAGCCAAACCAGGACCAGGCAAAAGTGCTACCATGAGAGGGGCCTTGGGGGGAGTGCTGTCATGACCCTTGCCCCTGGCCCTCACTGGCAAGTCAGCCTTCCAGTTAGGGCCAGGTCAAAGGCCTTAAAACCTCATCCAAGACTCTCTTGGAGTCAGTCCTGGCGCCTTTGGTGCCAGGCTCATAACCATCATGAAGAACAACATTAGAATGGGACTATTTACTTGTGACTATTTAACTCGGGGTGGTTCAGCCAACATGGAGGCACACACATAGCTCAGTTACAAGGAACTGAGCTATGCGTTCTAGTCTTTTGGATGTGGCAGGCCAGGGACTACTTTACCTGGACTACTTTGGGTGTGGCAGACCTGGGACTATTTTACCTGGACTACTTTACCTGAGACTATTTAAACCACACCAAACAGCAAAACATGCTTTGCGTTATTCTGCTGTGGGCAGCGTAACGCTCACCGTGTCCAGTTCTTTGACGCCAGTTTACCTGAAACCAAGGACCTGCAGAGAGAGAAAGAACACTACGAAACTTACCTCGAACAGTATCCTGTCTTCAATCCATCGCTGACTTCAGTTCCACTCGCCTGAAGCTACGACCTCCATCATCCGGCACCGCATGCATCCTGGAATACCATAACATGGAAAGAGGAGAAAGAAAGACATCATTAGTAAGCGTTTACTCACGTTTCCTCCCGAATGAAGAAAGCCACACAATTCTTACCTGGTTAGTCATCTCCTGGTCAGTATCATTGCTAGAACATTACGGCGCATGGCGAGGAACATCGCAACCTGCAAGGAGAGAAAAGACACATGTTAGCAATATAAAAGGCGAAACAGCGCTGCACTTCGCGCATTACTCACCGGACAGCATCGCACACACAGCGCTTTCGCCTAACGACCCATGCTCATCTTCAAACTGCATGACAACACCAAAATACCTTTCCATCCCTAAAAAGAAAGAAGCAAGACATTATTATTTGAACTAAGAGGAACATAAGAACGCACATAAAGACTGTAAAGCAGCAAACCTGCGGAGCCGCAGCAGGCCTGGATTCCCACAGGGGGGCTTGCACCAGTGAAGTAACTTGGTCGCTGCTCGCCCCCACATCTACGCGCCCCTGCCACGATAAGCAGGACGGAGAATCCACCTTTCACAATATTAAGGTGAGGAGAAGGCCTAGGGGGGAGGAAGGAGTTGAGGCCAAGGGAAGTGGGAAAACATAAAGACAATCTGGTATTGAATCCAGCTCTCCTATATTGCAGACCCATCTTTAACCAGAGGTCTTACCAAGGGACCGGGAGAGGGTTTGAGAGTGCAAATCATCCAACCAGGGCTGGGTGATATCCCCGTGGATACCAGGTGAGCGTAACACCCACCTGGAATTAACATAGACCCATGACCAGCATCACTATATGCTGATGATGTTGATCTCCTATCCCAGATCCCATTGGGCTTGCTGAAATTAATTGATGCTGCATAAGCCTTTTCACCAAGGAATGGACTATGGGCTAACACTTTAAGGACCATAACTATGGGGTTAAGACGCAGTAACTTCCATATTAATAGGAGACCGCGTCTTGGTGCCATTTATGTTGAAGGTGCAAAAGACTTCAAATACCCGGTACTGACATTTAGCATCAGAGAACCCAGTTATGCATCATTACTCTCTTCATTTCCATATGCAACTCTAGGGTACCTCCAAAGCCTTACATTTGATCACAGTTGTGGGGCACTACTTCTGGCCCATATCTAAGGTTTTGGGGAAGCATGCTTGGTGTGAGTAAGGCAACAGGCACATTTCTAACATGCATTTTACTTTCGGATATGCTGAAAATCTGCCTAGACTTTGATCTTTAAAGGAACGCGAAATGATCCTTGCCCTGACTTTGTGGCATGAAATGGGCCGTGACCGCAATTTCCACTCCTGGGTTCTACAACACAAAGACGGTATAACTTGTTCACAAAGTACAGAAGCACTGTGGCGAGTCAGAAGAAGGACGTGAACACTCTGCGGCCATGTTTGACAAACCTTTATTTAAGCAATATTATCAGGCCTGACTTTCCCTATCACTATGGGTGGTCCCTGCCTATGTTACTAAGTTGCTCATCGGTCATTCGTGAATGTTCAAAGGAATGCGTCCGCTGTCCAAAACTATCCTAACTGACCCCACCACTATGAAAACTAACTTAAGTTAGGAGAATGACTCCCTTCTCCTGAAGGTACTTCTAGTACCAGTCTGTAGGATTCTTTCCATTAGTCTCTCGTGATATCTTGTATCAGTCTCTGTAACTCTTCAAAGGGACTACTAATTCTTCTCCCCGCCTTGGGAATCTTTTTTGGGAATCGTTTATAAGATCTATGTTCTTGATTGCTGACTTCAGAGTAACCTTGGAAATTACTATTTCTCTGGTAGGCTTTCCCTCCTAGGCAATTATAGTGCAGCTTTTTCTGGTCTACTTGACTTTGTAAATATCTCAATTGAATAGTTCCTCTGAACTCTGGTTCATAATATTTTCTCTTTTATATAATGTTCTTCTTGCCCATATATCAGGTTTCTTCCAGTTTTCCCAGGGTATTGTTATCCACTGTTCTTTTCTCTTGGTATTCATATTTTCATAATTTCTCTCCTGTGTCACAACATTTTAAGTACATCAATTTCAGGTTTAACTTCGCCTCTTGTCTTCTACTGAGACGAGTTGCTTGCAAGGTATAATGATTCCCTCTGGGCCTCCCATTAGTCCCACTCCACCATTACCTTCAACTGTGAAAAAGAACCTCTTCGGGAGCCTGGTTCCTTGGGGACTTTCTCTCTTGTCCCAGACCGCTGTCGGTTTCTCTTCGCTTGCGTTTGCTTCCTCCTCGCGGTGTCTCAGAACCTTTTGATACCTGACTGGACACCATGCTGCTTTAAGCCATGGTTTATGGGCTGGTTGTTAACCATGCATCCCTTGTGGTCTTGCCACCTCCTTCCTCTGGACTCTTATGCTAGGTGTTCACGCTCTGGATTCGCCATGGCTGTGGTGTCCTGTTATTCAGTTTCAAGTGAGTTTGAAACTTGTCGGCTTTGTGGCAACTGCTTACTCTGACTTCTGTATTTTAAGGCGTTATGCAGCTCAGGCCTTCTCGTGCCTGAGTATGTGTTCCTCTCTCTCAAATTTGCTTGTTGAATACACGTTATTTAACGTACTCGTCCAGTGAACTGGACATTCCGGCTTAACAGGACATGTTCTTTTCATAATAAGATCTCTTTAGTATTTCTTCGTCCCATTCTTGAGGTTTAAAAGTCTCTGATAGTTTGTAGCATCCTATGTATGCCACAGTGTGCATAGCTTTAGGGAGTTCTTCACAGGAACAGCAGTCCTTGTCCCCTAAGGAGGAGTCTCTACCGGTGCGGTCCCACTTGCCTCTACTCCTAGAGATGGGGCTGCAGAGCGGGCTTACCTCCCTAGCCTCACAGGGGGTGGTGCGCCCCTTTGGGGAGAAGGGACCAATTCCCTCGATTCATCACAGTGCCCAAACATCCCCGGTCCCACACCAATATGCAGGCAAAAACACATGGGGCCTCACTTCTTACTAATATTACCGCCTGATTATGGGTTCTGGTTACTCCCCATTCTGAAATCTCATTGAGAAATGGTTGCAGCCGGTAATACCTACTGCACCATTGTTACAATTTGCTTTAAACTGAGCTGTACATTCCTGACATTTTCTTTCATGCTTATCGGTAACTACTCACAGCTGAACACACATCCCTAATTCCACAACCAAGTTATCTGCCCCTTCAGGCCACTTGTGTTTTTCTACCTTCTCAATTGTTTCATCTATTGGCTAATCCCCCTTTCCTGTCTCCCCACTCCCGAACCCTCTTCTTTACTATCCACAGACTAGGGCCCAGCGACACCCTGACGTGCTTACAAAATGCCACCTTTTGGACAAGGACAGGTGCTGCGAGGCCACTATGGTGGTGATGGGTGCAGTATACACCTTGGATAAAAAAACATAACATTGTGAGTGGAGTTAATGCCTCCCCCCCACAGTCAGACATTTTGTGTGTATGTAATTAAATGCGCATAATTAGGTGGCGTGAGAAAACAGGATCTGTGCAGAAATACTACCAGATTTACCATTACCACGTCACTTTTTATGAGCATATAGAAAGTTTTGATAAAGAAAAGAGCACTGTAGTCTTCTTGTTCCCTATTGTATCAGTAAGGTACATTCACACAAGAATACCGTAGTCTTCTTATTCCCTATTGTATCAGTAAGGTACATTCACTCAGTGATTACACGCACACACATTCACCTGACCTTGTCTGTTGACCCTCTTGCCATCATGTAATCTCTCACCAGCTGTCTAGAAGATGTAGCCAGTTGGATGCCTTCCAACTGACTGGGGGATGAACTCAGCATAATCGCGCTCATCAAAGGCTAAAAACACAGGCTTAGTCAGGCATCAGAGTGTACATTAGATCACTGACAGGAAAGGCACTTTGTGGATTTCTGTTTTTTCTTGTTCTTCCTTTAATTACATCGTTGTGATATTACTCACATAACCCGCAGGGTTGACTTAGTCATTCAGCTTTCCGAGTTTGATGAATGGGGCCAGATTATTATTAGGAACACCTGTTGTTACAGTGGTTAGAGGTGGGAGCAATCCAGCATTAAGCGCTACACGCAAATGATACTTATAATTACATTGCATAAGGCAATACGATGGATCGGTGAGTTTAGTGCTTCTTGCAGATGTATGTATAATTTCAGATTCAAGCTTGAAGCACAGCAGGGCTGATTCAGCATTTCATCCTGGTGTGGTAAAATGTATAATTTTGCATAACCTTTTTATACTCCACCAGTTACCACTTTAGTATAAGCTAATATCAACACCTGCAAAAGGGCATTTTTCAGCCTGCTAACAAACATACTATGGAAGGTAAAACGGGGGACTGTGGTGCTCAAATTTCAAGCTGCAATTCTATTGAACCGTAATGTTCTGCATCCCATAAGCCTTGGCAGGTAACATTAATATCTGAGTTTCCACACCACCCCTTTCCCTCGTCTGCCAACTCACAGGTGCTTGTTTTCATCCTCAAGGGGTACAATGTATCTATTTGGAACAGAGACGGACACAGATAGATAGAGAAATTAGATATGTCTGCAAAGGGCCAAGGGTAGTAGGAGTGCAGGGTTGCAGGTTGTTTTGCTTTGTAAGGCCTACTCCTGTCTTCCCCCGAGTAATCAACTCTGTTCTAAGATCTCCTACCACCTTACACTACACACAAATACCCACAGATGGCCCCCACAGGCCTAGTCTTTAGTAAATCAAAACTAACAGAGCCATGACTGAGTTCTCCCCTTTAACCCTTTCACACTCTCCCACATCAGCGGCTAACCAGACCCAAAGAGCTGTAGTCTATCAGGTCGTTGGCTCTTTCCTATGGATAACATACTACAAAGTTTCTCCAACAGACCCACAGAAAGCACATGGGCACTCAGGAACTCGGTGCTTCTGACCTGCACACAGCACAGATTTTACCTCTGCCTTTCCCACTGTCCCACTAATGAACCCCACCTCGCTCTTTTTTCGTACAGAGCCAAGCTCATCAAGGCCTTCAATAGTGGCAGACGTGCACTACACAAGACGACTTTCATCACATTGCGAAAAGGGAAATTCGGCAATAGCAAGTACTAAAAATATTACATGAGCAATATCTTGCTGGTAACATACAATCCGTAGTTGGGTGCTGCAGGGTCTTTATCGCACATGTTATTTCACACCGGCATGATGACATAGTGCTGATGCGGATCAAATACACTATCTGATATGAACATTATAACGGGATCAATTATAATGTTAGTCATTTATTTAGAATAAGACACAATCTGAATTGTCTCTTGGCACTTACAAGAGGTGCTGCTGCTACTCAGCTAACCTTACTAAATCAATATGAGCTGGATGAAATGCTAAGAAAACTTGATAGGATGTGAACCTGGACTTTCAGGTAGCCCCAGCCCATTTAAAACCTGTTTGGGCAGATTGCAATCTGCTTGATCTTCAGACAACCCAACAAGCATTCCGTTCTATACTCACACTCCCTGTGGCAAGACACAATCAGTTTATGTCATGCCATGTGTTCTGTTACCTGGCATTTGACCTTTGGATAGCCTCTTTGCACTGATGGCTGTGTTGAGTATGGTTGTAAGAGGAGTACCATCAGGGAACAGGCTAACCTCACTCAACAAGACAGCGCCAGACCAAGGTGGCCATGCAAAGTGTGAACTTTGCGCTCTACAAACACCATAGATAAGATATCTATATAAACAAAAAATCCTTCTAATAGGCCAGAACAATAAAGAAAATTATACTTAATGTTTCTTAGTTTCTAGTTTTATTATAATAATCTTAAATTAATTATAAACCCAAAAGACAAATATTTACGGTGCTATAGCTAACCTCTAACTTGAGGAGTACAGCAAAAAGCACATTGCTTATCTTTACAAACCTTGTTTTATATAAAGCAGAACAAACACAACAGCAACATAGTGTGAACACATCACATTAATACATACAAGATGTAAAAGGCTAAACATTTAGATGTATCCCTTTAAAAATTAATGTCCATCAATGGCATTTCAATTTGAAGAGCTGGAACACTCCCAACATGTTTCTATTCTGCTAGTGAGAATCTTCTTCAGGGAGAACACTGAGTTAGTGGGACATAGCATGTATTCCTGTATATCGAGGAATTGGGGCACCCAACCTTTAAAATATGTGTCCTCTTCTACCTGCAGGAAGAGAATAAACAAAAGATTATTTTCAACAACTGGATTGGTGGAATAATATCAGACCGCGGTTGCAACGCATCACATAATCTGGAAACGGCAAGCATAACTTGTCAGCGTGGTGTCCCACATCAGTTAATCTGATCCTATCCTGGCCTTTTCTGTAATCTCAGCACTTGTCGCCAGCACATCCCTGGAGTAGGTAGTTTGTGCGCTTTAATTCTAAGCACAACCTATATGGATATTCCAGCGGTCTCTACGAAAGTTGTAATCTCCATGATGCTCTTGGAGAACCACGTGAAACCAAGTGTGCGTAATATCGATCTGTGTGCATTTTGATAGTAAAAGAACAATATTCTTGGAATGATGTTTGAGGCAGTCTGGCAGGATCCATGGATCTTAATCATGAAGAATGGATATGAACCTGAGTGTCAACGCATAGCTTTCACGTGCATGTGGTAAACTGCAAAGTGCATACAAGGATAGATTTGACACGTGCTTTCATGTGAAACCTCATCAAGTGACATGTTGGGTTCTGAGAAACACAAAACTCCAGGGCTTAAAGGTAACTTCTCCTCGTGAGAGAATTTTGTTATTGCACATGATCACTATATTTATTAGGGGGTGTAAGCAAATAGCATAAAACCACAGATGGCATCAATCACATCGTACATCAAAAACAGGTCGCAGAACTACTAGATCAAACGCCATTAAACATAGAAATAATCTGACAATGTGGCAAAAACTTGTAAAATGGGATCCTGAAAAATTGACCAGAGAGAAAGAGCCTCATTACACGGACGGCGGTAAGGGTTAACTGTCACCGTTAATGGTACCGGTGACCGTTAACCCTTACCGCCTTACTACGAGGTCCCGTTGCGGGTTGGAGAATTTAACGCCTGCTTTTTGCAGGCGTTAAAAACCAACCCGCAAAGGGACCAGGGAGCTAATTAAGGTACCGCAATTTGCTGTGCCGTAATTAGCACCTTCCCCATTCCCATTATGCCCTATGGGGCAAAAATGGGAATGGGGAAGGGCAATGGGGGAAGGGGGAATTACCACCCCACCAACCTTGGAATAGGGCGGTAATTCCCCTTTCCACCAAGGCGGTGTCGGTATTTTACCGGCATGGACCAAGGTGCTAATAGCACCTTGGTTCACCGCCATCCGTGTAATGAGGCCCAAAGACTTTTCTGACCCGTCATTATATCTAGATACGCAGACTGTTTTTAGGGTAAATATAGAGCACACCCTACAAACTAGATAGTCTCTTGGTACTTTCCTAATACCTAATGTTATTACACAACGCAAGGCTACTCCAAATTTCAGCTTCTGAAAGATGAAAGACTGCTTTAGCTCTTATGGGACTCGCACTTAGAAACCGAAATCAGGTTTAAAAAAAAGATTTAAAAAAATAATAAAAAAGAAGAAACACGTGAGTCACAGATTACACACATAGCTCGGCACAGGCCACCCAGCTGCACAACAATCCTAACTACTCTTTATTCTCTGTATGCATTTACAGATATTTATTTTGAAGGACACCTAAGCCTTCTGGTGGAAACCTGGTCCAAGTCTGCTGAGCCTGCAAGACCACCCTCACTTAGTTTAAGTTTCATTTCATGATGGTGTTGACCTGCGGTATTGAGGGGACAGTGGACTCCAGAGATCAGTTACAGCCAGAATGTTGCCTGGGAGATAGGGCTTGAACTGAATATACTAGTCATAAATATATGACTTTTTGTACATAATCGGCTAGCTGAAACTTCTCTACATGCCTTCTGAAAAAACCCCAAAACTACTCTCTTCAACTGTTTACCTACCTTCCCCTGCTACTCCCATCCTCATGCTCCCTATCTGCTCTTTACTATTTGTACATATCATGACTGTCTGTTGTTTTTTATTTTATCATGTAACTAAGCTATGATTGCCTACTGTAACAAGCGCCACGATGCCTCAGGGCTGTTGTGCGCTTTACAAATGTGAATAAATAAATATATAAATAAATAAATACTTACACATATAAATAAGAAAGAAATACGTAATAACAGTATTCTAATCACATAATCCATATCAAAATACTGGTGCACATTTCATATTGCGTTCAATGTCAGGCCTTTTTCAATTTCTCCCAGAAGCATGTCAGGTGGCATATTAGATTGTTATCGCCTGCTAGATATAAACTGTGCGGTTATACCTGTAAATGTAAGCATTACAAAATAATGGTGCCTTTGCTTTTGCTGCTTTACATGCCTTGATATATATCCGTTTCGATGGGTCAATGCATAGGGCTGTTACCTGAAAGGTGGGGATTCGAATCTATCACGGGATGCTGGAGATGTGGTATAAAACTATTAAAGTGTTTGATTGATTTAGAAATGTTTTGTTAAATAGATGTAAGTGGTCGGCCTACATTTTCCCAAAACCAAGACGGGGGTTTAAAAACAAAAATCTCTCTGGAGGAGGGACAGAGGGCCCACTTCCGGGACAGTCCAGGCAAAACCGGGACTTCTGGTCACGCTAGTTATTGCCTCGGCCCCCTGCATTCCCAGTTTACACACTTGATCCTTACTAAGATAGATTGCTGCACATTCCCTGTACACCAGCAAAAATGTCCCACGCAGAGGTCTCAGACACCAGTCGTCAGTTAATAGCTGTCTCACACTTTCAATATGACAGCCCTGCACATTCTACAGCTGCTCAACGATGCATTAACTTTATGCCAGGAACCCTTAATGTCACCAGATTGTACCATTGTATCCTCATCTAGTGTCAGTATTAGGAAACGGCAGAATATATCAATATACCTGACCCATCAACTTATAGTGCCCTCTGCAATCTACCAAAGTGGCTAGATCTAACATTTACTGTTCATAATCTACCCCATTTTTAATATAAACCTTAATACCAGCCTCAGTAACAGGGGAGCTCTGAACCTATTTGAATAATGGTGGTTTCCTTCTACAATGGCTCAGTCAAGCTAAGAATTTATGAAACACTAGATGTACTCAGCATATCATATGCCATCATAGCACTCTCCCTTCTTTTCTCTATCTCACTCCTTCTCTTCTTCTCTCTTTCTCACGCCCCCTCTATGCCCTCTCCCTATTTCTCCCTCTCTCATTCTCTCTTCCTCTTCTCTATGCATTTTCAGGTTCACCTTTGCTAGAGCCACCCCAGCTGTTACTGACAGCTGTGTGACCACATGGGAAAAAGGTGGATATCTTTGGAGGTGGGGGGTGGAGGGGAGCTGTGCTTTTTTTTGTAAAGGCATCTATTAAAACAAACAGAAAGGAAACTATTCAATTGTACTAACAATGTAATTCGACTCTTTTCACAATTACAATGCTCACTTTAATTATCACCTACACCATATATTTTACTTATAATAACAGTGTTACACTTGTCTTATTGATCAAAGCACATTATCAGAAAATAGAATCCTACTTGTATAATTATCATAGGATGTCTGCACATTGCGAACTGAGCACAGCCATCCATATCCTGAGACCCAGATGCAATTTGGTGCAGGGACAGACCCAGAGATGCTGTCACCATTTTACCCTCACATCCGAATACTGCGGCTATCTGAATCAGTACATGTGCTTTGATGTTACAACCATTTTAATGTGAACACATGATTCTTGACTTTATCTCCCCTGAAAACCCAGATCTCCTCTTTATCACTGAAACCTGGTTCTCTGATGACTTTGAACCTATCGCACATAAGGCTTTCCCCACAAGATACGCGCACGCTAATCGTGCACAACAGATCTAGCAGAGCCAGAGTATCATCCATCCTCTACAAGCAACAGCTCTCTGTCTTCCACAGTGAGAAACTACCCTGCAACCATGATTGCGAGTCTCTACTAGGGAAATTTCAATTCGCTCTCTCCTTCGCTCACAGTTTCTTACTCCTCTACAGACTCCCTGGCTACAATGGACATTTTGCAGACTCCCTTAGTGACTTTCAGCCATCCTCATTCCAAACCCTCACCTTGCTAGGCGATCTCAACATCTGGTTTGATATTCCATCTAACCCCGTGACCCACCATCACCTTGATAAAATGGAAGCGCTCATCATGTCCCAACTGATTTCACACCTTACCCACATAGCAGGACACACCTTCGAGACTCTATTCAGCTCCACTGACCTGATCACCACTTTACCTCCCTGTCCTCGCATTTGGACTGATCACTCTGCCATCTTCTTCACTATCACTACCCCCTTTCTCTTAACCTGCCGTCTCTCCAGCCCTAGACAGCCTTCCCTTGTACGTCTTTGGAACAAGGCAATGATAAACCCCGCCCTAGCCAACTCCCTCCAAAGCTCCCTCACTATCCTCTCCCTTGATGAGGGTCTTCCATCCATTGTCCTCTTTGACCAATGGGTCTCAAGCACCCTCACCCCGCTCCCCCTATGAGATCTGCCTCCCACAGAACAGGCCCCACTCCAAAATGGTTCACACCTTCCCTCAAATCCAGTGCTTAATTGTAAACAAATAAGTGCCAGGGCCCAAATATTTTCTAGCGCACTTGAGACACATTGGGTGAGCAACACCTGGCCCACTGCTGCCAAAACTCTTGATTGTTCCCCCCACAGTGCATGCATATCAAGGGTTAACACTGCAACTCCCACTGGCTGTTTTGGGTGACAAATGCACTAGCCATGGCAGTTGTGCAATTTACAGATGCCAAACAACATAAAATAACATACCATACTAGTTTAAGACAAATATTTAAGTGCTTCTTTAAACACATCATCATTGTTAACATTTTGCTTGGGCTGTATAGGTGGCAATTGGAAAATGTTGACCAGCTGTACGCAGAAAAACGAGCATACCTGCTTTCCTAGTAAGTTTAATTGATTGACAAATGCAGGAAAAATGATTACTGAACCATTAAACTTGTCTGTCAAACACTGCAGTACAACCTTTGTGTATAGGATGACATTCATGGAAGGCACTCCTCTCAGGCAGTGTCTTTTCCCCTGGACTTTCCGCTGTGTTGGTGCTGCTAGCTGGTGACTGTCCTCTTCTTGCCAACTCACACTAATGTTGTATTGTTGCTGCGTATTGCAGTAGTGGAGGAGTTCAAATGTTATGCAGAAGGACTGGAGAAGTTTGTAGCAATGGCCAGTACACGCACCCAGGAATGTGACCTTTTTTAACTCATTGAAATGAAAAACTACCTTCTATGGGAGCCAAATAGCCAACTTCCATAACCCTAGCAGGGAACTCCATAGGATCATCATTTAATTCAGGACTCCAAGCTGCCCCTCCTCCTCTTCCCCCATCTCCCAGGCACTATGCAATGCCCTTTCCAACCACTTTCATAACTGTGCCATTGCTCGACACCACCCCATCATCACCAACTAAGCAACATCTGTTCCCCCTTCTCTTCCCTTCCCCACCCTGACTCCTTCCTTCCCGCTTTGGTGCATCCGGTACCCTCCTCTTTTATGAGCATCTCCCACACAGATTTCCTGAAACTTCTACCCCAAAGCTGACCCTCTAGATCCCAGATGAAAGATGCCCCCTCTCTCTTGAGGAACATTCTATCTTCAACATGTGCAGGCACCATTGCAAGAGACACGATTAACCAGTCTCTGATCTCAGGCTTTTCCCACCAGCACTCAAAACCTCACACATTAAACCCCTACTAAAAAAGCCCACTCTCGACCCTCTCATCCCTGCCAACTACCGGACAAATTCCAATATCCGCTTCATAGCCAAACTCCTAGACCACACAGTGTACTGCCGGCTCTCTCTTTATACAGAATCCCATTCCCTTCTTGACCTAGCCCAATCTGGTTTCAGACCCCTTTGAGGAACTGAATCCTCACTCGTCTCTACCTTGGATGACATGAAAAGAACTGCAGACGCTGAAGGCTATGCTGCACTTATCCTCCTCAATCTATCAGCGTCCTCCAACACTATAGACCACTCCATCCTCACAGACAGACTCCACTCTCTGAGCATCAGGGATTCTGCCCTGAGATGGATCTCTTGTTTCCTCTCTAACTGTTCTCAAGTCACGTTCCTTCCCCCTTTTTTCTCCCCATGCCTCTCTGCCTCTAGAGTGGTCCGTCCTACAGTGGACCGCCAGATCCACCATCCTCTTCAACCTCTTCCTAAACCCCTTTTGCGCACTCAACCGCTCTCACAACCTAACCTGCTACAATTATGTGACGATACCCAGATCATTTTCAGGATCCCAAAACAACTTCCTCCTCCCACCCCAACTTCTCCTCCTGCCTCTCAGCACTGGACCAATGGATGGCAGCCGCCCACCTTTTCCTCAACCCCGGCAAAACTGAAATCATGATCTGCAGTAAAACCTCTCTCTTCCCCCAACCCACCCCCTGGTTGGTCTCTCTAGGACCCGCACCAAAAGCATCCAACTCAGTAAAAAACATGAGATGTACCTGGACTCTGATCTAACTCTCTCATCACATCAACAACGTATCCAGAACATGTAATTTCCATCTCTGTACCCTTAGATGAATCTTCCTCTGTCTCTCCTACCCTCACATAGTCTCAGCAATCCTGGCTATCATTCTCTGCCACCTGAACTATGCCAACTCCTTCTACCTGGTCGCCCCCACCTACCAGCTCAGAAAACTCCAGCAGATCCAAAACACGGCAGCCAGACTCCTCCTTTCCCTGCCACCCAGACAACACATCTCTCCTGCCCTTAGAGCACTTCACTGGCTCCCCGTCAGCCAAAGCGCAACTTCCAAAGCAATGTACATCACATACCATGTTCTTCACAAGACAGGCCCCACATTCCTACAAGACAAACTTATGCACTACAACCCACCAGAAACCGTAGAACAGGCTCTGCACACCTCCTGGTTGTCCACACTTTTAGTAGGAGGATCCCCGTTTTCTGTCCAAGCCCCCACCCTCAGGAATTCCCTTCCTCTAAGCAAATGCTGCGAAGAGGACTACCTCCTCTCCTTCAGACAGGCTATCCCCCCAACCCAGCAACATGACCCCCAATCGCCTTACCCAGAACAAGGTCAAATATAAACCCGGACCAGAGCAGATGATCTTTTCACAGGAATACTCCCAACACAAGGCCCAGCTGAATCACACGGTTCATATGCACTGGGTGGAGCCGGGGGAGTGGCTAGGGTGTTGCACTTGTAGAGATGCTGGGGGTGGATAACAAGCTGCATTCGCATGAAGTTCGGGGCGGTCATGTACAGGGGTGGACTGGGAACCAAAAGAGGCCCTGGAAATAATGTTCAAAGTGGCCGCATATTACACATTTTCAACAAGCCCAACCCTTTTCCTATGAGAAAATGTGGAAGTGAAATAGGTTATCACACAAAAGAGGCCCAGAGAGCAGAGGCCTACTGGGAAATCTCCAGAGTTCCCTATAGACCAGTCCACCCCTGCATGTACTGCACCTGGGAGAAAAGGGTAGTGTTTTGCGCTTGGAGGTATTGGGAGGGCAGCTAATGTGAAGGCAGAATGTAGCCAATTGAACTGAATCTAGGTCCGAATGCAGACATTTTTGATTCCAGGTTAGTTGCAGAATGTAACCCTGTACTGAAACTAGTTGAATGTAAAATGAAGCCAAATTATTGAATCTAGGTGATTGTGGAATGTGCCCTATGTATTGTATATAGGTGAACGTTTAATGCACCCAATGTACTGAATCCTGGCAAATGTAGAATGTAGCCAATGTATAACATCTAGATGATTGTAGACTGTAACCATAGTATTACATTTAGGTGAATGTACAGTGTAGCAAATGTATGGAAACTAGGTGAGTGCAGAATGTAGCCAAAATATCAAAACTAAGCTAATGTAGAATACATCCCACATATTCGATCGAGGCGAATGTAGCCTATGGATTTAATCTATACAAACTACATTACAGGTGGCTGCATGCAGAAGGTAACCACTAATCTTGATCAATCTAGACATGTTATAATAGGGCGAATGATTTCACCTAAGGCATTCACTACTGTATAGCCCTGTCACACTCCATGCTGATGGAACTTCAGCCGCAAGCATGGCCACATCCCTGAATGCGTTTGCCTCCATACACCAGACTAAATATAAAGTACAACACATCTGCCATCAGAATGCAGCTACGTCCTACGACAAAAAATGTGGTGTAGCTGGACACATATCGCGTCTCTTCCCCTCGCGCTCTCCTTGACGTCCTCCCAGCACCCATCCACATTACTGACCATCATGGGTAGCTTACTGGGGCTCTGCTTTTGCACCTATTACCTATTTCGACCAAATGCACACACGCACCATAATCTTCCCTGACAATCTTTCCCATACCTTGGACTTCGGTCCCCCAAGGGCGTTCCCCTCACAAGCACATTGAAGCCATACTAATGGGATGAAGGCACTATGCAAATGACAAACTACTACTTAAAATGAGTGTTGTGGAAAATTAAATGAAGAAGTGATCATTAGAATTAAAGAAGTGATAATTAAAAGTAAAGGTCACGACTCTCACCCACATGTTTTAAAATAATGGAGTGAAATCATGCATTTTGCAGCACAAATTTCAGAAACATTTAGTAATAATCCATATAGACTTTACACTTTGCTCTGTAACAAATTAAACACTACAGTCGATGCCAGATTGCCGAAAGTGCACATGAGCATTTTGCAACACATGGCTGTGCTAGCTGTTCCCAGAGAAATCCATGAGGTGTGCCTCAACAATATATGCCTGCATTGCCACCCCTTTAAGTAGGTTTTGTAGAAATCAGATCATAACGTCTGTCCCCCTTTCTTGTTGTTTTTTTCCAGAGAAAGTAAGTAGGCTATTCACAACAATACCTGTCACTGTAAAACAAATATTTATGCTCCCAGTGCATGTCTCAATATATGCCCAGGCTTCATCTGTCTGTGTTGCTATTTGTTGCCCCCCCCCTCATCCCCATTCCCTTTCAGTTTATATCTACTACCAAAAACCCACATCCCATATATATATATACAATTTTTTAACACCCCCAAAAATAATTCCATGGGTTTTTTTCCATAACAAATTTGCGGTAAAAAACCCTGCGAAAAAACGTCCTGCGATGAAAGGACGTTGTACCATCTCAATATATGCCTGCGCTGTCCCTAGAATCTTTGAAATGTAGGCAGATTTTTTCAAATGTCAATATTTCCTTTTTGGTGTACCTAAACACCAAGAATAGTTAATAATTTGACACCTGACATTGGAAAACGTGTTATCTCCTTAAACTGTCGCACAGCTTTTACCAGCAGCAACTTGCAAGATCAGTGAGGTCCGGACAGGGGAAACAGCCATTACTGCTCCGCCATTAAAATGTCCCACCACTCTTATTACCTAAAAGCTTGTAGTCTGCTGCATGTAGCCCACAATTGTATGGTAGCCATATCTGACATTTATGCCAACTGTGTTAGTTAGCCATATCTGGCATTTAGGCCTACTGTGTTAGCCATATCTGGCATCTAGGCCAACTGTGTTAGCTAGCCATATCTGGCATTTAGGCGTACTGTGTTAGTTAGATATATCTGGCATCTAGGCCAACTGTGTTAGTTAGCCATATCTGGCAATTAGGCCTGCTGTGTTAGTTATCCATATCTGACATTTAGGCCAACTGTGTTAATTAGCCATATCTGGCATATAGGCCAACTGTGTTAGTTAGCCATATTTGGTATTAAGGCCAACTGTGTTAGTTAGCCATATCTGGCATTTAGATCAATTGTGTTAGTTGGCCATATCTAGCATTTAGGCCAACTGTGTTATCTAGCCATATGTGGCATTTAGGCCAATTGTGTTATTTAGCAATATCTGGCATTTAGACCAGTTCTGTTATTTAGCCATATCTGGCATTTAGGCCAACTGTGTTAATTAGCAATATCTGGCATTTAGGCCAACTGTGTTAGTGAGCCATATCTGGCATTTAGGCCAACTGTGTCATTTAGTCATACCTGGCATTCAGGTCAATTGTTTTAGTTAGCACTATCTGGCATTTAGGCCAACTGTGTTAATTAGCCATATCTGGCATATAGGCCAACTGTGTTAGTTAGCCATATTTGGTATTAAGGCCAACTGTGTTAGTTAGCCATATCTGGCATTTAGGTCAATTGTGTTAGTTGGCCATTTCTAGCATTTAGGCCAACTGTGTTATCTAGCCATATCTGGCATTTAGGCCAATTGTGTTAGTTAGCAATATCTGGCATTTAGACCAGTTGTGTTATTTAGCCATATCTGGCATCTAGGCCAATTGTGTTAGTTAGCAATATCTGGCATTTAGACCAGTTCTGTTATTTAGCCATATCTGGCATTCAGGTCAATTGTTTTAGTTAGCACTATCTGGCATTTAGACCAGTTGTGTTATTTAGCCACATCTGGCATTTAGGCCAATTGTGTTAGTTAGCCGTACCTGGCATTTAGGCCAACTGTGTAGTTAGTCAATGAAAAATATTGGGGCAAACTGGACAGTGACTGCGTTTAGGTTGTTATTCGAGATTAGGTCCAATTTAATTATTGCGATAGCTGCAGACCAGTGAAAAGTAGAAATTTAGCCCCTAAATCTCTTAAAATATGAAACGTCTAAACACTTTACTGGTGTTGCCCTTATCCTTTAACTAATTTGCCACACATATCAGTTTATAATCATTAACATAGACAAAATGATCTCCATGTTGTATTTAATGGTTACTGAATTCTTGAATCTTGCCGACAAGTGTTTCGACCTTTTGTCGTTTTCTAGGCATTACATTGTATATTTACGCTTGGTCATCTACAAATTAATGATAGTTAATATTTGAAAATACAGTTAAATCATAGCAATAAAGACAATTATCCAAACATTTCCATTGTCATACCAATTCAGATGAGTTCAATGAATATGATGAGGATGTTGAGAGGAAAAAGGTAAAATAATAAGATAAAATAATAAAAAGAAAAAGATACAAAGAAAAATGATAAATGATAAAAAAACTAAATGATAGTTCACCATTTATATCTTTTCGATTAACATTTATTAGAATCCTATCCAAGTGCCTAATACATGATGATTACATGTCCTGTGTTTCTATACCTTCATTAGTCATTGTTGATTCCACATGCAGTATCGCATGCTTGTGTCCTTAAGTCACATATATTGTCCATCGATAATCAGTGGCTCACCCATACCTGTGTCAATTCGGAGTGTGTGCATTAAGCTGGAATTCCGATGACTACTGCTGTGGTTAATATTGCCCTCCATGCATTCCAATCATTTGCATGCATTATAATTCTTGTGTTTAAACATGTCTTGTTATATGTTATCCATTGTTTCTCACACCTCATTAAGTCTCTGTGCTTAGGTGTTATTATAATGTTTCTTCATGAGGACTCACCAAGCTAGTATTCTTCTCATAATGTCCCTTTACTTTACTTTACTTTATTACATTTATATTGCGCAGCCATAGACCCATGGGTGTGAGGGAGCAGACAAAACAGATAGAAGACATGGAATAACCGGGAAATCCCTAAGTATCTCCAGAGCAGGGAAAAAAGAGCGCTAAGAGATTCAAAACCTGCTATTTAAAAAGGAAGGTTTTAAGACCCTTCTTGAAGTTACTCAGGTCTACGGAGCTTCTCAGCTGATCTTCCAGTGCATTCCAGAGTGCCGGAGCTGCAAAGGCGATTGCGCCCCTTTGTGCTTTTTTAGTTTTAAATTTGGGCTGGTGAAGCCCTACGTTGGACCCAGCAAATTCCTATATGTGAAAGTACAACCAGTCTCTCAAGTTTCAGTTAATCATATTGGGGCATAATACATTTTAATTTATGCAGGAGATGAAAGTAATAGGTTAGAGAAATAATCTCACCCTGTGTTCAATATATAATGTCAATCCTTCTGTGGTTGTTAAATCCGTTCTTTAGCTATACGTCAGATTTCTATTTCATTATCATCAGCATCTGTGTGGAGCAGAATAGCAGTCTATTAGTCATAGCTGAGACGCGTTTAACAACTGTATACACCAGGGATTAAACACCCACTAGTCCTTGTAGCCAGTTGATCTGTTTTCTCTTCCCTGCTTCATTTTCAATTCACACAATCAGGGCTTAATCTTGGTCGGGTCAGCGTTCCTCGTGGCAATCTGCCACGATCACAAACTATCCTATGATGTCATAGCGCATGCTGCGTGTGAATGTGCAAGTCTTTCTTCCTAGGTTATGTGGTTAACATCAAGAAAGAGTGTTTAGTAATAGTCCTAGGTTGATTACCCATATGATTTCCTTCACTTATGAATAATTTAGTTGTAAATAAAGAGGACTTGTATATGGAAACTAACATTGTGCTTGACTGGCAAAGATTCATGCTGGTACACTTCCTATTTACACCCGGTCCTGGTCAATCGTTAAATGCACCAGAATGTTTTGGTAAAATGTAGTTCTATTAAATTGTCCGGTGTGTATGCCATACCTAATAATTCCTATTTTTTTACCCGTACAGAATAATCAGACACATGTGAGTACACCACTAATTGGGTTATCAATTTGAACTGTGTCAGTGTTCAAGTAGTGTGACTATATATACTCATTATGTGTTTGATGAAAACTTTATGAATAATTATTAGAAGCAGAGCATCAACTGCTTAGACTAATCAATTGGTGGCTAGGTCTGGGCGAGCAATTGATTTTCAAATGAGCTTAATACATTGAATCTAATGAAGTAAATTCATCATGATGTTTTTGGTAACATGTAAATAAGACATACATTTGGCCTCATTACAGGTTGGGCGGTCCGGAATTAACAGTGGCGGTAAACACGCCGCCACTGTTAATTCCGGACCACCCGATCCCGAGTCCTGCAGACGGGAGGTGATCTTCCCGCCAGGTCTGACCTGGTGGGTTGAACACCTCCCGCCTGCAGGCAGACGTGGAAACACCAGCACCATCACGAGATGGTGCCGGTGTTTCCACTTCCCCATTCCCATTGAGTCCTATGGGACTCAATGGGAATGGGGATTTACACCATTCCGCCTCCGGGATTCCCAGGACACCAGGGTCGTAATGCCCTGGTATTTCCGGGAGTCACAGAGGGGGAATGGTAATACGAGTCCGGCGGTAACCAGGAAGTTTTACCGCCGCGGTTACCGCAGACTCGTAATGAGGCCCATTATCTTTTACCCAGTTTTCACTGTTTACATTAGTAAATGTCATACGTTATTGACTGTTCTAATTCTACACCATATATTAGGAGAATACATTCATCTCAGGTTCCTGAATTTATCATAAGATTTGTGGTCACATATAAATTTGACAATTTGAAAGTTCCAATCGAGTTACTTTGTATTCCACCCAATTTTTCCTTAATACATTTGTCGGTTTCCTACATAATTGACTGTTCTGATTCCATACATTATAAAAAAGACATTCATCTCATGTTCCCAATTCAGAGGCCGATTCATGGAATTAATGTGCACTGAAATTTTCAGCGCAAGCGTGCGAAAGCGTGCGAATTGCAGTGCCAGTGCGAAAATCGCAGCGAAACCCGCACACAGCGATTCATGGAAGTCTGTGCGCGTGTAAATCCCAGGAGGTGCGCCAAAATTCTGCGTGGCGCACGCTGGCGCACACTTCTCCAAACAGCATGCGCTACGTGCACAGCAAAATCGCACATAGCGCGGCACACACAACAAAAGTAGGAGGAACAGGGGGCGTGGCACGCGGAATGGGGAACAACTCGTGAAAATGTGGGCGTCACGGGGGAAGTACAGGAGGCAAGTGCGCGGAACGCCCACACGCACGTTCAAAACACGTATTCATGGAATCGTACGGGGCTAAGGCCTGCGCCAAAAAAGACACGCAAATCATGACACACGTACGCCAGCAGGATGCAGGCGTATGTGGACCCACGCAGCATAAAAGTGCGCACAAACAACAAACAAGCACAGACGCCAGGATGAATATACCATTCCTAGCAGCAGTGGTCGTGGGATACCACAGGAGGAGGAGGAGGATAGTCAGGCCCAGAATTTTTACACCCAGAACCAGCCTTTTTGGGATGCCTGATGACCAGGTGTATGGGAGGTACAGGTTTCCACCTCACATAATACTCGACCTGGTCAGTGAGTGGGAGGATGACCTCACATCACCCACCCTGTGCTCCCAAGCACTCAGCCCCCTGCATAAGGTCCTCAATGTACTGCACTTCTTGGCCACTGGATCATTTCAGCGGACAACTGCTATAGTGGTGGGGCTGTCACAGGCCACGCAGTCATGCTGCCTACACCAGGTCTTGGCCATCATGACTGCACTCCCATCAGTCCGCAGGCACATATATCTGCCCAGAGCAACTGCAGAAAGGCAGGCTGCAGTCCAGGATTTTTACGGGGTGGCACACTTCCCCAAAGTGCTAGGTGCCATTGACTGCACCCATGCGGCTCTACGTCCCCCCAGGGCATCAGAACCGATCTATAGAAACCGCAAGCACTGGCATTCCATCAACGTCCAGGTAGTATGTGATGCCAAGGGAATCATCACCTCAGTATATGCCAACTATCCAGGGTCCACCCACGACAGTTTCATTTACAGAATGTCAACCCTAAACCGGGACCTAGAAGCTGGGCGGCATGGGGATACATGGCTGCTCGGTGAGTATAAATGCCACTGCACATGCATGCATGTCAGATACTGAGCAATGTCACAACCCTACTAATGATACCCATCACCACCTCCCCAGGGGACAGTGCCTACGCTCTGAGCACCCACATGATGACACCAATTCAGAACCCCACCACGCCACCCGAGGTAAGATACAACACAGCCACATTGCAACCCGGGGCATAGTGGAGCACACATTCGGAGTGCTCAAGTCACGCTTTCGCTCCCTTGACCGTTCTGGCGGGCAGCTGTTATACGCTCCCCCAGTAGTGTGCAGGATCATAGTGGCAGCATGTGTCCTGCACAACGTTGCAACATGCCGGGGCCTGCCCGTGGACATGGTGGTGCCCCCACATCCCCAACCACATGCACGCCCGCTGCGCATGGGAGGGGAAAGGGCATGGGGTGAGGCAGCCCGTACGCAGCTGGTGGCTAATTACTTCATCTAAAATCACACCCCTGTGGAGTGCACACAGCCCTGGCACATACCATCTGACAATCAATGATGATGACATAAGGTACAATCAACTGTCACAACCATACCAGCCTGATATTGGTCACCTGGAAGTGTAACATTGTGTGCATCCCTACCTACACAAACACCACCAATGCTGTGTCATCAAAAGACACACTTCTATGCTGCTAAAATCATTACCCCCTTGCAAAATACAACATGACAACAGTGCCATGTCACCCAACCCCTCCCCAGCACCGCCACCCAACACACCATGGCATGTCATGCTATGTGAGAGCAAACAAAGCAATCCCCAAAACATGGCACAAGTGTCAAAGTACAGTGTCCCTAATGGAAACTGCCCATTCACAATATGCTCCCAGTAATGTAGAACTAACCAAATGACCAAATACTTACCAACAATACACTGCAGCTACACAACCTCAAACATAGCATAAACATGACAGTACTAAGTTAAAGTAGTGGTAGTCTTACAACCTGATCATGCCAGCACATCGGCCACTTCCAACTGTACAGTGCTGCTGCCATGCAAATGTCTAAGTGCACTGCTTACAACATGAACTCCATCTCCAAAGTAGACGGCCTTGTGAAGACATGAGGAATTAACCTGCAAATTAGGTGAAAGACATGGATGCACAAGCACATAGCAACACACCATGCAGTGTACAATTCAACAACAATATCCACTAGGAATGTATACACAGTATTGACTACAGGCTGCCCACACATCTCATGGGAGTCCTACGTCACCGTGTAAGTCAATGTCACTTGGGCACACCCTTTGCAAGCCCATGGAAACGGGAAGCAGGAGGGGTGTGTGTCTCACGAACCCAAGCATCTAACTCAAACTCAGGACAAGCCTGCATGTGCCCAGCCAGAATACAGTGGATGCCCACGGGAGCCACACAAGGCAACACACTGTAAAAAAAAATCAAAAATCAAAAATCAAAAATCAAAAATGACCATGGGGGATGGTGGGGGGGAGGCCACCCAGGAGGTCCGAGGACAGGGGTACGCACCAACAGCCACCTGTGTGGATGTTGGGAAAAAAAACACCTTCATGGGCTCATGGCCTGCACGGCTATGCCATTGTGGGAGAACTGCTGCTGTCACTCTCAACACCCTCTGCTGCTGCCACAGGAGGTGGTGCTGCCACAGGAGGTGGTTGTGCTATGGGAGGCAGCCCACACAAAGCCCTGGTATGGTCCTCCATGGCAGCAAGCATGCGGGTGTGGAAGGTCTCGTTCTGGAGGATTATAGTGCGGAGATCCCCATGCAGCACCTGACGTGATGCCCAGATCTCCCCCCGAGTTGCCTGCATCTCAGCTGAGAGCGAACGTGTGAGCCGCTCCAGCTGCTGTTCTGTCCTCAAGTTAGTCGAAGCCTCAAGGTCAACAAGAGTCTCCCTGAGGTGATGGAGTTCTACCCTCAAGGCTTCCCTGTGGCCCTAGGACTCTATTGATATCGATTGGCATAGAGTCTCCAGTGCCGCCTGTCTGTCCCTGTTGGACGCCAACATATCCTCCCTGTGTGATTGGCAAATGGAGTCTGTTGCCTGCTGTAGTTGCTCCATCTGCCTTTCAAGGGGGGCAATGGAATTGGCCACCCTCTCCATTGCTTGAGCCATCATCTCAACTGATGCTGCCTGTTGGGTTGCCATACCGTACATGGATTGTTCCCATGTGGTACTGCCTGGTGGCGAACGGCCACCGTGTCGGCGGGCACCACACCTGTTTGGGCCAAGGCGATCTGCGCCTTGCTGTGCCGGCACTGCCTGAGGCTGCAGGACTGCATTCCCCCTCTGATCTGCTGGCCCAGGAACAGGATCACATGTTGTGCAGTGTGACCCTGCATCCGTAACCGCCAAAGGTGGACTTACCAACACTGACATCCCCATAGAGGGTTCTACCCCTTGTACAGGTGGGTTGGACAGAACAGAATCCCTGCCAGAAACACTTACCTGCGACGGCACATAGGTCTCATCATCCGAATCAGCACCTGAATAGAGGTCTGGGGAGTTGCACCTAGAGCACCCCTCGACAGAATGTTCTGCAGCAAGATTGGGTTCTCACCAACCACCACACCACGTCCCCCACTGGTGCCCGGTCGTGCCTGAGATTCCTCCTGGGTCTGCACCATCTCCTCAACCTCAACAGCATCAAGTGCGTCATCCCCTGCAAAAACATGAAAGTCAAAAAATGGAAACAGGCATTAGCACCATAGCACACACATAGGCCTGACAAGCTACAGAACCAGTACATGATTTACACATGTCCCACATGACTATAACCCTCCCATGCATGCACTGTCACTGAGTTGGAAGGGGAGGCAAATGTCAGACACTGATGACACCAACATGGAAGAGCAACACATTTGCTGCATGCTGGGTAGCACTGCCATCACACATTGGCCTGTGAGTGGCATGTCCAATACACATACATGACACATGCCATCACACAGATGGCATGTACCATAGCCATGGTACATTCCACAAGTATATCCATATGTCAGTGAATGAAAACTGTCAGCCATCCATGTGAGATGGACATGATGAGATCAAAAATGCTACATAGTGTGACAAAATAGGCATGTGCCACACACTGCAACACATCCAGTATACAAAAATACAGTGATTGCAGGCCGATGTACACATCAATTGTTGGTCACTTCAACATGACAGGAAAGAACTATCATGTTCCACATTCAAACAGGACCCAAAAATTCCTGTGATCAGGCCTATACTCAATTAGCCTGAATGGTCAAATCATTCATCTAACAAGGTAACACATGTGGGCCAATGTGGGGTTCATCAATGACAGAAGCATGTCACAAATGTGACAATAGGGCTGAGGAATGCGTAGCAAAAGTGGTAGAATTGAAACAATCAGCCTGAACGAACACTGAAAAATACAAACAATGTTGTTGCAAGATGCCACTTCAAGGGCAACTGCCGTAATGTTGAGCAAAATTACTAATGTGGGCAGAAGGGATACTGTCACACCCAAATCCAAGGCCGCTGAATGTTTTGGACGAAGCACATGGGTGACCCATACCACTCGGGCACACAAACCCTCACCTGGCACTCAATCAGAACCCGTCACCCAAACAACATACACATACATTACACACACATGCATGGGCACTCACCGGACAATGCATCATAATCAGGTAGTCCTCCCACACCTTGGATCTGTTCCTCTGTGACGAAGGCCCCAGCAACAGACTCATGTTCAGTGAGTTCATTGTCCTCTTGTGGAGACCCACTGCCAGTCACCAGAGTAGCGGCATGATTTGAGGCCAGCTTGTTCTTTGCTCTGCGTTTCAGGTCATTCCACCGCTTGTAGCAATCATCAGCTGAGTGGTCTCGAATCCAAGGGCACTTAAGCGGTCGGCGATGGTCTGCCAGTGTGCCTTACGTTGACCAGGTGTGGTCTTGCACCCTGCAGTCACCAGCATTTCATGGCTATGTGCCGACACATAGCCCACAAGTGCATCAAGTTCCGGTTCATTAAAGCAAGGCTTCCTTGAGGTACCGGAGTGTGTAGCAGTGTCTGGGGTCTCAGCCTGTCGTGCCAGAGCACCCTTCTTCCTCTTCTTTAAAGGTGGAGCAGAGCCAGAGTGGCTTACACCGCTCTGGTCAGTAGGGGCAGAATCAACGGTGGACTGGGTAGTAGGAGTGTGGGAATGCACAATGACCATAGTTCGTGATGCAGGCATTGGTTGCAGGGTAATGTTGGCAGGGGGAACGTCAGTTTGATGGACCGGGTCTGACACTGTCCTGGCTGAGAGAGTCAGAGCTGGGGCGGATGGAGCTGCAGCTGCCCCTGCAGCCTCCCCATCCTGCATACTTGGGGCAGCAGATGACATAGCTAACCCAGATCCACGTGGATTGGTGACAACAACTTGCACCGCCACACGTGGCCTAGACTTGCTGACCTGAAAGTCAGCCAGGGAGTCATCCTGTGCCAGGTCAGGTGCCACAATGGGCTGGTCCAACAGGGGCTGAGCTTGGATGGTGTCAGCCATGTTTCTCTCAACCATGGGGGGGCATGGGTGTCCCTGATTGTTCCTCCACACATGGGGGTATAGGGGCACCCTGCAAATCCCGGCCACGTCCCCTACCGCGCCCACCACGCCCACCTTTTGAGGGTCAGCCACCTTTGCCTCCCTTACCACTTGGTCGCCTCCCAGCCATGGCACTGATGTTGTTGTGCGTATGGGAGTTGCAGTAAACTATTGTCCTGGGCAATTGGGGGTCAAAGGGGTAGGATACTATATGGAATTCGTACCCTAGTGCTCTAACAAGGCTGTCTGTGACCCCCGGGGGAAGATGACGGGTCACGCAACGCACAGACAGCCCAATATCAAAAATTAACGTGCACGCAACCCCTCGTAGACCACGTGCGTGAAAAAATGAACCCGCACTACGCTGTGGCACCCAGACACACAGAAATAAGCGTACGCGTAATACACGCAGCCTACAATGACCTCTGAAGGGGAACGCGACACACGGGGCAAGCACAGTTGCTAAGTACATGCGGAACTCACTGTCTACTTGGAAAAAGAATGTGAAAAATAGGCGCGTGAGCGCGTTGGCAACACCCCCGCCAAAAGAAGAATTGTACGCTGTCTGAGGAGACAGGACAAAAGGAGAAGTGAACTCTGTTAGAGGAAACAGGCCCAACAAAAATTCAGAAAAGAGCTGTCAGAGGTAACAGGGAGTATGAACTAGAAACGCTGTGAAGTAATCGCGTGTGAACCGACAAAAAGTACAGATTTCACCCACTCGCTCTCCACGAAAAGCACGTACAAGGAAATGGCGTCCTACACGTAGCTTTTAAACCGGCCCACACGTACACGTCAGATACACATGTACGCGGGCGCTTTCCTCCAATTACACGCGATGACACTCGGACGTGCAGTTTTTCCACGTGTGCTCTGTCATCACGTGCTATGAGGGAAACGCCTGCGCGCGCAATGTAACCTACGCGCTTACGCGCTAAGGGCCTTTGGTCCAATGGAATCGCGTGCGTTTGCTGACGCACTTACGCGCTAAGGCCCTTTCCTCGAATTACACGCTGATGTGCAATTTTTTCACGTGCCAAATCACTCCGTATCAAGCTAGCCACGTGAAAACACATGGAAGACCACGCTCCTACCCAGAAGGCCGAATTACTGCCCCCCAGAGCCCTGAGCACGCTCCCACCTGCCATCTGCTGCTGCCTGACTGCCTGCTGCCCACATGCCCTGGCATTTGCTGCCTGCACGTCAGCCAGGGGTGTAGTTGCTGTGACCACCCCTGCTGGAACCGAACACTCCCGACTGGGATTCCATCACTCCACAGCCCAGCCCCAGGACCCAGTTGCCCACCCACACCTGCCTCTGGGGTTGCCATGTCCGGCACAACACCATCTGGCAGCACTGGCAACCCCAGCCAAAGAGGCAGAGGGCCACCAGCTTCACTGCCACCGAAGTTGGTGTCCTGGTGGAGCAAGTCCTGGGGCAGTATGATGCCCTCTTTGGAAGTTTGCGCTCCAACAATGAAGAACTGACCAGGATCTGGATGGACATCGTGACTGTCATCAACGCGGAGGGGGTGGCAGTCCGCGACTTACATCATGTGAAGAAGCGCTGGGAGGACTTCAGGTCCAGGACCCTCAACAAGGCCCGGCGCCTTGCTAAGGCAGCGGATGTCAAGGGGCGCCGGGGCCAGCTGTCGACCCATCAAATGAGGGTCCTGGAACGCATTTGCCCAGCGCTCTACGTCCAGAACCTTGATAGGCAGACCCGTCTGGTGTCGAGCGGTAAGTGTACATGCATGGTGATAGTACGCTGTGCGTGTCGTGGTGTGCCAGTAGTGTGCAGGTTGCACATGTGTTTATGTAGGGGCATGTAGGGATGTGTATGAACATGGGCGTGAGGCAGCCGCATGTGAGTCCTCTCAGTTGTGAGACACATTGATGGTGTATGTGTTGGTAAGCATGCTGGGCAAATGCATGTGTGGGATCACATATGTTTGAATTTCTGTGTATGTACATTGGCATGGTTGTGGCATGGATGGTGGTTCATAAAGCATGTATCTGCACTGTGTACATGTGCATGTATGTGTATCTGACAAGTGTGCAAATGTGATGCAACAGGGATGCACGTGACACTGATATGTAGAAGGATGAATGGCAGATGTGACATGTATGGCGATCTCATCACTGCAACAGTTGGAGATGTAGACATGCATGTAAGTGCGGTGGCGTGTGTGCATGTCTAGTGCACTCCTTGTGTTTCATGTGATGTTAGGCTCACCTTTGCCTGTTCATGCTTTTGTATGTGTATGGATGGTGCTGCCTGGTGCAATGTTGCTGTTGAAATGTTCATGTCTGTGAGTTAAAATGACATGTGTGTCGTGGAGTGTGATGCCGTGTCTGTAGTTAAACAATGCCAGTCATGTGCAATTGTCATGTGTGTATCAGTCCATTGTACAGTGCCCTGATGCCTGTGTTTTATCTCTCCCTGTCTGCAGCGTCAACTGAAGAAGAGGGCGGAGAGGGTGCTGTGGAGCACAGCGGCAGGGATCATCCCGCCAGCTGGCGACGCAAGGCCCGGCTCCCTTCCCATGTTGTCATCTTGTCGGGGAGTGAGGAGTCTGGTGCCGTGTCCCAGGCCGCAGCTGCCGAGGGAATGTCCAAGAGGCGGAGGTTGGAGTTGGACTCCTCGGCAGCAGATGGGGCAGCTGAGACCCCACAGGGTCCGACGGAGGAAGATGGCACGGAGTCATCCAGGTTGGTGGGGGGTTTGGTGTAGGAGGAGCCCGTGCAAGGGACAGAGACGGGGTCTGGAGGTGGGGATTCCACTGGTGCCAGTGGTGCAGTGCAGGGGCAGGGACAGGAGGCAGCACAGACCACAGCGGAGGTGCCTGTGTGTAATCCTGTTCCCGATTCTGTGACTGCATCACCCCGCACCAGCAGGGATGCCTACGTCCAGACCCGTTTTCAGGGAGGGGATCCGCTTACAACAACTGGCCTTCCTCTCCCTGCGGACGTGGCTATCCGGGACCGGGTTGAGCCTGTCCTGGGTGGGGTGGCGTAGCGTTGCGTCAATGGGCCATGCGAGCTGACCTGCAGTCTTTCCATGAGTAGACTGCACGTCTTTTTGGATGGCTCGTTGACCACGTAGACCTACTAGGACAGCTCACCAAGGCCGAATTCCGCCATTTTCTGGACTTTGTTCCGACCCCCTCCTCAACTGAACCCCTATGCCCCAGTTGTCCTCCATGCCATCTTCCCACCCATGTATCACCTGGGTACCCTGTGGAGCTGCCTCTGACCCTGCGGCAAGGCTGGTGGAGGACACATCCCTGCCACAGTCGGGAGTCGGACGTCCAGCAGGGGTGGCCACCTCAACAACTGCACCCCAGCCGGAGGAGGATGTGCAGGCAGCAAGAGCCAGGGCACAGGCAGAGGCACAGCAGCAGCAGCAGCAACAAGGTGGGAGCCATCATGGCTCGGGGCCTTCGACATCGGAGGGGCAGGCATCGGCCAGATGGCAGGAGGACCCAGGACTGGAAGTGTCTTCCGTGTGGCAGCAGTTAAGCCATGCTATAGATGCGGAGCGGCAGCGGGCAGAAGAGGCACGGCTCACGATGGTCAGGGCGGAGAACTCCATGCGGAGGGCCCTGAGGCGGGCCGAGTGCCTCGAGGCAATTCGCAGGGAGTTGGAGGAGAACATGTTGTCATCCCTGTGAACCCTCGGGGCCATGGAAGAGGACCGCCTCCAGGACATTGAGCAGGAGTTCGATGATGCCCTGGCCCGGGACATCCAAAAGTGAGCCGTCGGACTAGCCCGCTGCCCTTGTAAATAGTTTTTAGAGTTAGGTTTCCTTTTCGTTTTCCTTTTATTTGTGGTCAATGGACAATGCCACACAAATTTGTATATAGTTATATTTTTAGGTAGGCAGGTAGGTTTCATTTTTTTGGTTGGGATCATGGACCCTTTACATCCTTGGACAATGGATTGTATATAGTTTCATCATGTATTCCTTTTTATTTTTTTGTTTTGCATTATGGACATGGAGCAATGGAGTTTTTTTTTACATTTCCTTTGGATTTGCGTTGTTGGAGGGTGACTTTGGACTGTTTTTCTTTCAAATGTTTTTGGATTGGTTATCATTTTCAGTCAATCATCTTTTTCACCTGCTTTTCATTTCATGTTTCATATTTTGGTATGCTTTCATTTCATTTTTAATTCCATGTACATAATACATTTTCATTTTTTAGTTCCATGTGTGGGATTCGCTCATTGGGTTGATGCATGTGAAAATGTGGGTTTACACAAGCAATGCCAACTAGTGTATGTGTGTGACGGACATGTGTTGATGTACATAGTTGAATTTTGGTTTGTGTCATGAGATCAGCATTTCACTGCTGGGGGGTGGGGGTCCTGGGGGACATGAGTGGGACATGAGTGGGGGCCTGCTGGCAGGTGCCCCTGACTGCTGGGGGGTGGGGGTGCTGGGGGTCATGCATTGTTGATCAGTAGTGCAAGGTGACATGTGGCTTGGCTGGGGGGCATGCCCATGGTGGATGGGCTGCCTGCGGGACATGACCAGGGGTGCAGGGTAGTCCCCTGTGGTGTGGGCTGCCTGCAGGGTCCGTGGAGGGTGTAGAGGGAACACCTGGGAGGACCCACACTGCCAAATCACATGTAGGTACGCCTCTGCACCCCCGAAATACACCTTCCACTGCTGAAACGGCGTGTGAGACCTCCCGCAAACCCTGTAATACATGTACCCTGCTCGCACAGGGCCAATATTCTTGGGGTTCACGTGAAGTTTCACATGCAAAAAAAGGGCCCTGTGCGAGCGGGGTACGTGTATTACGGGGTTCGCGGGAAGTCTCACACGCCATTTGAGCAGGGTATGTGTATAACTGGGGTTCACGTGAAGTTTCACAAGCGAAAGGGCCCTGTGCGAGCGGGGTGCGTGTATTGCGGGTTTCGCGGGAAGTCTCACACGCCATTTCAGCAGGGTATGTGTATTTCGGGGGTGCAGGGTGCCCTGTCCTCCCAGGTGTTCCCTCTACACCCTCCACGGACCCTGCAGGCAGCCCACACCACAGGGGACTACCCTGCACCCCTGGTCATGTGCCGCAGGCAGCCCATCCTCCAATTGTTTTTCCACTTTTGACTAGTCACAGTCCCATTGGCGGTCTGACTCCAGCATACGACCCTTCTTTTCCATCCTGCATGCTAATGGCTTCTTGTACACGGTTTGTTTAACTTATCATATTATAGCATGCTTTTTCCCTTGTCATTCATTTGGTCATGGCATTTTTTCTGCTGCTTGAGGGCTCTTTTGGTGGCTTATGACTGTCTTAGCTTGACCCTCCGGCCTACATGGTGCTCCCAATTTCTGTTATTATTTTTTACACTCTCAGGGTCGGTTTCCTCGCCTCTGGATTTTCAAATAAAACTCTGTCACTGGGGTCGTTTATATTTAGGTATACTTCCCCAGCACAAATGTTTACTTTTATTGGTCTGTAACAGGTGGCACATGGTGGTTGTACACAATCTATTGTTGAGTTCAGTTTATGAGATGGGGCACTGCCGCATATTTATGCAGTAATGCTCTTTTCTTGCAGCCTCTCGCCTTGTATCTCCTGATGAAGACGTTGTCCATTATACACTCTACGTCGAAACCGGTTGAGCTTACTCTTTAGGGATGTGATCTACATAACATTCTTTTTCTCAGATCCACCCTTGTGATAGATTGTTTTGAATGAGTTCTATTGCTGTATGTCAAATACATTTTAAACATTAAAATAATTAAACGGGATGTGATGAATGGTTGTCCCACTCCCAATTGGTAATCAATGTTAATCAATTCAGTCATTTTTAGCCATTGTTGGTTGGTTGAATGTCACTATGTATGATGTATGGTTTGAATGCTGCACTATGAATGTCTGTTGAGATAGATTAATTTTAGCCAAGTATTTTGTTCACCCATGTTGTCGTGTTATGTGTTTCATTGATGTTCTTCAAAGTAATATGTCATTAATTGACTTTTTCAAATTTTTTGTATCATGGTAAATAAAAAATGTTTGATACATTTTTGTAAGCAACACAGTTTTGCTCTCTGGACATTTCTTCAGTTTCTCGCTTTATGATAATACTCTGGTCCAGGGTATAGAGTTTTCCTGCTCCTTTCCGTTCTTGTGGCCCATCCACCATGGGCATGCCCCACAGCCAAGCCACATGTCACCTTGCACTACTGATCAACTACGCATGACCCCCAGGACCCCCACCCCCAGCAGTGCAGGGCACCTGCCAGCAGGCCCCCACTCATGCCCCCCTGCACCCCCAACCCCCAGCAGTCAGGGGCACCTGCCAGCAGGCCCACACTCATGCCCCACTCATGTCCTCCAGCACCCCCACCCCCCAGCAGTGCAGGGCACCTGCCAGCAGGCCCCCACTCATGTCCCACTCATGTCCTCTAGCACCCCCACCCCCCAGCAGTGCCGGGCACCTGCCAGCAGGCCCCCACTCATGTCCCCCAGCACCCCCACCCCCCAGCAGTGCATGGCACCTGCCAGCAGGCCCCCGCTCATGTCCCCTTGCACCCCCACCCCCCAGAAGTGCAGGGCACCTGCCTGCAGGCCCCCACTCATGCCCCCTTGCACCCCCAACCCCCGGCAGTGCAGGGCACCTGCCAGCAGGCCCCCACTCATGTCTCCCTGCACCCCCAAACCCCAGCAGTCAGGGGCACCTGCCAGCAGGCCCCCGCTCATGTCCCACTCATGTCCCCCAGCATCCCCACCCCCCAGCAGTGCAGGGCACCTGCCAGCAGGCCCCCACTCATGTCCCCTTGCACCCCCACCCCCCAGCAGTGCAGGGCACCTGCCAGCAGGCCCCCACTCATGTCCCCCAGCACCCCCAAGCCCCAGCAGTGAAATGCTGATCTCATGACACAAACCAAAAATCAACTATGTACATCAACACATGTCCGTCACACACATACACTGGTTGGCATTGCTTGTGTAAACCCACATTTTCACATGCATCAACCCAATGAGCGAATCCCACACATGGAAGTAAAACATGTAAATGTATTATGTACATGGAATCTAAAATGAAATGAAAGCATACCAAAATATGAAACATGAAATGAAAAGCATGTGAAAAAGATGATTGACTGAAAATGATAACCAATCCAAAATTTTTTTAAAGAAAAACAGTCCAAAGTCACCCTCCAACAACGCAAATCCAAACGAAATGTAAAAAAAAAATCTCCATTGCTTCATGTTCATAATACAGAAAATAAGAGAAATCAATCCATAGTCCAACTATTTACAATCCATTGTCCAAGGATGTAAAGGGTCCATGATCCCAACCAAAAAAATTTAAACCTACCTACCTAAATACCTAAAAATATAACTATGTACAAATTTGTGTGGCATTGTCCATTGACCACAAATAAAAGGAAAACGAAAAGGAAACCTAACTCTAAAAACTATTTACAAGGGCAGCGGGCTAGTCCGACGGCTCACTTTTGGATGTCTCGGGCCAGGGCATCATCGAACTCCTGCTAAATGTCCTGGAGGCGGTCCTCTTCTATGGCCCCGAGGGTTCGCAGGGACGACGACATGTTCTCCTCCAACTCCATACGAATTGTCCCGAGGCACTCGGCCCGCCTCAGGGCCCTCCGCATGGAGTTCTCTGCCCTGACCATCCTGAGTCGTGCCTCTTCTGCCCGCTGCCACTCCGCATCTATGGCATGGCCCAACCGCTGCCACACTGAACACACTTCCAGTCCTGGGTCCTCCTGCCCTCTGGCCGATGCCTGCCCCTCCGATGTCGAAGGCCCCAAGCCACGATGGCTCCCACCTAGAGCCTGCTCCTGCTGCTGCTGTCCATGTGCCGTGTCTGATGGTGCCTGCACATCCTCCATCAGCTGGTCTCCAGTTGTGGTGTCCACCCCTGCTGGGCCGCCGACTCCCGACTGTGGCAGGGAAGTGAGCTCCACCAAGCTGGCTGTGTTGGTCGGGCCAGGTCCACAGGGGGCCCTGGTGGAATCTGGGCCGGAAGACGGTGTGGAGAACAACTGGCACATAGTCTCCACAGAGGAGGAGAGGTCCGCCAGAGTGCGCGACACATGTAGGGACCCACCAACCAGGACGGAGCCCATACGTTCGTGGGACCCCTCGTCCGCAGGTAGTGGAGAGGCAGATGACATGGCACTCTCCCCTACCTGCGGACGGGCCTGGGATGGGGCCTCCCTGCTGGTGCATGGTTGTGCAGTCACAGGGTCAGGGACAGCGACATGCACAGGCCCCTCCGTGGTGACCTGTGTTGCCTCCTGACCCTGGCCCTGAACTGCACCACTTGCACCAGTGGTACTGCCCCCACCAGGTCCCATGTGCGGCTCAGAAGCGGGCTCCTCCTCCTATGTGGAGACCACCAACCTGGATGTCTCCACACCGTCTTCCGTCATTGGAAGCCCCTGTGGGGGCTCACCCGGCCCTTCCGCCACAGCCGTTGTGGCAGACGCAGCACCAGCCCCCTCGGTCCCGGATGATTTTAATTCCTGGGAGGGTGGCTGGGCTGTGCGTCGCCGCCCAGTGGAGGCATCCCCGCCGCTTGGCTCCACAGGGCCGTCTCCACCCTCTTCTTCACTTGACGCTGCATAGAGGGAGACATAAAACACAAGCATCAGGGTACAGTACAAAATACCCTAGACAGGAAGCAATAACACATGAGTGGCACTGTCAAATGTCACTTCCATCCTGTCATTCCACAACACATGGGTGAATGCACACAACACACATGCAGAAACAGTCCTGGCGCCTGCAATCAACATCCATGTAGAAGGGCCCCTGTAAACCAAGATGTTGCCTTCAAAGTCACATGCAGCCATGGCGTTTCAAAGTCACACACACTTCTCTGGCACACATATGTGCACCATACATGTACATGACATCAGCACCCATTCCTCACCCCTGTTTCATGTCCAGGAACAGAGACAGCCATGCTTTCATGTGTGCATTCCGCATAGAGCTCCCCATGTTGCATTAAAACACATGCACCAACCATGTGGTTCACACATAACTGGTCTCACATGCATGACCATGATGTCCCTGCACACACACATCCATACATGACCTATGTCACACATACAGGCAAGCATCAGACTACCAGCACACTGCAACATGCCCTGTCCCACACAGCAATGCTTGGCCACTTACCGCTCAACTCTGGACGGGTCTGCCTCCGAAGGATCTGGGCGTGAAGCGCTGGGCCTATGCGTTCCAGGACCCTCATCTGGATGTTATCATGCGTCCCCGGCCCCCCTCCGCGAGGCGCCGGGCCTTGTGGAGGGTCCTGGACCTGAAGTCCTCCCAGCGCTTCTTGACGTGCTTGATGTCGCGGGTTGCCACCCCGACCGCATTGATGGCAACCACTACGTCGTCCAAGATCCACTCCCATCCTTCCTTGTTGGCGCGTGATGTTCTGAAGAGGGCATCATAATGCCCCAGGACATGCTCCACCAGGACACCAACTTCGGTGGCAGTGAAGTTGGTGGCCCTCTCGCTCTCTGGCTGGGGGTTGCCAGTGGTGCCAGATGGAGATGTGCCCGACATGGCAACCCCAGAGGCAGGAGTGGGTGGGCAACTGGGTCCTGGGGCTGGGCTGTGGAGCGATGGTATTCCAGTCAGGAGTCTTCTGTTCCAGCAGGGGTGGACACAGCAACTGGACCCCTGCAGATGGCTGATGTGCAGGCACCTAATAGCAGGACACGTGGGCAGCAGACAGTCAGGCAGCAGAAGATGGCAGGTGGGAGCGTGTTCGGGGCTCTGGGGGGCAGGAAAATGGCCTTCAGGGCAGGAGCGTGGTCTTCCGTGTGTGTATGCATGGCCAGCTTGATACGGAGTGATTTGGCACGTGAAAAAATTGCACGTCAGCGTGTAATTTGAGGAAAGGCCCTTAGCGCGTAAGTGGGTCAGCACACGTACGTGATTTCATTGGACCAAAGGCCCTTAGCGCGTAAGCGCGTCTGTGATGTATCGCGCACGGGCATTGCCCTTTCCCGTGTCAAACTTCATGCAAACCCCAGGAATACACGTACCCCACTCACACAGAGCCCTTTTGCGTGTAAAACTTCATGCGAACCCCGTAATACACGTACCTTGCTGTAATCGCGTGTGAGACTTCCCCCGAACCCCAGTTATACACGTACCCCGCTCGCACAGGGCCCTTTCGCGTGTGAAATTTCCCTTGAACCCCGCAATACACATACCCTGCTGTAATCGCGTGTGAGACTTCCCGCGAACCCCAGTTATACACGTACCCACGCTCGCACAGGGCCCTTTCATGTGTGAAACTTCCCTTGAACCCCGTAATACACGTGCCCTGCTGTAATCTCGTGTGAGACTTCCCGCAAACCCCTGTTATACACGTACCCCACTCACACAGGGCCCTTTCGCGTGTGAAACTTTCCTTGAACCCCGTAATACACGTATCCTGCTGTATTCGTGTGTGAGACTTCCCGCGAACCCCAGTTATACATGCACCCCACTCGCACAGGGCCCTTTCGCGTGTGAAACTTCCCTTGAACCCAGTAATACACGTACCCTGCTGTAAGCGCGTGTGAGACTTCCCGCGAACCCCAGTTATACACGTACTCCACTCGCACAGGGCCCTTTCGCGTGTGAAACTTCCCTTGAACCCCGTAATACACGTACCCTGCTCCAATCGCGTGTGAAACTTCCCGCGAACCCCAGTTATACACGTACCCCACTCGCAGAGGCCCTTTCGCATGTGAAACTTCACGCGAACCCCAGTTATACACGTTCCCCGCTTGGCGTTTGCTGTTTGGCAGCCCTGTAAACTGGTCCAGGGTTAGTGCAGCCCTTTGCGCTGGATTGGGGATTTTGATGGCTTTTCCTTGCGCTAGGGGCGTTCTTGGGGGCGTAACTGGCACTGCTGCAGGGTCGCTGCGCCACTCTGCGCCACAGCTGGTTTTGGAGGCTAAAATCCATGAATACGCTGCGCGCGGAAATCGATTTTAGCGCACGCGGCTGGCGCAGACATTCGCACGCGCACACTGTGCGCCAGCCGCGTGCGCCACTTTTGTGCGATATTCGATGAATTACCCTGTCAGTCTAGTTCATAGACAACGTAATAGACATATCATTTTGAATTCTACTTATCTCAACAATAGCTCCTGATGTCCCCCACGAATACCTGTTACAACTTTGTGTAGTCCAATAAAACATATATCATCTTTATTGTACATTTGATGTTGTTCTTGCCAGTGAACTGCCAGAGGCAGTCGCATGTCTTGTGAATTAAGGCTTGATAAACGTTCTCTGATGCGGATACGCAACTCCCTTATAGTAAGGAAACAAGCATGCGATACTGCATGTGGAATCAACAATGACTAATGAAGGTATATGAACACAGCACTTGGTAATCATCGTGTTAGTTAGCCATATCTGGCATTTAGGCCTACTGTGTTAGTTATCCCAATCTGGCATTGTTGTTGTGTGCTATATCTGGGATTTTCTCCCACTTGCCAGGTGTCCCAAATCTAGGTTTTACCACTTTTACTGTTGTGCCCTCAAGCTACCAAATTACCAGGTATCCCAAATCCACATTTTACTGTTTTTCTGTTGTGTACTCAATATAGGCCTTTCTCCAACTTGCCAGTTATCACAAATCTAGGTGCTACCACATTTACAATCATGCCCTCAATTAACCCAATTGCCAGGTATCCCAAATCCAGGTGTTACCACTTTCACCATTGTGTCCTCAATATAGGCCTCTCTCCCACTTGCCAGGTGTTCCAAATCTAGGTGTTATCGCATTCACTATTGTGTCCCCCGTCTAGGCCTCTCTCCCACTTGCCATTTGTCCCAAATCTCAGTGTTATGGCTTTTATTGTTGTGTGCTCAATCTAGGTATTTCTCCCACTTGCCAGGTGTCCCAAATCTAGGTGGTACCATACTGACTGTTGTGTCTGCGATCTAGGTCTTCCTCCAACTTGCCAGCTATCCCAAATATAGGTATTTACACTTTACAGTTGTGTCCCCAATTTAGGATTTTCTCCCACTGACTAGGTATCCCAAATCTAGGTGTTACCCCTTTTACTGTTGCACCCCCAATTTAGATCTCTCTCACTTACCAGGCATCCCCAAGCTAAGTGCTGCTGCTGTGCTCCCAGCTTGGACTCCACCCAATCCTTTGGCATCTAAGTTACAGGTGTCCTTCGAGTGATTGCTGTATTTCCAACCCAGATTATTCCACCCACCGCGGGTACATCATACCCCAGTTCTCCCCACCTAGCATGGTGCTTCAACCCTAGGTGTTCCCCCCCACTGCTGGGTCCCCATCCCACAGGCTGCCCATCTGCTTGGCTGTCCAACCCCTAGGAGTCATCCCTCTTCCACTTGCACTCTAACCACAATGCCTCTACCACTTCAATGGTTATCTAGACACACAACCCGTCCTCTTTCTCAGTCGTAACCTATCTTTTAATAACCCCTAACAGAACCACGCCCCAAAGCCAACCCTAATACCTGCTGCCCTAGATAGCCCATCTGGAGGTGTTGAACAGCTACTCACCTAAACCTACACAAAAACCCAACCACCTAAATTAGCAGAAACTACACTGGGCCCTCGGAACAAGACAGAGTTCCCCTTTTTTCACCCATTTGCAGCCTGGGTTACATGTATGCGCCTGCGTCAGCGGCGACATTAGTTTCTTAAAAACAAAATGTTGAGCGCAATGCAGTGCCACAATGATGCCAGGCGTCCTCCTGGTTGCTAAGCAACTGCTTGTTTGAACACCACAAGCATCAGCCGGAAGGCGGAAGAGCCGGCCTATCTAAGGCCATCCAAGGCCCTGTTTGCCCCTGTTCGCTCATGTGAGCATCTACTGACCTAACTGTGGACCCTTGTTAACGCGCTCTTAAACTCAGAATTATCTGCTTCGTCAGAGCAGGGACAAGTACTAAATATGCGTGAGAACCTCTATCCATGCCCCTGTTTACAATCTAACCTGATATGATTCCTTTGCATCAACGCTCATACGCCGCATTGACTCACAACCTATTCAACATTGTCCCGATGGTTATGACCGCGGCTAGTCTTTGAAGTCAAACTCATACGGCAACTAACAAATACAATACCCTAACCTATGGAGTTTGACTACATAATGAAACTTTCACATGCACTGTCTGTTGAAACAGCCTATTTAGCACCGGGACCTCCTATGTTCTTACACTTGCAGCGATATAGTTCATTTTACATTGCCACCTTCATTGTGATTTTACGCTTGAATTGCCTACTGAAATAGCCTATTCAGCTTTGCCACCGTCATTGAGATTTTGCATTTATATTGCCCAGCTTTGCCACCGTCATTGTGATTTTGCATTTATATTGCCCAGCTTTGCCACCATCACTGTGATTTTGTATCTATATTGCCTGGCAAAATAACCTACTGAGTCTTGTGGGCCGCTTCCTAAGATATCCATACTGTCTCAGATTATAATGTTGTTTTTTATCATCCCCTATCTAACTGCTCTCTGGTCTATAACGTCCCGAACGAGCCCATTACTACAACATACACCTTCAGAAATTAACATTAACACTAGATTGTCCACGGCTACCCCTGAACTTGAATGGCCCCCAGGAAAGTCATCTACTCCCAACTATACCCCCAACTCCCTAAGAACCAACATCCCATGGGACCTTATTGATTGATTGATATTTTATGTCTATCGCGCTCGTACACAAGTGTTTCAGAGCGTGACAGTTTCAAGTTAGTTTGGAGTTCCTACACTTAGGAACTCCAAACTACGCTCGAGACTACCAAAAATATTTGAACTAGCTGCCAGATACAATATTGCACGTGTCCATAATAGAAGTCAACATGAAGCTTTATCTACCAAACAAAACTGCCCCCCACCAAATGCTGCCACCAATCATAACAAAAAAAGGCAAACATCATAGACTACCAACCAACCCAGCGAATTGATAAGAAAATACTAAACATACTACCTACTTCCACCCAAATCGACAAACCACAAACTACTGCCAAACCAGAACAGCGATTAAAAACTTCACTAAAGTATCTATACTCGAGGTTGAAAAAATAATACTGTCGCTTAAATCGTCAATTTTCAAGGTGATAATTGCCCTGCCCAAATAATAAAAGACGCGGCAAGAGATTTATCTCCATTTATATCTAAATTCATGAATGCTTACTTTACCTCAGGGACCATACCGAGCAATCTTAAGGAATCTTGGGTCCTCCCTCTCCTTAAGAAGCAATCATTGGACCCGGATATACCAACTAATTATAGGCCAATCACCCCAGTGCCCTTCCTACTTACAGATTCAAAATTTTCTGGAGCTGCACTGGCACTTAGGCACCCGGCAATCCGGCTTCAGACCACAGCACAGCACTGAAACAGCACTCATTGATATTAAGGCCCTGGTCGACGAGCTTAGAGACCAGGGAAAAACCGCCTTACTTCTCCTCCTGGATCTTTCAGCAGCGTTCGACCTGGTGGACCATAAAGTACTCTGCATTTCTTGTCCCAAGCCATAGCATGGATTAAATCATTTTTAAGCGAAGAACTATGAGGGTCCTCTCCACCTCAGCAGCGGCAGACCCCGCTCCCATCACGTGTGTTGTAGCCCAGGGATCCTACGTCTCCCCTACCATGTATAACATCTTTACTAAGCCCTTGTTTGATGATCTAGACCATCTAGGTGTCACCTACACTAACTACACTAACTGTGCAGATGACACCCAGATTCTCATCCCACTTTCTGGGGATTACAAACAGGATTTGGCCTTTGTGAATAGGATCTACCTCATCATCCAGGCATGGATGGCACTTCACGGTCTATGCCTGAATGATGACAAAATGGAACTCATCATTCTGGGGACCACACCTGACATTAAGAAACTCAGCCCGGACGACACACCCTTTGTTATAGATGGCCATATAATTAAAGTTGCTAAGGAGGTAAAAACACTAGGTTTTTACCTCGATTCCAGTCTTACCCTGGCAAGACAAGTAAACGCTATGGCATCATCAACAGCCTATACTTGCAAGCTGATTAGATCAGCGAAACCTTACCTCTCCATAATCATTTGCACCACTTTGGCAAGAGAACTCGTGCTGTCCAAACTGGACTACTGCAACACCCTCTACTTGGGATCTAATAACTACATTATTAAGAAAATGCAAATACTGCAAAATAACGCCCTTAGAGCAGCCCTAGGAATATCCAAAAGAGAACACATATCAACAGCCAGAAGACAATCTAACTGGCTGTCTACTAATGACAAAATCAAACTCAAAACTGCCTCCCTAACATTCAAATGCCTCAACAATTCAGCACTTAGCTCCCTGACAGAGAAGTTCAAAAGAAAAGTTACATCCAGACCCACCAGAGCTGCCTATACTAACTGTTATCAGTCCCCCTTTCAAAAGAATTACTATCGGAGGGAATAGCTTCCCCATCAAAGCAGCCCAACCATGTAATTCCCTCCCGCCTACCTTAAGGACTGACCAATCATGCCCACACTTTAGATTGAACATCATCAAGTGGCTTAAAGAAAATGATCTATAGCTCCAGTATTGCCTGCTTCTCCTAGTACCTGACTTTGTAACCCAAACGGCACACGCTTGTCAGCTGTGGATCCCTAGTTGTAACTGTATATGTATTACATGCTGTATTGCTATACTGACCTGTACCTTTGTGACCATGTAACCTTTGTAACTATGTAAGCCTAAAATATTCTTGTTTCCGCGCCCTGATACCTACGGGTCTGGTGCGCGCTATAAATAAATAAACAAACAAACAAACAGAGTTGATCCTACAACATCCACCGAGATAAAAACCAAAAACTAGATCAGAACCACAAAGGAAATACCAGTAAACGACTGAACTGCAAGGGTTAACAACTCCTGGTTCAACAACCACAACCAAAGGACCCCCAAGATAATCACCCAAAATCACACTGGAGCCACAAAGGAAGTAGCAGTAAAGGACTGAACGTCAAGGGTTTACAACACCTGGTTCAACAACCACAACCAAAGGGCCCCCAAGATCAACACCAAAAACCACATCGGAAGCCACAAAGGAAATACCAGTAAATGACCGAACCAGGAGGATTTACAACACCTGATTCAACAACTACAACCTCACCAACTACAAGCAACAACTAACCTCAAACAGCAAAGACTTTACCCCAAGGACTCAGAAACATGCCATTCCAAAGAGGATGCCCACTAATGGAATCCAACCCCAACCCAAGCACCATGCCTAGCCACCAGAAAGATGGGTCATTCCGAGGTTTGAGGTAAGGGAAAAACGATGCCGGTAAAGGATTACTGGCATCGCTTACCGCTACGGGCTATTCTGACCAACCAGACCGCTATTTACGGCACCGTAAAGTACGATGCCGTAAATAGCGGTCTAGGGGCGTGCGCGCGACACACCATGCCGATATTAGCGGCATGCCATAAACCGGAGCTGATCCCAAGTAATGCGGACATGCAAATAACAGCCTCCTGAAGCCCGAAAAGTACCTTACCGGCATGGAGTAAATACCGGCATCTCCGAGAAGGTGTTAAGAACCCTGAGCAGTGTTTCCAAGAGCCACAGGTGCACACAATCAGCACAGGTGGAGGCAATGGAGTCTGGCACAGCACAAAAGGAGCATACCCACACACCACACCCCCTCCCACACCAAGATGATACCAATAGTAGCAGCATTACTGGTGCTGGAAGCCCTGCTTGCAAGGCAGCAACAACAACAGCAACAGCAACAACCACAGCCCCCACCACATAGGATACACAGGAGGAGAACGAGGGTGAGAAAGGCCCAGCATGCCCCACCAGTGCAGCCACCATTACCACGCCGGCAGCCCCCAATCCCTCGCATCAGAGCCACCCCCTTCAACCTAACACCAGAACAGATCCACACCCTGTACCGGCTTGACCGTGACACCATCACCACCATAGTGGACCTGATACATGACGACATAGTGAGCCTCATAGAAATGCGCACCGCCGTCCCCCCTGTACTGGAGGTAGTGTCTGTGGCATATCACAACCCTTATTTTCCCGGATACTGAACCAAGTGCTGGATGCCCTCTTCAAGCACACAAGGGACTACATATCCCTATCACGGACTCCCCAGGAGATATTTGATACAAAAGTTGCCTTCCATGCACTGGCAGGCATGCCAAATTGTATAGGTGCCCTTGACTGCACCCACGTGGAATTGGTGGTCCCGCATGCTATGTAGGTGGCGTATCGCAACCGCAAGCAATACCACTCCATCAACATGCAGATGGTATGCAACGCCAGCAAGATCATCACACATTGCTGTGCCCAATATCCAGGATCAACTCATGACTCTTTGGTCCTACAGAACTCCACGCCACCATGCTATATGGAGCGACATGCTGGACAACGTGCCTGGCTGCTGGGTGAGTTGCCTGACTGGGCCATGGCAGTGCATCGGGGTTGTGAGGGGGGTGCCTGCATACTCCACCTGGGTGGGAAGTGGGGGGGGGGTGCATTCTCCACCTGGGTGGGAAGTGGTGGGGGGGAGATGCATACTCCACCTGGGTGGGAAATCCGGGGGAGATGCATACTGCACCTGGGTGGGAAGTGGGGGGGATGCATACTCCACTTGGGTGGAAATGTTGATGCCAGTGCAGGATGTGCACTTCACCGAACACTGTGCCCCCGAGCCAGTGAAACAACACATGACTACCAAATCCCACAGTGATGAAGTAAGGCTGACACCTAAAACTACATGACTAACCGGTGACCAGGCCACATTCCACAACACATGTACCACTCATCGGTGGCCCTCACACACCGTAAGGGCATCTAGCACTATGCACTGCATATGCACTATGTCGCTGCCTCCAGCATATCACCACACAGGACAGTCATCCCTGGGAGTGCATTGAACTGAGCCTAACAGGGATACCACAGTGTGTCACTGGTTCCGCACAACCATAGCAGTGCTGCAAGTCACCATGGTACTGATCAGTGCAGAATTACGAATATGCTACTGACAACAGCCAACACTCCCTACTACCAAATCTCACAGAACACAACACATCAATGATTTCACTCCAACACTGCTGCATGCATATACGATGCACGTGCAACAAGATGTGAGTGCACACCTTAACCCATCCTGGGGATGCTACCCCCTCCATCATCCCATTACACAGGACACATAGCGGAGCCAGAAATGGGGGAAATGCATCCAGGGACATGTGTGTATGGGCAGAAATCATCTGCTGCCATGTAAGACTAGTACAGTTGTCCTCCATGAATGTACGAACACTTACCTTCATTCCCCTCTCATGCAGGTGATGGTGGCTATCCCTTGAAGCCGTGGCTCATGACCCATGTCCGAAACCCACAGAACAGGCACGAGGAGGACTACAATCATTCCCATACCCGTACATGTGTGGTGATTGAGCAGACCTTTGGCCTGTTGAAGGCACGATTTCTTTGCCTCAGCCGGTCGGGTGGGGCACTTATCTACAGCCATGTGAAGGTGTCCAAGATCACCATGGCATGTTTAATGCTGCGCAATATGTGCATCCGTCGCAACGTACCCCTGCCCCCTGACATGGAACTGCTACCACCTGATGATGATGAAGGGGAGGAGGAGGAAGAAGTGGCAGGACAGCATCACGGTGCCGAAGCACAGGAGTGACGTACCGTGCGGCAATCATTGATTGGACAATATTTCTGACACACAAGTCAGCCGAGGGTGTGAGGATGTTAGGACATCGGGCACTGGGTGTGGGGATACATGTACACTATGCACTGTGCAACATTAAATGACACATGCGCAATGATGAAGGTCCACTCTGTTGTTTTTTTGATGAACAACCGGTGTATTGAACTATAAGGTTCAAACGTGAAAAACAAACCCTCCACCACCCTTCCCTCACCCCTCCCCTCACAACTCCCAAACACCCACCCTCCCCCCACAACTCCGAAACACACCCTCACCCCCCTCCCGCACTCCCCACAACTCCCAAACACACCCTCACCTCCCTCCCCCTCCCCCCACAACTCCAAAACACACCCTCACACCCTCCCCCTCCCCCCACAACTCCCAAACACACTCTCACCCCCCTCCCCGTCCCACCACAACAACCCCACAGTAGTCCCATAAGGACCACATAGGCCACATGCGTATGTCAGCATTGTCACTGTGCGCTCCCAGAGCCGGGGGAGCCATGTCCTGGCGCTGCAATGTATGTTGGGAGCGACGGAGTGGGCTGGTCTGGGTGGAGGAGCATTGAGAAGGTGTATCCTCCTGCTGGGGCTGTCGTGCAGGAGGTGCAGCCTCCAGGGCATCTGCAATCCAGCCAAGGACCTCGCAGAGCCGGTTTGTGCTGACTGTAATGACCTCTCCCAGTGCCCTCAGTTCGTTCCACCACTCCTCTCTGGCCTGCCGATTGTCTTTCATGAAGTCATTGATGAAGCCTGTGAGCTGCTGAGCCTGCTCTGCATCAATTGCTGATGTGGTTGATGTGGTTGGCCCGCTGAGAATCGGGCTCACATGTCTTTCCGGTGCGTCACTAAGGGAACTGGCCACAGGACTGGCATGTTCCAGTGTTGCTCCTTGCCCCGTAAACCCAGGTGTATCACTCTCACCAGAGTCACTATATGAGACCTGGGGGTTGGTTTGGCCATCAGGGGTGTGGACAATCTCATAAGTGTCCTCCTCAGTTGCTCTGCATATGGATGAGGGGCTGTCGGAAACATCGAGGGGGCCAGTGGCTGCACTCTCCCCAGCCACACTAGACTCCTCAAGTGCAGCGTAGGGCATGTGCATGCCGCCAGTGCAGGGTGGGGTGGGGGGGTTGTGCACCCTCCACGGGCCTTGCTGGAGCTGGTGGTGTGGCTTGAGGTGTTTTCCTGCTCGCAGGTAGACGGTGGGCCCTGACTTGGCCTCTGGAGGTGCTGGGCCGGTTGCTTGCCTGGTCCTCGCTATCATGCTCGCTGCCTGTGGGGGTGGAAGAGAGGGACAGCATGAGTGATGATTTGAGAGTCAGCATTTGGACATGCCTACAATATCACAATCAGATTCTAGTGGGTTGTCGGCATTTGGGTGCTGAACGGCACATTGATCTATGCTTGGATGGTAGATGCATGCATATGTCTGTGTCACTCATGTTGGCCAGGTACTGTGCTGGCTCACATGCACACTGTTTACATCAACTGTCCTGTGTGCCTCACGGAATGGGCCTCTTTGTGTGGTACGTGTCATATAGGTTACAGCCTTGCACCTGGCACTAGCCTGGGTTTCACTTGTTTCGTCAGGATTTAAAGGGGGGGGTGTGGCCGACCATGTCGTGACACCTCGCCCAGCCCTTAGCAGTGACTTTCATAACAAATGCGTTGGCAGTATTGACTTTGGACACTCACCTCCATCAACGGATGAAGTTGCCATGCACTCCATGTCTCCAACCCCTTCAATGGCTTCTGGGCCTATCATGGCCGCACACGTCTCCTCCCACGGCCTCAATTTTAAGGGGTAACCTGGCCCTCCTCCTATCTCCATGGCCTGGCTTCTCTTAGCCGAGAGGATGCTCTGCACCCTCAGGCGCAGGGCATCCCACCGTTTTCTACAGTCCTTAGTGGTGCAGGGGTGTTTCCAACGGCGCTCACCTTCTGCGCTACCATAGCCCAGATCTCTTTATTCTTGATTACCGTCACCCTCCGCATGTCACTCCTGAAAACGGTGTCGGCATGCTCGTGGAGGGTTTCCACCATAACTTGGAGCTCATCAGGGCTGAAGCGATCCTTCCTGAGGCGGGCAGCTCCCTTTTTTGGTGCTTTTAGCATTCCTCCTTGATGATGGGATGTTTCCACAGTGTTGAAAGTTTGCCAGGGGTCCTGTCCTGTGGTGAGGATGGCAATGGATTGTGTTTTTAAAGATGGCCGTCGTGCTCCTTCCAGTTCCTGTGCGATGACGCTGTTTCCGGTTCTGTAATTTAACAGTGACCGTAAATAACGGTGACTGCTATTTACTGTCACCGCTAATGCCGCTTTACTCTATGGTGGTAGTGTTCGCTACGATGCGATTCATGCCGCTAGAGGGTTCTTCAGCCGTTTTTGCGGCATGGCACTAGGTTCATTACCGGCATGGCGCAAAGCTCGTGCCCGCAAACTCGTAATAGGGCGCTTTTAGCTGTCTATTCCCAGCTCGGACACGATATTTGCACCATGCCGGTAATGAACGGAACTTACCTCCAAACTCAGAATGAGGCCCAAAGACGCTACAATGAACAATAGAAATAATAAGGAAACCTCAGCTGCGCAGGAAGGTGGCGACCAGCAATATCTCACAACTCTGAAAAACTGGGTGAAGAAGAGGCCAGACGGCCCAAGGACACATACAAAGAACAGAGCAAAGACAGACTACATTGTTAGCTACCTCCCCACATACGACTGCTTTGTAAGTAAAGACAGACCACCTACAACAAACCCACAGGCAAGAAGCAGAACAAATACAGACCTCACCGGGATGCCAAATGCAACTCGACCATTGATAAAATGCCCCCCCCCCCAACCGGGACTACACCATGGACAATATTCCAACAAGAATCAGGGACAAACTGGAATCCATTAGCCTCTACACGCCCTACATCATCAAAGACTGGAACAAAGGACGGGCACCACCACAACACACCAGCTGGAAGGAAACCAAAACCAATCAACTCTGGCATCAATCTAATTAGTCTACTTGACAAAGAGACTGGCCACCAAAGAACCCCCCTCCCAACAGGAACAACCAGGAGAGAACCACCAGCAACGGAAACCCAACAAACAGAACCAATAATAAAAACAACAACCCAAAAGGAAAATCAAACAAACTACACTGCAGCCTACTCAATGTTAGATCCATGGCAAAACACTTGTAGAGGAGCAGTTGGATGCATATACCCTAATTGCTGCCCCTTCAACCCCGTCCTACGGGAACAGCAGGAGATGACCTGCATGTGGAACCCCCTGTGTTGTCCCTGTACCGCATCGAGTGTACGAGAGACAATATGCACTCAGACAGCCATACCGAATATACCCTCACACTGAGAGAGTCGAAGGATGTCTGCATGCACCATTGGACATCATGGAGTGCTGAGTGACATCTGACAAGGGCAGATTGATGTCATGAAGAAGATATAGGAGGACATTCTGAAACATTAAGAAAATACTTAAAAATGACAATGTAAATGAAGCCACACGAGAAACATACATGACATGATAAAGTAATCATGTATGCAAGAAGAAGATAAAGTAACTTGTGGATCGATAAGTGTAAATACTCAGCAACGCAAGGTAGATGAGACAAATAGAAGTTTGCTGTAGAGGAATATATAACATGGCTAGGACAGCCATAATTGGAAAATGGATGCCAGCTCATGCAAAGATTAATTCTAAATACCCCAGAAATAGACCAAGAGATGCTGGAAAACAGCTTTGTGTGCAAATTAAGAGGTGTCTATGTTGCTCTGGGATCAAGGATGCAATTCCAAGAAATAGCTGCAAAGCACAGTGTGAGGCAGATGGATAAGTCATGAACATGGGACATAGTTCTCTTAGATTAACTAAGATGAAAACATATGCAAGAGACAAGTATCGGACAAATAACAGTGAATAAGGCTCATACAAGATAGAGTGAGCAAGTCTCCAGAGGCCAAAGGAGCAATAACACCCAGCATAATTGAATCAAATAGAAGTAATTAGGAGGTCGAAATGAAACAATTTGCGGTCTCCTCCCACGTGATGGAGAAGTCGAAAACAAGGGTTATTCATCAAGCTGCAATTTAAGATAAGTGATGTGCTCATACTGCCTTGTATGTCCCAGAACAGGGAGCAATGGCAAGGTCAACTACAGACGGGAACCTTTGGCTTATGGTCAAACTGATGAAAGATGATGGATTAATGAAGATTCCCCCTGCTAATAGCGCAGGGAGCTCTTGATTCTATTAAAGACAAGGAGGCGAGCATTATGCTTCATCTTCTTATTTATTTGCTCTCCAGCAGTTTCAACACAACAAATAAAATGTCCATCTATCCGATGGCACAAACACATTTTTTTTTTTTTTTTTTCAAAAAACTTCATTTCCCATCAGCCTAGGCCCTGAACCCAGTGTCCTGGTCATGTGACCTAGTCCTTCCTCTTCCTGTAAACCTCCTCTTCTTTGACTGTATTCCAACCAACATTGCAAACGTCTCCTGAACTGACAACTTGATCCGGGAGGTCTTTGAACTGTAAAACTGTGAAACGAAATCTCGCCTCCAAACTTGCGATCACGATCGATGCTTTCCGATCAGCTCGCGTGCTTACTCAGCCGTTCTTCTGATCTTCTCCTAAGATGGAAAAAACAACAGTACAAATTAGGGCGGCGGATACACACCCTATTTCTGAGGAAAAAGTGCACTTGTTATTTACTCCGTACATATCTTACTATTACAATATCCTCTTTCATTCTTCCCTCGTGTATCTCGGGTGGGAAATTAATGCTCGCCTCCTTGTCTTTAATAGAATCAAGAGCTCCCTGCGCTATTAGCAGGGGGAATCTTCATTCTATGTCAAGACGGAGGCGAGCATTATGCTTGTTCAAAGCTTCTTACCATAGCTTCTGCCAGTGCATTAATTGGCTTAAAATAAAACGTTCTGAACGTGCTATCACTCGCCCAATCGGCTGCTTTCAAAATATCCTGCAATGTCGCTCCTTGACGGAGTGCTTTGGATGCCCCCGCTCCTCTTACAGAGTGTGCTCCAAACTTCGCCATGTCTATCCCTGCTAGACCCATGACTTCTCTAACCCACCTTGCTATGGTGGCTGTCGCTACGCCTTTATGCGGTTTCCTGCGCGCTATCAACAATTGCGTCGTCCCCGCTGATCTCAGCTCCGCTGTTCTATTTACATATTCTCTTATGCATGCGGCTACGCACCATTTAGGATGATCTTGCATATATGGATACGTAATTGATGAGGAGTCTGTCTTCGTCCTCCTGGCCAGATGAAAAGTCACTCCGTCTGGCCCGTATATCAATCTGTCTACCTCTAAAGCTCTGACGTCTGCCACTCTCCTGCAGGAGATCATGCATAGAAGCATCGCTAATTTCTCCGACAGTCTTCCTAGTGTTAGGTACCTATTACTGGGCCAGTCGGCTAATAGTCGAAGCACTACTGTAACGTCCCATAGAGATTTATACCTCGGTTGCGGAGGCTTTCTGTATTTTATCCCCTTCAGGAGTCTAATTACTGCCACGTTCTCACCCACTGGTACTCCTTCAATGGGCATATGGCCTGTCGATATTGCGGATCGATATACTCCTATCGTACGGTAGGCTTTACCGTCCTGCAGAAGTTCTGCAAGGAAATTCACGATCTCTACTAGAGGGGCCGAAATGGGATGAAAACCTCTCGCCTTGCACCATCTTGACCACTTGTACCAAGCTGCATCGTAGCTCCTTCTAGTCGATGGAGCCCATGACTCTGCGATGAGGCTCGCAGCCTGAGACGAAATTCCCGGGAGATTCCAACGTCTCCTGCTATCTTGCACGCCATTAGCGGCATCGTCCCCTTCACTCTCAGAGGGTGATACGACCCAGCTGGGTCCGTGAGGAGATCTTCCTCTTGCGGCAGCACTCGGGGATAGTCCGCCAACAGTTCCATTAACGCCGGCAACCAGACTTGGGACTTCCATATTGGTACTACTATGATCAGATTGGCTTCCTCCTTGCGGACTTTTGTTAGAACTCTGCTTATCATTATAAATGGGGGGAAAGCATATAGCGTTTGCCCTCTCCAATCTTGCAGAAAAGCATCTGTTCCTGCTGCTACTGGGTCCAGCCTCCAGCTGAAAAACCTGCCCATTTGAGCGTTCAGTCTGGACGCAAATAGATCTACGTGAAACGGTCCCCAGAGCTTCTCTATCCGCTGGAATGTCGCTCTGTGCAGCATCCAGTCGCTGGTGTCTGTGAGATGTCTGGAGTTCCAGTCTGCCACCGCGTTCTGGGCTCCTGGTAGATATTCTGCCGTCACTGCTGTTCCCGACTCCAGACAAGAGTGCCAGAAGTCCTTGGCTATCTCTGCTAGCAATCTGGACTTCGTCCCACCTAAGTGATTTATGTATTTGACTGCTGAGATGTTGTCCATCTTCAGAAGTATACAAGAGTTCACTCTGTCCTTGGTGAAGGCTCTGATAGCAAAAGAGCCGGCCAAGAGCTCCAGGCAGTTTATGTGAAGCTTGAGCTCCTCCGAGCTCCATCTCCCTCCCGTTTGCAGTTCTCCGCATCGGGCACCCCAGCCTGCTCTGCTGGCGTCCGATTCTATTACCATGTCCGGGCGGTCGCCAAAAATGGCTCTGCCGTTCCATGCCTCCATGTTCTGGAGCCACCACTCCAGCTCCGTTAGGGCTTCTTGGTCTAGTTGGACTAGCTGGTGATAGCCGAGCCCTTGCTGTAGGTGTCTTATTTTCAACCTCTGGAGCGCTCGGTAATGAAGAGGCCCTGGGAATATCGCTTGGATTGACGCCGCCAGCAGACCCACAATTCTTGCGATTGTTCGCAGCGATGTGGTCGGTCTGGCGAGGCAGGTCCTTATCTCCCTTCGAATATCTCTGATCTTCCTGTTCGGCAGCTCCAGGGTCGCCGACCTGGTATCTATAATGAAACCTAGGAATTCTATCCTCCTGGCTGGTACAGTTTCTGATTTCTCTTGGTTCACTAGGAATCCCAAAGAGGTTAATAGATTCGCTACCCATCTGGTCTGATATCGCAGCGCCTCTTCGCTGCTTGCCATTATTAGGATATCGTCTAGGTAGATGATGATCCGGATGCCCTTCTCTCTGATTGCTGCCGCTACTGGTCTCATCATTTTCGTAAACGCCCAGGCAGCGGACGCTAGTCCGAAAGGCATCGTGGCGAACTGCCATACTTGCCCCTCCCAGTTGAAGGCCAGGAAGGGTCGGTACTCCTGATCTACTGGGATCGTGAGATACGCGTCTTTCAGGTCTATCCTCGTGAGCCAGTCGCCCTGTCTGAGCGTGTCTCGCAGTTGGTGGGTCCCTTCCATCTTGAAGTGGTTGTAAACTACCCACTCGTTCAAGTCCTTCAGATTTATTACTGGCCTCACTTTCTCTTTCCTGTGGACCAGGAACATATTGCTTATAAATTTCGGAGCTATGCAAGGCTCGATGGCCCGTTTCTCCGCTAAACTCTGAAGTTCTGTTCGCAACAGGGCTGCTTCTGTTCGCGCTGTTACTATCAACCTGGGGGTTCTGTATTGGACTGGGGTCTGAGTGAATTGTATGTGTAGGCCTCTGACTGACTGAAGCACCCACGCGTCGCAGGAAAGCGCGCGCCAATTCTCCCAGTACGTCGCTGTCCTCCCCCCTACTGCCGGGTAAGCGGATACTCTCACCTGTGGGAACGTATTGACCTCTTCCCTGTCCTCTGCCTCGTCTTCCTCTGGGGAAACGGCCTCTGGGTTGGAAGAAGGTGTCTGGCTTCTTATCTTCCCAATATTGCGCTCTGTTCGATTGAGGCCTTCTGGCTGACTGATAACGACCGGACGCTCGGCCTCTGTAGCGACCGGTCCCTCCAAAAACCCTTCCGGGGAAGATTTTTCGAATGGAGGCTTGCGCCTTCTCCAATGAAGTGTAGGTCCCTACGAACCTCCCCATCTCCTTTCCGAAGGTCTCGCCGAACAGCAGTCCTTGCGCGGCCTCCCCTGCTTCGTAGGAGGACAGGTCTCCTAGCTTTTGGTCTATCTTCAGAAGCAGTCCCCTCCTACGCTCTGAGGATATGGCGCAGTTCGCGTTACCCAATAGGCATACGGCTCTTTGGGCCCAGTTCGCTAGTACATCCGGGTCAATTTCTTCGCCTGTGTCTTTCGCTCTCTCTGCCAGGTCCATGATCTTGGCTAGTGGGCCTGCTAGATCCAGGACTTTCTCCTGGCAACTTCTCCAGGAGCGGTCGATCCCTTTCCTAGGGTCTCTATTCGATTTCGCCACAAACGCTAACATTTTAGGGTCTAATTCTGGCGCTTCTGCTACCTTCCCTGGGAGTTCCGGTCTGGGGCATTCCGCCCTCATTCTTTGCCTCACTTCCTTCTCTAAGGCCTTGCGCAGCCTCTGCGTCATGTATCGTGCCACTCTCGGGGAGGGCACCCATTCCGAAGATCTCGGGTTCCTAATCTCCTCGGGTTGGAACATGTCTGAGGTTTCCACTTCTAGGTGGTTCAGTTTTCTCAGTCTCTTTTTCGGAGGCGGCAGGCTCCCTTCGTCTCCGTCTTTATCTTCCTCCTCCTGTGAGGATGTCGGAGATTCTGCGAATTCCTCTTCTCGAGGGGCCTCCTCTCCTGAGTCTCCCATATTCTTTTCCCCTGGGTAGGGGGTCATGAGGCTCGGCACCTCCGACTTGGCCATAAAGGCTTCTCTGAGCCTATTGAAAGCGTCGGATGCCTCCGGGGCCTTTGGATTCGCCCCTTCCGGTTGGCCCGGGGGGTCAGAAGAGTTCACGCTCTTCCGGGCCTTCGTACACCCCTGAGGGCTCTCTGGCGTGGCCCTGGTGGACGTGCTTGTCGATGGTACGGTGCTTCTGTCCTTTTGGCTTAGGACAGTCTCGATAGTTAGCAGGCGGTCCTGCAGGGGTCTGACTCCTAGAGCCACTGCCTCTATGAGTGAGTTACCTAGCACGTCCTTGAAGCTCTGAGCCAGATCTTCCGAGTACGTGGCTTCTTGCTCCTCCTCACTCCACTCAAAATCGGCCATGATGCGTGCTGGTAGGTGCCTGATAGTACCTGCAAAGGTGTAGGGGCACGTCCACTTCTCACTCCTTTATCTAGAGGCTGCACCTGACTGCAAAGCAGCTTCTTTCCCTTTTTTCAGTGTAGGCACTGAGTTCACCAATTCGCTCAAATGAGCGCCCTCCGGTAAAGATTACAGATCTGTTCCTCGGCGAAGCCCCGCCTCCGCGAGGGCGGGGAAGCTGGGGAAAGACGTATCTCCTCCGGCGTCGCCCGCGATGGGCGTTCACTCTGTTTCTCGTGCCTCCCTCACGAAGGTGGGGGTCTCGCTCCTTCACTGTCGGCGCGAGTGTGGTGTCCTAGGCCGGCCCCTGAGGTGCTGATACTGCAGCACGGGGCCAGGCTAAAAACGAATTAAAGTAAAGGATTGTCGAATCCTCCCTACGCTGCGCGACTCCTGCGCGCTGCACTAATGATAGGTCATGAGAAAGACGCTATATATCATCGCTACAACTGATAACCCAAGACAAAAAGCTGACAGAAATGCGCAGCTAAGTGAAAGGGTACTTATCTCTTTGGAGAGCAGGAAAAGAAGAGGAGGTTTACAGGAAGAGGAAGGACTAGGTCACATGACCAGGACACTGGGTTCAGGGCCTAGGCTGATGGGAAATGAAGTTTTTTGAAAAAAAAAAAAAAAAAAAAATGTGTTTGTGCCATCGGATAGATGGACATTTTATTTGTTGTGTTGAAACTGCTGGAGAGCAAATAAATAAGAAGATGAAGCATAATGCTCGCCTCCGTCTTGACATAGAATTGGGAACGTGGGGAGTATTCTGATGTGACTAAGCACTTGGGTTATGGTCTCCTTGTGTGTTGCTAGCTGAGCCGAAAGTCTGAGGTTGGGTGGGAATGCCAACCAATCAGTGGGTCTATGAGGCAACCTGATATACAATGTTGCATAGATGGATGCAGTGCCACGTTGTCCGCTATAATCAGCCGTAGACATATTTAGAGGTAGTTTGAGGTGTGTCTTACAGCTAAGAGACCGCCAATGAAGTACTAACCCGTATACTTTTTATAAGTAGATATGTTCCCATAACCAGTCCCTCCCACCAGAAGGTTTTACAGTTTGCCATGTAGGATGACATCATAGATGGCGCATATCGGGTTATAAGACCTCTGTGTAATCAAGTTTGTGTCTGTGTCCAAGCATCGCCCAATGTCTGCCGGTGTGCCCTGCTTTAATAAATTGAGAATAAAGTAGTACTTTGCCATATTCTTTGAGTCTGTCCGGTTATTTGGTCTAAGATCTTTATTGGTAATTCCATCTAGCACAAGCTATAGTTCAAGGTGCTAAAGCACAATTTGGTAGTGATGCAGATGGTTCAAAGTCTAATCGGCCTAGGCCCAGACCCATGCATGCTTGCAGACAATCGATTGCTCCCACCATTATCCAGAAGACCGCAGAGTTTCTTGTGGAGAGCGGCGCGTACGATGACGTGAAAAAAGATACGGTTGGCAGGTCCCCCTTTGATGAAATTCCTGTACGGTCCCCGCAGGTGCCCCGTGGACAGGAGGCAAACTGGTCGGTACAGGGAGTGTTAATGCCGAGGGACTCGATCTGAGCCACAGATGTAAGTAGAACATCGAAAGTGGCAAAAATAGGGGGAGGAACTGTGTTGTAAATAATATATATATAAGTAACAGGATTTTTGGTGGATTATAAAGAAACAAAGTACATACCTCGATTCCCGGTTCCAAGGGGATACAAGGGTAAGAACTAAAAAGACCCCAAATAGGGGTGTTAAGGATACCCGAGGCAAAGCCAACAAAAAGAGTGCATATCAGACTCCAAGGTGGGGTCAGAATGAGATGAGATACATTTACTAAACATAGTAAAGGAAGGCGTACGCAGGGGAACATTTATTGAAGTGCACACGTATAAGGTTATAAATATGTGAATGAAAAGCTTTTATTTGATTGTGTTAAAATGAATAGATATAAAACAATAGTAAACAATTAAAGTGATTTTTAGATGTTTTAATCAAGAGATTGACGTCAATCAGAAGGATAAAAATCAAAGGAAACTAATAAATAAAGAAAGAAGAGGTTCTTAGAATATCAATGATAAAACAACGAGATACTAAAAACAGATAGAAAGAGTAAATGAAAGCACAAAAAGAACTGCCTTGCATAGAATTTTTAAAGCGGATAACATATTTTGATTTTCGGATAATTAAGCGGCAATTGATGGTGCCCACTCAAATTGATCAGTGTGATATATTTGACAAAATAAAGAAACAAATAAAAGTTCTGGTAAGTATAGACAGTCGAAATCAACTTGTCAATATGGAGGACACTCTTCTTCTACGCTTATGTAGGCCATTGCCAAGATACACAGCTAAGATAAGGAAATGGAAATTTGGAATGGGTTTGAGCCACGACTAATAAGACATTCATGCCGTTGCCTCAGGAGGGTTTTTTGTCAAAAACAGTATTTTGGCTCATGCTGACATATTTGCATGCCATATACAAGGGAAAGAAGCTACATAAAAGGTTGGCTATTTTAGAGCTATGGAAGATGTGCCAGAGGGAGAAAGAAGATCCAGCGGAGAAGGAGTGGATGCTTAATCAGCATAAAGGAGAGGATAAAACACCTTCGGCTCCCCTTTCCCCCCCAGAAAACAAGAGCGCAGAGACAGAGGAGAAGGGACATTATCCCTTAAAGGAATTGAAAGCAGCAGCAGGGTACGTTAATCTGCCATATGAGCACCCCACTTAAAGCAGTAAGAACAATGTGGAACCGAGTAAAAACAGAGAATGCAAATATATATTGACACGGGATGAAAGTAAACAGCGTGAGGAGAAGAAGAACAGGCAAGATAGACAGACGGAGATAGATGGAGAAGCAAGGAAACAGAAGGAAATAAAGGACAAAGCTAAAGCAATAACGATAGAACAGAATGAGTGGATGTGAGGACAAAATTTTACTCAAGCTGGATGATACAGGCATTGATGGGGTTCGAGAAAGAGAAGAAAGAGAAGAAAGAGAAGAGCGGGAAAGAAAGAAAAGCAAGAAGAAAGAGCATATAAAGAAGCGAAAGAAAAAGAATGCAAGCAAAGGGAAGAACGAAGAAGATACAAGGCGCAGAAGGAAAGGAAAAGGCCAGAAGAGAAGAGACGAGAGGAGATAGAAGCACAAAGAATGAAAGAACGTAGGTTGCAAGGAAGGCGCAAGGAAGATGAATTAAGGGAGATGAAGAAAAGGGAAGAAGAGGTATGGCACAAAAAGATGACAAGATAGAATATCTATCTCATAAAAGCATAGTGCCGATTGAAGGACAAAAGCGACTTGAGGAAGAGAGAAAGTCACAACACCCCCGCAGGGAGCTGTAAGGAGAACCAAGAATAGCAACATGGGCTGATGTGCGGGACAAAGAAGGTGTAGAGAAAAAATGTATATAGGCAAATGAGGGATGAATAAGGGTGTAAAACCCAAGAGAACGTTCGAAGGGTTTCTGTTGGGGGAAACAGGAGAAAGTCCAGATGATGTCATAACAGACAAGCATAGAACGTTGTATTCAAGTATGATGATGTGTAAGAGGATGATAGTCATACAAGCTGGGGCATAATAATGTCAGACGAAGAAAGGGAAGAAAACAAGAGAGCATGAAGGGAGGACACATGCAGATTTTCAAAAGAATCAAGTACAGAGAAAGGGGTAAAATGGTAAGATTTAAAGGAATCAAAAGAGATAACACCAGAATCAACACCATATACTGAGCGACCACAAGCACGATCGAGCAGTACAGTGGATGTATCCCTGCCTTATGTATGCAGGTTAAGGGCACTAGCAGGACAGATACAGACGGGCAAGACTAGGCCTGCCTGAAAAACAAGGAGTTTAGGCAGGTATGATTATGGACCAGGATTTTCACAATCCCATTATTAGAGAAAGGGGAGGACGACCACAATGTATACCGTGGCCACAAATGGATAAAGATAATTTAAGATGCAAATGACTGAGTTTAACTTCCGATGCAGGAAAATGGATTAATGAGTTAGAGAGAATGACATCAGGAATGACTTTAGCCAGAGCTGACATAAAAGGCCTGCTGGCAGCCACCATAGGAGAGAGAGCTGACGACATTTGGAAGCAAGCAGGATCCGCAGGTGTGACTGCGCGAAAAACACAATACACGTCGGAGTGCCATTTAATAATTGCAGAGCAGATGTATGGCATGCGCTCAAAGTGTAATACCCCAATACATCAGATATGGGTATGATTATGACTAGGAAAATGGAGGAGGATGAAGACCCTGTCACCTATATTCAAGATATTCAAGAGAGATGGTGCCTTGAGATGCGTGAACCATGGGATAAAACAGTGGCATTATTTTACCACATTTTGTGTCAGGGGCTGTCCGAGCCACTGCATCGCCACCTGAAGAAACAGGTGGGAATGGAAGCAAAATCATGGCCAGAGTATAAAGCACTAGAGAAAGGGGTATCCAGGAATGGTGTGCCGCCAATGACCTCTGCCTTAACGCCAGTAAGACTGAGATTCTACTCATCGGCACACCCACTCCCTCCTTCCCTGCAGCTCTCTGGCCGGCCTCCCTTGGCCCCCTTCCTGCCCCTACCTGCAAGGCTAAAAACCTCGGGGTCATCTTCGACTCCACACTCTCCTTCTCTCCTCATATATCTGACGTCTCTAAGAAGTCACACTACCAGTTGCACCTCCTCAGAGGTATTCTTCCCTTCCTCTCCTTCCCCCAGAAGCTCACTGTCTCCCGAGCCCTGGTTCTCTCAAGGCTGGACTACTGTAACAGCCTCTATCTTAATCTGCCTGCCTCCACTCTCCGCCCTCTGCAACTTATCCAGAACAGAACTGCGAGACTTGTCCTTGGCCTCAAGCCCAGGGACCGTATCTCTCCAGGACTGAAATCTCTTCACTGGCTCCCAGTGGCTGCGAGGATTAAGTTCAAAACCCTCTGCATTGTCCACAAGGCCTTCTGGGGCTTGGGGCCTAAATACCTTCAACTCTCTCTTCCTAAATATCTTCCTTCACGAGCCCTTCGCTCATCCGTCTCCAACTCCCTCATGGTCAGCCGCTTCTCTAAGCAACAAGCTGGGGGTAGATCTCTCTCCGCAGCAGGGTCCTCCCTCTGGAACAGCCTTCCTGCCTCCCTGAAACTCGAGGAGAACCATCTCCGGTTCCGGAAGCACCTCAAAACCTTCCTCTTCGCTTCTGCCTTCTCTCTCCCTCTCCCCTGCTAAACCTGCTTAACTCCCCACTGAATTCTGCACTAAACCTGCATCTGGGCCACTCTCAGTGACCTCGGTCCAGGGCCCAGCCACTCTCCACTTGCACTGCCTCCCTGGCTCCCCCTGCACTGTGGGACTGTCACTGTATCCCTACAGCCCCCTTCCCAGCACTTGCTCTGCACTTACCTCGCACTTGCCACCAGCTGGCCCTTTTATTTATTATTTATTATTTTATTACGCTACTTACCTTGTACTGCACTTCCCCCCCACCTCCTCCCCCTGCACTTTCTCCTTTTCCCCTTACCTCTGCACTTGCGCGATCTGAATGACACCTGGCCTAGTAGGATCGTTTGTCTGTCTTCCCCTTGTTTCCCTCCCTCCCTGCCTCGTCGCGCCTTGAAACACTTGTGTATAGGCGCGTTACAAATACCATATCATATCATATCATATCATAGGAAGCAAAGTTGGTTCAAAAGAAATTGTCAAAACCAGCCATAGAGGGAACGGTATTGCCGAGTAATTAAGGTGGGGTGACACAGCAGATGAAACCAACACAGCAAGGTAATGTAATGTATCCCCCAGATCAGACTCGATATCATTATTGGTGATTGGCGAAGAGGAAGAGAGAATAGGCTTAGAGGACGAGAAAGAGGTGAGTTTCGAAACCCTCAGGGAAGGGGAGGATTTAATGCTGGACAAATGCAACAAAGCTGGAATTGTGGGAGAATGGACAACTATCCAGAACATGTAGAAGCAGAGGAAGCATGCAGAAAAACTGGCAAGCTCAAAGAGGGGGGCTGGGCTATGTCCTGGAATATAATGCAGAGCAACAGGAATATTATCCCTAATATCACACACAGGCTCAGACACACGCGCCGCAACCACAGCAAATACAGCAAGTGCCCATGCAAGCACAAAAAGTACAACCTCAGCAAGTGCAGACTCAACATGCTCTGGTACCACAATGGAATATGAATACAGCAGTTCAGCAAGCACCCGCACCCAGATTGGGGAGTGTGACTGTGATAGGAAGAAATCCTTTCACAGGTACAGGGATGAATCTATATCCAAAATAGGACATCCCCCACAGGGTGACCTGATATGTTCAGTACTATATGTTACACCAGACCCCAAGAGGAACCAAGGGTCAAGGTGATGATAGGGGGAAAGACATTTTCATTTCTTGTAGACACTGGCGCAAATCGTTCCTGTGTCCGTGAGGGAAAATATCCAGTGCCCGGTATTGCCATGAATGCGCAGGGATTCTCTAGCGTGACAAACTTAGTTCCTTTTATAGTCAAATTACTAATCTCTGTAGGAGAACATGAAGTGTCGATGCCATTATTGTACTCTAGGTAGACGCCAGCTAACATATTAGGGTGTGTCTTGATTACGAAACTCAATATGATGATATCTTTTACTGAAAAAGGAATAGTATGTTCCACCCCAGGGATACATTATCTTTACAGGCCAGAAGGCATGACAAGGAGTTCCCTTAGATCCAGAAGTGTTTTTGAATGGAGTAACTATTTTATTATCATGGTTGCCCAGACTGATAGACAAGTTATTAAGAATACTTGGCAAGGTTTTGTTCAGACCATGACTCCCTATGGATGATGACGAAGGGCAGATTATCCCCTTAGAGTTAGAAGCAGCAGTGGTCAGAGAGGAAAGGCTTGTTCTTCATGTGACAGAGAATGGAGAACAGTGATAACCCTCAGTGAAGGATACAGGCTAACATATTTGACAGACGAGGAGCTGTTTTACTCCTTAAGTGCCAAGGACGAGATCGCTCATCCTAGAAGCATGGGGAATACCATTAGGAACTTTTTTCCATAAGTATTACTTATTAGATTAAAGAAGAGAATAGACAAAAGTAGAGAATGGGGATGGTAAAAAAGATACCGCCATTTCTCCAGGAAGATTTAGAGAACGTACTGAATAGTTTATGGACCACAAGTCCATATGATGTGGGTCCACTAAAAGGGGTAGGAGCAGTAAAAACCAAGCTTAAATCAGGAGCTTTTTTTTTTACCACGAGCAAAGCAATACCCCATGTCTAGATAAGCCAATGCAAGTATATTTGAGACCATTTTCGATTTAATGAAGCAAGGCATGTTGGTACCATCCGATTCTCCATGTAACAAGCCTGTGTACCGAGTGAGAAAATCGACGGGGGAGGAGGGCTGTCTTGGAGATTTATACAGGACCTTCACCCTCCTCTTAACAATATAGTTGAAGCTGAGTTTCCTTTAGTTCCAAATCCCATGACAATATTGTGCAACATCCCATCTAAGGCAAAATATTTCACAATTATAGATTTAAAAAATGCCTTCTTTTCGATTCTCCTTTACAAATTCTCACAAGATTTGACTTCCTTTTCGTATAGAAATATCCGCCTGAAACATACTTGTTTGTGCCGGGGTACTGTAAGTCCTATTAGATATTTAGCGGAGTCCTTCCGATGGACATGGGTAATGTCCAGCTAGAAAGTGCAATAGTTCAATACGTGGATGACATTTTGGTGTGCAGTGAGACAGAACAAAGATGCAGAGAAGATTCAGTTAAGCTCATGATCATACTCTCAGAGAAGGGGAATAAGGTGGACAAAGCGAAGTTACAATATTGTCAGAATGCGGTCTTGGATATAGGACAGTTGATTTCTCATGAGTGGAGGAAAGGTACACCTGAAAGAGCAGAAGCAATTATGTAGACTGCAGAACCTAAAACAGTGAGGGAAATGCCACAATGTTTAGACCTATGTAATTATTGTAGGACCTGGGTTTTCAATTACAGTACTTATATTCAACCACTTTTAAAAGGGCTTAAAGGAGCACAGGTGGGCAAGAGTTATTGAACATGGACAGATGAGATGACTGAAGGGTTTGAAGGATTGAAAAAGGCAATCAGTACAGCCTCTGCGTTGGGAATTACAGATTATCATGAAGACATTTATTTATTTTCTCATTCAAATGGAGGAGTCATACCAGCAGTACTTGTACAGAAAACGACTTTAGAACATGGACATAAACCATTGGCCTATTACAGTGGGATTTTAGATCCAGGTATGAAAGGGCATTATCCCTGTGAGCAGTCTTTTGCTGCTGCTGCATTCGCTATTGAAAAAAGCTTCAAGTATAACAATGGGGTGTTCAGTAACAATATTTGTAGAAAATGCATTATTTACGATTTTAGAGAAGCCCAAAAGTACATTGACCATAAAAAGAGCATCAGGATACAAGGTAATTGTATCAAATCCTGTGATTAATATTGGCAGATTTAAGACAGTGAACCTAGCAATTAGGGAAGGATGATTATGTACATGATTGCACACTGTATACTGAGAAATATAATGAAATTCCCCAAGTTAGACAACATGCTATCAAGAGGGGGGAAGTTGTTTTTATTGATGGCTCTTTGAAAATTGACCAAACAACTGGTGAAATGCATGCTGGATAAGCAGTAGTAAAGCTGAACTGAGAGGGTGAATTTGAAGTAGTGACAAGCACGAGATTGCCTTCGCATTACTCAGCACAAGCTGCAAAATTAGTGGCACTTATCACCACGCTTCAGAGATTCAAAGATGAGGAAGGGAAAGTGTGCTCTGAATCCGCCTATGTGATGTCAACTGTACACACAGGTTTGTCACACTGTAAAAGGAAGGGCTTCCTCTGTGCAGATGGCACTCCAGTTCAATATGCAACCCTATTGGATAAACTGATTGGAGTATTAGCACTCCAAATGGCGCTCACAGTCATAAAATGTGCAGTCCATACTAAAAGAGACGATGTAATTTCCCAGGGAAAAGGAGCTGCAGATTTAGAAGCCAAAAAAAGCAGCCTATTTCCCAGAGATCACTAATTTTGAAATCAAAAGTGTTAAACAGATAACATGACAATGCATGTTGCTAAAGGAGGGCTTTAACATGCTGTCTATTGTCTAGCTGATTGAGATACGAGGACGAGCACCACAAGATGAAAATGAGTTATGAAAGAAACATGGGTGTTCTTTATTTCCCACAGAGGAAATTTGGAGACAGGATAGCACTGGAAAGCCAGTTATGCCTCTAGTATTATTGAGGATAGCATTGGAGCAACTCCACTATCCCACGCGTATGACTCAGGAGACTTAGATGCTACAATTGCAGAAGAGTGGTTCTTGCCAAAGCTGTTAGAGCATGTGGCACAGTTGATTGTAAATTGCATTGTTTGCCAGAAATGTACTGCAGAGCACACTTTTCAAACGGTGGGAGGTGCAATTCCTAGGCCCAATGGCCCATTTCCGCACCTACATGTAGATTATGTTGACATGCTGCAGACATGCAATGGTTACAGATTTTTGCTTTTCATGGTATGTCCTTTTTCTGGATGGATTGAGGCAGTTCCATGCACACACCCTGACACCATGTGCACTGCCAAGTTTCTTGTGCGTGAAGTCTTTCCAAGAAATCTTTCCCTGATGCCTGTGGGCTTTCGCTGCAATATAAATAAAAAAATAAATAAATAAATTGAGCGTGTGTGAAGTTTTGCGGCCTGACAATGGACCGTATTTTGTAAATTAACTTTTTGAGCAAATAGTTCTCCTATTGGGCATTAAGCATAGGTTTTCTTCTGTGTATCACACACAGGTGAATGGCATCTGAATGATTAAATGGGATACTAAAGGAAAGGATTGCAAAAATAAAGATGACACTAAAGAAAGGATGGCTACATTGCTTACCCATTGCTCTATATGCCCTAGGAAACCTGGCTCAGATCACCAGCTAACTCCTCATGAGTTGGTGACTAGACGCCACATTAGAACTCCCCTTGGTCCTCCAACTAGGTTAAAAATTGATGCCCATGGTATAGCAAAGGTATTAGGTGACAGGATTCATGATTACCTAACAACAGTGACTACAAGTGTTTCTTTCATGTCTCAACAGGCAAAAAAACCAGAGGGAGGGGTCAAAGAGAAGTGATAAAGACAATCAATCCAATAAAAGTAGAAGATTTGTTGAAACAACGCAGCATATACGCGGGGGACCAGTTGCAGGTACGAACGTTTGTATGCACTTGGAGCACGCCCCACTTTGAAAGTCTGTATGAAATGGAAGAAATTACCCCAACAGCTTCAAAATTAAAAAGGAAGGCGGGCTTGGCTACATCTGCCCAACACCAAGCCATACAAAGGAGAAACTGTGACCCCTCCTGAAGATACCGAAGGTGAAGCAAGAGAAGAATTTCTGTGCAGGCAGACTCGTTCGATATCCAGGAGCAAAGACAAGAAAAATTAAGAGCATGACAGTACTTTGAACTAAGTGCAATATCTGTCAGCATTTGATAAGGAATAAATAGACTTGCAGTTATCCTGGAACTTTCTTTTTGGATAGGCCCAAGGAACATTACATTGAACTACCCGAGCTGAAAGAAAAAAAGCACACTTTATCTCTTTATGTTACCTATTGCAATAACATTACACACATTCTTGTTTGCTGTTTTTACCTACATAATACAGTGTTATCTAGCTTTAGTGAGAAGGCACGTGAATATAGTAACAGTTTTGGGAAATCCTAAGAACAATTATCCTAAGAACAATTATATTATTTTCAGAATAATTATTGCAATCATCTTGCTGTAATCTTACTAGGCATTTAGTTTGATTTAAAAGGGATTTTGGAGAAGATCAAAAATATATAAATGCATCTTTTGATTATTCGGCTCATTTAAAAAATAACCTAGTATATCAGCACATGAAGAAGATGGGAAGACGAACGTCAGATGAAATCTGCTATGTGTTTTCCCTAATACCTCATGCTTTGGGAAACTCTAAAATATTAATTGCAATAGAAGTATCAGTGCAAAAGGGACATTGCTTGACACATCTTGCTCTTTTCCTAACCAGAGGACAGGTCCAAGGCAAAACAGCATCCATAGTGTGGGTGAATAAAGTGACATCTCAAAGAGAAGATAATTATGTAGAAGATACAAAGTCAAGAGAAAAGCCAGAAACAATGCATCAAATAATAAAATGTGAACAGCCTGGAATAAATGGAGCAGAATCAAGGTTGAAGAAAATAAGATGCTACAATGCAAGAATAAGAATGGGAAGGAAATACGAGAAGGCTGGGAAAGAGGTCAACTACAAATTAAAGGAACAGTGCTCACGCCTGAAGGATGGGCTGGTGGATTGGTTGTGTGCAAAGCAGCAGTATTAACCGGACAATGGGAAGTAGTTATGGCAAATGCAGAAAAAGAATGCAAAGCCCAATAGCCTAAGATTGCAAGATTGTTGACATGGGTCGACGATGAGGAGGACCATTGCAGATACTACCTCTGAAGATTGCGTCCTTATGCTTCAGAAAGATTGGTACAGTGAAAGTTGGAGAAAACCACTAGTGTGACAGAGTTTTGATGTACCAGGCATGAGGGGAGGAACAGCATTCCTGATGGACCATTATTGGGCCTGTGGATCAAGAGAACATATAAAGTTGGCACCAAAATGGGGAGGAGTTTGTTCATTGGTGCTGATAAGCATACCAGCCTTAGTAGTGCCACAAAGGGACCTGCAGATTACAGACTTTCCAAAAATGGACACACACCTGAGGAAGAAAGGATCCTTGCATTGAAGCTGACAGAGGAGGGATAGTTACTTCTCAGTAAAATCAATAGAAGCCTATTATGACTTTCCAGATGAGCATAAGGTGTTCAGCAGAACAGCAGTGATATTCGCAGCACCATACCTGCCAGGAATTCAGACAGCAGTAAATGCTAAATGGTTACAGATAACCAGATGGGAGCTGCTGCAAATGATCAGCACGACAATAAAGGGATGTAATGCCATCAGAGAAGCATTGAGGGCAATCAGGCTCATGGCACTCCAGAACAGGTATGTCCTGGACTTAATCACAGAAATGAAAGGAAGCATGAGCACAAAGGTCATGCCTTCTTGCTGTACATTTGCACCTGCCCATGATGAAGACAAAGGGACTCTGACAGCAGCAATAACAATGTTGTCAACCTTGCACACAGAAATGGTGGACGAAGTAGCAAAGACCGAGGAGGGTGGCTGGTTTTCATCTCTGTTTTCATGGATTCCAACTTGGTTGGCGGATGCCTTCAAATTTTCTTAGAGCAGTACTAGTGTTTGTACTCCTAGGATTTTATCATAAGGATCATCTTGGGACAATGTAAGAAGACAGCCAAGAAAGCTATTCGGATGAAGATCATGATTGACATAGATGCTGAAACTGGTGAACAGATGCAAAATGCAAATAATTCATGAGAATATAAAGAAAAGTCCTCTGGCATCTCCAGGAACACATTTTCACTAACCTAAGGATCATAAGAAATATGTAGGACACTGGATATTCTGTCCACCATCAGGAGAGTGCTGCTACATGACCTGGAGTGTGGATCAACATAGAGAGAATGCAGGTCACCTGAGGGGGGTGACAAAGATATGGATCCCGAAAAAACAACAGTGTGAAGAGAAGATAAAGGAGATTAAAGAGGAATGTAGACGAGCAGTTAGATGCATATACTCTATCTCTCGCTCCCTCACCGCGGTCATACTGAAACAGCAGAAGAAGAACTGTATGTGCGACCCCCTGTGTTGTCTTCTATACCGCATTGAGTGTACGAGTGACGATATGCACTCAAACAACCATGCTAAATGTACCCTCACACTGAGAGAGTCGAAGGATGTCTGCACGCACCATTAGACATCATGGAGCGCTGAGTGACATTTGATGAGGGCAGAGTGATGTCATGAAGAATATATATGAGGACATACTGAAACAATATGAAAATACTTAAGAATGACAATATAACTGAAGCCACAAGAGAAACATGTACGAAATGATAAAGTTATCATTTATGCAAGAAGAAGATAAAGTAACTTGTGGATCATTAAGTGTAAATAAGCAGTAATGCAAGGTAGATGAGACATATATAAGCTTCTTATCAAGGAATATATAACGTGGCTAGAATGGCCATAATTGGAAAATGGACACTGGCTCATGCAAAGATTCACTCTAGCTACCTCAGAAACAGATCAGGGCTGCAGGAGAACAGCTTTGTGTGCAAATGATGAGGAGTCTATGTTGGACTTGGATCAAGGATGCTATTTAAAGAAGTAGCTCCAAACCACAAAGAGAGGCAGACGGATAAGTCATGAGCATGGGACATATTTCTCTTAGATTAACGAAGATGAAAACATGTGCAATTGCCAAGTATTGGGCAATGAACACTGAATAAGGCTCATACAAGATGGAGTAAGCACGTCTCTAGAGGCCAAAGGAGCAATAACACCCAGCAAAATTGAATCAAGTAGCAGTAAATAGGAGGTCAAAACTGACACATTTACAGTCTCCACACACGTGATGCAGAAGTCGAAAACAAGGGCCATTCCTTAAACTGCAATTGAAGATAAGTGATGTGCTCATACTCCCTTGAATGTCCCACAACAAAGAGCAATGGCAAGGTCAACTACAGATGGCAAACTGGTTTATGGTCAAGTTGATGAGAGATGATGGACTAATTCGGAAACTGGGGAGTAATCTGATGTGACTCAAGCACCTGGGTTTCGGTTTCCTTATATGCTGCTAGCCGAGCCGAAAGTCTTAGGTTCGGTGGGAATACCAACCAATCAGTGGGTCTATGGGGCAACCTGCTATACAATGTTGCATAGACCAATCCACTGCCATTTTGTCTGCTATAATCAAATAAGAGACCGCCAATGAAGTACTAACCGGTATACTTTATTTAACTAGATATGTTCCCCTAACCAATCCCACCCGCCAGTAGATTTTACAGTTTGGCACATAGGATGATGTCATAGGTGACACATTTTGGGGTATAAGACCTCTGTGCAATCATGTTTGTGTGTGTGCAAGCATCAGCCGATGTCTCCTGGTATACCCTGCTTTATTAAACTCAGAATAAAATAGTACTTTGCCATATTCTTTGAGCCTGTCCGGTTATTTGGTCTAAAATCTTTTTGGGTATTTCAATCTAGCACAAGATACGATTCAGGGTGCTAGAGCACGCACTCGATACAAATCCATAATCTTCTAAGCGAAGGTGGCACAGCCGTGCTCTTTCATACAGAAACCTGGTTATCGGACAACTATAAAGCCACTGCAAACAAAGCCATACCGGACAACTTAAAATGAATACGTCAACAGAGATAACCAAAGAGAAGGTGGAATCGCAATCAAACACAATGAACATATCTGAGCGTCTTAACTCATCCCCACCAACGTAAAAGACTGCAAATCACTCCTCATCAAGACTGAGCTCAATGACCAAACCAACATAGTATTCCTCCTGATCTACAGACCACCCTCTTACAACCCCAACTTCGCAACAAAATTAGCTGACGCTGCCATTTTGTCAGCCTACCACCACAACCTAGTCATACTGGCGGACTTCAATATCTGGTTCCAAAAAGAAAACAAAATCACAGCAAACTCACTCTGCGCACTCCTGGAAACATTGCATTTCAAGCAAATAGTAAATGGGTCCATCCACAACGCCGGACACACCTTGGATGCAATTTTCTGCAGAGAAGGATTATGCGCATCTGCGCCACACATACCGATGGTATGGAGCAACCGTTATTTGATACCATTCTATATCACACTCCAAACCGGCCCACCCGAGGCCAACAGGAAAAGAAACTGGGAGCACCTAGACGTGGAGGCCTTAAGAAACGCACTAGATGCGGACCTTCCAAAAAGAACAGAACCGACAGAAAGAACCCTAGATGCAGCAGAAAACACACTCAACACCTGAATCGCCAAGGCCCTAGAAAACCTGGCACCAGCAAAACCATTCAAAGACACACCAAACAAACTGGCAGCAAAATGGTTCACATAAGAACTGAAAGAACTAAAAAACAACAACTGCAAAATGGAAGAAAATGGAGAGAACAATACAACCGACAAGACAAAATAAAATATCAAAGAAAGCTCAGACTATATAAATCAACAGTCCTTAAAGCAAAAAAGATGCTTTGAGGACTGTTGATTGACCCCACAAGAATAGAATAGGCAAACAATCCACAGAAAGAACTCTTCAAAATCATCAAAGAGATACAAAAAAACTCATCCTGCAAGAACTCCATCATCCCGGCACAAGCATTCTGTGACAACATCACCAACCACTTGAGATCAAAAATAGAAACTATCCAGCAGACCATTAACACAACACGGGCTAATGCAACCACAACCACCGAACCACAGACACCTGGTAAAAATCAAACCTCAGCAAAACTCACCTGCCTAGAACCAATCATGGAAGAAACCTTCGCCACACTTATCAAGGACACCAATGTTGCTGGATCCCCAAGAGAATCCTGCTCCCCTGACATCTCCAAAGGAATCCTCAACCAAAGAACCCTGGTAACACATTTCTGGAACCCAAAGAACCTGTCACTCAAAAGAGGAATCGTACTGTCCGCCTTCAATTCAACATACATCAAACCAATGATAAAAATGGAATCAGAAAGCACAAAAGACTTGAGCAACTACAGACTGATATCCCAATCTGCCCTACCCAGCGAAGATCCTGAAGAACCATGTGTACAAGATCCTACTTAAATACGTCAAAAAAACGGTGTGCTCAACCGGTCACAGGTTGACTTCAGACCAATGAGAGAAACAGAATCAGCACTCCTATCGATATGGGATGAATCAGAATCAGCACTCCTATCGATAAGGTGTGTCCGGCGTTGTGGATGGATCAGAACAACAGAAGACCACATCACCCTCAGGAATCAACTCAAAACCTGGTTATTCAATAGACAATGGCAACCGCAGAGGGACACCGGCAGCAATAACAACTGAGACCGGCGACTGGAGAGGAGGCGAGATGGGCCAACAAACTGCAACCAAGGATGGGGGTAGAAACCATCAAGCAGCAACCAAAGACTCACACCAGAGGCTCAACCAAACTAATGACTTACTAACCCACCCCCCTTCTTGCTCCTCCAATTTAACCAACGCCACAACACTAGACCTTTGGTTAGCCACACTACACATTAACACGCCAAGAATCAATTCAATGCTCACACTCCACCATCTTTGAGATTCTGGAAACACTCCTAGAGTGAACCTCATAGTCCATAACACTGCTAAAGACACAACTATGCACCAAGACACCAGATAGTCATGCAGCAATAGACACCTTTGTCTCTGAATCCCATGTGGACACAAACTAACCAGTGCACACAACCACAACCCATCCAACATCACACAACACACTAACATCAATACAAACACTAGCACACACCCGAGGCACTGAGTCTTACCCATACGGTTACAACGCACAGGGCCTCCCGTGCCAACTTCAACATGCTAAAGAACACTCACAGACGCCAATTCCTGCTCGTTCTGAACCTCTCGCATCATCCTATCCTCACTAACCCCTCCAAGCCCCCTCTCTTGTAGAGCCATGTGAGCGCCTGCAGACTGCCCGTGGGTGGTAGCGGTGCATGATATAAATCAACATAACATCACATAACAAATTCAATTCTTAGTCACCACCGGAAGAGCATTTGTGATAAACCCATCTACTTGTAGTCAGTGTTTGACAAAGCTATGCACTTTCTTGTTATCCATAATCTGCAAAAGACTTGCACATCAAACCAGCACATCAATTAGTCAAAACACCTAACAAGAGCTGAGACATTTGAGAGGAAAGGGACACCCTTACAGTAATTGTCAAGTCTGCCGCAGCCATTAATTAAACTGCTGTACCCTAAAAGTGAATTCATACAAATTAAGGCATGTGTGAAAAAAGGATTTGCCGCACCGTAGGCCTGATGGTGGAGTGGCCCACGGGACACTTGCTACCACCTGGAGAGCCTTCCTGAAGGTTCTCGCAAAGGCAACATCTGGAAACAATGTCACTGGACTGCTCCAAAATGCCCTTATTCTCTCCACTGATGATGGGCATGTGCAGGGGCAGGAACCCCCAGTTTGACTAGGGAGCCTTTAAATGGGGAACCTTAGTGTGTCTAAAGAGCATATTTTTACATGCATACCATAGCAAGTACAAACTTCCTTCCTGAGTTCATTTTGTATAAAGTGGACCGCGCAGGCTACGTAAGGGCTCTGCTTAGTGCCAACTCTTTGTAGGATAGTAGGATGACTCCATGTTGCTAAGGCAGCACTTACCCTGTCCTTTCCTTTTTGTGATACAGTGCAATCATTTGCTTAAGCCCAATTTATTCAACGGTAGAAAACCAAGACTACAAATCCCAGAATGCGTTAGTTTCTGAAAAGAAGACCGACTTGTAGAGGGGGTTCTGCAATGGTGCAGATAAGACCAGTGTTACACAAGGTCATGCCCTCGGCTGTCCCCAAAGGAGAAAGGACATTTAGAATAAGGAAGCTGGAATAGTTTGCTGCAGCTGCCAGATTGTTTAGCGAAATATAACACAAGCAGGATAGTTAGTTTTGCCATATTGTAGGGAATTAGTGTTACCCTGTAGGGAAGGTTAGGTTGCTGAATACACAGAGAGCGAACGTAGTAAAAGGCGACATGCATAGCTAGGTAGGGTACATACGGTTACATTGAACATGGCAAGAGGATCGCCATTTTGAGTGAGCAAGGCTCTGTAAGACTTGTAGTTTAAGTACAGAGCACTGGAAGTTAAATTGCTGAATAGAAATGTTGTTGGTTCACGACAGGGTTTGGAAGGATGAGAATGCCAAGGTTGAGAAAGGAGGGAGGATGCGATAGTGAGCTGAAACTGCATGAATGGTCTTCTCACGGTTTCAACCCAGATATGTAACAATTAGTTTGTTTCTATTGACAGCAGAGAGAAAAACACAAAGCTTTGATCGCAAGATGCACACACTAGCATTGCCAAAGGTAAAATAGCAAGATGAACACATAGTACCCCCCATGGTAGAAGAGGTTTAGTGTGCACATAAAGAACACAGTAGCAAGATGAATAAATGGAAAAAATAGGCCTTGCACATTGACCCGCTCCACGATAAAGTAACAATTCAATGTATGATTTAATTACATCATGCACCTGCAAGCAACAGTGTGTGCTCTGAGGGAGGACATGACAAGCTATCCAAGGTTAACAAACTGTCTGGTACATTGAGGCCCAGTGTGAGAGGGTGAGTTGTTATTTCTGCCCATGGCAACGTATGGTTCTCACCCTGCACATTAAAATATAATTGGGCTGCTGTGGACAGGTGCAACATTCAAAGCCGTATGAGTAACAACTGACCAAAGGCACACCATTTCTGTAATAGTGTTACCACATTATGGTGCCAGTCAATCTAAATTTGTTCCGATGATATTCATGAAGTTAAACTTCACCTAGCGGGAGGGACTATGGGCGGGTCCTGAGATTAGGGAATGGCCAATGAGCATTTGTAATATATAGAACAATATAGGTGTCTGCTTTCTAACATACAGCTGGCAGGTTATAGTATTGTTTTCCGGAATTTGTGTGCACACGCCAGGATGTTGGCAGGTACTGAGTTCGGCGAGATTCTGCCCGATATCACGGGTGGCACGCTGGGCCGAGGGAAGTGCAGTCAGTTGAGGAAGGTTCGACATTGGAGGACCTCGGAAATCCTAGAACATGAGAAAACCTGTACACTAAGAATAACAGCATTGCATATATGTATGATTTGTTGTTTATCTAAAAGTTGAGATTAAGAAGAAGAGAAAAGAAGATATTTCTGGTGAACTAGGAAGTAAGATCCCAGTGACCTAATATAAGTTTCATAAGGAGATATTGAAGAAGAGGATACTCCTTGTATGAGGGAAGATAGCCTTGTATAGTTTAGAATGTGTATATAAAGAGCATACTCCCAAGAGAGGGATGGCATGGTGTGTAGAATAGGGGTCAGATGAGGATCTAGTTTTGGTTTTAAAAGGTGTTATTTTATTGATTGTGTTGATATTGTGCCAGGCTGGCGCAAGGTTGTTGGTGTAAATAATAGTGCTTAGTGGTTTTTGAAGTAGTGTCTTAGCCCTAAGGAGTGGGGGCTAGGTAGTTGTGTGGGAAGGTGTAGTAGTTTTAGAAGAATATTTTGGTGTATGGTAGAGTAGGATTTTGATTTGTGAATAAGAGGAATATTGAAATTTTGTAAGTGTGTGATGGTGACTATGAAAGGGTGAGAGTTTAATTTGTTGTATAAGCGCTTTGGGTATATAATAAAAGGTGGGAGGGGTGATTTGTCTTAACGGGAAAGGAGATAAGGTGGAGGACCCTGCTTGGAACAGTGTCTATTAAAATGGGTAAGTAAAATATATTGTGTTATATTATGGACTCGCCATTGGCCCACATGTGTAAGTCACTCCCTCAATATCGTGAGAAAATAGTAAAATATAACACAGAATGAGTAGGTAAGACATTGGGTAAGATGTTTAGGCCATGGCCCATAAAGAGAACATGCACACGAAGGAGGTGCTACAGTATTTGACTGCCACATACAAGGGGGAAAAGTTGAAAATAGGATAAGCATTCTTGAGCTCTGGAAACATTTTGAGGACGAGGAGGACAAAATATGCATGCCGCCTACTGCTCCGCTACAGTAAGAGAGCGAGGCGTGGCAAAGTGTAGATGCACGATTACGAGAGACGCAAGAAGAGCGAGAATGATGAGGAAAGAAGGATAAGGAGCAGAGCTAGCTAGAGACAATTGGAGTGCAGGAAAAATTGTGTTTAAAATAAACAGCAAAGCTGTCGATGAACCCCCAAGTTAAATTACCAGGAGCAACAAACGCGCAAAGGGGGAGGGGGGATCCCCCGAGCATGCCAGGCAGAACAGACAGCAAACAGAGAAGGCAGGCTGTCCCGAGCGTGGGACAGCCTACCAGCATTGCTTTTGATTCAGTACACGGGGACAAGGATAATAATTGGGAAGAAGATTTTGATGATCCCGAGGAAGTTGAACTGCAAATGGATGAGGAGGGGCTACAGGGCCCCCTGTGCCCAGTGCCTCCAGTAAATGAGAGGAGAGAATAATTATATAGAGACAGACTTCAATGGCTACGAGGCCGCATGGCTGTGGTAAAGGGAAAGAAAGCAGGGAATGTGTCCATGCACAGAAAGCAGTGTATGCAGTTTCTCTTGTTACAGAAGGGTACTAGATTGACTCAGTAGGTCCTGTGGCCCCAGACAGGTACGGATAATTTAATACATATATTACTGTCCCTCACAGCTGGCGTAGGCAGGTGGATTCATGAATTAGAAAAAAGGACCACAGTGATTACTTTAGCTGTAGGTGACATGAAAAATGTACTTGCTTCAATATTGGGAGAGCAGGCAGATGATCTTTGGAGGAGAGTAGGATATGCAGGAGTAACCATCATGACTGATCGCCATTCAATAACTGTAGGGCGAATATGTGAAAGGCATTATGTGTAATGCACCCTTGCACATCAGGCATGAGCGCCATTATGATGCGGAAAATACAAATAGATAAGGACCCCACACAATACATTCAGGAGATGAAACACTTGTGTATAGGCGCGTTATAAATGCCATATCATATTATATAAAGGAAAAGTGGCCCTTAGAAACAAGAGAGGCATGGGACAAGAATAACCCTTTGTTTTATCATATCATATGCCAGGTCTTCCCAAAGACGTGCAGACACAATTACAAAGATTGTGGTGGGGATTGAGGGGAAACAGTAGCCTGAAATACAACGGCACATTGTTAATTTTTGAAGGTTGAAACAGGAGAAGGAAAGGAAGAAAGTAGTAGAGAGAGAGAGACAGAGAGAGAGAGAGAGACAGAGAGAGAGAGAGAGAGAGAGAGAGAGAGGGAGAGAGAGAGAGAGAGAGAGAGAGAAAGAAGAAGCTAATTGCATAGAAGGTTCAGTGATTACAAAGGTGGGAGAAAAATATGAGCAAAGCTACCAGCAAGCACGACCAATGGGATATCATTTAGGGCGGGGAGAACAGATGTATACCCAAGAGGAAGGGGGAACTCACAAAGGGGTAGGGGAAAAGCATATGGACACGCATTCAGAGGAGGATTTGATAGGCAGGCAGACATAGTTTTGGGGGCTTTGGGAATTTTGGAGGGCAATGTTAGACATGTGGAATGACAGGACATTTATGCAAGAGGTAGTAGGAGAAGAGGAATGACACCATATGGATTAGCACCTCATGGCCACAGAGGTATGTTTTGACTACAAAAGTGAAGGGTGGAAGGTTTTGAACAAATCTGTACCACTGGCAATGCTCTGGGCAACCTTCCACACCACCGTTTTTTAGCCCGTCTGCGCCATTGCAAAAGGGGTCCAGCCATATGCAAATCAGTCAGGTACTGCCACCAATGGTAGCAGCCCAGCCCGAACTGCTAAACCAGGTCCCCTCTTCATGGAAACACAAGCAACCGCAGGCATGTTTCGGCCTTGTTGGGCCTTCTCAGTGAGGTGCAGCTTGGTTCCCTATGGTGCAGCGAGCAAGGGACCCACGTCTGGGCATACTCTCTCTCACATAGTGAGCCAAACTGTGACTTCAAAAGTGATGGGTGGAAGGTTTTGAACGAATCTGTACCACTGGCAATGTTCTGGGCAACCTTCCTTACCACCATTTTCTAGCCCGTCTGCGCCATTGCAAAAGGGGTCCAGCCATATGCAAATCAGTCAGAGGTATGGTAGCATGTTCTGCACCCATGTATCCCCCACGATATCAGAGAGAGTATCCATACAATGCACCAAAAGCACAGCAGATGTCATACGCCCCGCCAAACACCTTTTATTATACACAGCAACAAACATTTCCAAAGGTAGCAGTACAACCACAGCCCCAAATTCGGCATCAGCAATCAAATGCTTTGCAGAAACAAGCAGAAGAGGAAACGGGGGTGGGGTGAGAAGAGGAAACAGGACATTCTCATTCTTAATAGACACCGGGGCAACTCCATCTGGTGTTAAAGAGGTAGGGTTTCTCTTGTCAGACATGAGCATGGACACACATGGGACTATGATGGCGGTTCCTTTCAAGACGATTCACCAGTCACAGTAGGAACACGCGATGTTAGCACCCTTGTTATATTCACGAAATACACCAGTGAACATATTAGGCAGAGATTTGATGAGCAAATTAAAATGAGCATTTCATTTACGTAAAAAAGGGTATAGTGTGTTCTCCACCAGGTATTCACTATATGCATGCCAAAACACTCATACAAGCATTCCATGGCCAAGGAGTTTTGAGAGGAGTGCTATTCAATTCAGAGTTGTTCTTATATGGAATGCAGGTGTTATTAGGATGGGTCCCCAGGATACAAGACAAACCTTTATGATTACCAATAGAGGATGGGGGCGTGGCCGGTAGCCATGCAGTGAGCAGCAGCTTCACTGTGCCCCCACATGATCCTGCATGATTAGCCCATAACGGATTCTTTTATAACACAAAGTACCTCTTCTTTCTCTTTTGGTGCACCACAGCCCAAGCCTGCATTGGGGGGGCTGACGGATGGGGAAGGAAGCTCGAGTTCCATGCATGCTTTGCTGGTAGACGTTGTCCAGGGATTCCGACATGGGACCTGCCATCCTCCTGGAGCCCTGAGTGGGATCTCACCTTGCTGGCACTATTGACGCTGGGCCGGCGGGCACTCTGTGGGGTAAGAAGTGGGCCTTTTTGGACTGCACCAGGCACACTGCTGGGGCTGTCATGTGGACCTTGCAGAGTCGCTGAGGTGGGCGCTGAAGCAGGTGCTGCATGGATCACAGCAGCAGGGAGGGTCGCGGCAGAGCTGGGGTGTCGGCAACACAGTGATCCGGAGTTGAGGCACAGGGCTGGGAGTGCGGCCACAGCTGCTCTGTGGATGCAAGAGTGTGAGGAGCAGGAGCCCGACCCGGCCACGCAGTGCGCCTGCGACGCTGTGCACACGAGTAAAGGGGCCCGTGGCTCATAGGACTCACACTCCTCCCCCGCCCCCCTGCCCCTCTGCCCCGCTGCTGCAGCAGAGGTTTGTGATGCCCTCTAAAGGAGAGGAGGCTGCTGGGGAACTCCTGCCAGCATGACCTATATTGATAGGAGGGGTGTCCTGTCAAGATCGAATGACAAAATGCTGGAGTCAATTTGAAAAAGGTCACTTTTTTTTTTAAAGTGTATCTTTTTTTTTTGCTCCAGTATAGGTAAAATAAAAAGGCGTTTTAACACCAAAAACAGTGGTTTGGGGGGGGGGGGGGGCGCGGGGGCGGGGGAGGGGAGAGAGGGGGAGACCCCCCCAAAAAACAAAAAGACAAAACAAAAAAAAATGGGACCCTTTTTTTTGGTCAAATTGGCTCGAGCATATTGTCATTCAATCAAATGCATTCGAGCATTTGACCTATAACCGATAGGAGGCATAGGTGCCTACCTACTGTGCTCTGAGCCATCATAACTGTGGGAGCTGTCATCTTGGGTGCTCTCACCGTGGCATGAGCCCTGGCCCTCCATTTGCTGGACACCACCTTCCCACTGGTAGATCCCTTCTGTATTGTGTTGTGGTGCAGGTGATTCCCCCTGCTAGAACACCCATATATATATATATATATATATATATATATATATATATATATATATATATATATATATTATATATACTGTTGTCTGTGTTGGAGTGGATGATCCAGTCTTGGTGTTTCCACACTGATTGTGCTGCTGCCCGTGACCCCACAGACTGTATTTTTGGCACCAGTTGGAGGTGCTTGTACTGCAGCATTAGGAGGCAGCACTCTATCTCCTGGGATTTAGGGATCTGGACTGAGTAACCCCACCAACTATTTCTGTGCTGGCGCTACATGGGTGGCGCAGGTGTTGGACGTTAGTCGCTGATGGTGGCTGTTAGTCGCTGGTGGCGTGTGGCGGTAATTCATCCCTGGCGGTTGGCCTGCGCTGAGGGGGGTCTGAAGGGGTTTGGCCTGGTGATGGACAGGTGACAGGGTGACTTGAGGCAGCTTGGGGCATCTGTGGAGGAGCTGCAGCGATGCTGGGGAAGGACGAAGCAGTGAGGTGGCTGTCACTGTGGGAGGCGGACCAGCGTGGGGAGCACAGACCTTGGTACTGCGGTAGGGCCATGAGTGTGTTGGAGGGGCCGGCAGAGGTGAGCCGCCCATTCCCTTGTATGGACGTATGGAATAGAAGGCAGAGATTCTTCATCTGTGTCCACGAGCCAGCAGGTGAAGATATAATACTGGCAGCAATCACAGCATTGAAAACCTCCTGAGAACACAAAATAGAAGCGGTCACTGTTGATGTTAGTCTTTTGCAGCAAGATGCGCGCTCCCTTGCAGGATCAGCTGGGTCCGACAGAAGTGATGGCTCAGGAGAATAGGTCAAACATTGCTAGTAGTCAATCAGAGGTTGCCACGCTCGTGGAGAAGGTGCAGGCTTTGGAGCGTCATGCTGAGGATGCTGAGGGGAGAGCGAGGAGGAATCATGTCAGGATCCTAGGCTTGCCTGAGGGGAAGGAGCAGGGGGCCCCTACCTCTTATGTGAAGAACGTGCTTCTGCAGGAGGTGGGCCCCGGGACTCTGACGCAGGGCTTCACAGTGGAATGAGCCCACAGATCCTTAACCAAGAGGCCGTTGCCTGGGGCCCCCCTGGCCTCCCAAGGCCGCTGAATGCAAGGATCCAAAACTTTAAAGACAGAGTGCCTCATTACGACCCAGTTTACGCCATGGTGGTTGGCGGATTTACCGCCCCATTCCAAGGTGAGTGGGGCGGTAAATCCCCATTTCCCATTTACCCTTCCCCATTCCCATTTTTGCCCCATAGGGCATAATGGGAGTGGGGAAGGAGATAATTACGCCACCGTAAATTACGGTGCCGTAATTATCTCCAAGGTCCCTTAGCGCCATGGATTTTAACGCCTGCAAAAAGCAGGCGTTAAACTCACCATGGCGCTAAGGGACCTTGTAATCAGGCGTTAAGGGTCGGCGCCGTTTACGGCGCCGTAAACCCCTTAACGCCTGACTCATAATGAGGCCCAGAGAGCGGATACTGGCTTTTTCCAGGGAGGGAGAGGTGATAGAAAGAGCATCCTCCATGCTGACTATCTATCCGGATTATACACAGCTGGTGCAGAGGAGGAGGGCAGCATTTGGCCCCACCAAAGAGCGACTGCAAAGGGATAACCTTTGCTATATACTAATTCATCCAGTGAAGCTAAAGATGCTCCATGCGAGCTGATCACATTTCTTTGAGGAGACCACAGCGGCATATACTTGTATGGACTCGGTGGGCATTGCGCAGCTGCCATCAAGTGGGAAAAATTAACATTGACTGTTACTACTGTTCCGAGAGGAGGTATAACTTACAACCACTTTGGGCATTCTTGATTAGCTAATGGCAGGAGCCTGGAGACTGACTCCCCTCTTTTTCCTTTTTCTTTAGTTTCTCTTTGGGGGGGTTTTGGCTGCCCGCTACAGGTGCGGCTGGTGTGTCCCTATGGACGTTAAACACACTTTCTTTGGGTACGAGTTTTAAGGTATCTGTTGCAGTGTGTTGCCTGGTAGCAGCTTGGGGGTGCGCAAAATGCAGTAAGGCCTGAATATTCTTGTAGTTATTAGGCCAATATTATACAGTTAGGGGGTGGGGGGCATTTTGAGTGTGTTGAGAGGTTTTATGGTTCATTGTTATTTCTGCTTGTGTCTGGAGTTCGGCTTGAGGTTCAGCAGGGCACCTGGGTGGATTACGGGAGGGGGCAGGATTTGAGCGGATGGGAGGTTGTGTTGCAGAGGGATTGTGTGGGGTCTATGAGGATGAACAGGACCCGAGAATGGTTGAGTGTGACTGGCAGTGTGCGTGTCATCACATGGAATGTCCGCAGTCTGAATTGCTACATTAAAAGACTCAGGGTGTTTTCATACTTGCGTAGAATGTGAGTCGGGATAGCTATATAGCAGGAGACGCATATTACCAAGGACAGACCGAACAAGCTCATCAGGAAGTGGAATGGGCAGTTGTACGGCTCCTCCTACTCAGCGTTTGCCCGAAGGGTGCAGGTGTGGTATGCACCTACCGTCCCCTTTAGGATTCTAAAAACCTAAGGGGATGACGAGGGGAGAATGTTGGTTGTCCTGGGGCACCTTGTGAGGAGGGCGGTATGCATTGTAAGTTTCTATGCTCCTAACCACTCTGCCGCTCTTTTCTTTGCTTCACTCTATTCAAGACTGTCCCATTATAGGGGTGTCATGTGGATATGGGGGGTTGGCGACCATTGACAGGTCAGACAATACATTCAAGAGACCTACTCCCCCCGCCGAAAGCCTGAAAGGGATTGCTAAAGGACCTGGAGTTGACACATGTAGGGGAAAGGTCCTTTTCGTCCTTTTCGGCCCCACAAGGGGTGCATAACTGCATGATTATATTTTTACAGGACAGGAGTCACTGTGGGAATTTACAGAAGTGGTGTATAGAACCAGGTTCCTACCTGATCATGCACCATTGATGGCCATGTGGTGGAGGAGAGGGTGTAGACCCCCAATTCCTACTTGGAGGCTGCGGGCAGAGACTCTACTGGATGAAACTTTCAGAGAACATTTGGGGGAGGTGATAGACTCTTTTTTCTACATTAATATTGGTAGTGTGGACAAGACAAGCACACTTTGGGAGAGTTTTAAGATGGTCGTGTAGGGAGAGGCAATAAGGAAATTGGGGGGCTCTGGAAGGAAATGCTTAATTCTCTTGTGGAAATGGAGGGTAGGCTGGAGGTGATAGAGGGGAGGGCTGCAGGGACGGGAGGGTAAGCTGTGGACCTGATTGAACTGCGGGAGCAATGCATAGCGGCTTGGGACCAGCTGGGTAAATTTGACTTCATGGAGTACATGTGGAAGTTGCATATGGAGGGTGATAAACCTGGGAAGCTGTTGGCCTGGTTGTGTAGAAAGGAGGGTAAGAGGGGAATGATTAGTGCTATACGGGATGAATGGAGGGCTGTTAGGAAAGGGCAAAAGGAGATTAAGGAGGTTTTTGCTAGATATTGTGAGACCCTGTACTCATCTGGAGCAGAGGTTTGTGGCAATGACGTTTCAGAAGCTTTGTCTCATCTCGAATTGCCTCACCTCCAGCCAGATCAGAGGGCGAGGAATACTACTTCGAACCTGAGGAGGCTCCACCACATTATAGATCACACTGGGCATTCAGACTTGGAACGTGCAGTGGCCTCTTTGGATGCTGTGAAGGCATTTGATTCGGTCTGATGGGACTGGTTGTATGAGTCATTGCGCCAGTTTGGTATTGGGGAAGGTTTTCTCCAATGGGTTTTCCTAGTGTACACCAGTGCCATGGCCAAGGTGCGTACGGGCAGGCAGATCTCTGCAGGGTGGGTGCTGGGCAAAGGCACCAGGCAGGGCTGCCCGCTTTCTCCAATGCTGTTTATCCTAGCGTTGAAGCCACTCACAGTTTTTCTTAGATCATAATATACGAAGGCGGGCATCCTGGTGGACGGGGTTAGACATCTAATTTCATTGTATACAGATGATGTGCTCCTCTACGTTACATACCCAGAGGATAAATAACACTACCTTCTTGACGTGATTGACCAATTTGCGGAGATCTCAGGTATACATATTATCAGGTCAAAGACCTACTTGCTCCCGTTAGCTGGATTGTGGGGCCATCGCAGCAGCTTGCTGCCCAAACTAGGCTTGCCCTGGGAGATGAATTCTTTTAGATATCTTGGGGTGAATGTTTGACATGACTTCCCTGCCTCACACGCATATAATACGCAGATGGCTTTGGATGGGATTGTTAAGTCTATGGTGTTCTGGAGGAAGCTCCCGTTGTTGCTGATTGGTAGAGTGGCACTCTAGAAAATGGTGGTGCTCCTGCACCTCTTATACTATGTTGTCAACTTACCCTACAACATCCCTAGACTATTTTTTAGTAAATTGAATTATATTGTTAAGGAGTTTGTTTGGGGGAGGGCAGAGGAACCGTATTGCGCTGGGCACCCTGAAGAGGATCTATAGGGATGGGGGGTCCGTTTACTCCAATTTGAGCTATACTATTTGGCAGGACAGCTGCAGTGTGTCATAGGTTGGCTTGCAGATGAGCCTTCTTTTGACACTAGATTGCCACAGCCTGACATCAAGCAGTACTTCCTTAAGGAGGCGCTGTGGGTACATGAGGGCACATTCTCACAAGGACCTCACCTCCTTGTGTTGGGTAGGACTATGGCACAGGTTGTGGAGGCTCCTGGGGGTTGTATATCCTTCCTCCCCTAACGTTCCCCTGGTGGGGTTGGTGAGGGCAGGACTCAACCAGGTTCATGGGGTTAGAAGACATTGGGAGATGAACGGGGTAGCCACAGTGGGAGACGTCTTGCAGGATAGGGCGATGGTAGACTTTAGTACTCTAACCCAGACCTCAGGCATACATGAGGGCCAGTTCCTGTTGTATTCAGGCTTAGTAAGGGAGATTAGGAAACAATGGCCAGACCTTTGTGAGGGTACAGAGTCTGACCCGGTACTGTATGTCTGCGGGAGGCCACGTTGTCTTCAGAATATACAAATTGGTTTCCAGTAGAATGTCGGAGACTACTCTAAGGGTGCATTTGCAGTGGGAGGCAGACCTAGGCAGGACCTTTACAGATGCAGAATGGACCTGGGCATTCATTTATACCAGAAAGGTGTCCAGGAATGCCTGCTTCAAATTACTGCAATTATACGTCACGCATAGAGCATATATGACTCTGAACGAAATCTCCCAGTTCCCGGGGGCAATGCTGCAGGTCTGCCCTAGATGTGAGAATGAAGTGGCGGGTATGCTGCATATATTCTGGAGCTGGCGGGTGGTTCAGAGGCAACTGCAGACAAAGTGGCCAAGGGGGTATTGAGATGCATTCATGGCCGTCTGAGGCCTGCCTTTTGGGGATGTTCCCACAGGGAAAGAAACACACAACGCACATCACCAGAATGAAAGATCTGATTTGTGTGTTGGCCAAGCACTGGATTGCTATAACCTGGAAGGCAAAAGAGGGTCCCACTGAGGATATGTGGTGGAGAGATCTGTACAGATGGGCAATGGCAGAGACGTCTGTTTGGTACAGCACTGTATATAGAGGAAAGAAGGAAATCAGTGATGATGTGGCCACCTGGACTGCCCTGATACAGGTGATGTTTGCGCCCTCAGATGATATGTCCCTGTAGAAGACCAAATTGGCTCTGCATACAGATGGGGCACCTCATTCCACCAATGGCTCCTTGGAGTCGAGGGCATGCCCTGGCATAGATAATTGAGAACCCACACTGGGACAGCATGAGCAGGTGTTATTGCATGTTTGTTTTTGTGGTTTGTTTGCCTTGGCTATGGTTTTGTTTTTTTGAGATTTTACCTTTGTGGTTCATCACATCCGTGTTTTATTTCTCTTTCTTTTGGATTTCATTGTCTATACCTGATTATATTGTTTTTTGATGACTATATGATTTGTATTATTTACAAGCCATTGGTTGTATGTGCAGTACGTTTATGCTAAATAAATAAATAAAAAAATTAACAAAAATGATTACCAACAGAGTTTTTGTTGAGACCCAAAGTAACAACAGACATTAAATGTGGGACAGTGATTATACTGCACTTAGAAGCAGCAGTGGTAAGGGAGGACAGAGTAATACTGCATTGGACAGCCAAAGATGGCATTGACTGGCGTACAGTTTTAGCTATTGATCTAGCATTGTGATTGAATGATCTGATAGATGAACAATTGTTTCAGGATGAGGACGACAAATTAATATTTGAGATATGTATCCCATGTCAATTAAAAGTAGAGCACAGAGCGGTCCCCCGAGGATATTATTGGCCAAAAAACTGTCACTGCATTTTCAGGAAGAATTTGAGAAGATACCAAAGGAGTTATGGACTAACAATACTCATGATGTAGGTCTCCTTTAAAGCATAGGAGCAGTCAGAATTACACAGACAAAAGGGGCAATATTACCCTGAGTAAGGCAATATCCCATGTCAATAGAAGTAGACAAAGGAATATAGGAGACCATTGCCACGCTATTGCAGCAAGGAATTATAATATCAGAAGACCCATGTTATAGGGCTGTGTAGCCAGTGAAAAAATCAAAGTAAGGTTTGTGGAGATTCATTTAAGATTTACACCCCTTGAATAATGTTGTGGAGGCAGAATTTCCAGTGGTTCCTAACCCAGCCACAATTCTGTGTAGCATACCCACTACTATGAAGAAATGGTGATCACACTACTAAACAATGAGTTACACTACCAATGCCTCCCATACGATCCAATTGCAAACCTAAGGATCAGTATATAGACACTAATGGAAGAAGCAGCTTGTGATGGACATATAAGAACAAAAGAGGCAGCATTTGTATGCCCACAGTTTACATGCATCCCAGCTTTCTATGCCTTACCTAAGATACACAAAGGTATCTCACCACCTCCCAGCAGACCGATAGTGGCAGGGATCCTTGAATCTTTGTCCCAATTCATCGACTTCATTTTTGCAACCGGAAATACCACAAATGGAGTCTTATCCCAAAAAACTTATTTGGAGATATAGGAAAGATTGCAGTTAAATTGAGACTCTTCCTTAACCTTGGATGTTTGGTGGCCAAAAAATGCATACTGCTTAAATGGAAGTCTGGATCTGCACCGAACATCGAAATGTGGGTCAGGGAAATGACATATGTCAATGAGTGTGAAGAGGCCTATGTTTCACTTGTTACATCAAACTGCAGGCCTAAGGACATATGGGAATATGGGAAACAGACAAAGATCTGTTCAATGACAACCATGCAGATAGTACTTGTTGTTCAAACAATGTCTCCATATGCGTGTATTATGAGCCTGGAATGATGCACACACTGCAGTATTGTTGATCGTTGTCTCTATTGATGTATGTTCTACACTGCACTAAAATTAAGTTTAAAAAAAAACAAATGGATCCATATGTGAAAGATATAACAGCAGTACTGAATTTACTTCAGGACATACATTTTGACCCACACAAACAGATTCTGGTAACTCTAGACATAGAGCCACTCTATACCTCCATCCATCAAATGAAGACCCTGATGGTCATAGACAAGATCCTGGAGGATCAAATACCACAGTTAACGATCCCAAGTCTGTTCCTGATGCAATTGGCCTGAAATCACACAAAGGAAGAACTTCTTTATATATAAAGACACATTTTATGAACAGACATCAGGTACAGCAATGGGCACAACATTCACCCCTTCTCTGGCAAATCTCTATGTGGCCCACTTCGAAGGAACACATATCTACACCAATAACCAATTCCGAGAACATGTCACGATTTTTCATAGATATATTGATGATGGCTTGCTAATCTTTACAGGTGATCAAATACATCTAGGAGCATTCATCACCTGACTCAACAGTAGAAACAGACACTTGAAGTTTACGTTTACTAGCAGTAGGGAAGAAGTGCATTTTCTTGATTTGAAAATCACGGCAAAGAATGGTACACTATGTACCACAGTATTTAAAAAACGAACGGATAGGAACTCAATACTCCAATTTGATAGTTTCCACTCTAAAACAGTTAAGTTCAATTTATCTTTTGGCCAATTTGTGAGATTTTGTAGGAACTGTTCAGGCCTAACAGAATACGACGACCAAGCAACTGCACTCGCAAATAGGCTGCATGACCGAGGCTATCCAAAAAATCTCCTGAAACAAACAAAAAACATGCACAAAATATCCATGGAGAAACCACACTTGAGCAAAACATAAGTCAACAACAAGAGAATCATGTTACAGAGCTATTCTTCACAATTGAATAAAGTGAAGAAAGAGATATTAAGATTATGGCCTATCCTGAATGTGGGCTCAATGCTGTTGTTGCCCCCACAATTCACCATAAAACGATGACAAAACATCATGGACTCTTTGGTAAAGTACTTACCACCCAGGACGAGATCCTGCAACGCAAACAGCAACAAAGTGAATTCCACTAGACCAATGGGTCATTCATCATGCAGTCAATGCTCGGTATGCCCACAAACATTCAGGTCCAAAACATTAGACCTGAGGCTACACACTCTCTGGAGACAACTCTCTCTCACTAACTGTAATGCTTGCCATGTAATAAACCTGATTACATTCCCTTGTGACCTTAAGTATATAGGCATGATGGCTAGGCCAGTCAAGAAGAGAATCCAAGAACACAAATTGTGTATACAGGCTAAGAAACTAAATGCACTCCTAGTGGAACATTTTCTACAGAAAGCTCATAGGGAAGAAGACTTAACCGGCACTATCGTAGAAAAAGAGAAAGTTCCACCAAGACGAGGAGACAAACAAGCCCCGTTACTCAAACGGGAACTTTGCTGGATTTTCAGATTGAAAACTGACTGCAGTGGTCTGAATGAGCCCATAAACTGGTAGACTATCACTACCTTATAAGATACTTGTAAATACATTCTGAGGAATTATTTCTTCATATATCTTATAACTACCACCAGCTCTTTGTAGATACTATTACTAGATGCGTGCTGCAAAATTAGACACATCTTTCACCTGTACACCCTTTAGAGGCAAGAAAGCACCCACCTACATTAGATAACTACTAGCAGTATGGATATTACTTATCCATTACTCTATCACCAGTCCTCAAGTGTATTATGGATACTTGTGATCCTCTCACTGCAACTCAATAATCTGAACGTACTTTTGCAATAGAAACAAAAACGTATAAAACTTCAGATTTCAAATAATTTCTTCTCAAGATGCCTGTACCACAACAGTTTTAAAAAAAAAGCGGAAAAAAGAAATGAAAATAAAAAAACATTTCCATCCTAAATTGCATAACAAAGTGTGAAAAAACTCTCAGTAGAATATTAAACACTAATGTTTGGGAGTTCTGGCTCAATAAATTCAATAAAACCGTGATATCTCCACTTGTGGAAACACAGAATGGTACACTATAAGACTCAAATACATGGATACAGTAACCATTCCAATATGGTGCCCATTTGGATTGTGTTTCATGGAAATAAACAACGGTGTGAGCAATACGGCAACCATGGCAACGATAGTCCTTTTTACGAACACAAGAAATAGAATCTAACGATTCGTTTGATGAGCAGCAATGCTGTCTCCGTTGGGAATGACAGACCTACAAGCATAGGTAAGCCTAGAACATTCTGTCTATGCTTGCATAGTTTAGAGCATTACACTCTACTTTGTACCGCTGTGTGTCATACACAGCAAGGCACAAAAGTTAACAAGTGTTACATGGAACCATAACACTCCTCTCTCAACTATTACAAACTAGCAGTGCTGCGGCACTGTAAGGAAAGATAAGTGCCTGTATTACTGTAAACCAGGACATAGATCCCACTTTTCAAGCATGTATGGGAGGTCCTCGAGTTAGAATGGCAGCCTTCATTTGTACTTTGATGTACCCTTTTGTAACGGGCAGTGCTGAGGAAACTAACACAAATATGCTAATGCAGAGTAAGATAATGGGTTGCTTTCGGCACCCAATATCACCATGAGTTGTTTTTAAGAAACATGACACTCACAACACCGATAGCCCTTGCAATACAAGGGACGGTATGGCAACCAATAGTGTAATATAGATGGCGTACATAGTGCTAAAGTATTAAATGACATTTTAATTCATTAGCAATACAGTGCTCAAAGGTCAATAATTTGCAAATTCAAGAATAAAGCCAACAAGTGACTACAATAACATTAAGCAGTAGTGCATTATTAGTATTCCTAACCTGATGGGCCATTACATCTCTTCCATTTTCCTACAGGAAGCTCACAGTGTGAACCCTCATTGTTATGAGTTACATTCAACCTAAACAAAACTGTAGCTACAAGAATGACATGTGAGTATCCTCTATCTTTTACGTATCTGTGCTCCTTAATTGATGGCAAATGTAAACTTAAAACATAAAAGGTGATCACAATAGTGATATTGTTCCCTCTTAATTCTTGAAGGGGCAGAATGTCACCAGAAACCAAATAAGGTGGGACCATTCCAATATAACTTTAGTGTTTTGGACACGGAATTAGTGTGATTGTATTTGAGAAAGTCACACCACACAGAGACGTGGACAATTCCCACATAAATATTACGAAGACAGTCCTGAAGAAGGTGGCAATAATCAGAGAGTCCACTGAAACCGGTTGGCAGAAAGAGGGAGATTGCAAAATAGTTTTTACTGCAGTCCCCGAGACAAGATCTTCATAGAGTATAATAGTTTTAACTCTATAATCAGAGCATTTTTAATAGGGATTTGTTGTTCCTACAGTACTGGCCAATAAAGTAATCACTGCCACAATACTGTTCGACAACCATCCTACTGAACAATTTTAATGTCCAAGTAAGGTATAAAACTGGTAATTCCTGTCTTGCATATGACTACGTATAAGACAAACCGGTACTGCAGTCGAAAGAAAATTAGAACAAGGAGAATTTATTTAAATGTCCTTATCCACTATTAGATAAGCAGAACAACAGTGCCGTCTAGGGATAGTCACATAGGTAGGCTGGGATAGATAGTATTTCCCTATCTTCTTTGTCTTCTTTTCCTTTACATAGTTGCCAACAACAAGACCATCCAGTACCTAGCCCTCGATCCTAACATTAAATGTGGCTTCTGTGAGCCAAGACAGGATACTACCAGTTTAGTCTGCCTTTCCTCTTTGTTGTTTACAGAGACATCACACAATTCTCAGTGCATTATATATGCCCAGCACAATGACAGAATAATAGGGTATGTAGCCCATTCTCCTTTCGTGCTACACAATAGTGCTAGGTCACAACCCACAGTTAATTACTCCTATGCTACTCACCCCATCTTCCTTGCTCATACCCACCACTGCCACACATTTCACAGTGATTGATCTTAAAAATGCTTTTTTCCCATTCCATTCCATGCATACTCACAATGGGCCTCATTACTAGGTTGGCTGTAACACACTGGTGCCACTGGCGAGTTGCCGCCAACCCTGTAACACTGTTTCCGGCGCCTGCCTTCCTGGTGCCACCAGGACATTACAAGTCCAGGTGGATTGGGAAGTCAGGCACCAGAAAGTGTTAGTCCCCATTCCGGTGGAGTTCCATAGGACTCCACGGGAATTGGTACTCGGAAGCACCGGCAGCGTTGCTAACGGTGCTGGTGCTTCCATGACAATTCTGCTTTCCGGGACCGTTGTGCCTGGCAGGTCAGTCCTGCTGGATGCAAAAGCCCTGGCAGGCAGATTGTAGTTTGCTGGTCCGGAAATTGTGCCAGTAAGTTGCTACCACCACCCTTATTTCCAGACCGGCAAACTCGGAATGAGGCCCAATAGCTCACTACGTTTACGTACCACAGGCAAAGATTCCAACACACAAGATTACCTCAGGGAACTGTGAATCCTCCAGTGTGTTTAACAGAGCATTACAAATGGATTTGGCCAGCATAAAGACACAAAGCAACATCATACAATATGTTGATGACATATTGGTGTGCAGCACCACAGAGGATCAGTGAGGGCAAGATTCAGTATTACTTCTAACTTTCCTAGCAGAAAAGGGATACAAGGTGGTCAAGGGTAAATTGCAGTATTGTCAGAAAGAAGTAATTTATTTGGGACATATATTATCATCAAAAGGAAGAACGATGACACCAGAAAGAACACAAGCAATTCACAACACTTCACGTTTTACCGGACTGCTTGTTGTGCAGTGGGCCACTGAAGCAGCTGTGAAGATACGTGCAATAAAGGGATGGCTCCACCTAGGCGATGTCAAGAAGAGCAACAGCAGCGCCCCCTGTCCAATGACACAGAGCAAGGCAAAGAGGAAGAGGATCCATGTTGAACGTTACTTTTCTTAATTTTGGACGCCCAGTGATCCATACAGACTCAGTATCCGGTTTACCACAATATAGGAGACGTCACTTAATGATGACTAAATTGTCATGGATAGCAATGTGTATAGTAATTTTCCTTTTTTCTCTTTCTTTCCTTTGGCTTGAATGTAGTAGGTATATGATGAAGGAGGGAGTAGAAAATAGTAGTAGGAGAAGTATATAAGTAAAAAGAGAAATATTTAACGAAGAGTTAACACTAATAAATAAGTATGAAGGTTTTAATTCAGAAACGGTAACTTATGGTACAGCCATAAGCAAGACGTGGGTAGCGAGAGATCCGAATGAGAGTTGCTATGTTTGCACTCTCATTCCTCACGCCATGAGTGCACTCAGGCTGTTTGTAGCACAGGAAGCACCAATACGCACAGCCCATTGCTTGTTCCATCTCTCATTTTGCAAGTCGAGAGGGCTATTTCAGGGACATTGGGCATATTCTAAATGGGTAGAAAGAGATGATTCTCCCTATAATGATGCTTTTATTAAGCAGAAAAGGATTGCAGACAGATTGGGATCAAAGAATATACCCATGTCTTGTAAACTGCAAGGACCACATAGAGGTGAAGTAACATATAGAACACAAGATCTTAAAAAATGCACACACTTCTCAGGATCAGTAATACTGTGCTGCTTGACAAGACCACAACTACACATAATTGGACAGGTTTTTACAAAAGGAGGATGGTTAAAAGGGTAAATGGCATGCAGAGCAGACGTGATGGTTGGTTTGGCTAAACAAACAGCTGCATTTCTTAATGATACGTGTTGAGCTGACTGGAAAACATTTGCAAAATTGCTCACATGGGTGGATGTGAAATCAGAACCCGTGCACATACAAAGAATTGGATGCCCTTTCTTATGTTTCAGATACAATGGAACAGTGCAAATGGGAAATAATAAATACTTTATTGTGATTTAATCCAAAATGTAGGATTTTACACAACATATATATATCTCTTAGTCCATACAGAACATACAAGATACAAATCAAAAGAACAATCATAAAAATCAAAACTAGTACATCCAAAAATCCAAAGTCAAATAAAACATCATAACACAATATGATACAGTTAAATGACAGCAGAATAAACAGATCAATAAATATAAAGTGAAAAATAAAATGTCAAATAATAAAATAATAACATGGAATGAAGTATATAGACATTAAGGTGCATAGGAATGTATGTATCGTCGTTCCGTGATCCTCATTGTTCATCCCGAAATAAGGTTTTAACATGGGACCACACCCTAAAAAGAGCAAGTTCGAGTCCCAAGGACTCAGAGTTAAGACAACTATCCCAAAAGGCTACCCCAGTTATGGTCTCATAATTGTGGACCCATTTTCCAAATGTGCACATACATATTGGTCCCAATTTTGGACAGAGGGCTAAGACATGTCTAGTAGTTTCCAGCGTTCCTATAGCCTGACATACCCGACAATGTCTGGCCTCCATCAGTATCTTCACATGGGCCCCAATGATCGCTAAAACCGGGACCTGGTTGGTCCGAAGCCTTAATAGGAATTGCCTCACATCTGGTGCCGGACACAAAAGAAGGTAAGGCTGGGGCTTTCAGTATTTATATATTACATGGGATATTGCCTCAATTCCACTTAATTTAGCCAGATGGATAGAGTTCAAGCTCCAATCCCACCTGTTTAATTTTTCTTCAAATGATTTTTTCTGGTGGATGTAGGGCAGATGTATCTATTCTCATAAGGCCAATCAATCTCCATGAACAAGGACTCATTTAGTTCTTTAAAATTGCGGCCACAAGGATGTCTCTCAGCCTCATAATTATCCCCAGCCAGGCTCAAAAATTTACATCTGGGATCGCAGGAACTTGAAGATAGAATGCACCTCTCGCACGTCGAGCCATACTTTTCAAAGATATGAGGCCCAACTCCAGACGTAAGTACTGTACCGAGCAGGAGGGACCTAATCCCAGCACAGCTCACCAAAAGTGACCCTCCAAGATATTCAACCACTTCAGATCTTGCATGATCAGCGCCTCCAAGCATAGAGAATGGCAGGTACAAAACACTGTTGGTAAAGTTTTAAGATTCCTGCCATGCTAAAGCCAGCCGATCCCTTCCCAAATTTACAAGCCTGTAGTATGAGCATCTTGGCTTGCCATTTTGTATGCCTAATTATGTCTTCATGATTAGCTGGAGCTTTGAAGTCCAGCCCCAAATATGGGTAGGAGTCCACCACTGCAATAGTGCCCAGTTCAGTGTCAATGCCAGTCCGGCTAGGACCTTTTCTAGCTATCGGCATTATTTTAGTCTTCTCCAGATTGATAATCAAACCTAAAAGGGAAGCATAGGCTGACAACTCTTTGAGCCTGCTCTTTATGCCAGATCATGTACGATTAAATAGAATTAGGTCATCCACATAGAGCATGCCAAAGATTGGAGTATCGCCCAATTTAGGTGGGCAGTTGGATTTTAAAGCCATACGCACTAGCAGGTCGGCAATGTAGAGGTTATACAACATGGGTGCAGTTACGCATACATGCTTTACCCCTATGTTGGTGTAAATTGTAGCAGACACTTCTCCATTGTCTTTGAGGTGGACCTTAGTTGAGGTGTTGATATGAAGTGCAATCAGTATGTGCATTAACCAGGCAGGACAATTCATAGCTTTAAGTTTTGACCACAAAATGTCTCTCACCAACAGGTCAAATGCACTACTGAAGTCTATAAAGGCAATGTACAGTGCGCTCTTCTTGTTACTGGTAGTATTAATCAGCTGGTCAAGTACCTGAATGTTATGGGTGGTGCTTGCCCCAGGTCTAAATCCATTGTGTGCATAATGTAATATCTGGTTTTCTGTAACCCAGATTTCTACTTCTTTGAGTACCAGAATCGTAAAGATTTTACTTGTGACATCAAGCATAGACAGTTGCCTATAATTAGCGGGGGACCCCCTTTCTCCCTTTTTATACACAGGGATCAGCACCGACTTTTTCCACGAGGAAGGAACCAGGCAAGTTCTACAAATGCGGGAATATAGTGTGGGCAGTACCGGAGCCCAATCATTTAGATCCTTTTTTAGCACTGAGTTGGCTAATCCATTAGGACCCGGGTCATTGGAGGACATTAGATTCAAAATTATTTGTTTTATAATATTATGGCTAAGTTTGAGTAGCCAAGACTTTACCCCCACAGGTAGGCTAGTTGTATCAGCATTCTCCTTATAGAATGTATTGGAGATGTAATTTACCCATACTTCACCAGAAATAGGGTTCAAGATCTTAAGCTTCTTCTCACCCCTAGCTTGAGATAGGAAATGCCATATTCTGCTATTGTTTTTACTGCAGAGTATTTTGGCAAATTTTTGCCACTGAGCTCTCTTTTGGATAATCGATAGGCTCGTAGCCAAGAGCGAAGCTTTCGTTTAATCTCTTTGGTTTTCACCTTTATCATAAAAGGAAATAACACAGGGTGTAAACGTATCATGATATGCGGCTAGGCACAACAGTGTTGATGGACCATTATTGGTCATTTGGTACGTGGGCATACATGCATCACCCAGCAAATAGAAATGGTATTTGTTCTCTTACCACCCAAGACTCGCCGGGACTGGTGGCGCCTCAGAGCCATGTTGTAGCAACCAACAAAAATCCAGCAGTAATGGATGTGACTAGTAAAAAAGGAGCTCGTAAAAGTTTGGGTTTACAAAGTAGCAAGAGAGAGAATTATTTCTCACAAGAATTTGCAAATAAATTAGCAGCAATACCAACCAAATACAGGCTGTTCAGCAAAGCAGCTGTATTTTTTACATGTATACTTACCCCTGGTATACAGGTGGCAGTGAATTCAAAGTGGATTCAAATTACTAGGTGGGAGTTATTGCAGCTGTAGAGAAAGGTCTGAATGCCATTATGGAAGAAATAAAGGTGGTCAGACTGACTGCTGCCCAGAATAGGTATGTGTTGGACCTCCTAAAGGGTATGGAGGGAGGGGTCTATACAAAAATAGGGGTGTGTTGCTGTATGCTAACACCAGCAAATGACAAAGATAACAGCAGTTTGACAGATCCCATATCGGCCCTGCACACGTTACATACTACTAAGGAGAAGGAGAGTAGTAAAGTAGGCGTTGAGGACTAGTACAATTTGATGTTCTCATGGGTGCTAACCTGGTTGGATAAAATATTTAAAGTAGTAGTGCCTCTCCTTCTTGTATTATTGATAGGGCTCAGCATTCTACAGATAATATTGGGATATTGTAAAGTAGTATGGAAACAAATGTACAAACACACATGATGTCCCTTACATTCCACTTGGTACCTTAAGAAGTACTGCTCACCTGGTACACACTGGTACACAGACAGATGCTTCCTTTGGCACAGAAGAGATTAGATTGGTCCCGATAGAACAACCAATTTGACCTCCTGGCACTAGGTTTATACCCCCTTTCGATCCTGAGAATTACACTCAACACTGGGTGTACTGTAAAGGAGATGGTGAATACTGCTTTCTGACCTGTGACTCACAAAAAAAAGAAGAGGCTTCTTGAGGGGGGTATGTTGAGCTTGTGTTCCAAAGGATGGGTATGACAGGATGACAGAAAGAGGGTTGTTGGTCAAAAGATTTACCAGAGGGGGAAATGTGATGGTGCAGATACGACCAGCAACACACAAGGTCATGCCCCCAGAAGTCCCAAAACGGGAAAGGACATATAGAATAAGAAAGCTGGAATAGTTTGCTGCTGCCGCCATGTTGTTTGGTGAACTATAACACAAGTACGATACAGTTAGTTTTGCCACACTTTATGGAACTCGTGTTACATTATAGGGAAGGTTAGGTTGCTAAATACACAGAGAGGGAACATAGTAAATGGCAGCATGCATAGCTAGGTAGGGTACATACAAGAACACTGAACATGGCAAGAGGATTGCCAATTTGAGTGAGCAAGCCCCTGCAAGACTTGTAGTTAAAGGACACAGCAGTGGAGGTTAAAATTCTGAATAGAGATTTTGTTGGTACACAATGGTGTTTGGAAGGATGAGGATGCCAAGGCTGAGAATGGATGAAGGACACTATAGGGAGATAAAACTGCATGAATTGGTCTTCCCAAGGTTTCAGCATAGATATGCAATAATTAGTTAATTTCTTTTGAAGGCAGAGAGAACCACACATAGCTTTGATTGCCAAGTGCACACAGTAGCATTTCCAAAGATGCAATAACAAGATGAACACATAGTGCCCCCCATGGTAGAAGAGGTTTAGTGCGAACATGAAGAACACAGTAGCAAGATGAATACATGGAAGAAATAGGCCTTGCCTATTGACCCGCACCACGATAAAGTAACAATTCACTGTATGATTTAAACAGTGTGTGCTGCGGGGAGGACACAACAAACTGTCTAAGGTTGGCAAACTGTCTGGGAGATTGGGGCCTGGCGTGAGAGAGTGGCATTGGAGTAAATTTGTTATTTCTGCCCACAACAACGCTTCAATCCCGCCCTGCAGATTAAAATATGACTGAGATGTTGTGGACAAGTGCAACATTGAAGGCTATATGAGTAACAATTGACCAATGGTGCACCATTTCTGTAATAGTTTCAGCACATTGTGGTGCCAGCCAATCAAACATTGTTCCAATGATGCTCATGATGTGAAGTTTCACCTGGTGGGAAGGACCACGGGCAGGTCCAGAGATTAGGGACTGGGCAACCAGTATTTGTAATATATAGAACGATATATGTGTCTTCTTTCTAACATCCAATCAGCAGTTTGTAGTATTGTTTTTTTTATAATTATGACAATGCATTGTGTTTGGTTCATAACCTCTTGTATGATGGGAGTTTTTTGAGAACGTCTCGTACCTTCTAGCGTCCGAATTACTTTATGAGTAAAGTAATTACAGCTTATTCTTCGTACACTTAGGTCTGCTCCATTATTTTTGGATAAGTGAGTGCTTGGGAGCGTCAATTCAGTTCCTTGTGAAATGGTGTCCTCCAGGAAAGGTGGCCTGTTGTTTCTAGCTCGCATGCCTCTCTTTCACAAACAGCCTGCTTTTGTGTACATGCAGGCTTTTCTTTATACGCCCTGGTGCACCTCATACAATTGACATTTCCTTTGCTTTGCTATTTCACATCATGTTCTTTTTTAATTGCAGTTCCTGGAATTTTGTGAGTTTCCGCCTTTTCATGTTGAAGAACTAGTAATTCCTGGGAACCAATCCATCCTTCCTTGAAGATTTGTGTTTTTCTTCGTTTTTATTTTTTCTAGATTCGGTTACTTATCATTTGCTATTGGGGAAGGCAAACTAATGACGTCATCACCAATTCCTGTAATTCTGTATGGCATGTTTTCCGAATAATCCTCTTCGTAAGTAATCCTAGCCAAAGTGTCACTCCCGTTCTGGGTCTTGCTGTTTACAATTCCGCACATACAAGACGTGACTCTCTTGGGAGTCGTGCAGTGCAATAGGAAACATTCTACGGTCAGATTGCAGAAACTTTGCACTGGTGCAAGTGCAACTTAGCATGGTATTAGCACTGGGGCAGAGTGTTTCCCTGAAGCAAAACACATTTCAGCCATATTAGAAAGTTTTGCACTATTACATCTGAAATTCTGCCTGGTGTTAGCATGAGGACAAAGCTTTCCCTTGGGCAAAAACCTCTTCTTTCAATGCATTTTTGCTCCAGGGCAAACTTTGCCCTTCTACTAATACAGAGTGGTATTAGCACTAGGGCAAAGTTTGACCCGGTGCAAAGATGTTTTGAAAGTATATGTTTTTTTCACAAGGACAGTTTTTGCCCTAGTGCTATCATGCAAAATTACACTTGCCATGGTGCAAAGGTTTTCTAATGTGGCCCCATGTTTCTTTCACTAGGGAAAACCTTTCCGTGGTGCTGGTAGCATGCAAAATTGCACTGGCACCATGCAAGTTTTCTGTAATCTGGCACTTGATTTCTTCTGGTATTTGCATACATTTCGTAAACCATTCTATTACGTACACAGTCTACTGCAATGATTAACCTCTCGTCCTTAGGTTTCAATCTTCTTTCCATAACCTGATGACCATGAAATTCTATGGTCGCAGTTAATTGTTTCTTGTCATCTATGAAGTAGTCCTGTTTTGTCTTCTGTCTGGTTTCCTAAATTGTTGCTTTTGTTGATCTATTGCTTTTGTTTCTTTCTTAGTGTAGGTTATTAGGTGGCGCTTCAGCACCACGTATGAGCTCAAAATATTGCATTGTAATACAAATAGGAGGGAGATAGGATTCGAGGAGGGTCACAGCTTGTGGGTTATTTGGTTATTCATTCTCCCACTGACAGCCCATTCACATGATAATCCCTATGGCCATTCCCACACAGTACCTGCTCATCTCTGATCAAACACATCATCTGGGTATCTTTTTGAGCTGGTACTGTCAAGCAGCAACATCACATGTTGTGCTGCATAGGGCCTGCCAGTGTTATTTCTAGGCAGGCTTCTGAGAGTTAATGACTTAATTGCAGCTCTGAATGTGCTGCTGGTATTGTAAAATGTGTGTTTTACATCTGTGCTTTGTACTTGAAGTCCTCTAAACAAGCATTAGCAAAGCTAACACTTTTGGATTGTGTATAGGTGTTAATCAGGCATTTGTCAGGCACCACTATCATATGTCCTATGTGAAGTGTCGGGAGTATTCGTCCCTTCTCCCCAAGGGGTAGCCACCCTCTTTGAGGCTAGGGAGGTGAGCAACCTGTGCAAGATCCTCCCTAGGGGTATGGGCAAGTGGGACCTCACTGGGATTGACTTCCCCCTTAGAAAACAAGGACTCCCATTCCCAAAGGGAACTCCCTATGCAGGACACTCTACCTGCATATATGGAACTGCCTTCCATCAAAAACACTGTGTCCTTCTTCTCTTTGAATATAGGCTGTAAAGATACAGATCTGGCGCTCCACAGGGGGGCGTAAGCACAAGCTACGAAAAGTATTTTAGTAAGGACTTAGGCCCAGGTAATGATGCGGTGGTCACATGGTTTGGTGGCGTCACCGGGGAATTAGAGTATGTAAATAGTTGTGGCACACATTAGGGAGCTGGTAGGGTGGGGGCTGTGCAGAAAAACACATATGCAGAGGGATAGATTTAGAGGGAACTTGGCTTAGTACACCTGTAGTATTATGTAAAAGGGCCGGTAGCTGGGGCCTGAGTTCATTATGTAGGTTGAAATGTATTTAGTAGCATCGTTAGTTGCTGCAGGGAGCAAGAGGATGGCCATATTGGGACTGGTCAGTGTTGAAAGTTGCAAAAGTATCATGGTTTAGCTAAAAGATTCAGCATCCATTTAATTGGATTTTATTTTCACTGTTGGGCAGAGAAGCTCATGGAGCAAAGGTCAGGTGCTAAGGGATGCCAAACCGAGTCCAATAATTGTTGCAAGGGAGTATTTTTGTCATGGGCATGAAGTTGCTCTCCAGACAGTTTATGAACACACGTGATCGTGAAGGACACAGTATGATGCACGAGGGGGCTCAAATGCGGCAATGCCAAAATATAGCAGTAGGAGGGGAGCAACAGCGCCCCCCATTGACCACAGGGCATTTGGATCAGGAATAAAAGGGTGTGGTAGAACGAATAAAGCAATTAATTTCCATCAGCAGGGCCATGCACACGTTTTTCATTCAGCTGTCCATCGTGAGAATATAACTAGAATATCAATTTTCACCGTCGCTTCTTCAATGCGAGAGGGCTTGAGCCCTCTCCCTCCAAGATCTGCATTTCTAAGAGCCGCCGGGCTTCCTTAGCACCAGCCGGCGCAATATGCAAAGAGTGTGCGTGGGGCATGCAACAGCCTGCTTTCTTCTTTACTGAAATAATATTTCTTCATTACGACGACCCCACGGCAAAAGTGATCAGCCTGCAGCACCTTATGTCGGTGCCCTGCAGTCATGCGTGTGCGTTCCCCAGCACTATCCGTGTTACCAGGCGACGTGAACAATGGCATCCGTTGTGTGATTTTGAATGAGCTTCATGATTCAGCTATATGCAGCTCATTGATTGGTCCCTCACCACAATATCCACCAATAGAAGTCACTGGCAGGCGGAAGCCAGTCGTACGACACAAGGGCCGTACGATAAGGGCCTGTCTGTGCCTTATTTCATTTCACCATCGCTCCTTAAAAGCGAGAGGGCAGGAGCCCTCTCCCTCTAAAGTTCCGCATTTCTAAGAGCCGCTGGGCTCCCTCAGGACCAGCCGGCCCAATACGTAGAGTGTGCAAGGCATATGCAACAGTCTGCTTTTTTCTTCACTGAAATAATATTTCTTCACTACGACAACCCCATGGCAGAAGTGATCAGCCTGCAGCAACTTATATTGGTGCCCTGCAGCCATTTGTGTGCGTTCCCCTCCATGTTACCAGGCAACAAGAGTAATGGCGTCCGCATCCGTTGTATTATTTTGAATGAGCTTTTTGATTCAGCTATATGCAGCTCGCTGATTGGCCCCTCACCACAATATCCACCGATAGAGGTCGCCGGTAGGCAGAAGCTGGCCGTGCGACAGAAGGGCTGTACAGCCGGAACCCCTTCCCTGTCAAACACTGCTGACAAGAAGTCAATCACCTTCTCAGTGGTGACCGAGGACAAGGCCGTGGCCTCCACCCACCTAGAGGTATAGTCCACTAACACCACAAAATATCTGAAACCTCCACCCAAGGTGTCCATTGGACCCATAATATCTACTGCCACTTTTGACCACACCTCTTGCGGCACTTCCACAGGCTGTACGGGTTGGGGCGACGTTGTCTTACTTTTATCACTGACTGAACAAGCCATACAATCCTTAACTACCTTCTCAACCTCCTCATCCATCTTGGGCCACCAATACCCTTCTCTCAGCCTTCTTTTCGTCATGGATCTCCCGAGATGCCCTTCATGAGCCAACTCCACCAACTTGGCCTTAAGAGATTCAGGTGGTATTAACCTGGTACCCCTGGCAATGCCCCACGGACCTTCAGACAACTCTGTCCATACTTGTCCGAACGACTTGTCCAATTCGTCCTTGCCTGCACCTGTAGTAAGAGCAGTCTTGATTTTGTTCAACACAGGGTCCATCGCACATTCTCTACCCCATTCCTGCTCATTTACTGCCGGAAACACCTTGGCCACCAACACATATTCATCAATCATCACAGCCTGTTTTGAGTTTTCCGCACTTACATCATGCCGGGGAAAACGAGATAGACCATCTGCAACCATATTTTTACTGCCAGGTAAGTACTCCACTTTAAAATTATACTCACTCATGTCTGCCATCCAGCGCATCACTCTAGACGATGCCTGGAACAAACCCTTAGATGTCAAAACATGCACTAGGGGTTTATGATCGGTGCGTAATGTGTATTCTACTCCCCACAAGAATGTTCTAAAATGTTTGGATGCCCAGACAGCTGCCAAGGCCTCCCTCTCTATGACAGCATATCTACGTTCTGCTTCACTAAGAACCCTAGATGCAAACGCAATGGGGCGATACGATCCATCAAAACACTGTTCAAGAACTGCCCCTACACCGTACTCACTTGCATCCACTGTCAAAACCGTCTTCCTAGATGGAGAAAAGGAAGCTAACGATGGAGCCTGGTCCACTTGAGCCTTCAAACCTTCAAATTCTAGCTGGCATGACCCTGACCACTCAAAACGTACGCCCTTTTTGAGCAACGCTCTCATGGCCACAGTTTTGTCGGAGTACGTGGGAATAAACCTACTATAATATTCGGCCAATCCCAAAAACGACCGTAATTGGTCCTTACTGGTGGGTGGAGATACTTCACATAACGCCTTCACCAACTCAGCCTTGGGATGTATCCCCTTGGCATCCAGCGTGTGTCCTAAATAAGTCACACTCTCCACCCCTATCTTACACTTACTTAATTTGACCGTCAAACCACTCTTCTCCAAAATGCCCAAAACTCGTAGAATCCTTTCATTGTGTTCCTCACGTGACCTGCCCCACACCAAGATATCGTCCTGGAAATATTCCACACCATCCACTCCGCAAAACAACTTTTGCATCACCCGCTGGAAAACAGCGGAGGCGGATGCCAAACCAAATGGCATACGCCGGAAACGGAAAGCTCCAAATGGCGTAATGAACGATGTAAGAGGTCGTGATTCAATGTGCAAATCCACCTGGTGATAGGCAGATGACAAATCTAAGGTGGAGAAATAAGATGCCCCTCCCACAAGTGAAAGCATTTCCTGTATATTCGGTAAGGGATGCCTGTCTATCCAGATACTTGAATTCAAATCTCTTAGGTCAACACACATCCTCATACCACCATCGGATTTACGTGCCAATACCACCGGGGCTAACCACTCTGATGACTCTACCTCCTCTATTACACCAGCTTCCATCAGCTTTTTAAGTTCTGTCTGGAGACTTTCACGTGCCATGATTGGTACACGCCTAACTCTGTGCACAACGGGAACAGCATTCCTCTTGAGCACGATCTTGTGTGAGAAACCCCGCAACTTGCCCAGGACGGAGGAGAAAACTGATGGAAATTTCCTTTGGAGATTATCGGCCGACAACACACTTCCTTCACTCAAATTACCGTCTCTTTCCTTGCTTACGCACAAAACCGGGACAGCTTTGCCAGGTCGAATCTCCATCTCTAGAGCAGCCTGCTCCTCCCACCCAATAACCGGATCGCCCTTACAAGCTACATACAGTTTTCCTCTGGCTTTTCTGCCATGAAATTCAATTTCAACCCACTCATATCCCAATACTTTAATTGGAACACGGCCATACGCACAAGGATTAATATCAGACGGGTTAAGACTAGACACCTCCTTATGGAACTTAGATTTATACATCTCAGGAGATATCATAGTGTATGGAGAACCCGTGTCAACCAACACACTGAGTGGAACTCCATTCACATTAAGAGTAGCCCACGCACTTTTTCCCGACGGTCCCACACTCAACAGTGCACCTTCTTTTGGAAGCACATCCGCCCTAACAGAAGGACTAACATATCCTACAACAGTTACATTACTATCATCTTCTTCGGGGTCCACCATCCGCACCACTTCCTTCTGTGGTATAGCCTTACACATGCGGGCAAAATGTCCTCTTCCCTTGCACTTTCTGCACACAACGGCAGAAGCAGGACATTCCCTAGCACCCGCAACATGACCCCTCCAACCACATTTCTTGCAGAATTCTCTGCTATTCGGCGTGACTCTTTGATCCTTGTCCCTGGCTCGACTTTCTTCATTCTTGCGTGGCTGAACCATGTGTACAATGTCCGCCTTTTCCGTCACTTCTTTGACACTCTTCCTTGACTCCTCCAGGGCTCGGGCTATTTCAATTACTTTCTCCAACGGAGGATCCTTCTCCGTCCACAACCTCTCCCTAACCTTCGAGTCACTAGTTCTCATCATGATCTGGTCACGAATGTATTCTTCTGCCATGCCCGTGAACTTACAAGTAGAAATGAGGGTGCGCAGTGCCGTCACATACGAATCAATGTTCTCACCAGGACCTTGTGCCCTTGAAAAGAAATGATACCTCTCAAGCACAATGTTTGCTCTTTTGCCAAAACGTGTCTCAAGTTTTTTTAGAGCAGTCTCAAATGCCAAAATCACTGCCTGCCCCCCTTCACCATCTCCTTCTCCTGAAGACACAGCCAAAACATCCTGGCCCAGAAGGTGTCTGAACACCCTTAAACCCTCCGTACCAAGGCAATTGAGTAGGGTCGCTTCCTTGTCATCATCAGACATTCTGGAACCACCTGACGCTCTCAGATATACTTTGAAAGTGTCCACCCAAAGCTCCCATGCAATGGGGGGCTCCCCCGGATTGGGGAGGAAGGCTGGAGGAGGACGTGCATTGCTGCGCTGCATAGTCACTGGATCCGACATAGCCACTGACTGAGGTCTATGCTATGAAACACTTGAAACCTCTGCGCACTTCCGTGAATAACAATGTTTAAGTACCTTGTTCAACACGGCAGACTAGCAAGATGAATATTCCACCTTCACATATGCACAATACTGTTAAAGGCAGGCTCCAGTCACTTCCCTCCTCTATATTTTGTAGAAAATAGAAAGCGCAGTACCTCTAATGTCGGCACACAAGTAGTTAACTTTCCTCTCCTTGCAGTTCAAGTAATGTAGACACACCCACCCTTGAACAGGAAGCCTTCCGTTAACTTCCTATGTGGTGGGCGGAGCCGAACAACAGGGCATCCGTGTATAGATTGCGTCTTCTCATCTACGAAGAACGCCGGACTGTGCCCCCTCCCAGGGTCCTCCTCTCACCTGTGCCGCTCTCCAGTATATTCGTGCACCGCACGGCACAGTCGCACCCTGCCGCAAGCCGCACTCGACCTCTTCCGGGAGCGCGGCTCGGCAGGATCTTCTGCTAGTGGCAGCGGCCGCTCAGCCGTAAACACGGCTGCACTCCTTGCCATGTGCCGCGCTCGACCTCCTCCGGGAGCGCGGCTCGGCAGGATCTTCTGCTTGTGGCAGCGGCCGCTCAGCCGTAACACGGCTGCACTCCTTGCCGTGTGCCGCGCTCGACCTCCTCCGGGAGCGCGGCTCGGCCGGCCGCTGAAGGCAAAGTAGCGCTGGCCCAGCTGACACTTTTCACGCCGGGGGCCGCGCTCGACCACGTCCGGGAGCGCAGCCCAGAAAGCAGCTGAGGTACCAGAGGATGTGTACGGCTGGCAAGGCGCGTGGGTCGGGTTTGAAGATCCTCGTCGCCAGTGTAATAACGAGACCTACACAGGTAAGTTATTAGATATTTATTTCTCAAACCCGAACTCCGTACATCATCTCTTCTCTGCTCCTTTCTCTCTCCCTCACCAACCGTCACCCCCCGAACATTCACACATCAACATTCTATTTGTATAACCTTAGACAAGAGCTCGCGGAAGCACGAGCAACTACTACACATCTCCCCCTGTAAACCTCCATAATGAACATTCATTTATTATGAACTTAGGTAAGGCAAGGTTGGACAGGAAGAATCCTTAATATGCAATAAGAGGCATTTTTATCTATATGGAACATTGATAATTGATTACAGTCCAAGCATTAATCATCTGCAAATTCTAAAACAAAATCCTTGTATTTGGCTGGAATATTCTTTATACGGTTTGGGCGATCATTCACTTGGTTGGAGGATTCCGCAAGGGCAGACTTTCCACACTGTCCCTTTCCGTGTGGAACTATGCTTGCATTATCTGATGAGAGCACTGACAACTCCTCTGCAACCCTTGCATCCACACCAGTCAAACCAAAAGCACCTTTATCAGAATCACACTCAGAATGTACATCCATCCCTTTAGCACAATGAGCTCCTTCTAATGGCACAACATCATCACTTTCCGAGGCAGACACCTCCCTCCTTCCATGCCCCACCCGAGCATCCTCCCCAACCCGTACAGCCATATCCTTATCCCTCTCTAGGGGAACCACATCCTCAGAGGCATAATCTGGATCAACTCCTATTGTATCACCACCTCCCTCACAACACAGTTCCTTAGTACCCGCCAGCTTTCCCTTAACAAGGACCACCCTCCTCAAACTCCATCTGGTACCATCTTGCAATTTAACGTATCCATGACCTACTTTGGTCACAATTTTTGGTTCCATAAATTTGGACAAACCCTTTGCTACAAATCTTGGATTTTTCACCACTACAAGATCACCAATTTGTACACGCAGGGGTTTCTTTTTTTTAAGCTGAGATTCCCAAAAACTGGATTGTTTAACACGCACTTTGTCAAGAACCTCCTGCATGTTGATGCAACTTTGTACAGCACCCCCAAGAGCGGCCACCCTTAGTTTAGATCCTGGTTTTCTCCCTCTCATTAACTCAAAAGGAGACACTCCAGTAAAGGAAGAAGGGGTAACCCTATAGGCTTTTAGAGCTTCAGTCACCACACTGCACCACGGCAAACCATTTGCGATGGCCAACTGAACCGCCCCCTTCACAAACCTGTTCATCCGTTCAACTAATCCATTGGCCTCTGGATTGTACAAAGCCACTTTATGGTGACGAATTCCTAGTTTGGAGAAGAACTCTTGCATGGTGACTGATACAAATTGGGGACCATTATCTGAGACTATTCCAGCTGGAACCCCTTCCCTGTCAAACACTGCTGACAAGAAGTCAATCACCTTCTCAGTGGTGACCGAGGACAAGGCCGTGGCCTCCACCCACCTAGAGGTATAGTCCACTAACACCACAAAATATCTGAAACCTCCACCCAAGGTGTCCATTGGACCCATAATATCTACTGCCACTTTTGACCACACCTCTTGCGGCACTTCCACAGGCTGTACGGGTTGGGGCGACGTTGTCTTACTTGTATCACTGACTGAACAAGCCATACAATCCTTAACTACCTTCTCAACCTCCTCATCCATCTTGGGCCACCAATACCCTTCTCTCAGCCTTCTTTTCGTCATGGATCTCCCGAGATGCCCTTCATGAGCCAACTCCACCAACTTGGCCTTAAGAGATTCAGGTGGTATTAACCTGGTACCCCTGGCAATGCCCCACGGACCTTCAGACAACTCTGTCCATACTTGTCCGAACGACTTGTCCAATTCGTCCTTGCCTGCACCTGTAGTAAGAGCAGTCTTGATTTTGTTCAACACAGGGTCCATCGCACATTCTCTACCCCATTCCTGCTCATTTACTGCCGGAAACACCTTGGCCACCAACACATATTCATCACTCATCACAGCCTGTTTTGAGTTTTCCGCACTTACATCATGCCGGGGAAAACGAGATAGACCATCTGCAACCATATTTTTACTGCCAGGTAAGTACTCCACTTTAAAATTATACTCACTCATGTCTGCCATCCAGCGCATCACTCTAGACGATGCCTGGAACAAACCCTTAGATGTCAAAACATGCACTAGGGGTTTATGATCGGTGCGTAATGTGTATTCTACTCCCCACAAGAATGTTCTAAAATGTTTGGATGCCCAGACAGCTGCCAAGGCCTCCCTCTCTATGACAGCATATCTACGTTCTGCTTCACTAAGAACCCTAGATGCAAACGCAATGGGGCGATACGATCCATCAAAACACTGTTCAAGAACTGCCCCTACACCGTACTCACTTGCATCCACTGTCAAAACCGTCTTCCTAGATGGAGAAAAGGAAGCTAACGATGGAGCCTGGTCCACTTGAGCCTTCAAACCTTCAAATTCTAGCTGGCATGACCCTGACCACTCAAAACGTACGCCCTTTTTGAGCAACGCTCTCATGGCCACAGTTTTGTCGGAGTACGTGGGAATAAACCTACTATAATATTCGGCCAATCCCAAAAACGACCGTAATTGGTCCTTACTGGTGGGTGGAGATACTTCACATAATGCCTTCACCAACTCAGCCTTGGGATGTATCCCCTTGGCATCCAGCGTGTGTCCTAAATAAGTCACACTCTCCACCCCTATCTTACACTTACTTAATTTGACCGTCAAACCACTCTTCTCCAAAATGCCCAAAACTCGTAGAATCCTTTCATTGTGTTCCTCACGTGACCTGCCCCACACCAAGATATCGTCCTGGAAATATTCCACACCATCCACTCCGCAAAACAACTTTTGCATCACCCGCTGGAAAACAGCGGAGGCGGATGCCAAACCAAATGGCATACGCCGGAAACGGAAAGCTCCAAATGGCGTAATGAACGATGTAAGAGGTCGTGATTCAATGTGCAAATCCACCTGGTGATAGGCAGATGACAAATCTAAGGTGGAGAAATAAGATGCCCCTCCCACAAGTGAAAGCATTTCCTGTATATTCGGTAAGGGATGCCTGTCTATCCAGATACTTGAATTCAAATCTCTTAGGTCAACACACATCCTCATACCACCATCGGATTTACGTGCCAATACCACCGGGGCTAACCACTCTGATGACTCTACCTCCTCTATTACACCAGCTTCCATCAGCTTTTTAAGTTCTGTCTGGAGACTTTCACGTGCCATGATTGGTACACGCCTAACTCTGTGCACAACGGGAACAGCATTCCTCTTGAGCACGATCTTGTGTGAGAAACCCCGCAACTTGCCCAGGACGGAGGAGAAAACTGATGGAAATTTCCTTTGGAGATTATCGGCCGACAACACACTTCCTTCACTCAAACTACCGTCTCTTTCCTTGCTTACGCACAAAACCGGGACAGCTTTGCCAGGTCGAATCTCCATCTCTAGAGCAGCCTGCTCCTCCCACCCAATAACCGGATCGCCCTTACAAGCTACATACAGTTTTCCTCTGGCTTTTCTGCCATGAAATTCAATTTCAACCCACTCATATCCCAATACTTTAATTGGAACACGGCCATACGCACAAGGATTAATATCAGACGGGTTAAGACTAGACACCTCCTTATGGAACTTAGATTTATACATCTCAGGAGATATCATAGTGTATGGAGAACCCGTGTCAACCAACACACTGAGTGGAACTCCATTCACATTAAGAGTAGCCCACGCACTTTTTCCCGACGGTCCCACACTCAACAGTGCACCTTCTTTTGGAAGCACATCCGCCCTAACAGAAGGACTAACATATCCTACAACAGTTACATTACTATCATCTTCTTCGGGGTCCACCATCCGCACCACTTCCTTCTGTGGTATAGCCTTACACATGCGGGCAAAATGTCCTCTTCCCTTGCACTTTCTGCACACAACGGCAGAAGCAGGACATTCCCTAGCACCCGCAACATGACCCCTCCAACCACATTTCTTGCAGAATTCTCTGCTATTCGGCGTGACTCTTTGATCCTTGTCCCTGGCTCGACTTTCTTCATTCTTGCGTGGCTGAACCATGTGTACAATGTCCGCCTTTTCCGTCACTTCTTTGACACTCTTCCTTGACTCCTCCAGGGCTCGGGCTATTTCAATTACTTTCTCCAACGGAGGATCCTTCTCCGTCCACAACCTCTCCCTAACCTTCGAGTCACTAGTTCTCATCATGATCTGGTCACGAATGTATTCTTCTGCCATGCCCGTGAACTTACAAGTAGAAATGAGGGTGCGCAGTGCCGTCACATACGAATCAATGTTCTCACCAGGACCTTGTGCCCTTGAAAAGAAATGATACCTCTCAAGCACAATGTTTGCTCTTTTGCCAAAACGTGTCTCAAGTTTTTTTTAGAGCAGTCTCAAATGCCAAAATCACTGCCTGCCCCCCTTCACCATCTCCTTCTCCTGAAGACACAGCCAAAACATCCTGGCCCGGAAGGTGTCTGAACACCCTTAAACCCTCCGTACCAAGGCAATTGAGTAGGGTCGCTTCCTTGTCATCATCAGACATTCTGGAACCACCTGACGCTCTCAGATATACTTTGAAAGTGTCCACCCAAAGCTCCCATGCAATGGGGGGCTCCCCCGGATTGGGGAGGAAGGCTGGAGGAGGACGTGCATTGCTGCGCTGCATAGTCACTGGATCCGACATAGCCACTGACTGAGGTCTATGCTATGAAACACTTGAAACCTCTGCGCACTTCCGTGAATAACAATGTTTAAGTACCTTGTTCAACACGGCAGACTAGCAAGATGAATATTCCACCTTCACATATGCACAATACTGTTAAAGGCAGGCTCCAGTCACTTCCCTCCTCTATATTTTGTAGAAAATAGAAAGCGCAGTACCTCTAATGTCGGCACACAAGTAGTTAACTTTCCTCTCCTTGCAGTTCAAGTAATGTAGACACACCCACCCTTGAACAGGAAGCCTTCCGTTAACTTCCTATGTGGTGGGCGGAGCCGAACAACAGGGCATCCGTGTATAGATTGCGTCTTCTCATCTACGAAGAACGCCGGACTGTGCCCCCTCCCAGGGTCCTCCTCTCACCTGTGCCGCTCTCCAGTATATTCGTGCACCGCACGGCACAGTCGCACCCTGCCGCAAGCCGCACTCGACCTCTTCCGGGAGCGCGGCTCGGCAGGATCTTCTGCTAGTGGCAGCGGCCGCTCAGCCGTAAACACGGCTGCACTCCTTGCCGTGTGCCGCGCTCGACCTCCTCCGGGAGCGCGGCTCGGCAGGATCTTCTGCTTGTGGCAGCGGCCGCTCAGCCGTAACACGGCTGCACTCCTTGCCGTGTGCCGCGCTCGACCTCCTCCGGGAGCGCGGCTCGGCCGGCCGCTGAAGGCAAAGTAGCGCTGGCCCAGCTGACACTTTTCACGCCGGGGGCCGCGCTCGACCACGTCCGGGAGCGCAGCCCAGAAAGCAGCTGAGGTACCAGAGGATGTGTACGGCTGGCAAGGCGCGTGGGTCGGGTTTGAAGATCCTCGTCGCCAGTGTAATAACGAGACCTCCACAGGTAAGTTATTAGATATTTATTTCTCAAACCCGAACTCCGTACATCATCTCTTCTCTGCTCCTTTCTCTCTCCCTCACCAACCGTCACCCCCCGAACATTCACACATCAACATTCTATTTGTATAACCTTAGACAAGAGCTCGCGGAAGCACGAGCAACTACTACAGGCTCCCTCAGGACCAGCCGGCCCAATACGTAGAGTGTGCAAGGCATATGCAACAGTCTGCTTTTTTCTTCACTGAAATAATATTTCTTCACTACGACAACCCCATGGCAGAAGTGATCAGCCTGCAGCAACTTATATTGGTGCCCTGCAGCCATTTGTGTGCGTTCCCCTCCATGTTACCAGGCAACAAGAGTAATGGCGTCCGCATCCGTTGTATTATTTTGAATGAGCTTTTTGATTCAGCTATATGCAGCTCGCTGATTGGCCCCTCACCACAATATCCACCGATAGAGGTCGCCGGTAGGCAGAAGCTGGCCGTGCGACAGAAGGGCTGTACAATAAGGGCCTGTCTGTGTCTTTCCGGGTCGTCAGGAGCGCGGGACGAGAACTCTGGCCTAGATATCCTGAAACTCTTCCCCTGGTGACCATCTTCACCTAACTCCAGGACGAAGTAAGCAGCCAACTAGTTCATATGACTACTCGTTAACACGACCGCTGACGCTCGCAGATCGTCATATACCAGCAAAACCACGTGGTAAACTGACAAACTCTTTGCATTTATGAACTCGGCTACAACAACTCTGTCTCAAGAATAACTGCATTAAAGCACTATGCATCATGTGGACGGACGTGTCTCGCGCTATCCGCTAAGTACTGCTTCTACTGTATGTCTTAGACCTAGTCTAACTCTGCCTGGCTTATCATTATATGTATATGCAAAATATCTTGTTGATCTGATCTGCTTAATTATTGGATAGCATTACATATGGGTATCACTGCACGCTGTAACTGCTGAACATAGTAGACTACCTGAAGCACTGTATTGTTGAATCATTGAATATCATGAATATTGGCATCATTGCCTTGCTCATCCATTGGTTACCCTCGATTACTGCCATTCTTGCTCTGTCTGATTGTTGTATATCGCTGAATACTAGTGCTACCGAACGGATTAACTGTAGAACACGAACACTACCCACTAACAGCTACTGTGCCGGATTACTAAAATCAGCTGGCCCCAGTACTACTTATCCTTGTTCCTAATAGAACCTACTCTTCACATACAAAATTCGGATCAACCATCAAGTCATGTACCGCCCCACGACCATCACTGCAAATGTATTCCTATTACACAGCTACCTAACTATACCCATAATACTGTTACTCACCATCATCACTATGGAGTTTCCTCAAACTCACAATATGGAGGTAAAAGATATTACCAGCCATATTACCTCGCACAAACCTCACCCGCCACTCACCATGTCCAGTCCTCTTCCACAGTCAGATCATATCGCACCTACCACGTTCCTGCCACCATTTCGACCTGTCCCCAACATTCCCATAACCAAGAGCAATCTAACTCACGACCTCCTCTGCCCTCTATCACCACTATAATGGACACAATTATATGCAACTAGGCCAATGCCTAACCAGCCATGCCCTACCACCTAGGAACTAGATTGGTAAAGGCTCATCATCCATTATCTAATGACAATACCAGACAACCCAACTTGCCAACACCACCTAGAAAGAGATCTAAACATAAGTTGAACAACCATATCCCTACTAATAAGCCAACTCCTAAGGTAACTACATCCTATCCTATGACCACAATTGATACTGACCTTCCTCACATCAAAAGTGCCCCGATACATGCCAGATCTGTGGTAGCCCATGCGCTGGACATTGCTGGCATCATCTTCGGCCAACTCGATTTCTTAGTCATAACCGAAACCTGGCTTAACACAGCTGCAGGTCCTTCGGTCTCCCTAGCTATTCCAGCAAACTTCACCATACTAAGACGAGACAGAGAAAATGCCAGAGGAGGTGGCATCGCCTTCATTGCTAAAACTAATCTGGGCTTAAGGGTCCTTCGACATCTCCCTTTCCCTTCAGGAGAGCTGACTATTAAGTTGTCTCTCTCATCATCACGTACGATTACTATGCACCTTATTTACAGACCACCTGGCCCTACTTTACCTTTTGAGGAAGACATCACGTCTATACTCATCACAAACACTAAACCTACCTCTTAAATCATAGTACTGGGCAACTTCAATCTAGGTCTCAACGACCCTAATGATGATAATGCTTCTTTACTAGCCAATACTATTTCAGAATTAGGTCTCACCCACCGCATCAACTTTCCAACTCATAATAAAGGCAGAACGCTAGACTGGCTTGCAGATCTTAATTGCGATACTAAAATCCTATCCAATGAACCCTGCGCTTGGTCCACCACCTTTCTCGTTCACCATACAAGACTGCCCTCAAAGTACTCTGGCAAACCCCATGGCTCTTCCTGCACTAACTAGGAATAAACACAATATAACCATGGAGATGGTATCGCTAATCCAACCTATCACTAACTTCATAGCTACCAACCCAGACCCCACAGCCCTTATACAACATACAATTAATCAAACCAATGATAGTATAACACCTCTAAAACTTTGCAAACGTAAGCCGCGTGCACATCCAAACTCATGATTCACTCCTAATCTTAAAACATTACGGAATGAAAAAAGAAGTGATGAATATTCCTGGAAAAATAACCCCATGGCTGAGAACAAGGAAATACTTTCCAAAATCTCCACTAGATATAAATCGGAGACCATTCAAACTAAAAGAGACACTTATAACAATAGAATCAATAAAGCCAACTCCAACACAAGAGAACTCTTCGTTATTTCAAGAGAATTAGAATCCCCTTCCCCTCCAACAGCCACCTGCACCACAGATAAGTCTTGTTGTACTAATATTCAACTAGCGCTTTCAAACTAAATTTAGCTCCTACAAAAGAAAATTGAAAATAAAAAACGTAGCCTCTCTCAACCCCTCATTGCAGAAGGCTCAAGCGACCCTGATAAAACCCTGTCACAGGTTCAAATTTACTCCTCTCACCACATTGAAGTTGAGAATATAATAGCCTCCCTCAAACCATCTAAATACCAGGGGGACACTTGCCCTGCACCAATAATGAAAGAGGCAGCAAGAGAACTAGTGCCATTTATCACGTCACTAATAAATGAATCCTGGTTTTGGTGAGATGCTACTGTCAGCGAAGGATGGCAGCCAATCAGAATACCAAGTTTTGCACTGCCCAGCAGAGGATGTTGTCATCAAGAGGCGGTATTTCTTAGTGATGTGAAAAATGAACCCTCCAATTAGATCATTTATTGTATAGGGTTCTATAGGGTGTCAATGACGAGCAGCCAATCAACATGTTAGAATTATACTAATTGTTGCAATTGTAGTTAATTTGCGGTTTCCTGCTTTAACAGGAGTAGTCCGAAAATGGCAATTTGAGAAATGGTTTCCAGTTCAGTTCCATTGAGATGTCTGTTTTTTCTCTCAGCTGTTTTTGTTTAATAAAACTATTTTCTCCTTGCAACTCGTACACTCCATTTTTGACTCCTTTTGGATAATTTTGGGGAATTATTTGGAGAAATGCACCTTTATAAGGCAATGTTGAATCCAACACGCCATTTGAAGGAAAATGGAATACCCCTTTAAGAAGAAACTCGTATGAAAGTGGGATGAGTAGAGAAGAAGGGAGGCGAGAGAACATTACGGAGGGGAAACCCACTGATCTCAGAACGCTGTGGAGAGGTAGAGCACAGTTGAACTGTGGGACCCACAGAACTGCAAGAAGCCAGGAATTCCAAAGACAGTTGCTTGAGGCGCAGCAAAGCAGACAACGGTGAAGCCATTATCAGGACAGAGTTCGAGAAACCGTCTGATGTGTGGCGTGCCACGGTAGTACAGTGGTCGGCCAGGGGACCATCTAACAATGCCGAAAACTGGAAGACAGGGAGTGCTGACAGCTCCCATCTGTCGTCGTTCGCTGAACATGGCCAGCTACAGAGACACTGAGACCGGTACGCATGTGGAGCCCGAACGGAAGAAGCGAGAAAGGAAACCAATGTACCGGCGCGAGCACCAAGCCCTGCAAGGTCACCCACGGCAAACAAACGTACAGCGGTGAACTACAGACGCGGGTGGCCTCCGGGGTAAGACGTGATAAATAGAAGGGACTATGATTGTGATGAGACGATAACGGAACATTGAATCAGAATAACCTGATATCAGAGGAATTATTCGAAAACCTGAAGAACACAAATGATTGTGAATCATTCAGAAAGTCAAAACAAATATCCTGAGTGAGAGAGAGAAAGGCACAAGCGATAATTTGACGAGAGATGTGTCTTGCAGAGTGGGAAGACCACTTAATGAGAAACTGTCGAAGGTGTTATGAGCTAAGATTGCAGAATGAACCAAGCAAGGAGAGAAAGATTGGATTTAAAAGACACCAAGAGTGGGGAACTCTCCACCTTGATAAAACAAGGGCAGTACATAAAATAAAGGAAGGTGTCTAAGAGAGTATCGCAAAGAGAACAATGATAAATGTCACACTATCAGGAAGACAAGATCTTTGAACAGTTGGGGGGAGTTACAAGAGCTCATGAATAAACCCAGAGAAAAGTATCTGAAGAAAGTACCATAAGGACCAAGATTTTCTAAAAGAGACATTTGCGTATTGAAGATTGTTGTAGAACAAGAAAGCCCTGAGAGAAAGCCTAAAGACAAGGCCAAGGGAAGACAGCCAGAAGAGAAACATTCTCTTGGCCACTTTTAGTTGTTACTGTTAGTGGTAGTGTCAGGTTGATTTAGGATTGGACTGGGGACATTTTGAGTTTGGACTTTAGGACGACAGATGAGCACCTTTTGTTTAATTTAGTTAGGTAGGGAATACCCCAATAGGGATAGGGTGAGATAGGCCTTTTGTCCTCATTATTTAAAAAAAACATTACAATGCCCACTATGTGTCCAACTCCTTCTTCCAACCCACCACACCACCAACAGGCCTTGCAAAAGGAAAGCAGGCAGTGAAAGGACACACATGAGTTGGTATTCTCCAGGAAAATGGTAATAGTAAGAGGCATATAGTCCAGGTTGGCACGAAAAAGTAGCATGGATAGCAAACGCCCATTGTCCCGTGGTTCTGCAGTCACCTCTGAACCCCAATGACACAGGTAGTTCAGTGTCTATGTAGTTTTGACAGCAGGCTGTATGACCAAATCATCAGTATCGAAGAGGTAACCGATGTTAAGGGGTTAGGCTGTGTGACAAATTCAGGGAGACCTTTGGGACTACAGAGGTGAGCCTGCTACAATTAACAGCCCCTAGGGAACAGGGTAAGTGGCATCCTTCTGGAGGTGTCCCCCACTCCCGTAGGGGACAGGAAGACCCCAGAGAGCAGTACAAGTCAGCATCCCCCCTCTCACCCTGAAATTTGGTACTTGTTAACATTTCCACATCTGTTTTAGAGGAAGCAATTTATGAGGATTTGTCTCTGTTTATATCCTACACTGGAGCTTCTAGATCCTTGTCCAAAAATTGAGAGGGAAAATAGATCCCGCAGGCTACGTGGCTAGCTTCCTTCCAGACCTTAGAACATCTTTTGCTTTTTGTCCCATATTGAGTGAATTTAGAAAAACTATTACAGCCATTTTGTTGATGATATTAGAAGTATTTCCAACTCTACTTTTTGGTCGAGAATCCTGTTGGGCACAAAAAGATTTTTGATGGTGACATACCCTCTTTTCTATCAGTGATGTTTCTAATTTTCGAGAATTGTTTATAATGAATTGAATATGAACTATTTAATATATATCTTTGATCATTTTCTTTTTGATATATGTATAAAACTTTATTTGTGCAAGGTTTGTTATAAATATAAGCAAAATAAATAAAAGTAAAATAAAAAATAATGGAACATGTAGATGTTACCTGAAGGTGTGTAATATGTGCCTGCCTTCACCCTTCATCTTTGAAGAATACACCTGCTCAATCGCTATGCCTCCCAAAAAAACACTATTAGAGGCTCAACTGGAAATTTCTTATGGCTTTAATAAGAGGGTGCACCTCTTTTCAGAATGTTTGCACGTTTGCACTTGCCCACCACACTTAAAACAGTGTACCATCTTGGTCACAAGTTCGCCAACAGTCTTTAGATTCACATTTAGATGGGTAGTCGCTTTAAAGCTCTTCATTTGTTTTGGACAACAAATCGCATTGGCCCTAGCCAGCACAGGCATTGGTGTGGGATCATTGGAGTCAAAGTCCAGAACATCTGGCGCGCCGCAGGTTTCACAACCCTGCTCTAGCGCAACGATATGAGTAATAACACACTCACAGACACGCTTTTTGCTTTGCATACTTCTTGAGACTCTGGCAGCCGGACTTCCTTTCTATATATCCTCTAATACTCTGGTGGAGCTTTTAAACTTTATACATATACAAAACGGTGTGCCTAGTTACTTTTAACATTTACTCTTACTTGGCTCCCAGTGCTGTTTTCAGTGCTTGAGAATGTTGAAGACCAGAGGTCTTCAAACTGTGGGACGCGCCGGCGCGGCTGCATCCCAGGGGGGGCCCCAGAGCCCAGCATGAAATGTAAAAAAAATATATATATATATAGTGCAAAACATTGAAAAAGGACTTATATACTTGTCTCTATAATACCACAGTCCTCTCTCTATGTCACATACCAGACGAAGCCCGAGTAGGGTGAAACGCGTCGTTCCTTTCTTGCACCTAAGACCGTTGCTGCCTCCTTTGTCCATGTATCTTAAACAATAAATGACACTTTGACTGCACGGAACACAAGTCTGTGTGTGGATTTATTGAAGACATCCAGCCTTTCGCTTTCATCATAGCCGGAGTGCTGGTGTAACCCGGATTGGTTTCCAGTCCTTTTTCTACATATATATATATATATATATATATATATATATATATATATATATATATATTTATTTTTTTTAGATTGGAGGAAATGGGAAGGGGCATCTCACGTGGTCAGACTGGACCATAAGACGGACTTAGGCACCAATGAAAAAATGGACAGCAGTTGCAAATGGATATTCAGTTCTTTAGTCACAGACTGTATGAATAGTACCCAAGGGGTTGTTTTTTGTTCAAATGTAAACAAATTGTGATATTTAAAGAATATTCAGCAACAATGGTCAAAACTAATATCTGCATAGGGAAGTAACTCCTCAAACTGGCCCACATTGGCCAAAAAAGTGGCCTATTTTGACTGGCCTATACTCGCATTTTGCGTTTTTGGTACGGTCATCACCCTATTCCCCTATAGGCCAGTCCAAGCCTGCCGGCTCATCCATAATGGCTGAGGGGGCGTCCACCCACTGGCTACCTCACCCATTATGGAGGAGCTGAGGAGCCAGCCCAGTGAAACACTGAACACTCCCTCAGCTGCTTTTTCCAGCTGAGGGAGTGCTCCTGGGCTGGCTGAACTGTCAAAGGGAAACACTGTTTGCCTTTGACAGTTCATTTCCCCAGTCGCACATGATCACTGAGCCATGCAACGCTGGGGGTGTTTTGCTTCGCCAGCCTTGCATAGCTCATTGGAAATGCTGGCTGGGGCACTGCATGTATGTATGTGTGAGGGGATGCTCCTGTGCCTCCTCGCACATATGGGCAGTGCAACCTGGAGCGGGGCATTTTAGCAACCACGCGCAGGCCCCTGCAGAAGGTAAGTTTATGGAGATTTATTTTGTATTTAAATGTGTATGGATGTCTGTATGCTTGTGTTATGGGACTGTGGTGGGAGCAGGATGGGCGGCAGCACTGGCATAGTGGTGGGAGTAGGGTGGGGAGAGCCCAGGGTCTGTACTGGGAGTAGGGTGCGGTGACGGCACACAAAAGTTCATAGCGATTTCTACATACTGCCCATCTGGCACTTTTGGGGGGGGGCAGCCTGCCCAAACATTGCTCAGGGGGGGCCCAGGCCAAAAGAGTTTGAAGACCACTGGTTGAAGACACTTTCAAAGGTTTTATGTTTAGTAATGTGACCCCATCCACCCCTGACACCCACTATTTACCTCTATGCAAGGATGTCCTTCTAATCAGGGTTGTGCCCCTTGGCTGTATGCACTATAAAAGCTCGATTATCAGGCAGCATTGAGGACCCAATGTTACCAGCTTCCTTGGCTGTTTCCTCTCTTGTCTGCCATTTTCATACCCAGAGCAGTTACTATTGTCGGAAATGGAGGGTCTGGTTAATTGAGTGTCCAGTTAACAAGGTGCCAGATAGACAATACTGTATCAGTAGTAGTAGCAGTGCATTCATGAATGTATAGTTAACATGTGACAAACATTTGATAACATTTTAGTGCCGATTCTCTTTTCTATTTTTTGAATGTTGCCTACATCATTACCTTCTCTGGGATCATAACAGGTCATCAGTGTTAAAGTGGGAATTCCTATTGATCCTTAATTTCCTTACAACGTTTAAATGGGACGGATTGTAAAAACAATAGACAAGTACAACCTATTTTTTGCCATCCATCCCTTCTGATCAGGATTGTCCTGAGAGAGGGACACGGCACAGGGGAAGTACGCGCTGCGCGATTCCCTGCTCTGTGCATCATTTTGATGTGGACAGAGAGGCTTGAACCCTACTGCATCCCCCCCAAGCAAAATACACAGGGATTAATAGCGATGGCAGCCTCAATGCATGTTCATGGCGGCCGCCATTGCCACTTGTTTTCCGTTTGAGGGGGGAAAAGGCATGGGAACTCAACCCACAAACTGGTTGAGTTTCTTATGCCTTTTTACCGCTGTGACCAGGAAATTATTCTGCATCCCCCAGATCAGACCACCGACGTGGTCACGGACATGACAAGCCATTATATCTTTGCCAGTGCGGTAATAACGTGTGTATAATTCAGTTTACCGGCACATTACCGCACCTGGAAATTACAAGCTTGCTGATGGGGCACCTGATTTACCTACAGCTAAAGCTGGAGGTAAGTAAGGCACCTTACCAGCAAAAGTCACCTGTATTAGCGGCACCGCTATAACCAGCAAATCCCCCCCTGGTGTCCAATTGGACTCAATGGAATGGGGATTTACAACCGTTGCCGACACTCGTAAACCGGCTGTAATATCGCTGGACCGAGAGCCAGTAATGGTAATACAGTTTGTTGGTTTCCTTGCGCATTTACCGCCAGGATACCAGCAAACTTGTAATGAGGCCTATGGTCCACTCAGGAGGTTTTGAGATATTAAGACTTATTCAAAAAGAGCCTCTCGCAGAGGCAAGGAAATCGAGGTGGGTGCAATTAAATCAGGGCCGAGCATGTTTCCTGTGTTAATATTGGCCCCCTGAACTTGCGGCAGAGGTTGCAATTTAGGGCCCACACTAAGGGGGGGGGGGGCAAGCCACCTATCCATTGGGCCCTGCATATGGACCCGTCTAACCGAGCCATCCCCCATATCTGGTGATAATCTTCGTACCCCCAACCGACTTATGCAGGTCATACTCCCCCATTTAGCCTCCTCCATAGCTGCAATGATTTGCTTACACGTCGCACCCTTACATTGTGGTCGCCTACTGGCAGCGGCACAGCGCTTATACTGCTTGCGCTTGATGGGACTCAAAGGGCTATTGTGAAACACTTGTGTATATAGGCACGTTATAAATGACATATCATATCATATTAAGGGGTGACATTTCAGCACCAGCGCCTCCAGTGCACAACTCTCTGAGTCGGCCACAACGTGTGCAGCTCCATGCTGTAGTTGCGCCAGAGGTAGTGATGGCGATACCTGAGAATGTATAGCACCTTCCACCCTGTGCGGCTGTTCCACCACCTTCTTGCTCTTAAAAGGCGAATTAGAATCCATTAGCGGGACAGAAACCGGCTGCCCTGCGCAAGACTATTCCGCACCCTGTTTACCAGCACAAGCAATGTCAGTGCTCGCGAGAAGGCTCGCATCGACCACTTTTTCTACCAATTCCTTCAGCCCTTGCTTCTCAGCCGCCATATTGGAACATAGAAGTAGTAAAGCATCGATTCTTGCTTCAAGAGCCCCCAATAACGCGGTGCTGGAAGGACGCGCTTCATAATATCCACAGCCAAAAGTAACACCCTTTGCATGGGCTTCCTCCTAAGAATCGCTTTCACTGGTTGATCATTCAGATGTCGTTATCAGCTTCAGGGCTCAGGGACAAGTTCGTACCTAAATTGTTGTCATACACAAAATCCGTGGGGCCCATAGCATTTCACTGGATAACCTGGCAACGCTTTAATAAGGAGCCGTTGTTGTCGATTGAAATATTCACATCTGAGGCAGGGTCGGACAAGAAATAGGCCCTTCACCCAAAAAGAAGTGGCCCACCCCTCGCCTCAAAAAAGTGTCCCACCCCTCGCCTCACGACCCTTGACCTCTGATGACATCACCGGATGTGATGTCATTTGACCCCACCCCAAAGTGACATCCCGGGAAGCGATGAAACACGACATTTCACCCCTAAATTACTGTGAATCCAAGCAGACGTCCAAGGCCAAGTGATGTTATTGTATAGCAGTTACACTTAGCTCTTTTTTATTGAACAAATATGCATACAATATCACCCAACCTGTGGTACTCATTTATTGACCTAAGAAGGATGAAAGGCTTTTTGAAAAGAAAAATTGAAAAAAACAAAAATTGAATTTTTTCTTCCATATCGGCCCAGGCATGGCCAGAAACCGGTCCCCACTCCCCGATGGGGCCAATCTGACCCTGATCTGAGGCAAACTCCATGGAATGGGGATTTACAACCATTGCCGACATTCGTAAACCAGTGGTAATATCACCATACTGAGTGCCGGTAATGGTAATATAGTTTGCTGGTATGCTGGTGGATTTACCGCCAGGATACTGGCAAACTTGTGATTGAGGCCCATGCTCCATTCAGGGGGATTTTGAGATATTGAGGCTCATTCAAAATGAGCCTCTTGTTGAGTCTCCTACAAACTGCTGAGACCGCCAATGATGCCCCTTCAATGTGTCTGTTAAATCTTGTGAAACCAATTGCAGTACATATTGTTCTGTACCTGTACAGAATGAAAGGGGGTCATTGGGCCTCATTAAGAGTCTGGAGGTAGCCATGCCGTTTTTAGCTGCATGGCTACCCCCAAACTGGGTACCGGGTCCCAAAAATTCTTGGGACCCGGACCCAGTACATCCCCATTCACATTTTAGCCCCAAGAGGGCTCAATGAGAATGGGGGGGATGCTAACAATTGGCCTGTTAATGACAGGCCCATTGTTATCATCCTGGATGCTAGCGGGTCCCGCTCTGCACGTCTGGTCTGGCCAGGCGTCCAGTGCGGGACCCGCTGCAGACCTCGTAATGTGGCGGCCTGGAATGAACATTGCCGGTCCCTTATTGGCATTGTTCATTCCGCGGCCGCCTACCTCCTAATGCAGCCCATTGAGTCTCACAAGTGGGTAGCAGACAGAACGAAATGCCATTCCCTCTTTAACACTGGTGAATCACTGGTGAATTACTCATTTGGTACAGAATGAACCCAGAGCCAGCAGTGAAGTGCACATTGCATAATAACTTCTAATTACTTGCTCTCTATTACATTGTTGTTACACCTTACTTGCATATTAATTACACATTCATTAATGAATTGTTACTTCACCTTACTGCAAAGTGAAACCAAATTATTTATGTTTTGGCAATGATTAGTAATAGCACATCACATCGCCTCAATGCCCTTTTAGGCACAATTCGGCTCTTCTTTATTTATCTCCTCTTATTCTCTACCTCCCACTCACACATTTTTTGGAACAGGTCTTGATCGGCAGAATACATCTTCACCCAACACAAAAGGTTGCTGCCCGTGGGTGCCCATACGGTAGTACGGGGTCGCTCCCATAGGCGAGGGTTACTGAAACCTATAAAGCGTACATGCAATGCGATCACAATTCAGAATGGGGCCCTTGGATAAGAGTGTGTCCGGGAGTAACAATGGCTCGCATCCATATTTGGCGGTTCACGCTATGTCTGGCAATTATTCAACTGTTCCTACATATTTTTTTCCACAACTATCTATAGATATTACAGTACCCCTGCAACATATACTTTTATTAATACTCTTACTCATTGTCCCTCATTCCGAGGTTGGTGCTAGTCCTGGCGCTATTAGCGCCAGGACTAGCACCATTACCGGTACCGTGTCCGCCCTTGTTCAATGGGGACTTACCGGTCTAGTCCGACCTTTGCGGGGCCGGTAATTCCCCATTGAAAAAGCCATTGCCCATTCCCATTTCAGCCCCCATAGGGCTCAATGGGAAGGCGCTAATAACGGTACCGCAAATTGCGGTACCGTTATTAGCTTTGAAGTCCCTTTGCGGGTCCCGTCCATAACGCCTTGTTTTACCAGGCATTAAGGAGGGGGCCTCAAAGTGACCTCGGAATAGGGCGCAAAGGGATTACCGGCACCAGTGTCATTACCGGTGCCCGGTATCCCTTTGCGCCCAGGTCGTAATGACCCGCATTGACTGATTCACTCATTCATCCACTCATTACTCACTGGAAATAGTCTCTCTTTCACCAATTTACCCATGTATTAATTCACTGTCTCACCCACTCATGAAATATCTAAGTCACTGACCCACTCATGTGTCCCCTTGTTAACCTATTCACCCTTTTATTTGATGATGCACTAATGTATTCACCTCTCACATTCGTCCCAGCCACTCCCACACTGCTTCTAATTGTATCTCTCACCACTTCTTACACACTCACTCTCCCACTTGCACATCCACCCATGCATGCATTTGCACACGTAATCATCATCGGTCTGTGCACAGATTAACATATTTGGTCATTTGCCTCTATGTTCAGACACTCAATAGTTGGATACCATTTAATTTCAAACCCCTCACAAACTCAGGCACTCCCAGACTCTTTTATCCATTCAAACACTGCCACACATGTTCAATTACTCATTTAACCAGATATTTACCATCTGATGCAATCAGTCACCCACTCAATATCCAAACCCACACTATACTCAAAGACACTAACTCACAGACTCAGCCTCTCGTGCACTTGCACATAAATTCAACCACCCACACTCACTCCCGCCATTATCCGTTCTCATACCCTCTCAAGCACACAGAGTTATCCACTGCAACATTCCCACATCACTCATTCACTTGCACATTCAGTCACCTTGTCATGCACTCACTCATATATTCATGCTATATTCGTACACCATTCAACCATCACTCCGTCATTTGTAAACTCACTCATGACTCGCTCATTTAGCGGGTTTCAGTAGTAGAATCATGATAGGTATTTTCTACCGAGAGTGGCAGCTAATTCAGTGTTGTGCCCAGGTAAAGAGTGGAATGTGAGACCCAGGGGCATGCCATCATTTAAGTCCCCCTGCCTGTATCCCCCCTACATCGCTCTCTCCATCTCCCTCTCATTGGGACCTTTATAGTCTATCTTTCTAATTGCATCCATAGCAATGAATTTCATTACTGTATCCCCTCCTAGGTTCAGTCAACAATTCGAAAATTCTATTGAGAATTCCACCATTTCTACCGCAGCAACAGAGATAGAATGTTGGCAAAGGGAATGTGTGCGTAAGTTGACATGTGTCAAAGCAAAGCAAGGGTTCCTTAATGTGGATGGGGAGCCATTACCAGAGGCGATTGACCGGCCCGAGGGTTATATTGCCATTAGCACCCATGTAGTTTCCTACGTTGGTGCTAAGGGTGTTTAATTAAAAAAAAAAAAAGAAACATACCTTACAGTGCTATGCATAATAGGAGTTTCCGACGTCCGTTTGCTGTGTTGTCTGTGACGTCATCAACAAGGAAATGGACTTCAGAGACTATGGCGCTGTGCTAAATCGCAAGGTAAGTTTTCTTTTATGTTTATTAAACACTCTTTGCACCCGTGTAGAAATTATACGGGTGCTAAGAGGTGAAGGGGGGCATCAGGGTAGGAAAGGAGGAGTGTGGAAGGGAAAAGGGCAGTGGACAGCAGGGTAGGAAAGGAGGAGTGTGGAAGGGATAAGGGCAGTGAACAGCAGCACACTGGATTCCAGAGAATACGTTCCGAGATTCCTGATTGGCCAGTGACCCATTTCAGGGTGCTAATTAAGCCAGAGTTAAAGGCCAGAGCGTAGCAAAGGCTTTTAATGAGGATTGTTAGTGCGGTTATCACCGGTTCCAGATCTTGGAACGGGCGATTATTGCTAGTATTAGCACCTCGGTTTCAAATCCAGAAACTGAGGATGCAAACGACAAAGTATTTTCTTTCAATGACCGGGACACTTCACAGCGTAAGAGTCATTGAAAGAAAATATTTACACAAGATGGCCGCCAAGGAGCTGGAAGGCGGGACTCCACATGGGGCCCCTCTTCCATTTCCATGGCTGTCAGCAGCAGGGAGATGGAGCGAAGCTGCGACGGCAGTTGGCGCTCCTGCAGTAAGCAGGTAAGTGGGGCTCGGGAGGGGAATCAAGGTGAAATTAGTATTAAAGGGAAGGCAGGATGGGGGAAGGTTACTTGGAACGTGGGCTTGGATCGTGGGATTCAACATGCGATTTAAGCAACCTGATTGGTTGCTCACCTTGCCCAGGGTGCTAATAAAAATAAGGTTGGAAAAAAGGGGGAAAAGGGAGGAGTGTTGTAGGGTTGGGAAAGGGAGTGTGGAGGGGTGAAAAGCCCCATTTAAAAAAAGGGCCATAAAAAAATGTACAGAAAAGAAAAAACAAAATGGAGGCCAAATAGCGCCAATTCTCATTTAAGGGAAATGCAAATCCATGACAGATACCCTCCTCTCATTGTGCAGTGCTCCCTGGCACTCCAGCTAGGCGTGCACTATATAAAACCCAATGCACGCATACATAGAATTCCTGGTGCCTCTTGTTTTTACCAAGGCCGGTTTTAGATTCCACATCTCTGTTGTTTCTGCTCTTGAGAATCCTTAGCAGTAGGTGCAGTGAACTGTATGGGGTCACTTTCCCTTGTTCACAGAAAAATTCTACATTTAAGCCAATGTTTATGTTCTCATTTGTTTTCCTTCAAGGTATTTTTCAGTGGTTCCCAGGCAACCAAGACAATATTGACATAAAGTATTCTCAAATCTAGGGCATGTTGAGTTAGAAAAATAATTGCACTTAATCTATACTGAAAGGTATACATTCTCAAAATTATAGAACAAACTCCTAATTGTATGTGTGGTGGAAGGCAGGGGTAAGGGACGGCCCTCCCAGCCTACAAAACAATGTTGTTTTATTAATACAATTTATTTATAGAAAGATGGTGCAGGTAAAAGCTGCCAATAACATCGTTTTAGCATGCTTTTATTCCTCGGAAATTCGGCTATTCATTTTGATCTTTTATAATATGTCTAATTTATTTTATGATAGCAGAGGTATTAATTAATATCAGTTGTTAAGAAGAGTTGGGACTCTTTGTTGTCTATGTTTTGCCTGTAGATGGCGCTCTCCAGAGGGACCATTTGGCTCCACCACCTGGGTTCCAGCCCAGTGCATTACCTTTGCAACCCATTAGCACGCTGTGTGGTGCCGCTAACCAATCAGAAAGCTCGGAAGGCGTGCTGTATTCACTGGTATAAGCCTGTGTTCTGAACTTCCCAAATGCTGCATATCCCTTGCTCTGTGCCTTACTTGCCACTCCCTCACCCCTGCCGCCCTTACAGCCTGTGAAAAAGCACATGTGGGTGCTAAAGTCTAGACCAAATGTTAGGGAAAAGAAAAACTCACCTTGGTTCATGCAACAGGGCACTTTGAAGAGGAGGGGGCCGCTTCCAGTGTTGATTATGTCATTATTATTCAACACTGAAGACAGACTCCAAGTTACATAAGTGGCACAGCAGGACTAAAGGTAAGTAGGTTTCTCTTTTTTATAATTTGTTTTAGGCTTTAGCACCTGCATGTGCTTTTTTGCAGGGGCTCAAAGGTATATAACATTTATCCAACAATGTTTGCATGAGACCTTAACTTGGGTTGTGGGCTATTACCGGCAAGGTCAGCTTGTCGCCACAGGTTATATCCCCTCATTGCAACCTGTTACATTCGCCTAAATTATTCGATTGGAAAGAACCCACACTACAAATCCCAGAATGCATTATTATGGTAAATGAAAAACAACAGGCCAGGCAAGATGATGTCCTGCCAACCTGGGGTCACATGGTAGCTTTGCTCTCCTCAAAGCTTCCTTTCTTTCCTCCCATCTGTGAAGCTGCACGCCATCACACCATAGCTCTCAAAATGGCGAATCAACAAAACATTTCCCAAGAAATATGGTTTCAGCGATAAACTGCTATGAGGACTACGGATTTATCTACAATGGAAAAGGACATTCCTAGCCAGAAACAGGACAGGCTAACCTAAAGTCTTTAAGAGGTTTCCTACCTAGGAGCGATAGGAGTTTGCTACCTATGCCAGTGCTGGATACACTTCCGGGAGTGTACCTCAATGACATTCTAATTTATTCAAGTTCAGCCCAAGAGCACATAACTCATGTAAGGGCAGTACTCATTAAACAACGGCAACACAAGTTATTTGTCAAGCTGGAGAAATGCTAATTTCATGCGACCTCAGTGGAATTTTTGGGATTCATCCTGTTACAAATTGGAATTCAAATGGACAACGCCCTCGCCGTACAAACAGCACACTTCTGGCCTGTATCAACCAGGCCCTCCAGATGGTGCGTTTTAGCTGCGCTTGGACAGCGCTCCTCGGAACAATTTATTTTGCCTCTTACCGCAAATGCGAACACCTCCGCATCCATAAAGGTCTCCCACTGCACGGAAACCGGACACTCTTTGAAATCCATGTCCCTTCATGCACTCTAATAACACAGCACCAGCACCAGCCATTGCAGTTGCCCGCCCTGCTGCCTCCGAAACTGTACTTCACTCCACAGATATTTCTCCAGGCCCTGCTGCCTCCCTAGGCATCCACACATCCTCCACTGCTGCTCTCCTAATCTTCAGAGCAGCAACGCCATACACTGTCACGTGGAAGTAACCAGCGCCGCGTAGCGTGTGCACGTTGCGTTCCAGCCCACTCTGCTGGAACGCCTCCGCCAGAGCTGGCGACGTCATCACCTCTGTAACCAGAATCTCTCCGGCAGTCTCCCCGGTCCCTGTGATGCCTCACCGCCACCTCTCCGCCACCATCCATGACCCCGGCACGCTTTGCTGCCATCAGCTCGTCACCGTCTCCAGTCCATTGTGCTTTGCACGCGTGGGTTTGGATCCCATCCTCGTCGCCAGTGAAGTAATGTGTGTTAAGACGGATTTCTGAACTCTGAACCTAATTACTTGGAACAGGGTAACCTCTGAACGAGCCAGACCAATCAAGGTAGCGATCGCGGCGGTCAAGACTAGGTCTCAAGAGGGGTGAGGGTGACTGAAAGCCCGCAATGAGCACACAAAGCAAGAACACTTACAAATTACTCCAAACAGTTGTTATATTAAAAATATATACACATTTATTTCAAGGCCTTTAAAACAATGACCATAGCGAGAAAATCACAATATAACTATAGTAAACCAACACATACCATATCAACACAATATATATACAAATACAACAAGTCTCAAGCGTTATATGCACAAAATGTGTAGTCCACCTAAAAGGGAGGGAAAACAGGCAGTGCGCAATAATGCTTAGACCCAGTTCGCCTTCAGAGGCACCTAACTTGATGGAAGTCCGAGCCCTGCGAAGAGTGGAGCCTTGTGCTCAAAAGTACCTGCACGCGCTGGTGCCAATGGGCAAAAGGAGAAGCTCTTCGAGGGAAATCAGGCAGTTCAGTTTAGTGCACAAAAGAAGAAGAACAAGTTCCGCGACTCAAGCGCAGCCTCCACAGTGGGCAGAAGCAGAGCGCGAGTACGGAAAAAGGGTGCTGTTTGACACAGCGGGGAAAAGCAATGGGCTCCTGCAGGAGGGCAACCAGATCCTAGCAATGCTACTCACCGGTCCCCAAAGCAAGCAGACCCAGGCTTCTCCGCGTCAGTTTCAGCAGCTGGAAGGTTCAGAAGAGCAGGGAACGCCTCGTCGTCGTGTTGAGTAAAAAGACGTCCCAATCGAAGAAACCCGCACAGTTTGTTACCACAGCAGGGCAACGGAGCGGCCGTTTGTATCTGAGCCAAATGTACACTACTCACTTCAGACCTGGGAACGCCAAGTGTACGAAGCGTGTGAGAGTGACAAGGACTCGAAATACTACACAACCTGGCGGCGGTTACAGAGCAAGACTCCCGTGTAAGCTGGTCAGTCAGCTGGATGGCCCAGAGACGCTTCCGAAGGCTTACTGGCAGGAGATAGTGAAGATGCCGAGAATAGCTGTTCCTGCTATTCCAAGGGTCGAAGTACCAGTACAGGCCTTCTGGTTCGATCCAAGGTGAAAAGGGTTTCACAAGGCGACAGCAGTGCAGAGGAGAAGTCCTTCAGCGGGTCACCAGCGATTCCTCGGTCCAGCCTCTTGGTTGCAGGATACTTGGCTCCTGTATTCCTTCGTTCGTGAGAACTCAGGAGATCGACCTGGTAGTGGTGTTTCCAGCCCCCTCTTATCCACGGTTCCCTTCGCGCCAAAACGGAGGGGACCCAATGGGAGATCCGCTCATCAACACTCACACCATTCGTGGACCAATCACGGACCACGGTGGTCCCAGGCATTCACACCACCCTAGACTCTCTGGCACCCAGGATGTGTATTGGGACCAGACATCTCAGCCCCCATCCTGGAGGCACACACAAGACATGTAGAAGCCCGCGAAAGCATCCGTGTTTCGCGGGAAAGTACATGCCCAAATAAGGAAGGCCCCGGGTCGGCTCGACCTGGGGAAGGTGAAGGGAGCAAGACGGTCAGCGGACAGGACAAAGGAGCCTCGTGGTCTGGCCATTTTGGGAGCCAGGCCACCATTTTGGGTTAAGCGCGAGAAACGCGATTAGAACGCCAAAAGGAGCTCAAAACACAAGAAACGATCGCTGCCACCATTCCTGTCCCTGAATCACTTGCACCGATCAGATACAATCCTAAACGAGTATCTAGGGCCTGTAGAAGGCTAGAGACCCAAGAGAGCTGTAACTTAGCTTACAGTGCCCTCTTGTGTCATGTTGCACGAAAGCCGCAACATGATAAAAGAAACTACGGGAAACAGCGTTCCCCGGTACTGACTGTCTTAAGGGCATGTCAGTTTCCCCGTAAGAAAGGAGCGAAAGCCCAGAGGAGTGCGGCAGAAGGCTGCACTTCTCTGGCAAAGTCAAGAACAAGGTGAAAAACAACAGCAAAAAGTTTAGGGGTTGCCACATGGAAGGAAAATTACCTACAATTACGAAATCTTTCCTAACACTCGCACCTCCCAGACTATGGACAGGGGGAACTAATCCACCCCTGGATGAGTCTCTTGTTCAGGTCGGTTAAACATTCTGGACAACCCATCAGCATTGCTATGTTGGACACCTGGCCTATGCTCAATAGTGAAGTCGAAGCCTTGTAGACTTATGGACCACCTAAGCAACTTTGGATTCTCCCCCTTCATGTTCTTTAGCCACTTTAAGGGCTTATGGTCAGTTTGCACAGTGAAGTGGGTCCCATAGAGGTAGGGCCTCAGCTTCCTTAGGGCCCACACAACAGAGAAACATTCTTTCTCTACCGTGGACCATCTGAGCTCTCTGTCCTTAAGCTGCGGCTAATAAAACCAATAGGGTGTTCCTTACCCTTCTCATGTACTTGTGATAGTACAGCTCCTATCCCAGTGTCAGAGGTGTCCGTCTGCACGATAAAAGGTCTTTGATAATCAGCGGCCCTGAGGACAGGGGCCTGGCACAAGGAGTCTTTTAAGCCATTGAAGGCCTTCTCACACTCGTCGGTCCAAGTTACCTTCTTGGGTTTCTTCGGAGTTGTGAGGGCAGTCAGAGGGGCAGCTATGGTGCCATAGTCTGCCACAAAATTTCGGTAATACCCCGTGAGTCCTAAGAAGGCTCTCACTTGGGTTTGCGTAGTGGGGGTAGGCCAGTCTTGTACTGCTTGTACTTTACTGGGAAGAGGCTGTATCCTCCCTCCACCTACTTCATGTCCAAGGTAAACCACTGAGCCTTGTCCAATCTGGCATTTACTAGCCTTTATGGTCAGGTGTGCTTTCTGAAGAGCCTGGAGCACAATCCCGAGGTGTTTCACATGGTCTTCCCAGGTGGCACTGAAAACTGCTATATCGTCCAGATATGCAAGACAGAATTCGTCCAACCCATTCAACACATGATTCACAAGCCTCTGGAAAGTGGCAGGTGCATTCTTCAACCCGAACGGCATTACCCGGAATTGGTAAAGGCCGTCTGGAGTAGAAAATGCTGTCTTCTCCTTGGCATGTTCTGCTAAAGCTATTTGCCAATAGCCAGCAGTGAGGTCAAACGTGCTGAGGTACTTGGAGGCACCCAACGTATCCACCAGCTCATCTGTTCGAGGCAAGGGGTGTGCATCTGTCTTGGTGACAGCATTCAGAGCCCTGTAATCCACGCAGAACCTCAATTCAGAAGTGCCTGCCTTTGGAACCAAAACCACAGGGCTGGACCAATGACTACTAGAGGGTTCAATCACCCCAAGGTCTAACATCTTGTTGACCTCGGTCTTAATATAAGACTGTACTTTGTCTGACATCCTGTATCCCCTACTTTTGGTAGGTACACTGTCTCCTGTGTCAATGTTATGTTTGCACCAAGGTGTCAAACCAGGCGACTGTGAAAACAGGGGGGAAAACTGCCTAAGCAAACTTTTCACCTCAGCCTGCTGATCAGAAGTCAGGTGAGGGGCCACTCGGACACCCTCAAAGGAGCTATCTGAAGGACCGCTATGGAACAGGTCGGGGAGAGGTTCAGACTCCTCTTCCTCAACATCTGAAGCCAGTAGCAGTGCTGCGATTTCGACTCTTGGGACGAAAGCCTTCAGCCTATTCATGTGAAACACTTTTGGAGCCTGTCCAGGCCTTCCAAGGTCCACTAAATAGTTAACCTCACCCAGGGGCTCCACCACTGTGTAAGGGCCTGACCATTTGTCCTGTAAAGCTCGAGGCCTTATGGGATTCATGATCAGGACTTGCTGACCAGGTGTAAAGTTGATGAGGGAAGCCTTCTGGTCGTACCAATGTTTCACCAGCGCTTGTCCTGCCTTCAATTTATCACTAGCCAAGCCCATCAGAAGTACCATCCGTTTTCTGAGCCCTAGCACATAATCAACTACGTTGGTAGTAACAGGGGGAGTGGGCATCTCCCATCCCTCTTTGACGATGGCTAAGGGTCCCCGTACGGGATGACCGAACAGAAGTTCGAAGGGGCTGAAGCCAACACCCTCCTGTGGTACCTCTCGGTAGGCAAACAGTAAGCATGGTAAAAGAAGATCCCATTTTCTTCTCTGAGGTTCCTCCAGAGCCCCAATCATGCTCTTTAACGTTCTGTTGAAACGTTCCACCAGACCATTGGTCTGGGGGTGGTATGCAGAAGAGAACTTGTAGGTGACCCCACATTCTTTCCACATAGCCTGCATATACTTCGACATAAAGTTGCTGCCACGATCCGACACAACTTCTTTAGGGAAGCCAACCCTAGTAAAGATGCCAAGTAAAGCTTTTGCAACTGACTTGGCAGTTACAGTTTTCAATGGGATGGCCTCAGGATACCTGGTTGCATGGTCGACCAGCACCAGGATAAACCTATTGCCCGAGGATGTTTGCGGGTCAAGGGGACCAACGATGTCGATCCCTACCCTTTCAAATGGTACCCCCACAACTGGGAGCGGTACCAACGGAGCTTGGATTGTCGCGCCAACCTTACCAGACAACTGGCATGAGGCACAACTCCTGCAGTGACTTTCTACTTGCACCCCCATCTTGGGCCAGTAGAAGTGCATGGATAACCTTTGCTTGGTCCTCTTCATACCAAGGTGACCAGCAAGGGGAACTTCATGCGCCAACTGCAGGAGGAAGGACCTAACAGTAAGGGGAACCACCAACCTCCTATGGTCTCCTTCTGTAGACTCTGTGGGCTCACTGTACAGGAGTCCACCTTCCCAATAAATCCTATGCGTCCCAGGAGGTTCACCCTCAAGCTGGGAGCAGGCCTGTCTCCTTAGGCCTTCCAGAGATGGGCACTCACGTTGGCCTTTACTGAATTCGTCCCTCTCAGGACCTCCTTCAACTAACAAGTCTTTTAGTTCAGGATGATCGTTGGGGTCAAATACTTCAGGCATCGCCACCTCCTCGTCAAGCCCGGGCGATTGACCAACTTCCTCCACCGCAGTGGTAGGCGAGCTCGGGGGAATATTCTCTTTCCCTCGTCTTGACTTGTCGACTCCTTTCGCCTTGGGTTTCCCCTTCGGCTGGGGCAGCGTATTGGTCTTGGCCAATGCTGCCCGTGCTTGAGACCGTGTGTAGGGTCTTTCGGCAGTGTCTCCTACGAGCCCTAAAGCTCTGAGATCATTACCTAACAAGACCTTTCCCGGGACGTTTCTCTGAATGCTCACTGGAATCCTGACTGCTGTACCATTTAAAGTAAGATTTACAGGTATTACTGGGAACATACGGAGTGGGCCGTCAGCCAACTTAGTGGGCATCAGAGTAGCTCTGGCAACTTCCTCTGAGTCTACCAAGGTAGAATCCACTACAGTGCGACTGCACCCACTATCCCTAAGAGCTGGAGTATCTACTCCATTGATCAGCACACTGTCTTTAAAGTAGTGCTTGGTATTATCCGGAATCCTAGCATAAGCCTCTGCGACTTTAGGCTCCCAGGAACCCAGGGACACTAAAACTACCTCAGCCTCTATCCCGCTGGGAAATGAGTCTGAGGAGAAGGATGCTCCTGTAATCTCTTCTTCCTCATAGGAGGAGAAGGCCAGATTAGCGGAGTGGACCCCCAAAGGTCTAACCTTACACCGGAGATCCCCCTTCACATGGTCAGTTGCTCCACAAGCAAAACAAGATCCATTGGGTCTGTTTACATAGGGAGGCTTATTGTAACCAGAGTTCTGTTTCGGAGGCTGACCTCCACTACCCTGTGAGTTCTCTTGTGTCTTACCCTTATTTTTCTTTTTGTGGCCCTTATGAGAAGAAGATTTATCAGATTCTCCACCCTCCATATCTTTGGACTTTTTCCCTTCCTCCTGCTTACCAGGATGAGTTTTGTCCTTATGGGACACTCGATGTGACACCCATAAATCTGCTGCAATGGCCAGCTTCTTAGGATCTATCTCCTTCGAATCGGCCAAATGCTGCTTAAGCTCCGGGGAAGAAGAGGCAAAAATGTGTTCCAGCATGACAAGATTTATCATGCCTTCGAAGGTAGAAACCTTATAACCTTCGACCCAGCCAGTTAAGTTTTTCAAGGATTCAGTGACATAAGATACCCAAGTACCACCTTCGTTTTTCTTATACTCTCTGAAACGTTTCAAATATTGGGCCGGAGTCTTCCCAAACTTTAAAATGAGAGTTTGCTTTAACATTGCGAAATCAGCTCGCTCAGCCTTCGACATTTCCATAATGGCACTACAGCCAGAATGGGGCAGTCTGCTGAGTAACCAGGCAATCTTATCAGCATTGTCAACTTGTTGAACTTCGCATGCATACTCAAACGCATTCAGCCAGTCCATAATGTCATTCCTTTCCTCATACACACTGAGCAGATCTTTCGGAAACCGTGGATGAGAGGAGGCCCCAGACCCATGTCCAGGACCCTTGCACCCATTTGCAACCTGAAGCTTGGCCAGTTCCAACTGGTGATCCCTGTCTTTTTGTTTTTCTGCCTGTTCGATTTTTAGTTTGGCTATGCTGAATTCAAGCTCCTGCTGCCTAAACCGCAGCTCTTGCTTCTTGAATTCAAGCATAGCCTCCCCATCAGCACTGGCAGAGGAAACATTAGACATCTCGTCCTCCCTGTCCTCGTGGTCGTGATGGATCAGTGCAGCGGCAGAAACGTCGGTTCTACCAGTGAGAGCAGCCCCACCTCCTTCCGCACTGTCCTCAGAAGTTATAGCGTCAAGCTGCGCTTCTTGCCACGCCACGATTCTTTGGATCATTTCCAATTTCGTGCCTTGAGAGGAAACACCTCTCTCCGCACACATCTTTTTTAATGTTTCTGATTTAGAAGCATTTAAAGTTAACAAGGTATTTGTTTCCATACTGTTAGATAGGACTATGGCCTTTTTAAAGTTATACTACAACAATTCACTACGTGTCCTGGTTGGAATAACCTGAAATGCCTTAGTTCGTGCGCAACACTGGATACCTTCAGTCGTATCCCACCGCTGTACACCAATTTGTTAAGACGGATTTCTGAACTCTGTCCTGGTGGCGCAGAAGTTCAGAAGGCCAACCTAATTACTTGGAACAGTGTAACCTCTGGACGAGCCAGACCAATCAAGGTAGCGATCGCGGCGGTCAAGACTAGGTCTCAAGAGGGGTGAGGGTGACTGAAAGCCCGCAATGAGCACACAAAGCAAGAACACTTACAAACTACTCCAAACAGTTGTTATATTAAAAATATATACACATTTATTTCAAGGCCTTTAAAACAATGACCGTAGCGAGAAAATCACAATATAACGATAGTAAACCAACACATACCATATCAACACAATATATATACAAATACAACAAGTCTCAAGCGTTATATGCACGAAATGTGTAGTCCACCTAAAAGGGAGGGAAAACAGGCAGTGCGCAATAATGCTTAGACCCAGTTCGCCTTCAGAGGCACCTAACTAGATGGAAGTCCGAGCCCTGCGAAGAGTGGAGCCTTGTGCTCAAAAGTACCTGCACGCGCTGGTGCCAACGGGCAAAAGGAGAAGCTCTTCGAGGGAAATCAGGCAGTTCAGTTTAGTGCACAAAAGAAGAAGAACAAGTTCCGCGACTCAAGCGCAGCCTCCACAGTGGGCAGAAGCAGAGCGCGAGTACGGAAAAAGGGTGCTGTTTGACACAGCGGGGAAAAGCAATGGGCTCCTGCAGGAGGGCGACCAGATCCAAGCAATGCTACTCACCGGTCCCCGATGCAAGCAGGCCCAGGCTTCTCCGCGTCAGTTTCAGCAGCTGGCAGGTTCAGAAGAGCAGGGAACGCCTCATCGTCGTGTTGAGTAAAAAGACGTCCCAATCGAAGAAACCCGCACAGTTTGTTACCACAGCAGGGCAACGGAGCGGCCGTGTGTATCTGAGCCAAATGTACACTACTCACTTCAGACCTGGGAACGCCAAGTGTACGAAGCGTGTGAGAGTGACAAGGACTCGAAATACTACACAACCTGGCGGCGGTTACAGAGCAAGACTCCCGTGTAAGCTGGTCAGTCAGCTGGATGGCCCAGAGACGCTTCCTAAGGCTTACTGGCAGGAGATGGTGAAGATGCCGAGAATAGCTGTTCCCGCTATTCCAAGGGTCGAAGTACCAGTACAGGCCTTCTGGTTCGATCCAAGGTGAAAAGGGTTTCACAAGGCGACAGCAGTGCAGAGGAGAAGTCCTTCAGCGGGTCACCAGCGATTCCTCGGTCCAGCCTCTTGGTTGCAGGATACTTGGCTCCTGTATTCCTTCGTTCGTGAGAACTCAGGAGATCGACCTGGTAGTGGTGTTTCCAGCCCCCTCTTATCCACGGTTCCCTTCGCGCCAAAACAGAGGGGACCCAATGGGAGATCCGCTCATCAACACTCACACCATTCGTGGACCAATCACGGACCACGGTGGTCCCAGGCATTCACACCACCCTAGACTCTCTGGCACCCAGGATGTGTATTGGGACCAGACATCCCAGCCCCCATCCTGGAGGCACACACAAGACATGTAGAAGCCCGCGAAAGCATCCGTGTTTCGCGGGAAAGTACATGCCCAAATAAGGAAGGCCCCGGGTCGGCTCGACCTGGGGAAGGTGAAGGGAGCAAGACGGTCAGGGGACAGGACAAAGGAGCCTCGTGGTCTGGCCATTTTGGGAGCCAGGCCACCATTTTGGGTTAAGCGCGAGAAACGCGCTTAGAACGCCAAAAGGAGCTCAAAACACAAGAAACGATCGCTGCCACCATTCCTGTCCCTGAATCACTTGCACCAATCAGATACAATCCTAAACGAGTATCTAGGGCCTGTAGAAGGCTAGAGACCCAAGAGAGCTGTAACTTAGCTTACAGTGCCCTCTTGTGTCATGTTGCACGAAAGCTGCAACATGATAAAAGAAACTATGGGAAACAGCGTTCCCCGGTACTGACTGTCTTAAGGGCATGTCAGTTTCCCCGTAAGAAAGGAGCGAAAGCCCAGAGGAGTGCAGCAGAAGGCTGCACTTCTCTGGCAAAGTCAAGAACAAGGTGAAAAACAACAGCAAAAAGTTTAGGGGTTGCCACATGGAAGGAAAATTACCTACAATTACGAAATCTTTCCTAACACTGTGGTTCGCCACTCGAGGACCACGCTGGAGACAGGGGGTAAGTTATCAGGTAAGTTTATTCCTGGCTGTGTGTACAGGTAAGTAATATGATAGGAAGGTGGATAGGAAATACTGGGACATCCACCCCAGCCAGCACAGCAACTCCAACTGTCACTGTAGAACCCTTAGAACCCTGTCTCACCAACACACCAGGTCCCTCACACCAACACTCCAGGTTCCAAATGACCTCACACTCTGCATCCACAGACAGATGTCCATGTGACATCATCACCCTGCATCTACACCTGTCATCTAACCCAGATGACATTATGACACTTTCCTTATTCCACCTCTTCCGTATCAGTCTTTCCCGCTGATATTACCGCCTCCATGTCACTTCCACTCTCTGCTCTTGCCACCTCCTCCTTGTCCTTGGGTCTTACCACGTCTTGTTGTGCCTTGGTTTCAACTACATCCTCTTGACCTTGCCTAGCTGTTTGATGTTGATCCACTCCTCCTGCAACTGTCCTTCGACTGATATTATCACTTCCTCTATTATTACCTTAACCCTTACTACCTGGGATGGCTGCTTTTATACTGTGTTACCTCCCAAACTGGGTGGGTGCCCTAGTCAGGATCTGCACATATGGCTTGTAATTTGGTGATAGCTGTGATTGGCTGTTATCTCTGAATGCACCGGATGCTATTTTGAGGTTAAGGGGATACACCAAGGGCCTCATTACACGGATGGTGGTAACCATGGCGCTATTAGCGCCATGGTTGCTGCCGGTATTTTACTGAGTCCACCATGGTGAATGGCAGAATTACTGCCCCATTCCAAGATGTGTGGGGCGGTAATTCCCCATTCACCATGGCACTTCCCCATTCCCATTTTTGCCCCATAGGGCTCAGGCCTGCTTGGGCTCTGGCTTCTCTCGCCCCACCTAGGGCTATAATTGGTCTCATCCTGCCCTGGGGTATGTTTGCTTTGGGCGCTGGCTTCTCTTGCCCCATCTAGGGATATGATTGCTCTCACCCCAGCCATGGATAAGGTTTCATGCAGACCGCTTTGGGGTATGTTTGGCCCCTGCCTCCCTTGTCCTCCTGAGGAGCTGTGTACTGAAAGAACTAGGATCGAGGCAATGGGTAAGTAAAAGAGGTTTTATTTATACAGGCCCCTGGAGCCCCGCACCTTCAGTCTTCCTTCCAACGGTCTCTGCCTCTGTCTTGCGTCTTGCGACCCCTGCATTCCAACAACAACAGGGCACACGAGACAGAGAACAGGACCAGCGTTACCTACAAGCATATCATTACATATCTCTCCCCTCAAGGAAAAACAACATAAAGAAAGCATATATGCAAACAACTAATTTAACAATAACAGAAAACATAACACAATAAACTTCAAAGCATTCCAACTAATGTATATAATCTCCCAACCATGTGGGTTCTTTAGTAACTCTCCTTCTCTGAGTAACTACCGTGTTATTTGTACCAAACTCCACACCCACACCTCTTTGCACACCACCCTCATTTACACCTCCACCTCCAACTTGTTTGCTTTCCCCATTTGTCCCTTGTACATCGGTGGGCCTGGCTAACCTACCCTTGAACAATACCTCACCACCCTCAAGTATGACTACACCATTCCTCACTGCAGCAATTTTCTTAGGACCAAGAAATTTACTTTCAACACACTTGTTTATGGATCTCGCATTCTTGATATACACAGATTCCCCTACTCTCCATTCCCGAATCTTCACACTTTCTCTCCTATCAAATTGTTCTTTATTCCTTTCCTGTCCTTGTCTGATCAATCTCATAATCTCCTTTCTGTCCACTACAACAGATTTTGCCATACCTAACCACCCTGGGCAAAGCTTTGTTCCAGGTTCTCTTCATTTGAGAGAAACAAATGGAGAAACACCCATAATTGAGTGTGGTGTATTCACATAACTCCAGGTCACATGGTTGAGTACCTCCCTCCATGATTGTCCCATTCGCATTGTCATTTGCATTCCCATTTTCAAATATCTATTTACTCTTTCTACTAAACCGTTGGCCCTAGGATGGTATAACTCTGTCCTGGTATGCACAATACCGTAACTGACCAAAAATGTCCTCATGACCCCGACACAAACTGCACACCATTGTGAGATACCAACTCAGTTGGAACTCCTTCCTTGAGAAAGATTATTTCCAAAAACAAAATCAAATCCTTGGCAGTCACTTCTCTAACTGCTTCCCATTCCACCCACTTGGAGTGAAAATCTACCAGTGCAAACAAATACTTGAGCCCATCACCTAAACCTGCAATAGGGCCCATAATATCCACTGCTTACTTTACCCACGGTTGGTCTGGAACAGTGTTGGGGACCATGGGTGTCTCCCGTACCACCCTGCACTTTTTGCTTCACTGGCATGACATACAATTTTTTACACACCTCTGAGCCATCTTATCCATTCCTGGCCACCAGTAATTTTGTCTCAATTTCCTTTTCCTTGCCCCCTCACCTGGATGCCATTGATGCGCCAGTTCCACCAACACTACCCTAAGAGTGTCCGGAGGCACACAATACTGCCCCCTCCTCAACTTTCCTTCAATCAAACTTAGATCCTCCTTGACTTCACACCACACTTAAAACCTTTTATCAAGAACTTTCTTCTCTGTCCACTGCTTTATCAACTTCAAATTGTCATCTAATTGGTCTTCTTGCATAGATCTCGCTCCTCCCACTGCACTCTCCACTTCAACCACCACACTCTTCCATCTCTTCTGTTCCAACTTGTTCCTCCTTCTCTATAGGTAATCTAGGTAGACAATCTGCTACTCCATTCCTTTTTCCTGCCAAGTAACTCACATCAAAAATGTACATATGGAGTCCTAAACCCCATCTGCTGATCCTTGGGGATCCCAATTCCCACCTACCACTCTAAAATTGCTGCACCATTGGTTTATGGTCTGACCTTATGACAAATCTCCTCCCCCACAAGAAATATTTAAAATGATTAACTGCCCAAAACATTGCCAAGGTCTCACGATCAATGACTGAGTAATTTTCTTCCACACCCATCAGAGTATGTGAAGCAAAAGCTATTACTCTCTCCGAGTTATGCTTATCATATTGTATCAATGTTGCACCCAAACCCAATACACTGGCATCTACCGCCAAAACACACCTATCAGCTGGGTCAAATTTTCCAATCGATGGCGCTTTGATTATTCCCTCCTTAATTTTCTCAAATGCCTCTTCGCACTCCACACTCCACTGAAACTTAACACCCTTTTTGACTAAGCTCCTAAGAGGCGTAGACCTCACTGCGAAATCCTTTATGAACTTATGATAGTACTCCGCCAAACCAAGGAACCATCTCACCTGATCCTTATCTGATGGCGAAGGTGCATTTTTGATAGCTTCTACTAGTTTTTCTTTTGGTTTCACACCTTCACTGTCAATCATATGTCCCAAGTATTCCACACTCTCAACTCTAACTCTAATTTTGCACTTACTCCTGCGCACCGTCAAACCAGCTTCACTCAATCTGCCCAACACCTGTCTAAGAATCTCATCATGCTCTTTCTCTGAATTGGCATAAACCAACATGTCATCTTAGAAAATCACCATGTTGTGCAATCCCTTCATTACTGTTTCCATCACTCTTTGGAAAACGGCTGCCACTGCCGAACGGCATCCTGCAATATTTGAAAGTCCCCAACATGGTTATATATGCAGTTAGATGTTGAGATCCTTCAGTTAGTGGTACTTGGTGATAGGCTTTGGATAGATCTATTACTGAGAAAAGATTTGCACTATTCAAAGTTGTCAATTTTTCTCCAATGATGGGAAGTGGATGTCTGTCAACCAGCATGTTCCTGTTTAAGTCTCTCAGGTCCACACAGTGTCTTATCTCTCCATTCGGTTTGGCTGCTACCACCACCGGAGACAACCATTCAGCACTTTCAATTCTTTTGATAATTCTTCTCTGCAACAAATTCTCAATCTCCTGTTTCACTTTGTCACTCAGGTTCTGTGGCACCAGTCTAACCTTATGCACCTTGGGAGTGGCTCCACACTTGAGTATGATCTTGTGCTCGAATTCCTTCAACATCCCCAGTTCTTCCGTAAATACCTTCGGAAATTCCAGTTCCCGCTTGTCCCTCATTTCAGCTACGATGAAGGGGTATTCAGCACTTGCTTGTATTCCTATCCCTAACTTCCGTTGTTCAACCCAGCCTAAAAGTTACGACCCCTACTGGGTGACACAGACATCTGCTTTGCAGCTCCGGCCTTTATACTTTATAGACGCTTGAAACATTCCCAAAACTTTAATTTTCACATTACCGTAGGCATACGATTCTATCATATGCTCACTCAGCTGTTCTAGTTTTCTTTGCATGCACCCCTCAAAAGATTTTCTTGATATTAGTGTCCAAGGCAAGCAGCTGTCAACCTTCATCGTGACCACTCTTCCTTCGATCAGAAAAACATCTGTTGGTCCGTTTCCTCTAGAGGACATATCTGCTACTTCCAACACGTGCTTCCCTTTGTGATTCTGTGGAACTACAGAACTTTCCTCTTGTTCTGGAAGTCTTCCTCCAGCCTCCACATTCACTGCTTGTCCGGAATCACGGCAAACGCTAGTGAAATGTCCTCTCCTTTTACATTTCAAACAATCTACATTCCTGGCCGAGCAAAACAAATTTGAAGAAATGTGGCGATTACTACCGCACTTAAAACATTTGACTTCTCTGTTTGTGCCCGGTTTCTTGGCCCCTCTTATTGCCGCAACCTCGCTCCCTTACTTGTCTCCTCTCATGGTTAACATATATTTGCACGTCTGCTCCATACTCCTAGCCATCTCTACAGCTAATTCCAACGGGAGATCCTTAGATAGTTGTCTCTCCTGCACCTTGGCACGATTAGTGTATCAAACCAATTGGTCACGTATGAGTGAGTCTGTGAGTTGTCCAAAATCGCAGGTGTGACTCAGTGTTCTTAATGCTGCAATTACATTCTCTACTGGTTCCTGTGGTTCTTGGGATCTCTGGAAAAACTTGTGCCTTTTGAATGTGATGTTCCTCTTGGGCTCGAAATGAATTGACAGTTTTCTCTCAGCTGTACTATATTGATCAGTGTCTCCTTGGCCTTCTTGCGGCAAGTCTGGCAATCCATCGTATACACTGCAGCCCTCCGGCCCCAGATTATGCAGCAAAATTGCTTCCTTTCTAGCAGGCGCACATTTTTCTCCCCCTATGGCAACCAAGTATGTATCAGTTTCTTCCATCGGTCCCACCTGATTGCTGATGTACCAGGCTCAGGTAGGAAGGGTGGAGGTGGAGCCATGCTTACTGCTGCCATGTTTGCAGTGTCCTTGCACTACTCTTTACCTTCTGTGTTATCAAGCAGTTTAGTTACCAAATGTCACAAACTGGGTTTGAATTGCTGTACAATTTTGCTTGGATGACAATTTGTTTGCTTCTGTTTTCTTCTTCTCTTGTACTCTTGTACCAAGGATCATTCATAGTCACTCCTTGTAATCCATTTTTTGTGGAAGAGTAGGTTAATAGACCTTATTGCAGGTTTATAGTTCCTCTTTGCTGTGTCCTTTCTCTTCCTGTATGATCATCCAATCATTATTGCAGGTTTATAGACCCATTTGCTGTGCCCCTTTTTTAACTTTTTTTCTGTATGGTCATCTAATCATTTGGCAGCTTACTGTGAGGTTTTAGCTCCTCCCCCCTTGGCTTCGGGAAAGGAATTCAGGACTACCGCCTCCCTTGAACGCTACGAGGGGTCCTCCCCCGACTCCTCACCTCATTAATTTGTATCAGTGGGGCTGCCGAGGTGTCAGCCGTGTTCGCTGAACACAGCAGGCGACCGCAATCGGAGGGCCGATCCCTGCGCGCAGCCTCGCCTGTCGTCGGCTGTGACTGGCAGGGCAACTCTGTGTGGCCTGTCCATTGCGGTTGCCGTGCTCCAGGTGCCCTGGCCTCCTGAGACTTCCTAACCGCAATCAGCAAGGATTGGGCGGCTGGCTGTATGCGGCGCTCCGCTCCGCAGCAGGCCTGTGTCACCTCAAACCCATCCCATCCTCGTCGCCAGTTGAAAGAACTAGGATGGAGGCAATGGGTAAGTAATAGAGGTTTTATTTATACAGGCCCGCAGGAGCCCCGCACCTTCATTCTTCCTTCCAACGGTCTCTGCCTCTGTCACGCGACCCCTGCATTCCAACAACAACAGGGCACGTGAGACAGAGAACAGGACCGCATTACCTACAAGCATATCGTTACATGTACCTTCAGCTTTATTGTGGTGCACCTAGAGGTTAAGGGAAAGTTAAGTATAGCTGCTGCCAGCTCCTCAGTGTCTACGGTGTTCTCTGACGTTGGCAGAGCTGGTGCCTCCCTCGAAGGCTTCTCATGACTATCCGGCTCCCATTCCTCGGTCCGCTTGTGGTCGTCCAGATTGAGTTCCCCCCTTCTCCTTTCTGGGCACTCGCAGTTTCTCCTCTGGCTGACTTCCACAGGCTCTGTCTCGGTCTGGCCCACCACTCTTAGCGAGAGCTCTCTTCTTCCTGCCCCTCCTTTCATTTTGGAATATTGTGTATTTTTCTCAGAACATACTTTCACAACCTTGACCACCTACTGCTGCTCACTACTCTTAATAATAAGTAGCATCAGTAAAGCCAAAAACGTTGCCTATGCTACACTCCAGGTCATGAAGTGGGAATGTTAGGAGATGGTAATTGTATTTATTGTACAAAGAAAAGGTAAAGCTTGGTAGTTAGATGTTAATAGTTTTTATAAAGAAATGGTAAAATCTTGTAGTGACATATTTTTAATTTTATTGGGATGATTTAACAAAATTATAATTTATGAAAAAATTGCAATGTTAAAAATACCAGTGATTGTTCGTTTGTTTGTTTATTTATTTATAGTGCGCACCAGACCCGAAGGTATCAGGGCGCAGGGGTTATAAGAAGTCTTTCAGCTTGGGTTACAAACTGGCAAAAATATACAGGTTATGCAAATACATAGTGAAGTGGATGCATGTGGGTACATAGCTGCATCTACTGCAAGAAGGCAATATACAAACAAGAACATATATTAGACATAAACATAGAGGTCATGGAATATACCAAATAGTATAGGAACTAAGTCATACTGGTCCTTATCTTTAAGGCAGGTGATGAGGCTATGGGCCTCATTATGACCCAGGCGGAAAACCATGGTGCTATTAGCACCATGGTCCATGCGGCTAACGTACCGACTCCGCCATGGAGAAAGGGGGAATTACCACCCCATTACAAGGTTGGCGGAGCGGTAATTCCCCCTTCCTCCATGGCCCTTCCCCATTCCCATTTTTGCCCCACAGGGCTCAATGGGAATGGGGAAGGCGCTAAGTACGGTACCGTACTTAGCACCAAGGTCCCTTTGCGGGTCCCTACTTTAACGGCTGGTGTAGACCAGCCGTTAAAGTCGGGTCCCGCAAAGGGACCTCGTAATCAGGCGCTAATGGGTTAACGGCGCCTCAGCCTTTTACGGCACCATTAACCCATTAGTGCCAGGGTCGTAACGAGGCCCTATGTCTAAATTTGAAGAATGTTTGGTCATCTCGCAGTGGGGGTGGGCAGGGAATTCCAAAGTTGTGCTGCCTTCACTGCAAAGCTACTGCCCCCTACTTTGGCTAATTTGAATCTAGGAACAGATAGGCACTTGGTGTTGACTGTTCTAGTGGGCCTACTTGAAGTTTTTCTAGTAATTCTCTTGGTGAGATAGCTTGGCGCCTTGTTGTATAGGCATTTGTGGGTAAGTGAAGTTGTTTTTCAATTGGATTTTCTCACTATTGGATAACCAGTTATGTTGTCTCCTGATCACGGAAATGTGCTCTTTCCTTGTGATACTAAGAGCAGCTCTAAGAGCATTGTATTTGCGTTGGGCCTCAGTTATAAAGATGCACAGTTCTTGAGATTACTGATCTTTACTCAACACCGCACCTAATGTTCCTACACAACACCTGCCAAGTCTCCACTTGTTTCTGTGCTAGTTCAGTATTTGAGATCCACTCCTAAAAAGTGGAAAGGCTAGTCTAGGTTAAGAAAGCACCATTTATTATTTAATTTAATGGTGATTTGTAGTGTTCTAAGTGTGCTAAGAGGGTTGAGTTGATGAAGTAGAGGAGGAAAGGGGGAAGTTAACAATAAGTAAAGTAGGGAAATCCACAATGCAGGCATCTTTCACGGTGACACACACGTCCTATTCCATTTAGCTAGACCTTGAGTTAATGTCCCCATTGTTACACAACATATGGATTATTAGCAGACATATGTGGTTTTTCACGTCTGCTAATGTCATATTGACATCAGAGGAAGGCCAGCAATGCCAGTAATGCCCCCACTGCCCACGTTAAAGGGCGCGGGTAAAGCAGCGGGCTGTTACCAGTAGGATCAGCCCGTCACCTCAGTTAGCATCGCTGCATTAGCATCCTAGACGCAGGCTGTAGCCAATTAGGAAACTCAGAAAGTGGTCTGGATTCATCAGTATAAATAAGCCCCTAGTCTGTGACTCCCAAGTGTTGTACGCCCATGGCCCGGTGCCTCACTGGCTCGCACCCACGCCACCTTTAGCACCCGCAAAAAACCAAGTGCAGTGGCTAAAGGCTGGAATAAATCTTTAAAAAAAGAAAAACAAATGTACCTTTGTTCCTGCGAAACACGCAGCGTTTATGAGAGGTACTCCGATTTCGGTATTGACTGCGCCCTTGTAATCAACACTGAAAACAGACTCCTCCCTCTTTTATATGGTCCTCCTAAACTGACCCAAAGGACCTCCTTACAACCACTCGGTGACATAGATTCTCTAAATTATCCTGAAAGTGAGAGCTTTCTAAATACTAAGGCTGAATTACCACCCCCACGCATGTCATATTCACCTGACATTGCAGATATCCCCATAAGACCTTTTCAACTTGATCTACTGGATGGACCAATTGATGCTGGTGAGAACGAAACACGCTCTCCACATACCTTTCCTGTAATTATCAAAATACTTGATTTACTAGATAAGGGGCATGATCTCACCCATCTTGAATTGAAAGAGAAAAAAGGCACTTTACATCACCTATGTTCCAAAATGGACAAGATAGAAGGCTTTATTATTGCGGCAGATACCTTACGAGTTATTAACAACAATCAATCTCAACCTGCTCGGGACTACTTTGAAAAAGCTACTCAAATTGGCGATGAGGCAACTACTGACCCCCATTACCTTCAAGCATTTCCTCTCTCTCCCAATCTTGTAATTGCCCATCTGAATTAAAAGAACTTAAGTCTTAATTGAAGTAATTAATTCTTCTATCTCCTCTCAACTGACCAAACTAGTCCTGATCGCTGACTGCCCAGACAGTCCCTCTACTTTGTTGAGGGTTCTTGACGAGCAACAGGTGAAAGAACATGAATCCTCTAATTCTGCAAAGAAATTCAGGTTTATGTCTCGTCGTGCAAAAAAATTGCACCTCAGAGCAATAAAAAGGAATGTTAAGAGGAGAAAAGAATTCATGGAGAAAAACGCTGATTAAGACTCTGCTAATAACACTATTCAACCTAGACATGAATCTCCTCAGAATGCTGAACATGAAATGGCGATAGCAATTTCTGATGAAGAGAGTATTGACCTCCAACAACTTTCAAAAGAAAGTCAGGAAGCATTAATCCCAACTCCTTCCATTAAGTCTAAACTACCATCTAAAAAGAGAATGATTGAACTAATTCCAAAAAAAAGATCAGATCTCAATATGACCGAAGCGACACCTCTTTCACATCTGAAATCCAATCTGAACAGCTACTTTCCGATTTCAGGAAGAAGCTGCACAACCAGAAAGGATATTATATTTGAACAACAGATTCCTAACAATGATTCAATCAGTAACTCTCCTAGACAATCAGTTCTAAGAAAATCCTATAGAGTGGTTTGTACTGAGCCCCCAAGCTGTGCAGAGATCCTGTTGTGAAAAACACAACTAATAACAACAAGTTTTCAAATATGATCAATGGCAAAGGAAAAGTTTCAGTGTTAGAGACAGTTCAGAGCCAACAAAGGGCTAAATTGTCAGATCGCAACACTAAGAATGACAAATTGATGTTATCTGACAAGGTGTCGGATACTGTACAACCTATTCCATTAAAAAGCGATACTACCACCCACAAAGAGGAGGAAAAAACCATCTTTGCTCCCGCTCGCATATCCATACAGGGTCCTATTTTGAGCAGAGAAGTTCCTAAAACCTACTCCAGAGATCTTATGAATAGTCGTCAGGAGTCTCTTGACATCTTTAAAAAAGCTATAGAGGAAGGTACACTGAGTATTGAAACACTTATGAAGTCGCTTCAGACGGTGGCGTCGTAAAAGGCCCAGGAGGAAGCAGTACCTCCTCCATGTATTGAACCAAAAAGTTCTGTGAAAGTCCACCATGAAATCCTAGACATCTTGAGAAAGGCCATATATATCAATGACTCGTATGATGAAACCTCGAGTAAAGCAACATCCACATATGCATTCCAGATGTTGAAAAGTGAACTTCCCCCTCCTGTGCAAAGCGAATTGAAATGCCCCGAGGGATTCAACTGCAGGGAAGAGGATTAATCGATCTTTTATTTTGTCGCTTTTCTCTCGTATACCTCAACTCAGAATGGTTAAATCAGAGGACATCCTTAGAGTCTCGTTCACACAGACTGACAACTGTAGAGCAGTATGCTACTTGAGCTCTGAAACAATATTGAAATTTATATGGTTTAATCGTGAAGAGATCAAAAACCATGGGCTAAATCTAACCACCCACGAACTAGAATCGCAAGCCAACGATTTCCTTGCCTATATTGACCCAGCTGTCACTGCAAAAGCAGCAAGCGAAACCAGCGCTCAACAAACCAAGGGTAGCGTTGATGGTGACCTCCACACAATCCTAGCGCATATAGCCATAACAAAGGGTATCCCTTGGCTTGAACCAATGCTCACTGCTATTTTAGGATCTAAAATGTCATCGACCACCTCGTAGCTTGCACAACATAGCTCACATAAGATACTTTCATGGAATACCTGTGGTTATGCTAATTTCATTGGATGGAATACTTCTTTAACTCCCGAAAAACAACCAACGATTCTCATATTACAGGAGACAATGAAACTGACCAAATTTACCATCCCAGGGTTTACCACTTATTGCAAGTTTGCAACAAGACCTTTTTGAGGCCGGCCCAGCGGTGGCCTGGTAATTGCAATAAATAATTCGGTCAATCTCCAGTCAAAGTGGGTATGGGAATCTGCAAACCTATTGGGTGTACTTGTACAGAACTTCTTGTCAAAAACGATCCCTTCAATCTTAATTATTTCATCATACTGGAACCCCGCCACATCCTTGATTGAAATGATGCTTGATGAACTGGATGAATGTCTAGAGAATATATCCAGTAAATACCAACCTTTAGAAATCATCATTGGCTGTGATTTCAATTGCGACTGTAGAGAACTGAGTGAATGTGGACCAGTTAAGCCATCTTATCTTTCCCGGGGAAGGGGCTCGCAATTCAGGGAGCTACTGGAAAATTGGGATATGGACACAGTTGCAAGTAATGAGGTGAAGTCTCAGATTACATGGTCCTGTGGATCCAAATCTTCGACAATTGACTTCATTTTTGTTACTCGAACTCTGTACACTATTACATCGTCTATGCAATGTAGCCGTATCCTAACCAGTGATCATGCACGTATAAATTGCATTTTGAAATGGGAATGCAGGCCTTTGGTTATCGATCCCACACTCTCTTTAGTAGAGATTGATCGTCCTCTAATTTCCATCGGATGGAATCAAAGCTTATGTCAGCAATTTGTTAACTATGTATTCCAACAAATACAATCATCTCGACTTTCTGACAATAAGCCTGAATTCTTAAGGATAAATGGTTACTCTGAGGTGATAAAGAAAGCCCTATCCATATTCAGCAAAAAGTATACAGGGAGTGCTCGCCTCCATCCATTTGACTCCACCTGTAAGATCCTAAAACGTGAGAAAAATAAAGCAATAAGACAACTCAAAACATCGGGTTTGGGAGTAGACCACTTCAGGTTTATCCAGGCACAAATTCTGAAAGAATACAAGAGGAACCTGAAACACGCTCGCATACTGAAATACAACAGAGAGAACTGTGATCTAATAAGAGCCATAACTATGCATGACACTAGAACTATATGGCGCATAATCAAAAAGGATGACAAAAGAACTCCCCTGATTACCCCCTCTTGTATATCTGAAGGAGTATGGTATGATTACATATCAACTAAATTCCGCATCTCATTGAGATTTGAATCTGTGTCAAATGTACAGTTGTGTTATAGCAGGATCACCCGAATTAATTGGACACACGATGATCTTAAATGGGCAATATCGAAAACATATTATTCTAAATCAGCAGGCCCCGATGAGATTCCTCCCTGCCTCTATAAAGCTGATCCTGAGTTTTGGACAGAAATTTTGAAACCTAAATTTGACTCAATCATTAGTACTGGTCAAATTCCTCCCTCATGGACAACAGCGAATATTGTCCCACTATTCAAAAAGGGCGATCCTTCTCTTCCACAGAACTATAGACCTATCTCACTGATTGACACAGATGCAAAACATTTTGCCATTCTTCTCCTGCACGACCTTGAAAAATATATTGAAGAGAACAACCTTTATTCTAAATATCAAACAGGTTTTAGAAAAGGAATGAGTACCTCGCTCAACGCTGCTGTCATGTCTCATCTTGTCGCGGGCACAAAAGGCAAGAACTCTCAATCCGTATATATGGCTATGATAGACATGACATCAGCTTTTGATAACGTCGTACGAAACCTCTTATGGAATAAATTGAGATCAATGGGAATTCCTACAGTACTACTATATTGGTTCATTCAATTACATACTAACACCTTGTATAAAATAAAAATCTCTGCAGATGGTAGAGCAACCGATCCCATCACCACATCCATTGGTCTTAAACAAGGGTGCAATTTAGCCGCAACTTTTTTAAATCTTTACCTTTCTGATCTTGATAAGGAATGTGATCACAGTAATTTATTCTCAGTTAAAGTTGGTGCTTTAAGACTTAAATGGATTGCGTTCGCAGACGACATTATAGTCTTTGATCCTACGCCTGCTGGATTGCAAATTAAGCTTTTGCTTTTTCAAGACTTTGCAGTTGCTCACAACCTTACTCCAAACCCTGCAAAAATAGCCATTTTAAAATTTGGTACTAAACAAAATAATAAGGGATACAAATGGGAAATTATGAAAACTCAAATCCCATGTACCTGTAGTGCGATATATCTCGGCTATAACTTGACCGATCAAAACTCATTAAAAGCTTGGACAGACTTAATCAAAAATAAGTTGCGGCTTTTATTATCTGAACTAAAAATGATCTACGCAAAATATTGCAAATTTTCACTAATTCCATTGATTGACTTTTTGACACTAAAAATTGAATCGGTCATTTTATACTCCATTGACATGTGTCTAAAAGATGTTACTTACCCCTGGTTCTAAAACTATAATTCATTCCAGATTTTCACGTTTTGCTAACAAGCGACGAGGTTAACCAGGCGTTCAGAGACTCAATTAAGGTATGGAGTATCTGTAAGCTTGTTGAATTACTCACACACCCTTTAGTACCGTAGAATACTAATTGAATTGCCTTTCCTTTTGTTTCCAATTTTCCACACGGATGTGTTTTCACAAATGGGTACGTGTTTTTCATTCGTTACATTTGAATGAATTTTGCAACCTTTGTCGATAATATTGTTAAATTTGTTGTTAATAGAATAAATATACAATATATCATGTTGAGCTGTAATACTGCCCTGATGAAGGTTTTCACCGAAATGCATTGGCACTAACACCACAGTATTATGGACAATTTTCGATGGATGCTCTATGTGTTATCTGTTAAGATTTTCATCCAACAATTCAGAAATGTGCATTAAACATTTTCTGTCTTACATTCATTTAATTAAGAAGTTTTTGTTACTATGAGCATTTATCCAACAAACAGCAACCATTTATTGGGGCTAACTGAGAAGCGCCTTTCCTAACGAAGTGGATCCACTTTGTTTTTTGGAGAATATTGGTTTGAATAGATCCCGGTGCTAAGGGATCCTTTATGGACTGGCTGCTCCAGGCTAAAGTATTTTTATAGATTCTCTTCTAATAAGAGGTATAGACATTTCTTACTATCTAGTGGTGCCCTCCTCCCTTTCCTTATTTAAAAGATGTTACTGCAATTTTGAATACCACGCAATGATCATTGATAAAATCTGCCATGCAGCTTCCCTTGAATATACCAAACGTAGTGATACGTCACGAGCTCGGGTTGGTTGCACTCTCCACACGCTGGAAATGGCGTCAAATATCAGGTTACGTTAAGATTCATTTTGCACCCAAAAACTCCTTGTACGGTGATTTGAACAGTATGTTGAAGTCCTCCTCTTCTGCTTCCTTTAATGAATACAATAGCAGTATGCAACATATCTTGAATTCCTTAGGTATTACCATAGAAGATGTATATCAATGTCCTGCTTTTGCAAAAAAGAAACTTTTTGAACAGGACTGGAGGAACACAATCAATACCATATCAACATATCACATGTACAGAGAGTATGGTGCGTTCTTAAAACAACGTATGCCCCGATATGACCATGTGGTTTTATTCCCATACAACCATACCCGACAAGCCTATATTAGGTACAGGGTAAACCTATACTATACAGGAGAACAAATTGCTAATTGGGCTAAAACTGGTGAACCCAAGATAATGAAGTGTCGCTTTCCATCGTGCAAAGAACCGATTGAGACAATGAAACATCTTATACTAGAATGTCTACATTTTAGTTTAATGAGGACAAATCGGTTCTCGAAATTTGTGAATACAGATTTTGAAGATTGCTTGCAATTTTTATGGACACGCATGATGCAAGGCACCCACAAACCAATGATATTTGAATTGGTCAGCCTGTGTAAGCATATCAACAAAGAATTGCTTACATTTTAAGACTTGGAGGATATAAAGTGTATGACACAATATCCTTCATTTTTGCAACCTGTGAATAATATGATGTAAAGTTTTATGTTGAAATATGAATTTAAATGATAATTGAAATGTAAATATTTTATTGTTATTTTTTGTAATTGATTTTGTAAAGGTTCTACAAAGTAATTTTCTTTGTAACTGAACTAAATACAAATAATTAAAAAAAAACTCCTTCTACAGAAGGAGTGCCACAGGACTGAAGGTAAGTTAGTTTTTCTATTTTTAAAGATTTGTTGTAACCTTTAGGACCTGTGTGTTGTTTTCCACGGGTTCTAATCGTGGCATTGACCTCAGCAGTGGGCCTTTGCTTTTTTGTGCCATTAACTTTGGCAGCGTGTCGTTACCAGCAGGGTTGGCCCACCGCCTCGGATAATATTGCCACATTGCCTAGAGGTTGAGCTTGTTCCCATACCCATTGTTTGAAGGATTGTTGGAAAGTGGGGTCTTGAGTGCCTGCCCAAACCTTTGATGGTCTTCCAGTAGCCGCCATTAGTCTTGGTTCTTGTGGTTATAGTAAAAAAAAAGTAAAAACTCTGGGCATTATACTGGACCAGAATCTTAATATAAAAGCGCAGGTCAGCAGTCTGGTATCTTCTTCGATCTATTTTATCAAACTGCTGGCCCACCTGCGTCCGCTCATTTCTCAGAAAAATACTGAGATGATTGCTATGGCTATAATAGGAGCAAAGATTGACTATTGTTGCAGTCTCCTTATTGGTATACCGAAATCTGAGTGTAATCGTCTTCAGGTTGTTAAATGCCTCACATGGAGAGATCACATCTCAGAGGCTAGGCGTAGTAGTCACTGGCTCCCAGTGGAGGCAAGAGTACAATATTGTCTGCTCCTTGTGAACCCGTAGGCCCTTTAAGACGAGGCAACAGTATCTGAGATGGATGGGGATTCAGATCTTACTCAGACATTAATAATCAGACTGACTCAGGAAGTTGGCAAAAACACAACTGTTTTAATTGCAATTGTCTAAAACCTGGAGTACAACGGGCATCAACGGATGCCGCACAGTCATAAGTCTCTCAATGATTCACATGAAAAACACACATTTATAGTAAAAACTCATCATGAGGGATATCATACTACGTGGCAAAAAAAGAAAACCTACCAGGGGATGTAATAGGCTTCAAGGGAACATTTATGTATACTTTCTATGTCGGATTGGACTGTGATTGAGTCACTAAGGTCAAGTGGACAGCTATGCCCACCCCTAGTGCAAGTTATCTGTGTCATGAAAAAACATGATATTTCATTGGCTTCTCAAACCATAGGGCTCTTTGCTATGTGGCACTTTAAAATTCATTGACACACTTGTACCCTTCTGGAATATTCCGCTCGCTAGCAGCACGCAAGCAGATACCCCATGTGCTTGAGGGTTGGCTTGGTCATGCCTCCCCACCCAATTAGCCCAACATCCATCATCACTCCTGCTGTCTGCCATTCAATTTGTTCTTTGAACTTGGCATTGCAAAGGATCACTGTTCCTGAGAATAAAGAGGAGTGTGAGCATGGCCTTATCTTCTGGTCTCGGTGTAGCTTGCCCAAAGTCTATTTTTATCTGACCATGTGACAGGAGACCATGTTTTGAGCTCCTTCATTGTATTTATTACTATTGAATGAATAAAACCTGACACTTCAGGTGTTTTTCCATTACACCTCAACAGGTGCTCGGCTCGCTTCTCATGTTCATTGTATCTTCTTGAGTAGATAACCAGATTCTTGGCGGCCCCAACTTTTGACACAGGGTCAGACAAGCCCTTCTCGAATCTTTCTTCATCGTCAGCTGTTTTATTCTACTGCGCCACACTTTCAGCCCTTCTATTCACAGGGTCCAAGTTTGCTAAAATGCGTTGTGGAACATCCAGATTCTATACACATATATATATATATATATTCATCTACAAAAAAAAAACTTTGTTGAGGGGACGTTATGGTTAAGTTGCCGTACCAAAAACCTGTGCACTTCCCTACAAAAAAATGTTCGCCCTCCCCTTTATGCTTTACATTAAAAACGAAAAACCCCTGAAATTAAGTTATGGCAGACTGAGCCCCCTTACTTGCCAACACCACCGTGCACTGTTAACTCTAACACCCAGATCATGAAAGATGTCATCTCAAATGCCACTGATGACATCACTGACAGCATTACATGTTTAGCCCCTTTGTTTTTGTTCCCTGCCATATATAATTGTGTACATTCCGTAAAAAACTTTGTTGAAGGAATGTTATACTTCACAGTGACACCAAACAACACTACACATTCCCCCATTATGTTAAGCTTAGCAACCAGAACTCGTACCATCTACGTGCATTGCTAAGACTAACACGCAGGACATCAAACATGACATCACAAATATCATTGCTAGTGGTGAAAAGTAGGTTTCTCAATAATGTTCCTTGGCTGCTTAAACAAATGTGTCCATGTGGATGTACGTGTCGTGATGTAGCAACTGTAAAAGAACACATTATGTCCTGCAACGTAGCATACTACATTGTAAAAACAGAGAGTAAATTTATAAAGAAAACACGAGCATATAAGAATTAGTACATATGTTTTATTTCACAATGCACTGAGCGAAATCATTGCTCTGTGCAATTAGTAAAGTTGTTTGGTTGCACAATGACCTGTGCGAAATGATCGCCCTATTCACATTTCCATAGAAGTGGAAAGGTTGTCTCTTTGGGTGACAATGAAAATTTGAAAGGCCACGTTGTTTTGTCACACACAGAAAGTAAGCAGTGCCGCCAAAGTAGTCGTTTTCCTCCCACATTCATGTGCAAGACGACGTCAACCGTTCTGATCTACACCAGCGGAAAGGATGGAATGTTACTTCTTATGATGACAGAAGCGTACGGACACAGAGGGCCGACACGATCATCCCAGTGAATTATGACGCTCAGACATCCAGAGATAAACAATTGGAGTTGAAGGTTGCAAAATCTGTCACTCAGTAGATGTAATCCGTGACAATGACAATAGGGAAGAAAATATTTGAAAGGGAAAATGGGAAAAAAGATGTATAAATATGCAACCTTTGGATAAACCAAAGTTATGACACATAACTTTTTTATTGAAAATGTAATTCAATAGGACGAAACGGAGTGGGAACCTATGAAAGGCGACAATGTGCAATGTCCATTTTTGGGTTAGAAGATGGAACGGCACTGAAAGCTGGAATGTCCTTATTAATAATAAAAATATTGTTTGGAGGTAGCAGCGCGGTGGAATGGCAAACAAAACGTGTATCACCACGGAACCTTTTAAAAAAATATATTTTTATTGAATATTTAAACAAACAATACAAACCAAACTTGCAGTGTATGAGATAACATTTCAATTATACATCATTCAGCCATGTTCACTGCTTCCCCTTTCCCACCCCCCCTTCCGAGCCTACTCCTAATGTTCTATTCCTGCATCTTGTGATGGGGCATCCCTTTCCCTGTGATCCAATGGGTCTTGCATTGACCCAAATAGTTCTGCTAGCAGCAGTCTCCAGGCCATTAGGGTCTCAGTTTCTTCCTCCCCCCCAGTGCCGCTAGCTTCTTGCCATACCACGGTTTCCGCTTCCGCCCATTTCTGCAGATCTTTCCACCATACCTCCAATCGTGGTTTGTGGCATGTCTCCCACCCCATAGCAATTCTCCTCTTTGCAAGCACATATGCCAGATCCCTCAGTTTGCCTACATGCATGAGTTTCCGTGGCCTAGGGAGCCCCCCTAACAAGCAAGCCACACGGTATCCACCACTATCTTGATACCTTTTTCTGCTAGTTTATGTGTGACTTCACCCCAGAAGCACTCAATAACCGGGCATGACCAAAACATATGCACCATGCCCACGTTCTCCTCATCACACTTAGGACATGCCTGCTGTCCTGCATTTTTGAACTTGGCTATCCTTTGGGTTGTCAGGTACGCCCTATGCGTAATATATAATTGCAATTGTTTAAGTCTTGCGTTCCTCGATACTTTTTTGTGATACCCTTGGACCCGTTCCCACATCCCATCCTCCATCTGGGTACCCACATCCTCCTCCCATTCTCAATTGCACCACTTCCTTTCCCACTTTAGACATCATCATCTCATATATTCTAGATATCTCATGTCCCCCCTCTGCTATGTCATATATTATATCTATGGTAGCATCTGGTTCTTCCTCAAGCACCAGTTCGGACCACGTTCTCTTGATCCTTCGCACCAGTCTATGGTACATTATATACTGGTCAGTGTGCAACCCAGTTTCCGCCCCCAGCTCCCCAAAGTCTGCTATGGTCCCCTCCTGCCAAATATCTCCCATTGTCGCTATACCAACCGGCTCCCAATGGCTTCTGAGTATCATCCTCAGCTGCTCTTCTCCGCCCGCCAGTGCAACCAGTGGTACCTGAGGGGAGCATGGGCATGGGTTCCCCATCAGTTGACACGCCCTTCACCACATCTTCCATCCCAGCACCAACATCTTGGGGCGCCCCTCCATTACAGCCTAGGGCAACCACATTATCTTCTTCAAATATAATGGGACACAGTCCCGTCGGAACAGCCTGGTTTCAGATGTTGCATCCTCCGAGAGCCATTTGGCCACATATTGCATATTCGCAACATAGTAGACTTCATAGTTGGGCAATTTTATACCCCCCTTCTCGTAAGAATTCTGTAGCTTCCAGAGGGCCACTCTGTTTCGTGTACCATGCCACAGGAAGTCCCTACACATACTGGCCAGCCTGCTAAAGGACTTTTTCGGTATCAAATACGGATATTCCCGAAGTAGTGCAGAAGTCTAGGCAAGTCCCCCATCTTCAGCATTGCGCTACGCCCCATCATTGCTAAGGGCAATTTAACCCAGAACCGCATGCAATTCTCAATTTTCGTAATAGCTACTTCCGTATTGCGCTCATGCTCTTCTTCCACTGTAAATATCTATTCCCAGATAGCGAAATGTACTAGTTGCCCATGGCACCTATAACACCGGTAATCGTTCTAGGGGGACCCCCTTATATCCACCCAATGGGAACATGCTAGACTTCTGAGGGTTCACCGCTATGCCAGACATTCCCGCATATCTTCCCATCACCTCCAAAACATATAGGAGGTTTTCCTCTGGTATCGTAAGTACAATAATATGTCATCTGCATATAACGATATCAGGTGTTGTTCACCACCCACAGGGATGCCTATCGTGTTATATTGTTGCCTTAAATAGATCGCTAGGGGTTCCAGGGCCAATATGTAGAGCATGGGGGACCATGGACAACCTTGTCTGGTTCTCCTACGGAGTTTCCACCTGTCCGAAACCACTGACCCTGTTTTCACCCTGGCCAGCGGTTCACTATACAACATTTTAGCCCACTGTAGGTATCCTGGACCCATCCCATAGCCAGCCAGCGACGCCAACAACCATGGCCATTTGACCGAGTCAAAGGCTTTTATGGCGTCCAACGACACAATTGCCAATTCGTCCCCACTTTCGTTTCCATATTCAATAACTCTATGGAGTCTTCTAAGGTTATTGGATATATTCCTGTTAGGGACATAGCCGTCTGATCTGGGTCTATCAATTTACCTATGACTTTCCTTAGTCTGTTTGCCAAAACGGCAGTCAGAATTTTGCTGTCTTGATTCAACATTGACAGGGGTCTATAGGAACTGCAGCTATGCTCTGGCTTATTAGGTTTGGGGGGCAGTATTATAACCGCTTCTCTGAGTGACTCTGGTAGTCTGCCTAACTCATACGCCTCATTCAACATATCCAACATCGGGGGGAGCACCTCATCTTTAAATATTTTATAAAACTCACTTGGGAGTCTATCTGTCCCCGGGGTCTTACTAGTTGGCAACTGTCTCACCACCTCTTCTAGGTCCTCCAAGGTAATCGGTGCGTCCATCTCCTCTCTTTCCTCAGCACTGATCTGCGGCAATCCTATGTCCTCCAGTGTTTCCTCTATCATCGCGCGATTATCCCCCCCATCATCCCCATAAAGCAACCCATAATAGTTTGCAAACTCCTGATTCACTCCCTCTTGGGTATCCACCACCCTACCATCTTCCCTCTTTATCGATCTGATCGGGGGTCTAGGTGTTTCATTCTTATATAGACATGCCAAAATCCTTCCTGGTTTATCTCCTCCTGCATGCTGCCTCTCTATATACTTTTTATAGTTAAGGTTACACAATCTTTCCCAGTGCTCTGCACACTTTTGCTGCAGTCTTAGTATCAGATCAATGTCTTGGTTGGCACTATTGTCTCCTTTGAGTGCCCTTTCTAGTTCTCCCTCGGCTTCCTGCAGGTCCGCCAGGATCCCTCCCTGCAATCCCGTAGATTTCGCTATAGCCACCCCTCTCATCACAACTTTGAAGGCCTCCCACAATGTGCCCGCTGAATCCACACTGCCTGTATTTGTCTCAAAATAGCTAACTATCTCTTCCCTCATGCCCTCCCTAAAAAGGGGTCTCTGAGCGCCTCTGCCCTGAGACACCACATCGGAATTCTTGCTCTCGGGGGACAACATTGCCATCTAAGGATCAGGGGCGAGTGGTCCGAGAGGACCCTTGCTTTATATTCGACTTGCGTGATCTCTGTCAGTATCTCTGGAGTGACGAAGACATAGTCCAGCCTTGTGTATAATTGTTGCGGGGCAGAATAATGCGAGTATTGCCTCTCTTGCCACCACCGTTCCCTTCCATTTCCTCTTGATCAGCACCATCTTATCTCGCGTCAAATGCATTTCTTGCAATAAGGCAATATCTATCTTCTGTCTCCGTAAGTATAGCATAACCTAATTCCTCTTCAGATAACTATTGACTCCCCTGACGTTCCAAGTGACTATTCTAAGATCCCCCATGGCATAACAGAGTCCCACTCCCCCCCCACCTTTGCAGTCCAACTCCAATTGCTTAACTCTTCTATGTAGGCTTGCACCCCAACTTAAACTCCCCTCAACTATATACACAACAAAACTCCCCACCTCCCTCCTTCCCACCTCCCTACCCTTCCCCAACAACACCCTCCCCAACTGTTGGCCAGCTCCATCCCTGGATCTCAGGCACCTCCGCATCTAGCACTTTCTGGCAAAAGCCTGTACTCGCGGTTCAGCAGGGTGAAGTCGCCCTAGTGGCCGCCTTACTACTACTCCTCAGGGGTAGGTTGCTTGCATCCTGTTGCTCCTGTTTCCCAATTTGTTACGCTTAATGCTACCCAGCTCACTCGTGCATTTTATTCACTATATTCCAGTCCAACAAGGTCAATGAGATCAAAGACTACACAATACCGATCAAGTGTCCCCATGTATCATGCTAGGACTCCCCCCCCCCACTTATCCCCTCAGTGTTCATGATACAGTCTCCTCAATTATCATGCTCCTGGCGATCTTGCTCCTCTTCTCGCTCCCGACAGCCCTGCAATTCCAGCCATGATGCCGCTTCCCCCGGGGTGTCAAAAAAAGAGCGCTTTGTTTTTATGCAAAACTTTTAGCTTCGCAGGATACAGAAGCATACATTTGATACCGGCTGGGTGCTGTCTCCTCTTAACCGCCACATAGCTATACCGCTGCTTTGCACCAGCATTGTGTAATCAGGGTATGCCGTGATATTGGTGGATGCTCTTTCTATCGTTCCGCCCTTACGAAAATACTCCAGGATCTTCTCCCTGTCTTTATAGTTCAGAATTTTCGCAATTATCGGCCGCGGTGGGGCCCCAGGCCATTGTTTCCTCATAAGGGCCCGATGTGCACGTTCAACCGTGAACCCCTGTGAGAGCTTGTCTGCCCCTATCTCTTGCAGGATCATGTTCTCCACATAGTCCGTGGGGTCTTGGCCCTCTTCTCCCTCCGGCAGGCCGACCACCCATATGTTGTTCCTTCTCGCCCTTCCTTCCGCTTCTTCAACTCGATTTTCAAGGTTAGCAACCTGCTGTTTTAGTATATGGACCTCTTTCGTACTGTTTGTTCTGACTTCTGTGTTGGTCTTCACCGCGCTCTCCAGGCCACTTGTCCTTTCTGCCAGCGCCCTAACATCTTGTCGCAGCAGGGTGACTTTGATTCCTACAGCATCTATTTTGTTCTCCAGGGCCATCCGTAGATCCACCATTGCTGTACCCCACTTAGCGCTCAGTTCTGTTATGGCTGCTAGGACCTGATGGTTATCTCCTTCTGGGGTACCGTCCGCGGGAGCCGCCACCGCACTTTGTGCCGGGGTCGATGGGGTCCGCTGTGCCTTTGCAAAGGTCTCCATAGTGGGTTGTTTGCTTTTGGCTCTCGCTCCTTTTACTGACATCATGCAATCTTCTCTACGTGTCTGATCCCAGCTCTTCAGTGTTGCTGTGGCTCCACTAGTTCAGTCAGGTGCTGGCGCGTCCACCTCCATAGGCTGCGTTGTGTGGTGGCACCTGAAGTTCTGTTTCGAGCGGACTGTGCCCTGCCACGTATCCACTCAGACTACTGTAGTCAATGCGCCTTTGGCATGTCTCTGGAGGCAGCGATTTTACCCTACACGCCACCACCACAGTGTCTCGGGCCTCCGTAGAGCTCGGCGCTATTTGTCCCCTTTTAAGGAAAACTTCCCTGAAGCATCTGCATGCGGCCTGCTTGATTCCTTTAATCTTATATTGCTGTCAACTAGCAGTTATCCAGGGCAAGTCGGGTTCTGGTTCCTTCCTCTGTTTTACCGCCGGTATGCCGCACTTTATTAGGCTGCTTGTTTCGCCCTGTCTTCTCACATCCTCATGGGTCCTCTTTATCTTGGCTCCGCCGCCATCTTGCCTTTGTTATCAGTTGTCGCTAGTCACTAGTTCTGCAACCAAGTATCAGTTTTGTCGAGCGCCTGGGTCAATCAGCCCAGACACGCTCGTTTACCGGCACACTTTCTTCAATGCGCCTGGTTGTACCCGGATTTTGGGGGCTTTAGTTTGCCCTTGATGTGCTTCCCACTCTCATTTCTCGGCCATCAGTGATTGTCCTTGTTAACCCTTCTTTGCCGTGTTGGGGATGCAGCAGCGCTTTGCTCCCACAAACCGTTCTCAGTCCGCAAGGTTCACTGGAGTGCAGCTGTGATTCACCCGCTCTGCTCCATGGACTCTCCCTCAATCGTAGCACGGGATGCCTTCATGAGGGGGATCTGTCTTAATACTGCGATCAATTGCCGGCCAGTCAGTCTACATCTGCTCTTTGTAGCGGCAGTCTACTAATGTACTGATCACAGCTCCGTGGGATCAGTTGTTTCGCCGGGGACCTTATTATTGTCAGAAACATACACTGCAGGTCACGCTGTACCGGGAGCTCCCGCTCCAAACCTCAGGTTGTGCCGTTGTACTTTTTGCAGAGGCGGCCCTTTGTTCTGTGGGGCCATCCCTCCTTAGCGCTGGCGATTCTGCTTTGCGGGACTGCAATGTCCCTTGTCCCCGTACCTGTGTGCCCTCACTGCAGGTCCCGATTGTGTCGGACCATCGGGGCTCTTCGTTCCACATTAGCACACAATGAGCCCCTCCAGTTAGCCGCGGCTCTCACCGACACTTGCAGAGGGCTTCCATTTGCCGCAGCCGCACACGCTAGGCGGTTCATTATTCTGTGCAGAGTACACTTGCTTCTCGCAACTGTAGCCATTCACTGGCGCCGGCTGCTTTTTCTCAGAGGTGCGCCCTTCGGATTCTCTTTGTTACAGGTCGCCGCCATTTTGATGTCCGCTCCGCGGCTAGATTCTGGAATACAAAGTATCTTCTCTGCTGTTCTATTACTTTTAGCATTCCGCCGGCTCGCTCATAATCTGCACAGCACATTCACAAGCATTTAAACGAGCTTTGGAGCTGCAATCTGCTGATATAATGCACGTTTTCTGGCAGATCTAGACGCCGGATCACAGAGCTCTCAGGAGTCACAGCCTATTCCATAGCTGCCAGGCCACGCCCCCCCACGCAACCTTTCTACAATACAAAATTTGAACACATACTTTTTTATTAAATATTATTATAATTTGGGAAAATGTAGTGGTACCGTACAAACGGCGACAATGTGTAATGTCCATAATGGGAAAAAAAACTGCACCTGAGCATTAATCTTGTAAATCATTAGGGACATTTTTCTTTTGTGGGCAAAGTGATGAAATAACGTCAAAGTAGCATATATTCGGCAGAAATACACTTACATTATATGGACGGCCTCCATTGCGTGCGCTGCAAGCAAACAGTAGTGTATGGGGATCAGTGGCTTTTCGGGAACTAATTGTGCATGGTCGGAGCAAATGTTTTTGAAGGATAACCTTATCAAGTCATATGTTTTTCAAATTATTACCCCCTACATTCTTTCTACTCTTTCTCTGTACGTCAAAGTTAAAAAACAAAGGGCCCTTATGGGTGTCGACAAATATGCAGCCATACTGACCGCGTATTGAAAACAGAAAATGCAGTGGCCTTCACTCTGAATGGAAATACATTTTCAGTTTTGCAACAACATATCAGCGGCTATTCATGACAACGGCTAATCTTCTACACGTGCAGAAGGGCTGTGTGTACGAAATAGTGCAGGTGGCAGTCTCAGATTTTAAACAGTAGGATGGCAGCCTGACTACAGTAATGATGTGTATTTGTTGTACAATGAACACAGTAAGTTCATTTCGTACAATGAGTAGTAAGGCGCACCATAACGCATGACAGTGCTATCAATAATTCTTCCATGTTTGTTTTTCTAATACCACGTCTCTTTAATGTTCACCTTTGCCCTGTAGCCGTGCGCAAAAATTTCCCCCATTCCGTCTATGGGAAAAAAAAGACATTTTGGAACCCCCGTATAACTTTTCCCCCCCTGGAACAAACATCACCAAATCACCAAACTTTGCACAAAAATTCAGAGTGGCCCATATACTTTTTTTGCAAAGTTTGGCGAGGATTAGTCCAGGGGGAGCGGAGTTATACGTCACCCAAAAAGTGCTCTTCCTAAGGAAACAGCAACTTAACCATAACTACACGGCCACTACTATATTGGCGGCACTGCCTGCAGTCTATTTACTACGTATAGCCAGCCTTATGATTTCTTAGCCTACTTGCATTACTGCATCTGAACAATTATAAAATGGCTTTGCATTTTCTTCAGTACTTCTCCAGCACGTGCAATCTTCATTTTGCTCATGAAATGTTACTCAATTCTTTACTTCGACATCAGATTCTATATGGTCTATTCACCTTCTTCCTTGGCATCTCTTCTGGGTGCATCATTTCTGCTTCATGTGATGTCACCAGACTTCTCTTTCGCTCATCTTCACACTTCTTTCGGAATTTCCTTCAGAAAACTGTAATTTCTTCGTGGATACACCATGTGAGGTTTTCTCAATGGATACCTTATTTCAAGAACTGGTTGCGGTATAGGTACCATGACTGGTGTTGCACACGTTTCAAGTTCCGGTTGCCAACATATAGGCAAAATGGGGGCAGGACTTCTGGTAGAGGCACTTGGCTCCTCCTGTACACTTGTCACTCACAAATGCCGCACAGGACCTATGCTTGCCTACCTGAAGGATCTTCTTGTGCAGAAAAACAATGTCAGATCTCTCAGATCAAATAACATGCATCAATTGAGGATTCCCAAATGCAATACCAGTAAAGCTCTCAAAGGAACCTTTGTTAATGCTGCCCATAGGTCATGGAATTCCCTCCCACCTGACGTAAGGGAAATTACTTAGAACAGGGGGGTGGTCCTGACCTCAAACATTTAAGCTACAGTTATTTACTATAGACACAATTTTCATACATCTCCAAATCCAGTACTGCTCACTTAACAGATTATGCATTTTGGGAGGAAAAACATACAAATCCAAATTCTGACGTCCACACTGGAGGTGATAGAGTTAATGTCTGTCGTAGGTCTTAATGTTGGACCGTGTGACGTAGGACGTTTCGGCTGTATAGAGATAGCAGCCTTCTTCTATGGCCCAGATTAGCAGGTCTTCCTATAGTTTAAAAAAAACAATATACAGGATATTGTTGAATATCCAGAATGTGGATTTTATGTACAAACATTAAAAAAGCCCGTGAGGGGTTACATGCTGTGGATGAGCCCTCCGAACCCATATACTGACCTTGCGTTAGAAGGGGTGGGGAGCTCTGGAGTGGGCTCCCGGGGGCGATGTTGGAGACCCAAAGGTTTGGTGTGAGGATGGGTTGTCTGCAAAGAAATTTTCAGCATGTGATGCGAGTTACACACGTGGCTGACATACCAAGTGCTGGAGCAAGGGTATAGGTAAGGATAAAGTACCTTCTTAATGGTGCTCCAGGATTGTGGGGTGCTGGGGGGGTCCCTCGGTGGGGAACCGCTCGGTGGAGCGAAATATCCTATCCTGAGGTGGGAGAAGTTCAGGCACACGAATCTGTGTGGAGGGGATGGGGGGGCAGGGAGAAGAGAAAAGGAACAATTCCTAGTCAACAAGCGTTAAGAGAGTTGTAGGCGGAAACAGGTGGGTGGTAGGAGAGGCCCCAAGGTGGGCTTTAGCTTACCTATTCCATCGTGTATGGGCACACTGAATGTGCTGTGTCTCGTCTCTGTCTCTTGAATGTGGACTGGAACTGTACGAGTGAGACGTGGAGCGCATGCGCGATGGACATATAAACACCCATCGCGCATGCGCCCGTGCCCCGCAGGTCGGTGGCCTGCGGTAACACGGGCGCACGCGCAAAGGTCGAACAGACACCCACCGCGCATGCGTATGAGTAAGGTGGTCAGTTCCCATGTGGGAGCGGCCGTGTATAAAAAACCGTGGCGCAGCCTTGAAGTGAACTGGTAGGATGTGGGTATACTCGGGAGGGGCAGCCCTAATAGGGGTGCGAATTTAGCAGCTCTGATTTACGTGAGCTCTGTAGGAGAACCCATCAGCCTGACGTTCTGATACATGACGCAGCACCAGCTGTACAATCGACAGCTGTGCATGTGCGTGAGTGCAGTGGCCAGTTGCCATGGAGACAAGGACGCGTGCGGACTCTTGCCCCGGTTTTACATCACAAAGGGTAGATGGTAGGTGTATTCATAAAGGGTAATAAATACTAGGATGTTGGTGCTGCAGAGCTGTTGGATATAAACTCTGTAGGGGACCTGTCAGCTTGAAGTGCTGAATCGGAGCATGGTGCTGGCAGATCAGTGCTGGTTCCAATGGCGGGGGGCCAAATGCTTATAAGTACTCAACAGGGGCAAGTTCATTCAGACCATGAGTTGTGGTCTGTAATTTAAAGATCCACCAGGATTCTTTAAAGTTAAGAGCATTGGCGGTATTTGAACTGTCACTCACTTTATCCACTATCCACCATTTAAAGGAGTCACAGTTGTGCTGATGTTCGAGGAAATGTGAGACTAACGGTGCATTATGGATCTTACATCTTATTCTCGACTTGTGTTCTCCAATTCTTTTGTTGACTGGCCTCGATGTTTGTCCTATGTATCGTAGGTGACAAGGACATTCAATGAGGTAGATGACATTCGGTGTCTTACAATTCGAGAAATGGCGAATTTCCCATTCTTTGCCATCCACCGGGAAAGACCGTAATTTCATAGTTTGACTGCAAACAGAGCAGTTGCCGCATGGGTGGTGCCCCCGAATCTCCCTCATATTCCACAGAGTAGATCTGGAGTCTTTTCGCTTGTTCCTGGCATGTGTTAAGAGATCTTTTAGATTTTTAGATCTTTTCAAAGCCATTCTAGGCAAGGGTTCTCCTGGCAGGCTCAACTGGACAATGGGCCATAGTTTTTTAATAGTTCCTCTGAGTTTGGATGTATTGGCGTTGAAGGTCGTGACGCAAGTCATGGTGTCTTCAGAATCTGGATTCCGGATCTTGGGGGTCAACAAAGCTTCTCTTGGTGTGTATAAAGCCCTTTTCTTCGTGTCTTTCAGAAGTTTTTTGGGGTATCCTCTATTTTCAAGTTTAAGTTGTAATTCGGATGCGTGTATTTTAAAATCCTTCGTGTCAGTGCAGTTGCGTCTGATTCTAAGGAATTGTCCATATGGCAGATTGGTACGTAGACTCTTGGGATGGTTACTTCTGTAGTGTAGGGTTGTGTTGCGGTCCGTTTCTTTTTTGAAAATTGAGCATGAGATTTTCCCGCCTGTGGCCATTATATTGAGGTCCAAAAAATTCATTTTCTCATTATCATGGCTCATTGTGAATTGGATTTCCTGTGTTAAGTTGTTAATCCACTCTAAGAAATTGGCCAATTCTTGCTTGCTGCCATGCCATAAAAAGATGACATCATCGATGTATCTATACCATAAACGAATGTTATTGTGGAATGGATTGGCATTGTTAAGTATGTAGGTTTCCTCATATTCGGCCATGAAGATGATGGCTAGGCTCGGTGCATACGCTGCCCCCATAGCTGTGCCACATGTCTGTTGGTAAAAAGTCTCATTAAATGAAAAGTAATTATTAGTTATTGCAAAGTCCAGAAGTTCAGAAATAAAGTTAGCTGGAACTCTTTTCTGTATCATGTGTCGGACTAGATGTTGTCTTATGCATTCGACCGCCTGTTCCTGAGGGATACTCGTGTATAGGCTCTTGATGTCCATAGTGACAATTTCTTCCGTGCTGGGATCAAAAAGTTGATTTTCAAATATGCTGATAGTCATCATGGTATCCTTGAGGTATGTGGGTGTGTTTTGGCACAGAGGTTTGAGAAAGAAGTCTATGAATTTACACACAGGTTCAAGTATGGAGCCACAACCTGAGACAATCGGTCTGCCTGGAGGCAGGGTCATGTTTTTATGAATTTTGGGTAAGGCGTAGAACGCCGGTATCCTCCCCTCCGCAGTATTTAAGAACGCCTCTTCTTTGTCGGAGATCCAGTCTCTTTCGGCTGCGTACTTTGTCATTTCTTTTATTTTGTTTTTCAGCTGGTTTGTGGGGTCTTTTTTGAGTTTTTTATAGTTGTTGTCTTCATTTAGTAATGCCATGACCATTAACGTGTATTGCTCTCTACTTTGTATCACAATGCCACCGCCCTTGTCTGCCATTTTTATCACGATGTCGGGATTGTTTCCCAAAGATTTGAGTGCCTTTTGTTCCCCAGTGGTGAGGTTATTTCTGTGATGGTTTTGTATATCCTTGAGTTTTTTTATTTCCTGTCTAAGGCATTTTTCAAACGCAAGAAATGTAGAAGGGATGTCACTATCCCTTGGGTGGATATTTCACCATCCAGTTGGAACCAGTCAATGGTTTTCGTTGCGTCTCCTGCCTGGATAACCCCACTGTGATCCTCATCGGGAGATCAAAGCAATTCGGGAGGCAACAACCCGAACTATGTGGCTCCATACTTGAACCTGTGTGTAAATTCATAGACTTCTTTCTCAAACCTCTGTGCCAAAACACACCCACATACCTCAAGGATACCATGATGACTATCAGCATATTTGAAAATCAACTTTTTGATCCCAGCACGGAAGAAATTGTCACTATGGACATCAAGAGCCTATACACGAGTATCCCTCAGGAACAGGCGGTCGAATGCATAAGACAACATCTAGTCCGACACATGATACAGAAAAGAGTTCCAGCTAACTTTATTTCTGAACTTCTGGACTTTGCAATAACTAATAATTACTTTTCATTTAATGAGACTTTTTACCAACAGACATGTGGCACAGCTATGGGGGCAGCGTATGCACCGAGCCTAGCCATCATCTTCATGGCCGAATATGAGGAAACCTACATACTTAACAATGCCAATCCATTCCACAATAACATTCGTTTATGGTATAGATACATCGATGATGTCATCTTTTTATGGCATGGCAGCAAGCAAGAATTGGCCAATTTCTTAGAGTGGATTAACAACTTAACACAGGAAATCCAATTCACAATGAGCCATGATAATGAGAAAATGAATTTTTTGGACCTCAATATAATGGCCACAGGCGGGAAAATCTCATGCTCAATTTTCAAAAAAGAAACGGACCGCAACACAACCCTACACTACAGAAGTAACCATCCCAAGAGTCTACGTACCAATCTGCCATATGGACAATTCCTTAGAATCAGACGCAACTGCACTGACACGAAGGATTTTAAAATACACGCATCCGAATTACAACTTAAACTTGAAAATAGAGGATACCCCAAAAAACTTCTGAAAGACACGAAGAAAAGGGCTTTATACACACCAAGAGAAGCTTTGTTGACCCCCAAGATCCGGAATCCAGATTCTGAAGACACCATGACTTGCGTCACGACCTTCAACGCCAATACATCCAAACTCAGAGGAACTATTAAAAAACTATGGCCCATTGTCCAGTTGAGCCTGCCAGGAGAACCCTTGCCTAGAATGGCTTTGAAAAGATCTAAAAATCTAAAAGATCTCTTAACACATGCCAGGAACAAGCGAAAAGACTCCAGATCTACTCTGTGGAATATGAGGGAGATTCGGGGGCACCACCCATGCGGCAACTGCTCTGTTTGCAGTCAAACTATGAAATTACGGTCTTTCCCGGTGGATGGCAAAGAATGGGAAATTCGCCATTTCTCGAATTGTAAGACACCGAATGTCATCTACCTCATTGAATGTCCTTGTCACCTACGATACATAGGACAAACATCGAGGCCAGTCAACAAAAGAATTGGAGAACACAAGTCGAGAATAAGATGTAAGATCCATAATGCACCGTTAGTCTCACATTTCCTCGAATATCAGCACAACTGTGACTCCTTTAAATGGTGGATAGTGGATAAAGTGAGTGACAGTTCAAATACCGCCAATGCTCTTAACTTTAAAGAATCCTGGTGGATCTTTAAATTACAGACCACAACTCATGGTCTGAATGAACTTGCCCCTGTTGAGTACTTATAAGCATTTGGCCCCCCGCCATTGGAACCAGCACTGATCTGCCAGCACCATGCTCCGATTCAGCACTTCAGGCTGACAGGTCCCCTACAGAGTTTATATCCAACAGCTCTGCAGCACCAACATCCTAGTATTTATTACCCTTTATGAATACACCTACCATCTACCCTTTGTGATGTAAAACCGGGGCAAGAGTCCGCACGCGTCCTTGTCTCCATGGCAACTGGCCACTGCACTCACGCACATGCACAGCTGTCGATTGTACAGCTGGTGCTGCGTCATGTATCAGAACGTCAGGCTGATGGGTTCTCCTACAGAGCTCACGTAAATCAGAGCTGCTAAATTCGCTCCCCTATTAGGGCTGCCCCTCCCGAGTATACCCACATCCTACCAGTTCACTTCAAGGCTGCGCCACGGTTTTTTATACACGGCCGCTCCCACATGGGAACTGACCACCTTACTCATACGCATGCGCGGTGGGTGTCTGTTCGACCTTTGCGCGTGCGCCCGTGTTACCGCAGGCCACCGACCTGCGGGGCACGGGCGCATGCGCGATGGGTGTTTATATGTCCATCGCGCATGCGCTCCACGTCTCACTCGTACAGTTCCAGTCCACATTCAAGAGACAGAGACGAGACACAGCACATTCAGTGTGCCCATACACGATGGAATAGGTAAGCTAAAGCCCACCTTGGGGCCTCTCCTACCACCCACCTGTTTCCGCCTACAACTCTCTTAACGCTTGTTGACTAGGAATTGTTCCTTTTCTCTTCTCCCTGCCCCCCCATCCCCTCCACACAGATTCGTGTGCCTGAACTTCTCCCACCTCGGGATAGGATATTTCGCTCCACCGAGCGGTTCCCCACCGAGGGACCCCCCCAGCACCCCACAATCCTGGAGCACCATTAAGAAGGTACTTTATCCTTACCTATACCCTTGCTCCAGCACTCGGTATGTCAGCCACGTGTGTAACTCGCATCACATGCTGAAAATTTCTTTGCAGACAACCCATCCTCACACCAAACCTTTGGGTCTCCAACATCGCCCCCGGGAGCCCACTCCAGAGCTCCCCACCCCTTCTAACGCAAGGTCAGTATATGGGTTCGGAGGGCTCATCCACAGCGTGTAACCCCTCACGGGCTTTTTTAATGTTTGTACATAAAATCCACATTCTGGATATTCAACAATATCCTGTATATGGTTTTTTTTAAACTATAGGAAGACCTGCTAATCTGGGCCATAGAAGAAGGCTGCTATCTCTATACAGCCGAAACGTCCTACGTCACACGGTCCAACATTAAGACCTACGACAGACATTAACTCTACCACCTCCAGTGTGGACGTCAGAATTTGGATTTGTATGTTTTTCCTCCCAAAATGCATAATCTGTTAAGTGAGCAGTACTGGATTTGGAGATGTATGAAAATTGTGTCTATAGTAAATAACTGTAGCTTAAATGTTTGAGGTCAGGACCACCCCCCTGTTCTAAATATTTGTATATGCCCTATTGTCCTGTCCGATTTTGGGGCTATCCCTCAAGTTACCAAAGTAAGGGAAATTACGTCTACTGAAAACATTTAAAACATTGTTATTTTGCTAGCTTCCCGTCTTTTTATCTTCAGACCCTGGCTCTAGGCGGTCTTATATTCATACCATGTTTTAGTCTTAAATGTTTGTTTGTCACTTTATGTGCGCCCTTAAGCCTTCAGGTCCCTGGTTGCGTTAGAAATGTATAAATGTAAATGTAAAATGTAAAATTGAATAGTTTTTGGCTCAGTGTGGACAGCAGTCTTCTACCGCCATGCTGCATTTTCTTAATTACTACCCCAGAGTCTGCTAAAGTTTCTGGCTGGGATGTATCTTCTACCAGTTTGGGCAAGTGTTTCGTACAAGGTTCCCTATAGGCTTGATGAATGATGCCCAGAAGTTTGAAGGTGACTCTTAATTTGACTGGAATTTAAGCTCAGTCTTTTTGTTTGTTTATTGTATTTTAATAGGGCTTACACTGCCACAAAGTCACAAAATAACAGAATAAGTTACACAAATGCAAAGGGCAAACAGCATGCTTTCACTTTCTTATTGATTGGAAGACCTACACAGATAGATATTAAGAGAGGAAACAAAGGAAGCATGAGTGGAAGCTGAACGAGGTGAGTATGTCAGAGAATTCCATAGCTAAGGGGTAAGCCCAAGGAACAGAAAGTAAATGGGCCTAAGCACATGGAGAATGGGGAACAGTGAGTAAGGAAAGAGCTGCGAACCTAAGAAGCCAAGTAAAGTGTTCTATGTGGGGGACGTGGCTTGACGCCGAACAAGATGGCAGTGTAAGCGCGTTGGTCCGGCCCACCACATATTGCGCTACCCTGCAAGACCTTCTTTTAACTTGAAACCTTCTCCCTCTCCTACCTTGCTGCGGTGACCGTAACAGACTACTCGTTCCTTCGCTCTGGTGTGCTCCGGTGCAGGGGTGGCCATTTTCTCTCATCCCTCACGTCCCGTGACTGCTGTCGCATTCCTCATCCGTCACTCATGTGGAGAACCACGGCTGCGGCAGTGACGCAACCAGCTGGATCCGGCCTGGTCTGGCTTCTTCGGTATTCACACAGCGCCACCTCATGGCCACCTGATAGTATTGCGGACATCAAGGAAAAGAGTAAAAGAAAGGAATGAGTGGAGAAAATAAGGTGAAATAAAAACAATTTCACCCAACAAATAAATAATATGTGACTAAACTTTAAGGTAACATTTTCACCTCCTTCTTACAGTTAATTCTGTTGGTGTGTCCTAGGGGATTTTTATTTTTTCTCTCTTGTGCCGGTGGGATATTTTGTGGCTCACTACATCATTATTTCCTCATTGGGGGCTTTACTATTCAACATGGCCTCTGGAAAAAACAGCCAGAAATTGCCTACAGTCTCTAAAGATGCACAGACTTTGTCTGCCGCCCATAAAAGGCTCAAGAGTGAATCGCCTCCACCACTACCTTCCTCTGACCCTCCCAATGAGGCCATTCTACTAGAAATTAGGTCAGTCAAACCTTTTATTGAATCCACCAACCAAAAACTGCAGCAACTAGATGAAAGATGGAACGTCTTTGAAAACAGAATGAGTGAAATGGAAAATAGAATTGGGCTCGTAGAGGATGTTTTACCCAGAATGTCTCAGTTGGAAAAAGTGGTGAAAGAGCTTCAAAAACATAATGAAGAATTGGAAAACAGACGTAGGCGCAATAACCTATGCATTACAGGCCTCCCTGAGGGATGTGAGGGGAGTGATGCTATCATGTTTCTACAGAATTTGTTAACTGCCCTGCTTCAGTAACCAACAGAAATCTCCCTCAACGTTCAACGTGCCCATCGCATTGGCTCAACAAGAAGCTCATCACACCTTCTACCGCGTACTTTGATTTCTTTCCTACTAGAATACACCCAACTGCAGCTCATTATTTCAAAAGCTGAAGAGATGAATACCCTTGTCTGTCTGGCATGAAAATAGGATTCATATCCCTCAAGATTTGGTTAAGAAGACAGCCCAACGCAGGAAGGAATTCCTCTCTTATCATCCCGCGTTGAAGCAACTTAATGTCACATATGGTCTTTATCATCCTTGTTCTTTTAAAAGGACTTATGATGGTCGAACTTTGAATTTTGATGAGCCGGCTGACCTTAAGGCTTTCATCCGCTCCCTCAAAACTGACAGCATGGATCCGTTGCTCCCTACCAACTCATCTTCTTCTGGCTCTTGACTCTTTTATATTATTGAGTGTTGCGTCTCTAATTTGTGCTCCGAATGATGGTGGGCGGGTCATCGCTTGGTACCCTGGTTCATGCAGAGCCTTTTCATTTTTGCTGTGATGGTGTCATCTGCTCCTATATTATTTCCCCTTTTTTCTCCTTACTATATCTTGATCCTGTTTGTTCTCTCAATACACTATACATTGTTATTGCTTATCCTATTCAGTGTTATACCTCTCTTTTTTAGCTTATCCTACTTGGTCAAGTATCCCCTTCCTTTCTCTCTTTCCTTTTGTGTTGTCCTTTTGTGTTTACCATCACAGCTTCTGGTGCACCTCTCATTCAGGTACATATTTGCTCCTGTTATTCTATTTGATGTTTTACTTACTTTACTATATAAAACTCTCATCTTTAGGTATTTTTGCGTTCCTGTTCTAATCATGTTGCTTCTGTACAATGGTTTTTATATGTGTTACCTGGAACATTAAGGGCTGTAATAATTCAATCAAGAGGTATAAAATGATCTCCCATCTCAAAATGTTAAACCCGTCTGTGGCTTGTATACAGGGAACACATCTCTCTCTTATAGAAGCTATGAAATTTAAATCCTTTTGGGTCAATTATGTAATTGCTAGTTCAGCAGTTGGGAAGAAAAATGGAGTGGCCATATTAATCAATAAGAAGTTGTCATAGTAGATCTTAAGTCAGGATTTTGATACCAATGGGAGGTGAGCTTGGGTTAAACTGCTGGTTGGATCAGCTATTATTACTTTCATGTGTATTTATGGTCCCACCCTACCTGATCCTGACTTTTGGAATTCTACCAAACAGACTATACTCAATTCAAACTTCTCCAACCTAATCTTATGCGGGGATGTGAACCATGTCCTTGATCCCTTCTTAGATTGAAAATCCAAGTGCTACTTTAAGAGTTCCATGTCCCATAAAGCTTTCACACACTGCTTAACAGAAACAGGCCTCATCGACACCTGGAGACTAGCCTACCCGGTTGACCTAGAATACACACCTCACAATTATGGAACACTATTCCATTGGACATCAAATCTACCCCTACATTTCAACCTCTCAGAACTAAGATCATCACCTGGTTACTCAACAAATAACTAGCACTGTATGTATGTATGTATCCGCTACGATGTTACTAATTCTACTATAACTGCTTTCATAACTGCTTTTGTAACTATACATATGCTGCACAAATGTACAAATGTTCTTACCTATGCCTGTAACCTGATGCTTAAGCGCCCATATACCTCTGGGTCAGGAGCGCTATACAAAATAAATAAACAAACAAACAAACAAACACGTTCCATTGTCATCCTCATGACAACCTCTCACGCATCGATTATATTTTCACTACCAAATCCCTCACGAATACCATTACGACTCCCTCATTTCTAACATTATTATTTCTGATCATGCCCCTGTCATAACCACCTTTGATCGCTCTGATATATAAAAAAACATCCTCTAGATGGAAATTCAATAACTGTCTCCATCAAGGCCAACAATTTATCCAGTCATGTATATCTTTCCAACAGGACTTTTTCAATTAAGATTTAGATGAGGATACCTCCATCACCACTAATTGGGATGCCTTTAAACCTGCATTAAGAGGTCATATAATTGCCTAGTCTAGCATGAAAAAGAAGAGATTTAAAAAAGACCTTAATCCCCTATACCTTCAGCTCATCAGTGCTGAGAAGCAATATTATCACTTGTCTTCAAACATTGACTTTCGTACCGTTCTATCATTGCATTTTCAAATTAATAGAAAACGTACTCAACACACAGCAGGAGCCACCTTAAAATATAAATCCAAAACATACCAAACCTCCAACAAAGTGGGCAAAGCCCTGGCCTCCTATCTCAAAGCTAGAAAAGAGAAAACACTAATCTCCCACATTAAAAATTCCTCTGGATCTATCATTACAAGTTCCTCTGGTCTTATTGAGGTTTTCAAGGATTTCTATACTGACCTGTATTTCCCCGGAGACAGTGGTCCCAGAGGACAATCTCAAAGCTTTCTTTAGAACATTAACAAACGATCTTACCCATCTATTGATCTTAGCGTCACAGTGGGTGACCAAACTACACAGGAAATCATTCAGGCCATCAAGGGTTTGGAAAGGGGCAAAGCTCTGGGCCCAGATGGTCTATCCATTGAGTTTTTCAATCAGTTTTCCTGGCTCCTGGCTCCTTAACTCCCAGATTCAAAACCCTGTACTCCTCATTTATCTGTAAAGGTTCCTCGTCCGGAATCTTCTCTGAGGCCCTCCCTCTCCTATCTCCAAAAGCTGAGAAAGATAAAGATAAAGAACAGCTAGTTTCTTCTCATAACATTGTTGACATGATATATTTCTTTAACTGCCTTGCCACTTCTTGTACTAACCCTATCATATCCTCCAGATCTGCCCTAAGAATTCTCCTTTTCCCGTCAATCAAATCTCCATCCCAAGAGCTTTCCACATGCTTGTGGCATAAGAAGTATGCCACGATTAATAACAGAGTATTGTATCATAGTCATGGCTCACTAAGGGTATTAGATTTATTTATAAGATTGTACTAAATCATACAATGACATCATTCCAAGATATCAACAGTTCCTTCTTCATACGTCCAGCAGACTTTACCTTTCACAATAAATTGGTCAATGCTTGTCTGGATGGCCTTCAGACACATCCTAACAAAGTTCTTTCACCTGATACCTCTATGCTACATCTACTTGCCACTGCCTATGATGTCAGAGCCGCCAAATTCTACAAACTGCTGTTAACTGCTGACTCTCCTACCATCAAGTGGCTAACTCAGTGCCAATGGGAGACTGATTGTGGCCTTGTCTTTGACGACAGTACATGGATTCAGCTATTGACTAGGATCAGATGTGTCTCCACCTCTGCCAACATCACTCAAAACCTTGTTTTCTTCATGCACAGAGCCTTCATCACCCCTTTAAAATTGAAAAAAGCTAAAATTTAATCAGACGGCAACTGTTGGTCATGCGGGGATACCGCTGGTTCTTGCAAGCATATGTTTTATGATTGCCTGTTTACCTTCAGGCTCTGGCAGGACATTTTGAAATATCTGAAGGAGATCTTCAAAGTTCATATCCTTCTATCCTTTGCTAATGTTTTTCATAGCAGTATCGCCGTCAAAGAGGATGATCTCTTCCCCCCATCCTATATGACCGTTTTATTGCTATTGCCATCAAGCTTTCACTGTCAATTGGAAAAACTGTCAAAACATTTCGGTTAAGGGCTGGTGGAATAATATCAACTACAAACACAGAATTGAACACTGTGTGGCTACTTACCTCTATACCATTTCCAAACACAATATGAAATGGGCATCTTTTATACACGTCTGCACATGGCTCATGAAGTTTCTCTCTATGTTTGTAGCACATTCATGTTATACCAATGGTAATACTTGCTGTATAAATTCTTATTTATGAATGAGCAATCTTGTTAACTGTGCCCTGTTAACTGAGTGTTCTATGTGATAATTTTGAATATTAAAGGACGCACGCAAAAATTACTGGGTTTTTTGGTCGATTTGGTGCAGCTTTTAATATTCAAAATACATCACTGATCACCCCCACTCCCGTGAAAACCAATCTCCTGCTTAAATTCGAAGAGGGGGGTTCTCCCCTCGAACTTCCCCCTTTAATCGCACACTCCTGCCCCCCATAACTATCCTTGCCCACCACCCTCAAAGACAGTTACACACAACATGCACGCAGGCACACAAACACTCAACTCAGCTGACTTCCGTCTTTTTCCAGCCGTCCCCACTTTGGGCCTCATCACGACTTTGGCGGTAACCCTTAAATCCGGCGGTCGCGCTATTACCGCCGGATTTAAGGGTCCGCCAAATCAGGACTTTGGCGGATTTCGCCCCAGCTCTTGGTTGGGGGGAAATCCGCTGGAAATTCGCGCCATTCCCGAATGGGCTCAATGGGGAATGGGGAATTACATTACCGCCGAACTCGTGATCCCGCGCTATTAGCGCCAGGGAGTTCGGCGGTAGGGCTAATACCGCCGGCGGTAATACCGCCAGCGTTGCTGCCAAAGTCATGATCAGACCCTGTGCCTGTCAGCCCCTTTGCGCACTCGTGTGCAGCAGAGGCGTGACAGTTGAATTTAGAAGGACCGCTCTGAGCAGTCTCAGACTGAGTTGGAATGGAGCATAAAACTTTCTCGGGCACCAATGAAAAAATGGTCCACAGTTGTAAATGGCAAATAATTCCTTTACAGACTGTTTGAATAGTAACCAAGGGGGTGTTTTATTGTTAAAATGTAAGCACATTGTGATATTTAAGGAATATTTATTTATCAACAATGGTCAAACTACTAGCTGCATAGTGAAGTAACTCACCAAACTGGCCCACATTGGCCACAAATGTGGGTCATTTCGCCCAAAAATACTAGTGTACAGTAGCTTTTTGCATTTTTGGTTTGGGCATTGCCCTATTGCCCTCTAGGCCAGTTCGAGCCTGGTCTCGGTGCGGTCTTTCTAAATCGGTCTATTTAATTGTCGTGAAAATTTAAAATTAAATAGACCATTTCACTTAGTACCCATGTAGCGGGATCAGTGGGAATCAGGGATGAAAGATAAACAGGAGCTAATCCAGAGATACATTCTAAAATACTACAGAGAAACAGAACTGAAGTCCAACAGGAAAAGGAAGCTATCCTATGGAGGCAAGGGAAGGGACATCAGTAGAACAGTGGAGAGTTAGATGAAATAAAAGACAAATGGCGGAATTGAAGATAGAATTCAACAGAGGAAGAGCGTAAACTGGGAGGGCCAAAGAATCAAGGAGCAGTATTCGAGACGAAGGATAAGTAGAGTCAGAATAAGAGCCTTGGTAGCAGAAAAAATAAGAAAAGTACAAATCGTGTGGATATTATACCGTTGAAATATGCCTAGCGCTACCTGTGCATAGTTCTGTACTAGTTGTAACAGATCCATGGGTATTTTTGATAATCTGGGGCGTGGACTATTGCAGGAGCCAAGCCAAGACAGCACTAAATCTCTTGCCGCATCCACCTTCTGTTGCAATTTTAGTCGCTCAAAGATTTAAGTAAGTGGAGTAAGTGGTGGGCGTTTCAAGTGGTGTTATTAATCCTGGTGCCGGTGGTTGTGCCAAGGGAGGTTGCCAGGAGAAGGGTAGGCACTAATGACAGTTCTTCTGAAGAACATCATTTCTCTTAAGAGCCCTCTTGGCAGATATTGCGGCTGCAATTGTATTTTTCTGTTTTTTTCTGTTTTGTATGTGCATCATGCCACCAGGGCCAGCTTCAGAATGCAAGCGGGTTAAGAAAGAACAGGTAAGCAGGGTACAACAGGTATCATGAAAACCTTTCAGTGTGCATCTTTAGTTCTTCGCGATAAGCAGAAATGGCAGTCTTTCTAAGCAAGGTGCTATCTCCTGTTGGTGATTCGATTTTTTTGCCATCTGGTTCACGTTTCTGGAATCATCCACATACGTTCAAAAGGCGTATTGAAGCAATGGCCCTCTTTCAATTTCTATCAGATTTAATTGGCCACTTGACGCTGAACCCTACCGCTATCACCCCACCGATTGCAGCATTGCGGAAAAAGATAGGCCTTCAACAATTTAGAGGAATCAAAATGGTTGCCAGCTTGCCGCGCCAAAGATGGAAGTGACTTCTAGAATGGTTCTCTCTCTACGAGGTAGACCATGCCTCTTTAAACGTCCTTTTGCACCGGTGAAACAGCCAACAAGTTGTGCAAGAGGAACCATACCTCTCAGCAGGAAACAGTGAACACATTTGTCAGTAGAAAATGTAAGGACCGACCGCATGTGGTAGTTCCTGAGTTTGATTTAAGGTCCTTTGTAACTATCTAGTGAGGCTTAGGAAGTAAAAGGACAGGTTACTGTAAGAACAACGCAAGACCATTACAAGAGCTAAGAAAAACAGTTGAGAAGGAAGCAGAAGTCAAGTGAAGGCTGTGGCGACCATGAATATTGTACCTTTCATGCAACCACTTAGATCCATAACTTGATAATCTACCTACAACTCTCATCCCCTTCTATACTACACAAGCAGGAACCTTTAAATAAATATATTTTTATATAGTTCTTTCTTTTCGATTTCCACCCTTTTAAAGCCACCCAACCCCACCCTGACCCATTTTAAGCCCTTACCCCACTACCCTTGTCCAGTGTTTTTCAGTGTTTTTGTCCGCTTTGCCAGGTACCACTCTGTTTTGTTTTTAATAAAATGACTGGATACCGTAAATTGCACTAATGCTTTTTCCTTTTTGAAGTTGTTCTTATGTTCAACACAAAGCCAAGCAACAGAATGTATTAATAAAAAACTGGCAAATACACGAGACAGTCATTGCTTTCTTTTCATGAAGTAGTATGCACAGTTGGTAGTGAGGTCACAAAAATCCACAGAAAAGCTGCTGTTCTGAAACAAACAAATGTATGTTTCTCACAGCACAGATTACAGACAATCTGTCTGAAACCATGTCTGCCAATTTAGGGGGCAGAACTAGGAATTCTTATTGCTATGGAGATCTGTATGAACCAGGCAAGCACATACTTCATCCCTAATCGGGTCACCATATAGTGCCCCCCTTCGACAGCACGCTTTGCTTCCACTCAGTAGTCCTGGATGAACTTGGTCAATCAAGCGCCAAATCACTTGAATTTTCAAAGTGATTTGGAATCAGTCATATTATCTAAATGTTTGGGTGATTTACTCTTAAGGGATGGCAAGGTTATTATTTTTTTCATTGAAAATCCTTTGCTGTGTCCTGTCCAATCGTAGTGCTTTTTTAAATATCTAGGGCCAATCCCTCGAGGCAAGGTCCATGAAAGACATTAAACAATGTAAAATAATAACTCCTGCCCATTCTTTGATAGCAATATAAGGGGTACATTCTGCTTTGCTCATAGCAAATATAGCAGACAAGGGACATTGATTTTTGTTGGCATGGAAGAAAGACTAGCTGTGAATATTTGCGAGGCACTTTCAAAACATATTTTCCAGGTCTAGAAATGATGCACTAAACATTGTTAACAAATGAACTCAAAGGTTCTTTCTTGACCCTAGAAAAATTTTCAAGTAGGATAGAAAATACAGAATGCACATGTGGGTATTGCTTTTTCCTTGAAAAAGCAGGAACGAGAAGGCAAAATAATGAGGTTAAGTCACAATTATCATAGTGGCATGACTAGGGATGGGCGAAGCCACTGCCAGTGAAGCTAGATAGGTGAAATACAGCTCTGATATTGCTTTTTATGCTCTGCAGTTAAGGTAGTATTTTGTTTTGCCTGCTCTGATGATTCTGCCTTCAAATGATTCCCCCGTACCTCCCTTGTCCCCCACCCTCCTCGTTCCTACTTCTCCTTCTCCCATGTCACACATGAAGAAATTACCAGAGTTGTCCGCTCCATGAAGGTCTCTTCTAAACAGGTTTCCCCTTGCTCATCCAGGACCATCAAGGATAACATTGGCTATCTTGTACCTGCACCTGCTGATTTCTGCAATCACTCTTTTGACACTGAATCTTTACCCTCCTCCCTCAAGCACTCCCTTTTGTGACCACTCCTTAAAAATCCTTCAGCAGACCCTACCTGCCCTGCCAACTACTGCCCTATTTCCATCACCCCCTTCCTGGGGAAGCTGCTGGAGAAGATGGCATTGCCCCAACTCAGCACACACACCGAACTTGTTGGTGGTCTCCACGACCATCAATCTGGATTCTGAGCATCCAGAGGCAAGGAAACTGCTCTTCTGAACACCCGTGAAGAACTGCTTGCATCTCTTGACTCTAACTCCCTTGCTGTCCTCATCCTTCTCGATCTCTCCTCTGCCTTTGACACAGTCAAACATTCCATCCTCATACAAAGGCTCCACGGTACCATTGGTATCTCAGAACAAGCACTGGACTGGCTGACATCCTTCCTTAATAACCGCTCTTCCCAAGTCATCCTGGGTACCTTCTACTCTCCTACTTCCTTCTCCACCTTGGCTTTTTAATATCTGCCTGGATCTGATTTCATGCCTCATATCCTTTTCTCCCCCAACTTCCAGTGTTATGCAGTGTTACGCAGATGACACACAGCTCTTTTTCAAAATTCCTGCTGACCCTCTTGCACCCTCCATCATCCCTGACTGCCCATCTGCCATCCAGTCCTGGTGCACCGCCAATGATCAACTCCTGCAAAACTGTGTTCCTTCCCATCAGGACCCCTGCTCCCTCCTTATTCCCTTTACTCTGGTCTTCCTCCATGGGCTCTCCCCCGGCTCCTTCTTCTGAAGCCAAAAACCTTAGAGTCATCTTCGACTCGTCTTTCTCCTTCCTTCTTCACACTCAGGACATTGCCAAGAAGTTCCACTTTCAGCTCTTCCTTCTCAAAGGGATTCTCCCTTTTGTCACTTTCCCCCAAGGCTCAATGTTACCCAAGCCCTGGTTCTCTCTAGGCTTGACTGTTGCAATAGCCTACTCCCGAATCTACCTTCTTCCACTCTGCGACCCCTCCATCTAGAATAGCACAGCAAGGTTTATCCTTGGACTTAAGCACAGGGACCGCAACTCTCCTGCCCTAAAAAGTCTTCACTGGCTCCCGGTTGGTGCACGGATTAAATTCAAATCCTTCTGCAACATCCACAAGGCTGTCTGGGTCTGGGGACTACACTATCTTCAACTTTATCTTACTAAATACTCTCCCTCTTGACCACTTCGTTCCTCTTTATGTGCAAAACGTTTCACTAAACAGAGGGTAGGTGGTCGTTCATTTTTCTTAGCTGGCTCCCTCCTATGGAACATCCTCCCCTTCCCTCTGCGCCTTGAGCAGGACTTTGTTATATTCCAAAAGCTCCGTAAGTCTTTCCTCTATGCCTCCTCCTTCCCTTCCACTCTCCTCTGCTTATCCCACAGTTGCTGTGATTTGTGTCCTGGGCCTTTATGCATCCTCGGGGCCCCTGACCTCCCACACCCAATCCGCCCAGCTCCTGTCTACCCTCAGCACTTGCATTGGCACACTCTCCGCAGTGGAGGCTCGCACTTACACCTAACGGGGCTCTGGCTGTGTAGCACTCAAGATTCATAGCACTTCATCTGTGGTTCACCAATGAGCTCGGATTCCCCAGCACTTACCCCCTCTGCCATCTTCCTTGCTGCACTTGCACGTTCTGAATACTCACAGGGCATAGTAGGTTCATCATTATTCCCTTTTCCTCCCACTGCTCTTAAATATTGTGTTTTGTAATGTGCTTCACTCCCTTGTTCCCTCCTTTCCCCCTGTGGGTGCTTTGAAACAATATTTTACTTGCTGTATAAGTGCCTAACCTGCAAACAATAAATAAATAAAATAAAGAAAACACCCGCCGCAACATTGAAAATGTTGCAGTTTGTATTTGCCCCAGCAAATGCTACGCAAATGCTTTGCAATGCACTGATTTTGGGACAACCATGGTGCAAAGCACCAAACCTCAGTATTGTCTCTGGGCTTATTGGTTCTTAATGGAAAATCCAATATGAACAATTAACCTCCAGTGGGGAGTGGCTCATACTTGGAGGTGTTCACTTAGCCTTTTAGATTTGACCCTATCACTGAGGGTCACAGAGAATTCAAATCAACTTGGGTACTATAAATATGTGAGGTTACAACAGTGTGCATTGAGGGTTGGCTGCCTGAGTGCCTGTCTAGGGCATCTACTACTATTACTACTACTACTGACATGTACTGCTACTTCTACTCCTATGGCCATTACAACTACTTTTTCTTTTTTTAAAATTTATTTATTGCATTAAAAAATGGTACAACACATTTTTAGCAATATATGACAACATTAGAGCTCACAATAAAAGGGCTAAACAGCTAAACAATGCCCAAAAAAAAAGATTTAGACAAACATCAGTTAAGTTAATCTGACAGGGCCTGTCTCAAAAGGAATTTCGTCAAGAAATTGAATGAGTGACTACTACTATAACTACTGCTATTTCTACTACTACTACTACTACTACTACTATTACCAATACAATTACTTACTAGTTCTATAACTACTACTATTTACTACTTCCATAACTGCTGCTTCTACTAATACTTACTACTATAACTACTGCTGCTACTACTACCACCAGAACTGCTACTTACTACTACTACTACAACTACTGCTACTACTACTTACTACATCTATAACTGCTACTACTACTACTACTACCTACTACTATAACTACTAGCTACTACTACTACTATTACCAGTACCACTACTTCTACTACTACTATTAACACTAAAACAAATGAGTACTACTATAACTACTGCTACTACTAATACCAGTATTGCTACTTCTACTACTGCTTCTACTATTACCACTACAACCATGTAGTAGTACTACTACTATAACTAGTGCTATACCACTACTACTATTACTATTACCATGACTATGACTACTATCACCTCTACAATTGCTTACTAGTACTATACTGCTAATCCTACTCCTTCCCCTACTATTATTACTACTACTACTACTACTACTACTAATTTACCATTACAACTACTTACTATTACACTATCCACTTCTACCTCCACTACTACCACACTGCTACTACTACTATTGCTACTCTATTATCACTACTGCTAATACCTCTGCTACTATTACTACCACCACTACTACTACTGATGCAATAGCTATTACCACACTACTGCTACTGCTGTTACTATTTCTGCAGTGGTGGTGACTCCCACACAGACTTCAAGAGGCAAGACCCAGATGGAAACGCTGCCTGTTGCAATCACAGGACAGGACTCACACAGGAGGATGGACGTGCACCCCCATACTCGGTGATGATCTGATCGTGTTGCAGCCTTAGGGCCAGTGCTGGGGCTCACTCAGAGGCTTGTTATTTCTTTTCTACCTAGGTCATTCTTCTCAATGTTGCACAGACATTCTTTTGATAATGGCAGGGATGTCATTTAGGGGTCACCAGGGGTCGCACATGCGACCCCTGAGGTATCCCTTGCTACCCCTGTGGTCGTACTTGCTACCCCTAAAAAAAGATTGGCCAGCTGCAAGTGTATCTTTGTTTCTGGAGTGGCTGACTTTCTGATAGCTATAGCCGGTAAGATAGTGGGTTGAGCGCTTGCTGCTGCAATGTGTGTGTGTGATCTGCAGGTTCGACTGCAAGGTCAACACAGCCTTTCATCCTGCTGAGGTTTCATCCTTTCATCCTGCTGAGGTTGATAAATGAGTACTAACACAGGTTGGCTGATATTGTACGTATATTTGTTCTATATGAAGCACTTAAGTGCTTAAACACATAATTATTGTTTGGCCTTGGACGTCTGCTTGCATTCACAGTAATTTGGTAATATGGGCATATACGTGCTGATATTAACGATATATTTGGTGATCCATTCTTGTATGAAATGCATATCACTTTGCAGTGATATAGTAACCATATTTTTGTAGTGCACTTGAAACAATGCCATGTGATGCCATTTCCTGTTTTGTCAAGGGGTGAAAGGTTGTGTTCCATCGCTTCCCATGTTATCACTTTGGAGTGGGTCAAATTACATCAGTTCCTGTGATGTCATCAGAGGTCAAGGGTCGTGTGATGTCACGTCCACTACCCCTAGCATTTTGGTGAAATGACGTCCCTGGATAATGGTATGGAATGGCACTTTTTGAGGTATATCATGTTTAAACACAAAATGGGCTTGAGCATCCTCCCAGTGTACAATGTCACTGGGTTGTTTCTGACTTCTTACATGGCGCTGGTTTCTTATACTTTACGGTTTCATCATCATGATTGATGTATGTTGTTGAGGTGTGTGTGGGGGCATGTGCAAGAATCCCCTTACTTGATATTTTAGTAGAAGGTATAAGGGGTCAGGTTGCACACTGTTTAATAATATGAGTAAACCTTTGAGAGGTACAATGGCTACTTCTGGGTTATTGCACAAGCGCAGAGAAAGATGGGAGGCAAGTCCATTTAAGCATTACATAATACAATACAATATAACACAATGTGTCTAGGAAATAAAATCTATGACGAAACATACATAGGCTATCTATTTCAATCTTGCACAGAAATTATTTTCTTGTACTTCATCATGAAAGGCAGAAGAAGGGGGCAGGTTGTATATTGTTTAATGGTGCTGGAATCTGCTGGTGTATTAGCAGCCGGTGCATGGCATTGTCTTCTAGTCCGCGGGTGGCAGCTGATGGTCCAACAGTGGACTGCACTGGTGCTGTGGTGGTAGCTACTGGTCCGGTGGCTGTGGCGGCTGGCCACGTGAGGGCGGGTGCTGGTCCTGTGGCCTCTGCTGGTGCACTAGCAGCAGCTGATGTCCCAGTGATAGCATTGGCTGGTCAGTGGCTCCTGGTCAAGAGGCATTTAGGGCCAATGGCTACTGGTCCGGTGGGAGTGGCTGGTGGTCCAGGGGTGGCATCTGCTGATGGATACCGGTCTGGTGGGATTGACTGCTTGCTTGTTGTGGGCAGCTGCTGGTCTGGTGGCTTTGGCTCTGGTGGTAGTAGCTGCTGGTCTGATAGGGATTGCTAGTCTGGCAGCAGTGGTTGTTGGTGCAGTGGGTGTTGGTCTGGTGGTCGCCCCTGTCAGTCAGGTGGCCACATCTGGTCTATTGGTGGCAGATGCCTGTCTGCTGGCGGCGGCTGCTGACCTGGTGGTGGTGGATGTTTATGCTGCCTTGCTTCTGTCTTTCCTGGTTGGTGGGAGGAACTATTGTTCCCCCCCTACCCTGGTATTCCTACAGCCTATCCTCATGCATACTCTGCTGTTCGTACCCATCTCGTCCATTGTCTTGACTAGCAATGGAGTTTCAAGGTCTCAGAACTATGAAGTTAAAGGGTAGAACACAACCTGATCTCCCTTTTCCTTCTCGATGAGGCTGGATCCCTGTGAGTCTGATTCTTTGTAGGGTTGGGGGCAAGGACGTCATTTCACCAAAATGACAGGGGTAGCAGAAGTGACATCACGTGGCCCCTGACCTCTGATGACATCACAGGAAGTGATGTCATCTGACCCCACCCCAAAGTGACATTACGGGAAGCGATGGAACACAACTTTTTACCCCTTGACAAAATATGGTTGGTATACAGTAATAAAATCACTGCAAAAATGTCACCTGTGCAAAAAGTCCCGGCAAAAATGCTGTGGTTTGACCCGGTAAAGGTGTACTCCATTATACCATTTAAGGTGAGATGGGGTTGTGGGGGTGTGCCGTGTTTTTTATGTACACACCATTTTTGCAGCGATTTTAACAAATGGGACCATATGGTTACGATATCACTGTAAAGTGATATACATTGCATACAAGAATGGATCACCATTTGTATCGTTAATATCAGTGTGTATAGGCCCCTATTACCAAATGACTCTGAATGCAAGCAGACGTCCAAGGGCAAACGATAATGATATGTTATTATATAGCACTTATGCTTAAGCGCTTCATATAGAACAAATATACATACAATGTCACCTAACCTGTGTTGTTATTCATTTATCCACCTCAGCATGAAGAAAGGCTGAGTTGACCTTGCTGGGAGTCAAACCTGCAACCTGCTGATCACACATACATTGCAGTAGCGAACGCTCTACCCACTGAGGTATCTTACCGGCTGTAGCTCTCAGAAACATCAGAAAACCAGCCACTCCAGAAACAAAGAGCCACAAACATTTTCTTTTTCTTTTTTTTATTTAGGGGTAGCAAGGGAGACTTCAGGGGTCGCAACTGAGTCCCCGGTCAACCCCTAAATGACTTTCCTGGTTCGGGGGCCGCAGGCGCTGCTGGTCTTGTAAGCATGCTTCCCATGAAGCCTATGTCTGACAGCTGGAACCCTGTGCGTTTGTCGTCTGCTGCCCTGCTACTTGGAGGTGACAACGTGTCAAGCTCCCGCTCCCCCTCAGTTGATAGTGGAGTTGCTTCTACTCCATGCTGTGGATGGGGAAACACCTCCTGCCTCCATCCAGAAAAAAAAAATTGCAATTGCAATGTGGTGTAGGAGAAAGGAGAAAAATGGGGAAAGTTAGAGATGAAAGTGATGTGGTATTTGTGGTGGTGCTAATACTGCTGGCGGTGGTGCTGCTTTTCCTGATGCTGAGACTCTGGGCTCCTCTCCAAATAGAACAGGAGTGGTGAGGACTGGGTGATAAGGCTCACTTATGTAGGCAGGGCTAAACAAGCTAGCAAATCACTTCGCTCTGCACTTCCATCTTCCCAGAAGGCTATTTGTGAAAGCGAAGTATGATGTAAAACGCATGTGTGAACAAGCAAAGCGTAGCATAAGGCACATGCTTCTCGTCGTTCAAAGCCTTTGAGCAAAGCATAGTGATCGCAGTGAGTGGGGGCGGTCGGGAGCGGTGCTCCCCTACTGTTATTCTGTTCTGTTTACCATTCCTCTACTTTTTACAGTCATATTCACCATTCTATACAGAGGATTTGTTCATTCATGTCCCTGTGCAAGTGTAAAGTTGTAATAGGAGCCTTAGTTACTAGCCACTTAGACAGACTATTGCAATGCCCTGGCTGCAGCACCTTGTCACATGTTGCACTATGCTTCCGCCTACCCTCTCCCCTGCCCAGACCACAGTTCCACTACTTTTTTGGGTGCACTTCTACCACTGACTTAGTGTACGGTTCATGCATGAGACTGTGAAGCCTGCGTGATGCTTCGCCAAGGCAAATGGTGAAGTGAAGCGTGATGTATAGCACATGCATGTGTAAGTAAAGCCTGCACTTCGCCTGATAGCTTTGAGTGAAACAAGTCATGACGTCATAGTGCATGCACAGCTTTCTATTCATGTGCATTTGGCGGAATTTTCACATAGCTATTTAACCACCATTTCGGGATGTACCACTCCAATATTTTGTGTTCTGTGATGCGAAGAGAAATGGCAGAGCTGGCCAAAATCCTGTCAGTTTCAGGTAGGAATTACACGTGGCGAAATTGTGAAATTGTGTCTTACGCCCACACCTTACTATGAACCATCTTTCTTTCCCACATAAGGCGCTATTTGAGTTTTATCAAATTTGCACTAATACTGTTAGAATAGCTATTTTTCAGGCCAGTCACGCTACAATTTTTGGGTTTATCGAGTTTCACTTCTAGCTGGTTGTCTGAACACGTTCGAAGGCTGCAAGGATCAGGTATTGAGAGGGTAAAGTAGCACCAGAATGCATGCAATTAGGAATGCTGCTAAAGAGATAATCGCTATGCATCCATGACATTGGGGTCATTACGAGGTTGCTGGTAAACCGCCGGTAGCAGCAACCTCGGCTTACCATTTCCACCGCACGATATCCCGGTATTACTGGGATATTACGTGTGGTTCAGGAACGGTAGATTCCCATTCCCATGGGATGGGAACCACTGAGCCCGAACAAATTGTCTGGGAATATCGCCATACAGGCAACAATACGGCACCATGTCATCCTTTGAACATCTAGGCTGCATGGTCCGGATCTAAGGTATAAACAAACCTAATAATTTTCCAGTAATTCGAATGCACATCTCAAAGACCTGACCTCCTCTTCCTAATTAGAGCCGGGCTGAAATGCTGTCTAGTAAGATAGCAATAACCTTAGAAGATGTGGTGTGCGCCTAGCACATGAGGCGAGGTGACACACAAACATGAGAAACGCCATTGTACAATCTATTGGCACCGCATTCATTGTTGAATATAATGAATGCATTCCCCAGACAGAACCCGGCCTAAATGAGGTTTCTGTTACTTTGCCACGCTAGGTTGCACATGGAGCACCACCATTTTTGACGGGTGGACGATTGACGTTGTATTTTGAAAAGGAATTGGTCCTGATGAAGATGATCAAAATCCAAGGATCATCGAAACCGGTCGACCTAAATCTACCATAGATGTCTCTAATTGATTTAAGACACATGCTGAAAAATAATTAATCTTTAATGCCAAGACTCTATACGACTCATATTTGGCACCTTTTATAACTTATGTTGCCTCCCTTAATCTTCCTGACCGAATACTATGATTAATTCAGAACGGCCTTTTACTCTGTAGAGGAAGAAAAGGAACATTCCTGATAATTAAGGAAGGCAAAACAAGTTTGTTTACCAAGACAGTGTGCATTTCACACATTAGGTATAATAGAGATTTCCCTCTATATTATTTATGGGTGAGTGGAACACACTTCGCGGAGGATGAATAAACTATTGGAAATACTCCACCGTGAACTGTCCCATCTCGTTACACCCGTTCTCTTTTAGAAATAATCTCTCTGGGACTGGTTCCCGGGTAGAGTAGCCGTTGATTAATCACTATACATTGTAGAACTAGGGACAGCTGTCTCTCCTCTATCTCTCTTGCACCACTACCACCTAGGGTGAGACCACCCTGCAGGGTCAGGGTGTTCTTCCAGCCGGGGCCAGATAGGGACCACAAATATAGTCTCTTTTTTACCTACATCACAGTCTCAATCATGACCCTGTGCCCAGTCCTGTTTTGTGTGAGACTATATTAGCCTTTGTCACAGGAAGGTCTACAAATCCCCAGATGAAGTGTAGTTCATGACAAATATCACCCCCCCCCCCCCCCCGAATGTTTTTGTATGGGAACCACTGAAACACCGGCACTGTTAACAATGCTGGTGCTTCAGTGAATTATCTGCCGGTAGGGGCCTGAACACGGAGTATGCCGGACTGGAAAACGTGCTGGTACACGTTGTTACGGGCACCGTATCTTTTCCAGACCGGCATACGGAGTGAAGATGGTCTAGTGGTCACGCCTTTCCGAATTATAAAAGGGAAGAGAAGTGACCAAGAAAGAGCAAAAAAATACAGTTGTCCATCAGAGCAACGTGAAAGAGCACATTGCAAAGCAGACGTGTTGATTCTTCTATTTGAAGCAAAATATTCACTTGTTTCTTCTGTTAGCAAATAACTACCGTTTTCCCCTGGTGTATATCAGGAATTATGCAGGGGCAAAACCCAAGAAACTATTGTTGATTGAAAAGCATAATGTCTTTGGCCATTTAAAAAAGAAATCGCCATCTATGGACCAAAAAGAAACTGGAGATCTTGCAATGACATATGTCTTGAACCCAAACAATATTCGAATATGGTGGATCAGACTTTTCAACCATCTCAACGAAACTCTGTAACTCGGCTTCCTAAGGAAATACGAAAAACATTTTGGTTTGCTGACCTAGCACGCCAAACCATGGCCTAGGTGAGTCACGCAGCGTCAACACAAAGAGGGACACCACAAAGTACGAGGTCCCACTCGGGTTTCCAAAGTCATGCGGACGAAGCAGAACGTCCTTCAACTGAAAGAGAGACCTAACTCTGTTAACCACCACACAATGGATTTCAGTTTAAACACCAAACAAGCTACGCAAAATGGGACGAGCATCACTGCCTTCTTCCCACTTACCCTGCAAAACCTTTCAAACTCCTGCAGACACACCACACACCAACCAAGACATGCACGCAAGGCTACTGAAACACCCACGACAGCACCAAACACCAAAATTCTGCACCTTCTCTAGTAACGCACAATCCATCCTATACCACAGGCCCACAAAACCCACCAGACGAGCTCAAGCGCCCGTAGGCCCTATGACGCAAGCCACCCAGAAGCAGATCCACACACAGTGACTATGACTACCAACAAAACTGCAAACCACTTTTGCACTCTCCCTCCCACTAACAAACACACCCCTTACATTTTTTCCTTTTCAAATCCACCTGAGCGCCTGGAGACCATGAAATTGCCAGCGGTGTACTGTATAAATCACCTTTTTAGTATGAATATTTTCATTTTGAAATTGCTTCCTCAGCACTTACAGCAGAGCCAGCTGCTAAACGTCTTCTGTTTCACCATGCACAATTAGCTCAGGCATGCAATGTAAGGACATTTTAGTGAATAGCAATAAGGAGTAAATAATACGTAAACCCAAGTTACTAATATTTTCCTCGCTTTTGTGAAATGGCCTCTCTCTCTCTAGGCCCATCAGAAATGATCCTTTACAACTTTTTCAACCTTTTTCTATCTTTTGACCGACATCTGCATTTTCATTACAAGTTCTGATTTAATTGCTACACGAAAACTATTAGGTCTGGATGTCTTTGTGGTTTTTCCTTCCTTTCCTTCATGTCCTTTCCTTTCCTCCGTGTCCTTGAATGACACAAGGCCTCACAAGGCCTAGTAAGATCGTTTGTCTTGTCCTCCCTCTGTCTTCTCTCCCTTGTCATGCCTAGAAACACTGTGTACAGGCGCTATTATAAATAACATCATTTCATATCATGTCTGGGTGTCTCGATGAAGATTCCCAAAAACTCGCATTCCATGTGGGTGCCGGTGTCACAAAATACCCTCGCCCCTATATTAAAAGTCTCCCCAAGAGAATGTATTCGAAAATGGAATACCCCCCTCTTGTGTTACACAACGAGAAACCATTCTCAGTCACTCCACAATAGCAAAGCATGGTGACCACACAAGAGGCAAAATCCAGTTCTAAGCCAGCACTCTTCAAGGAACCTTTCTCTGACACATTGTTGCCCACGCCATATTTCAAGCAGTTATTTTGATGAAAAACCGATGCTTTAAGCACACACTCTCAGAGAGTACAATCATGTATTCAGTCTGGATTGGCTCCCTTCGACCCTCTGTCTTTATTGACATTTTTGTGTCTGTGGTTAGCTCTGGATAAAGATAAGTCGAATTTCCAAGCACACGTGTTTCTCTGTTCTTTCAGAAGTGCTGCAGTGTTACCATGTTGCAACTGTAGGACATGCAACATGTTATCACTGCGGAGCAATGAGCCAGCACTGTCCACGGGAGACCTTGAAACAAGGCCTGGCAGCAGATGAGAGGGAAAGAGCAAAAAAAGACACTCCTTCTAAGTTTCAGAGAAACTAATTGGAGGGAAATGACATCGTTTGATTTGGCTGACATCACATGGATACTGAACTGAAGTGTTAATGCTACTCCTACCTGAACCAAATAAAACAAGACACTATGCAACTACAGTAAGCACTCGGCAGCAAACAAAGGGTTAATCGCATAAAAACCCCTGGCACAAATGATCACATAGAATCCCCCGCAGTTCCACATGTGTCAGTGCCAGTCCAGTAAATGAAGGGGACTGGTCCATACCAACTAAACAACTCCATGTTGTCTTATGTTATTGTGATTTTTACCGCACACCGCTTCCATTTTCACGTTCCCCAGGCTGAGTACCTTGGCATCTAATAGCAGTGCCTGGCAAAAGCTTAAAACTTATGCACAAGCCACACATCTTGGCTTTGTCAGTGCTTGTTTTAAACAGACTTGAGTGGCTTTGCCCATGCTTGTTTTTAACAGGACCTCAGTGAAGGGCACGAAGAGTGCTTATACATCGAGTGACTGTATTTCCATCTAGTAGCGCCCCTATTTATAACATTTGTAACATACTGAAGAGGGATGGGGAAGTTTACTCCTTCCTGCCCTCCTATAGAATACATGACACAGAAGAATGCCAGGAGACGCAGCGATTGGCCATACTATTACGGCCCAATTCCCAGTGCTCCTATGGTTGACAAGTATGTCGTGAGTTACCCCCTCAGCCAGTCCTACAGGCCAGGGGTGGTACAAATGTACCCCAGAGTGGACGAGGAGCCCCAGGCTGCAACTAAAGACACCTCAATTCACCGTATTGATTAGAGCGCCAAGAAGCCATGTTACTGACGTTGAGAGACACGTAGGACCTAGCAGTGTTAGACATGAAGCACACGAGGCATCCGCACTTCGGGACACAAAAACGCATTCGAATACATGAAGAACATGAGCGTATAGTTCTATAGTTAGAGGACAGATGCATATACATACTGCATTGCTTTTATTATTTTGACATTAGCCAAATGCAGCAACGCAGAAACCGCAAGAAGCCGGAGATTTTGAACAGAGCTTACAGATGCTTACATGCAAATAACCTTATGGAACTGCAGGAGCACCTATGGGACCTGACAGAACCATGTGTGACTAACCTATGGGGGAATACAGAATAGTATAAGCACTATAGAAGCCACATGATGGCTTAGAGAAATTTCAGCAGGCCACAGGTCTCTCAGCAAGAGCTGAGCTGAGCTGAATTCAGGCTGAACAAAGAGCAAACGTGTGAGACAGGACCCACTGCCAAGGCCTCAAAATATGGATGACATTCCATTCCCTGAACGACAGTAGCCCCAGCTGCAATAAATGTGAGTAATTCTTCATAATTCAGAGCTGCCAAGCTCCAAATCATTGTCTCGGAACACGTGACCCGGCCGATGCAGACAATGGACAGCAACCAGCGCTGAGAAAGTGATCTGATCTCACGCCACCAGACAGAAGCTCGCAACAAAGATGCTACAATGTGAGACAAGTGTTGCACGGATCGAACACACACTCTCATAGACTAAGGTGGTACACACAAGTCACAATGCAGACTCATAGTCCTTCATATTACCTTGAAAAGGTACACTAAGAGCTGAGAAACTTTACGTATCCCAGACCTAGGGATGTCAACTCTAGCCAATCACAATTTAGTATCCTTGGGGTGGGTAGTAATGGGCATGAACCAATGACATGACCCTCACACTGCAATATTGTTATAGATAGTGATTTGGGGATGGACCATGCCAGCCACCTGACATGCGAGGGCCAGTAGACTAACATGTATAGTGTCCACAATAGGTGGTCTATTACTCAGTACCCAATCAAGTGGTCTGATAGGTTTCCTGGAGAAGGGCCCATGTTGTAGCGTCACTCTGATGTCATTCGGGTACAAAAGTGGCCTGTGAGCCAGGAGAAGTTGAGATCTCCATGGATTTCTTCTGTCCCTTTACTGATCTCTGTTGGTTTTGGCTGTAATAAACCGCAGTTTGAACTTGCCGTTTGGCTGAGTCTTCCGTTTGTCCTGTGGAAGGTGTTGGGCCTTCTGAGAGTCTGCAAATTCCTAGTGGCCCTCTGGCATACCTGGGAGTTTGTCCCAACAATACAATTTGTATTATTGTCATTTTGAGACGGGGCGCCAATGATGCATCCCGCATGGGTTCAATCTGGTCAAAGATCGGCCCTGTCCAGGCGTTCTGTGAAAAAGTTTACAAGACTTGTGCCTGAGGTCCAAATGCAACACCCTCCTACTCAGCGACCAGTGATGGAAATTTCCATTCCTGGTAAGCACATATTAAGTAGCCACATTACGAAACAATTCAGAAGGTCAATGAACAAAGGGTCTGGCCAATGGGAAATTGTCAGGCTCAAATGAGCTTTGCTCTGATTTTAACAAGCTAGTTAGTGCTCTCATAATACAACCTGTAATTAGGGGTTTTAATACTAAATAAGAAGAAAGTTTCATCATCAGCAGAAGCCCATATAAAAGCAAACAGTCATATAGCTATGCTAACAGTAGATGCTGAAAAAGCATAACATTTAGTTTTTGTCTGCCTTTAGCTAAACTAGATTTTCATAAAAAATGAAAGATGCATGTCTGTCACGGCCTCCACCATTGTTGATGGACCTTGACTTGTATAGAGCCTCTGGAGAAGAGGTTTAGGGACAATGCCACTATCTCTAACATGTGTATTTGTAGAGCGCATGTTCATCCCCAGAGGGGCATCTTGGTGCTATTGACAGATAACAGATGTTTATTGTTACTCAACTTAATGGCACTCATTTTATCGACCTCGAAAGGATGCAGGCCCCTGCCAGGATTCTAACCTGTGATCGTGAGGTCAAACACAGGCCCCTGTAGTAGATGTAATCGTCCAGTGTACCACCGACCCAGCCTAGGTTTCATAATGTGAGCTTACACCACATGAAAAGTATAAGCAAATAACATAGTTCTTTACTGTTCATCAAATCAGATAATGTAGTTAGGGGCAAGCGTATAAAAAAGCTTGGGCGATTATCCAGTTACACAACCCAAAATGACTCGGAAATGATTCACTGAAACATGAATACTAAGATGCTCTTGAATAAAGAGTAAATGAAATATCTAGGGTTAATTCAAATAAACTTTATTTTGAACAAATATGCATGGATTATGTGCACCAAGAACCCCAAAGTGTTTCTATCAAAGAAATATAACAAAGCTGAGAACAACAACATTTAAATCTTGGGATTCCACCCCAATAATATGTATTGGAAAAATCTACTTGATAAAAGCAGCAATCTTGGCCTAAATGTATTTTCTTGTTTAATAACACGTGTGCGTTTACTTAATTATCTTTTAAAGGAGCCTTTAAATAGTATACCAGCTTTTACATGGCCACTGAAAATATACTTGCCACAGTCGGAACTAAATAATTCTGCCTAAAGATCAGGGTGGTATGGCACTCCCTAAAGTTCATATCTATTTTTGGCACACCCAAGTAATTCTAATGGCCCTGTGGTTCTCTCTAGGCTGGATTACTGAAACAGCCTCTTTCTAAATCTTCCTGCCTCCACTCTCTGCCCTTGCAACTCATCCAGAAAAGGACTGCAAGACTTGTCCTTGGCCTCAAGCTCAGGGATCGTATCTCTTCTTCCCTTAAATCTCTTCATTGGCTCCCAGGGTCCTGCAAGGATTAAATTCAAGACCCTCTGCATTGTCCACAAGGCCTTATGGGGCCTGGGTCCGCTATACCTTCAACTTTCCCTCTGGAAATACCTTCCTACTCGAGCTCTTTGCTCCTCTATGTCCAACTCCCTCAGGGTCAGTTGCTTTGCCAAGCAACGAGTTGGTTGTAGATCTCTTTCTTCGGCTGTGGCCTCCCATTGGAACAGCTGCCATGCCTCACTGAAACTCAAGGAGAACTGCCTTAGGTTCCGGAAGCACCTCAAGACCTTCCTCTTTGCTTCTGCCTTCTCCCTTACTCTCCCCTTTTGATCTATGTCTGTTTCGGCACTAGGCTCCTGGTTACCCTCTGTATTTGGGCCCAGATCCCTGCCAACCCGTCTGCTTACCTGCACTGCCTCCTGGCAACCCTTGCACTTGGGTTTGTATCTGCATCCCTACAGCCCCCTTACCTGCGCTTATCTCACTCTTGTTGTCTGCGCTTAATCACTGCACTTGCCACCTGCCGACCGCACTACCTGCTGTTGTTCTTTTCAACTCTTGTTCAGCACTTTCCACTCCTCCCCTACCCCTTGTACTTCCCCCCCTCCCTTTCCCCTGCACTTGTGCATTCTCATTGTCACTGGGCCTAGTAATATCGTTGTGTTTTATTGTTTTTCCTCTCTTGTACCCCTCTTTTGCCTCTTCGCTCACTGAAGCACTTGTGTATGTGTGCGATATAAATAAACTATCATATCATATGTCTGTAGTTACCCTGGTTATAGCTCCCAGTAATTGTACCCAGATGGAATACATCAGTGTTCTGTGCTCTATGCACCATTCCCCTATGGAGTCTGTTAAGCCTTCTTAGAGTGTTTTCGAGTTTTAAAGATTTACTGTTATTGTGTGGAGTCAGTGGCACATGCTGCGGCCCTACTGTCGGCTTCAATAAAGGAACTTATTCAACCTACCTGACCGGTGTCATTTTTACACCCTGTCCCTATGCTCCCATTTAGATCAAATTCAAATTAATCTGGAAAGAGTTTTGAAGAGGGGGACCTAAACATCACCCTCGTTGCACCCATCCCGCTCTCAGCCTGTCGACAGAGAAAAAAGAGATGAACATCGCTCGTGACCCCCTCCTTCTCTTCATTGATGATTTATTGCAGGAGTGAGAGACGCTATTCACTCAGACAGTTATTCAGACCATATCCTGACAACATCACAGAAGAGACAAGGCTGCATTCTATAGAGCAAGTCAGCTGACTGCAGCTACATAGAACCAATGACGTCATAACTGATATCATGACATAGATGCGTTAGACATGAAGCACATATGCATTCGTGCACAAAGCTATGCAGACATATTAGTCTATTACTAATAGACACAAAGCAAATGCTTATGACCCACATAGTTAGAAGACAGAAGCACACATACTTTTCTCTAAGCAGAAAAATGCAAGACACATAAGAACACACATGGACAGCTTGCTGAAGCTCAACAGGGACAGCCATGCAAATAAAGATGGACGATATAGGTACATTGGAGTGAATGGGAGAGGCTTTGAGAATTCTAGACACAGAGAAAGCTGATTGACTGATGCAGCTGAAGCTGACAGAACAGGCTCCTAGCGCAGTTCCCGCGCACCAATAGCCAAAGACACAGGGAGAAGACATGTTCCCAAATAAGCAGAAACAATACGGCACCTGAAAGAAGCCAAAGCAGAAAGTCCTCATAATTACAGACAGAAGAGAGCCATTTTGTGGTCCTTACTCACGTGACTGAACATGGTGGACAATGCGTATTCATTCGAGCTAGGTAGAGATTGCTGTTCCCAGCGGACTGAATACAGAGAGATGCAAATGTAGCACATGTTCAAAGACAAATGTTCTGTCCGACGGCACAGGAGATCGGGGAAGCTAACTTATTGTGAACACGCAGCACCTTCGGAATCCTTCCCACTACCTTGAGTGTTGCAATTGGCCTGGTACCTGCCGAAGGCTCCAAGACTGAGAAGATCCTGCCTGTCCAATCCCTATTCACCTACTCCAATGAGTTTATACAATGTTGCACTGGCCAACCACCTTTCACTAACCTTTAACTTTGTATTTGATATTTTTGGAGGGGGTCTCAGGAGGATCCACCAGATATGGCTACACAATGGGTGCACTAACACCTATAGAAAAGTGTATCTAGCTCACCTCACTAACTTATCCCATTTCATGTAAGGGTTTTTGGGATGCAAATGCATTTTGTGACATCATTAGTTAACAAAAACAGCTGACAACCGCCTAGACACTCGGAGTGAGCATGGTGAATGTTACGTTGTTCATGCTGCAATCCCTGCCATTCGAATGTGTAATAAAGACAGTAGACCTTTGCTCTATGGCTGGGTCTTCCATTCTTGTTGCAGGGGAGTTCCAGGGCCCAGTTCCACTTGCTTGTACATATGGAGGCTGATAATAGTTCCCTGGCTGCTTTGACAGTCTTCTTATCCATTTAATCTAGGCAGATTTATTGTGAAATGTAGTCATCAAAACTATTGGCAAGAAGTGCTCATTGAACTGTTAAGACACCATTGTCCAACTTGGTCACAGACCAGGGAACGGCTACACCCTCCATTATATTTGCATTGTATGTCAATGTGGGATACATCTGCGTTTTCAAAATACTGTTACAGATTCTTCCAGCCACACTGGAAACGCACAGTTTTCATATTTAATGTTGCTACAGCAACACCAGGCAAAAAACGAATTGGGACAACTCGGGCTGCAGACCGACTAACAAAATAGCTAGTATAACCATGCACAGCTCGTAAGGCTAATACTGAGAGAAAGAAACAGATATGAGAATAAAGACATTACAAAGTAGTATTTCAAAGTAGCAAAGGTTAAGGTGGAATTTCGGCTCTATATGAATTATTGCAGAAAATAGAATCCCATAACAGAACATGAGAATAATGCTGAAGAACACAGTAAATGAAGATATAGGAGAGCACATGTGGAGGAATCATCACATTAAAGGGCCTCACAAAGTGTTGATTCCTGCAAACCTTGAATAACTTTCGAACACATGTTCATTTATTTAAATCAATCAGCATGAAGACATTGACTTTTCTTAGTTCAAAGATTGAATCAAAAATGTTCTTTGTAAATGTAAAAGTTATTTGTTTGATAGTACAAGCTCACCCTGTTTATTGTGTTGCGATTTCACATCATACAGAATACTAATAGAAGCAACAAAACCCATAACCTGGATTGGAAAACTCTCCAAATGAATACCTGTCAAATAAGTCTTCTAAATAGGATGACCACTTCATCACTGAAATGCAGTAACACTTCCACGACTTTCCAATGATTGTAAGTAACAAATGAATTTGCAGGTTGAGCCTATTAAGCATTTATTTTCGTTTCACATATTTCCGAGACACAACACATTTGCAGCACTTATTTGAAGTACATTGTTTACTTATGATTACTTAGTCACTAAAATAACGAGTCTTTAATGCATTCTTGTTCCCCACCTATCATGTGGTGTGAAATTGTGTAGCCCAACTTATATCCTTCATGGACCTGTTCGTTGAGCCCTTGAACTCGCTGTGCTCTCTCTCCCAGACACAATTCACGTCTCCCTTTCTTTCCCTGGCTCCTTTCTTTGTAACCTCTCTCCCTTCCTGGTAACCTTCCTGTGCCCTCTGCGTACCCTGGTTTACTATCTTCCTATCAGCTATTTTCCTCCCCGCTGAGGCTCTGCTTGCCTTCTCCCCTCTCTGCCTCTCTCTCTCTGGGCTGGGCATGCAGGAAATGCTGTCTGTGAGTGCAGGCCTGGCAGCCAGAGAACCCTACATGCCCTCGCATACCATACACCACTGTCCTGGCGAGCCGTGAACTCGGTGCAAGGGCAGGCCTCTCTCTCTTGCACCCTCTCTCGTTTCACTTCTTGTGACACCATTTGCTTGGCCTCGCCCTGCACGTGAGTGCGTGGGGAGTCGTCCCTTACCTGTATGTAGAGGCAGCTCATTCTCACCACAGTTCTAAGTGTGTGGTTTCAGACATGAAGGAGTGAGTTAACTGCTGTAACATTGAAGCTGCACTAAAACAGTCTTATTAAAATGTGTAAAGAAGTTAGATTCCCACCACACAAGTATGTTTCCCCTCCCCTACAGTCTCCGAAGTTAGAGCATCTGCCAACATTTGAACAGTTAGCCCCCTCCCCCCGCCACCAACACAAAAACAAAGACTGACATCCTCAAATGCACAATGCAGGGAAAGTATAAACCCAGGTACAAACCTAAAGGGTTTCACTTCTATTGCAAACATTATCGACAAAGGTTAAAATATATCAGAAGACACGTGTTGCTTCCAATGGCAGTGTGCATCTTCCTACACACTTTTGTAATGTTGTTTATAAATATGATCAAAATTACTGATGCATAACTCATTGATTGGTCGCTCTCTGGATGAGAGTTTTTCTCATATAGTACAGCTATTTAGAAGAAATGGAGCATGCACAAAATATTATTCTAAAATAAACATTTTCTGCTTCTCTCAGCCATAAGCAACAGGGGAAACTTCTTAGTGTTTAGTCTGTGCCATGTATGTGGCTTTAGTTGTATCCCCACCCAGAATGCCCCTTCTGTCTACATATTAAGTTCCTTCCATCTGTTTTTTTTTTTGCAGGACCGATTGATGTAATTTTCCTATGTTTATATTCCAAAAGGAACATTTCTATACATATATTGATACATTTCTAGGAGTAAATTACTATTTGGGTCACTCTTCGGCCCCAGCCGAATATTTAGGCCAACTATTCGGTATTCGGCCGAATAGTAAATTTACTTTTCGGTACACCCCTAGTGGTAATGCCGCATGAAGCAATCATTTTGTGGGGAAAAATTCCCTCCACACAAACTAAGAATGAAAAGCGAGCTTCGATGATGAAACTTGTAATTTGGCAGAGTGGTATTTTTAATTATCAGGTGTTTTGCCACTATCACCATCCTTATAATCAGGACATAAGAAGGTCAGAAAAAGCAAATGGAGATTTGAATTATGCATTATTACATGCAATTGTAAAACCAGTAGCTGTTTCAAAAGTACTGGGAATGTAAAGAGTCAGTGTGATTTGAGTTTAAGAAGGACTGAAAGAATGAAGAGTCGTTTGGAGTTGCATTCTGGGACACGTGGTCCAAAGACACATATATAATCTAAGGTACACTGCAAGAGTGAAAAATGTGTTGAGTTACATTGGTGACAATAGTATCCAAGAAGACGTTACTACAATAAAAGACTGAAAAGTCAATTAAATTTTGGGTTTAAAAAAATATTTGAAGAGCCAGCAACAGTCTAAGAGGGACTGAATGAGAGAATGGGCAAGCAAATCGTCTGCTAGAAATGTTTTTCTAAAGAAGTAAATAACCATAATGTGTGTACGTATCTGGCAAGGGGGTGGGCTTGGTTAGTAATGGCCTGCTAGCCAGAGCCGTGATGGGACAGAGTAAAGCAAGGGCACCCACGAGATCTTAGGGCCATTAGCAGCAAAGCCCACCCCTATGTGGGGCTTAATGCTGTTAGCACTACAACACGCTTCCTGCATGGTGCTAATAGTGTTTTGTTTCCACAGAAAATAAAATGGTGGTGTGATGTGAGTGCAGCCCAATTCCCTGTGGGAAAAGAAAAACCATGATGGGCACCATGCAATGTAGAAAGTGACGTGTGTCCCTTTTCTATGTTTCTGGCACCCATTGGGTCGTCAAAGAGTAGCGGCGAGGGACCGGAGTGGGTAAGTACGGGAAGGGGTGAAGTGGGTTGGGAGAGAGGTATTTGGTGTGGGAGGATGCAAGAACAGGGATGGGGAATCATGGTCAGGGCCCAGCAAGGCTCTGAACAAAAGGTGGCACCATGGAGTGGCGCAGGTGTTTGTCAAGGAACACAGTCCAATACTCTAAATGAAAGTCTGCATTCCTAGCCACCTGATTGTCTGTCACCACTCCCCGGATGCTAATAGAGACTAAGAGCATTTATGTATTTATTTATTTATTTATTTATTTATTTACAGGGAGAAACAATGCTCTTTTGATCACAAAAGGGCATACAGTAGTTAAGAAATCAGATTTGCCGGGAAGCAGTGAGCTTCTTACAATGGGGTGAGTTTGAATGACATTCTGACAAGGTTGTGGAGAGGAGTAAATGGAGCAGTGACCGGGTACAATTCGTGGGTGGACATACATAGACTAAGGACAACCAACATTCGACATTTTTAAGTGCAGGTAGGCGGTACGGTCAGCTGTGCTCGGGATGTGACCATGATGCCCCAAATTGGGCCAGGGGCTGGATACAATATGCAATATCCTGTAATACTTCAAAGAGTGGCCTGGGGCATATGCACATGCGATAGAACATGCCCTCTTAAAATATATATATCTTCTTTAGTTGCATGGGACCCTGCCCTAGGACCATGTGTATAAAGTGCAGGCCTGGCCATACCGCTTGTGACATGTGTATAGAAAGTAAGAAGACATTTGAATTATAGGTTGGGAATGTGGTTCAAAGACTAAGTCAGAGTCCAAGAAAAGCTGAAAGAGGAACTATGTATTGGTACCACATTAGTGCAAAGGTGTTAAAACCACTTGACCTGCTAGTCAGGAAGATGAGTCCCAAGAGCAGGTATCAATTTAGCAAAGATTAAAGAACCAAGGAATCACTTGAGCACAGAGACTGAAAGGTTACTCAAGGCTGCCAACACCACATACTTGTATTAATTAAGGAAAGAGATCGGGGAGACCTCGAAGAGATTTAAAAAACCTCTTGGATCCCAGAGGACAGATTAACATTAGTGAAAGTGTGAAGATAGCAGTGGGAGACTGATTGAAGTGTTACATCTCTTGGGCCTGTAAGGGAGGCATGATATAAATAAGTAGACACTGACACAAGAATTGTACATTTCAAAATCTTTATTGTTAGATTCAAGGGGGTTGGAAAAACTCCTATCTGGCCCTACAACTAAGAAGGAAGTAATTTTGACCAGCAAATAATAAAGAAACAGTCCTAGTCAGCTTAGTCAAACAAAAAAGCCTATACTAATAACATCGTAATGCCTGCCCTCACTCTAATACAAACTAATGTGACATAGTGATATGTATCTAAAAAAGGAAAAATCAGTGGTGAAACGAAATGTCAGAATGGCAATATAAATCAGTATTAATTCTTGTCCCCATATCGTATAGCACGGGGTTAGATGGAACACTTGATGGATGAACACACTTTTGCTTGCAAACACAGTTAGGCAGCTTGCTCTGCCCTCCAGAGCCTTCTTGGCCGTTGAAGTCTGAGTCACAAGATCACTGGTTTCGCCTCTCTGGTTCCCATGACCCAAGTCCAGGACACACCTCAAGCTTCTAAACAGTTTCAACAAAAAGTTTCTAAGTATAGTATTTGGTCTCAGTTCATTATAGGTTCCCCTCAATCGGGCTCATACCTTTTCTCTTTGGTGAGGTTCCCTTCCCCAAGCTTTCTTCACATTCCACATTATAGGTTCCCCTCAATCAGGCTCAAACCTTTTCTCCTTGGTGGGATTTCCTTCCCTAAGCTTTCTTCACATTCCAAAGATGGGCTTCTCTCCATCGGGTACGAGCCACATTTCGTGTTTTCATTTCGCTGTTGAAGACTTTCGAAACTTGGAGGATTTTTGATCTCAACTCCACATGACCACTTTGACCCTCCTTTCTTTCTTTATTTCTACTTTACATATTTTCCTTCAGTTCTATTGTCTCTTGGAAAATGTACTTGCAACGTACGACTTGCTTTCGTATCAATTTCACCTAGATCAAGTCTTTTCAAACTTTTCTTTCATGCGGTTTTGTGGTTTAAAACATTTCACAGAGACTTTCGATTGGGCAATCTCACTTCGCCGGACCACTGCGCTACTTTGTATTTTGTATTCACAGTTCTTAATAATGGATTCACTTTCTCTTGCAGCTTATCGGCACTCCATCAACTTTCATCCCTCGGATACTTTTGCAAGCATTTCAATTAAACACAGACCAGGCTTTCTTTGCTTCCCTCAACTCACTGGTCGTGTTAAGATGCTTTCCGTCTTTTACGCCTATGATGTAGGAGTCAAGGTTTTTACCACTGCCACTTCTGTGCCTCCCTAAGTATGCCGTGCACCCGGGAGGGTGGCTGGTAACCTTGTAGCACTCGGAAGACTCTTTCTCCCTTACAGCTGGGTTGTGCCTGACCCTCCCAGATCTCGTTAGAAGGACATGTCCAGTATATTGCATGGGTGGTAATCCTTTCAGCCTTAGACCTCCTCTTCCTCAGCTTAGTGTTTGTGTAGGAAAGGGGGGGATTTGGGAAGCTGGAATATCCTATAAAATAGGTTTGGATAAGGGTATTGGGAAAAGGGGGATAGCGTGTCTCATCATCAGGTGTCCCTCCACTACTCCCCTCAACCAGGTGATCCACCCACACTTGTCCACCACCAGGGTCTGGATCCAAAGGCGATGACCATGCCCTGGCCATCCAAGTAAGGGAAACCCCTCTCCTTTTTTATAGGCTATATTTCAAACTATATAGAAGGAAAGGCTCCTTCCTAACATCTCAGTCCACACACATTCCCCACCTAACCTGAAACTGGGAGATCTTTCCCCCTTGTTTTCGCCTCTAGTTGCTTGTAAATCCCTTGCTGCCAATTTACAGGCCCTCCCCGTACCCCATTGTTAGTTTCCGCTCCCTTGTATTTCCCCCTCCTTCCCTGTGTACTTTGCCCTATGAATTGTAAAGTGCTCCATTGCTTCCTAAAGCTAGGTCCATTCTCAATAAATACTCTAAAAGTATATATTTTTTAAAAGTCAGAAAAGATGAGAAATCTCTATAAATGCAAATTACAACCTTTCCTATTCTACAATATCTAAATGTGTGCCACAATCACACCCAAAATAGAAATCTTTCTTTCAGGCATATATGACTGGATAATGTAAATCCAATGATGAAATAATCAATATAAGTAAAAGATCAAGGACAAAGCAAAAAAAGTCCTATCTTTATCTTTCTTCCCCGCATAGTAAGCATAGCCTATTTCTTTTTCCATGTAATGTTGCCTCATTAGTGAACCAACTCTGCACAATATTAAAATATCCCATAGGCCTGCATCCAAGTTATGACTGTCTCACATGATCAGCAACTCATCGCTGGATGACCAAAATGGCTTCTGTAGCGCCAGCTAGACTAAAAAGAGTGGGACAATGAAGTACAGAAAATTAGCACTCAGAAGCCATCCAGATACTCGTATTCAACATCCAGGGGTAAGGGAAAAGGGATCTTCAGGCGGTGGGAGCTTAAGACGTGCAGGAAAATGTTGTGAGCCCATGGTGCATGGCCTACGCCAAGCGGAAGGGGTAGAAGGTGGTACAATGTGCTTCAGAGCCAAACATACACACACCCACACACACACTCCGAAACACCACCCCCACCCCACTATTTTGCATTTCATTAATTAGTTATTCTCTTTTTCAGTTATACACATAAATGAACAATAAAGAAAAAATCATGGACTCATTAATTTTATTAAGGTACAGTACTAAAATTAATGCAGTAATTCAACAATTATAATTGCATCCTCTAGATCTTTAAATACGCCAATATTAGCTACTAATTTAATTTAAAACACTGCAGAGTACCACCTCTTAAACGACTTTGTTCTCTTTTTTACATCATCTGCGTAGGACTAGTGATAGCAAACGACTTTTGCTAAACTGTAAAGAAAGAAGAAGGACACTGCCAGGATTATCTTTGGCCTTAACAGATAAGACAATATAATTCCGTGTGTAGTTCACAAGTCACATATCTCGTAATGGGTCCCCCCTGTGTTTATTCTCAAGTGAGAACAGGGGGCCTACTAAAAAACAGGGAAAACACACAAACCCTCAAGGGAAGTAGGACCCCAAACCCATCGACAAGTATGATTGATGTTAATTTACACCACACACTGGAGGAATCCCCCAATTAGAGTGTATGGCGGTTGTCCCCACACCATTTGATGTATCTGTTAAGGTCAGCTTTTGAGACTTAACATTCTCCACGAAGACAACGTGTGGATTTCCCCATTCATGCAGTCCCACCATTGATATGCAATTCCTTTCGTTTACCTTGTAGATTTTCATTAAGGCTGAGGGTCAATGTACAGGGGTTCAAAGAATTGATCTCTATGTTATTAACAAATGGTTCTGTCTGGTGAAGGCCATTCTAAACATCATGAAAGGCCATTTGGGATGAGAGTTCCTTTCAATATTGGCCGAAATGCAGAGTGTCAACTTTTTAATAAACTTATCTTCCACCCCGGGTGGACATTTAGAAGCCAGTGAGGGTAGACCCATTTCAGAGGACTTATAGTGAAGTCTGATGATTTTGTAGAGTCACTATGTACAACCTTGATAGATCTAGCTCTGTATAAAAACGGTCAAATAAGAATATAGTGGTTAGTGGCGTTTGGTCTCCTCTATAATTGTGGTTCTGTATACTGTGATACCGCTTTAAGAATGTAATGTACCTGCACATTGGTCCTAACCCTTGATGCACGGAACTGTGTTTGGACTTTGTGTAAATGTGTGCACGTACAGTTTTTGTAGATTCCAACTTTCTGCTTACTTTGTGTAAATGTGTTTTCGAATTGCATTTGTTGATTCGATGCATGAAATTGCACTGGTGGGCAATATACAATCGGGATATATAGACCTGTTGAGTATTTAATATCCTATATTTGTTGTGTCAAATATATACAGAAATTAATAAAAGTGATATATTTTTTAGAAACAAACTAGAAATTCGTCAGAGGGGGGCCTCTATTAATGTCAACAAATGTGAACTGACCTAGAACAGCAACGTGGCATTCACAAGTCACTACATGTTCGACCCCGAGGTCTTCAAGTGCTACAAACCAAAAAGGAGCTGGAGATCGGCGACTCTGGACCTGTTCTCAATTCGCCCAACCAGGTATAACTGTCTGGGAGCTTGTCCTCTCACAAGCAGGGCTCCTCCTTCTGGAAACACTCTCACACCCCACCCAAGAAGCAAAGCCGAGTTCCCAATGAGGTCCCATCTTTACCACTATGCTGATGGCATGACTGACTTCTGTGTCCACCATAGCCAGCATGGTGAAAGGTAAAAAGGTAAGGGATCATGGAAGTCATAGTCCAGCACATCTGGAGAAACACATGTTGCAGACTCCTGGTCTATTGGTTCAAAAGCCCATGGTGGATCATCCTACATTGCCAGTAACATTAACAGCCTCATTACAGCTGTCGCAGTTTTCTTGCTCCATTCACTCACAGCTGTTACTGCAGAATCCTGCCATATTACAGGATAACTGTCTAAGCATGTTAGAACTTAAGGTACAGTTCTGTCATACTTCATGTAAATCATCAAAGCAGCATAAGGTGACACTTGTGGAATTCACTGTCAGCCCTTTTTGGAAGCATAGAGTCTAGACCAAGACCACTTCTCTGGAAGATGAAACACATGGCTTTTTAGCCAATAGTCCCTGCCGCACACAGGCTGATAAGCATCACCCAGCATCACGAGACGAATGCGAGAGTGAGGGTGCAATCCACTTATTGGTGATAACGATTTGCCTGTGGGGCATAACTCCCACATTAAGACTTTGGGTGAAGTAGATCACTTCTCTGGTGTAGATTTAATTTGACCAGCTACAGGTCTAACTGCTGGTTGATATGCTTCTGAATATCTACTGAACTTCCATGAAGAAAGTTCAATTCACATCTTTGATGTGGTTTTCATCAAACTGTGTCAGCTGAGCGAGGCACTTAGAGAATTCATAATAAAGTTAACATTTTAAAATCTGTGTTTCTGTTGGTTGAGACCATGTGCATGTGGTTTATATTGAGGATTTTCATGTATGGCATACTTTTATTCTGCTAACAAGCAAAAATCAACTTTGGCTTTTTGATGTCAATTGGTATTTGTATTTAAAAAGTAGACATGTTCCTTGATTTTTTTGCTGGATATATATGCAGTCCAATGACCAAAAGCCCTACACCACAGTTAGATCCAGTGGACACTGTTTGTAAATTCACAAATTTAATATCTACATAGGATCAGAGAATTTAAATGTTTACCACGGATCAGAAAATGTAAATCTGTACCAGAGATCAGGGAGTAACAGGGAATAGCATTGCAGTTCAGTACTAAATGAAAGAAGGATTTTTCACTTGGTAAGGAAGCCAAATGCTTTATTTCTAAATACCCAAATGCCAAGAAAGCTACAATGCTTCAATCCACTCCGTGTCTTTAGTCACAACAAACTACACATTTCAGAGCTTACCTTTAATTTGCTTACCTTAAACCCCTTCCCTGTGTCCATTTCCTCCTTCTCCCTCTTCCTGCGTCCCTGCTCGCCCCTGCAACGTAATTGGCTCGTGTGCTGTTGGTGCCGGAGGCCTACTGCCTGCTGTGCTCTCTGCTTCCTTTCCGCATTGCTGCTGGAAGCAGGTGAGCTGTTCCATCTGTGTAGCCTCCTGGGCCTGATATTTTAATTTTTGCCACGTTGTGCACGCTCCTTGCAGAGCTTGCAGACCCTTTGTTCCCCGGATCACCTTGCCTGTGTCCACTTCCTCCTTCTCCCTCCTCCCGCCTCCCTGCCCGCCCCACAACATAATTGGCTCGTGTGCTGTTGGTGCCGGAGGCCTACTGCCTGCTGTGCTCTCAGCTTCCATTCCGCATTGCTGCTGAAAGCAGGTGAGTTGTTCCATCTGTGTAGCCTCCTGAGCCTGATATTTAAATTTTTGCCACATTGTGCGCACTCCTTGCAGAGCTTGCAGACCCTTTGTTCCCCGGTCCCCTTCCCCGTGTCCACTTCCTCCTTCTCCCTCCTCCCGCCTCCCTGCCCACCCCCTCTCCTCTTATTGGTCTGATCACTGGCCATTACTGAGCCTCCCAGGACAGCCCTCTGCCCGGCAGCTCCTGAGGCTAAGGGCCCCTAGGCAAAGGGCAGCTCCCACAGAGGCAGCTCCTGGCTGTGTCTGCAGGTGTCCGCAGGGGAAGCCAGCCAGCTACCACGTTCCCTGTCCACCCCCTGACCACATTGCAGAACCTCCAATTTAGCTGTGTTGTTCCTCCTGTCATAAACATTTAAAACATTTGCATTGTTAGTCTCTAAATTTGCATTGGGAAAGTATTAAAAAATTGCACTGTGAAACCTAGGCCTTTTCCCCCTTATTCAGGACTCTCAGACTTAGGTGTGTTTTCTAGGGCTGTTCAAATTGCATTGTAAAAGTATTTAAAAATTGCACTGTGAAACCTAGGCCTTTTTCCCCTTACTCAGGACTCTGACTTAGGTGTGTTTTCCCCATATCTAAATAACATTGTGAAAGTAGTACCATTCTATGGTTGTCTCTTAGCAAAGCATTCATCTAGCTTACTTTCTACCAACATCTGTGCGCTTGTCATATTGTCCACTTGTCCCTCCCCCCATCTCGTCTGCTTGCGCCCCTCCCTGTGTCCTTCCCTGGTGTTCCCCCTGCTCCTATTCCCCCCTTCCTCTTCTCTTCTATCCCCACCAACTCTATGGTGCTCTCTGTCTCTCCTATCCTTTCAAACTGCTTCTCTATCGACTATCCTGCTCTCCTCACTAAATCTGGTAAGAAGAAGTTTAAAAAGGATATCCTGGTCTCCAACCTAGGCCTCCCTATCACTGACACCTACACCATTGCCTCCTCTAGGCAAACCCTCACCGACATCCTCTTTGTTGTTCCCTAACCAGACCTATGGACTCTTCATATGGTCTCTGTGCTTTCTCCTCTCTTCTTCTCCTATTAATGGTGGCACCCGGTGGGAGGTCCTCCTGGCCTCCTTCCACTCCTCCAAGGTCATCATTAATGTTTACTTGAACGGTACCGTCTTGGTCCAAGGCCCTCAGGCCACTTTTCTCCTCTTTGATAGACGCTTCCTGTGCCTCATCAATTTCCTTCCTTCTCCTGCTGTCCCCTCGCTTCCAGCCACGGCTTCCTTGCCTCCCCCTGTTGTGTCCTCATTGGCTATCTTGCCCTTTTCTCCTTACTCTTCTGCCCCCCCTCGGGCCTCTTCAACACCACTGCAGGGCGTACTTCTGATTCGTACCCCTCCCCTGAGTCTTTCAAGGGTGGCAACCTTCTCATATATTGCCACTCTTAACTCTCGCTCTGCTGTCAAGCACTCCTCTGACATCTGACACCTCCTGGAGGAACTTGACCTCAATGTCCTCGGTCTCACGGAGACATGATTCACGGCCAGCTCCGTCACAAGCTTTGACACTCTCCTCCGTGACGGCTACAAGATCCTCTCCGCGCCCAGATCCAACCGTTCCGGAGGGGGTGTATCCCTGATCTTCCCTGTGTGGTTTCCTTCTTCTGTCATCCGTACGCAGGCCTACTCCTCTTTTGAATGCCTCGCCTGCAGGCTCTCTCTCTCTCCTAGCCATTTACTTACTGTGGCTACTACCTATCGGCCACCTAGTCAGATCTCTTCCTTCCTCTCTGCATGGGCAGACCTCTCCTCTTCCCGCCTGGTCTCGACCACTCAACTCTTCCTTCTTGGAGACTTTAACATCCACCTGGATACTTCTTGTCCTTCCTCTTTTACGACCTCTGCGACTCTCTCTCACTCTCTAGTCTCCCCTTCGGCCCGACTCACTCTGCAGGGCACACTCTGGATGTTCTGATCTCTTCAGACCTTCCCCTTTCTATCCCTCTCACCACTCCTCTCTCCTGGAGTAATCACTTTCTCCTCTCCTTCTAGCTCACCCTCTCTACCCCCAGGTCAGGCCAACTCCAGCACTGCCACCCACCTTCTTGGTCATTTAACCCATGAAGCATGTGTCAGTGGATGCTTTCTGGCGGACTCACACCCTGACACAGCCCTTTCCATGCTCCACTCTGCTATTTCTGATACTCTCAGCGTACTTGCCTCTGTCATGAGGAAGTCCAAAGCAAAGTGCAACTCTTGGTACGACTCAGTCCTCGTCATCCTCAAACTCAAGTGCAGGGTGGCTGAGAGGAAATGGCGTGCTTCTGGTACATCCTCTGACAAACTGGCCTGCTGCCTGCTCAAAAAGGCAATTCCGGCTCTCTGTCCGCACCAACAAGAGAGCTCACATCCAAGCCCTCTCTTCTGCCTTTGACACAGTCAACCATGCCATCCTGCTCAACCGTCTCCGTGATAACCTGTGTACCACCGGTCAGGCCCTGGCATGGATGACTTCTTTCCTCTTTGATCGACCCTCCCAGGTCCAACTTGGGTCCTTCCTCTCCTCTATCTCTATCTCTACTGTGGTGTTCCCCAGGGGTTTAACCTCTCTCCCTGGCTATTCAACCAATACCTGGCACTTCTAGCCCACTGCATTGCCGCTCTCTGCCCCATCTTCCAGTGCAATGCGGATGACAGTCACCTAATTTTCAGGCTACCTTCAGCCACCTCTTCTCCTTCACTGATCTCTGACTGTCTGTCTGCTATTCAGGAGTGGTGTGCCACCAATGATCTCTGGCTTAATGTCAGTAAGACTGAGATTCTCCTCATCGGCACACCTGCTCCCTCCTTTCCTGCCACTCTCTGCCCGGCCTCTCTTGGCACTCTTCCTGCTCCCACCTGCAAGGCTAAAAACCTTGGGGTCATCTTCGACTCCACACCCTCCTTCTCTCCTCACATCTCTGAAGTCTCTAAGAAGTCACACTACCAGCTGCACCTCCTCAGAGGTATTCTTCCTTCCCTCACCTTCCCCCAGAAGCTCGCTGTATCCAGAGCTCTGGTTCTCTCTAAGCTGAACTATTGCAACAGCCTCTTTCTACATATGTCTGCTTATACTCTCTGCCCCCTCTGCAACTCATCCAGAACAGGACTGCAAGACTTGTCCTCGGCCTCAAGCCCAGGGATCGTACCTCTCCAGGACTGAAATCTCTATACTGGCTCCCGGTGGCTGCAAGGATTAAGTTCAAAACCCTCTGCATTGTCCACAAGGCCTTCTGGGGCATGGGGCCTCAATACCTTCAACTCTCTCTTCCTAAATATCATCCTTCTCGAGCTCTTCACTCATCCGCCTCCAACTCCCTCAGGGTCAGTCGCTGCTCCAAGCAACAAGTTGGTAGTAGACCTCTTTCTCTCTGGAACAGCCTCCCTGCCCCCCTGAAACTTGAGGAGAACCATCCCTGGCTCTGGAAGCACCTTAAAACCTTCCTCTTTGCTTCTGCTTTCTCTCCCCCTCCCCCCTGCTGAATTCCTGGCTGAAACTGAAACTGCACTGGTTACCTGGCCACCCTTCTGATCTCGGGCCCAGGCCCCACCAGTTGCACACCTGCACTGCTGCCCTGGCAACCGCTGCACCTGGGGACTGTTCTTCTTACTCCCTACACTCCCCCGACCAGCACTTATGTCTGCACTTACCTTGCACTTGCCACCAGCTGGCTGTATTTTTTATTTATCTTATTTATTCTATTATCCCATGTACTGCACTTTCCCCTCCCCCATCCCCCACGCACTTTTCCCCTTCCCCCTTCCCATGCACTTGCACGATCTGAATGACACCTGGCCTTGTAAGATCCTTGCCTGTCTTCCCTGTGTTCCCCCTCCCTTTCCTCGTCGCGCCTTGAAACACTTGTGTATAGTCGCGTTATAAATGCCATTTCATATCATATCATATCATATCATTTCCAGTGATTTTAAACCCTGCGACAACAAAACAGGAAAAGGTTTAAATTACAGTTAAAGCAGGCTTACTCCCCACCCCAGAGGAGCAGGATGTTTGGTATTAGTAGATTTGACCGAATACATTTGACCGAATGGTAGATTTGACTGAAATTGGCACATACCATTCGATCGAATTTATTAGTTCAAATTGGCTAATACATACCGAACATGGGGAGCAGGGTTTGCGGGGGTGTCCCCCGCTCCCCATGTTCAGTGTTTTTTGGCCTGGGGGTTTGCAGGGGTGTCCCCCGCTTTCTTCAATGTATAAGAATAAGAAAAGAGCCCTGCAGCGTCAGATCCTATCTGCGTTTGAGGGACGGATATGACGCTGCAGGGTTCAAGCGGATCAGGCAGCGAGCGAGCAGGTGAGTAGGGAAGAGGGGTTGGGGTGGGGGGTGTGCGTGGTGTTTGACCAAATGAAAAGTGACCACATGCAAGCTGTTTTTTTTTTGTCAGTTTGCCATGGTCACTTTTCATACGGTCATAGACCCCCAAACAGGATGTTTGATCACATTTGCCTTTCTTATCTTATCTTATCCATACTTGTAAAGTGCATAGTTCGCCCAAGGGCATCATGGCGCTACAGCCGCAGGGGCAACAGCCAAACCAGATGAGTCAGAGAGTACTAGAACAGAAGGGTTTTCAAAGCCTGCCGGAAGGGAAGATGGACCTCAATGGCACGCAGCCAGAGGGGAAGAGAATTCAGCACCTTTGCCGCAGCTACTGAAAAAGCATGGCTGAACAGTTTTCAAAGATTGGGAGCGAAGTGACCTAGAGGGTTTATGGGGGCAAAACTTTATTTGAAGGCATTCTAACCCTGTTTTGTAAAAAGCTCTATGGACCAGACACAGTGATTTGAACTTAGCGCACTGATCAACTGGGAGCCAGTGGAGCTGGCAAAGAAGTGGCGTCATATGGGTGCCAAATGGGGGATGGAGTACTGCTCTTGATGCCATATTCTGCAATAACTGCAGGCGGTGGAGCAGGTGTCACGCGAGGGCCAAATATAGCTTGTTACAGTAATCAATAGTACTAATTACCAAAGATGATACCACCGGAGCATGGAATTCAGATGGAATACAAGGGAGAACTTCCCGTAGGGTGCGCAATTTAAAAAGCGCCTTCTGACAGGTAAGAGATACCTGTTCAGCCATAGATAACAATGCCATGATTTTGACACCTAAATCCTTCAACCAAGAAACGGGTGAGGGAAAAGGACCAAGACTCTCGGGCCAGAACTCAGGGTTCCAAAACAAGGAGGCGGTAGCCGTGCCAATCACCAACACCTAATGTTTTCTCACCGTTCAACTAGAGCCAATTCGTGGCCATCCAATCGTTGACTGCCTTTAAGCAACTCCAAAGAGGACCAGCCGTGATTGAGTCACAAAATATTTTGCTTGTCGTCGGCATAGGAGTAGCACAAAAAGCTGTGTGTGTGGATTATGCCAAGAAGTGGCTGAATTGGTTGAACAAAGTGGGAGACAGTGAGGAGCCCTTGGGGACTCCACGCAGCAATGGAACAGGGAGGGAATAAAAAGGTGGTAGAGACACAGATTTTGAATGCCCCACCACAAAGGAAGAGAACCAAGACAAAACCTGACCAGAGAGGCCCGCAGCAGGGAAACGGGGGATCAGAGTATGGTGGTCTACAGTGTGAAATGCCACTGACAGATCTAACAAAATCAGGGCCCCCACCCTGGTGGACCAGCTGGGCCAAGGCACCAACAACTGATACCAGAACCGATTCAGTGCCTCGGCCAGGGCGAAAACCTGATTGGAAAGGATCAAAGAATCCTGAGGATTCCAAAAAAGTACTAAGGAGTGGGGGGGGGGGACAAGGATTCATACAGTTTCATTAGAAAGGGATGCTAAGAAATAGGATGACCTGGCTTCTTCAGCAATGGAATTACAAGGGCATGTTTGAGATTACCCGAGATCAACCCTGTCGAAAAGGAGTCATGGAAGCTTTGATCACATTTGCCATTGTATGTAAAGTCTGATTCCACTGCTTGGCTTTTCGAACACACATTTCAGTCCATCCGGGGTATTGCACTACAGTCCTTGAGGGCTAAAATCACCCGAGGTATTCAGGTGATCCCCAAAAGGTACATTTGTATAGCGCTGTGATCTTTATTTCAGGTACATAGTTGTGGCCTTGTGCAGAAGAGAAACAACTCAATTTACTGCGAAAAAGAAGTTTAACTTGATCTAACATGAGGTGCTGTACACAGGACAGTGTGTGGGGTACAGTTGAAACTGATTACAGAAACCCAAGTCTGATGGGAGCATGTGATTAAGACAATGCACCATACAGTTGACATCACTGGCAGGACAGCTCAGCTAGTTAATCCCCCCGCTACCATCCAGGTTCAAAACCTGGCAAGGGCCAACTCAGTTCTTCATCCTTACATGGTCGATAGAGAAGCATCACATTGGGTGATACTGACAGCTATTATTATATTGATTTAAAGCAGAAATAATCCAGTATTATGGACTATATCACAGAATCACACGCGTTATGTGATCAAGTGCCAGAGAAAGTACTAGAACCTTGGCCTCTGTGTTCCTACTGTAAATCAGCACGTGACCCACTGCATGCCCCACAGTACAAACTGGTGCACCAAGCATGTGATGTTGCACACCACACCTACAGGCCAATCTCACAACTGCTAGTCTAACAGGGGAATCATTTAATTGGGACCGGTCCAGTGCAGGTATGACAACAACAAAGTTCAAATGAGTTTCCCTTCAATTGAAGTTGACGAATTAAGAACAGCTGCAGATTGTTAATCTCCCAGTTAAAAGGGAGCACACGTTAAACCTGGTCTGTTGTGCAAGAAGATGCGATCGAGGTAAACAGGGGCGTTTGGAGCACGTGCCAAAGCCCAACAAACAGGTCAATGCGGATGATAACCCTTTGCTTCTGGGGAAGTTGCCAGGTAGGAGGGCAGTCTTCAATGCTATGGGCCACTTGGCTCTACAATGGGACTGTGCACCCGTGCAGCTAGGGTCATCACCATGAGGCGCTCGTAGTGCCCCCTTCTGGCCACCAATGCCATGTTAACTCGAGCACCAATTAGGCTTCCATGGAAGATGGCCGCTGTCAGCATTGCGGGGGAGCGGGGAGTGGCGGCGCTCCAGAATTTCATTCTTGGGGATTAATCCTCCATTCTCCCAAATTATTCATAAAATCATCACCTCCTCTTTAAAGGGAAAGTTATTCTCTACCAGGAATACATTTGCGGAATTTGTTTGGAAAGTGACACAGAGAGCAGACAGAATTGACACTGGTTCAGTTGCACAGAGTTCCCTGGAAGCTGCAATCCATTCTCCAGTTCAAAAAATAACCAACGGAAATCTTCTAACAAAACTACACCATGGCTCGTAGTCAACCAAATAACCTAAAAATACAGAAGGGCAGGGCCAAATGCCAAGCATACGACTCATGGCACCAGTCCATCTGGAGACAGAGGGGGATTAATCTGTGTGCCCACCCCCAGAGCAGAAACAGTGGGGATGCCACACGCCTAAAAGAAGTCCAAAATAAAAAATCAGCATGATCACGTTTAAGAAATAGGCAAATGTAGGTTTCTATATTCAAGCATGTTCTTGGTGCTTCTAATGTGATTTCTAGTGTGTTCTTAACAGGAAAACTGGCATATGCCTGGGTGAGCATTAGGAACGGTTCATCCTATGATCCTTATAGGAGACTTATATGCTATTCTTGTAAGAGTGTCTAGAAGAAAACATGGTTTGTTGTCCAGGGATTCTCTATGGATTCCCGTGGGATGTCTTGCACCTTTATATAGTATTCCAGTATGACCCAGAATCCTCACCTAAACATCATATTAGTGCCATCCTCTACAGAGTTGATCTGATGGCCCTATATGCCGAGACCCGAATTTAAGATGCAGGTCAAAGGTTTGAGTCCCGGCAGCGTTCGCTCAGTTAATCGCCCATGTGTGGTGGTTATATTGGGCACCATTCAGTTGAGAAATGCCAGCAAATTTTGCTTAGAGGAATCTATGTGATTATTACAAAATTAAAATACTGAATGCAAAAATGCCGATTTCTTTTTTCTTTTTGCACAGTTATAGGTGGGTGGAGACCCCATATTCCCCTTAATGAATTAACCTACCCCCCCCCCGTTACCCCCCTCGCATATAATTGCTGTGAAATCCGGAAAAAAAGGTTCTGCATTTTTGCATTTAGTATATTTGTAGGTGCAGTAAACGTGTGATACCGTTTACAGCACTGGGTAATGGCAACATTTTCAGTAGCAAGCACTAGAGAAGCACAAGACACTATTTATGCAGAATGGCCTGTAGGAAATGCTCGTAAAAATATACAATGAGGTTTCCAATGAACTTTCCAATAAGATGTGTACAAGATTCCAACTTGGAGACCCATTGGATGACTTTGTACGGTCAGCCATGCTGCAGCACACAGATTTGGCTCTAACTTGGGTTTATACAGAAAAAAAATGTGGTAATTGATACATGTTCAAGAGCAACCACTTTGGAACATTTACCCTGTCTTTGTTTCTCAAAATATTGTCAACAAGGCATTTTCAGCGAATAAGGCACAAACCCAAATATATGGGGGGTTCTGATTACAGAACAGAATTATTAAGATTGCGACCTTTGCACAAGTACGAGTGGTGGTTTGTATGAATGGGGATGAAAGAGTATGTGAGAAATGATGTGTGAGATGTGAGCTTTTTGTTGATGTGATATATGTGTTTTGGATACATTGTTTTTTTAATAGATGTGATATTAATGTGTTTCATGTGACTTTTTGTAAAAGTTTTTCTATGATTATATTTGATTGATGAATAAAACAAATGCATTCTAATATACACTGCCTTTTGTCTAGAACACATACCCTTTAAAGGAATGGTTCGCCCAACATTTTTTATTTCAAAAATAGATAGGCAATATTTAAAAAAATGGATTGACAATTTTTTTTTCTCCAAGTCCCTATGTAAAATTTGGAGCAAATCAAGCTCAAAGAAAGCACATGGGGGCATCCATTTTGTGAAATGGATGCCCGCCGCTGTGCTCGCTTTGGCTTTTGAATCACTAATGAAGGAAAAGCCAGCCAGCTGTAGTAAACAAAAGCTACCACTGGGTGGCTTTTCCTTCATTGGTGCTGTACGCGGAGGACGGGGACCGGAGACTATAGGCAGAAAAGCTGCATCTCGGTACGTGTAAAGACTGGTAGGGGTGTCTGTACTTCTACTCTCTATATGGGTGAGGAGAGGCACAGAAGACCCCAGCCCAGATTCTCTATAAGGTAGCAATGGACGAGCAATCAAGGCCTAGCTTCTCAGGAGGTGATGCGGGCTGGTTCTTAAGTACAGTGTAGTCCCCGAACCCCCACAAAGGAATGTCCACACACTGTATTACTGAAAACACAGTCTTTATATAATTAATATTCAAGGGCATGTACATGATCACAATAATGCACTTCGTACTCGGAAGTAAATAATGATAAATATATACAATTCTAAAGTGGTACCACTAATGTTATCAAATCTCATTAAAGTGCATCAACTGTACGTTTAAAATGTCACACAGATTAATAACGAGGAAACCAGCAATAGAGATAGGATGGAACGCAAGGTGGTTTAGACAGTAGGCAGAATGCTGACCCCTACCACGAGGCACAGTTCTGTGTGGAGATCCCCCCACCTGGGCAACCTGTAAATAAAGATATATAGCACAAGCCCAGTCCATATAATGTTCGATAGTCTCACTTCCTCCTATTAAGGTTTTACCCCTCCCAATGTACCTGGTGGAGTAGAGTTCTCCGACGATGTGTCGACCAATCCTTCTTGAGTGACTCCCTTTAAGGCAGGAGCCACGGATCGTCGAGAGGTGTCGGGGAACTTGGCGTTCGGTGTCGGGGCATCGACGGCCCTTCTTGAGTGCCCTCCCTTTAAGGCGGGAGTCACGGGTCGTCGAACGACCGACGGTGAACAGGTCGAACTACGGCAGGGAAGTGACAGCTTCGTTCCTAGTGGTGCTCGTCGACGACAGAGCCTTGGCGTCCTGCAAGGAAAAGGCGTGCGGGGCACCTCTGTGACGATAGTTCTGGACCACAAAGAGATGATGAAGAACTGTGGCCCAGCAAGGGCGTCGAGTCGTCAGCGTCTCTGTGGTCTTTAGGTGGCGGGAAACCCACTGGTGGATGCTCCTCGGCGCATCGACGGTCAGGTCTTCTCCAGCGGGAGACAAGCGGGTGATGATGCAGACGAGAGCGTCCGATGATCAATTGAAGTTCTTAGGCAAACGGGAGCACGGCGGCTCCGGACGGCGACGGCAGTCGTCGACAGTGGCGGACAACAGTCCGAGTGCTTCTCCTTGGAGTTCCACAGCAGTCCCTGTATCAGGTCGGCAGCCTGTCGAAGGTCTGTCTACCAGGGAGCGTTGGCAAAGATCAGCTGTGCACGATGGTCCCTCATAGCTCGGGAAGAGGGCGCCTTACCAGGTCCTCTCTGGGTCAGTCCTTGGGAACACAGCAGCTTTCGGATTGCGAAGGAGAGCAACAGCACTTCTTCTCGTCCAGCGGGGCTTCAAGGTCAAGCGTCAGTTACTCCAGTTACTCGTCGTAGTGGACTTCAGCTTCTGAACACGATTCCTAGCAGTGAGAGGTCCCCAGATATACTGTTGATCTCCCATTCATTCCGCTGGGTCACACTCAAGCATCCAATCACGACTACGGGCAATCATGCAGGCAGGCAGCCAATCAGGCACACGAGGTATTCAGGCCATTTACTTCTCTCCAGACACTCACAACAAGTTATGTGTATTGGGACAAGTACCGAGCCATTCAACACTCCAAGCCGCATTCATACCGGTTTCGGACAGGTATGTCTCAGTCATTGTGTCAACCACCAGATACTAGACACCCACAACACAGAATGCATATTCGTCACACACTTAATTCACCCAGGTCCCACCCACAGGAGGTACCCACAACATACATCAACGGGAAGGCTCCAGCTAGTCTGGCCGGGCCTTCACAACAACACCATATATGGCATTTCCACCCAACAGCCAGTCAGGGGGAAGGGACACAGTCAGGGCTTCACAGGACTTTGGGAAAACAAGGTAATGGGTAATAGAAAGCAAGAGGCCACAGGGGCCATCTTGTTTTCCATCAAGAATCAACTGATCCCAATGGCAGGGCTGTGGCATCCCAAAATGGAGGATACTCCGCGCACCTGTCAAATTCAGCATGGAGCTGCCAACAGCCCATACCTTGCTCTGCGGGCCACCCACAGGTGCCTAAAAACATACACTAGGGGCACAGGGTTGTACCCCCACCCGTGGGTGCCATAAGGGTATCCCACAGGTCCGTTCACCAAACCAAGAAAGAGAGCTGCACCGCTAGGAGTCCCACCTGAACTCCTGCGCGGAAAACATGACAGAACACACGATAAAAAGCAGTAAAGGACAAGGATACAGAGGCCCTGTCCCTCCGATGCATTTCCAGCATCACAGTCGCCCCCCCCCCCCCAGACTGAGGTGGAGGGTGCCTAATCTCCCACGAGAAAGCCACCCTCATCCAGACCGTCAACATATCTTCTGGAAAGGCCATCTGCATTATCGTGACTCTTCCCTGGTCTGTGCTCTATGGTGAAGTCTAGCCCTTGCAGGCTAATGGACCACCTGAGCAGTTTCGGGTTCTCACCCTTCATCTGCATAAGCCACTTCAGGGGCTTATGATCTGTTTGGACATTGAAGGTAGACCCCCTAAGGTAGGGCCTAAAACGCCTAAGGCTCCAAACTATACTAAAACATTCCTTTTCAACAGTAGCCCACCTAAGTTCTCTTCCCTTGAGTTGTCTACTGATGAATATGATAGGATGTTCTCTCCCTTTGTCATCTAACTGGGACAAGGCAGCTCCAATTCCGGTGTCGCAGGCATCCGTCTGGACGATAAAGGGTCGGCTGTAGTCAGGCGCATACAACACGGGTGCTTGACACAGACTTTCTTTCAAGCCATCAAAGGCCCTCTGACAGTCTTCAGTCCAATTAACCTTCCTTGGCTGTTTGGGTGAAGTCAGAGCTGTCAGTGGTGCAGCTATGGTTCCATAGTCCGCCATGAAATTGCGATAATACCCGGTGAGGCCCAAAAAGGCTCTTACCTGGGTTTGAGTAGTGGGAGTCTCCCAGTCCTGTACATCCTGTACTTTACTGGGGAGAGGTTGGATTTGACCCCCTCCTACCTCATGACCAAGATACGTGACTTTCCCCTGAGCTATCTGGCACTTGGTGGCCTTGATAGTGAGGTTAGCCCTTTTTAAGGCCTGCAACACTCTACCCAGATGTATCAAGTGCTCTTCCCAAGTGGAACTGTAGACGGCAATGTCGTCTAAATAAGCCACCCAAAAGGCTTCCAGCACACTGAGAGCATGATTGACCAATCTCTGGAAGGTGGCAGGGGCATTCTTCAACCCAAAAGGCATGACCCTAAACTGGTAGAGTCCGTCTGGTGTTGAGAACGCCGTCTTTTCCTTGGCATGGTCCGTCAGAGCTATTTGCCAATAGCCTGAGGTGAGGTCAAAGGTGCTCACAAATTTGGCAGCACCTATGGTGTCCACGAGCACATCAGCCATGGGCAATGGGTGCGCGTTAGTTTTGGTGACGGCATTGATTCCTCGGTAGTCCACACAGAACCTCCAATCCTTGATACCTGCCTGGGAACTTGCCTTGGGGACAAGGACCACGGGACTGGACCAGGGACTGGTTGAGGGTTCAATAACATCCAGATCCAACATCTTGGCGACCTCAGCCTGGTTGTGGTTCTTAACCGTATCTGACATTCGGTAGTTCCTGCTCTTGACAGGCACGCTGTCACTAGAGTCAATCTCGTGCTTACACCACAGTGTAAGGCCTGGTGTCAGCGAAAACAGAGAGGCAGACTGCTGGAGCAAAGTCCTGCAGGCCCTCTGCTGCTTGGTTGTCAAATCTGGAGAGAGCTGCACTCCCTCCACTGAGCCATCCTGAGGGTTGCTATGTAGCAAATCAGGAAGGGGTTCACTCTCATCCTCTTCTTGCTCTGATGCTAGCAGGAGACATGAGACTTCTGCTCGCCGGTGGAAAGGCTTGAGCCTATTAACATGGAATACCTGAGGGGCTACCCCTGGGATTCCCATGTCAACTCGATAATTGACCTCGCCCATCTTGGAGATTATCCGGAAGGGTCCAGTCCATTTATCTGCCAATGCCCGAGGCTTGGTAGGCTCCATCACGAGGACCTCCTGTCCCGGAGTCCAATCCACTTGCGATGCTTTAAGGTCATGCCAGTATTTGTTCAATTCCTGGCTGGCCTTGAGATTCAGCGTTGCTTGACCCATCATCTATGTCATCCTCCATCTGAGGCCTAACACATAGTCCCCCACTTGCTTAGCGGGACCGGGAGGGGTGGCTTCCAAACCTTCTCTGATCAAGGCGAGGGGCCCCCTCACAGGATGTCCAAAGAGTAACTCAAAGGGGCTGAAACCAACACCCTCCTGAGGTACCTCTCTGTAAGCAAACAGCAGGCATGGCAGGAGGAGATCCCATTTCCTCCTTGGGGGCTCTTCCAAAGCACCTAGCATGCCCTTGAGAGTTTTATTAAATCCCTCAACCAGACCATTGGTCTGGGGGTGGTAGGAAGTGGAGAACTTGTAGGTTACCCCGCACTCTTTCCACATGGTTTTCATGTAACTAGACATGAAGTTGGATCCTCGGTCAGAGACAACCTTCTTGGGGAATCCAACACGGGTGAAAATGCCCAGGAGGGCCCGGGCAACCACCTTGGCAGTAACAGTCTGAAAGGGTATAGCCTCAGGGTACCTGGTGACATGATCTACCAAAACTAGGATGAACCGATGTCCACCTGACGTGGGAGGGTCTAGGGGACCGACAATGTCGATGCCCACCCTCTCAAACGGTGTGCCAACCACTGGCAATGGCTGCAGTGGGGCAATGACACTGCCTCCAGTCTTGCCAGACAATTGACAAGTTGGGCAGGTCCTGCAGTGGGACTCCACTTCTACTCCCATCCGGGGCCAATAGAAATGGGCAGAGAGCCTCTGCTTAGTCTTCTTGGTACCAAGATGACCAGCCAAGGGCACCTCATGCGCCAACTGCAGTAGGAAGGGCCTGTAAACCTGGGGTACCACCAACCTCTTGAGGGCACCAGGTTCAGGCTTAGTGGGCTCACTAACAAGGAGCTTACCCTCCCAATAAATCCGGAAAGTCCTAGGCACTTCTCCTCGTGCCTGGGACAGGGCCTGTTTCCTCAGACCCTCGAGAGAGGGACACTCTCTCTGTCCTTTACAGAAGTCCGCCCGGGAGGGTCCCCCTTCAGCTAACAAGCATTGAAGATCGAGATGATCCTCCGCGTTGAGAACCTCTCCCACAGGAGAGTCTTCTGGCTCTTCTCCCACAGGAGTTGAGACAGGGTTCACCACTGGACCCAGCCCGTCCGGAGCATGGATCCCAATGTGTGCTGTAGGAACAGCAGGAAGAGTAGGAGCTCCCTCCACAGAGGTGGCCTTCTTGCTCTTCCTTCGTCGTGCCTTAGGCCGCGCCTTCGGCTCGGGTACCTGACTCACAGCCAGACCAGGTGTCACCTGTGACCTAGTGACCGCAGCAGCAGTCATGGGAAGACCATCCGCGATCAATCCCAACTCAACTAGATCGTTACCTAACAGAATGTTAGCAGGGACGTTGTCCTGAACCAGGACAGGAAGCTTTGCTGTCTTGTGTCTCCAATTACGAGTGTGACTCGGGCTACAGGCGATAATTTGGGAGGCCCACCAGCTAACCTGGTGGTTCTCAGAGGAGCATCTACATAGTCCTCTGGCTTGAGCAGGGTCCTGTCCACCACTGTCATGCTTGCCCAAGTGTCTCTCAAACCAGTAGAAGGCTGGCCATTCAGGAGGACACTTCTCAAAAATCTACGGGTGTTTTGTGGGATAGTCACCAGTATTTCCGCGTACTGGTCCCAGACCCCAAGGGACACTAGGGAAATCTCTACGGGAGCACCAAAAGTGATTCCTGTAGAGGAGGGGAGGACAGTGGCCTCCACCTCAGACATGGGGTAAGGGTAGGTCAGGCTGACAGCCTGTACTCCGAGTGCCTTACCTTTACACTTGGAGTCACCCCTTTTGTGATCCAGAGCCCCACAGTCCCGACAAGTGCCGGGAGTGCGTGGTACTGTACTGGAACCACTGGGAGCCTGCTTTGCAGCAGGTGGACCACTACTCTTATTCCCACCTAAAGATGACTTATCCCCACTAGAGTTTTGGGTCTTAGGAGAGGAGGGTTTAGGTTTATTCGACTGTGACTGCTTATGGGACTCCTCAGCTTTCTGAGAGGCCCCCTTTTCTTTGTCCTTGTCCTTCCCACTGGAGTCCTTAGGGGACACCCGTGGGAGACCACTTGTCAGCCAACCTAGCCAGCTTAAAGGGATCCAAAATGTTCTGGTCAGCAACATACTGACGCAGCTCTGGTGAACAGACTTCAGAAAAATGCTCAAAAAACAACAGGTGGGACAATTCAACAAACGTTTTCACCTTGTAACCATCAATCCACCCCATCATATTCATGAAACACTTGTGTATAGGCGCGTTACAAATACCATATCATATCATATCATATCATATCATGTGTGCAGCACTCACCCAGTCAACCCAAGACACATTCTCTCTTTTCTTAAAATCCCTGAACCTTTTAAGGTATTGGGTACGCGTCTTGCCAAACTTGGCAATCAAAGCAGATTTCATACACTCATACTGACCCCTTTCTTCCACACTCAGCTTCAGAATACAGTCATATCCAGTTTGAGGCACTCTGCTTAGCAAACACTTAGCCCAATCTCTTTTGTCAACATCATGAATTGCACAAGCCATTTCAAACGCTTCAATCCATTGGAGGATATCAGAACCCTCCGAAAACACACCAACCAAATCCTTCATAAACTTGGTTGCTGGGGACCTGACACTCTCACTGGGTTTCGCTGAAGTCTCCACTCAAGCTTTCTCTAGCTGGATTCTCTGACATTCAGTGTCCTTGTCTTTGAGTTCAAGATCCCTATTCTTGAGTTCAAGATCCCTATTCTTGAGCTCCACTTGTTGAGCCAACTCTCCTTCTTAAGTTCAATATCTATTTCCAACTTGCGATATTCAAAGGCCAATTTCATCCTTAATAACTCAAGTTCCAAGGTATTGCTGGGGTTCGGGACAGAGGCAGCAGGAATGGCGGCATTCCCAGAAACAGATTCAGTAGAAACCCCAGGGGCAGAGTGTAACGCTCACCTGATTCCTGCAGAGGCGCCGGTCTTGACTGGGTGAATGCCGTATCTTCAAAGGTGATGTGTAACACACGGTTGGCTCTTTGGGCTGGACCTCTGTGCACTGTATGTCTGACTCGGAGAGTAAGATGTCTGCAGATAGAAAATATGGGATTAATGAACTGGGGTTATTGGGTGCCTCTCTCCTCTTCCCTTTCTCTTCTCCTGTAGAACCCCAAAGGGTAACGCCCTCACCTTAGGTAAGTGAACGCCGAGCTCTCCATCTGCCTCGGGGCAGGGTGCCGTAACCAGTTTCTTCACTGGATAAGGGTGCAGGCCTCTTGACCTCAGAGGACTGCTGTCCGTCGTTAACTGCACGAACGGTAAGTACTGGGCACTTCAAATGTCTTAAAAGTCTTTTGTAATGATATCTCTTGTTTTGCAGGGTTCCGGCGATGGCGGATGGCGGGCTGAGGAGAATTGAGGATCGAACCCGCGTGAGGAATAGAAGCGCCTGGAAGCACGTAAGTAAGCACTTGTAGCCTGCTTCACAATGCGCACTAACTGTCCCTTTTATCTTGCAGGTACAAGTTCGGAGCTTTAGAGAAGCTGAAGGGTGCTGGAATACCCACTGGATTCGGCGTGGGAAGGAGTAATGGCACGTGAGTAATAAAGTTGCCCAATGTCTTTAAACGCACCTTCTTTTGTCTTTCAGATGCGGGATGCAGCGCCGAAGACCTCCGGAGCGTGCGAAGAGTTGGTGAGCTTTTGTCTTTCAGATGCCGGAATGCAGTGCGAAGACCTCCGGAGCATGCGAAGAGTAGGTAAGCCTTTGTCTTTCAGATGCCGGAATGCAGTGCGAAGACCTCCGGGGCATGCGAAGAGTAGGTAAGCCTTTGTCTTTCAGATGCCGGAATGCAGCGCGAGGCGTTGGTGACAGCCGATGGACCAGGTAAGAGATGTGCTGCCACTGAAGACCGTAGTGCTAACCTGTTCTTTCTTTGTCTTTACAGGTGCTGCTGAAGACTGGATTCCAGGATGATAAGCCTTTGTTCCCTTAGGCCCAGGATCAGAAGCTGAAGACACGATGAGCGTTCTGCTGCAGAGAATGCAGAATAACGCAAAGCAAGATTCATCCATCGGGTGTGGTTTAAATAGCCTCCTGTAGTGCTTAGGTGTCTCCTTCCACAGCCTCGCCTAGGTAAGAAAAGAGTTCCTGCTTTCCAGAAGAGTTCCAGTGTTCTGAACCTAGGGAGTGGCTCCTGCCCCACCCAACAGGAAAAGTAGTCCCAAACAGAAGAGGATCAGGGGCTCAACTGGCAGGTAAGTAAGCAGCATGGTCTGCTGCAGGTAAGTCCACCCAAGCATTATGAGCCTGGCGCTTCCAGCGCTGGGACTGGGCATCTTTATGAGCCTGGTGCCACTGGCGCCAGGACAGGGTCCAAAAGGTCCCAATTGGGACTGGCTGGCACTCGGAACCGGGGTTATGGGTCTGCTTCCAAGGGAGTTGGGCAAGTCCTGATCTTTTGGAAGCAGAGATCATGACAGCACCCCCCCTCAAGGCCCCTCCCAAACCGGGCTTCTCCGGGGGTTTTGGCTTGTTAGGAAATGTTCGATGAAATCTTTTGATTAGACAAGGCGCGTGGACATATTCTGCAGGTTCCCAGGATCTTTCTTGGGGACCGTAGCCTTTCCAGTCAATCAGGTAAAATAGTTTAGATTTGGAGATCTTGGAATCCAGGATGCTTTTGACTTCAAACTCGAGTTCTCCGTCAACTAGAATAGGTTTTGGAGATTTAGTTAGTCGGGTTTGAGGTTGCACGGGTTTTAATAGAGAGACGTGGAAGACCGGATGTATCTTCATGTGAGGGGGCAAGTCCAACTTGACCGCTACTGGATTTACTATGGTAGTGATGGAATAGGGACCAAGGTATCTTGGGTTGAATGTGCGTGGTCCTTTTAGAGGTAGATATTTGGTGGATAACCAGACTTGATCTCCTACTTGATACTGGGGGGCTTCCTTCCGATGTTGGTCTGCTCCTTTCTTGTATTGTTCTTTAGCCCTTTGAAGGTGAGAAACGGCTTCCTTAAAGGCTTGGGTGATTGTAGAATGCAGGTGGTCTACTGCTGGTGTTCCAAGATCTTGGAGTGGATCCAACTCCGAGGTTCGAGGGTGACTACCGTATAAAAGAAAAAACGGGGTCTTCCCAGTTCCCGAGTGGACAGAATTATTGTAGGCATATTCGGCTATCCAAAGGATATCTTTCCAAGTTTTTTCAGTTTGTTGTAGCATGCAGCGCAAATACTGTTCCAGAGTTTGATTGGTCCTCTCGGTTTGTCCGTCGGTTTGAGGGTGGTGGCTGGTCGAAAGTCTCACATCAATTTGAGCCGACCGACAGCAACTTCGCCAAAAATGAGAAATAAATTGACTCCCTCGATCCGAAATTAGAACTGAAGGAAAACCATGCAGTCGGACGATGTTTTCGAGAAATTCTCGGGCCAGAGTTGCTGCTGTTGGTAAGCCTTTGAGTGGAATGAAATGCGCCATCTTGGAGAATAGGTCCACAATTACTCGGATCGTATTGTATCCGGAGCATGGAGGTAGATTGGTGATGAAGTCCATAGAAAGCGTATGCCAAGGGCGAGGTGGGATGTCAATAGGGGGTAAGAGGCCGGCTGGTTTTTCCTTTTGACTCTTGTTTTGGGCGCATACTCCACAGGACATTATAAAGTCTCTGATATCTTTTTTCCAAGACGGCCACCAGAAGTAGCGCTTGATCTTTTCCGAGGTTTTGGTCATACCGGGATGTCCTTCCATTAAAGAATCGTGATAACAAGAGATTACCTTTTTCTGTAAATCTGTGCTGGGCAGGTATAACCGTTCTTGGAAATATAATAGGTTGTCCTTCACCGTAAAGTCCTTTCCCTGCAGATGCCAATTCTGTATGTCTACTGGAGTTACCAGTAGCCTGGCTTTATCCTTAACTTCCTCTATGGATTGTGTGGCGATTACACCCAGAATTCTTTGTTCGGGAATGATAGGTACAGGTTTAGGATTGATCAAATGTTCTTCCACTCCCATCCAAGAAAGGGCATCAGCTTTACCGTTTTTTGTACCAGGTCGATAGGTGATTATGAAGTCAAACTCGGCAAAGAATAGTGCCCAACGGAGTTGCCTAGAGGATTGAGCTTTTGCGGTTTTCAAATATTGCAGGTTTCGGTGATCTCTAATCACAGTAACGGTGTGTCGTGCCCCCAGAAGATAATGCCGCCAAGCCTTAGAGGCGGACTTGATAGCTAGAAGTTCCTTATCAGTAATAGTGTAATTGATTTCAGGAGGCGAGAATTTGCGGGACCAAAATGCCACGGGATGCAACTGATTGGTTACTGGGTCCTTTTGCGATAGAACTGCCCCCATGGCAAGGCTCGAAGCATCAGTTTCAACGATGTAGGGGAGTTCTGGGCGAGGATGTTTTAAGATCGGTGCAGAGATAAATCTAGTCTTCAAATTCTGGAAAGCTTGTTCCGCCTCGGTAGACCATTCAAAACGTTTGTTTTTCTTTAACAAGGCGGTGATGGGCTGGACTATTCGAGAGAATTCAGGGATAAACCTGCGGTAAAAGTTAGCGAAGCCTAACATGCTTTGAACACCTTTGACGGAGGATGGCGATGGCCATTTGAGAATTGCATCGACCTTCTTTGAATCCATACGCACTCCGCTAGGTGATAATATGAATCCCAAGAATTCAACTTCAGTCACGTTGAAAACAGATTTTTCCAACTTAGCGAAAAGTTTGTGTTGACGCAATCTCTCGAGGACCATTTTCACGTGTTTCCGATGTTCAGTTTCCGATGAAGAATAAACGAGTATGTCGTCAATGTAAACAACAACACACACATCTATGAGCTCTCTGAGGACATCGTTCATAAAATATTGAAAGGCGGCCGGGGCATTGCAAAGTCCGAAGGGCATGACCTGATATTCAAATAGCCCATACTTGGTGCGGAAGGCCGTCTTCCATTCGTCGCCCTCTTTTACTCGTACCAAGTGGTAGGCTCCTCTAAGATCCAGTTTTGTATATATGCATGCTTTTCTGACTTGGTCCAGGAGTTCAGGGATCAAAGGTAACGGATATCTATTCTTAACGGTGATCTGGTTCAGGGCGCGATAATCTATACAAGTTCTAAGGTCCCCTTCTTTTTTGGAACGAAGAACAAAGCTGAGGAAGCAGGGGACTTGGAAGGACGAATAAACCCATTCGCTAGGTATTGATCTAGGTATTGTCGGAGGTGAAGATTCTCAGGCTCGGTGAGGGCATAAATTCTACTACAAGGAGGAGTAGATCCAGGTATCAGGTCTATCTGGCAGTCATAAGACCCATGAGGAGGTAGAGAGTTAGCCTGATCCTTCCGGAAAACATCTTGGAATTCTAGATATTCAGGAGGTAACTGGGGAGCCTCCGAGGAAATTGCTGCCAGTGCAACACCAGGTCGAGGGTGACAAGTAGAGACACATTCTGGAAAGTGAACCGTTCTTGCTCGCCAATCGATCTGAGGATTGTGCTTTTCTAACCAAGGAATTCCTAGAATAATCTGGAACTGAGGGGCCTTGATCACATCGAACATGATCTTCTCATGGTGTCCATCTTGGCTTATTAGCGTCACTTCTTGGGTGGTATGCGTTACTGGTCCGTAGGCTATCTCCGTACCATCCACCGTAGTAATGACGTCCTTTACAGCCTTTGGACAAAGAGTCAGATTCATCCTCAAAACCATTTCATGATCCACATAATTGCCGATGGCACCGCTGTCGACGTAAGCTTCAATCGCATGTAATCGATCCGGATGTTCAGGGCTAATGAGTACCATAGGTATCATGAAATGCGAGGTCACGGAACTGGTTTTAACGCTCGGCAAGAGGACCTCTATTCTTGTCGGGCGAGGTTGTTTCCCTGCTCAGAGTTTGTGACCCTGGTAACTGCAGCTCCTGCTGCCTTCTTGGCTGGTTTCACCGGACAGTCTCGAAGAAAGTGCCCCGAGTTTCCGCAATAGAGGCATAATTGCAGCTGTTTTCTCCTCTCCCGCTCCTTTTGTGTTAGTGGTCCTTTCAGGCCCCCTATTTGCATGGGTTCCCCGGAGTCTACTCCTTTGATAGGAGTTGGTGATTTGGAAAATACTCGAGCATCAAACTTGGAACGATCGGCCTTCCTGTTCTGCAGTCTGTGGTCAATTTGAACGACTAAGTCAATATAGTCCGAACAGTCTTGCGGGGGATTCACTACTTGGGCTAACACATCTTTGAGCTCTCCACGTAAACCTCTATAAAACAGCGTAATCCTTTTGTCCTCAGGCCATCGAGTTTCCACTATCAGTCTGTTGAAAGACGCAATATAAGCCAAAAGGTCTTGATTACCCTGTCGCAATGAAAGGAGCTCATTGTCCAAGGCCTGCCCCTGTGAATGTCTTGCAAACAGTTTTTCCATACTGAGCTGAATAGCTTGAAAATCATGGAGAACAGGATCATCTTGATTAACTAGAGGGATCGACCAGTCTGCCGCATTGCCACTAAGGTACGAAAGCACGAAAGCTACCTTAGCTTGATCAGTTGGAAAGGCTGCTGGCCGGCATAAGAAGTGCAACCGGCACTGATTAATAAATACTGCAAACCTCTTTGGGTCACCAGAAAATCGTTCGGGCGGAGCCAGAGGTACATTGCCAGGTAGGTTGATCTGCACTGGGTTCGTAGAGGATGTTGAAAGAAGATTTGCCCCTGATGCGGGTAACGGAGTTTGTCCGGCTTGTGACTGTAGCAATTGTCTAGCGAGATCGTCTGTTCGCTCCTTGGAAATAATCAGTTCCCTTCTTAGAGCATTCGTTTCCTGACGTGCTGCATGCACTTCTGCTCTTAGTTCCCCAAGTAACTGGGCTAGCTGGTCGGTATCCGAGGTTTCCATAGCGCCTGGGTGGGAGTTTTGCGGTCGGCTTTGCGTTCTGTAACGCTCACCTGATTCCCGCAGAGGCGCCGGTCTTGACTGGGTGAATGCCGTATCTTCAAAGGTGATGTGTAACACACGGTTGGCTCTTTAGGCTGGACCTCTGTGCACTGTATGTCTGACTCGAAGAGTAAGATGTCTGCAGATAGAAAATATGGGATTAATGAACTGGGGTTATTGGGTGCCTCTCTCCTCTTCCCTTTCTCTTCTCCTGTAGAACCCCAAAGGGTAACACCCTCACCTTAGGTAAGTGAACGCCGAGCTCTCCATCTGCCTCGGGGCAGGGTGCCGTAACCAGTTTCTTCACTGGATAAGGGTGCAGGCCTCTTGACCTCAGAGGACTGCTGTCCGTCGTTAACTGCACGAACGGTAAGTTCTGGGCACTTCAAATGTCTTAAAAGTCTTTTGTAATGATATCTCTTGTTTTGCAGGGTTCCGGCGATGGCGGATGGCGGGCTGAAGAGAATTGAGGATCGAACCCGCGTGAGGAGTAGAAGCGCCTGGAAGCACGTAAGTAAGCGCTTGTAGCCTGCTTCACGATGCGCACTAACTGTCCCTTTTATCTTGCAGGTACAAGTTCGGAGCTTTAGAGAAGCTGAAGGGTGCTGGAATACCCGCTGGATTCGGCGTGGGAAGGAGTAATGGCACGTGAGTAATAAAGTTGCCCAATGTCTTTAAACGCACCTTCTTTTGTCTTTCAGATGCGGGATGCAGCGCCGAAGACCTCCGAAGCGTGCGAAGAGCTGGTGAGCTTTTGTCTTTCAGATGCCGGAATGCAGTGCGAAGACCTCCAGAGCATGCGAAGAGTAGGTAAGCCTTTGTCTTTCAGATGCCGGAATGCAGTGCGAAGACCTCCGGAGCATGCGAAGAGTAGGTAAGCCTTTGTCTTTCAGATGCCGGAATGCAGCGCGAGGCGTTGGTGACAGCCGATGGACCAGGTAAGAGATGTGCTGCCACTGAAGACCGTAGTGCTAACCTGTTCTTTCTTTGTCTTTACAGGTGCTGCTGAAGACTGGATTCCAGGATGATAAGCCTTTGTTCCCTTAGGCCCAGGATCAGAAGCTGAAGACACGATGAGCGTTCTGCTGCAGAGAATGCAGAATAACGCAAAGCAAGATTCATCCATCGGGTGTGGTTTAAATAGCCTCCTGTAGTGCTTAGGTGTCTCCTTCCACAGCCTCGCCTAGGTAAGAAAAGAGTTCCTGCTTTCCAGAAGAGTTCCAGTGTTCTGAACCTAGGGAGTGGCTCCTGCCCCACCCAACAGGAAAAGTAGTCCCAAACAGAAGAGGATCAGGGGCTCAACTGGCAGGTAAGTAAGCAGCATGGTCTGCTGCAGGTAAGTCCACCCAAGCATTATGAGCCTGGCGCTTCCAGCGCTGGGACTGGGCATCTTTATGAGCCTGGTGCCACTGGCGCCAGGACAGGGTCCAAAAGGTCCCAATTGGGACTGGCTGGCACTCGGAACCGGGGTTATGGGTCTGCTTCCAAGGGAGTTGGGCAAGTCCTGATCTTTTGGAAGCAGAGATCATGACACAGAGCCCTTATTGGTTGCATTCCCCCCCTCATCAAGAGTTTCACCATCGGTCTGGTAGTCCACCAGGGCAGCTATCAGCTCACCCCTAGACTTATCCACAAAGTCTAACTCCCTGGCTTCACAAGCACTCTGGAGAGCCTCTAAGCTCATCCGAGTCAATTTACCATTCGCAATAGACTCCATTGCTTGTAATGCAGTTATTTTGTACACACCCAAACCTTAATCTAATAAACTGCAGATATTTTGTAAGTGGCACGGTTATGCACTGAGTCTTAAAACCATAAGCATCCCACCGCTGCCACCAGTGTAAAGACTGGTAGGGGGTGTCTGTACTTCTGCTCTCTATATGGTAGAGGAGAGGCACCAAAGACCCCAGCCAAGATTCTCTATAAGGTAGCAATGGACAAGCAATCAAGGCCTAGCTTCTCAGGAGGTGATGCGGGCTGGTTCTTAAGTACAGTGTAGTCCCCGAACCCCCAAAAAGGAATGTCCACACACTGTATTACTGAAAACACAGTCTTTATATAATTAATATTCAAGGGCATGTACACGATCACAATAATGCTCTTTGTATTCGGAAGTCAATATTGATAAATATATACAATTCTAAAGTGGTACCACTAATGTTATTAAATCTCATTAAAGTGCATCAACTGTCACACAGATAATAACGAGGAAACCAGCAATAGAGATAGGACGGAACGCAAGCTGGTTGAGACAGTAGGCAGAATGCTGACCCCTACCACGAGGCACAGTTCTGTGTGGAGATCCCCCCCCCCGGGCAACCTGTAAATAAAGATATATAGCACAAGCTCAGTCCATGTAATGTTCGATAGTCTTACTTCCTCCTATTAAGGTTTTACCCCCCCAATGTACCTGGTGGAGTAGAGTACTCCGAAGATGTGTCGACCGGTCCTTCTTGAGTGACTCCCTTTAAGGCAGGAGCCACGGATCGTCGAGAGGTGTCGGGGAACTTGGCGTTCAGTGTCGTGGAATTGACGGCCCTTCTTGAGTGCCCTCCCTTTAAGGCGGGAGTCACGGATCGTCGAATGTCCGACGGTGAACAGGTCGAACTACGGCAGGGAAGTGACAGCTTTGTTCCTAGCGGTGCTCATCGACGACAGAGCGTTGGCGTCCTGCAAGGAAGAGGCGTGCGGGGCACCTCGTTGACGATAGTTCTGGACCGCAAAGAGATGATGAAGAACTGTGGCCCAGCAAGGGCGTCGAGTCGTCGGCGTCTCTGTGATCTTTAGGTGGCGGGAAACCCACCGGTGGATGCTCCTCGGCACATCGACGGTCAGGCCTTCTCCAGCGTGAGACAAGCGGGTGACGATGCAGACGAGAGCGTCCGATGATCAATTGAAGTTCTTAGGCAAACGGGAGCACAGCGGCTCCGGTCGGCAACGGCGGTCGTCGACAGTGGCGGACAACAGTCCGAGTGCTTCTCCTTGGAGTTCCGCAGCAGTCCCCGTATCGGGTCGGCAGCCTGTTGAAGGTCTGTCTACCAGGGAGCGTTGGCAAAGATCAGCTGTGCATGATGGTCCCTCGTAGCTCGGGAAGAGGGCGCCTTACCAGGTCCTCTCTGGGCCAGTCCTTGGGAACACAGCAGCTTTCAGATTGCGAAGGAGAGCAACAGCACTTCTTCTCGTCCAGCGGGGCTTCAAGGTCAAGCGTCAGTTACTCCAGTTACTTGTCGTAATGGACTACAGTTTCTGAACACGATTCCTAGCAGTGAGAGGTCCCCAGATATACTGTTGATCTCCCATTCATTCCACTGGGTCACACTCAAGCATCCAATCACGACTACGGGCATTCATGCAGGCAGGCAGCCAATCAGGCACACAAGGTATTCAGGCCATTCACTTCTCTCCAGACACTCACAACAAGTTATGTGTTTTGGGACAAGTACCGAGCCATTCAACACTCCAAGCCGCATTTATACCGGTTTCGGGCAGGGTTGTCTCAGTCATTCTGTCAACCACCAGATACTAGACACCCACAACACAGAATGCATATTCGTCACACACTCTATTCACCCAGGTCCCACCCACAGGAGGTACCCACAACATACATCACCGGGAAGGCTCCAGCTAGTCTGGCCGGGCCTTCACAACAACACCATGTATGGCATTTCCACCTAACAGCCAGTCAGGGGGAAGGGACAGAGTCAGGGCTTCCCAGGACTTTGGGAAAACAAAGTAATGGGTAATAGAATGCAAGAGGCCACAGGGGCCATCTTGTTTTCCATCAGGAATCAACTGATCCCAATGGCAGGGCCGGGGCATCCCAAAATGGAGGATACTCCGCGCAACTGTCAAATTCAGCATGGAGCTGCCACCAGCCCATACCCTGCTCTGCAGGCCACCCACAGGTGCCCAAAAATATACCCTAGGGGCACAGGGTTGTACCCCCACCCGTGGGTGCCATAAGGGTATCCCACGGGTCCGTTCACCAAACCAAAAGAAAGAGAGCTGCACCGCCAGGAGTCCCACCTGAACTCCTGCACGGAAAACACGACAGAACACACAATAAAAAGCAGTAAAGGACAAGTATACGGAGGCCCTGTCCCTCCGATGCATTTCCAGCATCAAAGTAAGTGCTATTTTTTTTATAAAAATAAACACTGGCTGCGTTGATTTTTCTAAGTTTTCCGGGCTGGAGGAGCCCGGAAAATTTAGAAATAAAACTGCAGCTTTTAAAACGTTGTATTTATGTTTGCGGTCGCTTTTGAAGCGATTGCAAACATAAATACAACGTTATTGTGTTTGAAAACGCTACGGTTTTTCTTTCTAAGTTTCTCAGGCTCCTCCGGCTCGGAGGAGCCTGAGAAACTCAGAAAGAAAAACCGCAGCGTTTTCAAACACAACCGCGTTGTGTTTTTTGCCTGCCGTGGCTATCACTTTCGGTCTCTGGTACTCCCCCAGAAGAGCACCGGAGACCCAAAGTGAAAGCCAAGGCAGGCAGAAACACAACACGGTTGTGTTTACATGCCGCAGTGTTTCTGCCTACAGCTGATTTCCCATTTGGGGCTCTCGGGCTCCCCATGGGGGGCCCATGTGCCCCAAATGGGAAATGCTAAATGCTGCAGTATTTCTGCCTAAATCTGCATTCCCATTTGGGGCTCTAGGACTCCTGCCCTAGAGCCCCAAATGGGAAAGCAGATTTAGGCAGAAACACTAGGCGGTTGTTTTCCAGAATGCTAAATGCTGCAGTGTTTCTGCCTAAATCTGCTTTCCCATTTGGGGCTCTAGGGCTCCCCGCGGGGAAAGCAGGGCTCTAGGGCTCAAATGGGAAAGCAGATTTAGGCAGAAACACAACGCGGTTGTGTTTGAAAACGCTGCGTTTTTTCTTTCTAAGTTTCTCAGGCTCGGAGGAGCCTGAGAAACTTAGAAAGAAAAACTGCAGTGTATTCAAACACAATAACGTTGTATTTATGTTTGCGGTCGCTTCAAAAGCGACCGCAAACATAAATACAACGTTTTTAAAGCTGCAGTTTTATTTCTAAGTTTTCCGGGCTCCTCCAGCCCGGAAAACTTAGAAAAAAAACGCAGCTAGTGCTTATTTTAAAAAATAAACAAATAGCACTTACCGAGATGCAGCTGCAGCTTTTCTGCCTGTAGTCTCCGGTCCGCGTCCTCCGAGGCCCGGCACCAATGAAGGAAAAGCCACCTAGTGGTAGCTTTTGTTTACTACAGCTGGCTGGCTTTTCCTTCATTAGTGCCGCAAAAGCAAAAACCAGCAGAGGCGGGCATCCATTTCACAAAATGGATGCGCCCATGTGCTTGCTTTTGAAAATTTTGAGCTTTAATTGCTCAAAATTTCACATAGGGACTTGAAAAAAAAATGCCAATCGTTTTTTTTAATATTGCCTATCTATTTTTGAAATAAAAAATGTTTGGGCGAACCATTCCTTTAAGTAGGGTTGCTCTTTGGAACGGATTATGTGGCGTTTTCACGCATGAATTGCGCTATTAATGATTGGAGGGTGTGCACTTATCCACGGATAATTGCAGTTTTGTATGGCACATGGAACAAGTGCCTGCCAAAAAAGGTGGTGGGTAACCTGTGTGCACATCCACACAGCAGAAAGAGTGGTAGGATCCCAGAATACAAGGACAATGTAAATTATCCATCAGCGATATTATGCCCACGAAATGCAGAAGAATCACAGTGCCCAGCAGCACTGGATTAAAAACAGACAAAGGACAGCCGGGGCACTGAGAATAAGATGGCAGCATTATCATTCCATCCCTATCAGCAAAATTACAATTTCTGACAAAGCAATTGATAAAAATGTATTAGTGCAAAGTCATGGAGCGGTTCCATTAATTTAAACTCGGGTTAAACGAGAACAGACGTTTTAAGAGCTCTTGTCCCCCTTTCCCAAAGATGTACCTGCTACAGGGTTTTAGGTTTTTATGCCTTTCTCTCTTTTTCCATATTTGGCACTTGCACCTTTGTGCATGCCAAAAAAACCTGCCCTCTAACCTGACTGTGTTTCACTCACAGTAATAAGTGGTGTGTCCAGACTCTTGACTGGGCGGTCCCAAGTGTGTTACTGACTTATGCAGGGATGGCATGAAGTACGAGCGCACTGTGAGGGGTCATTAATGCGAGGCGCACAACTACTTGTGGGTTTCTCAAGAATCGACATTTTATTAAAGGAAAAGTTTGCAAATAAAGCCTTGCTTGGCCTACCCTGTCAGGGAAGTCCCTACCCAGTCTAAAGGGTAAGGGAACAACTCCTAACTTGGGTAAACTGGCCCTCACTTTAAACAACAAAACATTCAATAGTAAAGAACCGGTTTTGGTTGAAAAGCTCTCCTTCCAATTCCAGCCAACAAAATAGCACCAATGGTAATCCTGGATGTTTTCTCTTCGATGTTGGTTGCCACAGTTCAAAGAATAGATATAGGATTTCTTCATCTACAACTTTACAATTGGTTAGGACCCCTGAAGTATATTTGGTATAATTGTCAGGATGCTTCTCTTTGGGTTGCTGCTTCCCTCTTAACAATCACCTTTCTGATGTTACCATGAGAACAGTCACCTTTGTCGCACAGTATGCCACTATTCCAAACAAAATCAATGTGACACCCACTGACATATCACCAAAGTTCAGGTACTTCTGCTTCATTATTATACTTCAGAATTATTAGGCATGTAACGACAAGACACTTGGACTCCTGCATGTAGGCAATGCACTCTTCCTTCCAAATAATTTCTGAAAGTGGAAGCCTCTTTGCCTCTTCCATATTTCTGACTGCCACAAAATATAGTTACCACTGTTCAGTACTTCAGAATTATTGGGCATGTAATGACAAGACACTTCAACCTCAACAGGTAGGCAAGGCACTCTTCCCTTCATTGACTTCCAAAAAGGGGGCAGACTTTCTGCCTCTTCTGTCTGTCTGCCTGCAACTACGGGTAAGCTGCCTCTGCACAGAAGAGTGACGACTTCTCAGTTTCAGCAGCCTTCAGCATTTCAGGTTATTTCCACAATGTTCCTTTCAAGCACCCAGCTCCCCCACACCAGACTTACACCTTCTCTGTCGAAGTAATTTCCCAGAAGCTTTAGCGCACTTGTTCAGCTTCAGATAACAATGCCACACTTAGGTTTAAGGCCACTGGACTGTTAACAACTTCACAGATTATCCGGAGGGGTTTAAACAGTACTTGCTTCATTGCAAAAAGGAGTTGCCTCTTGGCTTGGGTAATGCTTGTTATTTTCTTCAGTTTAACAGTTTTATAAAATAAAATAATGTTGTGAATTCAGGATATTACAAGGTTTAGTTTTCAAAGTGAAACTTTAATTAAAAACACGTGACCACTCTTTAAGATAGATTTTCAAACTTAAAGACTTGAATGGAACTGTATTCCTGTGTAAGATTAATGAGGCAGCTTCAGACTTTGCTCAAGAAACACAATTGGTCACCCGTGACCTTCCTTTGTGCTTTTTTCACTAGTAACTCTTTTAAGACAGTATTGCTGGGTTTTTGGAATGGATTCAATAGAGTTCCTTTTTCACAATTAAAGGCATGCGACCACTCCTGTGATATGAAAACGTGTTTAACAATGGATAGAATGATTGTTATTTCCCATGTGAACCCTCCGGCTTTCAGAACAGGTGCGCATTTTACATTTCCAAGTGACAAACAACTTCCACTCCCTTTCAGCTCTACACAAGTTACTTTAGAGTTGGTTACAGTTACTGGCAAGGCTTATTAAGTCTTTCTGAGTGCTGTGCTTCACTCAGCGATCTCAGGGACACTGCGGTTGTGGGTTGCTTCGCTCTCCCGACTTCCTCAACCTCTTTGGACTCACTTGGGACCTACACCCCTCTCCAGCACGGGTGTCTCCAGACTGGCCTCCTTAATTGGTATTCTACTTTACTCTCGAAACCCTCGGCTTGGCTTCAGCACGGTCATGGCTCTCCAATCACAGCAACTCAGCTCACACGAGGAAAACTTCTCTTCCAGCACATCTTGCTCTATGCAGCCTCTGCAATACAGGTTTTGAGAACACAGGACCGTCTCAGAACTTGCATGCGAAATCTGCTCCACGTTCTGGCGTCCTTTCTGTGCTCCCACTTCCTCATGAATTGCCAGCCTCATGCTGCTCCTCTACTAATACTACTACTGCCAGCCTTCCAACTCCTGCACAAGCTCCTTCCTCCTCTCCTCTTTTGCTGCAGCCTTTTATATCCCACAGGTTTGACAACTGGCTTAAGGTGTGAGCCATCAGCATCAACTGCTTGACTTCTGAAATGGCTGTTAAGCTTAATTGCCTGACTGCCGCATCTACATGCTTCTTCTCTCTCTTCCGCGTCTCAGTTTCTCTGGGATTCTGCAATATGTAGTGTGTTTCATCAAAGTTAGGTTTTTCCACTTTTTGATTACTTTTAAGGGTAGATTTAATTCCCCTAGTAATTTTAATAGGGCTCTGTTGGTTTTAGCTTGTCTAGGGGAAGACCGTTTAGAGAAGAATCCGTAATCCTTTGTAGAGTTCCCTTGGAATTGAGGAGGGCATTTAATTTTAGATACCAAAAGTGTATCTCTTTTGGTATAGCGTGCTGTGATGTTACAACCTTAGGGTTCACACCCTTAGATTTAATCGGATGTTGACAGACATTTAAATGACAACAAGCCAGAACCTCTTTTGGCACTGTGGTAAGAGTCTCCCTGTCAGAGGAAAAATACTGTGTCTCATCCCACGGAATCTCCTCACCACCCTGGGCACTGTCTCCACCCAGGTGATCCTGCCGCAGTACACCACCCCCAGGGTTGGAATCTGGAAGCGTCTGCCTTCCCCATGCCACCTAGCAGGAGACTTTAGGCAGGGTTTCAGTGAGGGATCTGCAGGATTCTTCACAGTACACACACATAATAATCATAGTTTGAGATAATGGGGTGGCACCTGGGGTGGCCAACCAGATTCCAGGGGAAGCACATGCCACCCCAGGCCACTCCCTGGACATGCCATTGACGGTAATGTCAGTGACTATTTTACTGTTTCAGATAACATGTATGAAGCCTATCTGTCATGTGTGGCCACTCTGACACAGTTCAGGTGGGACTGGGAGTGCCGAATCCTCAGACCTGCAAAGTCGATGATGGCATAACCACCATCACACAGCAGGTGGGGCTTCGGATAAGGAGCGCAAACAGACTGAAGCAACACGTGGAGCACGCATACAACAGAACCTAACCCAGCAGCAGATTAGGGAGTAGCTCACCCAAATATGAATCTACTAGTTCTGAAAAGGGGAACATCAGACCAATTCATGACGTATTGCACAGGGTCCAAGCAGGCTGGGGGCATGTTATCAAGGGCTGTCCCACCCCTGTGTCTATCACCCTAGTGACACGTTTTGATCATTGCACATGAGGGTACTTTTTCAGTAATATGTATGCCATGGGCTGGTTAGGAGGAGGGTGAAGGGTGCACCTCGCTTCCCAGTTCAAATCACCTGTTCAGTATTATCTTCCTCTTAACATTTTTGTGCCTCATGCGCTCTTTATGGAGGCAGTACAGGTGCAGGTGCTTATTTCTACAAATTCATGGAGCTATTCCTTTCATTTATTTAGTGATTTTTGTGGGTTTCCCACCAGCTGCAGGGACACCATGAGAAATCCATGTCTTCCAAGCAAGTGTTGAGTCAAGGATAACAATCAAAGGGTTACTCAGATACAACATATCTTTGAATTGTACACTAGATGCCCATCCTGACCTGAGACTGACCGGCACCCCATCCCTGGTCTCAATGGCACTGGGTAAGCATTGGATGACATCATTATCTACTTGTCCCTTTGGAAACAGGACCCATCAGAAGCCACACTTGTCAACTTGGCGTTGCATCGGTCTTGGACGAGCCGAGACAGCATGCTTGGATTATGGGAGGTTTTTGCGAAGCCTTTTAAAGATGGGATGACCAAACCCCGACCCCCCCATAGACTGAGGGGTCTGTAGATGTCTCAGGGACAACAATGTATTTTTATTGTTCCAGAGCCAAACCCCGATTACACTGTCAATTTCTGTGTGATCTTTTCAGAGATATGTATTGACAGACTGTCAATTGCAAAGATATGCATTGACAGGCTGTCACTTGCAGAGATATGCATTGACAGGCTGCCACTTGCCTAGATATGCATTGACAGGCTGTAACTTGCAGAGATATGTATTGACAGGCCGCTACTTGCAGAGATATGCATTGGCAGGCTGTCACTTGCATAGATTTGCATTGACAGGCCACCACTTGCAGAGATATGCATTGAGAGGCTGTCACTTGCAGAGCTACACATTGACAGGCTGTCACTTGCGGAGCTATGCATTTGCATAAATATGCATTGACAGGCTGTCACTTGCAGAGATATGCATTGACAGGCTGCCACTTGCCTAGATATGCATTGACAGGCTGTAACTTGCAGAGATATGTATTGACAGGCCGCCACTTGCAGAGATATGCATTGGCAGGCTGTCACTTGCATAGATATGCATTGACAGGACGCCACTTGCAGAGATATGCATTGAGAGGCTGTCACTTGCAGAGCTACGCATTGACAGGCTGTCACTTGCGGAGCTATGCATTTGCATAGATATGCATTGACAGGTGTGAGGCTGTTAAGGACGTACATCCGTTTAGATGCAAGGAGAATGATGATCATTTTCAGTGTGCTCCAGAGGCCAGGGTTTCGGTGCTTACAGGGAGTTAAGTTCTCTTTAATGGAAGAGATCAGGGTATCCATTTTGATACTGATAATGTTTTTCAAGTGTCTTGTAAACATGAACCCGAGGGGCTTCATTACGATTCTGGTGCTAATTCCTCTTTTAATTCAGCCAAACTCGAATGCAGTTAGCTCATGCGGTAAACATGCAGGAACGGAAAGGGGACACATGATTTAGAGTCACGTGGACCTTGGAGTTATTCTCCATTTAAGGATCCCATTGGACTCCTTTGGGGGAAATGCTGCATGACTGCACGGGTGATACTGCATATGGTAATGCTTTTGCGTTGATGCAATTGCTTATTTCATGATCTTTTCAAGGCGGCCTTGTTTACGATGTTGGAGTCAGAGTTGATCAATTAGATCAGCCAGTAACTTCAACGTTTCCCAGGGTCTTCACCTTTCTTCACAAGCCATGCTGGGCGTTTCCAGATTCTAAGCGCTGGGGCTGTTTCATCTCTTTTTGAAAGCGTTTCTTGACACTGGGGAGTTGATTTTTTTGTCCTTTCAGGATTGGCAAGAGGGCTGCTTTGAAGTATTTGCAAACCTCTGCTTTGAGAGCATCTGGGCCAGGTGCCTTTCCTTTCTGAAACCTCCTAATTTCTTTAATGATCACCCAAGCAGAGAAGCCACTGTTTATCATATCCATTGAGTCTTCCTTTAATAGCTTTGGGACAGAGTTATTTTTCATATTAGTAGCTATACACACCACATTATATGCAGATCTAGCTTACTCGCTCTCACTCACTCACTAACTCACTCACTCTCTCCCTCTCTCTCTCTCTCTCTCTCTCTCTCTCTCTCTCTCTCTCTCTCTATCTCTCTCTATCTCTCTCTTTCTCTCTTTCTCTACCTCTCTCGCTCTCTCTCCTTCTCTCTCTCACTCCGCCTCTCTCTTTCTTTCTCTCTCTCTCTCTCTCTCTCTCTCTCTCTCTCTCTCTCTCAATCACTCCTCTCTCTCTCTCATTTTCTCTCTGTCCTATCTCCCTCCTCTCTTTCTTCCTTTCTCTTTCTCTCTCTCTTTTTCTTTCCTTCTGTCTCTATTTCTCCCTCTATCTCTCTTCTCTCTCTCATTTACCCCCCTCTCTCTGACTCCTCTCTCTCTCTCTTTCTCTCTCTCTCTCTCTCTCTCTCTCTCTCTCTCTTTCTGTCTTTCTTTCCAGCCAGTCACCGAGGGAGTTGCAGTCACAACTCTCTCTAGTGCGCTCTGTTCCTGCTGTTACAGAGTCTTTCTACTGCTTCTACATGCAACTGTGTGGGAGGATCTTCAAAACACCATCACCGGTGTGGAGCGGCCGCAGAGCCAATCGCTGAGGGAGTCACAGTCACTGCAGTCAACTCTCTCTGGTGCGCTCTGTCCCTGCTGCTACAGAGTCTTTCTACTGCTTCTACACAGCAACTGTGTGGGAGGATCTTCAAAACACCATCACTGGCCGAGGAGCGGTCGCTGAGCCAGTCGCTGAGGGAGTCGCAGTCACTGCAGTCAACTCTCTCTGGAGCGCTCTGTTCTTGGTGTTACAGAGTCTTTCTACTGCTTCTACACAGCAACTGTGTGGGTGGACCTTCAAAACACCATCACCGGCCGCGGAGCCCTACACTAAAGGCAGAAGGCTGTGTGATCCGCGCTGCAGCACAAACTCTTAAAGCGAACAAGGGAGTTTCTGGTCAATGACAAACCCGGTGCGCGCATATGCGAACTTCATTATTTACTGAATACTTTGTATCGGAGTGGTTGCATGCTGTAGATGAGCACATTTTTTAAAGGCTCCGATCTTTTCATTGCCAGCTATCAAACAGATGGGAATACCTTGTAGCGGAGTGGTTGCGTGTGTCAAGAAACACCTTTTAGAAGGTGCCCGAACATTGAGCCATCCAATTAAAGTGAAACGAATAAATATTGAACTACAGATGAAGTGAAAATTAACCATAAGCAAGAAGTATAATTATTGAACACCGAACTGAATTAAAACCTTACTACCAAACTGAATTAAAATCTTTGGAACCCAAAAAGGGGAAAGGAACTTTTAAAACAAGCAAAGCATTATATGTTGAAGTGCTAAAAATGAATATAACTCTAAACAAACCATAGTATGCTGAAATCCACTGTGCCCGACAGGTCTGACCCTGCTGTCATGGTAGGCAAAACCGTCACGGAAGCACTGGCACCGTTAACAACTGTGCTTCTGTTTTCCATTCCCATAGAGGCATGTAGGACTCTATGGGAATGGGGATTAACAAAATTACCGGCACCTGACTTCACGGCCGCTGGACTTGTAATAGCCCGGTGGCATCGGGAAGTCAGGCGCTGATATTTTTGTACAGGTTGGCAGCAACTCACTGGTAGCACCGACACGGTTATTGCTGGACCCATAACGAGGCCCACTGAAGCCTGATTTACAGTGACCATTTCACCCTGTGTGAAAGCTGCAAATTATTTGAACACATATTTGAAAACAAATTAACTGAACTGTGAAGAGAAGGATATTTTGTGTTTTCTTTGAACTATGTAACTTGAAACTTGGGGAAGGAAACCATGAGTTCTGACCAGGAGCACTCATTTCAACGTTGTTTGAACTGTGTAATGTGAAACTTGAGACCCGAGTAAGACTATTGCATCCTAAATCCAAGAAAGGGACTTTTTAGACTTTTCTTTGTGGAACTGTTTTGTACTTGGGGAAGGAGGCTAAAAAGAAGTTGTGAGTTGGAAGATGCTCAGAACATTGTGTTGAACACGATTTCCATTTTGGTTGCTGACATCCCTACACAAATTGGCCTGATTACGAGGTAGGAGGTAGCCATGGTGCTGTTAGCACCATGGCTACCCCCTTACCGCATACCGGGTCCGGGTTCGCGGTATGGTGACTAACCGGGTCATTCCAACCTTGGAGGACCCGGTAAATCCCCATTCCGAAAACCATTCCCCATTCCCATTGGAGCCCCCATAGGGCTCAATGGGAATGGGGTAGGAGCTAATAACGGACCCGCAAATAGCGGGCCCATTATTAGCTCCCTGGTCCCTTAGCGGCTCCCAGCACCCTTACCGTTGCCATTAACCCCTTACCGCCAACCTCGTAATGAGGCCCATTGTACAGATATAGTTGTGAGGGAAAGTATAGGGTTTGGACAAAGACAGCTTCCTAAGTTGAACTCTTTGACTCAGACATTCCTTAGTTTTATTGAGGTAGGGAAATCCCACATTAGCATACGGCAAGTTAGGCTTTTTCCAATCCTGACATTTAAGTTAATAAAATTGGTTGTTTTGAATTTGAAATCTGTTGTCTGAGTCCTTCTTCGGGATGCCTTTACAAATGGTGTAACAAGTGGGATGTGCCACAACCACAACAAGTTGGGGGATGCTAAAATTTGAGAAACTAAGTGCCAGAGCATCAGACCCATCAGTAGCCACTAAGGGCTCAATCGGGTTTGATATCTGTAGTAGTGGGGATGAAACGATTCCTCCAGGTGAAAGAAGTCTGATACCCACTGACCTAATATTGATTCCAACCCTGATACCTACATCAGGCTAGCACCCAAGTCAGGGTTAGCACAGAGATTTGAGATTGATGTTTTAGCTGGGCTAATAGACAGAAATTTCAGAGGGGATGTGAAGGTATTGTTACAGAATCACGGAAAAGGCCCCGTCCAGATTCACCAAGGGGATAAGGTGTTCAATGGATACTTGAAAAAGCCATGTTTCCTAGGTTTAAGGAAGAATCAGAAAGGAGAGCACAACTAGGGGGACTTGAGGTGTTTGGGGAGGCTCATGAGTTAACAGATGATCCTCCCAGAATTGAACTGAGAACACCTGCAGAGGAAGTGCCTGAGACACAATTTAGCTTTTGCTCAGAGAAATTACCCTTTGTTATCTGAGGCATTCTTGCAGGTAGTATCAGAGCCAAAAGGTCATGAGAAAGGAGGACCCTTCTTTTTTCTGAGGTATGGACTTCTATATAGAGGGGATACCACTTCAGAAGGTCTAGCAAAAGCTCAGTTCGTGATCCCTAAGAGTCATAAGTGGGTGGTATTAGAGAATGCTCATTGACATCTGATGGGAGGTCATCTGGGTCAGTATAAGACTCAAGCACATATGGCGAATAAGTTCTATTGTCCTGAAATGTACGCTGACATTAAAACCTTTATTGAAGCATGCACAGTCTTCCAGAAAACTAGCACACATATACCGCCACCAGCTCCCTTGAGTCCGTTACCATTAGTAGAGGTTCCATTTTCCAGGATTGGTATGGATATTGTGGGACCTCTAAACTGGGGAATAAATATGTTTTAGACATTGTAGATTATGCTACACATTATCCGGAGGCCTTCCCCTGAAAGCCAACACGACACAGCAGATTTTGACACACCTACTCCCTTTTTTCTACCGGGTGGGGTTTCTGAAGCAGATCTTAATGGATAAGGGCTCTACTTTCATGAGCACGCTTATGAGGAAGTTAAAGAATTATTGCAGATGGCTTCCCTTAGAACATCAGTGTATCATCCCCAGACAGATGGCCAAGTGGAAAGATTTAACAAGACTCTTAAGACCATATTCCGAATATTAGTTGAACAAGATGGGAGAAATTGGGATCAGATGATACCCTGGACCTTGTTTGCAGTTTGGAAAAAAAACCTCAGGCCTCAACAGAATTTCCCTGTTTGAACTTCTGTATGGACAAGAACCACAGGATGTCCTGGATATGTTGAGGGAAACTTGGGAGGAGATAGCGGCCGCTACAATTGCCCTCTCCCAAACTGCGAGGACCTGGTTTACCCTACATACTCACTAGATCTTTAATAGACCCAGTTTTCATAGTGATCATAGTCCCAGGATCCCACATTACCATCCTAATTACACCTTCACTCCTCATCTCAGATCTCCCTCTGGATTTTCTACAGCAGAGGTCAATGTTTGTATGAGATTTATGAAGCTAAATCCTAGCTGGAAAGAAATTGAGCCCTAAACATAGGAGAGGAACCTAGGGAGGCTCTAGGTAATGTTTGGGGGGAGAATAAAAGCTTGGATGGATAAGGGGAGCAGCAGAGGGGGGACCCTATAAGTCTAAATGTAGCCCCCTGTCGCCTCTATTATTTGCATTGGATATTGAACCATTAGCATGTGTGCTATGCTCAGAGCACATTCATAGAGGTATCTGTTTTAATACTCAGAGAGACCTGATGTTGCTATCTACTTGCAGATGATCTCCTAATCTGCATCTCTGCCCCGGCTGATAATGTTCGAGGGGTGATAGAATTCAGTGAGCTCTCAGGCCTAAGGATCAATTGGGCAAAATCAGAACTGTTGTCACGCCTCATTCACTGTTGCATATGGTAGCAGGAGTCCACATGCCTTTAGAACAGCAGCAAGACCGTTCTACAACAAGTGGAGTCTGTTTTCTAAACTCCCCACGAAACGCCACTGCATTCTGTCTCCTAAATTCACATGACCGCTCTAAGCACAACAGTCACGTGCTTTGGCACGTATTTAGGTTCTTTCCTCAAAGCGCCACGCGCTTCTGATTGTTGCTGCTATTTTGTTACTTGTTGTTGTTCGGATTACGCTCGTACCGCGTCCAGCCTGGATTCTTAAGGCTGCATCTGCTTCCAAAAACATCCCATATCTTTTCGATCTGCATCCCTATTCCGGACCTTCGTTCCTGAGAAGGGAACTTCAAAGACAATTGTTCACCTCGCGGAATTCACCAGAAGCTGTGCGCGGTTCCTCGCGGCGGTGAGCTGCCTGTCTGATGACCGCGGTTCCTCGCGGAGTTGTGTTGCAAAACTGTGTTGACTGCGGTTCCTCGCGGAGATGCTGCCTGTCCGTTTCAATCAGAGGTCAATCCACGTTACCCTCAAAGTGGAGGAAGTGACTCTATAGCTTATTTACTTTCTTGGATTTATTCCATTATTACTAAACTCTTCAATTCTGTCCCGGTTGGGAATTATTCTTTCGAGGTAAACATTAAGGGTGAATGTTTATTATTAACAGAAGATTGACTGTGTGAAAACTGAGAGGCCAGGATCTTTATTTTCTAATAGTTACCAAGGGTGTTAACAAACTGTCAACCAGAGGACTTGCCGATTACACCCTGCTGGAGATGCCAGGATTGTTTTGGGTTTTGTTTTGTGCACAGAACTAAGGACGCTATCCAGAGTGCACCTACACGACTCTAGATCGACCCTCGTTCCGTTCGGGATTAGTCTCCTACTAACCTTCCCTTTCCTTGTCGTTGTTTTTTATTTTGGTTTCATTTGAATCCTCAGTTCGCCTCAACTCTACAAACTACTCCTACAGGTTAGTGTAGCGATAGTGGGATCTTAAAGAGGCATTGAATCATATAGTTACTTACCTTATTTATTTCTTGTACACAGATTGGAGAGTGTGCCTTGTTACTGACCCTTTCAATTGATTCCTCGCTCTGACCGTGTTATTAAATCGGGTAGTGGGTGAAATCAAGGGAAAGGTTTTTTGCCTTGAGGATACTTCAGTGAAGGTCGAGGAGAAGAATTCAGCGCCATACTGTTTCCTTTCATGCTATTCCACCTGTATCCTTTTTGGTGTATTACTTGGTCTAGTTGATTCAAGGGTAGCATGTCAACTGTTGACATCTACATCTAATGCCTCACAAGTTCAGACACATTGGGGGTTCATATGGTGTCCCTGTCTCTCTCATTGCTCATATTGGACTAGAAATGCTACACTGGCTGCCAATGAAACAGCAAATTACATTAAACATTATGTACATTACGCACAGAGCTATTCATGGTGAACAAGCAGAATTCCTACAAAAGAAGATAACCATCTACCTACCGGCAAGAAACTTCAGATCAAGCAATGGCATCTGCCTGGAGCCAAGACCATACAGAAGAAAACAAATTGGAGGATCCTCATTCTCCCACCTGGTGGCCAAAATGTGGAACACCCTTCTCGAAAGAAATATATAACACAAAGGACCACTTAAAATTCAGAAAATCACTTAAAACCTGGCTCTTCAGCTCACAACCAGACGGGAACTAATAGAAACACTAAAACAGCACTGAAAATAAAATGGGCCACAATGATCGCACATGGAAGGCAAAAGCAGGGGAAGGAGTGAACCCAGGACATACACCCACCCCCCCAAACCACCACCCAACTCTAGGTTGCACTAAGAACAGACACCCTAAAAGCAAGAAAGAGAGCACTAAGCATGAAGGGAGCCAGTGAGACAGAGACCACCTATAACTCAGAGGGAGGGGGGAATCAGCCATAGTAACCCAGGGAGACAGTGACAGGCAACCCCATGGAGACCCACGTATGATTGTTATACCATACAACCCTTAACCCAAAGCGGAAGTGGGTTCATTTCCCCCTGCAAATCGGAGGGAGGGTACCAGCCCTAGATCCTCGGGGAAGCGACAAAAGCCATCCCCAGGTGACCCACGAACAACCCAATACCATACACCACTCTTCCCTTGAGGGAAGGGGCCCCCACATCTTTCCTACCCTCACAACATCTAACATCTCATAAAGATGAGCTCACTGCCGCAGAACACGGCGAGGGACTAGGTGAATACTGAATGCCCAAAACAACAAGATAAGAAAATAACCCACTAACCTAACTACCAAACTTCAACTCCCCGCTGTGCGTACACCTCCCAAACCTTAAACAACTTCTTTGCGTGGCAAGCCGCACCCACTTCACTACAGTGCAAAAACGAAACAAGTTACACATAGTCTAACACAACCGCACATGAGAATCTACCGATCCATGAACGGCACCCATACTCAGCGAATGGTGCCAAACCGAACTGAAGCTACCAACAGTACACTTTCTTCCTCATTATACTTTTGTCCCACTTTGCCCCAATAACAACTCCACCCTCTTATCTTTCAGATCCGCCAGAGTGCCAAGGAACCACTCCAGTGTAACAGTGCAAGGTATAAAGATCCTTTAACATTAACATGAACATATATCTATCATTAAAATGGTGGTTCTCCCCAGGCTCCTGTATATATTTATGAATGTCGCTATCAAATCCCCTAAAACATATATCGACAGAATACGTTTCATACTAATCAGGTACATATGGGCGTGTAGGCAGGCGACGGTCACTAGGGAGGTCCTCACCCTCCCTTTGAGGAGGGTGGCTATCTGTACCTGACCTTGAAATATAATGGCAGGTGGCCCAAATTAGCCACATTAAGTACTGCTATGTGGATGGTGCTATAAACTCAGCAGGTGGGCGTGGGGAGGGCCATAGTATCCGCGCATAGAATCACGGAAGAACTGTGGGGCAAACGATGAACCACACAGAAAAAGAATAACACAGTTCATACTGCACTACCCGCACTATAATGCACACTGCACATTAGGCACAGCCAGGCTCAGCCCGTCCCATCAGATTTATATTTCAATAGACTAGAAGGACTCCGATGCACATTTGATCCGGCCTGCTCCCCGGAATTAGCCATAATGGCCATTGTGCGGATGGATGATGAATGTATAAATGGTGACTTCCTTCAAGTGAAGACTTTAGAGATATGAGGGGCATATCGCTTACTCTGAAAACTATATACCATGAGTCAAAGGGAGCTTTGTTCTTTCTTGAGAGCACAATTCCACAGCTACGCCAAGCGGCAGACATGTTGCAATTCATCACGGGTAACGTCCAACCAAAGAATACAATATCCAGAGGCATTGCTAGGGGGTACCTGAGGGGGCTATAGCCACGGGTCTTTTGGTTGTAGCCCCGGATAGAAGTTCAGCAGCTACAGCCAAAGGCTAGCTAGCTAGCCCCGGGTCCCGAAAGTCCCTACATTAGCATAGCCCTGGATCTTTTCCAGACCTAGAAACACCCCTGACAATTTCGAAGATGTGTCAGAGGTGTACCGCCTGGTTCTGGAGTGGTGAGCAGGGAGATCTAAGAGGGCAAGATGGAATTGCTAAAACTCGCTAGGCTACATCCTCACGGATCATGACTGGCGATATGTATGTGAACAAGTGAGAAAAGTATCCATGAACTATAAAAACAAATTACTCTATTTTAAATGTATTCACCAAGCATACATCACACCTAAGAAAATCAAAGCATTTGACCCAACCTCTCTGGGTGTCTGCCCGAGATGTAAAGCGCAAGATTCAGACTTTATGCACATGGCCTGGGTGTGTCGGGGAGTGGCCTCATATTTGAAAAATGTTCAGAAAACCCTTGGTGAGGTTTTGGGCAATAACATCACCCTCAGCCCAGGAAATGGCCCTCATGGTCCTCACTCGTGACACCTGATAAAGTGACTGGAGACTCCTGCCAGGAGATGTGTGGCAATACGTTGGTGGTCACTGCAGGCCCCTGTGGTGGAGGACTGACTAAGGGATCCTGCTTGATTCCCTATACAAGAAGATACTTTCCAAGAGATAGTGGTCCACTCCCGCCTCCCATCCTAAAGATTACTGGGACTCCTTCAGGTCTTATCCTAACAGTAACAGATGCTCCTGATGCTAATGGGGATGGGCTAACAAAACAATCAATGCACAACCAACGTCAGTGGGCTGCTTGTGTTGTGTACCGGGTTTGCAAAGTGATAAGAAGTTGGCAGTGTCCCGCACATGGTCACTAGTTATGGGCAGGTGCTCCAGTCCTATTTGGCCATGTACACTGATGTAATGATGCCCGGGGGTAAGGGGTGGGGAGGCCACCCTTATATTGCCACTTGTAGCACTTGGTGGGCAGAGTGTGCAGCTGTTTGCACCATAAAGGTACTGACCACTGTGTTTTTTTTATAAGTGATCTGACCCCATGCAAAGTATTCGTCGCAGGTGGGAGGCTATGTGATCTGGTATGTTTCCCTTCATTGTTCTGTGATACAATGTAATCAACAGTATTGATTTGCTAGTGTATTTGACTGTGACGTATTGGTTGGTATGTAACGCTGAATACATTAAAATAAATAAAAATAAATAAAAAAAAAGTTTGTCCAAGTTCTGGGTCTCTTTTCCAAAAGAAGGTTTATAAAGAAAAGTACATCAACGTTCTGGCAAAGTTCAACAATGTCTTATAATGCCATTCCCAGCCTCTCTGTAGGTCCTGTATGGTCCTGTATGCCAGCCTTTTCAAGTCTTGATATATATTTCACATGGTTTCCTTTTGCCCTGGAAAAACAAGGTTTCTTTAACACAACTCCACCATTTCCCACGTGATGCTTGACAGTGTCTTTGTCTTGTTTTTAAATAGTCAAACCCTTCAGTTTCGCTCTCCTCCAATTTCTGCACGTTATATTTCAAGTTTCTTGGACTCCCCAGAGTCCTCTGGCCCTCTGCCAGGCTTGCTTTAGCAGGGCCTTTGCACGGCATCTATCCGCTTGGGCTTTCCTTGATTGTAAATGTCTTTCGTTTTCTCAGGGATCCCCAAAGACCTCTGGCCCTCTGGCCGTCTGGTAGACTTGCTTTGTCTCTATTCAGGTTTATCTGGCTCCTGTAACCCCTGTGGCTTTCCCAGGCTCGGATATCAAAGTTGCAGAGTTTCCTAGCGCTCTCCGAATCCCTCTCACCCATTGATAGGCTTCTTTATCTCTGTTTGGGTTTATCTGCTGCCCGTAACCCTTGTGGCTTCTCCAGCCTAGAATCACACTGTTCGCATCTCTCCTTTCGGAAGCATTTGCTTCCCTCCTGCTGCTCAGCGCAGCGACCTCTCTTGCGGATCTTGGGGATTCGGGCTCTCCTCTGCAGTCTAGTCTCGGCATTGGTTAACGGCCCCTGACACACCATGGCTTCTGTGTGGTTGCACCACCAGTCGAGATGGTTGCTTTTACATCTCTGTCTCTATTCCAACCTAGGCTTCTTGGCCAGTCGGGATTGCAGCCTTCTGGTGTCTAACAAGCGATTTGTTTGCTCTCTACACTACTGCTGGTCTGCGTATGATTCTCCCTCTTTGATTCAAAATTCCTTGTAGTTTTATGTATGTCATCAGAAACAAAATGGGTGTGTCGCTGTTCTTTGACTGTGGAGTTCAGGCGAGATCCAGTATTACCTGAAGCCAAAGAGATTGAAGAAATATCAGTATTTTTTCTATGAACTCAAAATAGAAATTATAACAGTCTTTACAATTCCCATGTAGGCAGACAATGTACTCTGGACCGGGAGTTCCTTATTGGAGTGGAAGTCCTTGTCCCCAAGAGGGGTGGCTCCCAGTGAGGTCCCACTTGCCCAGACCCCTAGAGAGAGTCTTGCTGAGCAGGCTCAACTCCTTTGCCTCAATAGGGTTGCTCCCCCCCCTGCAGAGAATGGACGAATTGTTCAAATTCATCACTTACTCCTCCTGTTCAATGATAGGTTTACACTTGTTTGGAAAGCGGAAAATGTCCGGAGAGGTCCACATGGCCTTGTTCTTTCCTTTTATGAAGGTTTATAGAGAAGTTCTTGGTTTGTTTTCCCAGGTCCACACAGATGGTTTTTTTTCTGCAATGATCTCCTGAGAGGATGAGGGAGAGTATGTTTAAGGTTTTTCTGCAGGAGGATGGTGTAAGAGATCTGGGGCTTTGTTATTGCATAAAAGCAGGGAATTGGTTTTAACCTCCCTCTGAGCAATCCGGCACAACCACTGATGGAATTGTGGGGCGTTGCTTCCTCAAATTAATTGGGCCGATAATCTAGGAATTATGGCTGCTTCTTTGGAAACATGCCCCCAAAATCTTCACAGGTATTTTAATGAGGGAATAGGTTCCAGAGTATCCGTGGATGTACCGGACAGGGCTCCATTTAATTCTCTCCCTCTTGAGGATATTAAGCTCAGGTGTGTGGCACATCTTTTGCTCCGACTGTCAAGATCAGCCTAAACCTTATGTTATTTGACGTGGCGAGGACCCTATGGGTGGTTCGGGTTCCTGGAGATAGATATTTCTTTTTCCCCTTTCCTTGGGACTTGTGACCTTTTGAGCTACTTTCCTTGCCTACCAGGGAAAATGTGGTCGATGGTTGTTGATATAGGACACTGGCAAACGATATTGCAGGACTTTTCTTTTTCTGGGTAGTAATGTGGGAGAAAACCTCAAATTTAGGGGACAGTATCTTGTGAGATGACCGAATGTCCTGCTTGAACAACATGCGTGTTCCTTGGAGGGATGTAGATACAGATCTGGCATTTCATAATCCTCTGTGATTTCTCCATCTTGTATACTGTTGGAGGGTTTGCTGTCCCGGGGGAATCTCCTCCTGATCTATCTTCCTCTATCCATTCCAGTCTCTTTTCAGGACTGCTATGACACACTTCACTAGCGTGTTTTGTCCTCTTTTTAGTTTTACAAACTGAAGAGGGCACTTCTTCTGACGTGGCTACCATCATTTTGATGGTGACCATTCTCAGTTTGCCGAAAGAGTAGCATTCAATGTGCACACATTTTTCGTTGATATGAACACGTTTCACCCAGCTCTGTGATCAGATGCTAATAGCGTTAGAACCTGTGGACTCTAATATCACTTAATTCCCCTTGGACCTTTTTAGCAGCCATTTCTTTGCTTGGGACTGTTAACATGGGTGATTGGCAAGTAGCAGTAGAGGAGAGAGAGCTAAATTACATGGGGAAATCCACCTGCTAATATAGCATTATGGACGAAGGAGCTCGTCAATAGGTTCGTTATTGCCCCTTGCTCTCCTTCTACACCCAAGTGTGTGGCTGGGGCCAGGCATCAGTTAAATGCTAGTAACTAGGAGGATTCACTGACTCTGTGGTTATAAATGCACTAATACAGGGTTGTCCAATTTAGGGCCTCGAGGGACAGAAACATGTTTGATTTTCAGGATATCCCACATCAATATTCATGCGATAAATGTGCATACACTGATTTTAAATATATGCACATTTTATCTCATGAAGGATATCCTGAAAACCCATCAGGATTCCGGCCCTTGAGTTGGACAACCCAGCAATAATTAAATAGTGAAGCCAACTTTGGAAATCTAGGGTATAAAACGTGACACAGATATTAAGGGCCTGATTGTCAAAGATTTGCACTGAAGCAAATTAGTAGATGCCTGTGGGAATCTCTGATTTGCACCTGCTAAACTCTACTTGATCCTCAAAGCCTAAAACTGGAGCAAATCTGGAGAAGCCTGGAGCATCTCTGAGATGTCCAAGGGCATATTTCTATGAATCAGAGATGCTCCAGACATCCTCAGACTTCCTCCAGTTTTAGGGTTTTAAAATCAGATGTAAGGGAGCAGCTGCTCATTGGAGTTGCTGATGGGCATGCCATAATCACCATCCCTAGATTCAAACGACAGAAAGCAGGGGGTTGCAGCTTTCCCGTGGTAACAGCCAAACACTGGAACGCCCCTCCTCTACCATTAAGATCGGAAGTCTCCTTCTGGTCCTTCTGCAAAATCCTCAAAACCTGGCCCTTCACACAAGACCTTCAAAAGTAGCTCTTTTCTCGCAGCCCACCCTGGAATAACTGCTAGGATCTGAAATGTTAACCTCCCTGCCCAGATCAGGCTGAGCGATTCTCATGCAGCCTTCCGGAAGGCCATTAAAACTAGGCTATTTATCTAACTGGGCCTGCCCAACACCTTTTTTTTGCTTTCCTGTGTAGGTATCATTCCGTTCGGACATCCACTGCATTATGTAATGTAACGTCTGTGCATGTAACCAAGCTGATTTAACCAAATTGTTTCAAGCTTTTGTCCATGGGCCGCACACCTGTAACCCTCAAGCAAGCTCTCTTAAATGTCCTTATAGCGCCTCGATGCCCATGGGCTGTAGCGCACTCTACAAATCCAAAAATAAATAAATAAATATGCATTCATTTCTGAAGCTCTATGCATGTATGTATATACTCTTTCTGAAAACCCGCACCCAGTTGCCTCCGGGTGAGGTGCGCTACACAAATGGAAAAATAAATAAGTACATATTTTGCTCCAGTTCAAACCTTTGAGAATGAGGCCCTTGGTCGTTATATTCATACGCACCAGTGAGCACATAACAGAAACAGAACTATAAGCCTGTGTTATATCAGGAGACAGGGTTTTGCTATAAATCGTGCACGCCTACCTAGATGAACAGCACGTTATTTGGGGAACATGACACTGTTCAATGACACAGCGGTGTCCAGGCAGAAAGCGAATGAGGCAGCGTCAGCAGGGATGAGGTGACGGTTGCTGTTAGTCAGGCCACGTCGTTTCCCATCAAAGGGCCTTTAAATCATAAGGCAATTGTTTCTGTAAAGGAAGAGGTGCCAGCAGAGTATGAAACATAATAGCCATGGTTTTCTAGAAACAAAGGAAATAGAATGACACTTTTCTGTAGCAAAATGAAATCTTATATGGAGTGTACAGTACAGGGCTTGTCTAGTGAAAGGACATTAGGCGCTTCTGCACAAGCGATGGGTCCATTTTGTCTCCCTTCATCTAATATTTCAAGTTATATTTATGGATCAATAAAACATTCTGCGCGTGGGGAGGCCTGCCCCCTGGCGTGCGGAGATGCAGCCCTCGAAATTAGAAAGAACACTTTGAAACATTGCTGTTAAGTTGATCCAAAAAACTTGGCATCGGACTGACCCCCTCCATTCTACACTTCAGGAAGGACCTGAGACCCCACTTTTCAAAGAGCATCTCACCAATCACTACTCACTCCACTTGACCCTCCTGCTCCCCCTCCGTCTTCCCCTTTGCGCCACCTTCACTTTCCAGCTACCTCTGCTGCCCCTATACCCTACATATAACCCTGGGCAGCATCCCCTATTCACAGCTTTCTGCAGCTTCCTAGCAAGGGTCACGCTTTATAAATCCCGTACATACATAAATACAGACATACATACATACATGCATGCATGCACACGTCCCGGTTTTCTGAAAAACAATAAAGCCCATCTTTGAATATATTCATCAGGTGGATCTGTTTCTGAAAGATCATTTTATTTTAGAATAAATCGTCCAAAAATATACTTTAATAACTTTCTGTTTCATATGTCTATAGAACCACAGTACTGTACATTTCTTCATTTCATTTAGATCCAATGTACATGTTATATTTAACAATGATGTAAATTACTAAGGTATTCCAATTTCATTATTCACAAAGACCAAATCCTTCTGTCTGAAAATTCGACACAGTTTTAATCTTTTTTTGCATGGTTCTCATTCTCCCTACAATCGATTCTCTCATTGGTTAACCTTGTTTTTACTACATACCATCTCAACTTTAAACCGTCTTGCCCAACATGTTTCGTTCCTCCAACCAGAGGCGGTGCGGGGGAGGCTAAGGGGAATATAGCCCCTGGTCTTTTGGTTGTAGCCCCAGATAGAATCTCAGGAGCTACAAACAAAAGGCTAGCTAGCCCCCAGCCCGACAGTTCCAACATTAGCGTAGCCCCGGGTCTTTTCCAGACCTAGCAACACCCCTGCCTCCAACATACAAAATACCAGAATACCGAAATTCTTATTTCCGGTTGTGCCATCTTCAAAGGGACTATCTTCACTCGAACTGAATGAGGTATCTGTAAACCTCACTCCTTTTTATTTGTGTCTTGTGTGATGAATCCTGCTGAGTCATCACTGATCCCATGCCTAAAACCTCATCCCATGTGGCCAGGGAAAGGCAGCTGCTACCTAATACTGACCCTGGGGGTGGTATTCTGAGGGAGAGTCACCTGGGAGGAGGTGGCTGTCGGGGAGATGTGATGACATCTGTAGAGGAGACACAGTACTCTTCTCTATGTGAAGAGGAAACCCTATACATAATTCATACATACATGATAGCATGTTGTCATTCCACCAGTTCTTCTCATGTCTAAGCCCAAACCTTTGTGTTTGAAAAGCCTCCCAGCAGAATAACATTGATCCCTCAAATAGGCATAGTTTGCATTTAACACCTACTTAGTATAGGGAGATATTTCTGGACAGGAGTTCTGGCAAAACATAATGTTCACATAACATCTTCTGGTTCTCATAATCACTATTCCAACAAGTGTCTAAAACAACATTGCTTTGAATAATTTAAAACATATATGGACTCCAATTCCCATAATCAAGGGGATACAGAGACGAAGATGAAGAATGGAGAGTTAATGTGGAGGAAATGTGACTTGCAACGTGAAGTGCAGTCTAGTGGTTCAAGGCTGAATCAGCTGTGAGGGTCATTTAAACCAAAATATTGCTTGCTGCAGAGAAGGTGAAAAGGAAGCAAGGAGAGAGGCTGCAGAGCACACAGAGCAGGAAGCGAGACCAGGAGCAGAGGCCGTCCAGAGGAGAGGAGCCGCAGAGCGAGCGGAAGACGTTCACCAGCAGCAGAGTGGCGGGATCCCGAACCGGAGAGCAGAGACACCAGTACAGACATGGTGAAAAGGCTGCACAAGTTCTATCGGCGAAGGGAGGAAATGCTGACACGGGAACCAGTGCCATCTTAACCGTTTCTGGGGCCTGGGGCACAGACAACCTTGGGGCACCCCTCAGAAACCCATGTCCTACTCCCACCCCCCTTGAAAATCCATGTTGTCCCCCCAGCCCCGAACCCCATACCCCCCTCTCAATGTAAAAAATGAAGGGATAACATACCTCAAGTCAAATTCAACAGGTACTCGTCTAAGCTTTAAATGGATTATGTGGTTGTCAATACAATATAAACATTATACATCCCTGTGATCTGTTTCCCCAAGAAACACTTGTGTATAGGCACGTTATAAATGCCATATATCATATCATATCATATCATATCATATCATATCATATCATATCAAGAGGATGCTATATTAAGGATATTTCACTTTGTTTGCTTGGAATAATATATTACTTTTGAAACATAATAAAGGAAAAGCATTTTAAGAAAGCATTTATTTAACAAAATGAAAGCCTAACAGTTCAACCTGAACATTCTTTCCTATATGAATGTGTCCAAAGTACAAAAAACAAGTGCATGGGTTAGGCACCATGTTGTAATGGGAATTAATAATGAGTAATGAAGCTAAACAAACTTCTGGGCTACATCCAGTAACCCAATTACACTCTATTGGGAACATCAGACAACAAACAACACATTGTGGTGAATCTTGAGACACCTCTTCAAGTAGTGTACATTCAGTACAATACAATCAATCTATTGATTGCAATTGTAGAGGTACAGTCAGACATGCTCACTCCAACCTCCTCCCCTATGCTACCTATATGTTGGGAACCACAGATGATGACTTGTGCAGTTCCAGTTAGTGTACCAATACTGCAGAGAACCTTCGAGACAAGATATCCTTTGAGAAAACCCTACCTAACTGCACGAAGACACAGGGGGTCATTCCGAGCTTGGAGGTAAGTAACGTCCCTTACCGGCATGGTGCAAATAGCGTGTCCGTGCTGTCACCAGTCCGCTTATACAGGACTATTACGACATCGCTTTACGCCATGGCGGTAAGGTATTTAGCGCCATGCCGTAAAAAGGCACCCAAAAGGCCCTTACCGGCATCAAGCATAGCGTAGATAACACTACCGACATTGTTCAATGCGTCATTAGCGGTGACCGTAAATAGCTGTGACCGTAATTAGCGGTCACCGCTATTTACAGCCACCGCTAATAAGCGGAATCGGAAGTAGCATCATCGCACAGGAACGGGAAGGAGCACGGCGGCCATCTTTAAAAACACAATCCATTGCCATTCTCACCACACAGGACCCCTGGGACACTGCTGATTATTCAAAAACATCCACCTCCAAGACCACTATGCCTAAGGCCCTGAAGAAGGGAGCTGCCCGCCTGCGAAAAGAACATTTCAATGAGGATGAGCTGCAGATGCTGGTGGACACACTGCAGGAGCATGCTGCCACAGTCTTCTCTAGCAATATGAAGAGAGAGGCAGTGCTAAGGAAGAAAGAGATCTGGGCACTTGTTGCCCAGAAGGTCAGTGCTGTGGGGAACACACCACGCACAGTAAAAGACTGTCGCAAGCGCTGGTATGACCTGCCACTAAGGGTGCGCAACATCCTCTCTGTTAATCGCAGCCAGGACATGGGAACAGGAGGAGGTCCCAGTTCCCCGATAAAGCTCACCCCATGGGAAGACATATGCGCAAGCATGATAGGGTTGGAAGCCATCGAGTAGGCGAGATGGAGTGTGGTGCCACAACATCGGACGATGGAGGTGAGTGTCCAAAGTAAACACTGCAATGCAAAATCTGATGAAAGTCAACCAATATGTCAGTTCGAAGAGTCAAGCTATGGTCGCCCACACACACACACTCCCAGCAAAGTAGGCTGATGCATCACAGACACATGCAGATGCCTGGTGCTAGGCAATATCGTACATGACACATACCACACAAAGTAGGAAATGCCATGAATCACACAGATTGCATGTCCAAAATAGTATGCATGTCAGACAGCACTGTTCCTGGCCAACATGAGTGACGCTGACATATGCCTGCATTAACCACCCATGTATCAAATAACGTGCTCATCCAAACACAAATGCCTATTACGCCCAATGGTGTGGATGAGCAAATGTCCTAATGTATGTATGATGCCTATCAAAACATCACTCATACCGTCCCTCTCTCCGACCCCCACAGGCACTGACCATGACAGCGATGGGCAGGACGCAACCCCTGCACAGGCCACACCCCGGAAGAGGTCCCGGGATGACAGCAACCGGCCTTCAACCTCGAGGGGACAACCCAGGGGGTGCCGTCTACCAACATGCAAGCCACCCCCGCCACCCATTGTACCAGTGCCACCAAGGCCCGTAGAGGGCGAAGCACCACCACCACCTCCACCCATTGCCCAGCCTGATGATACATGCGAGGCACCACCATCAGAGGAGTCGAGTTTGGCTGGGGAGGTGGCAGCCACGGCACCCCTGACTGTGGAGGTCACACAGGAGGACATCTGGGTCCCCATGGAGGACGATCATTCGGATGTGGGCCATACCCCAACTCCACCCGCATCCCCCCAAGTATCATCACTCGATACAGAGCACGCCACCACCCCGGAGCAGTCTGCTCCTGAGCAGACGGAGGGACAGTTCAGTCCTATTTCCAGGGCTAGGGAGGCTGAGGAGGCTGGGCAGGACAGCCAGGGGCCGACTACCAGCACTGGTGCAGCCGCAGGGCCACAGCGGTCTGACCTGCTGACTGCCCTTGTGCATGAATTCGTCCAGGACAACAGACTGGCCAGGGAGGAGTGGCGGCAGGACTTAGCCGCACTAGGCAGATCCATCACGGACAACACTGCCTCCATGGCGAAATCATTCTCGGAGAACACCAGCCGCCTCTGCGAGGAGGTCTCGGCCCTCCGGCAGGTGTTAGGCTGCATAGCGGATGCCATGGAGGCAGGGCATCCCGCTACATTACCACAGCAGGCAGCCACACCGTCTTCCTCAAGTTCAACGCAAACAAGCCCGCTTCGCAGGTCAACCCGTACCCAGCGCCGGCAAGACATGCCGCCCCCTGGACCAGGGAGTGCAAATTAGTTGTCAGGGCAGCCTCATGTAGGCTCTGGAGACTCAATGGGACTTGTGTGGGGGAGTTGTAGGGGGAGGGGGCGGCGGGTGAGGGTGTGTGGGGGAGTTGTGGAGGGAGGGAGGTGAGGGTGTTTTGGGGGAGTAGTGGTGGGAGGGGGGGTGAGTGTCTGTGGGGGTGTTGTGGGGGGAGGGGGGAGGGTGTGTGGGGGAGTTGTGGGGGGAGGGGAGGGGTTGAGGGTGTGTGGGTGTGCTCCTTTTGTACTGGGCCTGACTCCATTGTCTTCACCTGTGCTGATTGTGTGCACCTGTGGCAGTTGGGAAAACTGCTCAGGGCATTTTACGGTAGGTCGGCGATGCCGGTATTTACGGCATGCCGGTAACCACTTTTTCCACCTTCATGAGGCCGTTATTTGCATGTCCGCTTCACTTGTGAACTACTCCAGTTTACGGCATGCCACTAATGCCAGCATGGTGGGTCGCGTGTGCGCGCCCAGACCGCTATTAACGGCATCGTACTTTACGATGCCACTAATATCGGTCGGGCTGGTCAGAATAGCCTGTAGCGGTAATCGATGCCGGTATTCCTTTACCGGCATCGTTGTTCCCTTAGCACCAAGCTCGTAATGACCCCCACAGTATTCTTTTGGATGAAGTACCGGAAGAAATGTGCATTTGAACAAAGAAAGGAGCCTGATGGCGTCATATGAAATAGGAGTTGACGTATCTAGAGGCTGAATGGAGAGAAGAAATGTAAAAGTATTCTCTAAGAATTGAAGAATAGATGGTACAGATGAGACACATTTCGGGCTCGAGATGAAGATGCTCATGCTAAAGAAACGCTGAAAAATATGTAAATCAGTTTACACGTTTACAGTGCTGAAACACAAGTAGGGAAAAAGTATTCATATGGCTTGCTACGCAGTAAATTAGATTGCAGCGATGCGCCAATGTATATACACAGGAATGTATATAACCTGGATGTTCCACAAACAAAATTTAGCAGGCCTGAAACTTCATAAACAAGAAAAAGACTTTCAAATGAGTGGCACAGTTGGAAATGACTGATGGAAAGGCACGTTTCATTCAGAGAAGATGGGGCTGCCCAGAACCAAGGGAAAAAAGATCACAGTGTAACTGATGCCTGTCAAGAAGGCTACAACGAATGTGAGAAAAGAACACGCTTCTGTTAGAAGCAGCATGAAAAAACACTAGAGGTTTCTACAGTTCATCATTTAATAGGATTAAATGCTGCAAAAGGCTCGAAAAGTGTGGCCTACAAGTCACATGGGGGAGATCGAAATAGCTTGGGTCAGGCTGTACCGAAACTAAAAGACACAGTAAATCTATACTCCTTTTATTTCCCAGGTGAAGTAAACAGTTACAAGGCCAAGTTCAAAAGCCTAATTGTCTGACAAACTGAAGTAGTTTTGATGGATAGTGGGTTAATTGGAGGGGAGGTATGATCACGCAGAGCTTCCATGCACCTGGGATGGTAGCCTGCGTGCTGCTAGCGTGTGGAATATTCCAGAGGGGTACAAGGGTGCCAAACCAATCATAGTGGGCCATGTAATGAAGACCCTATAGTTTGAAGAACCAGTTGATCATTGTGTATTTAGTGACGACAATGGTGACCAGTTATTGGGGCTGGGCTCTGATGCCCACCTGACTTAAGTACCCAATCATAACCAGTGGCTATATAGAACGTATAATTCGATGTTCATTGAGAGCCAACCGCAGGTACTCATAAGTTTTGTAGTTTGCCACGTAGTATGACGTTTGCAGTGACACTTTTTTGTTATAAAATAACAGTTTTTTATTTAATGCTTTAAGATCGAGCTGTGCGGCGTCGGATGATGCCCCTTGTACTCCCTGTTTTAGATAATTCATATTAAAACAGAAAGCACTTTGCCAACTTCCTGAGTCGTTTTGATTATTGATGTTTGAGTAACTTATGCATCTCCATCTGCCTCTTAGTATTGCTACCTTGTCTTAAAGGCCTCTTGGAAGAGTTCACACTGCTTTTATAAGAAAACATAAAATAAACAATGTGTCACTCTTCATTGTTCTTGGTTCAACATCCTTTTAATGGTGTGTTCCATAGTCACAACAGGGGAGATGAAGCGTGGCCAATGCATTTCGGACAGACTCGTCCATCACCAGGGCCTGTCGCTGTGTATTCTTCACACTCTTGAAGTCTATAGGTCACTGTATGCAGTTTAAACGAAGACCAGTCAATATGGACCATTGATCTTCGTCAGTGCATGTCTCAAAATGGCAACAAAAACATGCCCCACAGAAAGCAAAGACAAAAAAGCTATTATTATGTCAAACTATTCAGTTTCTTATTTAAAAATAAATACATTATATACAGTGCTTAATGTGTCCAGAAATAAGTGCCAGTGCCAGGGCTTAATATATTGACAATGTGGCTGCATTCTGTTTCTGTGCCCCTTCACGCTGTGGGTTAGAAGTCTGGCAGTACCACCGTATGTTGGTAAGAATTCACAGGTTTAGAAGTATAGGAGCGACAAGTTCCAAACAAAATGTACAATGCAACTTCCTAAACTGAATCTGCCACTGATATAGAACATTTGATGACTGACATAATGGACATTCCATATTTTCAAACTGTGCGTAGATAGATTCTAAAATACACGTGCGTGGGAGGAGGCCAGATATTCAGAGACATGATTTGTGGAGCTGAGGGGAGACCAGGAGGGGAAAATGAGGCATGAGGGCCGGGCGGAGACTAGAGCACTGCACATGAGGGCATGTGTGGAGTGCAGGAGCGAGCCACGAGGATCGCAGCAGACAATAGTGTGGGAAACATTGAGAAATACGGTACAGACATGATACAGAGTCGCACATGGCTTTCATGGGCCTTTCATAGACAGCATAAAATAAAACGGGATAGGGAATGGATGCCTGTCCGGTGGTGCACATACACATACCCATACACACCTGCAACACAAACTGCATCACTGCAGAAACACCTGCTGCACAGGAGCTCTGCCTGCCTCTTACCCACTCTTGACATAAAAGCACATAACATGGACGCACACGCAATCAAAAACAAACCCTGGAGAGCAACAGAGCCCCTGGACTCCCAAACTGTGTATGACGTGCCCAGTATTGAAGGTTGAGAGGAGCACGCAGGCAAAAGTACATACCACTCATACCTGGCGCTGACTCCCAAATCATGACTCAGACGGTATAGCCAGCTGGATATTATAGGAAGTGGGTGGTCAGCTAGGAAAGTAGCACCTTCTTAGTACCACTCAAAAGGCACAGCACTACTAGCCATTATAGAACCTAAAAGATCTTTCACAGCTCAAATATGCCATGCCTGGAGGTCTAACCTGGTAAGCCATGATATGTTTGACTCCATGCATGCATCCACAGTCAAGAGGTTAGGTCTGTACTCACTGTCTGCTCTGTACCCAAAAGTATACATGCCACCACAGTAGACTATAGAACGAAGAAACCAGACACAAACACCTGCTCTCACCGACAAGATAAATAGAGGAAGCTAGAAAGCATGCATAGAAGACGCAGAACACAATTGGTCACCTTAGAAAAAAGTTATATTAATGCAAAGCAGGGTAGCACACACACATCTGCCAAGTGCTGTGTTGGAGGCCGTGTAAAACCCATGAGAATTTAAATTCTTGTGTCCAACAAACTAGGTTTCAGTTTCCCATTTGCCCTGGAAGCAAAGGCACTTCTTTGTGTGTTTTGCTTAATGACACACTTTAACCAGATATTGTGGTCTAGAGTGGTGTGTGATCTTGCAGTGCACCAGATGGGGGACGTTGGAAATCTTGTTCCCAGATTTAGTTGGTCACACTATAACCCTCCAAACAATGAGGCACTGGGCTTGGTTTCGATAAATTTGGGAAGTGACATGACGTTGAACCCCATAATTGTGGGTGTTTTATGTGGGTGTTTCTGATGTGAGAGACTGAGATACAGTGAGCCAGGTGATTGGCTAGTTTCACAAGGGTGAAATTAAGCATGCTGTGTATCTTCCAATCAGAAGTGAAAGTGATTTCATTCCAGTACCTTCAGTTTCGTAGAAAAACAACCATACATATCGCCAGAAGCTGTACACAGGAGAGGATATTCTGTGCTTGTCTGCCTACTTTTTAAATCAGTTTGATGCAAGTTTCAAGCTGAAGGAAGCCATTCAGTAAGCTTCTAGTCGGCTTTTCATGTATTCAGTGGCTGCTGGCACAGTTGTAGGATTCACAGAGACAGGTAAATTATGAGGATGGGATCCCTGAATGCAATATAACAGGGTAAAGTATGTGGATGTCTGCTTATTGGAGTTAAAGGCGAACTCCACAGTTTCTAACAGAGGCATTCATTCGTAATGTTGTGTATTTTAGCACTGCAAAAATGTTTTGAGTATGTGATTTTACTTCTCGGTATGTTCATCAATCTCAGGGTGATACGCAGGAGAAAAGGCCAAATCCATCCCTAGTATGTGACCTAGTTTCTTCCAAAATCAAAAGAAGAATAACTGACCCCTTTCCGAACAATCAAGGTAGATTGACTGTGTAGCCTGAAGATGTCGTCTAAAAACAGACATGACAGTTTGGGTGCTGTTGGCACATGGTAGACTGAATTCAATGAGTTTGGTCAGTTGATCCACCACGCTGAAGTCATAATGCATCCTTGTGACAGAGACATGTCCAAGATAAAGGCAAATGTTGTGAACTGCCGGAGTGTCTATGTAGTGGTAACAGCTTCAGGAGCCCACCAGGAGCTTGCAAAGATGGTTGAAACATAGGCCCAAAGGGGACAAGGGTGGATGTATTATTCCATAGAATGTCTAATGTGAGATGACCAAAAGTGTAAGTTCAGTTGTAAGGGAGAATCTATTGGATGTCAGCATCAGAGATAGTTGCAGCATCATGGTTGCACAAAAGGAGCTAATATCTCAGATCTAAATCAAAACATCTGAGGCTAGTGTTTTTTTCTCATCAGTTATTTGGAAAGCCATTAGTAGATGTTAGTGATTTGGATTCATTTTTGCCTCAAATGTGCTATGGCTTTTTATTCTGATTGTTATTTACTTATAAGGATGATTTTATTCTGCTGAACTGCATATGTTACCTGTGTGTTGTTTATTTGTTTGTTGTTACCTTTTAAAAAAATGTAAATAAAGAGATTTAAAAAAACCATCTGCGGCTAGATTAAATTAAAACTTGGCACACATATGAGCATGTGATTGCTGTAACGTGTGTGTGTCACAGAAGTAGAGAGACTGTAGCATCTATCCCAATACGGCGGGAAAAATGTTTAGATGAAAAAAGAAAGGGGTCATCGAGGGGTCCATTTAGTGTGTATCCACGGTACATTATCTGCTTTGCCATGCTGCCTTTCAGATCTGAATGCAAAATGAAAAGAATATCACAAAAAAGCTTGCATATCTGCATCTTGTTGAGTCAATTTGTGGTTCGGGAATTGATTATGTTTTTGTGAACCATGATCACTCCAATAGGATGAGTGGCTCCTTCCAGATAATGCCTACATTCTGTGAATCCTTCCCTAACTGCTTCCAGTTCTTTTTTGAAAAAGGAATAGTTGATTATGGAGAAGGGCATAGTCCATGAATGGAATGCCGCAGGATGCAGCATGAGGAGGTTGGGATTTTCTTTGAAAGAACTCTGGTCTCCATTTTTAAACAGAACAGCTGGGTGATTTGTGAATGCCCCAGAGCCGGAGATGTTGAAATACCTATAAAGGTGTTACAAACTCTGAGAAACCTTTAATGAACCACATGTAGTATCTAGCAAGCCATAGGAAACAAAGGAGGAACCATTTATTAAGCTTGGCTTATATTTTGTTATCTTGCAGATGGGCCAAGACTTAGGTTTGTGGAATAGGTCAGGGGGTCACTGTAGTCACATGGGTGAGCTCAGCGAGTCACATGGGTGAGCTCAGCGAGTTATGCAATTGCTTTACTGTTTACTGTTCTATGGGTTGCAAAGTCACTGTTGGGTCAAGTTCGTGGGTTTGAGATCTGCGAGTTAGGCAATGGTTTAGGTTTCATGAGATTTTGAGCTCAGCGAGTCATGCAATGGGCTCATTAGCCTGTGGGTGCTTGGAGTCCCATGAGTTGGAGTTAGAGGGTTGATATGCCGTTGGGCTCCTAACGTTGCACTTTAAATGTGTAGAGGGTAGTTGAGGTACTTTGATTTTCTAGGTTACAATAGTTGTGGCGTTGTGATTTGCCAGGGTTATAATAGCTGTATTACTTATTGAGGAGAGGGTTGGTATGCCGTGGGGCTGCTGATGCTGCACACCTTTTGGAGGGTTGTATGTGCAGAGGGAGGTGTGAGACTAGTGTGAGGCACTATGTGTGGAGACCTAATTGGGTACTGAGTTTTCGGGGTGCACTATAGCGTTTGGAGACTGGCATGGGTGGTAGGTGTTGGGAGACCTTATTGGGTACTGAGTGTACGGGGTGCATAAATGGGTTGGGAGACCAGCTAGGATGCTGGGTTTGTGGAGAACTTTTCGGGCTCTGGGTGTACGGGGTACATAGCTGTTTGGAGACTGGCATGGGTGCTGGGTCGTTCTTGTATATGTTCAATGGAGACAGGAATGGGTGCTGGTTTTGCTGCCTGGTTAAAGGGGGCAGATATTGTGTGGTTGAATCATAGATGATGGTGGTACTGGTAGTGTTATGTTTTGGTTTTGGGTTTGGTTGGGAGGGCTGGTTCCTCAGGCGTGGGTTCTGGTTGTTTTGGCCTGCAGCTAGATTGGAAGGTTACTGCAGTTGAAATGCAATAGTATGGCATGGGCGTGGTGGTTTGAAGGTGTGTCACTTACCTTGGGTTGTGGTGATTGGTGGCGTTCCTTTAGTGAATTCTAGTGATTTTCTTTCTTTTCATTTTTGGTCAATTTGGTTCTCTACAGTGCTAAAGGGGGAAGATATGTAATGACCTGGTTTAGTCAGTGCCATTTATTATTCCAGGTGGGTGTGATGTCGCTGGGATGGAATGTTGATGTGGAACGTTGAGGCTGGGGATTTGAATGGGGGGCAGTTGGTGGCTAGCCTTCACGGGGGCTGGTAGACGTTTCCCTGTACTGTACGTATCTTAATTACATGCTCTTATAAGATCAGTAAACATAAAAGCATCATCTATATTGCCCCAGACTCTACTTGTGACAACAGTCTTTACAGTCACCCAGTAAAATAATGACATGCACAACCAGAATGCTCTTGAATATATTGTTGATGAGATGTTGAAAGGCAGCTGAACCACTATATAGCCCAAAAGGCATCATTCCAAAATGGGATAATCTAACACCGCACCGTGTGCCTCTGTTGCCATGTTTTCTTTGCTGTTGGCTGCATTATCCACAATGCATACTTTTGCCCCTTAGTGCAACTAAATTGAAGAATTGATCAAAATATTGTGGACTGTGCGCCAGCTTCTCGTGTGCCAAACATTGTTAGATTCAAAAAATATAACTAGGAAATTGATTACTAAAATGAACATTTACATAGTGTTAAGATAGGAATCATTAGTTGATATTATTGACAAAGAACGAGACATGATCAAATTCATTTGTTGCCAGAATCCAGAACAGTCTATTGCGTAGTCTTAGAATAGCCACTGTTGACAAAAAAATTAGGTGACACCTAATTTAGTTCTTCTCAGGCTTTAAAGCATTCTATTGTGGCATATGGTTTCGAAGGGGCTACACGTGTTTCACTCTATTAAGAGCTTCCTCAGGGACTCACAAATATCTAATGTGTGAATAACTCATATTAGCATTTGAAACATTGTACGACTTCTGTGTATTCTTACAACTTTAATGAATTAGATATTCCCTGAATACACCAGGCACCAGGCAATAGCTCACTATGGAAGTACTCAAATTGAACCAGGAGAACCAATAATATCTTTTTTTAATGTTCGTTGCAACTTTCTTTTGTTGCAGGAATTCCCAAAGCAAGGTCTTAAAGACTTAAAAGTACACGTTTTGCACATTGAGTGAAATGGTGAGGCAATCATGCTACCACACAACAGAAGTATTTGTTGGTGGAAATCATTTTTAGACTTGCCTGGGATAGTATACTGTGAAAATGTGTTGCCTGTATTTTTACCAATCAAAATGGTCAACCATGAGTCATAGCTTTAAGAATTCTGTACCATGAATCATCGTTTCTGGTTATTGCTATGTCGTTTGATGAAAGGGTATTTTTTATTGGTTTATGTTTTGTTAAACCCAACATTGTATGTAGATTTGAGCACCGTGAATCTGGAATACTTTGGCAACTGTTGCTCATAATACATACTGTTCACTATTAGTATTTCTAGTAGATTTAGCAGAAGACCTAACAGTGTACTTAGTACAAGTGAAACCAAATGCTCAATACTTCCTTGCCAGAACTACAGAGCCTCCCACCCCTGCACTCCGCTCCTGGTCGCCTTCCCCCCCCTTAGACCCTTGGCACACCTACCTGTTCCTTGGCCCTGTGACTACATCCTGCTTCCGGCTGTTGTGGTCCCGGGGAATTGGGTCTTTGTGGCAGCGTTTTCTGTCCCACCTTTTTAAAGGTTGGCCCAGGAAACGCAACCTAAAGACCTGATGCCGAGTGATTCAGAGACTGATCACTAAAGCAAGAACTAGTAGTACAAATATCCTCACAATATGGTATAGAAATCAATCATGGCAATAGCTAATCATAAAGAAATGTCATGATACGGCTATATATAAGAGGATCCGCCAGCACAACGTCCTTCATGATTATCATTACAGCTTTCAAACTTGTTTTAGCCCTAAATCAGCCAGCATCTCGGTCCCTGACAATGGCCTGCACTTCACAGATATAGGGCGCCTGGGCCCATTGCTCATCCTCGGCATCTCCGCTCCCTTTCGCGCAGTCAACCACCACTTAACACCCTTGGCTCTTGCATTGGGTTCAATTATATAGATGCACACTGGGTCACTGTCACAGGAGGCACAAGAATCCCTCTAACTCTCAAAGGTGGTTCAAGGGTTTTTATAGAGGTCTTTGTGGATCCTAGGGCATCCCTCCCTTCTCTGAAATCAAAGCTAAACCCTAACCCAGGTGCCCCTACCTCCAGAAACTTGACCTCTACTTGTTAAAATCTGCCTTGTACTAGCGGTGGGGACCTACAGGCAGAGCTGCTTATTCTGACCAATTCTCTGGCAGGGGCTTCCTAGCTGTCCCTACTCTATTGAGCCGTGTTGTACCAGGATTTAGGATGGTGCCATACAAATACCCTACTTGATTCAGACACCGGCTAATATGGACAATCTCACTCTTTCTCTTTACTACTCTTCTGCCTCATCGATGTTCTCACTCCTCCTATGTCTTACTTCCACCCTTTGATGTTACTTCTCCCCCCTCCAAACCAGTACTCCTCCCTCCTTCCAACTACTACTACTCAGCCATCCTCCTTTCATCCAGTACCATTCACTTCACAATCACTCCTTACACTAACTATACACACCACACTCACCACCCAAACATGCACACATAAATGGCAGTACCACTTTCACTCAGTAGCCGTTACCTCACCTTCTCCAGAAAAAGAAACACAGTATGCCGCTCCTTACTCCCTCCAACTGGTCCGTTGGTCTTTCACCTCCACCTCCTCGGACCTCACCCGAATAGCCCACACTTCTTGATCCCTGTTCCTTGCTTATCTCCCTCCTTCTCTGTTGGAATTTGTCCTGTTTCCCTATGCACTGTGACCCTGTCTTCCCCACTTGGGGCGGTGGTGTTTCCTGTGAGTTCAGAAATAGCAAGCTAAGCCCCACTCACTTTCATTACATGGATTCGCCACAGAGCGGCAATGGTGTGCTAGGAAGGCCATTGTTTCTGTTTGTGCTATTGGTGCTTGGTTGGGTTGGCCCTCTGGTATGTCCCGAAGATGTAATGGGGTTTTGTTAGCCCATGAGTCCCTGGTGGTCTAGGGAAGCCAGTGATGGCTGCGTCTGAATACCTTAATCAGCTGGCTGCACTGCCTAGGCATTGTGGGTATCTCCTCTTCTATTTCAAAGAACGGCTCTCGCTGTGAACTAGGGACATGCTGTCTGCTGGTCACCTTCTCTGTTGTTGCTGTAGGGTGCTCAGCCAGAGCTCTCTTTGCTCTCCACCGCACTGGATTTTCATGCAGATTCTCTAGGAAAATAAGAGAAAAATTGGCAAGTATTTGGGAACAAAGTAATGACTTGAGTACAATGTGATCTGCACAGAATCATAATGGCACAAGGTGGGGCTGGAGTTGGGGCGTGCCTCTCTTTATGCTTCCACACTCCTGTGGCGAGGGGCTCCTATCCCTCCTTGACAAGGCCAGGGCCTTGGCCTTTTCACAGTTGTGCGATGTATCACCTCAGTGGAGATGGGTTTCAACAGCTCACATTAGCGCACCTTCATCTGCAGAGTTGCTCAAGGACCCATCCACTTCCCAGTCACCTTCAACCTGTGCGTGGAGACAGTGAAGAAACTCCTAGCAGATCCCAACATTAAAGTCCACCAATGTGCCTGTGGCACACAACTCTACCTCCTGATCAACGGCATTGATAACATATACCAATTGAAACATTCCCTCTGCCTCATCCAGATCTGGAAGTCATGCACCTGGAAAAAACAGAACCTTGGAAAGACAGAATTCATCCTCTTCAAGGACCCCTCCAAGCAAACCTAAGTCTGCTCTTTTCTGACAGCAATATGATTCTTTAGCTTTACACCCAACCTGATGCAAAGGTTTCACCATCGACAGAGATATCTCATTAAAGATTCAGAACTAGACAAAATGATATGAGCTGTCTCTGCTCCTCAAACCGGCTCCCTTCATACACTCAACAGTTTTCAGACCCGTGATCCAAGTCTTTGATCTCTCCCACCTGGATGCGGAACGCCCTCTTTGTGTGACCTAATGCCACTGATATGCCCCCTGAAGGACATAACAAACATGAAGGTACTGCTCCAATCCCAAAAGACCCTCAGCAAGGCTTCCTCTTCAATTTGCAAGGCTATGATGACCTATGCCCTATCCTACATGGCAGAAGAACTCACTGTTTCTCGAGGTCATTGCAGAACACATAGTCAACCCATTGAAAGTCAAAATCAAAGAGCTGTAAAAATTCAAATATGAGAAATGAGGCCTTTTCAAGCTATCCCTCCAAACTGTGGAACAGCATAGCCACTCATATAGGAACGGCCTCCCGTTCGAACCCTTCAGAAAAGAGATGAACTCCCTTCTCTTCACACAACACCAGACAGAAAAGTGATTATGGATCACTATATTCCATTAACCCTCTGTGATTACCCAACCTGCTCCTGTACTTTTATAGTGGACACTCTACAGTAAATCACTATAGTGTGTCAACTGACTATTGCTTGTTCATTACACTATACAAATCCTTATCATTACATATCATAACTTGAAAATTCCAATACATTTTGTACGTTGTTTTCGTATTTACATTTCTTTGTATGAAGTGTCAACCAAACTGTAAAGAAAGGGTGCTGTGCAAGAATAAGGTGATGAGGGGAACAGTAAGTCACACAGGTAGGACAACAAGTGGATTGTATGCATCAGAGAATATAAGTAATAATTAGTGTGCTGTGCATGCAGGGGTGGAAGTAGTGGTTGGGGTACTTGGTGATGGTGGATGAGGTGTTCCCTTTTCTGAATTACATTATTGAAGGGGCGAGTCTTATGTGAGGGGTATGTGTGACAATGTCACTTGTTTGTTGCCCATGGAGGAAGGGGGGACTAGTGTGCAGATCAGGGTAAACACCTGCTCTCTGATTCAATCCCTGAAGGGGAAAGGAGAAGGATCCCCTGGAGCCCCCCTAGTGCTTTCTTGGTCCAATTAGGGGTGCCGCTGATAGCTAGAGTGGTGATCAGACCTTATGTTAGTCAGGGGAAATATGCTGTGGGATTAATCCCAATGCCCACCTGTTAGCCTCTAGCAAGAAAACCCAGACTACTTCACTGCAGACTCGTGTTTTACATATATCACCATAATTACGAATGTTTCATCTTACCCAAGGCCCAGGCATAGCATGCTGGGAGTGGGAGTGAAGGTTCAGTGGACGCTGGGTGCACAAGCTCCGACATTGGTCCTGGACCAGAATCAAACAGAAGTCTTATGGCATAAACTGAAATAAAACACTGTGAGTGCTCACATCTCGAGCAGCACAGATGGCAAAGAGCAGGGCGACGTACAGCGACAGAGGGAAGCTACAGTTCAGGGTCCATCAGCGTCCATATTTACTCCGCTTGATTCCAACATGGCAGATGGAATTTTGGTAACTTGGGGGAGTGGGGCATGGGCTATAGGCTGATCTTCATTAATCATAAATGCACCACATCTCTGCAGTTGAAACAAACTTGGGAATCAGAGCCTGCATTACATCAAAGAGATAAAGACCCCGGTGGAAGTAGTGGGGACTAAGTCAAGATACCGATCACAGGCAGGACAAAAACCAAAAGTCACAATGAGGAGTCCTTCTTAAAAAAACCATGATGGGACATTATAAAAACCACAGACTCTGAGTGGCATCCTGAACACTATCCTGGAAGGTTTGTTTGGATGTTAGCCTGGGTGGGGGTGTACTCTGGACTTCTGATCCTGTAGTCTACGCACCTTTTGTATGGTCTGTGGACGCCCCCTCACATACCCTTACAAATGGTGTTGCACACCTTGGGAGCATAGGCTTAGCTTGTCTGTTATTTCTGGCTTTCCTCCTAGGTATGGTGGTGTCTGTGTCGTCAATTTTTCAGGGAACAGAAATGCAAATGGAAAACTAACAGGAAAGGGTATAGTCAAAGAAAATATGGGAGAGGGGTCCTCTCAATCTCAACACTGATGCCAAGACATTCCTAGGGTTTCAGTACTGATGTAATGGCATTGAATGCTTGTAACTGATGATGCAAGTCTTGAAGATGACGCAAGCTTGGAGGGGCAGCTGGTGCAGCGTCTGTTCTGGTGGGGGTGAGACAGTCACATTTTTACTGTTCCTTGACTCGACATGCATGCACATTTAGTACATTTCTCTGTGGTGTTAGTGCAGGGTGGATGATATCAGCGAGTAGGGGATTTCCCCAATCCAGTTGGAAAAGAAGTAGGGCCTGGTTCCTAAATCTGAACTCTGGATCTTGGATTATTGGTTTTTATTTTTGCATGAGAGAGAGTTCAGCTGGTACCAGGGCATCTGGATTACCTTGCCAACTTGGGTGTTGACAGAGAAATTGGCATAAGAGTTTAATACATTAATTTAATTAATTTTATTTCTACAGAGCACACCAATGTCAAAGGCTTCTTTGTGCTAAACGATTATGGCAAGACAGGTATGATAGCACTTGAAACAAGCATGAGTACAGGCAGATGACAAACAAAAACAGGCAAGATGTCTGAGGTAAACAGCACAGTAAAAACCGAAATACTCACTGGAAACTAGATCCAGGGCTGGGTGGGAGTCCCAGTGCACACAAATGTTCTCCTTCTGCAACAAAATGTGAGATGTGGTGTCCCACAGAAGAAGCATACAGACAGGGAGAGTAGAGGAGACAGTTTGGTAGTTAATTTGTCAGACAGAACATTAGGTAATGAAGAGTTTCAGACGTTACAGAAGGGCTTGAATTTTATTCCAAAATACAGCACCCCATATTTTGACACGCAAGCCGAATTATTCAGTTTCACACGTAAACTAAAAAATGTTTCACACATTCTGAGAGGGAAACTACACCTGAAAAGATGAGGCATAATGGTGAACATGAATCTGTTGAATGTAAGACCAAAAGTATGTTTATATCACCGATACATATCCTATTATAGATCTCTTTTCAAGAATCGATACTAAAGGATTTAAAACAGATTTCGAATAGGCAACCGAAATACAGTAATCTCAGTAAGAGAGATATGTCTCTCATCAAGGCATTGTACATGGACAAGGAGATTACTATTCTCCCCGCCGATAAAGGAGGGGCAGTGGTCATTGTGAACACCTAAGACTATGAAAATGAATGTTGGAGACCACTTAATGACATAAACATATATAGTATTTCGGACTGCAACCCCACCAATGATGGACAGTCTTGTTTAAAGAGTATATTAGATCATGCTGAGAACATGGGATGGATAAGTGATAAAACAAAAAGGGTTTTAGGAATATTATATAATAAAGTACCTTATTTTTATCTTTTACATAAGCACCCGACTAGCCCACCAGGGAGACCAATTGTGGCTGCAACGGATGGTTTGTTTGTTTATTTTATTTATATTGTGCACTTGACCCGAAGGTATCTGGGTGCATTACAAGAAGGTGCAAGTCTTAGGTTACAAATACTGCCAAACACAATCAGTCAAATACAATAGTTGACATACAGAAGCAAGTCATAAGCATAAAGCAGTCAGCAGTCATTTGACCTTATCCATTTTATCATGTTGGTCCTAAAGTTTAGGAAGGTCTGATCCATATGCAGATGCGTGGAAAGAGAATTCCAACAATGGGCAGCCTGAACGGGAAAATTAGTACCTGCTGCCTTTTTCAAGTTAAATCTCAGAACTACTAGGCAGTTCAAGTTTGCCGTCCTTATATGGTGTTAGTTTATATACATCAATACCACATAATGAGGCCAAGAAGCAGTAGAATGGATGTTGATGAATGCATGTTGCATTGGGGCACCCAAAGAGTTTATCATAATACTGTTGGATTTCATGTCCCAAAATGCCTCTTTCATATTAAAGGAACGGCTATGGGAGCCACAATGGCACTGCTTACGCCAACACTTACATGTACAAGTTTAAAGAGGATCACATAACTAAACACCCGTTATAGATGAATTACCTCAAGTACTTGAGTAGGTTTATCAAATGAATGTGTGTCACTGTGTTGATTCAAGCATTCATGAGATCAGTGATATGGTCATTTGTTAAGCAGTGCGGGTGTGTTTTAATTATATGGCATGGCAGCATAAAGAAGAAGGAATATACATGTATTCAAACTATTTTCTAATTGACTTGTCTGGTCTCCTACGATTAACATATGTCTTGTGAATACCTTCATGATATCTCAATATGGGAATGCTTTTTCTCATTTTAAAGTGATGTTGTGTTTTTCTCCGAATCTAGTAGTCTGTTGTAATACTGCTCCGGTTGAAAAAGATATTCAAGTTTACCCCATTTTATGAAGCAATGTGTATCTGTAAAATGTGCATTTAGGTTTCTGAAATAATATGTAGTTTGACATTTGATAATAATAAGTATGCATATATGACTGAGGAACTCATGATGAATATTCTCGAACTTGCATCAAAACGTGTAGAATCTGATTTGGACCATTGGGAATACGATTATTTTTTTTATTTTGAGACCAATGACATCATCATGCTACATGCAGGGTGACGTCATTGCATTCAATGCAGTTTTCAGGAAACGCTTGGATGAGCCAACAATGAGGTGATAATTCATTTTACAGACAGAGTAGAAGGACACAGTGAACCTACATTTGAACTAAGGATAACTTCCATTATTATTTTGATATTGTGTCTGGTTTTTCACAGACTCTACCTCTGGGCATGAGTATTTCAGCCAGTGTTTACCTTAATGCTCTGGTGAGATAAGATATGTAAATCCATATATTGGCTGATTAGTATGTTATTTTGGATGGATTGACTATTAACTATTGTGATGATCCTTCAGATGGCGTCACTTCTTCCGAGGGGAGAAGACCTTTCCATGACGCTATGGAGATGAGGCCACTAACCAATAGTCCCCGTAGAGGTGGTAAAATGTTGGAGAATTTCATGGAGACAGACTCCTCTCCTGGGGGTATGTATGCGATTGGGAGGCAAAATCTCTTTAAGCCCCAACCTGGTAGGATGATGGTCAGCGATTGAACCACTGGCACATTAACGTTCATTGAAGATACTTAAGAATTCAAAATAAAAATTCAAAATAACCTGACACAAATGGTCATCTAACACATAACTGAACGCGGTTGGCCACATTGTCACTAATCATTAATGTTGACTTTCCCCAGTGATAAAGATGCCCATGTTGTGAAGTCAGGGTAGGCTGAACCCTGGTCTTTCTGCAGAAGTCAACAATCATACTAAATTTGCCAAAGATACCGCTGAGTTAATAGGGGCTTGACACACCTGAATTGATTGACGATGGTAATGGTGGTCTTGACATACCCAACTTGTGCTCATTCGCATAAATCGTGCAATGTGAACACAATTTGACTTGAATTTATCAAAGACAGTGTGAATACTGTAATGATTGTTTTATATTGCTAACGCAGTTTCAATGGGGAAAATCCCCTGAAGAAGTTCCTATAATTCTATATTGTTATTTGAGGGAACGAAACATGTTGGGAAGTGTGGGAAGTGTTGTTAAGCTACAATACAGTAGTTGTGTAAAAAGAGATTAGGGCAGTGTATGAGCTACATTAAAGTAGCCTTCAGAATAGAAGATTAAAACTGCGGTATTGACATTATTCAGTTGTACATTGCAATTCCTAATCATCTGAAATGGATTGGTGTTATTTGTGTTTCATTTTTATTATTTATCATGTGAGAGGTGTTGGTTATTGCACAAGTCACTTTATTGGGGTGCACATGCCATTTGGAGACATTGGTGTATCTATTTATTTTTAAACAATATTGAATAAATTATATATTTGTGTATCAGCCTTATATGTATTCGCATGTTTTGATTATTCAGCACTTGAACAAAAAATCTGATGAAATGTGTAAAAATTCTTGACCTGCGTCAATAAACTCTCAGACACAGAGCTATTGCCATACACTACCACAATGTATTTTGATGGAAAGAGTCTGTGCTGTCTTTGTAAGTGTGTGACCAGGGTTGAACCTTTTAATATAGTGCCCTAGAGTCTCTCATTGTTTAATGTGTAGGCTGTTGATAGGAACAAAACCTTATGGGTCTAAGCTCATGACTAAAACCATATGTTATTGTGAAAGATTGTACCACCTTGACATTTTAGGTACCGAGACGAAGAAACTCTCAAGAACACTTCAAGCGACCAGGGAAAAAAACAGTGAAGCTGTACTAAATCAAATTGATGGCACGTCATGATGGACGCTACTATATCAGGGCACTCGAAATAAATGAAGCTGGAAGAGTACTGTGAAGAATACCTGGGAGAGTCCCAGGAAGGGTACAGAGGAGAGTATTAGAGAGAACAGAGGAAGAGTGAGAGCGAGATGAGGCTGGAGGGACCGACCCATAGATGAGAACGAGACCAAAGAGTTGGCCACTGTCAAGAGTGAGAAAGAGTGTTGGGTGTGTCCTGTTTGCAGAGGGTGCAGAGCGTGGCGGCCAGGCTTTTGCTGGGTGTGTCCCGTTTGCAGAGGGTGCAGACGTGGCAGCCAGGCTTTTGTTGGGTGTGTTCCGTTTGCTTAGGGTGCAGAGCGTGGCGGCCAGGCTTTTGTTCGGTGTGACCTGTTTGCTTAGGCTGCAGAGCGTGGCGGCCAGGCTTTTGTTGGGTGTGTCCCATTTGCAGAGGGTGCAAAGCGTGGCAGCCAGGCTTTTGTTGGGTGTGCGCAGATTCAAGCATATGTCAGCTGCCATTGCATTGCTTCATTGGCTACCAGTAAAGCGAATCATCTCCAAGTCTATGCACCCAATAAGAAAGGCTATGTGTGAAAACAAACACACCACTCTGGCACAGCGACTGCAATGTTATTTTCTATCTATGTTTCCCAGGTTCAAAAAGCATAAAGTCAGAGGTAGCTCTTTTCAGGCCAACAGAATTTGGAGTGCCTTTCTGTTACACCTGCATCTGGAAAGCAACCTGCTAGCTTTCAGAAGGAAACTATAGATATGGCTTTAACAAAAATGTTTATTAGCCTCTGTCTTCATTTTAGGTCGCTGGTTGATCTACTATATCTTCATAACACATGGTATGGCAAGCTGATGTGGGGGTTGTTGATTTGGTTGTGCAAAACGCCTGATTTCTTCTAGACCTGACTTACCTATTCCATATACCTGGTTATCCATAAGAATGCTATATTTTTGTTGCACTGCTGGTATTATAATAGTGTGCTGCTGTATAGATTATTTAAATGATATATAACGTATTTCATTTTCTTCTCTTTTTTCTTCTTGGTGTCACGAATATGCTACTTACTACGATCTGATTGCTCTACTGTTTGCTCATACTGTAGGCTATGTTTTTATTGTATTACTTTTGCCTTACCTTTGTTTATTATTGGTACTAAATCAAATTAAATTTGAAATGCTGAAAAAAAGTAAAAAATAAAAAGAATATTGGATAATAAAATGCCCAAAAAAAGAGAATGCTATATCCCATTTGCAGAGGTTGCAGAGCGTGGCAGCCAGGCTTTTGTTGGGTGTGTCCCATTTGCTGAGGGTGCAGAGCGTGGCGTCCAGGCTTTTGTTGGGTGTGTCCCATTTGCAGAGGGTGCAGAGCGTGGCTGCCAGGCTTTTGTTGGGTGTGTCCTGTTTGCAAAGGGTGCAGAGCGTGGCGGGCAGGCTTTTGTTGGGTGTGTCCTGTCGGGGAGAAGCTGGACCACCCCCCCCCCAGGGCAGTGGGGGGCCAGCAGCCATACACTCACCAGCTATGGGAGGCCCCAACACCTCCCATATGGCCCCCAGAAATGCAACAGAGTCCCAAGCAGGCAGCAGCATGTTTCAAACTGCATTTATTTCTAGGCAAAGAAAAAAGCAAAAAGCAAAAGAAAAGCACAGAGCATCGTGCATCGCGAGTTCAGGCGCCGTCTCCCCCGGGGCTGTCTTGCAAGTAAGTTTTATAATCACACTGCAGGCTGACCTCACAGAATTGGATCAGCTCCCAGAAACCTATCTCCTCCTGTTATTGGCTGCAAAGTGGTGGGTTACATATGTAGCCCTTATAGAGAGCCTGATAATTGGATATTAACCTCCTGCGTCAGTGGGTTGATTTAGCTGTGCCAGCCCCCATTACCTAATTCTAATCTTGTTGCAATGTGACTTTGTTCCCATAACTTTTAGCTGAACAAGCAGTTCGCACCTGGGCTCTGGCTTGTTACAAGTTATGTTTCAATGTTGTGCGTGTCCTTGAGAAAATGTCTTTCTTTCCCAGAAAGAAAAAAAAAGCACACTGGGTTGCCGTGATTTATTCGCATTTGTGGATAATTAAAAAATGTCTGTCTGCAGAAAGCAATTTTATCTTGAATTTGCGGCCTTGGCAGTTCGAATGTTTTGCGAGGAATGTTGATAAGGCTCCCGCAGCCAGTGTTCAGTGAGTGAAATGAACTTAGCTGTAATTTTCCTGAAACATAGCTTTACACTGTGCATTTAGACCATGTTAATTCATATAGGCATTTGCAAGCCTTTAAACAGGGATTTTTGTGTTTGTAGATTCTGATATTGCAGCATTGATTCTAATGTAGCATAGAAGTTGCACTGTTGGTGAAGTGGGTGTGTTTCAGCATATTTGTCACCCATGGGTGCGCTGGGGCCTGGTTCAAATGATAAGTGCGCTCCTTGTTCTTCCTGTTGTTCTTCTATGTATGCGCTTGGGGTGCGGGGGCATGGATTTGGTCTCGATTTTCCCTCTTCAGTCCCCCCTCTGGTCGACTTTGTCGACCACACCACCAAGCAACATTCACCTCCTTCCGGTCTGCATATCTTTGTCAATTCCTTGAAGTGTCCATAATTTTCTGCATTGTTGTTGATGAACAGTACATATAGGAGTGTTCTCCTTCTGTGTTCCACCACACTCACTTCCCTTCGTACTTCCTCTGATCACAGGGAGTGGCCACCTTTATTACTGCTGGAACCATGTTGCGCACCGCTATCTTAGTCCGGCTCTTCCTTTCACCATGTCTCTTATTTGAATTCCGATGTCTTCTTCTGTTGTTCTCTTGCAATGTATCTCTATCTTGCACAATGGTGCTGTGCTCGGTACTCGTCCTTCCGTTATCACCTTCAAGCAACCAGGCAGTCATGATGTCATCCATTACCATGCAAGCACTAGCTAGTTCTTTGCTTTCTCTTTTCAGATGCATTTTTTTTTTTTTTTTTGCTGATCATTCTTTGGTATGCTGGTACTTCACCCACTCATCCTTCTGTCTCGCTCGAGAAGTAATTCCCCCCTCTTTTTACTTCTCTGTCTGTTTCTCTTCTTCCGTTGTTTTCCATCTTTGTTAATGTGTCACTCTTCACATCTTCCTTGGTCATCACCAACAAGGGCATGCTGATGCGCACCAATGAACACTCTCCTCCCCAATTTAGTGGTAGTTTCTCTTGATCTTTGGATGCATGTGCTCAATAGTAGTCCATAAGCAGTGATGTTCCTGCTCTCATCTCGCAACTTCTCTCAACCTTCTCTCATCCAGCATGATTGTCCACTTCTTGTCACTGTTGTGCTGGTAACATAACGTTGGTACCTTAACAGTATACGTCCTTCTTCAGTGACCATCTTTGCTCTTTTCTCCCACTCTGTTAGGCACTTATCATATTTTTGTCTTTTTCCTTTTATTTTTTCTTCTCTCTTTTTGTTTTTCTTTCTTCTTTTATTATTATTTATTTTTTTTTTTCAATCTCAATGTTGCTGTCTTCCCTTGCAATCTTCTTCGCACCTTGTCATACATGGGCGTCGTGCTCTGCTGTAGTAATTTCTGTTGTAATCAATTCTCTTCCGGCATATGTTAAAGAACAGTCAGGACAGCTCTCTCCAGTGGTGTCCCTACCAATTTTGTACATGTGTGCATGTTGTTGGTCACTTCTGATATGTGTGTTATGTGTATGTTTTACTCCCCTTGTGTCTGCCTTTAACTCTCCTTACTTTAGCAGCAGCTTTTCCTTACCCACTGACGCCGTAACTGTTCCTGCTTAGGTTAGGGAATGTTAGCAGGGGATACAGCGGTAATGCTCACTATTACATATAATTTTCAAAGTACCACCCCCATTATTTCGTTCATCATTAATAGTCCCATCGTGAAGGTAAAAGTCCTTATTTGCGTGCCCATAACCACTTACGCTGCTGGGTCCTTGCAGCTGATGAGATGATAAAGTTGCCCGCCTGAAAATCGCAAGAAAAGCGTTAATACGTTAGTACATGTTAGTAACCTCAAGCTCCGCGAACTAAACAATCACTAAGGGCAAAATCAAACCTCCCCCTGGACATTTCGTGTTTTCAAAATTTCTCAATATGGGTAGGGAAAATCTTGGGCTGTTTATTCAATGGAAGCAAGGAAATATACTTCAGGGAAACATGCTCTAAGGGGTCTGAGGTTCTTGATAGGGTGGGCAATTGAGTGGGGAATGCTACACAATGTTTTAATCAGTAGTCCTCACAGTTTCTAATGGAAGATAACATTAAGGAAATTTCCTACACATTTCTAACAGCATACATACGCAACAACCTGCATGTGCGGGGAAAAGAGAAGAAACAAAACAGTGTTACAGCTGTAGGTGCAAAAAATGTAATATGAAACTCAATTAAACTTTGGAAATGCGTGTGTCGGTCCCTATTCTAGTTGCTAGTGTGCGTTGGACCATGGGATGGCCATGTTTCCCTAACTCGGGAGTGTTCGTGCTATTTTGCAGTTCATGAAAATCTCTTGCGTTGGCCCTGTTGATCGTTGCTCCCTCGTTGCCAGGGAGGCCACCGCTTTGTAGGGCTTGACGCCTTACACTTCTGACAAAGTCTGTCAGGAGGGGAAAATGTCCCACTGTAGTCCATAGCCATTGGGTGTTGGTTGTCCGTTGTCTTCAGGCCTGCCCTGGGTCCTTTATATCTGGCGAGAAATGAAATGGAAGCGCTTGAGACCTGAGAATTTACATATTCTTCAATTTCTTGACCTAACCTCTCTGCACTACTCTCACACTATTCAGTGTCCTAGTGGGAGGAGCCAATGGTACACCTATGCACCATCCTGTCACCACCTGGTGGCGTTCAATGGCGGTCTGACTGTAAATTATTACACAATTCGGAACGTACCCAGAAAATGGGTAGGCACTTAATTTATGTGAAGATACTCATTACACACTTCAATCATATATATGCAATTTGGGTGCTAGTGTACAAATGGGCCTTTGGATCTTTGTATTTACTGTGCTTTTGTTGTAAGCTGTTTATAGTGCGTGCCTTTGTCCCGTGGGGCATCAGGCACTGACAAGCTAAATAGGGAAACATCAGGGTGGTAAATTTGTCATATAGGGTGGCTGTGTTTCTAAATTAAGTGCACCATGTTACTTAGTTAAAATAATCGCAGGGTTTTTAAATCCTTTTTTTTTTTTTTTTCTATGGCTCCTCTCACACTTCTCAGGGTGTGCCTCGCAGTGAACTGCAGGCACTTTAAGCTGGTACTAATGAAATCCGCTGCCAATTTGCTCCCATTCTCTCTATCCCACCCCATGTCCACTTTTTAAAGCCTACCTACTCTGTTAATTACTCATTTAGTCTAGTATTTTATTACTCCACTACTGTAATTACTGTTACATTTAAACAATATATATTTCTAATTACTGTTACATTTAAACAATATATATTTCTGCCCCCAATATCTGCTTTCAAATTTTAATACAACCATCATTCTCCAGTTCGTGCAGCAATGACCTCTTTCCCTATGTGTGTTGGCTAATGCATTTGTGCCAGTGTTATTTTCAAAAGCGCTAGTGGCAGTACCACTTGCACTGTTATTGTGTCGCCAAATTAATTCTGTTGGGAACATGGATCATCCACCCTTTACCCCTATTTCTCTCCTCCTGTGGTGAACTGTCAATGAAATGTAGGCCTCCCCCCTCAAGTGCACCTTCTTCCACCTTGTGTGTCTCATTTAATTGTTCTGTGTTAATCGTGTATTTATGAGCCCAGTCTCCTCACTGAAAGATGTGTGCTCAAAATGTAGCTAAATGTACTCTCTTGTGATGCGCTATCATTATGCACCCCCTCTGTACCGTGCACCCCCATTATTCTTAAACAATCTTCCTTACTTTCAACATGTGTATGCCTGGTGTTTAACAAGTTATGGATTTCTCTGTTAATAAGGTGGTCATATCCACATTGCTCATGATGTCACAAATGTCTCTTCCCTAATGCATGGCCTAGTCGCCCCACTGTCACCCAGAAAAGAAAATGTTTTGATACCTATCACCACCCCTATGCAATTGTCCTCTGCATTATTGAGTGTGCGTGAGTGTGTGTGTCGGCGCGCGTCTCGCCCGCTCTGTCGGGGAGGTGGAGCATGAGTGTGTGTGGCAGAGTGAGTCAAATCAAGTTTGTCTTGGGCTGTCCTATTAGCGGTATAATGTCAATCTATGTCCTTTGAAAGATTTGTTCCCCATCAGGAAGACCCCACCCAGTCATGTAACCGGTACCATTGCTATTGTGTCAGTGTTCTGTATGGGTGCTGGCTGCTGTGCAGTGCCCCTGTGTTGTCATTCTAGTCAGTCCTGGGGTAGTGGTGCTGTCATTTGTTGTGTCTGTACATGTAGTGGTGACAGTACCTGCATTGGTGCTTGTGGTGTCTGCTGAAATGATCCCATCCTGCCCCATGTATCCTCCCCACATGGGCGGTGCATATTGTGGTGATTGTTGACACTGCTATTGTGATTCTTGTGCGTGTGTGTTGAAGCTGTTTTTAACTGCCCCTCCCATCGCATGCTTGAATGATTTATTTTGTGCCTACTTGTCCTCATCTGCCTTTCTCTGCCCCTGTGTCATCAAATATTACACTCCCGGAGGTTCAGAAGGGTGAGTCCCCTCTTCCCTATGCTCGCGCTGGTTCAGCATCAGCTGACCCCTCGCATTTTCCCTTTCCTTCGTGCACACAGTTCAACTGTAGCCATGTGCTTTTAAAGCTATTCCCGTGTAAGTGCTGTGTATGTGTGTCCTTAGAGATTGCTGCACGCTTCTGGAGAAGCCGCCTATGAGCAGCCATGGTCTTTTTTAATTTACCTTCAGTACTTTTTAATCTTTGCACACTATGTTTTACTGACTTATTTCGGCATGGAAGCTGTGTGCTACACAACAGGTGAAGGGGAGTCATTTCTGTATTGTGTGATACATTTTACCTCTATTCAATTCGAAAATTTCGATAGTCCGCTGTTCAGGGAGCAAAAGTTAGAAGATAATTGAACATTATTCAACTTCTGTGAGCCTTCTTGGCTCCGCACCTCAGCCAGTGCACTCCACGTGCAATCCATCTTCACCAAACCATTGCCTTCTCCGGCACACCCCCACAATCTTGCGCATGTGTCTTCCACACAACGCCTCTGGGTCACCTATTCTCCAAATCCAAAACCACACCACTATCTCCTCACCATCAAAACTTTGTGTCCTTATGCATCAATCTGAAGGTGACGTCACCAAACTAAAAACACAATGCAAATGAAAAGACAAATGTACATACACAGAACAATAACCCATTTCTCCCAACCCCACAAAAATCCCAAAATAAAACCCCACAATCCCCACAGCTGTCTTCCTGTCTCAACTGGAACAAGGTAAACCACAATAAACTCTTATAATTGGACTGCACACACTGCGTCGCCTAGTGTGTGATACGCTCCTCACCAGGGGACCTTAACCAGCCAACTATCTTCCACTCACTGAACTAAACGCTCAATTAGCAGGGAACCTCATCTACTCATTGATCTATAACGTCAATTCATAGGAAATCCAGACCCCGTACATGAAATCACCATCCAGACCAATCAGCGCGGCACTCCTGTTCTAGACCAATCAGCGCGGCACTCCTGTTCTATGTGTAGGGAGTCACTACCCCACCCAATATGCTCAAAAACACAAGAAGGGACCACTGCCACCACCCCAGTCCTTCACGTGCCGATCACCACCAATGCGCTGAATTTTGCGACAATGTACAATCACCCACCACCCAATTTACAATCCCTCCCTCAGTTTCTACCCAAAAAAAAAAAAAAAAACACTTTAACATTTCTACTTTAAACATTTCCCCCCCTCAGAGCCCATGTTGCTGGTTTACTTACATTTTCCTATGCTGCACTGGCAGTTGCACCACTGCTGGACACTCCCTCAATGCGCTTCACCGGACCCCTTCTCCTGCAGGGCTCTCACCCGCCCTCACCCGCCCTCAAGCGGGGTATTTCCAAGTGGCCCCCGAAGCCTTTAGCCGGTTACGCGTTTTCCGGTGGTCTTCAGGTGCAGGCGAGGGTCCCACAGCTTCCTTGAGTCGGCGGCAGGGAGCTCAGTCCACCGCAGGGCTTGCGCAGGCAGAGCTCATTTACCCATGTTACAATGAGCAATGAGCCTCACAGAGGGCACCAACTTGTCGGGGAGAAGCTGGACCACCCCCCCCAGGGCAGTGGGGGGCCAGCAGCCATACCCTCACCAGCTATGGGAGGCCCCAACACCTCCCATTTGGCCCCCAGAAATGCAACAGAGTCCCAAGCAGGCAGCAGCATGTTTCAAACTGCATTTATTTCTAGGCAAAGAAAAAAGAAAAAAGCAAAAGAAAAGCACAGAGCATCGTGCATCGCGAGTTCAGGCGCCGTCTCCCCCGGGGCTGTCTTGCAAGTAAGTTTTATAATCACACTGCAGGCTGACCTCACAGAATTGGATCAGCTCCCAGAAACCTATCTCCTCCTGTTATTGGCTGCAAAGTGGTGGGTTACATATGTAGCCCTTATAGAGAGCCTGATAATTGGATATTAACCTCCTGCGTCAGTGGGTTGATTTAGCTGTGCCAGCCCCCATTACCTAATTCTAATCTTGTTGCAATGTGACTTTGTTCCCATAACTTTTAGCTGAACAAGCAGTTCGCACCTGGGCTCTGGCTTGTTACAAGTTATGTTTCAATGTTGTGCGTGTCCTTGAGAAAATGTCTTTCTTTCCCAGAAAGAAAAAAAAAGCACACTGGGTTGCCGTGATTTATTCGCATTTGTGGATAATTAAAAAATGTCTGTCTGCAGAAAGCAATTTTATCTTGAATTTGCGGCCGTGGCAGTTCGAATGTTTTGCGAGGAATGTTGATAAGGCTCCCGCAGCCAGTGTTCAGTGAGTGAAATGAACTTAGCTGTAATTTTCCTGAAACATAGCTTTACACTGTGCATTTAGACCATGTTAATTCATATAGGCATTTGCAAGCCTTTAAACAGGGATTTTTGTGTTTGTAGATTCTGATATTGCAGCATTGATTCTAATGTAGCATAGAAGTTGCACTGTTGGTGAAGTGGGTGTGTTTCAGCATATTTGTCACCCATGGGTGCGCTGGGGCCTGGTTCAAATGATAAGTGCGCTCCTTGTTCTTCCTGTTGTTCTTCTATGTATGCGCTTGGGGTGCGGGGGCATGGATTTGGTCTCGATTTTCCCTCTTCAGTCCCGTTTGCAGAGGGTGCAGAGCGTGGTGGCCAGGGTTTTGCTGGGTGTGTCCCGTTTGCAGATGGTGCAGAGAGTGGTGGCCAGGCTTTTGTTGAGTGTGTCCCATTTGCAGAGGGTGCAGAGCGTGGCAGCCAGGCTTTTGTTGGGTGTGTCCCATTTGCTGAGGGTGCAGAGCGTGGCGTCCAGGCTTTTGTTGGGTGTGTCCCATTTGCAGAGGGTGCAGAGCGTGGCGGCCAGGCTTTTGTTGGGTGTGTCCTGTTTGCAAAGGGTGCAGAGCGTGGCGGCCAGGCTTTTGTTGGGTGTGTCCCGTTTGTTTAGGGTGCAGGGCGTGGCAGCCAGGCTTTTGTTGGGTATGACCTGTTTGCATAGGCTGCAGAGCGTGGCGGCCAGGCTTTTGTTGGGTGTGTCCCATTTGCAGAGGGTGCAGAGTGTGGCGGCCAGGCTTTTGTTGGGTGTGTCCTGTTTGCAAAGGTGCAGAGCGTGGCGGCCAGGCTTTTGTTGGGTGTGTCCTGTTTGCAAAGGGTGCAGAGCGTGGTGGCCAGGCTTTTGCTCGGTGTGTCCCGTTTGCAGAGGGTGCAGACGTCGCGGCCAGGCTTTTGTTGGGTGTGTTCCGTTTGCTTAGGGTGCATGGCGTGGCAGCCAGGCTTTTGTTGGGTGTGACCTGTTTGCATAGGCTGCAGAGCGTGGCGGCCAGGCTTTTGTTGGGTGTGTCCCATTTGCAGAGGGTGCAGAGTGTGGCGGCCAGGCTTTTGTTGGGTGTGTCCTGTTTGCAAAGGTGCAGAGCGTGGCGGCCAGGCTTTTGTTGGGTGTGTCCTGTTTGCAAAGGGTGCAGAGCCTGGCGGCCAGGCTTTTGTTGGGTGTGTCCCGTTTGCAGAGGGTGCAGAGCGTGGTGGCCAGGCTTTTGCTGGGTGTGTCCCGTTTGCAGAGGGTGCAGACGTGGCGGCCAGGCTTTTGCTGGGTGTGTCCCATTTGCAGAGGGTGCAGAGAGTGGTGGCCAGGCTTTTGTTGAGTGTGTCCCATTTGCAGAGGGTGCAGAGCGTGGCAGCCAGGCTTTTGTTGGGTGTGTCCCATTTGCTGAGGGTGCAGAGCGTGGCGTCCAGGCTTTTGTTGGGTGTGTCCCATTTGCAGAGGGTGCAGAGTGTGGCGGCCAGGCTTTTGTTGGGTGTGTCCTGTTTGCAAAGGGTGCAGAGCGTGGCGGCCAGGCTTTTGTTGGGTGTGACCTGTTTGCAAAGGCTGCAGAGCGTGGCGGCCAGGCTTTTGTTGGGTGTGTCCCATTTGAAGAGGGTGCAAAGCATGACAGCCAGGCTTTTGTTGGGTGTGCGCAGATTTAAGCATATGTCAGCTGCCATTGCATTGCTTCATTGGCTACCAGTAAAGCGAATCATCTCCAAGTCTATGCACCCAATAAGAAAGGCTATGTGTGAAAACAAACACACCACTCTGGCACAGCGACTGCAATGTTATTTTCTATCTATGTTCCCCAGGTTCAAAAAGCATAAAGTCAGAGGTAGCTCTTTTCAGGCCGCCAGAATTTGGAGTGCCTTTCTGTTACACCTGCATCTGGAAAGCAATCTGTTAGCTTTCAGAAGGAAACTGTAGATATGGCTTTTAAAAAAAATGTGTATTAGCCTCTGTCTTCATCTTAGGTCGCTGGTTGATCTACTATATCTTCATAACACATGGTATGGCAAGCTGATGTGGGGGTTGTTGATTTGGTTGTGCAAAACGCCTGATTTCTTCTAGACCTGACTTACCTATTCCATATACCTGGTTATCCATAAGAATGCTATATTGTTGTTGCACTGCTGGTATTATAATAGTGTGCTGCTGTATAGATTATTTAAATGATATATAACGTATTTCATTTTCTTCTCTTTTTTCTTCTTGGTGTCACGAATATGCTACTTACTACGATCTGATTGCTCTACTGTTTGCTCATACTGTAGGCTATGTTTTTATTATATTACTTTTGCCTTACCTTTGTTTATTATTGGTACTAAATCAAATTAAATTTGAAATGCTGCAAAAAAGTAAAAAATAAAAAGAGTATTGGATAATAAAATGCCCAAAAAAAGAGAATGCTATATCCCATTTGCAGAGGTTGCAGAGCGTGGCAGCCAGGCTTTTGTTGGGTGTGTCCCATTTGCTGAGGGTGCAGAGCGTGGCGTCCAGGCTTTTGTTGGGTGTGTCCCATTTGCAGAGGGTGCAGAGCGTGGCGGCCAGGCTTTTGTTGGGTGTGTCCTGTTTGCAAAGGGTGCAGAGCGTGGTGGCCAGGCTTTTGCTGGGTGTGTCCCATTTGCAGAGGGTGCAGAGAGTGGTGGCCAGGCTTTTGTTGGGTGTGTCCCGTTTGCAGAGGGTGCAGAGCGTGGTGGTCAGGCTTTTGCTGGGTGTGTCCCGTTTGCAGAGGGTGCAGAGAGTGGTGGCCAGGCTTTTGTTGAGTGTGTCCCATTTGCAGAGGGTGCAGAGCGTGGCAGCCAGGCTTTTGTTGGGTGTGTCCCGTTTGCAGAGGGTGCAGAGCGTAGTGGCCAGGCTTTTGCTGGGTGTGTCCCATTTGCAGAGGGTGCAGAGAGTGGTGGCCAGGCTTTTGTTGAGTGTGTCCCATTTGCACAGGGTGCAGAGCGTGGCAGCCAGGCTTTTGTTGGGTGTGTCCCATTTGCTGAGGGTGCAGAGCGTGGCGTCCAGGCTTTTGTTGGGTGTGTCCCGTTTGCAGAGGGTGCAGAGCGTGGCGGCCAGGCTTTTGTTGGGTGTGTCCTGTTTGCAAAGGGTGCAGAGCGTGGCGGCCAGGCTTTTGTTGGGTGTGTCCCGTTTGCAGAGGGTGCAGAGCGTGGTGGCCAGGCTTTTGTTGGGTGTGTCCTGTTTGCAAAGGGTGCAGAGCGTGGTGGCCAGGCTTTTGCTGGGTGTGTCCCGTTTGCAGAGGGTGCAGAGAGTGGTGGCCAGGCTTTTGTTGGGTGTGTCCCGTTTGCAGAGGGTGCAGAGCGTGGTGGCCAGGCTTTTGCTGGGTGTGTCCCGTTTGCAGAGGGTGCAGAGAGTGGTGGCCAGGCTTTTGTTGAGTGTGTCCCATTTGCAGAGGGTGCAGAGCGTGGCGGCCAGGCTTTTGTTGGGTGTGTCCCGTTTGCAGAGGGTGCAGAGCGAGGTGGCCAGGCTTTTGCTGGGTGTGTCCCATTTGCAGAGGGTGCAGAGAGTGGTGGCCAGGCTTTTGTTGAGTGTGTCCCATTTGCACAGGGTGCAGAGCGTGGCAGCCAGGCTTTTGTTGGGTGTGTCCCATTTGCTGTGGGTGCAGAGCGTGGCATCCAGGCTTTTGTTGGGTGTGTCCCGTTTGCAGAGGGTGCAGAGCGTGGCGGCCAGGCTTTTGTTGGGTGTGTCCTGTTTGCAAAGGGTGCAGTGTGGCACGGACAGGCTTTTGTTGGGTGTGTCCCGTTTGCAGAGGGTGTAGAGCGTGGTGGCCAGGCTTTTGCTGGGTGTGTCCCGTTTGCAGAGGGTGCAGACGTGGCGGCCAGGCTTTTGTTGGGTGTGTTCCGTTTGCTTAGGGTGCAGAGCGTGGCAGCCAGGCTTTTGTTGGGTGTGACCTGTTTGGATAGGCTGCAGAGCGTGGCGGCCAGGCTATTGTTGGGGGTGTCCCATTTGCGGAGGGTGCAGAGCGTGGCGGCCAGGCTTTTTTGGGGTGTGTCCTGTTTGCAAAGGGTGCAGAGCGTGGTGGCCAGGCTTTTGTTGGGTGTGTCCTGTTTGCAAAGGGTGCAGAGCGTGGCGGCCAGGCTTTTGTTGGGTGTGTCCCGTTTGCAGAGGGTGCAGAGCGTGGTGGCCAGGCTTTTGCTGGGTGTGTCCCATTTGCAGAGGGTGCAGAGAGTGGTGGCCAGGCTTTTGTTGTGTGTGTCCTGTTTGCAAAGGGTGCAGAGCGTGGCGGCCAGGCTTTTGTTGGGTGTGTCCCGTTTGCAGAGGGTGCAGAGCGTGGTGGCCAGGCTTTTGCTGGGTGTGTCCCGTTTGCAGAGGGTGCAGACGTGGCGGCCAGGCTTGTTGGGTGTGTTCTGTTTGCTTAGGGTGCAGAGCGTGGCAGCCAGGCTTTTGTTGGGTGTGACCTGTTTGCATAGGCTGCAGAGCGTGGCGGCCAGGCTTTTGTTGGGTGTGTCCCATTTGCAGAGGGTGCAGAACATGGCAGCCAGGCTTTTGTTGGATGTGCGCAGATTTAAGCATATGTCAGCTGCCATTGCATTGCTTCATTGGCTACCAGTAAAGCGAATCATCTCCAAGTCTATGCGCCCAATAAGAAAGGCTATGTGTGAAAACAGACACACCACTCTGGCACAGCGACTGCAATGTTATTTTCTATCTATGTTCCACAGGTTCAAAAAGCATAAAGTCAGAGGTAGCTCTTTTCAGGCCGCCAGAATTTGGAGTGCCTTTCTGTTAAACCTGCATCTGGAAAGCAATCTGTTAGCTTTCAGAAGGAAACTGTAGATATGGCTTTTAAAAAAAATGTGTATTAGCCTCTGTCTTCATCTTAGGTCGCTGTTTTATCTGCTATATCTTCATAAGACATGGTATGGCAAGCATGATGCGCTTCACAAACCTACAGTGCAACACAATATAATCAAATAGAACACAATACAATACAACACAATACAGCACAATGCAATATTGTAGAATATTGGCTATTCCCTGCGAACTGGACAGAGGTGATGGGCCGAGGACACCGGCTTCGAAGGCGGGATGCAAGGAACCTAGTTAGGCCATATTTTGGGAGTGTCCTCAAGGTGGTGGATTTGGAGGTGTTGAATGGTGTAGGGTTGGAGGACATTTGCCTGCTGTTGTCGATGGGAACTTGTCAATTTCTGTAATGATGAGTTGACTTAAGACAGGGATTGGTGTGTCTGCCATGCCTGGTCTGCATGGGCCTGGGAGGTTTTGATATTAACATGCAGTAGAGACTTGGGATAAGATTCTGAAGGCATTTTGAACTCAGACACTGTATATAGTTACAAACACCTTTCTATACAATTCATTGCAGTGGCAGAAGAACGAGCGATGAAAATGATCAGGGCTTAACGTATGGTTGAAAGCCAGAAATTGGGGGACATACCCTAGTCTCCCACTGATTTTCAAGAGCAAAGATTTATGGTGCTCCAGTTGGTTCATAGTGATAATACCGAGAAAAAAAAATCTCGAAAACAAAAATCTCGAAAACAAAAGGCCGAAAAAAAAAATATCGAATTTTTTTTTCAATGCGTTTTTTTTCAAAATGGGGGTGGGGGTTTCAAAATGGGGGGGTTTTCAAAATGGGGGGGTTTTCAAAATGGGGGGGTTCCCACCCAACCCCCCTTTTTTCATTTTTTTTTTATTTTACCACTTTTTTTTACTTACCTGACCCCAAAAACATATATAAATAAATAAATAAAAAATTCGATATTTTTTTTTTCGAGATTTTTGTTTCGTGCTTTTTGTCATTCGAGATTTTGTTTTCGAGATTTTGACTGACCACCGCTCCTGTTTCGGAATGTCATCTGCAAGGAAGTGATTGTTGCGGCAGAATAAGAAATTGAGCCCTTTAAGAAGGGGGGTCACGTGACAAAGGGAGGGCGCGGGAGCGGGGAGGAAGGGGAGGGCCGTGGGACAGGAAACAGCACTATTGTAATGGGCAAATAAAGGAAAGGTCGAATTTATCCAAGGCTCCGTGTCGTCTAAGATTGTGGTTCACTAGCATACAACAGTGATTCTTAGTGATAACATGATTCTGCTAACTAGACAGGTCCTCACAACAAATCCTTGCAAATTGGGTTTTCATTTGGGTAGAACACCCTCCGGGGTCTTGGGCTACAAGCGCATTTAGCATACTTTAGAAACATCCTGCTATAAAGTAGGCAGTGCAAACTAGGGCTGCGGAGGGGTGCAAATCATTTAACTTAAGGTGTCCTGGTTTCAGCATCTCCTTGACCAGGTGCACAAGTCCTATAAAAGTGGCTTTGGAATCGGTTGCACAATTGAAGAGCGAGCATAGATACCAACGCACCGACCCAGAAATACGGTACATGGGAAAACATGCATTTTCCACAGTAAACTCTATAGGTTACACCTGGATCCCAAATCCCTGAAGATAATAAGAGCTCTCCATGATGGGGAATGTGGTGACATATGGGGAGATACTATATAAGATTATATAGTACATGCAAGTGTACATATAGGATGCCACATGTTTTTAATATGTGTCTTGATGACATGGGAGAAGCACTATCAGCAGGTGGACAATGTGCTGGTTGACATCCCTACATCTATACGTCAGGTTACGCAGCTGCAGAGGTGTTTCTAGGTCTGTAAAAGATCTGGGGCGACACTAATGTCGGACTGTGGGAACTCGGGGCTAGCTAGCCTTTTGGTTGTAGCCCCTGAGCTTCAATATCCTCCCCCCAGCCACCCCCATGTCCCCCCAGGCACCTCCCTAGCAACGCCTCTGCAGAGCTGTTAGATCTGACTAGACTAAGGCAGCAGAGCTATTCCTGAAGTAAAACAGCCGTCGGAAGGGCCCAAGAAGGAAAAACTATATTTGAGGAAGAGCTTTCAGTAAGGTCGTAGATAGCAGGGCTATCACTAGTTATGTACAGATCTGTGACACCGGGTACAACACATCTCTATCCCCCAGTGCTACTGCTTTTAATATGTTAATAATGCCCTAGATAGCAAAGATGTCTACCCAGATCTTAGTTACACCCGAGACAGCAGAGCTATCCCCCTGGTTGCAAAGCCCTCAGCAAGACCACCGCTGGCAGAGTGATGCCTCAGGTGGCGCAGGCCTCTGTAATGCAGATGGCAGAAATATCCATCAAGTATCCCAGGTCTTCGTAACACCGGAGCCAGCAGAGCTGTCCTTTAGTTACACAGCCCTCAGGCACAACGCCGCCAGCCTCAAACATTCCAACGTTATACATTACATTCGGGAGACACCTATCCGGTCCTTTGCATTCTGGAACTTGTAGTCCTGGGTTTAAAATAGGGGAAATCCAGGACTACAAGTCCCAGAATACAGCATTAAAACCAGGTCTGGACTGATGTCTCCTGACTGGAATGGATAATGTTGGCACGTTTGCTAGCAGCACTGCGCTGAGCTGATACAGCCCCCCCCCCTATAATGCCATGGACCAGTGGTCTTCAAACTTTGCCTCTCCAGACGTTTTGTACTAAGCCACCCATCAGCCCTAGCCAGCATAGTCAATGATGGCTGATCAAAGGAGTCGTGGCCCAAAACACATGGGTAGCCACAGGTTGCATAACCTTGCCTTAGACAGCACAGCTATCCTACCCCTCTACTTTCACACCCTTCCTTAACAAGAGCTATACCAGAGGGGATGTAACCCCCCGCAGTGCCTTAGACAGATAGCAGCGCCCTAAATTCGGTAACACCAAAGACATTGGAGCTGACAGCCGAGTTCTCCTTCTGGTCACGCCAGGTTGCCTTTATCTGCTTTTATTCAAAGTAAGCATAATGGCTTTTAAATAATGAATTGGCGAATGCCTGACATATTCCTAAGGCAAGAAATAAACACGAATAGAAGGAACAGAGCATTAGAAATCAGGATAATGAATTCCTTGTCCTGTGGTTGACAACACATAATATTGCTTTTGGGCTCGAGCCGAAGACATTCTATATGCATGAGGTACTGGTCTGTGCAACTTTGCAAATAGCCAAGATTATTGAATTCCAATGAACCGGTTAAAATATTTTGTTCGTCTAGTGAAAAAAAGCCTTGTCATCATTAGATTTAAATTTGGCAAGCAAGGACTTTCCTCATCTGGGAAACATCATGCAGTGGAATTTCCTCTCTGTTATTTCCGAAAAATGCATCACAAGTAAACATCCGAGCTTCAGAATTTAGTTTCCAAGTGTTTGACGCCGCAAGAGGAGAAAGAAACCCTGCTTCCCTTCCTCCAGCTGAGATGACTGTGCAAATCTCAGTCCCAGGGCTCACGAGCTAACTGTGCACTGACATGGAAAAGGGACTACAGTTTCACGCGCAGCATTTCAGTGCAGTGAAGAGGGCCAGGGAATTCAGTGGGTGAGCCCTGACGTGGCTTGTGGAGCCATCAAAGACCCATACCGGACATCCTATCTCCATCCACCACCACAACTCCACATTTATATCTGGCATCCTGCAGCCCCACTACTCTGGCATCCTGCCTCCCACCACAACCCCACTACCTGATGTGCATCCTCCTCACACACGCCCAACCCACGCCTGCTGGCCTGGCCCCCACGTCCCCACACAGTATAAAACCAATACCTGGCTTACTGCCACCCCACCTCCACAACACACAATCACATACAACCCGGACATTCACCCTGCCTCCCCACGCCCCATAACACGCTACGCATACTTGCCATCCGGGCCACCCACAACGCAAAATCACAGCTCGCATCACAAATTCAGCTGTTATTACATTGTGAGATCAAATTAATTGCAACGGGCCGCAGACATAGGTGAAGCCAGGCCTTGAACCCTGCCTGTCATTTAGACACTTGACCACATATCTTTAAAGCTGTAGTTTCACGAATATATGTTAATGTGTTGCTTTAAAGAGCAAAACTCATCATTTTTGTAGAGGTTTCTTTAAAAGTACACAAAAATAAACCTGACAAAAATTCTTATGTCAAGAAACGAGCTTGTGATAGTAGCTTTGTCTCATACTGAATTGGAGACTACAAGTACCTGAATGTAAAGTAACGTAGGCCTAAATACATTATTCTCTGTATTTTGCAACTGTACTTTCAAGACTTAAAGTCACACCCTGGTTTTTCAACCTCTACTTGGCTCCTTTGTCCCACCTGATCTCTACCTTCTACTCTAACTTTCAGTGTTATGCGGATAACACTCAGCTTTCCGTCAGGCTCCCCTCAGCCTCCTTTTCTCTCTCCCTCATTCCTGACTGCCTACCCATGATTCAGGATTGGTGCACCTCCAATGATCTCTGCCTTAATGCCAGTAAGACTGAAATCCTTCTCATCAGGACCCCTCCCCCTGCTTTCCTTCTCTCACTCTGGTCGCCTGCCTTGGGCCCTCTTCCTTCGCCTTCCTGTGAGGCAAAAAATCTTGGTGTCATCTTCGACTCCACTCTCTCTTTCTCTCCTCATATCTCGGACGTCACCCAAATGTCCCACTACCAAATGAACCTCCTCAAAGGGACTCTTTCCTTTCTCACTTCCCCCAGAAGCTGTCTCCAGAGCCCTGGTTCTTTCTAGGCTGGACAACTGCAAGATCCTCTTTCTCAATCTGCCCTCCTCTTCTCTCTGCAAATAATCCCGAACAGCACTGCAAGATTTATCCTTGGCCTCAAGTCCAGGGACCATATCTCTCCAGCCCTGAAATATCTCACTGGCTCCCGGTGGCTGCAAGGATCAAGTTCAAGACCCATTGCATTGTCCACAAGGCTTTCTGGGGTCAGGGGCCTGCACTACATCCAACACTTTCTTCCAAAATACCTTAGTTCTTGAGCCCTTCACTCAGCTACCTCCAACTCTCTTTGGGTTAGACGCTTCCCCAGGCAGAGAGTGGGGGGTAGATCTCTCTGCTTTGCAGGTGCCTCCCTCTGGAATGGCCTCCCTACCCCTTTGAAACTTGAGCCAGACCACCTGAAATTCCGGAAGCAGCTCAAAACGTTCCTCTTCTCCTCTGCTTTCTCTCTCTGCCTCCCCTGCTGACCTACCTGTCTGCTGTACCGACTGGTTGTTTGGCTACCTTCAGAGTCTCACTGGGTACCAAACTCTCTCTTGATCAGTCACCCTTGCACGTCCTCAGGACCTACCATGCACTTAAGAGCTGTAACTGTAACCCTACAGTCCCTTGTTCTTCTTGCACTACCCAGAGACTCGCTGCCCTGGTTGCACTTAGTCAGAGCATTGCTGCCCTGTTTTCCCCTCCCCTCTCCCTTGCACTCCCCCCCTCCCTTTCCACTTCTCGTTCTCCCACTTGCACGATCTGATTGACACAAGGCCTAGTAAGATCGTTTGTCTTGTCCTCCCCCTTTCTTCCCTCCCTTGTCTTGTCGTGCCTAGAAACACTTGTGTACAGGTTAATTATACATGACTTACATCATATATCATATCACACAGCAAGAACAGACAAAAGTGCCTCATTGCTTGAGACAAGCACAGAGCTTGCTATTGTGCATAATAGCTATTGTGCATAATATGAAAGAAAGATGAAGTTCCATTATTGCAGAAAAACAAAGCCATTTCTGTGCCTGTTAAACCAGCCAACATCATAGAAAGAACTGGGCTGTTCGTAAACGGGGTATATTTAGTGACTCATTTTCAAGGGGGGGGGATCATTAGCAAATGTCTTTGATTAATATTGGGTACAAACCAAAAAAAAGTCTGTTCTTGCAAACAGTTCCTAAATAATTAGAAAAAGCATAAATAATGGACCAAACCCTCAAACACGAACTAACTTTTTTTTTTAAAAGCACAGAGGATGCGTTTTTTCTTTTGCTTTGCTTTTAGAAACGTGCAGGTCATCTTATTCCCAAATGTGACCTACGTATTTCAAGGGCTCTGGTCAGCGGCACACATTATGCGCCAGGCAACACCAGGCAAACACATTAGTGCAATGGCCCATCATTGAGAAATGCAAAAATAAATAAATAAGAGCAAATCTATTTGTATTAGGGTGACCGAAATGAAGGGGATTAGCAGCCATTCAGTGAAAAAAAATGCATGACAGGGGCATAATGGACCCTGACATGCATTGAATGTTGCCCTGTGCCTGTTCCACACATGCCCAGAGGAACGTATTTGTTTTCTGCACATTTTAAAGCGCCACCTATTTGTGAATTTGGGATGCGATTTGAAAAGTTCAGAAACCCTGCCTTATTTGTGCCAATTTCCAAAGTGGGTCTTACAGGGCATCTGACTGTGTGCATCTATGAAAAACGATAATCAAACTTACCTGAATCTGCCTGATTACAGCGCCAGGTAACATCTGCTAATGGAATTTCACATATATGGCCTCATTACGATTTTGGTGGTAGCCATACCGCTATTGGTGGCATGGCTGCCGCCAAAATTGGGTCCGGGTTCCCAGAACGGGAAATTCGGGCCATTCCGAGTTCAGAGGGCCCGGTAATTCCTCCCTCCAGGAACCCGGGCCCGGACTTTCCCCATTCCCATTCCCATAAAACCAGACGTGCAGAGCGGGTCCCGCGAGGGGACCTCGTAATGTGGCAGAATGGTGTTAACAGGTCCGCATCCTTTTTTTAGCATACCTCAAGGGTTATGATGGGGGCCGTTGGTGCCCTCATATCTCCCCCGCTGTGCTTGCTGACGCCATCCCACACATGTTCGCCTGTCCCACCGCACCTATTGGTTGCCCAATGCCCTGAGCCAAGCTGCCCTCATTACATATTGGAGTGTTTGATGTTCCTGTTGCTGTCCCTTGTCCTGTGCCCTGCGCTCCCCGTGCCCCACCCTGTCCCAATCCCAGTCCCACACACCCTGGACCTGATGCCCATGGCCAACTGCTTGCTTCCCTACCCTACCTTCCACTCTAGTCGGGTCAGCTCTACATCAGCCACTTTGACCAATGGCTCTCAGAAGCTTCTAGCCCACTCAGCACTATCAGACCCATCTCCAACAGACAGAGCCTCTCGCCCAGGTGGTTCACCTCAGCTCTCTAATCTCTCAAAACCCAGAACCACATCCTTGAAAGCAGATGGCGGTAGGCCCATTGCCGCAAGAATGGAACAGTTTACAGACCTATCTCAAACAACCATTTCACAGCTAAATTAATCGACTGAACCGCCTGCACCCAGCTATGCCTTTTCCCAGAAACCAATCTCCTTCTTGACCCCACCCAATCCAGCTTTACACCCCTATGAGGAACCGAATCGTGCCTAGTCTCCATCTGGGATAATCTCAAAGGAACCTCAGACTCAGAAGGCTGTGCCGCACTAATCCTCCTCGACTTCTCGGCAGCCATCGACACAATTAACCACCTCACCCTCACGGACAGACTCCACTGTCTCATCATCAGAGATGCTGCCTTGAAGTGGATCTCCGCCTTCCTCGTCAACATATCCCAAATAATACCCATGCCTCCCTACTCCTCAACTCCCCGCCATGTTACTCATGGAGTACCACCAGGCATCTCCCTCTCTCTCTCTCTCCCTTCTGCTCTCTAACCTCTGTCTGAGCCCCCTCCCTGCTATTATCCACTCAAGCAGCCTGACCTATTACAACTACACAGATGGCACCCACATCATTTTCAAGATCCCAAAGGACCCTTTCAACACCACCCGGACCTTGCATCATGCCTTAAAGATATCAACCACTAGATGACGGAGAACCATATCCATCTTATTCCTGGAAAATCTAAAATCATGAAATACGGGAAGACTGCCCTCCTCCCCAAACCACCCCTTCGCCGCTCTCTCTAGGCCCTCTCCCTTCTAACTCCAACACAGTAAAACCCTTGGATGCACTACTCAGACCTGACACTATCACATCACATCAACTCAGTGACAAAATCCTGCGATCTACACCTATGCATTCTCCAATGCATCTTCCCCATCTGGCCTTCCCTCGCAGAGTCACAGCGACTACGGCTATCGTCCACTCATGCCTAGACTACGTTAACACCCTATACCTGGTTGCCCCTGCATCACAACTTAGAAAACTACAACGGGTTCAAAACACTGCAACAAGGCATCGTCTTGTCCTAGCCCCCAGAGACCACACCACACCTGTCTCCGTGCCCTTCACTGGTTGCCGATCGGGCGACGATCCACCTTCAAGGCAATGTGCATCACCCACTGTGCTCTACACAACAAAGGACCAGAATATCTACAACACAAGATCACAGCATACAGGCCTAACAGAAACAAACCTGAGATCAAGCACAGCTCTCCTCTCTGGCTCTTCCCTTCTCCATCTTGACTGACCTTGTCCACCTCCTGGGTGAACTATCACCCCTGGACAGGTAGGTGGGGGCACTGATGAGTCACTGGAGGAGAAAGCAAGACAGTAATTCTGCATGGAAAGGATTCCAATCGACCTCCATGATGCGCTCTGCATAGCCTCATCACAACTAGATATCAGCCTTGACTCCCTGGTAAGTATATCACTCCATCTCAATGAAACATAGTAGTATCCCTGCCGTGGCATTGCCACCCACCCTCATACATCTGCAATAATTCACTACTCAACTCCAGAATGCACATCTCCTATGCCATTAGTAGAGTCCCACGAAAAATATGTGGTCTCCTGACAGTCTATCACAGCACCAATCCATTAACCAGAGATCCATGGATCACTACCAGGGCCACCCATCCCTACCTTTGTGCTAGCTAAAATGCACAGACACTTTCTAAAATCCTCCTCTCAATTTTCATACCTTTGGTGTACCTCAGACTTTGGTGTTCCAAAGGTGTTCACCTCACAGTGCTTTGAGCCATACTAATGGCATTAGACGCTGTACAAATGCCAAATAACATAACATAACAACATAACATATGTGCTATCAGGAATCCTCTATTAATCTTGAAGCCGACAGACGTCGAGCATTTTCCAACACTTCCAATATAATCGGAACATTGTGCACAGGATTGCCAACATACAGCAGGATATCATCTGTGTATAAGGATATAACTTGAGTCTATCCATTCACGGGGAACCCTGCCTCAGACATGTACTGCCTGAAGTAACCCGCCAATGGTTCCAAAGCCAGGGAAAAAAGGATTGGGAATGCCGGGCATCCCTGTCTAGTGCCCCTTTCCAGGGTTGATCTGGAGGGAATCTATTTCCCAGTCATGACTCTTGCCATCGGGCCAGTGTACAACAGGCAAATACATCTCAGAATATTCCAGCTCAGACCATAGTTTTCCAGTGCCCTGAACTGCCAATCCCATTCAACTGAGTTGAAAGCCTTAACCGCATCCAAGAACATTAATGCCATCTCAGTGGGTGAGTCTCTCATCATGTCCATGATATGATATAGCCTCCGAATGTTGACAGAGGTTTTACGACACCCACACAAGCCCACATCGGTCCATATTAAAGTCTGCGAGCTTGGAGAGACCAACTCCCTCCCCAGTATACACGGAGGACTCAGTCAATGGCAAGTTCAAACTGCAGTTTATTACATCCAAAACCAACAGGAATCGATACAGGAATACAGAAAAATTCCAGCATGTCACATAGTAAATGGCGCACTGGCCAGTTTTGTACTAAGAACACGTCACAACTCTGTCATCACTTGGGCCTTTCTCCAAAAACCTATTAGTGTGTGGGATTGGTGCCCGAGAAAACTAGAACCTATATGGTTACAAATATATGTTATTCTACTGGTGCTTATATGTCAAGTGGCTGGCGTGTCCCGTCCCCAAAATCTAACTTACTACATTGCTGCAGAGTAATGGGCTTACCATTGGGTCTCGCCCGTTGCTACCCACCCGTAGAGTGCTAAACTGTGATTGGCTAGAGCTGACATCCCCAGGTCTGGGACCAGAAAGGGTTCTCAGCCCACTGTGCACCTTTTTAAGGTGATGTAAATGATTATGTGTCTGTATTGTAATTTATGTGCACCAACTTTGCCTATGAGACCATGTCCCGCTCGTCGCAACACTTGCAAATTTTGTTGCACACTCATTGCAGCCCATGTCTGGATGCCTGGGATCGTCTCTTCCTTCCCACCACCGATCACTGTTCATTGTCTGTTTCAGCTGCATCACGTGGCTGGGGACCACTAAATTGTGCTCTGAATTTTGAAGATGTATTATCTACTATCTATCGGCCACCTGGTCAAATTTCCTCCTTCCTCTCTGAGTGGGCTGACCTCTCCTCCTCACTCCTGTCCTTAACCAGTCAACTCCTCTTTCTTGGAGACTTCAATAGCCACCTTGATGCCTCCTGTCCTCACTCTAGACTCTTTCGCGACCTCTGCGACTCTCTCTCACTCTCTGTTCTCCCGTCTGGGCCGACCCATTCTGCAGGCCACACTCTTGATGCTCTGATCTCTTCTGACCTTCCCCTCTCTGTCCCTCTCTCCACTCCTCTCTCCTGGAGTGATCACTTTCTCCTATCCTCCCACCTCAACCTCCCTACCCCACAGCCAAAGCCATCCTCATCAATGCCACCCACCTTCGCGGTCATCCGACCCATAAAGCGCGTGTCCGTTGAGGCTTTCGCTACCACCTTCTCGCCCCCTCTCCCCCTTCGGCTGACTCCCACCCTGACACAGCCCTCTCCACTCTCCACTCTGCTATATCTGATACCCTTGATATCCTTGCCCCTGTCATAAGAATCCACCTGAAGCCCAAAGCTAAATGTAACTCCTGCTATGACTCAGATCTCGTCACCCTTAAACGCAAGTGCAGGGTGGCAGAGAGGAAATGGCGTGCTTCATGTTCATCCTCTGACAAACTGGCCTGCCGCCTGGTCCAAAGGCAATACCGGCTCTCTGTTCTCACTAAGAAGAGAGCCCTTATCCAAGCCCGCATCTCTGCGGCATCTAACAATTCGGCCAAACTCTTTGAAATCTGCAAGGAGCTGGCCAACCCTGCTGCAGTCTCCACCTCTCCTGTCCCCTCCCAGGCCCTCTGCACGGCACTGGCCTCTCACTTCATTTAAAAAACTCAAGACATCCTGTCCTCACTCTCCTCCTATCACCTCCCCTCCCCCATTCCCTGCTCTCCCTCTGGCCTTTCGGCAGCCACCCCTCCTCCCTCCTTCTCTGCCTTTCCCCTTTTTTCCGCTGACGAGGTTTCGAGACAAGTCCGATCTATGAAAGTCTCATCAAAACAGGTCCACCCCTGTTCCTCCAAAACTATCAAGGACCACATCGACTCCCTGGCGCCTGCCTTGGCTGACTTCTGCAATCACTCCTTTGCCTCTGGAGTGTTCCCATCCCCCCTCAAGCACTCCCTTGTGCACCCCCTTCTTAAGAAACCCTCCTCTGACCCCACCTGCCCAGCTAACTATCGCCCAATCTCTATGACTCCCTTCCTGGGCAAGCTCCTGGAGAAACTGGCCATCTCCCAGCTTAATCTCCATGCTGAATCTGTTGGTAGTCTTCATGACCATTAGTCTGGCTTCGGAGCTGCCAGTAGCACGGAAACTGCTCTCCTGAACATCTGTGAGGACCTGCTCTCAAACCTTGACTCTAACACCCCTTGTGTTCTCATCTTGCTTGACCTCTCTTCTGCCTTTGACACTGTTAACCACACCATCCTGCTCAACCGTCTCTGTGATAACCTGGGTATCACTGGTCAAGCTCTGGCGTGGCTGTCCTCATTCCTCTCCAATCGACCCTCCCAGGTCCAACTGGGTTCCTTCCTCTCTGACGTCTTTTTCTCTACCTGTGGTGTCCCCCAGGGATCTATCCTCTCCCTCTGGCTGTTCAACCAGTATCTGGCACTTCTTGCTCACCGCATCGCCGCTCTCTGTCCCAACTTTCAGTGCTACGCGGATGATACCCAGCTCATTTTCAGACTACCCTCGGCCTTCACTTCCACTTCCCTCATCTCTGACTGTCTTTCTGCTATCCAGGAATGGTGTGCCGCCAACGACCTCTGCATTAATGCCAGTAAGACTGAGATTCTACTTATCGGCACTCCCTCCTTCCCTGCAGCTCTTTGGCCGGCCTCCCTTGGCCCTCTTCCTGCTCCTACCTGCACGGCAAAAAACCTCAGGGTCATCTTCGACTCCACACTCTCCTTCTCTCCTCACATCTCTGACGTCTCTAAGAAGTCACACTACCAACTACACCTCCTCAGAGGTATCCTTCCTTTTCTCTCCTTCCCCCAGAAGCTCACTGTCTCCAGAGCTCTGGTTCTCTCTAGACTGGACTACTGTAACAGCCTCTATCTAAATCTTCCTGCCTCTACTCTCCTCCCTGCAACTCATCCAGAACAGGACTGCGAGACTTGTCCTTGGCCTCAAGCCCAGGTACCGTATCTCTCCAGGACTGAAATCACTACACTGGCTCCCAGTGGCTGCAAGGATTAAGTTCAAAACCCTCTGCATTGTCCACAAGGCCTTCTGGGGCCTTGGGCCAAAATACCTGCAACTCTCTCTTCCTAAATATCTTCCTTCTCGAGCCCTTCGCTCATCCACCTCCAACTACCTCAGGGTCAGCCACTTCTCCAAGCACTTCTCCAAGCAACGAGCTGGGGGTAGATCTCTCGCCGCAGCAGGGGCCTCCCTCTGGAACAGCCTTCCTGCCTCCCTGAAACTTGAGGAGAACCATCTCCGGTTCCGGAAGCACCTCAAAACCTTCCTCTTTGCCTCCTCTTTCTCTCCCTCTCTCCCCTGCTAAAATCACTGAACCTGCACTGAATCTGCAACTGGGCCACTCACCGATCTCATGTTCTGGCCCAGCCACTCTTCCTTGCACTGCCTACATGCACTACGGGACTGTCTCTGTATCCTACAGCCCCTTCTCCCGGCACTTACCTTTGCACTTGCCACCAGCTGGCCCTATTATTAATCTTGTATTCTATTAACCATGTACCGCACTTTCCTTGCACTTGCCACCAGCTGGCCCTATTATTTATCTTGTATTCTACTAACCATGTACTGCACTTCCCCTCCCCCCTTCCCCTGCACTTTTCCCAGTCCGCATACCCTTGCACTTGCGCGATCTGAATGACACCTGGCCTAGTAGGATCGTTGACTGTCTCCGTTTGTCCCCCCCGCCTCGTCGCGCCTTGAAACACTTGTGTATAGGCGCGTTACAAATGCCATTTCATATCATATCATATTCAATTTCTCTGCAGCTGGTCCCTTTGTCAACTGGGGATTGGAATGTCTTCATATCTCTTGTCCTTGGCTGTGGGCCTTGTCTAACTCCCTGTGCAGCCTGAAGCAGCTTTGCTCATCTCTTGTTCAGTGAATCAAGGTCTGCTGTAATTTTCCTACACCTTATGATGCAGTTTCTACATTGTCCATGTTATATTACATTCCTTATTGGTTAGTTATACGTGGTTTGATCAGGTTCCATATACACTCCTGTATGTCCATGCGACTATTTGCTTTAAGCATTAGCAATCTTGCTCAGGATCTCTTGTGCCTTGCGATTTCTGCGTTACTGCATTTGGCTAATGAAAACATAATGAACCAATGACAGTATGTGTATGTATCTGTCCTCTAACTGTAGAACTGTACGCTCATGTTCTTCATGTATTTGAGTGTGTGTTTGTGCAGCGCAGTGTGGACCGTATGTGTGCTTCATGTCTAACGCTGCTATGTTGTGGTGTCTCTAATGATGTCAGCAACATGGCTTCTTGGTGCTTAGTAAAGGCTGTCCATATAGGTATCTCTGACCATGGCCTGCAGCTCTTCACTCACACATGGGTTGATTTGTACTGCACCTGGTCTGTAGGGCTGAATGGGAGGATACCTCTCAGTGTATTTAACAATCATTGGAGTATTTGGGAATAGTCCGAAATAGAATGGGTGATTGCAGTGTTTTCTGGCCTTCCATCTTGTCATGAACTTGACGGGAGGCCGGGTGGTCCCAGGATCCCGACTCCCTCTTCAGTCACCGCTCTGGTCGACATGTCAACCACATCCTTATATGTCAATCCTTTTGCTCTTGCTTGCCAGACATTCATTATTCCTCTGAGGTGACCATAGTAATTTGTATGCTCATCAGAAGACCAGTTCATATAACAGCACACTCCTTTGGGGTATCACCACACCCATTTCCCTTCATAATACTTTGCATCAAATAGGTTGTCCAACTTCATCGCTCCAAGTGGGAACAATTCACAGGTCGCTATTCTCTCTCTTATCTTGTTTCTTTCTGCCACAATCTCGTCCTTTGCTCCTTCTATGTTCACATCCATCAGGACCGGCATCCCGATAGCTTCCTCCGCCGTCTTCTTACAATTCGTGAGACATATTTTTATCCCGCACATTGACACGGCTGCCAGTACTAGTGCTCCCATTATCAATGTTAGTCCATCAGACAGCCATGACGGCATCCATGACCATATGTATGCTATCCAGCTCTGGTCCTTTCCAGTCCCCTTTGCTTCTTCTTCCATTTTGACATGCATCTGAGATAGCTGAAATACTGCTTCTGACAGGGTACCATTATCTTCGTCATTGGTCGGTTTGAAACTTGCAACAGGAACTCCCAATTTGTGCGCAAACTCCTCTTTTCATGGCTGTGAGCAGATCCAGAATGTATCTATTCTGGAGTGCCACCAGATTACTGCTCGGAGCACTTCTTTTATTGCATTGATCCCATTCACTGTGGAGTTGATCGTCACCATCAGCTCCCAACCGGAAATCTGCAGCCACTTCACATTTGTGTATGCATCCACAGATGGTATGATTGCCGCAAAGGACATTTCTGTCCTGCTGAACAGTCTGTGTTCTGCTGGAACTTCATCTAGTGCTGTGGCTGATGATTCTGAGAAGTAATTGCCTCCTCCCTTTACTCTGCTGAATTCAGCTGGCTTCTCTGCCTTGGCGGTTTGTTCCCCTTCCACAAATCTCTTCTTCCTTTTATTAGTGTCAATCTTCTGAAACACATCGAGCTTCACATCTTTTCGTGGCATGACCAATGATGGCATATTGATGTGTACCAACAAGCAAACCCCTGCCCAGTTGGGTGGTAGCTTCTGGTATGCCTTCGATCCAAACGCCCAGTAGTGGTCCATCAGTACTGCTGTGCCTGTCTTTATTGCTGCAGACATTTCTATGCTCCGGCATCCTACTTTCTCGCCAACTTCTACTTCACTGTTATTCTGATAACACAGACCTGGTGTCTTCAGGGTATAATTGGCATCAGTCCAGCTTCATTCTCCACCCATGTCAGTAACTTTGCACTCACATCCCATTCCGTCAGGCACTTGTCGTTTTCTTCCTGTACCTTGTTCACTGGTGATTGTGCTAGTGTCAATGCTTTGCTTCCCATCACTCCATTCTTCCATCCATCTTCTGGTATGCCTTCGATCCAAACGCCCAGTAGTGGTCCATCAGTACTGCTGTGCCTGTCTTCAGTGCTGCAGACATTTCTATGCACAGGCTGTGCCTGTGTTCAGGACATCGATCTCAGTGTTGCTGTTTTCCCCTGAAATCTTCCTCAAGTGGTCACCCTTGAGATATACATCAAGCATTGTGCTCTGGCGGCTGGTATTTCAGTTGCTATGAATGTTCTGGAGGCACTCATGGCATAGGGGGTTAGTGAGCAGACATAACAGCTCTCCCCAGTGGTTTCCTTACCTACTTTTGTCATGTGTTTGTGCCACATGTTGTTAGACACTCGAGCAGTGTCGGTGAGATACATGTCTTCCCCTTTCATGTCTGTGTCAACACTGCACTTACCTCTCCTTACCGTATCAGCAGTGCTCTCCTGTCCATCTGACATGGCCGTTCCACCTGCTTGGGTTTGGGGAATGTTAGTAGAGGATATAGCGGTAGTGCTAGCAACGAAGGAAATCTTCAAAATATAAATACAACAATTCCACTAGGAAAAATGATAAACAACACAAGGACGATGTGCTTTATTATTTCACCAATTTTTACCTGTGCTGCTGATCCTCCTGCAGCCTGGAGCTATAGCTGCCCGCCTGAAATACATGAAGAAATGTGTTATTGTTTTAGAATTGTAAGTAACTTTTTAAGCCCTGCGAACCAAATAATAATTTATGTCAAAGACAAACACTTCTTCCCACACTGGCCTCAATGATCGGTCTCTCAGTGTGGCAAGGATAGGTGGGACACCGTGCTCGAGCTGTGGGTATGTTTGGGCCAAAAATTCTATAAAGGCAAGATAATATACTCCGGGAGATCAGTGCAGCCAACTTCTCTCTGTGCTCTGCTGTGTTTTGGCTATGGCTTCCTTCAGGAGGCCTTTCAGGTGTTCACACACCCCATTTGCTTGTGTTGAATGCCTAGCAACGTGGTGATGTGCTGGAGCATCTCATCGGTGAGGTGAGGACAATTGTCAGACCGCAGGACCTCACACACACCCCATCTTGGGACCACTTCCCTGACCAAGAAATGGGCCACTCTGAGGGCGTCAGCATGTGAACAGGGTCCTGCCTCAATCCAGCTGGAGAATGGGCATACCACAACTGTCATGTAGAGGTGTAGTAGACATGTAAATGCTGGAATGGTCCTACGGTCGAAGTATGGATCCTCTCACAACTCTCAGTGTATGTCCTGTTGTAAACTGCTTACATATTAAACAATTGCTTACAAACTCAGCCATATGTTCCGCAAAGTTAGTACAGAACTATGTTTCCACAATGCAGGCAGCAATTACCTATTTTCCCATGTGTGTTGCATGGTGCAATTGTGTCAGTGCAGTGTTCAATAATGCTAGTGGTATGACCACTTTCCCTGTGTTATTATGCCTCCATAGGGCATCTGTTGGAGATACTGTACATCCCCTTTTGGTACACAACTCTTTCTGTTCCCTGGGTGCAGCTCCCTGCAATTCCATAATCTGTGTTTCTGGCAATACATTGCACCGTTCTTTCAGTACCATGTTCCTGACACCCTCTCGAACATTTGGTGCTGTCTCCATTTCTAATAGCTCTCCAAAATATGCTGCACATTTTGCTTCAAAGTCTGCTGCTTCATTCCCCCTTGAGATAGGATCTTCCCGTCTAGTGTGTGCTTGGCATTTCACTATGGCTACCCGTGCTCGATAATCAATTACTTTGATCAGTTTGCCCAATAGAAGTGCATGATGTGATGGTGTTTGGTCTGCCCTCCTGAATCCTCGCCAGTCCTCAGTGTTCTGCTGATGTCACATAAGTGGAGTCAGAGTACATTGTCACTTCCTTGTCTCTGCTGTGCTCCAGTGCAAGTATTACGGCCACTAGTTCTGCTGCATGTGCTGAGTAATGGGATGGTAATCACACACTTGCCACTACCTCACTTGTCCCATCTTCCTTCAACCTCACCACTGCAGTTCCTGTATGGCTGACCCCATATGGCTGGTCAATGGTTGAAGACCCGTCAATGTACAGCACATCTCGGCCTTCAAGTGCATCCTCATCTACCTTGCGAGTGTCAATGAATGCCTGTATGTTTTCTGCACAGTCGTGTGCATAGTCACCTTCTTGTAGAACATCTGCTAGGAAAATTGCTGGGTTGACAAGTCTGCATCGCACTATCTTCAGTGAAGCGTTTGATAGTATCACTTCGTACCCTGATGCTCTTTGTGTCCTCAGTGTTCTCCTTGGCCTTTGCAGTATCGCAAAGAGGCCGTGCTCCACGTAAAGAGTGGTGGTGCACCCCATGGTTATTGCTGCTGAATTTCCACTGCAAATGCGGCAGCTGCCAAAGCTTGTTCACACTGATAATGTCCTATCATTACTGGGTCAAGCTTCCCACTGTAGTATTCTATAGGCTTGTGGCCCAAGCTTGTCTTTTGCATCAGTACTGCTTTCATCACCACAGCATCAGTGTGAGAGAATAGGAACAATTCCTTTTTGTAGTCTGGGATCCCTAACTCTGGTGCTGTGTATATCTCTTCTTTCAGCATGTCAAATGCATCAATCATCTCTGTAGTCCATGTCAGTGTTTTGTGCCCCTTCTGTGCTTCCTTCAGAGCACCCAATAGAGGACTTGTTTATGTGTTGTAGTCAAAGACCGATGCTCTGCAGTAGTTGCACAACCCTAAGAACTGTTACATTTCTCTCACTGTCGTGGGCTTGGCTGTCTTAGGTATTACCTCTGCCCTTTCTGGGGTAATCTGTCGGCCATTTTGGGAGATTGTCTGTCCAATGTATAATGCTTCCTTTTGACAGTACAGTAGTTTGCCCTTGTCTACCTTGTAGCCCATATTAGCTAGCACTGTCAACATATGCACTGAGTCCTTCCTACACTGATCTTCTGTCTGGCTGCAAATCAAATTGTCATTTACGTACTGTAACACTGTGTTTTCCATCTGTATGTTGAACAAGTCCATCTGTTTCACTATGTTAAAGATAGGTGACTTGCAGTACACTTGAAGAAGTCTTGTATGTTTCCACTTCCGGTTTCTATACATAAAGTAAGTCAAGTCCTGTGAGTCTGGGTGTAGCGGTAATGAGAAGAATGCATTCTTCAAGTCAATGACCATGAAACAGGCAGCTTCCGCAAGAATTGTATCTCAGGCCTGAATAGGTACTCGTTTGGAACCCGCCACATTTTCCCTGCAATGCCTGGAAACCATGCAATAGCAGTGTCAGTCCCGTACTGAAATATCTCCTCGTCCACTGGCACCCCCTCTGTACTCTGCCCTCACAATAAGCTTGAACGATCTTTCTTACATTGAGCATGTGTATTCCTGGTATAGAGCACACTATTCCCTCGTCTGTGAATGAAATAGTCATGTTCAGTCTGCTCATAATATCTCGTCCTAGTATATTTACAGGTGTCTTTCGAGAGTAAAGTAAAGGCAGATATAGATTATGTTCTCCTATAGAAAGTGAGATATTGTCTGTGAAAGGAACCACTTCCTGTGCCCCAGGGAATCCTTGAGAGTTCATGGCATCGCCTGACAATTTAAATGCTCCTTCCCTAATGCAGGACTTAGTCGCCCCTGTGTCATCAAGAAAGGAAAACTTTTTGTCACCTATCACCACCCCTAAGCGAGGTCCCTCCGCAGGGTTTGGTGTGATTGATAGGATGGGACACATCAAGTTTGTCTGTGGGCTGTCCTATTGAGGGCATAAGGACATCCTATTCCCTGTAAAGGGGTTGTTCCCCACCATGGTAACCCCTCTGAGTTGTCTAATGGGAACTGTTGCCACACAGTCCACGTGTGCTGCTGAATCATTGCTCTGTATCTGGGCTAATTGCTGTGTGTTCCCACAGGCCTGTGGTACTTGAAAATACTGTGGTACAGGGGCTTGCATCTGTGGTACCTGTAATTGTGTTTGTGGCATCTGCTGGTGTGTATCCTGTATCTGTCCTTGCTGCTGTTGGTCAGGTGTATAGTAGTCGCCCTGGTCCCTTTGACAAGGCTGCTGGCCCTGTGCTCCCCAGTTCTGCTGCATCCCCCTGTTCCTACACACTCTTGACATATGTCCTATTTGCCCACGTGTCCAACACTGTGGTGGCTCCCTCCCTTGCCCATTGAAAACTCCCTGAAAATTCCCCAGGGCCCTGCTGCACCTGCTGCCCACATCCCCAAAACCCTCCTGGTAAGCCCCCTTGATTGTGATGCATCTGTGGTCTGAACCCCCGTCCTCGTGTTTGCCTCCCTCTTCCTCAAACCTTATCTGTGTGTTCTCCCAACCCATGAACCCTCCCCCCATGGTTGGTGTGAACTGCTGCGACTGCTGCAGTTGCATCCCCTGTGTGGTGGGTCTGGTTAGTACCACCCCCTCCATCGCGTACTTCGATAGTTTTTTCTGTACTAGTTTCGCTTCGTCTATCTTCCTGTCCTCTGCCTTTTTCTGGAGCTTCTTCTGCTGTAGGAAACGGGATCAGTCCATAGGCATCGCGCTGTCCACTAGCGCATGCGCAATGGGATCCGTCCCAAGCACTCCCTATGCGCATGCACGATTGGGAAGCAGTCAGATCCGCTCTAACGCATGCGCATAGATATCTAAACAACATTTAATACAGTCTGAATTTTGTAAGCTCACGGACCGGAGGAAGCCCCTCGATTCCTGGATACCTGATGGCTCTTGGCACACACACGCCTCGCACATAGAGGTGAGTGAGAGATTGATACCCAATCAGCAAAATGGCCCCTTCTTTGCTATTGAGCTAAGGAGTTACTCTGAACACTGCTAAAAGTCAGAATTACCTTTAGATAAAGCAAACAAGGTAGAACTTGCCACCTAAGGAGGGTGTGAGGGAAGATTAAGTTCACTCCGTTAATACCAACGGGTTCGCCATAGGAACCAAACTTATAGATGATGGCATGAAAATGTACCATAATCGCTCTAGAAACATGCACTGAATCCACATTCCGTTCTGTTTTTTCCCCAGAAATTCTTGTTGTGAGAGTCTTCTCGAGGTGAAACCAATTACACACACAGCGAGTTATGCACAGTCAATCCCACCTACAGGGTGTGCCCAAAGACCAGAGATAAAGGTGCTAGCGGCACTAAAAAAGAGGTACTTTGAATAGTATGCTTGTAATTGTTAGAAGTATAACTCTGAAAGTGTTAATTTGTTTGGAGATGAGATTGCCAAAATTGAGCCAGCTTAATAACACTAATAGCGGAATACTTTCTATGTCTTTTGCTTTAGGAATTGAAATCACGAACATATAGAATTTTGGGAAACAAATAGTATCATTGGCCCTGAAGATGGACTGTTGTAAAAGTCTGAAACGCGTTGGCAATTCACTGAAACTCCCTGATACTACTTTGGATTGGTGACTTTGAACCAAAGAACATTATTATATTATTTCATTCTGTTATTATTATACTCAAGAAAAAGGGACTTTGCAAGTCTATGTGTGAAACAAAAGTCTTACAATTGAGAGCGTACTAGAATAAATTCTGTGAGACAAACCAACTATAGTTAAACTTTGGTTATGTTTATCAAAAATGTTTTGAAAAACTGTGCACTTTGGTTGATTAAAATAACCCCTTTAGGGGCTTTTGATTTTTTCAAATTTTGTAAATCATTGTATGAAGGAATTGATTGTTACACTCTGGGCACTGAGTTAGGTGCATGACACACAACCGGTTGTTATACTAATAATTAACTAGATGTTATATACCCATCTTAACTCTATTGAACATCTGCACTTTGAAATCCTTATATATAAGACTGTATAACAATACCCAAAATTTCGAACAGCAAGCAGTGGGACCTACATCAGAACCCACGTGCATGCAACTCTAATGATTTTGGGATTGAACTCCCCTTGGAGTGCACTAAAGGTTGGCACGTAGCAATACATGCCCTCTTTCCTAGTCTTAGTCGCCCCTGTGTCATCAAGAAAGGAAAACTTTTTGTCACCTATCACCACCCCTAAGCGAGGTTCCTCCGCAGGGTTTGGTGTGATTGATAGGATGGGACACATCAAGTTTGTCTGTGGGCTGTCCTATTGAGGGCATAAGGACATCCCATTCCCTGTAAAGGGGTTGTTCCCCACCATGGTAACCCCTCTGAGTTGTCTAATGGGAACTGTTGCCATACAGTCCACGTGTGCTGCTGAATCATTGCTCTGTATCTGTGCTAATTGCTGTGTGTTCCCACAGGCCTGTGGTACTTGCAAATACTGTGGTACAGGGGCTTGCATCTGTGGTACCTGTAATTGTGTTTGTGTTATCTGCTGGGTTGTATCCTGTACCTGTCCTTGCTGCTGTAGGTCAGGTGTATAGTAGTCGTCCTGGTCCCTTTGACAAGGCCGCTGGCCCTGTCCTCCCCAGTTCTGCTGCATCCCCCTGTTCCTACACACTCTTGAAATATGTCCTATTTGCCCACGTGTCCAATACTGTGATGGCTCCCTCCCTTGCCCATTGAAAACCCCCTGCTGCACCTGCTGCCCACATCCCCAAAACCCTCCTGGAAAGCCCCGTTGATTGTGATGCATCTGTGGTCTGAACCCTCGTCCTTGTGTTTGCCTCCCTCTTCCTCGAAACCTTACCTGTGTGTTCTCCCAACCCATGAACCCTCCCCCCATGGTTGGTGTGAACTGCTGCGACTGCTGCTGTTGCATCCCCTGTGTGGTGGGTCTGGTTAGTACCACCCCCTCCATCGCGTACTTCGATAGTTTTTTCTGTACTAGTTTCGCTTAGTCTATCTTCCTGTCCTCTGCCTTTTTCTGGAGCTTCTCCTGCTGTAGCCTACAATGGTGAAATATTCTGGCCAACCTTTTGCTTCCATGCCTACCAACTTCCTAAATTGTTTCTGAACGGGCTCTTGCAGCCCATGGTATAGTATATGATAGCATATTTCTACTGTTTTGTCCCACGGTTCTCGAGTTTCAAGGCGCCAAAGCTCTTAAATCTCCTGAATGAACTGCACAGGGTCGTCGTCTTCCCTCATTTTCCGGGATGTAATTGCCCCAATATCTGATGTGTCTGGGTATTGTGTCCTTAATTCCCGCCATACAGCAGTCCTGCTATTTGCAAACGGTGAACCATTGTGTGCCGTGTTTTGTGCTGTCACCCCAGGGAACCCCACCCTCTTCCATACGTCATCTGCAGTGTCCCCGAGGATTGCTACTAGGAGTCTCTCGACGTCCCCCACTGCTAACCTATTTCCCGCTGTCATCATCTCCATTTCATAAAACCTCTTCCCAGCACCTGCGCTTAATGAGAGCAGTCTACACTTCATATTCTCCTTGTCAGAGTGTTTCCATGGTATATACTGAGGTTGCACCCCTCTTCTCTCCAATAAGGGCATCTGTGTGAACCCCTGCTCCCCATGCGTGCTTCTAGTCCGTATGACCTGTCTGTCCTCTTTCTCGATGCCTGCTTACACATCTATTGGTTTTAGTATGAGTACCCAGACACTGTCGTCATATTTCCTTGTTAACCTTCCCCATAAGCTGTTTCTCCCTTCCTTCGTCCTGGGAGGTCTCTAAGTCTATCGACATATGAAATGGCGTCATATAGGGTGTGCAAGTCATCCGTCAGCCATGCCTGCTCATCTGAGCTGCCCCCTCCTGCGCCTTCTGTGTGCATCCTGTGCTCCCATGACACCCTCTTGTCTGTCCCTGTCCCCGTTAACTGGGATCGCTATTTCTCCCCTCTCTCTTTCCTACTGTTCCTGTCTCCATTGTCAGACCTGAGCCCATGTTACTGCAAAGATCATCTGCTAAACTCAGTCTCCTAGATGTCAAGTCTGCGTTAGGTTTCATACTGAGGTCAATATCCCTTAAGTCATATCTGCTTCCTCCTCCACAGGCTCCTAGGCCTGCTCCGTCTCTTTCCATTGTGCTCCTGCCCTGTGAGCTTGCGCTATCTGGTTCTGCTTATCTGTCCTCCTAAGTCTGTCACTGCCTCTGTCCCTTGTGTCTTTACCGCCCGTATTTCTCGCTCCTCCTCCTCCTTGTGGGCACGTTCCCTTGCCAGTCCGTCCAACTGTAACTTCCTCTGTTCCCGCTCAACCAACTTGCGGTTCTCCTGCTCTGCTGCTTCCCTCCGCCTCTCGATCTCTTCCACTTCCCTTGTCCTTCTGTCCCGCTGCTCCCATTCCACTCTTTTCCTCTCTCTGCAATCACTTTTGATCCTCTACTTCTCTTTCCCACGGCATCTGTTCCTTCTCCTCCTCCTTCCTTTGTTCCCTATCTTCTCTCTCCAACTGCTCTTCTTTTCTTCTTTCCCTGTCCTCTCTTTCTAATATCTCCTCCCTTTCCCTCTATCGCCTATCTGTCTCCCCCATTATCCCAGCCCATTCAGATGCTTTGCTGCTTCCCTTCAGACCTTCCATTGCCTTAGGCGCCCCTACTGCCTCCCTGTCTGTTTTCCCTTCCAGTTTCAGGAGTATATGTCCTCCTATCCACTTCTTTGTGGTTATGCACCTGAGCCCCTCCTTCGTGCCCTTCTGCGCCTCGCAGCTCACCTCTCGTTCAGTATCAGGCTGCACTGCGCCCCTCAGCTCCTCCTCCTTGGTATATGGTGGTGGCTTATATGTCGGATTTGAATACCCCTCTGCTGCTCCTAACTCCCGTATTGGGTACATCCTTTGCTCATCATCTGTGTCATCGGATGTTACACTGTGAGGGACGTGTGGGGGAGCGGAAGAGTGGGCCCCTGGCTCCTTCACCTCCTGCAGGCTTAGCATACACTGATGCCTCGCTGCATCCCCCTTCGCCCTCCTGGAGCATGTGCCACAATTCGAATATGTTCATGAGCTTTGATAACTTCTTCCCTTTATAGGCACCCTGTATGTGTGTCAGTAGTGATTGCTACACGTTTTTGGAGAAACTTCCACAAGGTGGCCATGGTTTAGTTAACTTTTCCTCAGTACTTTTGGACCATTCTATGCTATATTTACATTTCGTTTCGCTGTGGGTGGGACGGTTTTACACAGGTGCTGTAGGGGCGTGTCACCCCCGCACTTCCCCTGATAAATGTTTCTTGCCTTTACCTGACCTCAAGCCGAGGGTTTTGACAATCCTCTGTTTTGGGAGAAAGGTACAATGTAATGACAATACTTTTCAGGTTACTACAAGCCTCTCTGACTCTACAACCTATCAGGCGTGCTCCGTGCACAATTACTGCCTCCTAAGGTACGGCCACAATCTTGTGCATGCGCCTTACGCGCACCGCCACTGGTTCACCTCGTCGACCAATCCCAAGTTTCCAATGCTAGCTCTTCACCGTCTAATGCTCTCCGTGTTCTATCTGCAAACCTCTTGGTGACATCACCAAGTTTACTAACCAAGGTAGTGCTGACAAATCGAATACTGCATGCACACTTTTATAGCCTGTTATTCCCAAAACACACAAAACCCCCACAGCTGTCTTCCCGCCTCCAGGCAGAGTATACCAATATTCTCTTGTGACCGAACTGTACCCACTGCAAAAAGTCTCACTCCAGGAGACTTAACCAGTTGACTCACCTTCCGCAATCTAGGCCAGCTTCTCTTGCTAACCCTTACAGAGATACTTTCATCTATGACCCAAGCTAAAACGCCCAATCCACAGGAAATCCACTATGTACACGAGTCAATAGTCTAGATTATTCACCATAACCGTTTACCTCTAAGCTCGAATGTGCACTAGACATAGAAAAAGGACATCGGCCTCTGCTCCTGTCCCTACTCACTCTGACAATGCTAGACAATACTTGGACAATACTCAATGTTACTAAACAATACTCCACAATATTCAATACCCTCCCTCACCCCCACAGTTGCTGTTCGACTGGGTCAATACCTGCACTCTGGTGTCTGCTGGCACTTCTCGGCTGCCGTGTCCCCAGAAGGTGCTCACTTCCCCGTCCTGGTCTGCCTGGACTCCTCGCTGACTTCGGGCAGGATGATTTCCAAGCTGGCTCCTGGCGGCCTTTCAACAGGTAAGTGTCCGCATCTTCTCGAAATAAGCGAGGGTTCTGCAGCCTCTTAGGTTCCACGGTGGGGGAGACGACCGTTTGCCGGGCTGACGCAGCGAACCATCAACTCTGCTACCAACTTTTTGGGTCAGACTCCCAGGTATGCCAGCAGAGCGATGCTGGAATTCTGCAGACTTGGAGAGCCCAACTCCCTCCCCAGTATACACACAGGACTCAGTCATCGGCAAGTTCAAACTGCTGTTTATTACACCCAAAACCAACAGTGATCGATACAAGAACTCAGAAGAAAAATTCCAGCATATCGCACAGTGAATGGCACGCAGGCCAGTTTTGTCCAAAGAACACGTCACTACTCCGTCATCACTTGGGCCTTTCTCCAAAAACCTATTTGTGTGTTGGATTAGTCCCCAAGAACACTATGGGCCTCATTACACGGTAGGCAGAGGACCAAGGTGCTATTAGCACCTTGGTCCATGCCGGTAAAATACCGGCACCACCTTGGAGGAAAGGGGAATTACGGCCCTATTCCAAGGTTGGCGGGGCGGTAATTCCCCCTTCCCCCATTGCCCTTCCCCATTCCCATTTTTGCCCCATAGGGCTCTATGGGAATGGGGAAGGCGCTAATTACGGTGCCGCAAATTGCAGTACCGTAATTAGCCCCCTGGTCCCTTTGCGGGTTGGTTTTTAACGCCTGCTAAACAGCAGGCGTTAAAGTACAAACCCGCAAAGGGACCTCGTAGTAAGGCGGTAAGGGTTTACCGGTACCGGTGCCCTTACCGGTACCGGTAAACCCTTACCGCACTACGTGTAATGAGGCCCTATAACTTATATGGGTACATATACATGTTATTCTACTGGCTCTTACATGTCAGGTGGCTGACGTGTCCCTTCCCCAAAATCTAACTTGGTACATTGTTGCAGAGTAATGGTCTTACCATTGGTTCTCGCCGTTGCTACCCACCCCTAGAGTGCTAAACTGTGATTGGCTAGAGCTGACGTCCCCAGGCCTGGGACCAGAAAGGGTTCTCAGCCCACTGTGCACCTTTTCAAGGTGATGTAAATGATTTTGTGTCTGTATTGTAACTTGTGTGCACCACCTTTGCCTATGAGACCATGTCCCGACCGTCGGAACACTTGTTGCACACTTGTTGTAGGCTGCGTCTGGCTGCCTGGGATGGGTTCTTTCTTCCCACCACCGATCACTGTTCATTGTCTGCTTCAGCTGCATCATGTGTCTAGGGGCCACGAAATTGACCTCTGCAGCTCCGAATTATGAGAATTTGTTCAATTTCTCTGCAGCTGATCCCTTTGTCATCTGGGGAATGGAATATCTTCATATCTCTTGTCCTTGGCTGTGGGCCTTGTCTCAGGCGTCTGACTCCCTGTACAGGCAGAAACAGCTCTGCTCATCCCTTGTTCAGTGATTTGAGGCCTGCTGTTATTTTCCAAAACCTTATGCTGTGATTTCTACATTGTCCATTTTATATTACATTCCTTATGGGTTAGCTATACATGGTTTGATCAGGTTCCATATATACTCCTGTATGTCCACGCCACTATTGGCTTTAAGCATCAGCAAGCTTGCTCAGGATCTCTTGTGCCTTGCGGTTTCTGAGTTACTGCATTTGGCTTATGAAAAATAATAAAGGAAGGACAGTTTGTGTATATATCCGTCCTCTAACTATAGAACTGTACGCTCATGTTCTTCATGCATTTGAGTGTGTGTTTGTGCCGCGCAGTGCGAACCGCACGTGTGATTCATGTCTAACGCTGCTATGTCGTGGTGTCTCTAATGACGTCAGCAACATGGCTTCTTGGTGCTTAGTCCAGGCTGTCCATATAGGTATCTCTGACCATGGCCTGTGACTCTTCACTCACGCATGGATAGATTTGTACCGCACCTGGTCTGTACAGCTGACTGAGAGGATACCTCTCAGTGTATTTATCATTCATTGGTGCATTTGGGATTCGTCTGAAAAGAATGGGTGGTTGCAGTGTTTTCTGGCCTTCCGTCTTGTCATGAACTTGACCGGAGGTGGGCTGGGGGTCCCAGAACCCCGACTCCCTCTTCAGTATGTACTAGTCCCGTAATAACACCTGAGAGTGTTGCAGAAATCACTTTCCTTAAAATCTTGGCATTGATGTTGATCAATAAGATAGGGTGGTACAATTTGCATTGCATCAGGTCTTTCTCGGATTTAAGGATGACAATCACTGTTGCCTCCCTTATGGTCTATAGCAGAAAGCCTGTATTGAAGGCAAAGTCATACACCAACTTCAATTTGGGAATCAGGATTTCCGAATATGTTGCATACATTTCTACCGGGAGGCCATTGCTCCCAAGTGAACGCCCCCCTCTGTAATGAATTCATCACCGCCTGGAGTTCCTCTTCCTATAGCGGCCCTTCCAGGCCTCCTTGGCTGCAGCGTACAACCACGGCAGCCTGACCGATCCCAATAAATCTGACACCTCATTTTCTGAAGATGTTTTTTCACTAGAGTATAAAGATGGGTAACATTCCCTAAATACCTTGTTGATCCCTTCCTGCGAAACAACTGATGAGTCCCCCTTATCATAGACCTGTGTAACCACTGATCTCAGCACTTCCTGACGAATTAACCATGCCAAGAGATGACCTGCCTTAGCCCCTTCCCTGTGAATCTGCACTATATGCTGACTGTATTGATTGTCATGGATTCTTTCTAATAACTCCCTGCAGAGCTCATCCCTGCACGGAGTCCTGCCGGCTAATTCCATTTCGAGTTTCTTAACTGTGTCTTCTAATTTGCACAGAGATTCATGCATTTGAGGGGGGGGGGTTGGAGTTGACACGAAGGGAGGAAACTATTTTGAATCGTCTTAAGGTGGGTCATGCGGGGTTGGCGGATGGAAGTGTTTGATGGGTAGAGTTGCATCAGCAGCGTGTGAGGCTTGCGGGTGCCCAGAGACGGTGATAACCTCATAATAGGTTTGATGTGCAGCGGGAATTGCTCAGAGCCAGGATGAGTGGCATTGGGGAGGTTGTGCAGGGGTCATCTCATCTGTTCAGTTGGAAAAGAGGGGTGGTGGATGAACAGTGTAGGTTCCTGCTTCAGTTTGTGCGGGAGACGGGGAAGTGGGATGAGATCTAGTGGAGGTGGATGGCTGATTGGTGCTTATTTTGGCGAACATCATCTTAATAGATGGAAATGGCCGGCTTTGGGTTTCTGGAGTCATCTTAACAAGAAGAAGAAGATTCATGCAGAGATTTACGCACCCGCACCATCTTAGCTATACAGGTACCCCTTATTGTCACTTTAAAAGCTTTCCAAATTGACCCTTTGTCTTCTACGGAGCCCTTGTTATATTAAATAAAAGGACGACATCGCCTGCCGCAACGTTTCCCGGAACACCCCGTCCTGTAGGCTTTATGCCCTTAACCTCCACATGGGAACCAGGGGTTTCACCCTCTCCCAAGTTGCTAGCAGAGACTTACATGCAACTGGTGCAAATAATGGCAACCTTGCTCTCTTGAAGCCTCAAGCACATACTGACTCTTTCTTGCACCCTGTTTTTCTCCCACCCTCTAGTCAATAAAAATGTTCTGCAAAATATCTTGCAGCAAAATGTGCTTTTTCATGCCAAAAAATATTTAATTTCTTGTCGCAGGTTCCTGGAGGGTGTGCCTAAAGTGCTAATAGTACAGGGGCGTGAATGGGGACGTTTTTAGACTTGCATTATTTTACATTCTGGGACTGTCGTTTTTAAATCGGGATGTGCAAAGAAATCCACAATAACATTATTTTGGCTTAACATCTTTCGAAAACATTTTAAATATATTGCTTTATTGTGCGATTTGTGCATTTGTGAGTAGTCACCACAAGACAGTATTACTGTAGTCATTAAAAGTAAAAATGTAAATATTTGTACCAGGTTAAACTTGGAAGCATGAGGTCAAGTGCCGAAATTGCAGAGAGGGTTAAAATCCTGTATTCACTGCTTAACCTAAGTGTGTGTTATGGGGCAACACATGTAATATCACTGTTACTGAAATGCAAAAAGTAGAGTCCTTAGAATAGTTAAGTTCACACTACTCAGAAAAAGCTCCCTTACAATGGGACAGGTTTAATGATTTCAGGGACACATTTCTCGTGCTCCTCTGTTAGTGGCCCTTGACACTGTCAGCTAAAATCGTGTTATTGTTACACTGGTTCTCTCTCTCCCTGTCCCATAAACCGTAATCACCAGCCATTCAGTCCACCAGAGACTCTAGTGTAGCAGACTAGCTGCTGCAGGACCAACGTCAATTTCCTCCCCTGTTGCTGCCAGTGACTGAAGTTGCTTGGACCGTCCAGTGCACTTTGTCACAAGCAAATGAGTGAAACTCTTTGATCTGCCCTGTTATGTTCGCCTACCCCACCCCAAGGTTTCAGAATAGTTGCCCCGGGCAGAAGGAATGGCAGACAATGCAAGGGTGGCTCTTTCAATAAGTACCAAGGACGAGTATACTCGTCCTTTTTACATAGACATCAATAATAGCCTGGCACTTAAGGGTTTAATAATCTCAGCTCCTCTTAAGTTTTACAGGTGATTGTTTGATTTGCAAGTGTTGTGTACATGATGCATACTTTTTGAAATTAAGCAGGTGGGTTTATCACAGCGACTCTTCTGGGGATGTCCAAATCTTGAACGTATTAAGATGTATTGGACAATTTAAGGAGATCTCAAGTTTTCCAATGTCAGGGTTCATGACAAAGAAAATACGTACATTAAAAACATGTTTACATGAATGTGTTTATTGTGTTGTTATGTGTATGTGTGTGTGTCTGGAGAAAGGGCACAGTTCATGGCCACTGAGAGTTCATGATGCAGAACTGGGGTCAGCATGTGAATGTATTGAGGTAGACTGCGGGATTTGATTTGGGAACTATCGGCATGAAAGGCTGGGGCAGTACGATCATATATTGTTGAGACAGCTTTTTTGGGGTACTAGCAGCATGACAATGTGCTTTACAGGGGCAATGCTGGCATATATTGTCGAGCGAGGCTTGCTGATTTTTCTTTGGGAGACAGCCAGCATCAATACCTGTTTGTACTGTTGGGGACTTGGTATCCCTTGGAATGTTTCATGTCACCCTGCAGAGCAGAGTGTAAATTCTACATTTTTGCCCAATTTTTCTGACTTCATTACTGTGAAAAACATGAATAAAACCCATTATTTTATTTAAAAAAAAATTGGTAGGTTTGAGTACCAGACAAAACTTGACTGCATTAGTTCAGGTGCGCTTGCTCGATTTTATTCAGGGAAAACATTTACACTGCTTCAGCTTACAAATTCACCAGCTGCAACGGCGCTAGACTGTACTGGTATTGCCAGCGTGGGACATTGATTCCCATGCATGTATGTGGCTACATTGGTCTTACTACCTTCTTTAACCATGCATTGGGAGAAATTGATTCCCCCATCAAAACAAACCATGGGGGTATTACAAGTTTGCCGGCCCCGTTAAACCCCTACCGCCCTATTACGAGGTCTCCTCGCGGGACCCGGTAGGGACGCCTGGTTTTACCAGGCGGCCTTAGCGGGTCCCGCGAGGACACCAGCATGCTAACAACAGGCCCGTTATTAATGGGCCCGTTGTTAGCATGCTCCCCATTCCCATTGAGCCCTCTGGGGGCTCAAATGGGAATGGGGAGGTACCGGGTCTGGGTTCCTTGAATGAGGAATTACTGGGTCATCCAAGGTTGCAATGGCCCGGTAATTCTTCATTCGAGGAACCCGGACCCGGTATCCAGTAAGGGGGTAGCCATGCCGCTATTAACAGCATGGTTACCTCCTACTGTGTAATGAGGCCCCATGACTGTTTCCATAGTTTGTCCCCACTCCTAGCAGGCTGGATGCTCCCTTGTACCACAGGGGTGGCAAATGGCAAATACCGTCGGTGGTAGATTACACACAACTACTGAAATGGCAATACAGCTAGACTGGAAGAAACGCTACCTCGGTCTCCTGCTGCAAATGTTTCTAATTAGCACCAAAGAAAAGCTCAGCTCTGAGCTGGCCTTACAAATTGTCTTACTAGAATTAGCAGCTGCAATAACGTAAACAATGCATCTGGTTGTGACAAGCAATGGCATTTTTGGTGGTGGTTTTTTACGGCTGAATTACCAAAGGCCTTAAAGATTATTTTTGGCTACCCCCAGAATTCAAGCAGAAAACACTTACAGATATGTGCAGCAATCCAGAAAGATTTCATATTGCCAGCATTGTACCAGAATACCGAATTGATCATGCTTATCTACTGCGACATTTGCTGAATGAGGTGCATTGTGTCTGAGGGTGTTAAGTTTAGTTTAGTTTAGTTTCTTTATTTGTATCGCGCACCAAACCCTCGGGTAACTGGGCACTTCATCTTATACAGAGGTTACAGATTTAAGAACACAAAGATCCACAGTAAATACAGGTAATTTAACAGGAAATACAGGTGATTTAGGATGCAGAGAAATACATAGACAGAATAAAACAACAGAGATAATTGCAGGATGACCCGAGGTTACAGAATGTGGTCAAGGAGGGGAGCAACAAGATGCAGTGTCAGACAGGGAGGTTACATTGGGTGGGGTAGAGTCAATCGGGCTGGACCAGGGACTGAGCAAACGTGGAGCTTCCCGAAGAGCCAGCTCTTTACTTTAGCTCTGAAGGTCCAGAATGCGGATTGTGTCCTAAGGCTAAGGGGAAGGGCATTCCATTGTTTGGCAGCTAGAACTGGAAAGATTGCTCCCCCTGCTCTTTTCAGTAGGAATCTTGGCACGGCTAGACAATGCGAGTAGATGGTCCTAGTTGGTCTGGTGGGCTGGCGTATGTTGAATTTATCAGCTAGGTATTTGGGGGCGGTGTTTGATAGACACTTGTGGGTGATGACAAGCATGCGGAGAGCAATTCTGTCCCGTACCGGGAGCCAGTGGGCGTCCTGTATGAAACTAGTGATGTGCATGGATCTTGGTATATTTAGAGCTGCTCTTAAGGCGTTATTTTGAAGGACCTGGAGTTTGTTGAGGTTCCCTTCGGAAGTGCCTAGGTAGAGATTGTTGCAGTAGTCGATCTTGGATAACACTAGAGTCCTGGCTGTGGCTCTGGTGAAGAAGAAGGCTACATTTTGTTGGAGGGTAGGTCAGGGCAGATTAGTGGCACCATTGGAATGATGTTAGGGCGTTCTGAGGGTGATGCTCAACCTCACTTTGAGACTTCTTTGAAAAAGCCAAGTCTTTGCTTTTTGGCATTCTCACACCCTACAAAGGAGCCAACAGGAGACATCGAATTGCATGTCAAAGAAATGCATTGCACACTGGTGCTTCTGAAAGCCTGCTTTGGGACGAGGGTCTAACATATCTGACATGTGACTGGCGGTGTCCGATCGGCCTGGCCCCCCAAAGGACCTTCCTATTTAGATATATTGTCACATTCCAATATGCCAGTCTTTTCATGGCCTTTAACAGAATATGTAACTACTTAAAACCATATCCCCTGTGACAGGGAGGCCAGGATCTGTGGTACTGTCATAAGGAGAGCACGCATTGTTCAGCACTTGGTGATAGACACTTTCTTTGAGAATAGTGTCCTATGGAATAAAGAACACTATGGATACCGTTGACTCCTCATTCGGGTTGAGGCGGATGGAGGAAAATTACAAAAAAAGCACGTATGTGTGTTTTTCCATGGGGCAATGGATTCCGTGCACTGAGAGGAAACCCTAGTGAGAGATCTGTACCACCAGGTTTTCCCGCTCCTTGCATGGAATGCAAATTTCCAAAACACTCAAAAAATGTGTTTATTTCTACATTCCCTTTAAACCATTTACAACAATGAACAAGAGCACGATTTTTAATTCATGATACCCAAACAATAACATGCATGATTCTATGGATTCCTAATACAAAATGCAATAGATGTTGCAAAATATAGTCTCTTAAAATGTATATAAAGTGCAGAGTGCATTGCTGTGTATAAACAGATACCGATTACACCGACAAATGAGATTCGAGCTATTCGAGGGCAATCGGACTCTAACAAATGTCGGTTCTTCAAAGATCCAACAGTTGTGTAATCAATAAAGTACTTGGTCACCTCTTGCCCTGCTTTAGCGGAAAACCGCAGCAAGTACTTCAGACACCCATTGTCGGATCTCCAGAGTGAAAATCAAGACATTTGGTGCTCATTCTTGATAGCAGGGAAGAAACTGTGTCATATGATTGCCTTGGCTAAATTCTTAGAACCTTTATTTTCCCTGTGCAGGAATGTAGACCTTTGCTTCTGCTCTCGTTTTGACACGTTGTAATGAATTCTGGCTCTGTTGTGATTTTGCTAAAAATTGTTCTTAATTAAAGCAAATATATATTTTTTTTAAAACGATTATATCACATACAAACATGTCCGCAATTATTACTCATCTTAATACTCCGTAGATTTCATCAATCGGAGCAGATCAGAGTGAGTGAAAGGTATGGTACACTAATTGAACCAAAAAACATTATATAGAGTGCAAAGTGCATTCCTATGAATGAAACAATAACTACAAGGGTACAAGGAAGTCACTAAATATAAGAGGCCGCAGAACTATCTAATTCAGTGCCCTAATATAGCAGGCTTGTACTACTATTACGCACTAAACAGTTGCCGCTCCTAACAGCCTGTGTCCCACAGTTAAATCTTCCTGTCGAGGCCAGATTTTGCAGAATATGTAGTTTAGAACATAATAGGGTGACTGCCAAGCATGTGTTCACAGAATGTGCATAACTGGGATCCCTCTATATGTGCAATGTAGAAGGCTTTGTGAATGACTTCAACAGAATTAAGTCTGCAACCTTCTGGACGTATTGCCTTACCAGTGAGTCTCCATCCTTTCATATAGCTTTGTATCGAATTTGGATGTATATTATTGAGTTGTTGAAATGGTGATTGTATGTAGAAATACATAATTGTTGAGTATGAATTTGATGAAACGTTTAAGTCATTATGACCAAGGCGGTAAGGGATTACCGGTACCGGTAAGGGCACTGGTGCCGGTAATCCCTTACCGCCCAATTCCGAGGTCTCTTTGCGGGTCCTCCCTCAACGGCTGGTTTTACCAGCCGTTAAGGACAGGACCCGCAAAGGGAACTTGGAGGTAATTACGGTACCGCAATTTGCAGTACCGTAATTACCGCCTTCCCCATTTCCATTGAGCCCTATGGGGGCTAAAATGGGAATGGGGAAGGGCCAATGGTGAATGGGGAATTACCGCCCCGCCAACCTTGGAATAGGGTGGCAATTCTGCCATTCTCCATGGCGAAATCAGTAAGGTACCGGCGTCAACCATGGCGCTAATAGCCCCATGGTTAACGCCTGGGTCGTAATGAGGCCCGTTATCTGTTATCTTCTAATTGTTCACTATTTGTATTCTTTTATCTCTTTCTGGTTATTGGATTATGTAATTTGTTTGTTTTGTTAATGTATTTTTCAGATTTTTTTGGCAAAGTTCAAAGGAGCTCCACACAAATAAATAAATAAAATCATTATTTTAACATATGTCCACAAAAATTACATAATTGTTTCAATCAACAGTTAATACACATCTTATGAGCTCCCTAACTTCATTAATTGGAGAAAATAATATACTTTAAAACAAAGTATACCCCTAAACATAAATGCCAATGAACACAAACACTATTAAAACTAGACCCACTAATGTATGCATGAATCCAGTCTACCTGTATCGCAACATTCAGGAACCACAATTAGTTCTTGTTCACAATTCCCATGAATAATGAAGATTACCCCTGCATACTGTGCAGGGAGTCTTGATTCTATTAAAGACAAAGAGGCGAGCATTATGCTTCAACTTCTTTAATACCGCTCTTCAGCAGTTTCAACGCAATAGCAGAAAATGTTTCCAGCTCCTCATTTGATCTTTTCTTTACTTTTTGGACTACATTTCACAATGTCTCTGTAGTCCTTGCCAGTGACTGGCCAGTCTATATGTCACTTCATGTCCCCTAACTCCTCCCCTTCTTTGGATGCTGTGAACTGATCCATCGCTGTAACTTTAACCAAACAAGAGTCTTCATAACTTCTGGTTCCAACTGCCTTAATTCTGCTGGGCGCTTGCTGCGTCCTATTGCTCACTTCGACTTGTGTCGACTGCTATTCTCTGTCGTTCAGATAGCCTTCTGATCCTCCCCTGCAGGGCATACAAGGCAATTTCGCTAGGATGGAGTCCATGGACTGTCTGTCACATCATAATAACATTCCCATTCTATGATTTCGCACAGTACATGTGCAGGGAAGTTAATGCTCGCCTCCTTCTCTTTAATAGAATCATGACTTCCTGCGCAGTATGCAGGGGTAATCTTCATTCTATGTCAAGACAGTAGACAAGCATTATGCTTGTTCAAAGCTTCCCATTGCAGTTGTCGCCATCCCTTCAATCGGCTTAAAGTAAAAGGTCTTAAATGCGCTATAGCATGCCCAGTCTGCTGCCTGCATATTATCTTGCAGCGTAACTCCTGCTATGAACGCTTTTGAGGACATTGCTATTCTTACTGAATGCACTCCAAACCTATTCAGATCAATACCTGCTAGTTGCATAACTTCTCGTACCCACCTGGCGATGGTAGCTGTTGCTATCACTTGGAAAGGCTTCCTGCGTGCTATTATGAACTGGGTGATGCCTGTCGGTCTAGAATCAGCTGTCCTACTCTCGTACTCTGTGATGCATGCTGCCACGCACCATTTTGGGTGGTTTGGTAAGTAGGGATACAAAACCGATGTGGAGTTCGTCTTCGTTCTCTTAGCTAGGGTAAAAGCCACCCATTCAGGACCGAAAGTCTTTTTGTTCACTTCTAGTGCTCTGGCGTCTGCTACACTCCTCTCTGTCCTCATTCTTCTTGACCTCTCCTCTGCCTTTGACATGGTAAACCACAACATCCTGATTGCGCATTTCTGTTACACTGTGGGAAACACAGGTCAGGATGTTGCATGGTTAACCTCCTTCCTTTCCGACCGCCCATTCCAGGTGGAACTTGGGCCTCTTCTCTCTACTGTCACTCTTTGAACCTGTGGCTTCCCCAGGGTTCTAAGCTAGCCCCCTGGTTCTTCACTGCCTACATGGTTGCCCTGGCACGTGTGATTATCACCTTCATCTCTAACTTCCAGTGTTATACAGATGACACGCAACTCTCCTTCAGGCTAATCTCAGCCACCTCCTCTACCGCGCTCATATCTGACTATCCGCAATTCAGTCATGGTGTGCTACAAACGACCTCTGCCTCAACGCAAGACTGAGATTGTTTGCATTGGAACGCCTGCTCCCGCTTTCCCACTTTCACTCTGGCAGACTTCCCTTGGCCCTGCGCCCGCACCCCCCTGCAGGGCAAAAACCTTAGGGGTCATCTTCAACTCCACCCTCCCCTTTTCCACTCGCATTTCGGACATCTCTAAAAAGTCCAACTGCCAACTGTACCTCCTCAGAGGTACTCTTCCTTTTCTCACCTTCCCCCAACAGCTCGTTGTCTCCAGAGCCCTGTTTCTCTCAGGGCTGGATTACTGTAACAGCCTCTTTCTCATCCTCCCTGCCTGGGCTCTGCACCCTCTGCAACTCATCAGGAACAGAACCGCAAGACTTATCCTTGGCCTCAATCCCAGGGACCGCATCTCTCCAGCGCTGAAGTCCCTCCACTGGCTCCCTGTGGCTGCAAGGATCAAGTCAAGACCCTCTGCATCGTCCACAAGGCTTTCTGGGGCCTGGGACCTACCTATCTGCAACAATGCCTACCTAAATACTGTCCTTCCTGAGCATTCCGTTCATCTATCTCCAACCTTCTGCGAGTGAGTCGGTTCTCCAAGCAGAGATTTGGAGAAAGATCTTTATCTTCAGCAGGGGCCTCCCTCTGGACTACTCTCCCTGCCGCACTCCATCTTGAGCCTGATCTCGTTAAGTTTTGGATACCTCTTAAGACATTCCTCTTCGCCTCTTCCTTCTCTCTCCCTCTAGCCTGCTAATCTCTCCCTCTGCTCTATCCCTCTCTACCTCCTCTCCCACACAGCTTGCGGCCTGGCCGACGGGTGTACCTAAGAGTCTCACAGGTCCCTGGCACCCTCGCCAGTGCACTCACACTTGCCTCTGGGTCTGCACTTGCCTCATTGCTGCTGCACTTGGTCAATGACCAATAAAAGTGGCATCTCTCAGCACTTAACCCAGTTTCTGACTGACTGGGTGCACTTGGACCCCACCCTTCCCCCCCTGCACTTGTCCCCCCCTCCCCTACCCCTCACCTGCACCTCCTCAGTGCACTTGCACAAACTGAACTTAGATCCTGCAGAGGCTGGGAACTGTCATCCAATCACAAAAGTTCCTTTTATCCTCATAATGTTGGATAAAATTCCCTACTGCCAATATCAAACCTTTCTTGAAGAACAGGATATATTAGCTACCCAGCAGTCTGGCTTTCAGCTGAATCACGGGACTGGGACTGCACTGTTAGATTTGAAATCATACATCGCTGGTAGTGTTGATCAGCGCCTTGGCACAAAGCGCTCTATAAATAAACAAATCAATCAATCAATCAATGAGGGCAATACAGCTTTGCTGGTGCTTTTGGATCTGTCTGCCGCGTTAGATCCTGTTGATCATCAACTTTTGGTGGACAGATTAATCTCAGTTGGCAAATGTACTAAAGAAGCGACGGCCTGGTTCAAATCCTTCCTGGGTCCCCGAAATATGAGAGTAACTAAGGACAATGCTTTTTCTATTGTCTCTACATTACTCTGTGGTGTCCCCCAGGGGACGTGTCTTTCACCCCTTCTCTTTAATATCTATTCACGTCTCCTTTGTGCTCGTCTGTCGGCTATCTATGGGCATATACTTAGCCAATTATGCCGACGATACTCAGATTGTCATCAAACTTGCTGGTGTGTATCATAAGGATCTAGAGCGTATTAACAATATCTTTGCAGAAATTCAAAATTGGATGGCCCTGAATTCTTTGGCTCTTAATCATGCCAAAACCGAGTTGCTCGTTTTGGGCACTCTGCAGCGGCTGAAGAAGCTGGATGTGAATTATGAGTTTTTTTGATCGGTCAACATGTTATTCAGGTATCAGGTAATAATATCGGCACATATATGGACGCCGTAAATAATATCGCCGGGAAAATGTCTTGCCGATATTATTTGGGTCACCATATATATAGCGACAGGGGCAAAAAAAAAAATTGGGAGTTGCAGGGGTGTCCCCTGCATGTTCCATGCAATAATGTCGCCACAAAAAACGACAATTTTTCGGCAATATTTTTGTATGGCGATATTTTTGTGGCAACATTATTACATGGAACCGTTATTCATGTATCAAAAACTGTAAAAACACTTGGGGTCTTTTTTGAACCCCAACTGTCTTTTACTCAACAAACTAACTATCTTAAGTCTTCCCGCTATTTCTACACCCAGCTTTTCTGGCAGATACGCCCTTATTTGTAAATCTTTTGAAAATCTTGCATTGATTGCAGCTGCAATTGTGAATTGCAAGCTAGATTACTGTAATAGACTTTTAATTGGTACATCCCAGGCTAATCTTAAGACATTGCAGGTGATCCAGAATAGTGCAGTGCGAGCTGTGTTTGGCCTCAGGCGCAATATGCACGTTTCTGATGCTAGGCGCAGCTTGCACTGGCTGCCTGTCCAACAAAGACTGCAACATAAGGGTCTGTCCACTGTGTATAAATGTTTACAGGGCAATGCCCCATCATATCTTACCGCTAGGATAAAAAAGAAATCTACTGATCGGTTATTACGATCTAGTTGTAATACTCTTTTGGCTCAACCCCCATTTACTCTGAAGAGATTTGGAGGTGCCAGCTTCAATTCCTGGGCTCCTGTCTTATGGAAACCTATACCTAAATATCTGGCAGAAAGCAGTACATTGTCTGTTTTCAAGAAACAACTAAAAACATTTCGATTTGGTACAGGTCTTGAGTAATCTCCCCTTTTTTATGCTTGATACTTCATAACTACATCACCATTTATGTATAACATTAAATGATCTTTATTTTGCAGGCATGTATGATGATTTCTGTTTTCCTTCTCTCTCTTCTCTGGATTTCCTGTTTTGTTGTCTGTCCTTCGTTTCTTTCTCCTGTGTGCGTCCTGAGGCCTTATGGTTAGTGGCGCAATACAAGAATGCAGATAGATAGATAGATAGATAGATAGATAGATAGATAGATAGATAGATAGATAGATAGATAGATAAGACCTTGCCTTGAAGATCGTCCATCTATCCTCCCTGTCAATCCCCTTGCATGGTTGCGGTTCTATGCACTTGGTAAAACTGCAGAATCATTGTCAGACCTATTTGCTGTTATCTAAACTGCTAATTGTATTATATGCACTTACTCTGCCTGTGTAGACGTGTAGCATTCAGAAATTCAAGGGCTCTGAATGACTGTTGTTTTCTCCACTATTCCCTCCCCCTTGGGCACCTTGAAACACTTACCTTGTGCATAGGTGTTTTACAAATAAACATTACCAGATGATACCATACCATGATACTAGACATAGTAGCATGGCTAGCTTGCCTGATAGTTGTTTCAAGGATAGGTACTTGTTCGCTGGCCAGCTCACCAAGAGGCGCAACACTATCGTTACGTACCACAGCTGTACAGATTTTGGTTCTGGGGGGTCTTGAAATGTCACCTTTTATGAGCCTCACTACCGATGGGTTCTCTCCTATCGGAATTCCTTCTATGGGTAGGTGTCCAGCTGATATCGCTGATCTATACACTCCAGTAGCCCTGAATGCCTTACCATCTTGCAGTAAGTATGCTAGGAAATTTAGGACGGCTACTATAGGGGCAGAAACGGAACGAAAATGTCTCCCTCAGCACCAGGTCGACCATTTATTCCAAGCCGCGTCATAGCTCCTCCATGTGGATGGAGCCCATGACTCTAGGATGAGCATCGCTGCCTGCGTCAAACTGCCTGGCAGTGCCCAACTTCTCCGGATATCCTGCATGCTGTCAATGGGAGAGTCCCTTTCACTCTCAGAGGATGAGACGACCCAGCTGGGTCCATGAGCAGGCGTTCTCCGTCTGGCAGAATCTGCTGGAAATCCGTGGTTAGCTATATCAGGGTGGGAAACCATACCTGGGACTTCCACATTGGAGCAATGAGCACACAATCTGCACTTTCTCACTGCATTTTTGCTAGGACTCTGTTCATCATCACAAAGGGGGGAAATGCATAGTGTAGTTTCCCTCTCCAATCTTGCAGAAATGCATCGGCTCCCAGAGCCGACAGGTCTAACCTCCGGCTGTAGTAGCTGTCTTTCTGTGCGTTCAGTCGAGACGCAAATAGGTCTATGTGTACTGGCCCTCATAATTGTTCCAGCGGCTGGAATACCTCTGGGTCTAGTTTCAGTCGCTGGAGTCTGTCAGATATCAGGAGTTCCAGTCTGCTCTCAAATTAAGAGCACCCGGCAGGTATTCCACTGTGATTGACGTCCCTGACTGGAGGCAAAAATGCCAAAAGTCCTTCACTATTTCTGCTAGTAGTTTGGATCTGGTCCCTCCTAGGTGATTGATATACTTCACTGCTCAGATGTTGTCCATCTTCAGCAGGATGCAAAAGTTCACTTTCCCTTTCGTAAATGCTTTGTTCGAGAAGGATACTGTCAGTAGCTTTAAGCAATTTATGTGAAGCTGCATATCTTCTGCGCTCCCTTTTCCTCCTGTCTCTAGCGACCCGCAACGTGTTCCCTATAATATCCTGCTGGTGTCTGACTCTATAACTGGATCTGGTTGGTCTCTGAAGATGGCTCGCCCATTCCAGATATCCATCATGTTCTTCAACCACCACTCCAGTGCTGGGATGGATTTGTGATCTTCCAGAACTGTTTAGTGATATGTCAGTCCCTGCTGGAGATGTCGTATCTTCAGTCTCTGTAGAGCTTGATAGTGCAGGGGACCTGGGAAAATGGCTTGGATAGATGATGCTAGTAGTCCTACTATCCTTGCTAGCGCTTTGAGGGAGATTATTTGTTTGGCCAGGCATAGCCTGATCACTTTCTTGATGGCGCAAATCATCCTGGCTGGTAGCGCCAGTGTCGCTAGTTTGGTGTTTAGCATGAAATCTAAGAAGTCCAACCTTCTTGCTGGAGTCATATCTGATTCATCCTGATTCACTAGAAATCCCAGTGAAACTAGTAGCTCCTTTGCACTTGTTGTCCGATACTTCAGAGTCTCTCTGTTGTTCGCTAGTAGCAGTATGTTGTCTAGATAGATGATCATATGGATCCCTTTCTCCCTGATCGCTGCTGCTACTGGGTTTCATGAGCTTGGTGAACGCCCATAGTGCTGATGCCAGGCCTAAAGGCATTTTCTTGAATTGCCAGAACCGTCCATCCCAGATGAATGCCAGAAATGGTTGGAATTCCTCTTGGACCGGTAAAGTGAGGTAGGCATCTTTCAAGACTATCCTGGTTAACCAGTCTCCTTCCCTTAAAGTGTCTTGCAGCTGGTGAATACCTTTCATCTTGAAATGTTGGTACAACACCCAGCTGTTCAACTCTTTCAAGTTTATGACTGGCCTCACTTTCTCTTTCCTGTGCACCAAGAACATGTTGCTTATAAACCATGGTGTCGCTGAGCATCACTCAATGGCTCATTTCTGCTACAGCTCTTTAAGCTTGTGTTGCAGGATGTCTTTCTCTGCTTGAGCCATGTGAATCACTTGCGGGGTGATTGCTTGTACTGGCTCTTGCACAAACTCTAACTACAATCCTCTAACTATTTGCAGTACCCATGCATCGCTGGAAAGCACACTCCAATTTAGCCAGCATTTCGGTGTCCTCCTACGGGTGGGTATGTGTGGACTCTCGCCTGTGATGGGGCCTTGACCTCTTCCTGGTCCTCTACCTCTGCGACCTCTGGGGAAGCGCCCTCTGGCAGGAAAGAACAAGTCTTGTTGTCTGTTTTTCCAATAATGGGCACTGTTGTTTTGAGGTCTCCTTGCACCCTGAAATCGAATGGCTGCACAACCTCGCAGCTGGTCCCAGCAAAAGATCTGCTGAGAAAGATTTTTCTTATTGAGGCCTGGGCCTTCTCCAGTGATGTATAGGTTACTGCGAATCTCCCTTTTTCTTTGCTGAAAGTCTTCCCGAATAGGAGCCCTTGTGCTGTTTTTCCTGCTTCATAAGTGGCTAGGTCTAGTTTCATGTCTATCTTCATCAGGAGGTCTCTTCTCCTTTCTGAGAATATTGTGTAATTTGCATTTCCTAGCAGGCAGACTTCTCACTGGGCCCAGTTTGCTTGCGCGTCCAGGTCAACCTCCCCCCTGTTGTCTCTAGTCTGGTCCACTAGGTCAATTATGTTTGCGAGAGGGCCTGCTAGATCCATCAGTTTTTCTTGACAGCTTCTCCATGACCTGTCTATTTCCTTGTGTGGATCCCTATACTTCTTGGTGATGCAAGCCAGCATCTTTGGGTCCAACTCTGGTGCCTCTGCAACTTTGCCAGGTAAATCTGCGTGGGGGTACACTGCTCTCATGAGCTGCCTTGTGTCTTTGTCTAGAGCCTTCCTGAGCCTACGGGCCATGTATTTTGATACTCTGGGTGATCTGTTGACCTGGGGTTCCTGATGTTCTCAGGCTCGAACATATCTGCTATTTCCTCACCTTTGCCCTCTATGTGCTTTTCATTCTGGGTTCTCTTGCCCCCAGGCGGCTTCGGCCAATCTTCTTCTGGCTTCTCGTCTTCCTCTTGCGAGGATAGGGCGGCCTCTGGTGACTCTTCTCCTGAGGCTCTGACAGTGATTCACATATTATCTTCCCCTGGGGCGAGGGTTCTGAGGCTCGGCACTGCTGACATCAGCAGGAAAGTGTCTCTTAACTTCCCGAAGGCGTCAGCAACCTCTGGGGCCTCTCAGTTGGCCTCTTGAATATGACCCAGAGGTTCAGTAGAGGATTTCCTCTTAAGGGTCTCTGTACACCACTTCTTGGCTTGATCTGTGGTCTTAGTGGACGTGCTTTGTATTACCACTGTGCTCTCACGAGGCTGGCTTAGCATTGATTCCAATGTGGCCAACCTATTTTAAAGGGGTTGGACACATTCAGCCACTGCATCCATCAAAGAGCACCCTAGCACCTCTTTGAAGCTGTCGGCTAGGTCTTGTGTGTGCTCCTCCTCGCTCCATTCATATTCAGATATGTTGTCTGGGTGCTTTGTGCCGGTACCTGGACTTGCAGGCTGAGTGGCACACTCACTGCTACGTTGTGTTGGATGTAACTACTTTAATTTCAAAGTATATCTTTTTCTTTTTGTGTGTGTAGTTAGCACCTTATTTTCCTTCTGTCTGTGGAGGCTTTAAATGGCCCTCATGAGGGTGTTATGCCTTCCCACAATCTGTGCCTCTGCATGCTATGCATTAGCAGGGAGCTTCTGAGGCTCTTAGCGGGTGTCTCCGCGCTCCTGTAGAACTGCTCTTAGTCAGCGGGCTGATCACTCGCGTGCCGCAACTGTATTTAGCGAATCACAGCTGCGGGCATGTCCGTTAGCATACTGGGTAACTGTTTATTGATATGTGTTCAGGGCTGCGGCCTGGTACGTTTGTATTCCCCCATCCGTTTTTGCTCCTTGCCGTTCCTGCCCCGCCCCTGCAAGGGAGGGGGACTGAGCGATGTTCTCTGGAAGGGAGACGGGCCTCCTGCTGTGTCGGTAGTGCAATGTGGTTCCGTCTCCTTCCTTCATTGTGCAGTGTTCCGTTTCGCACTTCCTAAGCTCTTGCAATAATCCATGACCTAATGGATTCCTATTGTCTGTGTAAACGCTCTACTACTGCAATTTTGAGGGAAATGTGTTAGCGCTGCATTCTCTCTTATTCACTATCTACTTAAATACAAATGTTATCAATCATATTCTGTTTACATACATACACACGTTATCAGAGTTCTCTGAACGAAATCTCCGTTTGGTTGAGGAAAAACGTTAATTTATATTCTTTCAGCACTTCAATTGTTCTGAGGTAAAGAAAAGTGTTGTTATCTTGCTGAAGAGCAGGAAAAGAAGAGGATGAGTTAGGGATTGGGGAACAGGAAGTCACATATGGACTGGCCAGTCACTGGCAAGGACTACAGAGACAGAAGGAAATGTAGTCCCAAAAGCAAGGAAAAACGAAAATGGGGATCATTACGAGTCCGGCAGTAGCCGTGCCGGAAAAACCGGCAGGCTGCCGCCAGACTCATAGGCCCTCATTACGAGTATGGCGGTAACCATGCCGCTATTGGCGGCATGGCTGCCGCAGGAATCGCGTCGAGGTCCGGGTCCTCGGAATGAGGACTTACCGGGCCATTCCGAGTTCGGAAGGCTCAGTAATTCCTCCCTCCAAGGACCCAGACACGGTCCTTCCCCATTCCCATTCAGCCTCCATAGGTTTTCCCAGGCGTGCTTACCGTGTCCCGCGAGGGGAACTCGTAATGCGGTGGTACGGAGTGAACGGCGCCGGCACCTTTTACGGCGCCGTTCACTCCGTACCGCCAGGGTCGTAATGAAGCCCATAGTGAATTACTGCATTACAACTGCATTACAACCCCGGTGACCCGGTAATTCCGGAGGCAGAATTCCGTTAATACCCATTCCCACTCCATGGGGATGGGGACAATGGAAACACTGGTTCCGTCTATGACAGAGCCAGTGTTTCCGTTTCCGCCAGCAGGCGGGTGGCGTTAATTCCGCCAGGTCAGACCTGGCAGGAGTGACACCTCCCACCTGCAGAACTCGTAATCTGCCGGTCCGGAAACAACGGTGGCGGTGGGTTTACCGTCACCGTTGTTTCCGGACCTGCAGGCTCGTAATGAGGCCAATTGAGTAGCTGGAAACATTTTCAGTGTGTTTTCTGTTATTTTGTTGAAACTGCTGAAGAGTGGTACTAAAGAAGTTGACACAGCAGTAACTCATTGACAACAGCTTCCGCTCATAAATCCATAGATTTATCCATGAGTCAACAGGCTGAATTTCTCATTGTCCTCTCTATTTTCATAGGCACCAAATATTGTTTCACTAAAATAAATATTATTCTCTTCTGCCAATCTACTGATATGGGCAGATCAATACTGTTTAATAGGGCTTGATTTTCTATCACCTTGGAAAAATGTACTGCTTCGCTCCCAGTTCATATCCCTCTGTTGTTAAACAGTGGTTTGAATCATTGGGCCTCATTACGACCCAGGCGGTAAGGGATTACTGGTAACGGTAAGGGCACCAGTGCCGGTAATCCCTTACCGCCCTATTCCGAGGTCCCTTTGCGGGTCCTCCCTAAACGGCTGGTTTTACCAGCCGTTAAGGACGGGATCCGCAAAAGGGACTTTGGAGGTAATGACGCTAGCGCAATTTGCGGTACCGTTATTACTGCCTTCCCCATTCCCATTGAGCCCTATGAGGGCAAAAATGGGACTGGGGAAGGGCCATGGTGAATGGGGAATTACCGCCCCCCCAACCTTGGAATGGGGCAGTAATTGCTTCATTCACCATGGCGGAATCGGTAAGGTACTGGCGGCAACCATGGCGCTAATAGCGCCATGGTTACCGCCTGGGTTGTAATGAGGCCCATTGTCCGATTGCCCTTCGATAGCGCGACCATAGCAATGGAAAATGGAAAATTGGCTATTGGTTCTTCAGACGTTACACAGTGCTGACATTTTGCAGACCAGAAACCCCCTCACCCTCAAACCCCTCCCACACCCCATGCAGAAGCAGATATTGCCTGAGCCCTATACACCTGCAGGGCGCTGGATAATGCCCTGGCCCCATGTTGTTTTGAGAACTTTAAGACTGCTTCACCTCTACAGGTCAACATATTACAGCTCCTATTTTATTGGGGTGACCGCAGATTGTACTGTCTAGTCTTATACCCAGCTAGTGATATACTCGGACGCACTCTATAATTCCCCCATCATTGATGATTACGATAGAGTAAACAACAGGTAGAGTCCATGGGAATCAATTGTCATGATGGCCATTTAGATCTTTCATACTGTGTACCATTACTGGTAACTGTTGTGCATGTACATATGTGAGCCAGTCAGATTTTACAGGTGGAGCAGAAACAGGCTGGTAACTCAGGGTCAGCACGAATTCCATGCCAGTTTCTACTCCTTGTACAAAATCACAGTATTAAAGCCTTGAGAACCGCGTCCACAGACCTGTATGCGGTTAGGTCTTTTTTTGTAGGATTCTCTGGCATTAAGAGAATGAGGCCCTCAGTGTATTTTCAGTAACTCAACCTGGGCAGTGCTTTATAATGCTTCTGGGTTATTGTGAGTGCTATGTTGTATTGTTGATTATTTCTCGAGTGCACGCATGCCAAGGAAACAGCATTTTAGTATTAAAATCACAGAGGAAACACTAGTTGAGTTCATCCTAGAGACAAGAACATTTCACAGTTTCTTGCCGTTTTTTGTGCCCCCAGGCCCTCTGTTTCACCCTCTTTCCCGACCTCCACTTCCCTCTTGCTTTCCCCTCCCTCCCGCCTCCCAGCCCGCTCACCATCCCTGATTAGCCTACTGGCCTCATGTTGCTGGGTCTATCGACCCGCTGGGCTCCGTGCTCGCCACTTTCAGCAGAGCTGAGCAGGTTAGCCTGACCCCCATATTGAAGACCCTGTGGGTCTCTTGACGTTTTTTTGTGCCCCAGCCCCTCTGTTTCACCCTCTGACCCGACCTCCACTTTCCTCTTGCTTTACCCTCCCTCCCGCCTCCCAGCCCGCCCACCATCCCTGATTAGCCTTACCTCCGGTCTTAACTGACCTTCCTCTGGCTAAGGGCCCCAGGCAAAGAGTGGTTCCCGCAGAGGCGGCTCCCTATCTTGTCTGCAGGTGTCAGCAGGGAAAGCCAGCGGCCAGCCGTCAACCAGCAGCTACTAAGTAAGGTAGGAGTGTCCCGGGTTAGGAATAGAGCTTCACTCTACCCTGAAAACCCTGCCACTATACAGGACCCACAGACTTATGTGTGTTTTTCTCCGCTTTTTAAAATTGCATTGTGAAAGTATTTAAAATTGCATTGAGAAAGTATTTAAAATTGCATTGTGAAACCTAGTCCTTTTTCCCACTATACAGGACTCTCAGATTTAGGTGTGTTTTTCTCTGCTATTTAAAATTGAAATGTGAAAGTAGTGCTGTTCTGTGGTTTTTTGCCTTCTTAGCAAAGCATTAATCTAGCAAACTTTTGTAACATTATCTGAGCCCCTGCAGTCTTGTCCAATTGTCTACTATTGTCTCGTCTCTGTCTCGTCTGCTTGCGCCCCTCCCTGTGTCCTCCCCTAGTGTTCTCCTGCCCCTTCGTCTGCTCTCCTCTCCCTACCTACTCTATGGTGTTCTCTGTTTCTAACTTCTTCTCTATCGACTATCCTGCTCTCCTCACTAAAGCTGGTAGGATGAAGTTTAAAAAGGACATCCTGGTCTCCAACCCAGGCCTCCCTATCGCTGACACCTATACCAGTGCCTCCTCCAGGCAAACCCTCACCGACATCCTTTATGTCGTTCCCTTGCCAGACCTATGGACTCTTCATATGGTCTCTATGCTTTCTCCTCTCTCTTCTTCTCCCATTAATGGTGGCACCCGGTGGGAGGCCCTCCTGGCCCCTTCCACTCCTCTAAGGTCATCATTAATGTTTACCTGAATGGTACAGTCTTGGTCCAAGGCCCTCAGACCAACCTTCTCCTATTTTATAGATGCTTCCCGCACCTCATCAATTTCGTTTCGTCTCCTACTGTCCCCTCTCTTCCCCCTGTGGCTTCCTTGCCTCCCCCTACGTTCTCCTCCTTGGCTACCTTGCCCTCTCCTCCTTCCTCTTCTGCCCCCCCTCGGGCTTCTTCTACGCCTCTGCAGGGCATACTTCTGATATATACCCCTCCCTGGAAGTCTTTCAAGGACGGCAACCTTCTCCATATTGACACTCTCAATTCTCGCTCTGCTGTGAAACGCTCCTCCGACATCTACCTCCTCGAAGAACTTGACCTCAGTGTTCTCAGTCTAACCGAGACATGTTTCATGGCCAGCTCTGTCACAAGCTTTGATACCATCCTCCTTGATGGCTACAAGATCCTCTCCGTGCCCAGATTCAACCGTTCCAGAGGGGATGTAGTCCTGATCTTCCCAGAGTGGATCCCTGCCTCTGTCATTCCTATGCAGGCCTACTCCTCTTTCGAATGCCTCAACTGTAAGCTCGCTCTCTCCTGGCCATTCCCTTACTGTGGCTACCATCTATCGGCCACCTGATAAGATCTCCTCCTTCCTCTCTGAGTGGGTGGGCCTCTCCTCTTCCCCTCTGGTCTCAACCACTCAACTCCTCCTTCTTGGAGACTTTAACATCCACCTGGATGCTTCTTTCGCGACCTCTGCGACTCTCTCTCACTCTTTATTCTCCCCTCTGGCCCTACTCACTCTGCAGGGCAAACTCTGTATGCTTGGATCACTTCAGACCTTCCCCTTTCTATCCCTCTCACCACTCCTCTCTCCTGAAGTGATCACGTTCTCCTTTCCTCCCATCTCACCCTCTGTACCCCTCAGGCCAAGCCACCTCCAGCACTGCTACTCACATGCTCAGGGTTATCCGACCCATAAAGCGTGTGTCAGTTGAGGGTTTTGCTGCCACTTTCTCCCCACCCCTCCCCGCTTGTCTGACTCACACCGTGACACAGCTCTTTCCATACTCCACTCTGCTATATCTAATACTCTTGCCCCTGTCATGAGGATCCGCTTGAAGCCCAAAGCCAAGTGCAACTCCTGTATGACTCAGACCTCCTAACCCTCAAACACAAGTGCAGGGTGGCTGAGAGGAAATGGCGTGCTTCCGATACATCATCTGACAAACTGCCCTGCCGCCTGCTCCAAAGGCAATACCGGCTCTCTGTCCGCACCAAGAAGAGAGCTCACATCCAATCCGTCTCTCTGTGGCATCTAATAACTCAGCTGAACTCTTTAAAATCTGCAAAGAACTGGCCAATCCTGCGGCAGTCTCTACCTCTCCTGTCCCCTCCCAGGCCCTCTGCACGGCTCTGGCTTCTCATTTAATCTCTAAAACTCAGGACATTCTGTCCTCTCTCTCTTTCCCTCTCCCTCCTCCCTGCTCTTCCTCTGGCCCTTCTTTGGCCACCTCTCCTCCCCCCTTCTTTGCCTTTCCCCTGTTCTCCCCAGATGAGGTTTGATCTATGAAAGTCTCGTAAAAACAGGTTCACCTCTGTTCCTCCAAAACCATCAAGGAGCACATTGACACCTTGGCTCCTGCTCTGGCTGACGTCTGCAACCACTCCTTTGCCACTGGAGTCTTCCCCTCCCCCCTGAAGCACTCCACTGTGCTCCCTCTTCTTAAGAAACCCTCTGCTGAGCCGTCCTGCCTGGCTAACTATCGCCCAATCTCCATCACTCCTTTCCTGGGCAAACTCCTGGAAAAGCTGGCCATCTGCCAGCTTAATCTTCACACTGAATCTGTTGGTTGTCTCCATGACCATCATGACCATCAGTCTGGCTTTGGAGCTGCCAGAAGTACGGAAACTGTGCTCCTGAATATCCGTGAAGACCTGCTCTCTACCCTTGATTCCAACACCCCCTGTGTCCTTATCTTACTTGATCTCTCCTCTGTATGGTCAACCATGCCATCCTGCTCAACTGTCTCCGTGATAACCTGCATATTACCGGTCAGGTCCTGGCGTGGCTGACTTCTTTCCTCTCTGATCGACCCTCCCAGGTTCAACTTGGGTCCTTCTTCTCCTCTATTTCCGTCTCTACCTGTGGTGTTCCCCAAGGGTCTAGCCTCTCTCCCTGGCTGGTCAACCAATACCTGGCACTTCTTGCCCACCACATTGCTGCTCTCTGTCCAAACTTTCAGTGCTATGCGGATGACACTCAGCTTATTTTCAGGCTCCCTTCAGCCACCTCTTCTCCTTCTCTCATCTCGAGCTGTCTGTCTGCTATCCAGGAGTGGAGTGCCGTCAATGATATCTGCCTTAATGCCTGTGAGACTGAGATTCTCCTCATCGGTACACCCAATCCCTCCTTTCCTGTCACTCTTTTGGCTGGCCTCTTTTGGCCCTCTTCCTGCTCCCACCTGTGAGGCCAAAACCCTCAGGGTCATCTTCGACTCCATGTTCTCCTTCTCGCATCACATCTCTGGGGTCTCTAAGAAGTCACACTACCAGCTGCACCTCCTCAGAGGTATTCTTCCTTCCCTCTCCTTCCCCCAGAAGCTCATTGTCTCCAGAGCTCTGGTTCTCTCTAGGCTAGATTACTGCAACAGCCTCTTTCTAAATCTGTCTGCCTGCCTCTGCTCTCCGACCTCTGCAACTCATCCAAAACAGGACTGCAAGACTTGTCCTTGGCCTCAAGTCCAGGGATCGTATCTCTCCAGGACTGAAATCTTTGCACTGGCTCCCAGTGGCTGCGAGGAGAAAGTTCAAAACCCTCTGCATTGTCCACAAGTCCTTCTCTCTTCCTAAATACCTTCCTTCTCGAGTCCGTCGCTTATCCCCCTCCAATTCTCTCAGGGTCAGTCACTTCTCCAAGCAACGAGTTGGTGGTAGATCTCTTTCTTCGGCTGGGGCCTCCCTCTGGAACAGCCCCCCTGCCTCTCTGAAAATTGAAGAGAATCATCTCCAGTTCCGGAAGCACCTCAAGACCTTCCTCTTTGCTTCTGCTTTCTCTCCTCCTCTCCCCTGCTGAACTCCTGGCTGAAACTGATACTGCACTTTTCACCTGGCTACACTCTCTTCTTGGGCCCGGGTCCCCTCCCCAGCAGTTGCACACCTGCACTGCCCCCTGGCAACACTTGCACTCTGGGCTGTTTCTGTATCACTACAGCCCCCTACCAGCATTTGACACCTGATGTCTGCATGTACCCATGCATCTGCCACCAGCTGGCTGCACTTCTATTTATTGTTCTTATTTATTCACTGTTTATCTTATGTACTGCACTTCCCCTCCACTTTTCCCCTTGCACTTTTCTGCTTCCGCCCTCCCCTGCACTTGCACAATCTCAATGTCACCTGGACTAGTAAGATCGCTGTCTGTCTTCCCTCTGTTCCCGTCCCTTGCCCCGTGGCACCTTGAAACACTTGTGTATAGACGCGTTATAAATGCCATATTATATCATATCAGTTGAAATCTCATTTTTTTTACGTGTTTACGAAATTTAAACAACTAGTTATTCAATATGCAGTTCCCCGGGGGTATACTTTAAGTGGTGTGTTGCCTAAATTGCGAAAGCTCGACCACCTAACTAGAGATGTCGAGTTTACAGCATAGTTGACGTCAAGTAAGAAGCTGAGCAGCTGCACTGCCACTCATGGGGCCCGATTCATGTAAACGTGCGTAGAAATCCTGCGAGGGCCGCGCGCCAAGAAGGACACTGCATGAGCCTGCGCGCAGAAAGAAAAATGTGTTCCCTGTGTATTCATGGAATTGTTTGCGCAAAGTAACCGTATTCGCAAAGTTGCACCCGAAATGCCCCCGACACGCCCACACGCAACGCATAAACAGCCAGATCAGCAACCTTTCGCACGCTCCCCCTAGGCGTGAATATATGCACCCTTCACGACCGGTCCCCCGCAAGCAGTCCTGCATAACCGTAGCCTTTCCTGGCACTCCGACAACCTGGAAAATCAGTGTGCAAACCCCCTTAAACCATTCCTGCACCACGCTACACTACTTACCTGCATCCCTAAGTTACATCGGAACCCCGGGTGAGTAGACGCACCCAGAAATCCGACATTCAACCCCACCTTCACGCTGCCAATCCTATGTGCAAGTGTACTTACGCCTGCTTTCGGGTGGTGAATCACATGGAGGACTTGCATGGCCATTTCCCGAGGTTGCACGATCGAATCCATGAATACGTCTCGTGCCGGGCAATTGTGGGCGTGTGAGGGACTGCCTGCACGCTATCCCTCAGAATGCCCACTTTTTCACATGTTCTTCCCCATTTCTGATGTTCCGTCCCCCTTCCCAGCCCTCTGCGCAAGGCCCTCAACCGCTCGCTCAGTAGTGCTGACCTAGTGCAAACTCCACGCAAGTCCAGTAAAGGTACAGTGCATTCGATTCCATGAATCGACAAAGGCGGATTTGCGTGCAGTTGCGCGCACAAGCACGCTATTTTACACGCAAATAATTCCATGAATCGGGGCCTTGGTGCTCAGGAGGGTTGGTCAAAATCTATAGAATGCTTTATGGACGAACATCTATTAATGTGAAACTTGACTAGTAAGAAATTGAACTGGTGCATCGGTTACAATCTATAGAAACCGATTTGGACTAAGGTTAGTTAAGGTGAGTTAGATACACAAATTGACTAGTAGACATGGTGGATCGCTCGCAATCCATAGAACAATTTGAGAACTAATGTTCATTAATAGGAGTAGGATCCACATCTTGACTGATATGAAGTAGACATGGTGGATCACTCATGTACCCATGCATCTGCCACCAGCTGGCTGCACTTCTATTTATTGTTCTTATTTATTCACTGTTTATCTTATGTACTGCACTTCCCCTCCACTTTTCCCCTTGCACTTTTCTGCTTCCGCCCTCCCCTGCACTTGCACAATCTCAATGTCACCTGGACTAGTAAGATCGCTGTCTGTCTTCCCTCTGTTCCCGTCCCTTGCCCCGTGGCACCTTGAAACACTTGTGTATAGACGCGTTATAAATGCCATATTATATCATATCAGTTGAAATCTCATTTTTTTTACGTGTTTACGAAATTTAAACAACTAGTTATTCAATATGCAGTTCCCCGGGGGTATACTTTAAGTGGTGTGTTGCCTAAATTGCGAAAGCTCGACCACCTAACTAGAGATGTCGAGTTTACAGCATAGTTGACGTCAAGTAAGAAGCTGAGCAGCTGCACTGCCACTCATGGGGCCCGATTCATGTAAACGTGCGTAGAAATCCTGCGAGGGCCGCGCGCCAAGAAGGACACTGCATGAGCCTGCGCGCAGAAAGAAAAATGTGTTCCCTGTGTATTCATGGAATTGTTTGCGCAAAGTAACTGTATTCGCAAAGTTGCACCCGAAATGCCCCCGACACGCCCACACGCAACGCATAAACAGCCAGATCAGCAACCTTTCGCACGCTCCCCCTATGCGTGAATATATGCACCCTTCACGACCGGTCCCCCGCAAGCAGTCCTGCATAACCGTAGCCTTTCCTGGCACTCCGACAACCTGGAAAATCAGTGTGCAAACCCCCTTAAACCATTCCTGCACCCCGCTACACTACTTACCTGCATCCCTAAGTTACATCGGAACCCCGGGTGAGTAGACGCACCCAGAAATCCGACATTCAACCCCACCTTCACGCTGCCAATCCTATGTGCAAGTGTACTTACGCCTGCTTTCGGGTGGTGAATCACATGGAGGACTTGCATGGCCATTTCCCGAGGTTGCACGATCGAATCCATGAATACGTCTCGTGCCGGGCAATTGTGGGCGTGTGAGGGACTGCCTGCACGCTATCCCTCAGAATGCCCACTTTTTCACATGTTCTTCCCCATTTCTGATGTTCCGTCCCCCTTCCCAGCCCTCTGCGCAAGGCCCTCAACCGCTCGCTCAGTAGTGCTGACCTAGTGCAAACTCCACGCAAGTCCAGTAAAGGTACAGTGCATTCGATTCCATGAATCGACAAAGGCGGATTTGCGTGCAGTTGCGCGCACAAGCACGCTATTTTACACGCAAATAATTCCATGAATCGGGGCCTTGGTGCTCAGGAGGGTTGGTCAAAATCTATAGAATGCTTTATGGACGAACATCTATTAATGTGAAACTTGACTAGTAAGAAATTGAACTGGTGCATCGGTTACAATCTATAGAAACCGATTTGGACTAAGGTTAGTTAAGGTGAGTTAGATACACAAATTGACTAGTAGACATGGTGGATCGCTCGCAATCCATAGAACAATTTGAGAACTAATGTTCATTAATAGGAGTAGGATCCACATCTTGACTGATATGAAGTAGACATGGTGGATCACTCACAATCTATAGAATGCTTTTGGACTAATGTCCGTTAACTTGAATTGGATACACAACCTGTCTAGTAGGAAGTAGAAGGTGTGGATACAGGGTGTTCTAAACGTGTTGAAGTATTAGCATCGGCGAAGGAGAAGCAGAGTGCTATTGTCAAGAAAATTTAGTAGTTGGTATTTAGTATTTGATTACACACTACGACCCAAAAGTATCTAAGTGCAGCGTATCGATTACTAACTTCGATTACTAACTGCTGAGTTTTAATGACAGCAAACAAAAGATAGAAATAGAAAGGACATCTCACTGTAGATTTTCTTAGTTCTGTAACTGTATAGCAGAAACAACCAACTTAATGGTTTCAAGGCACTTAGCCCTCCCTTTGCCACAGGCCGATGAGGTTAGGAAAGATTCAGGGTGGAGAAAGACTAAGCGTTGATTGCAGGTGCTGATGGGACAAGCTCAGTTAGTGTAGCAGGTGGTAGGAAACACATTGTGGTCTTTCCTAGATGTCCATAGACTGTTCAGGGAGGATCAGATCAGCTGATTTGGAGATGTTTTGTTGAAGAAGAGGTGGGATTTAAGGGCTTTGGATATTGTGTAAAGGGAAGGCAGTGAATGATGGGGATGAAGCTTGTTCCGACTTGAGGGGTTTGGACTGTGAACTTCCTGTTGCTTATTTTTAAGCGTTGGAAGGAGTGGTGGATCAGTATAAGTTGGATGCCAGATTGTAGCTGTGCAGCTGGATTCTTTTTTTTGTGCGTCGAGTGGGGTAGTGATTGAGATGCATGTGCATGACTTCCATAGGATTTTCTATTTTATGTGTGCTCTGACCTGAAGCCAGTGTAATGTTTTAACTACTGGTGACAGAAGAGTCCACCCTTGTAGGGAACATTTTTGGAGTAGACCATGCACTTCATAACAGAGGCGGTGGAAGTATGCATGAGGACATCAACCTTGGAGTAGACCATAAGATTTGTAACAGAGGTGGTGTGGGTATTCATGATGAGGACAGCGTCAGAGTAGACCATGTGGTTCTTGGCAGAGGTGGTGTGAATACTCATGATGATATCAGTGTCAGAGTAGACCATTGGTTTTGTGTCGAAGGTGGTGTGAGTATCCACAGTGATGTCAGTGTAGGAGTAGACCATGAGGTTCCTGACAGAGGAGGTGGAGTATCCATAATGAGGTCAGTTTTGGAGTAAAACATGAGGTTCTTGTCAGAGGTGGTGATAGGATCCGTGAAGAGGCCAGTGTTGAAGCAGACCATGCAGTTCTTGATAGAAGTGATGTGAGTATCCAAGATGAGGTCAGTGTTGAAGCAGACCGTGAGGTTCTTGACATAGTTGGTGTATGAATAGGTGCATTGAAAGACAAAGCCTCTACTGTGTTAGATGATTATGTGAAATGTTGCTCTGGGCTGATAACATTTGGAGATCAGCGGCGGCCGGCAGTCAGAGGCGTTGGTTCCTGAGAAAGCATGTCTTTTTTCGGGACCCAGAATAAGCTGTTTATTTTCTACTAGTTCCCAGTCATAGAGTATCAAAGGGAAACAGTCCAGCCAGGTGGTGGTGAGGTTAGACATTGGACTAAGCAGTGCCGGATCAAAACCCGTGGAGGTCCCTAGGCAGTGGGAATTTCAGAGACCCACTCGCAAATTATCTCCTAATATGTTTTTAATTTTACAAACCAACACTTTTAATGGGTTTTGATGATGTGTCACTTGAAACAAGAGTTCTGTATTAGATGACTGTAGCCCTGCGCAGGCTGAGTTGAAACCATGTCTGGCTGGTGGTATTCCCTTCCCTGTATGATACAAGAACTGGCATGGTGGTAGTAGCACTAACAGGGCACTATTGACCACCCACAAGCGCTTTCACCTTACCATACCCAACCTACCCTGACGAGACAGCCTAATTTATTAATAGCAAATTCATACCATATCTTGTGTATGTCTCACTGCCACCATTCCTCCCCCACCTATGCACCTACGCATTGCCCCTCAGCTACTGGCTCGCCCTCATCAATATAAACAAAGTAATTTTGTTAACATGTCCTACTCGTGGAATGCCTCATCCATCTGCAGTATTGCCATACGTACAACAGCTACTTGGAAACTTATATGAAATATACAACTAATCATGTTCAAGGCACACCGCAAACTGAATTGTCTTTTGACAATTGGTTTTTATTATTACCTACCTCAAGCAAGCCTAGCGACTCCAACACAGAGAAGATGGGGAGGACCAAAAAATAGCTTCCCTTTTGATGCCTCCGGCATTGCTCTCGGCATCTGATGACTACTAGACCTGCTCCTGCCTGCTTCTTCCTGCCCGTGCGCACTAGCCAGGGTGTGTCTTAGACTCACTAAAACTGTGCTTGGGCCTTAGCTGCCACGCTCGGGCATGCAAGTAAAAAAAACTGAAATGCAAGTTGGCAGGAAGGTGTAGTCACACGGACGCGGTGGGAGATCAATATGATTTGAAAGAAAAAAAAATAATGCTAACGTGGCGCAGCACACCAAGGCCTCTGTCTTGCTGCTGCTGGCGCCAGCTGGCCTGCTCAGTTGAGAAGAGCCAAAAAAAGAGTGCTAGTGTTCAGCCCTGGCAAACACCGGCACAAATTAAGCACTGACGGCCCCCTAAGAGGAGTGGAGCCCATAGGCCGGTGCTTACTTTGCCTATTGGGTAATCTGGCACTGGGATTAAGGAACTATCCATTAAACACTCCTTTATATGTGAGCATTCATCAGGTAAAATAGGTTTCAAAGAAATTAAAACAAATGTATGTGTCTTTTGTTCTCTTGTCATTTCTTTGAATCTAGCTTTATAATATTAAACTTTGCTGTAAAAGTGAAACTTCTAAGGTGCATCCTTATAGCAGCGTCCATGAAATGTATTTTTTAAATCATTCCTGGTTATCATTTTGACTTTTCCCTTGTGAGCTACGAATCTGAGATATCCACAGGGACACCATTTGTAATATGTTTCCCCTGGGACTCTAGGCTTCCGAGGACAGGTTCATTCCACATATGCTCCCAGTGTCAGCAGCCTAAGCTAGCCTGGCTGTCTGTGAGAAAGACCATTGGGCAATAGCAGTTTCTAACATTCCCTGGAGTACAATACCAATGTAGCCTGGGAGTTCACCAAGATGTTCCAAGGGTGTACACCTACAGGCCCCTCATTTTAAAATGCATTGATAACGTTCTGCAGCAGGACATTGTTCCTACAAGAGTGCCTGCGAAGCACAGATTTGGCTACCTATGGTCAAGGCTTGCCTGCCTGGGATTTTGAGAGGCAGGGTGGGTCAGGGCCAGTTCTGACTAGCATGACTGAACACCAGAGGTCCCAGAAAACCTCTATGCTGAGACTTTGTAGTGGGAAGAAGCCTTCAAACTTTGAATGTGTGCATTACAACTCATTGGCCCTCATTACAACTCAGGCGTTAAGGGTTAACGCCACCGTTAACCCTTAACGCCTGATTCCCACCTTAACGCCTGCTTTTTGCAGGCGTTAAGTTCCATGGTGCTAAGGCACCTTGGTGCTAATTACGGCACCGTAATTTACGGTGCCGTAATTAGCGCCTTCCCCACTCCCATTATGCCCTATGGGGCAAAAATGGGAATGGGGAAGGGAAAATGGGAAATGGGGATGTACCGCCCCACTCACCTTGGAATGGGGCGGTAAATCCGTCATCCACCATGGTGTAAATGGAGTTTACACCATGGTGGTAAATTTGGTGCACTTAGCACCAAGGTTGTAATGAGGCCCATTGTGTGGCTGCCAAAATGTTTGAATTAATACAACCACGTGCTAGGGTTTTGGGGCACCTACCTTATTGTTTATGCTAGATGGAAACTGGGTAACAGAATGTGAGAGGTTAGGAAGACAAAGTAACTGTAAATGTAACTGTAGGACATTCAAAGATGGCCACCTGGATGACAGTGCAGGAAGAGAAGGGCCTTCCGGGTTAGGAAATAGAGAAACAGAATTTAAGGCCAGCGTTACTGGAGTACAATGCTTGGCAACAAGTTCACTCTAAGTTAATTTGTTATCTGTGACCTGTAAGGAAGACATGGTATCAAACAGTAAGACAGGCACAGGTGATCACAGTTCAAGGGTATTTATTGAACTTCAACTCGGTTTGAAAAATGCCTATCTAATCTTAAATCTAAAGATGGGTGAAAGTTACGAGCTATTAAAGAGTTAATAATAATAACGCAGTCCTAGTGGTGTCTTGTCAAAATAAAAGGGCCTATACTAATAAACCTATTGCCAATCCTTACTTCTAAATACAAATAGTGTGGAAAACAATGCTCTGCAAAAGTAAAGTGTTCAAGAAATGATATGTCAGGATATTTAAGTCGTAAGCCGTTGGCCTCCCTTCCCCATGTTTTCAGCACTGGGTAAGGCAGCACAGTCTCTGGCTTCTCTTGCACAAGAATGCAGTTCATATCTCAGTATCAGGGCCTTCTATGGCAAAGTCTCTTTGCCATTCAAAGTCTCTTACTTCAGAGGGCCTGATGTGACAAACAAACATTCAAAAGTTCCTTTCTCCTTGGAATTCTCATGTACAACTTCTTGGGTGATTTCCAATTCACCCCCTGCCCACCTCTGCCGGGCTCAGACCCAGTTTACCACAAAGATTTCAATTGATCTCCCTCTGTTGGGCTCGGACCAAAACCATGTACTTTTCCAAACTTTCTCTACTTCATCAAAATTGAGATTGGTCTATTTCCTAACTCTGTGATTCCTTATGGGTGTTAGCACCGGGGTTCTCTTCAAGATTCCCCAACTCCCCCACCCCCCACCCTCCGAGACTCTGCGATCCTTCAATTTCTGTTGGTGTGCGCGGTGGAAAATATGCACATGTAACCCTTCCTTTCATCTTTTTCTGCTGTAGGTTTTTTTTGGGCAGTCTAGTGAATCACCTGAGTCACATTTCTATGGACCTACAGAACACAACAAACCCCAGAAACCTGCAGCTTCACACCAAATAAGATCCAGCGGTGGCCCAAGAGAGGAGGAGGAAGGAAGCTAACTAACGGTCCCCTACAGCACATTGTAACTGCATCAGAAGCTATGCATCATGGCCCAGCATTGATAAACACAACTGCCCTGGCCCCTGCATTGCTCCGCTTCCCACATAGATTCTCCAGTCAAATCCTCACCAGCACCTGCCTGAGGATCTATATTTATCAACGGAAATGCAGAATACGAAAATGGAGGCATGCAGTGATCACATAGATCACACTTTACCGCATTCCACATACCAGAAACCCATGTATCCCTGAATTCTTCTGGTATCTTACTTACCTTCATTGCGGCACCTCCACTCGCCCATCCCCATGCAACATGATTTTCTTTTCCCTAAAGTGGGTAGGAACTTTTGCTGGAGAGTACTATGTTTTCCTTGAAACTTTCCATCCTTACTTTCCTCCTTGATGCCTTGATATGATATGATATGATATGGCATTTATAACGCGCATATACACAAGTGTTTGCACATTCTAAGCACTTAGGGGCACTTCTCTTACCCTTCTAGTCCCCCCTTTTTCATCTGTCTCTACTCAACCACCACCTGAACACATTGCTACCTGCTCGTATCGCAACCACACTTGGGCTCACCTTCTTTTTGGGTTTAAGCAGGCCTTCTTCTGATCTGCCAACTCTCCTTCAGGGATCCTCTTAGCCTCCTCCCAGATCATGGTGGTAGCTGCAAAGCCACCAGCTCCAACTAAATAAGTTTGCATCCTTGGAGGGACTGCTGGCTGGGGTCATAATTACTAAAGCCTGAGAAATACCCTGAGAGGTCAGAAGACAGCCCCTACTAGCAGGATCCATAGGGCATGAGAGGAAACTACAGGCATGCCTTGGTAAATTATAAATAGACCCCAAGAGGGGTAACAAGACAGTGCATTGCTAAGTAGGAGGTTCAAGCCTACCGCATCCAAGGATAGTACTCATAGTTTTAGCAATGCCAGCCAATATAAGGACAAAGAAGAGTCGTGTGTATGAACTAAAGGACACTCTCCTTGGAAAAAGATTGTGAGAGACATGTGATTTAGTTTGTGGAATGGATAATGGATTCAGAACATTAGGTCCTCTTAGAATAGTGCCTTCATTTTATTGAATGTTATCTCCCACCCTGACATTTTTCCTTAAAAATACTTCTTTCCTTTCGTTATTTAACTCTTCCACTATGGCCTGTAGGAGTTTGTCCCACCCTGCCGCGTCTTTAGAGCATGTTTTGTCAAAGTGCAAGGTTTTGAGGTAACTCGCACGGGGTCATGGATGCTCCAAGAACAAGAAGGAGGAAGTGAAGGGGAGAGAGACAACTGCCACCCTTGAGGTTGACTATAGACTCCTCTAGTTTATGAAACCAGGTTTTTGTGTTGATACAGGTGCTCATTGTTACCAATTATGCCCTTCAGTGTACTCTTAGCCTATGCTGATAAACCTGGCTTTAGCTGATTTATCTTGTGTACAAGTGTTCTGGTCCACACTCTTCGTGGCAGGCTCCATGCCTGGACATATCCAAGTCATGCAGGTAGACACAACAGAGAAAAAAAGAAGAAAGTTACGAAAATGTTTACGCAAATACCTCTTAACCACTGATAATTCCATCTGTCTTTTGTGTGTCTGTGGCATCACCTTAAACCAAACTGTGTGGAAATCAGTGAAACACCTGCCCAAAAACAATAATCTGACCAACACGACTGGGCCAGAACCCTCTCAATAATCAGTCCCAGATGCATTTCAGCATCACTGGGTCCATTCACTCAGGCACATGCGTGTGCCTGTCAGCAGTGAGAGCTGAGGCAGATCTTACAGCTAATAAAAACAAGGCCTAAAATAAATTAAATGAGAAACCCTTCCTGGCAGAGTTAGAGGAACAATATGTATAGACTGTACATTTCTGCTTCTTGCTTGTTGTCATGATTAGAAAGGATACCGGTCAGACGGCATAGAATGCCTGTATTTTGTAAATATGTTGAAAATAACCTTTGGGCTGCCTTTACTTTAAGGAATGAACCATACTATATTCAAAAGGCAGGTTCAGAACTGAAGTAGTTATTTCTCAGGGAATACAGCAAGGCATGGAATTAAAAGCATCAAGAATTGAGTCCTTGACAAATCCTTATAATGCAGATAGCATGTATAAAGATGATGTCCTTAGAGCAAAGATTCATTCAATGTCTAAATGAGATGAATCCTGTGAAGGCATCATAAAGCAGGACACAGGCAACAGATGCAAAGTTCAAAATAAAAAAGGTTTATTAAACAACTGTCAGGATGGTAAAAGGCCTAACTTGCTCTACGCTTAGGTGGGATTTCCCTACCTGATCGAAACTAAGGAGTGTCTGAGTCAAAGAGTTTAACTTAAAAGTCTGTCTGTGTCTAAATCCTATCATTGCCCTCCAAATAAAGCTAAACAATGTGTAGGGATGTCAATAATAAAGGAAATCGTGATCAACACAAAGTTTTGAGCTTTGTCCAGCTCTTAGCTTCTTCTTCATCTCCATTTCCACAAGTTAAAGAAAGTTCCACAAAAGCCTCAAGGTTACCTTTCTCAAGTTATGTTATGTTAGCATTACTTATAGAGCGCACGGTCGCCCAGGGGCATCTTGGCGCTAAAAGAGGGAGACTACAAAGGAACTAAGAGCAGCAGTGCCTAGAATAGATGAGTTTTAACGGCCTTCCGAAAGCCTAGATAGTTAGTGATTTTCCTAATGAAAAGGGGGAGGTCATAACATAGAATGACCGCTGCGGTGGAGAAAGCCCTGCCTCCCACTCAAACCCATTTGTAGATCGTAACCACCAAACGATTGGCCGAAATGGAACACAAACTGCACTTGCGAAGATAGCGGGTAAACTTAGCTTGGAGGTATTCGGCTCCCTGATTGTGGAGGGCACGATGAACTATACATAGAGCTTTAAAGTTGACCCGGTTAGCCACCGTAAGCCAACGAAGGGCTCGAAGCACAGGAGAGATATGAGCACCATAAGTTGTGCCAGTAGCGACATGTGCAGCTAGATTCTGCAAAAGTTGCAACCGCTGAATCAGTCCTTTAGATTGAGCCAAATACGAGGAGTTGCAGTAATCTAGGAGGGATAAAACCATAGCTGCAACCACTGGGGGTCGCAGTGCGGCAGGAATCATGGGTAACGCTTTCCTTAACATCTTCAACTGTATGTGACTGGCATGACAAACCGCAGTAACTTGCTTGTCCATAGATAGTGAAGCAGATAGAATTACCCCAAGATTTTTAACCTTATCAACTGGAACCGGAAGAGAACACACAGATGATGGCCAGAAGGAGGACATCCAAAGAGTGGGATCCGGGGGACAACCCACCAACATCACCTCAGCTTTGTCTCTATTGAGTTTGAGCCAATGGAAGTTCATCCACTCTCCTACAGCAGCCAGACACTCCTGGATGCACGACGATACCTCAGCCCGATCGAGGTCTAAACAGATCAGGATCTGGGTGTCGCCAGCATACGAGTAGCATCTGACGCTGAAGAGAGGGACATACAAGGGCTCAGATGTAAATGTTAAAAAGAATGGGAGACAAAGAGGAGCCTTGAGGGACTCCACAACTGAGGTGACAAGGAACCGAGAGAAAAGGGGGCATAGAGAGAGTCTGTGACCGGTCAGCCAGGAATGAAGTGAACCAGACCGGTACATGACCCGATATGCCCAACTGGACAAGGCGGGTCAACAGAATGGAGTGGTCGACCATGTCGAATGCCGCTGACAGAGTTCAAACCAGTGCCACTTCCCCTTCCCAAGTACAAGACAACACAGTTCCACACAATCCTCTTGGTTCCTTTCCCCAAGTTCAAAGTAACACAGTTCCAAAAGAAAAGGCATCTCGAGGCTCCGTCCTTAAGACAGCATTTACAGTTCATCAAGTCTCAGGGTTCCCTTCCCTAAGACTTCAGCGTAGCAACTAATATTTGTTCTCAGTCTATCAATGTTCACACAACTCTAGGCCAATTTGACCCACCTTTTGATTTGCATCACCAGCTCACTTACAGTGCTCCTTCTTGGTTTATTTCACAATGTCTTTGGCTTTCACAGTTCAGGGCTCTCTGGTCTAGGCCTAATTGTCAGACCACGTGGTCCACCCATCACAGGTCGCGCAACCAGGGTCTATGGGTCTTCACCCACACAGGCGCTTCTGTATTTGTCCCTGTGTATAGATTCACATTCACTTAGTTTCTTCTTGTCGGGCTTGTGGCTTTATGTGTAACTCCACACTCTCCTGGCTTCACCTGGTTAGCCTCTTTTATTTGCCATAACATGTCACAAATCTCTTGCCAGTCTTTGTCCTTGCTGCACTGTCTCCGTTCATAACGTTCACTTTGTGGTGGTCTTATGTATTTCCCACCTTTCTATCGTACTGTTTCACACTTGCACTCTTTTTCGTAGGTTGCTTTCAGATGGGCATTTTTCCTTTTTGCTTTCACTTTCCCTATAAAGTTTCACTCGATATTAAATATATGTAGTTTTGCTGTTTCAAGTTTTCATTCAGTTCGTTATTCAATGTGCATGCTTTAACTTTGCTCGGAATTGTCATTCAGTTTGGGATTCAATATGCATAATTTAGCTTAACTTTCGAGTTTTCATTCAGTTCGGGAATCAATATAGGTCATACAGCACTTTTGTATTCATGCGTAGCCCATAGAAGCGCACCCGGCTTTGAGTGATATCTTCTTCCAATCACCAGTCCTCAGCATTCCTACTCCCGTGGCTTTGATTCTGCTTCACAGGTGAGTGGGCTCGTCTCTGTGAGCCCCGCTCGCATTCCAGGTGCTACCTGACACATGCCGACAGATCTGCTCTCCTACACAGATGTGGACAGTGTCCTCTCTTTCTTCTCCCTTGCTTGCAGCTCCAGCTGCTTTCTCTGGACAACAGAGGCTCGCACACCTGTGGAAGCCATACAGCCCGACTCGCCTTGGGCTCCACACATCGTCCGGGACTTCAGCCGGTCTCCTGGCTTCCTCCCAGGTCCCACCATGGCTGCCTCCTCATGATACGGGTCCACTGCTGGTCTTTCCCACGCAGGCCTTCTGGTTGTTCTCCTTGATGCTCCACTGGTCTCCCATTATACACCTGTAACTACTTGATAGGTTGCAGGTGTGGATTTTCAATTGGGCTTGTCTGACCATAATTAAAGGGACATGCCTGACTTTCAAAACCCTCTTCCTCGTCCCAGTACCAGAGTGATGATATGACGTTTTAGTGTTCATTACTCTTAGCTGCCTCTTCCTCGTCCCAGTACTGTCAGAGGTCACATGTGGGGAAATGAGGGGAGCTGTCTTGCATTACAGTAGCCTATACAGGCGGGGGAGGGTTAGGTTGGTCTTCATTAGGGAAAGGGGGATACCATTTCTTGCTTGTGGGCACCCCACTTTCCTATCCACAATGACCCTCCTCCCTCGCTTTTCCGCCCCCAGAGCCACAATCCAAAAGCGACGGCCTTTCCCTGGCCACCTGAGAAAAGGATCCAGGGAGAGTAGGAGTGAGGATACCCTCATTCTTTTCACAATCTATATCAATGTACTCCTATATTCTGCCATTTTAGTAATCCATTTCAAATTATATTGTGTTGAAACTTAAGACTTGGACTGTAAATGCTATTTTTGTTTTACTGTGCTATGTATATTGAAAAGACGGGTCAACATTGAAAACATTGTGAAATTACGTTTTCATTTTCATTTGCAGGATATGCTGAAGAGCCCAAATGGGCAGCCATTCGGTTGAACCTGATGGAAGATTGTTATATATCATGGTCAGGCCAGATGGCTTTTAGGCCACCCTGAAAGGCTTCTCCTGGTATGCAAGGCAACTTTTCAAAGCAGATATGCTCTATAAATTTACTTCAGGCATTCACTAATGGAAAGAGGTTTTAGCTTCAAAGAAGACATTTCACGTAAATTAGTTCACATAAGCTTGTAAAAACTTAATTAACTCAAGATGTTATTGAGAAGGTGACTGACATTCAGATGCCCAGCACCAGATATCTGCCTTGTATTAGTCACGGTGATAGGTCATAGAGAGTATGCACACCAAGAGAACTTTGCTTTGGATAGTGTTTACATGAAAAATTAATATTTAAGTAATGTATCATCTCTACCCTCCGCTCGAGAACATCTTAAATTGAACACTAAATAAATAAATGCATTTGACATGAAGAGAAAAAATACCTATAACGTGTAATCACGAAATTAAGCATTGCATTGCAATGCAAGATTCAATTGACACCAAACTTAACCTCTATCACAATCTCTAATAAAAACAATATGTTGTCATGTTTTGAATTGCCCGTACATTGTGAAAACGTGTAAAGTTGTCACATTTTATTGAACAATATTAATTAACATCTCTAAATGTTCAACCCAACATTCAGAATCAAAATATTTAAGTTTCATCCATCTTGCATATTTCAGACAGAAATTACAGTATAAAAATGAAATTAGCATATATTCAAAAAGAGCAAATTCCCTCCCGCCTTTTCTAGTTAGGAAGGTTGGAAACCACACATCTGACAAGCCAGGTGTAGCGTTAGAAGGAAAAATAATGGCGGACGCATAGGACAGAGTGGGAATTATAGAATATTAACCGAAGAAGATTCAAAAGAGGAAGAAACTGGAGATTGGTGAGTAGAAGGGCAGACCTGTGATTTGAGAGAAAAAATGTTAGGCCAGCCCCTAGAAGGAACACCAGTTACTGTTTGGGGATTGATTTCCAAATAAGCCACCTGAATTGAGAGTTGCATGTAGGAATGCTGTCCAGCTGACTGGATTGAATCCCCCCGCAACTCCCAAACTGTTCAATTTCATTATGGTAAAGTTTGGGATGATATCACCACTAGAAATGCAGGGAGGAGCAATTTGAATTAAAGGGACACAGTGGCTAATATTGAAATGTTCAGTGTTCCTCATATATATTAAATACAAAGTGAGGTGGAGTTTCATTGAGGCCCAGTACACGTTGCAGTGAAAACCGAAATCCAAATCTGAAAGCTTGTTGGCTGCCAGTATAAGGTGGAATTCTTTTTGTAAAGTTAAGTTTTATTTAAAATATAAGTAGTGGTTTAAACTGGTGTGGAGTCATACTGCAATGACAAGCAGTATCTCCTGGGATTATATCATGCATTTAATGCATCTGGGAAAAGCCATAGTATAAACTGAATGTTTGTGCGATGAAATAAATGCTTAAAGAAATTACTTCTATTCATAAAGGACCATCTGAAGTATGAATCCTCTGCATTCCCCTGTCTTTCAATGCTCATACAGAGACAGGTGTAATGTGGGAGGGAAGGATGCCTTCAGATACCTTCAGATAAGTATCTGTTACTAGAGTGGTGCATCTTCAGCCCAGAAACATAAACAGATTGAAAGCATTGTATGTAGGCATCTTTAAAACTGTGCATGCATCTGGATGGAGAGAAATACATTCATGTTCAAGGAAAGTGAAACACACACACACCAATAAATTAGAAGAACAACTCTATGGTTAAAGAAAGCCACATAAACAAATATATTGAGACCTGCACCCACACATTAAAAAAACATAGGCTACATGTGGGTTAAGAACAAACTTACATGAACCAATGCAAACACGTTATCTTTTGTATGTACATGGCCTAACACATAGAGCCGCATCAAGGGTTGGGCATAGCAGTAAAGATGTGGCAGTAGCGATCTTACCACTGCATTACTGCTCTGCCCAATCCCGGGTTTGGGCGGAAAGTTGAAGATTTACCTCCAGCCCAGAATTGTGGGGTGGGATTATATAGGTGGGAACATTAGAATGGTGTGCCACATCTGTGTGAGCCAATATAAAACATACAAGAATACTCAACAAAGCATAGGGTTGAAATCTCAACATAACCACTCCTACTGCACACCACTTTGGGAGACAAAAAGGAGAACAGAAAAGGTGATGTAAAAGCTTCAACCGGTGCTTCTGAACTCTCCTTGTCGGGTTGCACAAGGTAAGATTCGGTGGGACCACCTTTATATTTTCACTATCCCGTGTTGTCTCAGCACTCATTTTTGCATCTTAATTCTCAAAACCCATCATTTGGAGGTTTTTACAGTCAGATATAAGATGAATTACAGAGAGTGATGTGGGGTATTACTGGGTCATAACCACCACCTCATCGTAGGGGCCCATAGTAGTTGAAACCCACTGATAATTACACACGTATAAACCATACCTGTCAATTAAACCGCTTTTGGCGGATGACACCCGCAACAGTCAGTTTCCACACCCACCACTCCCCTTGTCCATCAACATGTGTCAATGAAGAGCTCACCTGCAAAAGGGAAATCTTCTTGTTTCACCTGCCTTTGATATAAACACAGGGTTGATAGGCTCGAATGAGCAGGCAGAGTGATGTGTGCTGTCAGAATGAAGAAATGCAATTAAGCTGGTCTGACATAGAGGCCCTTCTTTGTAGCCCTTCTGTGCCCCCACACAGAATGTCTTAGAAGCTTCCTTACTCTTAGCCCATGAGGAAGAGAGGAATCAGCACTGAAAAGTGGTGAAATTGCAGTATCACCTTGTGATCTTATACCAAGCTATTCTGTACTCTCGGGTCTTCGTAAATGCATTACTTGGCATCTTAACCACGTCATGAATGAATGCATATTAGTACATATTTGTACACAGTGGAGGCTGCGGGGGTGGAGGCTGCGGGGGGATGTGACAGCCTCCCAGCCAATGAGGAGGCTCGGAACACAGGGATTATCAGTTGGCTGGAGGCTGCCATCTACCCCTGCTGGGGAACTGAATATGTGCTCCCTCCTCGCACACCCCATCCACAGATTTCCCCGCCCCTTCCTCCCACTTACCTTCTTTTTGGTTCCTTTTCAGAAGCGGACATGCTGGTCAAACATCTGTCCCCCGCGTGTCCGCTCCCGATCTGCAACACACCGCCATAGAAAGGAAGAAGGGACTACGTGTAGTCCCTTCTCTCCATGGCGGGCATTTTTTTGTTTACTTTTTTCCCTATTTTTTTAATGGCTGCTATGGAAAGGGGAGAGGCCTCCACCCTTTCCATGGTGGCCATTTTGTTTGTTTACTTTGTTGTACTATTTACAATGACCGCCATGGAAAGTGAGAACAGACTTTGATTCCCCTTACGCGGGGACCATATTTTTCGTTTTTTTTTCAGTTTCGAAACAGCAGAGAGTTTTAAAACTGAAAGCAAATGCGTACTAATAGCTATAAGCTCCTCGCACGGGGGGCATTACTGCTTCAGGTAATGCCCCAGGGACTGTAAACTATGGGCCCCGGGGCATTACCTGAAGCAGTAATGTCCCCCCTGCTCAGGGCTTAATGCTTAAGTAATGTAGCTAAATGCATTGGGCCTCATTCCGAGTATGGCGTTAAGGGATAGCGGCCACCGCTAACGAGAGCGGTGGCGGTAATCCCTTACCGCCATACTCCGAGTTCCCTTAGCGCCATGGTGCTTTTAACACCTGCTTTTAGCAGGCGTTAAATACCATGGCGCTAAGGGACCTTGATGTTAATTACGCCACCGTAATTTACGGTGGCGTAATTGACGCCTTCCCCACTCCCATTATGCCCTATGGGGCGAGAATGGGAATGGGGAAGGGTAAATGGGGATTGGGGAATTACCGCCCCGCCAACCTTGGAATGGGGCGGTAATTCCGCCAACCACCAAGGCGCTGCCGGTCCGGGTACGGCGTCAACCAAGGCGTTAATAGCGCCATTGGTTAGCGCCGTACTCGGAATGAGGCCCATTGTCTTGACCTTACAAATAAGCAAATTGCAGCTAGCTATGTGGCAAGCCAGAGCTCGGCCTTCCTCTACCTGCTCCTCTTCATTATTTTCAAAACTGACTCTGATCTGTACCACACTAATCATTTTGAGACTGTTGCTCCTTAATTGTACAAGCAGTGGGTACACATGGTGTGGTACATGGGCTATGTGTCTGTTGCATGGGTTCAGAGCCCTAGCGGTGACCTTGATGCTATGTAACATTGTTGGTGGGTTGTTGGTTTACCCCAAAACACACACTGAAAAGTAACACCTTTCCGGAGTGTGATAAAAAAGGGATTTCCTTCAATAAATTGTTGTGCGGGTGGTTGGCATGGGTTGGCCCCAGCACCGCTGGGCTCCGGCGCAAACAGTTCCCAGCAGAATTTTACACACTTCACTTTTGAATTCGGGGTCAGTGGGGATTGAGGGTCTGTATTTCTGAAGTGCTGTGTGGGAATGGTGCAAATACTCATTATGAGTTTGGCAGTGCAGTAATTTACTGAATTACCACAGATTAAACTGCATCACCTAATTCTGAAATAGGAGGTGAAGTGGAGGATATACCTCCAGAAATAGCTCACTTTATGGTAAATCCACGAAAACCCCATTAAATCCACCAAAATCCCCACTGAGCCCCAAGAAATCTAGAAATGGGGGTAAACATTATACATGCATAGCTCTCTACTGCTTCTCCATTGTCTGGTGGTAAATCCACTAGACCGATTGGCGGTAGCAGTAATTGAGTTTGGTAGTAATGTTCCCCAAAAAATTCACAGTTACCAGCTCATTTGTAAAGAGCCCAACTGGGCTTGCTTGCGCCAAATAGTTCTGTTTGTTTTTAGTGGGATAAAAGAAATGGCACTAACTGCCTAGTGGTATGTCAGTTCAGATATACATATAGACCCCGACCTCCACTACCTTTCCCAAAATACCCATTTTGCGTTTGCCGCCTCCATCCCGCCTCCCAAGTGCCCTGATTGGTCCGCTAGAGAAGCACCACAAGGGCCTAGCAACCCTGTGCACGGCGCACTGCCAGCACTTTTAAAACTGGGAAAAATGCTGAGGTGAGTGGTGCCAAGACCACGACCCCCAGTACCTTTCCCAAAATCCCCATTTTGCATTCCTGGAAGCCACCATTAGCGCGCCCCACGCCTCTGTTCCTCCACCTTGGATGATTCCTCACTCGACCTCCATCCTGCCTCCATCCCGCCTCCCACATGCCATGATTCGTCCCCGCCCCCATTTTAGACATTCTAACAAGGGCAGCCTTCTGCCTGTGCATCCCCTGCGGCTAAGGGCCCCAAGGCAAAGGGCGGCTCCTACATTTGGGGCTCCAGACAGTGTCTGCAGGTGTCAGCTGGGGAGGCTATGACCAGCCATCAACCGGTGGCAACTACCAAAGTAAGTGTGGCATGGGTGAGGAGTAGAGCAATCCCTCTACTCCAGAAAGCCCTGCCACTCTACCTTACCTCAGAACATAGCGGGCCGGGCTTCTACTACTAACTAGCTCCACTAATGGTGAGGATTGTTTTTAATTATTAACCGAGCTACACTGGGATGGCACTGTGAACGTTGGCCTGCGTCGCATTCTTGGGGAACTGTTAATTTTCTAGATAGTGCCAAATTGGGATGGAACTGTGACTATTAAGATAGAACTGTGAATGTTAACCTGCATCGCCCTCTTAGGGAATTGTCAATATTAGCAATTGTCCCACTATAAACTTCTCTCAAATCTAGGTGTAGTCTCCATCTTTGTCTATTATATTTGAACCCTGCTGTACTGTGAAACCCAGGCCTCTCTCCCACTATACAGGACCCTCAAATCTAGGTGCAGCCTCCACCTCTACCTACTATATTGATTAACCTACTGTACCTCTCTCTCACTACTGAAACCTCTCTCCCACTATACAGGACTCTCAAGTCTAGTGTGGCCTCCATCTTTGTCTATTGTGTGGTGAAGCCTACTGTACTGTTAAACCTAGGCCTCTCTCCAACTATATAGGACTCTCAAATCTAGGTGTAGTCTTCATCATTGTCGATTATATTTGAAAACTGCTGTACTTTGAAACCTAGGCCTCTCTCTCACTATACAGGACTCTCAAATCTAGGTGTAGCCTCCATCTTTGTATATTATAAGGTGAAACCTGCTGTATTGTGAAACCTAGGCCTCGCCCCCATCATACAGAATTCTCAAGTCTGGGCATTGAGCCAAATTGCGAATGTTAGTTGCGAGACATACAACCCACTAACCAAAAAGCTCACATTTCTGCATACTTTAACTCACACAAAAACCCACGCAACCACCTCTCGCACAGCAAACCGCATACACTTCAGCACAACGCAACAAACAACACATAGGCCTCACCAACAGCTCATGAGGACTGTCATCGATGCGATTCTCACACCCAAGCTCAGCGCACAGTAAAAACCGAACTGAAGCTGCCAACAGGACACCACTTCTCTCACTATCCTACTCCCTCTTCACCCTACTAACCCATCCCTCTTTCTCCTTTACAGATTCCATTTTGTACTTTTATTTCAAACAGTGTTGTGGGCGATTCCACTCCATCCTCAATCCCCCTTTGTAGGGTTTGGGCCAGCTCCTTGCAGTATGAGACTGGTCCGATAACATTTTCCAAAGCAGGACTTGGTACCACGTCCATCCCTGCATGCCAGCACCCTCCTTCCCCCCACACTCCTCACTCCTCTCTCTGGATGATGCAGTTGCTAATGGCTGATTTGGAAGTAGGCCGTGCAGAGAGAGAGAGAGCACTGTGCTTTCAGCAGCCCTTTCGTCCCAGGAGACCCTGCGAGAGCAGCCGCACGCAGTGCTTCAGAGCGAGCTACAGTATCGAGTAAACATCAGCGGCCATAATTCATGCGGGGTGAAAGGAAGACGAAGGAAAGGGTGGTACGGGGCGGGTGTGCCAGCAGGCGCCGGGCGACCTTGAAGGAAAGACGTTCTGGGCCAGATTCACACTGGATCCTGTGGCACAGACACTGCTGGGGGATGACATTTCGAATAACTATTTGAAAGATCGCTCACCCCAGTGGCCCAGAGTGATGTGACAACAGAACAAGCATTGGCAAGGCCAACAGTTTTGGCTTTTGTGTAGGCACGGGAAATGCATTCGCCAGGCTCTGCTGTAGCGGTATTAACTGCGCATCGATTGTAGCAATTGCATAATGGTGCTAGTGCCTGGGCATATAATAGCAGTGTCTGGCAAATGCCTACTACTTAAACGCATGCCACAACTGTTGGCTTTGCCAATGCTTATTTTAACAGGACTTCAGTGACGGACGCGCATAGTGCTTATACATTGAGTGGCTGAGGGCATCCCTGGGTAAGACATTTTTATTAACCCAGTAGCACGTTTAGTCAATAACTCGCAAAAGACTGGCCAGAAGACTGCTTTGATAAAACGCTGGCAGGCACTTCAAGCGCAAAGAGCTCAAAGTTTGATGGTAAAGGTTGATAAAGGTAGCTCAAAGAGATCCCAGGAGGATGTGTTTTGGGCGGGGAGGGGCAGAAGTTGGGTGTGAAGGGTCATAGGTATTAGCATGGTTAGTCAATGGGTGGGTAAATAACCACAGTACACCTACAAGCTTTGTGTCCTTTCTCGTATGCCATTTCTCCCTAGCTGTGCTCTAATGCAATAGGCTCGGCTTCCAGGTGATGTCACCTAATAGCCAAAACTAAAGAGTTGTGCTAAGCCTTCCCCAGGATCGGTGCAGGGGAGAAGGAAACTTAGGTGAGTGGATGGTGGGAGGATATGATATAATATGATAGGTCATTTATAGCACTCTTAATACCCAGAGGTTCCTGAGGGTGGACCCGTGGATCGAACCTGCGTTGCTCCTGTCATCTTGCTTTCAAGGCGAGCACGTTGCCCCTCAGCTATCCTCCCCATTTACTGCTCCCTCCCGGTCAGGATGTATATATGCGCTATGTGGCAAAATTATATCACTTTTCTAAGGCCTATACCTTAAGGGCACTCCGAGAGTTGCTGGGCCAACAACATACAGAACTGTGATGAAACCCGAGGCTTTCTAGGTTTGGCAAACCACCAAGTTTACTGTCTCCTGAAACCCAGATGAAAAAGGCCTTACAAGATTTCTCTACTCGCCCAGTGTTTTTCAAAAGCCAGAAATGTCCACAGTGGCTAACGCCTTTGAAAACCAATGGTATCGGCCAAAGCCAATCACATTTCCCTGAGGATGCCTAGATGTATCGGCCTTTCAGTGGCTCAGTACAGTCATTAATGCCAGATTCGCCATTAGACCAGGGTATTTCTGGCAGAACTAAGCTTAGCAATGGTACTCTTTGAATATACAGACCGAGGGAGCGAACCTGTGTTGCGCAGACTGAGGGAGCGAACCTGTGTTGCGCGGACTGAGGGAGCGAACCTGTGTTGCTCTGTGTCATCTTGCTTCCAAGGCGAGCACGTTGCCCCTGAGCTATCCTTCCGATACCCTAAAGATCTGAAGTACATTTAATGATACAGAACCAGAACTATTGAGCAAGTCTGTCATCATCATCAGAATAACTCAACACTGTCGTGGTTATACAAGAGCTTATATATTTAAAGGGATGGAATTACTAATGTAGCAGCACTATTCAATAACCCAAAGTTCTTAAGCATAGTTAATGTGAAAATACTACACTTCTCATCGTTGGGACAGTACTGCCACTTCTCACAGAGGCTTCTACACCTTTTATGGGGCAGTACTGATCCAGCCTACTGCTCACATGCTCAGAATTGTCATTTCTCAGCAGGACTGCAACACTATACCATTGTGTTCTGTATGTTGAATGCTTCTTCACCACCAATGAGGATTCATGGCTCTCTCCCAGTGTCTAAATAGTAGATCTGTCTACATTCAGTTGGCAACAGGCATGTCCGGAGCTGCCTGCTGTCCATAAGCTGCCGCTCAGGATGTTGGGAACCGTGATGGGGCAAGGAATAGAAGGCTCGAGCCTGTCAGATAGCAGAATCAGCAGGGTCTTAAATACTGCTCACTCCTTCTGGAGGGCCCATGGGGCAAAATGAGCCTGATCCCACATACAGGGGGTTTTTACCCCTTTATCTCTCCTGAATAAAAGAATGAGCTCTCTCAGGCACAAGTTATCACCCCTGCACAGACATTGAATGAATATGGTATGGATCTATAGAGCGAGAAAAATGGAGTGACAATTCAGAGTGTTTTAACAGAAATATAATTGTCTTCCCAGATGGGAGACTGACTCCATTAATATACATGGGGTCACTGAGATGACCAAGAGTGAAACTGTACGTTCAGTTGTGAGATTACCAGCAACGGTTGATACTATGCTCCAAGGAGTGAGGTGCCTACTCAATATATCACACTGTGTATAGGTGTGAGACCCATCCTGAATGCTTGCCCAAAGAGCCTTGGCCAGAGTTTCACACTGAAGAAGTGAGCATGTGATCCGGGGTCTGCAACCCACACACACGCAGGGGATTCCCATGCTCTCACTTGCGATATTTGCACCAAATTAGTGAGATTGTGCTCCAAGGTAGGAGGCACACGCACAATCTTTGCTCTGACGTTTGACATACTCAACGGATGGGATGGCATTTCGTTCTCCCATCCTAGTTATGTTGCTCTGCCTTTTGAGGGCTACTACAACCTGGATGATTAGAGAGGGGTGGAGTAGGGGCAGTGATGGCCTACTGGAATGCAATTCGAAGGCTTAAATCTCCTTCTTACTTGACTTTAGTATATGCAGTACATGCTAGCCAATGTTTCCACTGTTCTGCACTGCGCGCGCCTCCACCCCCCCGCGCACCGTTACACCAAGTTGGCGACTACATGCAAATTTGCGGTCTTATAAATGCCAGTGATGTCACTTCCTGTATTTGGGCCACCCCCCCCCCCCCCGGGAAATTCATAAGTCGGCTCCCCTGGGTGTGAGTGCCTGGAAAAAAATAAGTATAGTGCCCATGTAACACTGATACAAGACCCTGAATCTTATCCGTGTCACCAATTTACTTCCCGGTTTTGGTGGACTGCCCAATGCTACATCAGGCGTGGCAAGTGCTATGACGCAAGATGTCCTTCGCTATAGGACGTGTCCTACGTCACAAAAGAAAATTAAAGAGGACGCCCGGCCTACATGGGTGGTGCACTGTGTGCTCCCAACACAGCGATTTAGCGCTCTGGGTGACGCCCTCATCTCATCCAGAGGTCAAAGTGGGCGGGAACTAAAGGGCACGGCGTTCCCTTCCTTTTCGGGGCAACCCATAATCTGTCCTTTACTTTATGCGACCCAGAATACTGTTCCAGGACAGCAACTTTTTTTCTAAACTTAATTCAAACATTACACTGATGTATCTATCAGGTTTTGGAAGGTGATTGTTTATTTCAATAGACTACTCGGGATACAAAATCCATTCCCAAGCAGCCAAACGGCCAGCTTGATCGCGATCTGCCTATGAATGGCTGCCTCTGACTTAGCAGGCAATGGGAGGGGCGTGTCTGTGGCTGGCCATGTTCTTTAAGAGGTAGGCACAGAGGATGGTGAAAGGGAGGTTGCATGAAGGTGCATGCTAAATGGGACAATGACACAATAATGGTGATAAACTAAATCCATTTTCTTTCATTGTGTTTTCTTCAGTCTTATTACAACTGTTGTGAAACACAATGTTGCAGGCAGGTGGAGGAAAGGAAGGACCGAGGTATAGAGTTTAAATGGGTGGCGTGGGCAAGGGTGAGCATGGAGGGAGCAGGCAGAAAAGGGGGTGGGGCAGACGGAACATTGGGCCGCATTACGACCCTGGCGTTAACCATGGCGCTATTAGCGCCATGGTTGACGCCGCTATTTTACCAGCTCCGCCATGGTTAATGGCGGAATTACTGCCCCATTCCAAGGTTGGCAGGGTGGTAATTCCCCATTCACCATTGGCCCTTCCCCATTCACATTTTTGCCAGCATAGGGCTCAATGGGAATGGGGAAGGTGGTAATTACGGTACCGCAAATTGCGGTACCGTAATTACTGCGAAAGTCCCTTTGCGGGTTCCTTCTTTAACGGCTGGTAAAACCAGCCGTTAAGGTCGGGACCCGCAAAGGGACCTCGTAATTAGGCGGTAAGGGTTTAACGCCGCCGACACCTTTTAAAGCACCGTTAACCCCTTACCGCCTGGGTCGCAATGAGGCCCATAGTTACACTACTTTTCTTTTACACTACGACCACTGATCCCGCCCAAGAACTGGTGACAAAGGAGGGTGTAGGACCACACAGCCTCACCATAGACTCCATTTTTACGCTGCTCTGGAACAGCAACAACACTGCAGCATTCCTCCTTGCCAATTCCTGTAGGGGGTGTAGCCCAAGATGCCCCCGCCACTGTCTCTCTCTCTCTCTCTTCCCTTCATGCTCTGGCTCAGTGGTGTGCTGTGCAGATGGCCCCAACTCTTCACAGTGCGGTGAGGTGGGTAGGGCACTTACAAACATAATTCATAAGATATTATCATTTTGATTATTCCAAACAAAAAAAAGAAAACAAAAGACGAACTGTGTGCACTGGTGTCTCTCTTTACATGTTAGAGGACACGTGGAGCCCTTGACAAGTAGGGATGCTAGCGGCCTGAAGTCGGATGCTTGTGCGGCCTCCACTCCCTGCCTCTTCACCTGGAATCTCTTTGGGCTGTTAGGATGCAAGTGCAATGTCCTAGTCAAGTGACGAGATTTAGGCCTTCATCACAAGTGGCTGGTATCCCGGCTGTAAATCCACTGGGATACCGCCCACTGCAAAGAGCGTTACCACAACTCGGTCCGGTGCTACCAGCTCCGGATCCTGAGTTGTGGGGGGGGGGCGGTAAGTCCCCATTCATAATAGCGCCACGGTAATAGTGCAGAAAATAAGCGGAAAGTGGCCAGATTTACCTCCAGCTGAAAGATGGAGGTAAATTTCCAACTTTCCACCCAACTCATAGTTGGCTGAAACAGTAATGAAGCAGTAATAGCGTTGCCGTCGCATTTTTACCACTTCGCCCACCTTGTGATGACCCACTTAGGCTGCAAAAAATATATTAGCAGGCCTCCTAGTGCTAACAGTTCTTGTGCACAGCAGAATGCGCATGTATCCATTTGTAGTTAGCTTTGACACATACTAGAAACACCATATAGACATACAGAAAGAGCAACAATGTATTCATATTGCAGTTGCAGAGGTTAAAGATAGGGTAATGTATCTTGCAATTAGCAGTAGTGCACAGTGTTACGTTATAAGGGATGTGCAAGTCGGTTTCTGACATAGGTAGGCGTATGCGATGGAGCCAAATAAGTGTTGAAGTAAAGGCGAGGCCCGGTGGCTAAGGTAGCAGGAGTTCCGCCATGTTGGATTTGAGTGCATGTTACGGGATGGGTTTTTGAAAATATGAAAAACAGGCTCAATGTGGTATTGTGACTCTGTTCAGTTAATCCTTAGAACAAGTCTCCTTCCTTCCCCCCCAGAGAGAAGTTATGATGTCAAGGTCACAGGCAGCTGCGCTGTGTTGATAACAGTTAATTGAGTCAAGCTGCTGCGCTCAGAGGAGCTGGGAAGGGAATGTTTGGGCCAGGGAGGAAGGGTATGGATGCAGATTTGAATTGTACAGGAGGACAAGATATCCACTGACGGGCCCATAGGTCAGTGCTCACCCTCTAGTACTTGTAAGAAAAGATAGCTGCACCACGTGAGGGAATGGGGGTGCAGGATTCACTTACTCCAACACGACTCAATAATGAGGACTCAGTAGTTTGGCAAAGGGAAGTCCGTTTAATGACAAGTACATCAAACAGGGAAGCAGTTAGGAATCAGCATTGTTGCGACCACCCGTCTCGCTCCGACTTCATCGAACTTCAGTTGAACAGCAATTCTTATAGGCAATATTCGTCATCATTGACGTCTAATTCTACAAAACTCGACATGCAATATAATTGGTTAGGAAAGGTAACTTAAGTATAGGTGCTATATATGTATATGATAATGGAGCATGAGGATTGGATCATTCTTAACGGGTGGGCATCTACGCCCCTCCCTCTACATCACACGTGATAGACGTCACTGCAAGTACGACGTCTCATTGGTTCTACGATATATAGGACCCTAGATAACTTGGTCCATTGTAATTGGGCAGGTTACACCCCTAGACATACATTTCCACTTTTAATTAGCAGTACGCAGAATGGACACCTAGGTGCCTGGTGTCCCGAGTTTCACCCTGCCTCCCTTCCATCAATCAGTATCTTGGGGCTATGTGTCAATTAGTTGGCCGGGCATGGTCCTGAAACTGCAGCCTCTTATCTGGAGAAGTTATGGCACCCTTGGATCTGGGTGACATGAGACGTTGGTAATTATTTGCGCCTGCCTTGGTCACATGTCTGTTCACTGTGAATCTGCTTCAGTTTCCAGCTTTTAGTGTATTTAATTCTGTTTTCGGTCTCACCACATGCATGGGCCTCCCTTATCTTGACCTTCACGGGGCAGGCTGGTATGGTCTGAAGTTTGAGTCTTGTTAGCTGACGCTCTCCTCCCTTTCTTTGGATGACCGCGAATTCCTAGGTATGAGCCGCTCTTTGTTGAGTTTCGATTCCGCTCCTTCTCTTGACTCTAGCTGGGTTTATGAAACTTGGCCTGTTAGGCCTCTGGCAGCCTGGGTACATTTCTGCTTTACAAAATGGAGTCGCACTTGTATAGCGTGCCTTATTGAAGTAGCATTGCAAGCAGTATCGTTTTATTTAGCTTCTTGCCTTCCAAGCCTATTTACACACGTTTAACTGGTCGTTGCTTCCATCTTGTCTCATAGCAATGTTTCCTCACGTTTTAACATCATCTCTTCTCTGTGTCCATTACATTTATTTGTGTAGCGACTCGCACTGGCGTGCTATCTTCGATGGCTGTTTTCGTTCATTTGCGAGTCTGTGCAGGCCCTTGTGTCATTTCCACTGGCCTTCCATTAAGGCTCTTTGGGTCTTTTCATGGACCGTCTGTAGGTACTCTTCGTTTCCTATCAGTGGCTGGTACGGCTGTCTGATAGGGTACCGTGCTGCCCAGGGTTGTCTGGTTATGGGCACTTCAACAGTTACGGATCTTCTGATGTACACTGGGCAGAGCCCCGGTGCAGCTATTTGTTGGTTAATTTGTTCCTCATACGTCACATACCTTGGTGAGTACTCTCCTGGTATCTCGAAATGAGGGGCGGGGGTGCAGGCCATGTCTGGGACCTCCTCTACACTCCCCCCTCTGGTCAGTTCATCGACCACTTCTGAGATCTCTTTTGCATTTATTTCCTTTGATTCTTCAGTGTCATGTTCATCGTCTTCAGGGTTTGTACATGATGGTGTGAATGTGTGAGTCTTCGAGGTCCATATTTTTACCACCCCTTTCAAACTCCCTGCTGTTTTCACATGCTCATCTTTGTTCCAGGTCATTAGCTGGCATTGTCCATTTGGGCTGCAGTAGATCCATTTTCCATCATGCCTTCTTTGTTTCTTAGGATACGTGAACTTTGTTCCTTCTGGCGCAAATTTGCTGGCATTCACAAGTCTCTTATTTCTTCATCAGTCAGGTTTCTGGGCTTCCACCCTTGCTCGACATCAACCATTATTTTCATCCCTATGGCTTTCTTCGCAGTTTTCTGGCACTGTGCAATGACTATCTTGATAACACTGACTCCTAGCAGTACCATTGCTAGTAGGGCTCCCAGAAACTTGAATATATCTTCCATCCATTGTGGAACCCACAAGAATAGGTCTCCAAACCAGCTGTCATCGTCCACTTCATCACTTTCATCGATCATCTGGTTTTTCAGGTTTGTCAACATACTTATGGCCTCTGTTAGGGTTCCGTTTTCTTCATCGTGTCATGGTACAAATGTGCAACATGATTCTCCAATTTTTGCACAAACACCTCCATCTATTGCTGTGATCATGTCAAGCACATATCTGTTTTGGAAGGTCATCAGTCCGATTGCTCTCAGCTCGTCTTTGATCGCGTTAAATCCTTTTATTGTGGTATTGATGATCTGCAATAACTCCCATCTGGGGGGGGCGCTGTTGTGCTCGTTAGAGATGGCCACTTGACGCGAGGCTCCGTGCTGAGAGGCGATATTTTGACATAAATTCCCCTCTGGTGCACTGTTCTCCGTTCCACCACCAACCTCAAGACCAAGCTGTTGGTCTCGCGCACCCGCAGGCTGAATCCCACGGCTTGGATCCGTGCTTCGACGGAGATCTGCGGCACTGATCTGAGCCCGAGGTCCGGCACTCCTCCGTCCTGCCTCTCGGCTCCGGCGCGCTTCCACCTTGGGGCCGAGGATCGAGGGCCTGCAGTGGGGGAGGGGCGCATGGTGTCCTCCCTCCTTCATCTGCTGGCGGCCTGCGGCGTGGGGGCCTACATACTGTGCGGACCCGGAGGTCCTTCATACCCCGCTACTCCTCCCTTCCTGTGGGGACCCTCCATGTTGCCAGAGAGCTGTGACCGGAGGAGCCTGGATTCCTTTCGGACCTGGCGGTCCCTCTTACGCTGCACTTCGGACCAGCATGCTGACGCCCTGTGCCTATACCGGTGTGGTGCCTCCTCGGACCTGGAGGCCCTCCACGCCGCAGAGCGCCCTGCTCTGCTGCCCCTCTCGGGCGGCGTGCTGTCTCCTGGGGCCGTGGTTGCCTGTTGCCCTGGAGTGTATCGAGAGTTGCTGCCTCCTCCTGGATAACCGCAGTGAGTCCTGGGGCTCCCGTTTCCATTGCTGTTTGGTCCCGGACACCACCTACCTTGCCCAGTACTGTCTTGATACTGCCACCGGTGCCCATACCCTCTCCTATTATAGTGCTAGGGGGCCTCACTGGACAGCAATTGACATATCCCATCCCCAATCCGACGCCAACGCTCCAGGTCGCCTGTGAACTGCCGGATGAAGATCCTGGCTCTCCCTGAGGCACTCCACAGTGAAAGCCCTCCTGCAGACCCAAGCCAGCCACGTCCTCTACGTGTGTGCGTCTGGGATAGACCCGGGGGCCCTGCTGTCGGTTTACCCCCCATTTGCTGAGAGTCGCCACGCTGTGGCGTTCTGACTGTCTACTCACTGACAGGCGAGGCCCTTGCTCCAATCTCTTCACCGGAACCCTCAGTTATTGCTTTCCTGGACACTGGTACTGCGCTGCTACCACGCTGGCTCTTCGGCCTCAGCCCCCCACTCCATACCACCAGGATAGCCCATTCGGATACCCTCTTTTGCGGCCAAATCAACTTACACCCACTGTGGTGGGCTGGAGAGGTCCCTCCTTGTCCCACTGGCTGGTGGCCAGCCACACTTCAACGGGCTCCACCTCTTACTATTGGTTCACACAGCGCTGCAGCTTGACGTGTCTCTAAGTCCCTGAACACCCCGATCTGCTCACCTTTTGGTGCGCCCTGCCGCGCCCATTGCCTCCTTTGACCCCCGGGCCACCTACCCAGCTGACGCCATGACCAAGGGGATGGGGAAGAAACAAAGCTCGATTAATATGTTTGCGAAGGCCGCTTCGGGCTTGGCGGAGGGGTAACCCGACCAGGAGCCATCTAATCCATCGACCTCGATTCCCTCTGAGTCACAGAAAATGATGGAATTTATCCGTGAGGGATTCACTACACTCCACAGTAAACTAGACGACATGAACAGCACTATATCTTCCATTAAAGCCCATTTGGAGGGGACGGACAGCCGTGTAGCCGAGATCGAGACACGAGTTAGCACCACTGAGGATCACCTGGGCTATCTCAGGGCAGAGGTATCCGCGCTCTCTTCCCGCGTCACCGAAGTTGAGAAAAAGAATGAGGATCTTGAATCACGCTCGCGGCGAAGCAACCTCCGCATAATTGGAATACCCGAAGATAACATACAGGGACCTATGGAGGACTATGTTGAGCACACTTTATTGACACTACTTGATTCTCCAAAGCTCTCCCCACAATTTGCGATTGAGAGAGCCCACCGGGCCCTTACTGCAAAACCCAGACCGGGCGCACCTCACCGTCCTATTATAGCTAGGGTGCTTAACTTTCGCGATCGGGACGCCCTTCTTAGAGCAGCGAGAGCTTAGGGGTGAGCTCCTGCTGGGGGCCGCTAGGATCCATTTGCATCCGGACTTCTCAGTGGCAGTTCAACGAGAACGTAAAACATTCCTGGCTGTGAAGAGAAGATTACGTGACCTGGAGGTCAAATACTCCATGCTATATCCTGCCATATTGCGGATTGAACACTCCAACCGGGTGTACTTCTTCACGATCCCTGAAGAGGCATCCAGGTTCATCGATGAACACTTTCCTGGCTGATTCCCCTATCCGAGACGCCTGCCTTGTACCACGGGGGTCCTCAACAGCCTGCATACCGTCCAGATGCCCTCTAGCCCGGGTCACTCAATGGGCTTCGTAATGTTCAGGTGATCAATCAATATGTGACCTAAGTCTCCTCTACACCTCCCGTCCACCACCTTAGTGGTTCCGATTCACATGTTGACGGATTCAGTTACATGTTTTGTATGACTACAGGGGTGGCCCCTACCCCTGACCTTGAGAACAATGTCTTCATTCTATTTGGCTGTGCCTTCCCCGCCCTCGTAGGGCCTTGCTTGGGTTGTGCACCACGTTTATCCTTCATGTGCCTTTCTGTTCGGAGCGTCGCCGCCTGGCCGGTTCATGGGCCCCCTCGGTGTTGATGCCATTGGTTTGGATTTGGTAATTTGGGTTTGGGGTTATCATTCCTCTGTTTGGTGGAGGGATGTGGGAGGGGGTGGGCGATGTTGGGTTTTATGTTAAAAAAGGCTTGGCATTCATGAGAATAACAGAACTTGGGGCGATGCTCCTCTGTTGTTGTTGCGGAATTGAGCGAGCAGTGCACAGTCCTTGGGGATCACTGTATTGTTATCCTGTAATCCTTAACAAATATCCCTAGACTAATGATTGAAGACAATCTAACACTCATGAGTTAGAATGTGCGGGGCCTGGGGAACTACAAAAATATGAGACAATTACAGCTGCAAGCCGAACGACATGGGGCCAAAATCCTATTTTTGCAGGAAACACATGCCTGCGCTGAACACTGTGGAAGGTTCGCCAAAACTTGAGGGAGGCCCTCAAAGGTACTTCACCTGCTACTCCACTCAGAGCCGTGGAGTCATGACTCTGATTCATAAGAGCATCAAGTACAATCCCATATCCACACAGATCGATCCCCAGGGCAGATATGTCCTCCTCCACGGCGCCCTGCAGAATAAGGAGGTGGTACTACTAGATATCTATGGCCCTAACATTGACGACCCGGAGTTCTACCTGCATCTCACATCACTTCTCGACAGTTTTCCCCTCATACTGATCCTTTGGGGTGGCGATTTCAACACTATATTTGATGTAGACCTGGACAGGTCCGGCTCCAGACCCCGCCAACTCTCCAGAGCAGCTTATACTACGTTGCTATCTCTTCCCCGTCTTTCCATGGTGGATATATGGCGACTCCTATACCCCGACTCCCGCTCCTACTCCTTTTATTCCTCTGTACACTATTCATATTCTCGAATCGATAGATGGCTGGTGTCTGATATACTCATCAGGAATGTATCCGACCTTAAAATCCTCCCCAGAACCCTATCCGACCATTCGCCACTGACAATTACCCTTGCGTGGGGCCCAGATCGCGACTGGACCAGGTGCTGGAGAATGAAACCCTGCTCCCTTCTCGACCCTGTTTTTAGCTCCAAGCTGGAGACCGCCATTGAGGAGTTTTTCGAAATTAATACCAATACGGTATCCTCGCAGGCCACTCTCTGGGAAGCTTTCAAAGTATGCATTAGAGGCATTGCCCTTTCCAACGAAAACAGCATCCTTAAAATGATCCGCAGAGAGATTGCGGTGAGTGAGACTACCCTGTCCACACTGGAGGCCCAATGCTCACTACACCAAACCCCGGAACTCCTGGCATCAATCGGCGCAGAGCTAGATACGTTCGGCACCTTAGCGGACCGTGAGTTGAAGTTTCTAGACAGCCCGGGCCTTGCTAGAAAGTACAGCGAAGGTGAACGACCAAGCCACCTCCTGGCCAGACTTCTCTGCCGAGAGTTCGGTACCCCGCCCATTCCTGGAGTAGAAAGACCTGATGGCTCCCTAGCCTCGACACCGCAAGAAATCAACTCCGAATTCCCTCCTTCTACAAATCCTTATATGCCAACACAGATAGTGCTTCATCAACGGAGATTGATTCTTACCTCGATAATCTCCCCCTTTCAGTTCTCTCCCCCGAGACCATTGCATCCCTCGAGAGCCCATTCACTCTCGAAGAATTCTCAGACGCCATCGATTCACTCTCATCAGGCAAATCTCCTGGCTCCGACGGTATCCCTGTTGAATTTTACAAACAATATAAGCCCCTCCTCCTCCCTCACTTGATGTCCCTTTGGGAGGAATCCATAGAGGCGGCCGGCTCCCCCCCTCACTCTGTGAAGCTACTATAACCGTATTGCTGAAACCCGAAAAACCTCCTACACAATGCGGCTCTTACCGCCCACTCTCGCTTATTAATAGTGATGTACAAATCTATGCCAAACTCTTAGCCCAACGTCTGGTCCCCTATATGCCTCATATTATCCACCCTGATCAAGCGGGATTCATTCCGGGATGCTCCACATCCCTGAATTTGAGACATCTCTTTGACATCATAAGCAGAATTAGCCCGAATGTCCAGGCGGTAGCCGCGACCCTCGATATGCAGAAGGCCTTTGATTCGGTCTCGTGGCAATACCTCTGGCGGGTTCTCGAAAAATGCAAATTCGGCCCCTGCTTCCTCTCTTGGGTTAAATTGCTCTACTCCGATCCGGTAGCTAGGGTCTGCACTGAAGATCGGTGTTCCCCCCTATTTCCAATAGCCAGAGGAACAAGACAGGGCTGCCGCTTCTCCCCCCTGATTTTTGCTATTGCGATGGAGCCATTCGCAGACATGCTCCGTCAATCCCATGCACATAGGGGCTTATGCACAGCGGGTCAGTCGGATATAGTATCTCTGTATGCAGATGATGCCCATCTCTTCATTCATTCTCCTGATACCAATTTAGCTCTGATACTGGAAGACACCGTCCTTTTCGGGCGAATCTCCGGCCTCAAAGTGAACTGTTCTAAATCCACCCTGTTCCCGTTCACCGCCTTCACACAGCCCCCTCCCCACACCCTAGGGTTTTCTTGGGCCCAATCACACTTCACCTATCTAGGTATAGTGGTGTCTCGCCACTCCGAAAGTGTTTTCGAGGAGAACTATCAAAAGTACCTCACAAAGCTCACAACTAAGTCACTGGGATGGGACCGGCTCCCGATCTCGCTGGCGGGCAGGATAGGTGTGCTGAAGATGGTGGTGTTACCCCAACTACTGTATAAATTCACCAACATCCCTCTGTGGCCAGGCTCTGGGTTTTTCCAGACATTGACCCGTATCCTTAATACTTTCCTGTGGCACTCTGGTGCAGTCCAGCTCAAAATCAAAACCTTGACTGCTCCAATGGAGGTTTGCGGCTTTGGTGCACCCGACTTCCTCAAATACTGGCTAGTCGCACAACTCCAATACACATCATACTGGTTCAAAGAGTTGGATCCCCCACCCCATCTCAGACTCGAGAAGCTATCGGTCAGTGACCGCGATATCCGATCCTTGATTGTCACACCCACACCGACTGTATCGGAGTCGCTCGACCCGGTGCTCTGTATGTCACTGGCCCTACTAAAAACTGGGAAGCTACTGGGAATCTCACATCCGTTTCATGGTAACCTACCACTTTGGAACTTCCTCCCTGGGGTCCCACACGTACCCCTTCTTGTTGTCCGCCGATGGGCGGAAGTGGGCTTCGAGCTGCTTCGCAATGTCTTTGAACAGGGCAACTTCATTGAGTGGCCTGACCTCCCATTGTCCCTTAAGCAGAGACCTTCCGTCTGGCTCCAGTACACTTCTCTCCGGAGAACTCTTAAACACATCTACCCCAGCTTCCCAGCGATACCACCGGACGAGCTCATAGTCACAGAGCTGACCTCTCCCGCTCCCATGAGAGGCAAAGTTTCCAGGCTCTACACCCTATTGCAATCTAGAGATGCCCCGCAACTTACTAAACTGAGACGAGCTGGGGAGGACGACCTTGGGCTGGATATGTCAGACGAACCTTGGTCCCACATGTGTGCCCGCATCCATGGGGTATCCTATAATTCCAGATTCAAGTTGATCCAATTCAAGGTACTCCACAGATACCATTATACCCCAAACAGGCTGCACTACATCTCGAACGAACTTCCCTCTGGTTGCCCTAGGTGCGGCTCAGATAATGCTGGCTACATCCACATGATCTGGTCATGCCCGTACCTCGCCCAATTTTGGAACGCAGTATGCTCAACTATGTCCGAAATGCTTGAGGTTCCTATCACTTGGTCCCTGTTGAGATGCCTTTTTCATGAATTTCCTGACCTCCGCCGAGACTCCAAGAAACTAGCTGGTCTCTGCATGCTACTCGCAGTACGCTCCATACTACTTTGCTGGCTCCGACCTGCCCCTCCCACCCACGCCCAATGGCTCAGGGCGGTAACATGGGCCTCGGACACCGAGGAATCTTGGGCTATACAACAGCCAACCCACTCAAGGCCCAGAAACGTTTGGTCAAAATATCGGTCATATATGTCCCCCATTGACGCTGTCTCTGATGCTTCTTCCCTAGTCCCTTTTCCCCGCCAGTCTCCCTCTGTCTGTTGAGCAGCTCCTCTGCTCCTCACCCGCCCTCACGTATCCTTGATATGTTTATATTGTCTTTGACCCTACAATTTATGCTTGTGTTTTCCTTCCTTGCACTGCTCTGTATGTAATTGTCTGTATGCCTCTGCGTGTTCTTGTGTTGCCATGCCAAATAAATAAAAGTTAAAAAAAATAACTCCCATCTGGTTATCTGCAACCATTTAGCATTCACTCCAATGTGGATGTGTGGCAAGAGCATCGTGGTGAACACTGTTGAGGTGAGGCTGAACAGCCTGTGTTCGTATGGGATTGCATGGAATGCCTCTTCTGATTTGGTAGAAAAGTAATTTTCTCTCTTCATCCTGTATACCAATTCCACAGATCTCCTTCTCCTTAGATGAGCATCTGCTTGCGGGAAACTGTCCAAATTCAGGTCATTCTTAGGGATCACCAGCGTGGGAACGTGGACGTTCACTATGGTGCAGTTTTTTGGCAGTTTTGTGCATGCTTTGGTTCCGCATGCCCAATAATGATCCATGATTACCGCGGTTACTTGTGTCATTCCTGGGGCTTCAAAGATTCGCCTGCAGTTTACATTCTCTCCCATCTTTCTTGCGCCATTACTTCTGAAGCATAGTTTTGGGCTTTCCAGTGGTACTATCTGCAGGGGTCCTCCTCTGTCTTCGACCCATGTTAGCAGCTTTACCAGTTTTGGCCATAGAGGTTTGCATAACCTTGCTTCTCGGCAGGCTCCAAAGACCACCCAAGCTCGACAGATTACTACTCCTTCTTCCCATGCATCTGGGGAAACCACTGTTCCCCAAATCTGAATTTGGCTTTTGTTCTTCCAAATTTGAGCTTCTTCTGCAGTTTTTCCTTGAACGTTCAGTCTTGGGTTTATTTCCCATCTTATCCCTGATCCTTTGACGCTAGGGTTCTCGTACCTGATCATGTGATTCCTTGTGTGCGCCCCGTTTCTTGTTTTAATGTCCTGGGCGTAGCAATCTTCGTCCGGGTAATCCTTTTTATTGGCCCATATCAACGAGGCGTCTCTTCCCATAAATTGTCCTCTGGTGATGCGCATTGCTGCATGTGATATAGAGTGTGCTATGGGTACATCAATTTCTACAGCCACGAAGATCTTGGATTTTCCCATGCTATATGGTAGGAGTGCACAGACGAAGCATTCTCCTTCTGACTGCCTTCATCCTACTTCCTTCATGTGCTGGTACCATATGTTATTTCCGAGATGGGCTGTGCTGTCGAGGTAATCATTAAGTTCATTGTTATCTTCATATGGGCTTCTCTTGATTCTCAGCGTTCTTCTGTAGTTTGCTATCACTATGTCTTTAAAAGCATCTGTGATGCTTTTCCACTCTGTGCGTCTTGGTAGAGCGGGCTGACTTGGCTGTATGGCAGTGGAAGGAGAAGGTTTTTGATTTCTTTTCCTTTCCTCTTGTAATCTTCCATAGTGGTTCTCTAACTGCTGTTGGCTCACCAACTCCCCAATGCGTGGCTGTGTCGTAGGTCTGGTGCTTGTTCCTTGCGTCTGAGCTGGTGTGCTTGTCGTTATAGTCTCTGCAGTTCTATTTTTCAGCTCTTTGTGCAGTTTCTTTGCTGTGACTATAAATGGGAACGAATAATCTAGCAGTATTTGTTTTTTCTCTGTGAGTTCCTTTGTGGCTACTTCTGTTCTTTCGAGGGATTTTGCTATGCCCGCTCTCTTGGGTTTCTCACTTGTCTTCTCTTGGTTACTTCCACTATTTTCTGGAACTGATTGTTTGTCAGGCTGTCTCCCCTTCCCTGCAGCCTTCGTTGGAGGCCTTGTAGCCATTGACACTTGCCCTTGTCTGTGTACATCCTTTGTGTGGGTGCGTGCAGTGGTCAGTGCCGTGTTTTCATTCATTCCGTGCTGACCCTGTCTCCAGCTTTTCTCTTCATTTGTTACCTCAAATGTGTCTAAATCACTGCTAATTACATTTAATTTTAGTTCGTTAATTTTACCATCATGTTTTCTTGGGACTGGAATGACTATATACGGTCTGGGTGCTTTCGTAGGCCAAAGACGTTCATTATCTGGTGGGTGCACTGAGATTGGGACACTTCGTGCACCAATAAAGAAAGCAGTTCTGATTGTTAATGACAGAAAAACAATAATAATAACTATACAGATGCACATTATCTTTCGGAAAGACACTTTGCAACATTTTCTTCCAGGGAAGTGTGGGCGCCCTTCTGCTGGGGGTAAATCCAAGTTACTCTTCTGGGCCCCCATTTCGAACAAGTTCATAGTTAGTTATTTATTCCTTCTCTTGCTCTGATCTCGTAGTTGAAGAGTTCATTACTATTAAAGTGCCGAGTGATTTACAAATGTCCCCCCTCTTGCGGGTGCTGTCGATAACCTCTGGGTATGAAGTACAGTTCCTTTTGCTAGACTATGGAAAAGGGTTAGGCTAGCAACTTTGGTACATCACATTCATAATGCATATCTATAGTAGGTAAGGTCCCAGTGCACTCCTCGAATTTGCTTTGGTCCTGAGGACATGCTGGAACCTGTTCAATGCGAAGGAATGAAAAGATGATACTGCTAAAAATCACACCAAAATAAAATGTTGTAAAAATAAAAATTAAAATTAAAGTGAACATGCAAAATTAAAATAAAATAAAAATAAAAATTAAAAAATAAAAATAAGGAAATGTAGGGGAAAAAGCACAAAGAAAAAATAGGATGGTGTAGTTCTTGTCTTTGCTCTCCTCGATCTGTCCTGCGGCTGAATAGTTGAAGAACTGTGTCTCTGTCCTCGATCTGTCCCACAGCGAAAAGATATAGTACTGTTTCTTTGTTTCCGCGATCTGTCCCACGGCAGAAAATCTTACTGGAATCTCCTAAGGTACTCTCGCTGGAAGTTAGATAGCTCCACCTGGAGCATTATGCCGTGGAGGAGTGTACCCATGTGTGGGGCGTTGGCCGGATCTCTAAGGAAGGTGATGACGTCAACATCTGCAGGCCTCCCCACCATTTCCGGATAGTCTGTGACTAGTCTAAGCAGGACGTTGTGCGCCAGCCGGGTGTCTTCGGGTGATAGGGACATTTGTCCTGTTTGGCTGGGTCCTGGTCATTAGCTTTTCTTTTGATTCGCACATTCTCTGCACCATCCTGTTGTGTGGACTACCACGAGGTGATTTAGTTTAGTCCACAGCTGGTTCAACTGAGCTAGGTTTCTTGGGTCTCTGATGAAAGTGCGTGTGTCAGTTGTTCTCCCGACAAGTCCTGGGCATTTCTCTATTTTTTCGAAAGAACAAATTAAATGTGAGTTCATCAATGTCTACTGGCGGTGGAAGCATTTGTGTCCGCTTCGCTGCGCTCGAAGCTCGGCAAAGGCTTCCGTGATGACAGTCAGCAGTTGCCAAATTACCTTCTTGTTCGCAGGATCTTGAATAAAGTCTGTGACACTGGTCTCTCTCCCTAGGAGTGATGGGTATGACAGCACCACCAATTGAAAATACGTAAGCACATCCCACTTGAGGCTTCTGCTAGGAGATACCATGAGTTCTGTGAACAAAGTCTTGACAGTGGTTGCTTCAGGATACTGTGTTACCCTCTCAGAAAATATTTTATTTGCAGTCTATCAGTCTTGATTCTTGGGCATGACGTGCTTTCAAAAGTTTGTTTTATCAATGTTGTTGTGGCTTTGGATGTGCTTCTCTTTACCCTACAACTAGGATGCACAGAGTGTTCATTTTATGTCCTTTATTATCTTTCATTGGTTTGAGAAAATGTCTTGTTTAAAAGCCACAATTTAAAACTGAGTTCTTTTCGCCTTTATTTTGCTGCTCATGCGTCCTTCTTCCTCATCATGGATCTTGTCTGCACGTGCTAAGGTTCTTCCCCGTTGTCTGTGGTTTCTCCGTGGTTATATGTAGCTTGGGGGCTCTCTCCTATATAAGGTTTAATGTCATTCAGGAAGAGCCATGCCCTTCTGCCCTGGACTTTGACGGCTGAAGAAGTGCAGTCCTTTATGATGAAAGGGCCATTGAATCGTGGCTCGTCCCACTTCTTCCTTGTAAAGTTCCTTATGGGAACAGCGTCACCAGGGGAGACGGGTGGCGCACATAGACCTTGTGCAGAGTCTATTTCAGCACTTCCTGTTGTATTTTGTGCTGCGCTGCACCCTTTTCTTCATCGCTGCAGCTGGCCCTGTAATGACAGAGACGCTGGATGTCATACAGTTCAGGTAATCCTGCATCTCTGTCCCCAAGACCTCCTTAGTCGGCTGGGTATCACATCTAGCTCTATCTCGGGGGGTAAGAGGGGTCCTCATCCTTCTGCCTGTGACTATCTCGTGCGGTGTGAGATGATGGTCGGAGCCTGGTCGGTTCCGAAGTGCATACAATGCCAGTGGTAGACAGTACAACCATCCCTTTTTTAATGTGAGCTTCAACTTGGCTATCCTCTCCTTTAACAGGCCGTTGAGCCGCTCACATATCCCATTCCCCTCCGAGTGGTACGCCGATGAGAACTTGTGCTTTATACCAAGCAACAAGCTGATCCGTTCGAAAACTGCATTAACAAAGTGAGCCCCGTTGAGGGGCGTGGCTATCTAGCCATGGAATAGGACGTGCTTCGAGATGTGCTCCTGATGATACGACTTTATTTTTGCTGACGCTACCCTTTGAAACTGTAGTGAGCGCCTGGAACTTCAGGGATCAGGCGTCAGAAGCTGCATGCTGTGTGGAGCTCGAGGGAGAAGTTCATTGTGCCGGTGGATTGCGTGCTTTTCATACTTTATTTGACGCGGCTGTGTGGCTACTTTGTTGCCAAGATGGCGGCGAACAAAGAGGAGGCCGGCGACGAGAAACAAAACTGAATCCCTGAAATTGCATGACACGGCTGCGGACGATTGCCTGGAGAGCATTCCCCGAGAAGACTGAGATTAATCTACACTCCCGAGCTGGAAGGCGGCGGTGACTAGAAAGTGCTAGAAGGTTGCTGCAAGAAGCTCTGCGAACGGCGATAGCCTGCAACAACAGAAGAGAAAGGCTGGCTCTGCCGCTTACATGAAGCGGCATACGGCGGGCAATGTAACAGTAACCCTTTGCTCCATGCTTCATGAATGAGACCGCTTTCAATACAAACGTAACAGACTGAAGCGGCATGCGAACGCAGAGCTCAGCCGCGCGCAGTATAAACGGTGCCGGCATATCTGAGACACGCGACGAGTGAACGGGAAAGCTGTGCGAGGTAAGCTGCGAGCACACGTCCCTGACCATACAGACGGCAAGAACTTTCATAAATGTGGGCTGAGCTGGCGTCGGGCAGCGCTGGGGCCATCAGGAACTACGGGGCTCGGCAGTGCGTGAGCCACCGCAGCAGGACACAAGCAGCATTTGAGGTGCCGGTCTGGGAAGATTGAGGAAGGCGCTGCACACCGTGCTAGCTGTGGTGTTGCTGCCGTGTGATTATACCTGCACCATGCTCATAAATGAACATTAATAGATGGTCCAGCTGGGAAATCTGCACGGTGCGGTGCAATATACTTCACTGCTATCAGAGGTAGATGCACCAGATAAACTATTAAAAGAGGCCCAGAAGTCCTAGGATGCCAGGGGGGTACAACATTTATGTATTCCTCTAAGTGGCACTAGGTGACACTGGAAGTTGATAAAAGGGCAATATAAAAAAAATGCTTGAAATAACCCTGAGGGGGCGCTCGGCCCGGCTTACACTACAGGTGCCTAGGCGACTTGACTGCAGGAGGAGGCAACATTGGACACTTGGGGCGACAAGGCCTATGGATGCTAAGTAATACGTGGGAGGCTACAACCCACCTGAAAGACAATTCTGAGTGCCATATTGAATGTGAGTTGGAAAATTGAGATCCAGACGACCGACGAACTGAAGACATCGCAACAACTGCACTAAGCCAGAGCCGCACAAGGGTGAAGGGTAGCACTATGTCGGTGAAAAGACAGAGAGCCAAGACCAAGCAACCCATGATGGAGGTCTTCACGAAAACGCAGAGGACCCCCTCAACATTGGTGCAGGGCATGGTCGTGACTCCCGCGAAAGACGCCGCAGAGGGGGATAAGCACCAGATCCTGGAGGCTATAACGGAGCTGAGCGCTAAATGGGACTTGGCAATGGCGGACTTACGGACAGCCCTGGAGAACAAGATTGATGCAGTGGGAACAGAACTTACCCTGTTACGTCAGGATGTCAGGGCACTGGCAGAGAGAACTAGTGGTCGGGAAAGTGAGGTAAAGATCAACACAGATGTTAGCACGAACAATGTGAAGGAAGTTCATGTATTAAAACAACAGGTTGCTAATCTGGAAAATCGTGTAGAAGAAGTGGAAGGAAGGGCGAGGAGGTACAACATATGTGTGGTCGGCCTGCCGGAGGGGGAAGAGGGCCAGGACCCCACAAACTATGTGGAGAACATGATCCTACAAGGGATTGGAGCAGAGAATCTTTCGCAGGGATTCACGGTGGAACGGGCGCATCGCGCCCTAATGAGGAAACCTCGGCCAGGGGCCCCGCTGAGACCGATCATCGCAAGGATCCTGAACTATAGAGATAGAGAAAAGATCCTGGAATATTTTCGCAAGGGCGGAACGATAGAGAGAGCATCCACCAACATCACAGCATACCCGGACTATACGATGCTGGTGCAGAGGCAGAGATACAGTTACATCGCCGTCAAACGAAGGCTGAGGGCAGCAGGAATCAAATACATGCTTCTGTACCCGGCAATACTGAAAGTGTTACACAAGAGCAGAGCGCTTTTTTTTGATACCCCGGAGGACGGGGTGACATGGCTGGACCTGCAGGGTTGCCCGGAACAAGAAGCGGATCGTGACCGACAGGAGCATGACGAATGAAGATCTTGTAACACGGACACTATGGGGGTAAGTGGGAGGGGGGTCCTAATTATAAAGGGAAATTGTAACCAGCTGAACATTGAGCAACGTTCGAGCCCTGTGCTCGACATGGACTGGAATATAGTGGGTGAAAATGCATATGGTAACTGTGTAGCATCACTATAAAGCATAATATTTTTGAAAAAGGAGCAACAGAACGTAGGCGACCTACCCCGATATGATATTAGTTTAGCGGCCATTAGAGCGGCTTCACCCTACTGAGCCCTGAGTAGAAGCTTGTGCTAGACAGGGATAGATGTGGGGGTGCCTGAGATCTAGGAATGGAGCTGGCCAACAGTTGGGGAGGGTGTTGTTGGGGAAGGGATGGGTGGGGGGAGGGTGGAGAGGCGGGGAGTTGAGTGTGTATATGGTTATGGGGAGTTTAAGTTTTATCATGAGCCTATGTGGAAGAGTCAGAGTATTGTATTTGCGTTACAATAATGGGTGGGATTGGCGGGAAATCAGGGGAGAGAATATCGACGACCTATGGGAGATCTCAAGGTAATAACGTGGAATGTCAGGGGCCTTAACAGTTATTTGAAAAAATATAAGGTCATGCTGTATCTGAGAAGGCAAAAAATAGTTATTGCACTATTACAGGAGACGCACTTGACGCGGTAGAAGCTGGAACTGGTTGGGAGAAAATGGAAGGGGACTGTGGTGGGCTCACCATACTCCGCATACGCTCGAGGAGTGCTAATCTGGGTGGCGCTGCATGTCCCGTTCCAACCAATACAAGAAGTGGTTGAGACAGATGGGAGGATGGTCATATAGATAGGGCTGGTGGAAAACAGAGAGGTATGCATTGTAAATACTTATGCCCCCAACCAAAACACAGAGGCATACTTCAGAGCTCTGTGCACCAACCTTAGTATGTGTGTAGGGAGTGCAGCGATATGGGGTGGGGACTTTAATTGTGTGTTAAACCCTGTGGCAGACAGATCTGATAGCGGGATGGGTAAGCCCACCCGGCGGCAAAAGCGTTGGAGACACTGCTAGCGGATTTTGGCTTGACTGACGCGTGGAGAATGAAACATCCTAATGAGAAGCAATACTCGCACTATTCGGCCCCGCATCAACTGCATACAAGGCTTGATTATGTCTTTGCTACAGCAGACATAATGTCAGAGATTACTCAAATCGAATATAAGGCGAGGGTCCTCTCAGATCACTCGCCCCTGATCCTCGGATGGCAATATTCCCCCCGCGGACGAGGATCCCTACATGGCGCCTCTGAGCAGAGGCGCTTAAGGATCCAGTCTTTAGAGAGGATATAAGGGAAGAGATGACTAATTTCTTTGAGGAGAATACTGGTAGTGTTGATTCTGCAGGCACATTATGGGAAGCCTTTAAGGTGCTGATGCGGGGGGTGGCCATTGCTAAGTCAAAGGGGTTACAGGGTGGGGTCTTGGTTGACCTACAGAGGATGGAAAATGAGCTAGAAACAGTATTAAAGAGTGGCAGTGTGGACAAGGAGCTGGTACTCAAACTACAGCAGCAATGCGCAGAGCACTGGGGAAGGCTTTGTAACCTCAATTATAGGAAGTATATTGAGAGGCAGCATGCGGGTGGGGATAAGACAGGCCGCCTTTTGGCTTGGCTATACAAAAGCGAGACTCCTAGGCCCCCAATTAGGACAATAACTAGAGAGGATGGGGATGTAGTGCCCACACAAGAGGGGATTAACAAGGAGTTTGCGGATTACTACAGAGTGCTATACGGGGACAAATAGGGGGGTGACCAACAAAAGATAATTGAAAAGTTAGAGGACATAGGACTGCCCACGATCAGTGAAGAGGAGAGGGAGGAGCTTGATGGGCCAATTACCTTAGAAGAGTTAGAGGAGGTTGTGAAGCAGTTGCCTACCAGTAAGACCCCGGGAGCAGATGGGTTCCCTAGTGAATTCTATAAAGTATACAGAGAGGAAGTTCTCCCCCAAATGCTAGACATGCTTAATGAAGCGTTTGAGATGGGAAGGTTGCCGGAGTCGCTTAGAGAAGCGATCATAATACCGCTTCCCAAGCCCAACAAACCAGGGCATAGCTGCGGCCCCTATAGACCTTTGTCGATGCTGAACCAGGAAAGCAAGATTCTGACGGCTGTCCTGGCAAACAGATTGTGGAAAGTAATTGGTAGATTGATACATCCTGACCAAACGAGTTGTGTCCCGAATAGAAATATAACTCACAACCATAGGCGACTTCACCGGGTGGTCGAATGGGGTGGCAGGAATGAAGGTGAAATGGCGATTGTGTCCTTAGACGCAGCAAAAGCTTTTGATTCGGTCAAGTGGTCATGGTTATTGGCAGCCTTAGGAGGGTACGGAGTAGGGCCAGGTTACATCAGGTGGGCGAAGATGCTGTACAGTGAGCCACTTGCCAGGGTCCGAACAGGATCGGTGATATCTGAAAGATGGAAACTTAGTAGAGGCACCAGGCAAGGGTGCCCCTGGTCCCCGATGCTTTACATTTTAGCTTTGGAACCCCTGCCAATATACCTCAGGAAACAGTATGATATAATAGGTATTGAGGTAGGGGGGGAGCGACACCTGATATCCTTGTATGCAGACGATTTGTTATTGTACTTGGAATACCCGGAAGAAAATCTCCAATACATACTTGAAGTGATCGAGAGGTATGCAGAGCTGTCAGGTATAGCGGTGAACCCCCAAAGGTCTAACATATTCCCACTAGGTAGCTATAAGGGGACCCCTGTAGATAGGTTACCGGTACTACAAATATCATGGGCAACTAAATCCTTTTGTTACCTTGGCATAGACGTGTACCACACGGTAGAAGAGGAACATAGACATAACACAGAAATAGCCATTGGGAAAATCAGGAACAGCATGAAGTTTTGGGTAAAGTTGCCCTTGGCAATGATGGGACGAGGGGCTATGCTCAAGATGGTGGTCCTACCTAGGCTCCTGCATTACTTTAGTAATATTCCATATATGATACCCAAGAAGTTTTTTACTAAATTGAATGGTATGGGTAGGGACTTCCTGTGGCATGGTACCCGAAATAGAGTGGCGTTATGGAAATTGCAGAACTTCTATGAAAACGGAGGTATCAGACTGCCTAATTTTGAGGTTTACTTTTTGGCGGGTCAGCTACAGTATGTGGCTAAGTGGCTCTCTGATGAAGTGACCCCTGAGCACAGGTTGTTTGGACAGGACTGTACCCCATTTTATTTGAAGGAAGGAAATGATTTGGTTGCCTGAAACCGAAATGAAGGAGCGCCCTGGGATGATGATGCTTGGGTGGAAAATTTGGCGGTGAGCATGCCGGTTGATGGAGGATCCATGCCCATGCCTCCCGCAGATACCGCTGGTTGCTTTGACAGGAGGGGATAAATAGTTGAGTGTGATTATTAGGACCTACTGGGAATCGGTGGGGTTGGTAATGCTAGGGGATGTTTGGTAGGAGGGGACCATCAAGGATTTTGATGAACTTAACGAAGAGGCAGGGCTACATACGGGCCAATATGTCACGTATAATAGAATGGTGCGGATGAGTCAGAAAACCTGGCCAGAAACAGTTTTGACAGAGGAACCAGATGCAGTTGTGGGAGCAATATATGACATATCAGAAGGGGGGCATGAGATCTCGAGATTATATGAGATGGTGATGGCTAAGGTGGGGAAGGAATTGATACATCGGAGACTGGACTGGGAGGCTGAAATGGGAGCCCCGATGGAGGATGGGGTATGGGAGCGTGCCCTGGGCTATCACAAAAAGCTGTCGAGAAACGCCAGACTAAAACAAATACAGCTGTATATAACACATAGAGCATACATGACCCCCTTGAGGATATCTAAGTTCCGAAATACTGGAAAACAAGCGTGTCCTAAATGTAACCAAGAAAACGCTGACATGGCACACATGTTTTGGTCATGCCCAATAATTGAGTGTTTTTGGGGAGAAGTAGCGCAGAAATTGGCAGATAAGGGGGTTACGCTCGTCATAGACATGGCCTGGGCCTGCTTACTGGGCGGGTTCCCCAAATCACGGAAACTTAAGCATGTTGAGAAACTGAAAGATCTGGCGTATGTGCTTGCAAAACGGAGGATTGCCATGGGATGGAAGAAATGCCACTAGCCACGGGTGGATGTATGGTGGAAGGAATTGCAGAAAGGGCGGAGGCAGAAACAGTGGTATGGCAAGAAGCAAGCAGTGTGATTGGTGAAGAAGGGGTGGGCACCTTGTTGGCATGGAAATCACTAATAGCAGAATTGTTTGGAATAATATCAGACCCAACAGACTCCGAAGAGAATGAGACCCTACTGCATGTAACAGACATTGAATAAGAATAACAAATAGGCACAATGGCCAGGGGTGGGATTGAGGGAGCAATGATTAAGATAAAATGATGTGTAATGGAACTGTTACAATTATACTGTTTGTTTGGTTTGTATTGTTTAGTTTGTATAAAATTAATAAAATTATTAAAAAAAAAAAAAACAAAGTGAGCCCCGTTGTCTGATCTCATTACCTCGCACACCCCCATCTAGGGAACACTTCCCTCACTAGAAATTTGTCAGCACAGGTAGTGTCTGGGTGTGTACAGGGACCTGCTTGTATCCATCTAGAGAATGGACACACCACCACAATTAAATACCTGTACCCGTTGCACACTTGAATCATGTCGACATAGTCGATATGCAAGTGCTGGAATGGGCCATTTGGCCGGGGGATAACTCCTCTCATTACTTTTAATGTGTGCCCAGCGGTGAATTGCTGGCAGATTATGCAGTTCACCATGAAGAACGCAACATGCTCTGCTAAATTCGGTGTAAACCAGTCTTCTGCGAGCGTTGCAGCGATATTTTCTTTAGACATGTGTATAGGGTAGTGTAGTTCTTCCAATACTACCTTCAGTAGGAGGACAGGCATTACTGGTTTACCAGCACTGTCTTGTCTCCACAACCCGTCAGAGGGGTTTAAGGAACACTCTCAACGCTCCCACACATTTTTCTCCTCCTGAGGTGCCTCCCCTTGGTGTGGCTCGTGCTACCATCATCCTCTCATGGGTACGTGCCACCTCCACGTCCATCATTGTTTCATTTTTGGACGCCATGCGCTTTGCTTTTGTGTCCGCTTCATGGTTTCCACGTGACACGAAATCTGTCCCCTTGGTGTGGGCGGCACATTTCACAACCGCTATGCCCACTGGGAGCTGTAGTGCTTTTATCAACCTGTCCAATAAGGCTGCGTGTTGCACTGGCATGCCATCCACTCGGAGGTAGCCCCTCCTTTTCCAGCATGCTAGACCTGCATGTACTGTGGACGTCACATAGGCGGAGTCACTGTACACATTTACTTCCTGGTCTGCATGATTCTCAATGGCGAGCATCAGCGCCAATAGTTCTGCAGCTTGCACAGAATAGTGAGAGGGTATTCGTGCACTGACGAGTACCTGGAAGTTTCCATTCGCTAGGTGTTTTACCACGGCCACACCTGTATATCTTTGTCCGTCTTCTTGATCGATTCTCGAACCGTCAGCGAACACGATTTCGCCACCTGCCAGGGCATTTTCCTTTACCCTGGGGATTTCATCATAGAATTCCTCATAATTTTCACAGTCATGTATAGGTTCTCCCTCTGTGACTGGCTCAGCTATGTATGTAGTTGGGTTCACAGTTTTACATCGCACTATTTTGATCGATGGGTTAGGGATAATCACTTCATATGCGGGTGCTCTCTGAGAGGTCAGCGTGCCCTTTGGTTTTTCTAATATGGTGAATAACGAGTGCTCAACGTACAATGTCATGGAGCACCCCATCACAATGGATGACGCCTTTTCAATGGCGAACGCGGCAGTAGCTAGATTTTGTGTGCATGGGAAGTGGCCCTTCATGAGCGTAATATGCTAGGGTCTTATACCCCAGTGAGGTTCGCTGCACGAGCACTGCCGTCATAAAATTACCACCGGTGTGTGAGAACAGGTAGAATTCCTCTGCGTAATTAGGAATCCCGAGAACTGGGGCCTTACAAATTGCCCCCTTGACTTCTGAAAACCCCTTTTCCATTGCCTCAGTCCATTCGATTTTCTCCCTTGTCACCTGGGCCTTCTTTAGAGCCTGAAGAAAGGGCTTGGTATATGAGCTGTAGTCAAAGACCCATGCTCTGACATAATTGCACAGGCCTAAGAAGCTTTGCATTCGTTTTTATCATGAACGGTTTAGCCGTGTTCATGATAGCTTCAGCCCTTTCTGGGGTTACCTTTTTCCCCTCATGTGAGATTAGCTGGCCTATCTACAGCACCTCTCACTGACAGTATTGTAGCTTTTCCTTGTCAACTTTATATCCTTTCTCAGTCAGTAGAGTCAATAGCTGGACAGAGTCGCGCCTGCATTGTTCCTCAGTGACGCTGCAGATCAGAATGTCATCTACATACTGCAAAACAACACTGTCTACTGCAATATTGCTTAGGTCCATCTGCAGGACTCTGTTGAAAATGGATGGAGACTCACAGTACCCCTGTGGCAGCCTCGTGCTTTTCAGATGCCTTTGCCTGAAAGTAAATGACGTCAGGTCTTGTGAGTCACAGTGCAACGGGATTGAGAAAAACGCATTTTTCAAGTCAATCACTGTGAAATAGTTTGCCTCAGTGGGTATGTTGCATAGAAGTGTGGATGGATTCGGAACTAGAGGGAACTCGCCTTCAACTATATCGTTTAATGCTCTTAAATCTTGGATTAAATGCCAAGACCTTCCCTTTGATTTCTTGACAGGGTAAATCACTGTGTTGCAAGGTGATTCTGACGTCGCTAGGGTGCCCTGCTCCATCATGGTGTCATGATGCCTACCCCCAGGCATCCGGACCAAGCCCATCAGCCCCGGGAGCAGGCATCTAGACATTTAATAAAACCTCAGCAGCCCCGGCTAGGGGCTATTTGGGTTTAGTCCTGGCGCCTTAGGCGCCAGGCTCATAGTAGGAATCAGTCCTGGCGCCTAAGGCGCCAGGCTCATAGTCATTACTTACCTCAGGCCGACCATGCTGCAAATGACTCCAATCCAACATGAAGCCTGAAAGGGACTATTTTTCTACAGGGACTATTTTTTACCCGGGTGTGATTCTAGGGACTTCTTACCTTGGACTACTTTTGAGGCTATTTAAACCACACCCGACCAGCAACACACGCTTCGCGTTATTCTGCATCCAGCAGAGTAACACTCACCATGCCTGCAGCTTGCATCCAGTCTTCTGCCACGCCCGCCTCGAGCTCCTAAAACAAAGAGGAAAGAAAGGGACAAGGTTAGAAAACAAACTTATTTCTATTCCATACCTGATTCTGGATCCATCTTGTCTCCGGACCTTTAAAGAACATCATTTCTGCACGTACCGCACCTCCAGCTGCAGCGCCGCGCCATACTCACCAGTCTTCACAGCATCCTTCGGGTCGGCGCTGCCTCCATCATTTCTTTGCCGAACTTCGGCACCTAGGAGACAAAAGAAAACCACAAGGTGAGCCGAGGGAACCAACAAATATAATTCTTACCACCATAGACTTACCTGATTTACCACCGGAAGCATCCTTTTGTGACTCTCCATATTTTCACGTGCTGCATCTGTAAAGAGAGACAAAACAACACGTTTTCCTCTTGCAACATTTACCGGACAGCGCCAGGTAATACAGACTCTTACCTGAGCGCCACCATCTGCCACAACAGCATCATTTCACGAGCCAGCTGCAAGACAAGAAAGGAAGGGGGAACAAGAGTGTACATCGGACATATTGAACTCTATGAACTTAATACTTACTGGTCCTCACCAGGAACATCAGAGTCAATACTCTCCGGAACTCTCCCGAGCCTTCAAACCAGTGAAGTAACTGGAATCGACGCGCCCCTGCAAATAAACGCAGGATGGAGAGCTCCTCTTTCATGAATATAAGGTGAGATTGCTGTGAGGGCATTTCGGAGGTGATTAGTTGGGGAGAACTGTGGGGGTGCCATCACTTGAATCCACAAGTGGCTAAATCCATCTCTCCACTTGCAGGAGAATATTTCTACGGGTTAAGCAGACAACATTAGGAGGGCAGATCCAGTCAGTCATCGCTGCACTACGCATCACGTAGGTGGAGACCGCAGCTGTCCGGGTGCGACCGACGCCCCTGTGGGAGCCAGGTGAGCGTAACACATGGCAGAAATTGTCTTTGCGATCCCTTCATCTGTCTCTCTGGACATGGGATATTGTCGTGCTCTTGGTAAAATTGCTCCTGGTTTCGGTTTAATTTTCACTTCACCTGCCCCCTTCAGGAGGCCTACATCATTAGGCCCTGTAGTCCATACTGTGACAGGCACTTGGGCCATGTCATCTTCAAACTATTCTGGACGTATCCGTGCCATCATCATTCTCTGTGGCACCTCCCGTTTGATCATTTTGATCCAAAATATGAGACTCACTTCCACCCTTGTCTCTTCTAGGTCAGGGTGTTCTTCGAACAAATCGTCATCGGTGACGTTAATCACTCGATACCCTTCTTCGATGGCGATGATCGCACACCATTGTCTGCCTTCGTCGTCATATCCTTAGACCAACACCACTTTCCCTCGCACTGCGGTAGATTGTATCATTAAGGGAAATACTTGTCCCTCTTCTTCATGCATAAGTATTCTTGGTCTGAATAGGAACTCATCAGGTATCCTCATAGTTCTATCAGCGAGGCCTGGCAATCCCACCATGAGCACCCGCACGCCATATGTGAAGACTTCTGGCTCTAATGGTATAGCTCTTATGGCTATACGTCCTGAGTATGCTCTGATCATTTCGTGCACGTTCGAATAATGCATTCCAGGAGTGGAGCATACTATACCATTCTCGGTAAATGAGATTATCAAATTCAACTTAGTCATTAAGTCTCGACCCAGGATGTTTATTGGGGTCTGACGTGAATATAATAAGGGTACATTCATTTCGTGCTCTCCCACAGAGACATGGAGTGCGTCTGTAAAGGGAACTCTACTGTGAGCTCCCGTGAAACTCTGAGTATCTATGGCCTTGCCGGACAAGGAAAACTTGCCTTCTCGTAGGCACGAGCGCATCACACCCGTGTCTACTAAGAAGGAATATTCTTTACCCCCTATGATGACATTCACCCTAGGTTCCCTATTAGGGTCTGGTGTCACTGATAGGAGAGAACACATCAGAGTCCCCCCTGAGCTGTCCTATTTCATATATAAGTTCGGCCCACTGTATACTTGCTGATTTCCCCCATTCCCAGGGTTGTCTCCCCCTCCGGAGCTAGTGCCCTGTGACATTTGCGGTGGGACCTGCTGGGATTGTCCCTGTGGTATGTTCCCCATGCTCGGGGGTTGAACCACTTGCTGCACACCTTGCTGCAAGCCTGACGCCTGCTGCTGTGCTGTGTGATTTTGTGCACTGCCCTGCTGCGGGACGGCAGACTGATTCACCTTACCATGACAGGCTTCTGCACACGCGTGCCACATGTCCTGTCATTCCACACAGCCAACACACTGCCGGTGGTCAGGCCATCTGTCCATCTGGTGTAGCTGGACTGCCCATCTGCGCATTCTGAAAGCCACTTTGATTATTCTGAAAGCCCGCCTGGTACCCTCGAAACCGACCCTGATTACTCTGCAATCCCCTTCCTCTAAAACCCCTTCCCCTCGGGTAAAATCCCACGCTACCTTGGTTATTCTGGGTAGGGTTAGCTACTGATTGCATGCTTGATTCAGCTGGGCTCGTCAGCATGGCTCCCTCGAGAGCATACTTTGAGAGTTTCTTTTGCACCAGCTTTGCTTCCTCCCCCTTACGAGTTGCCTCCTTCTTCCGGTTCTTTTCTTGCAACAATCTGCAGTAGTGTGCAATTGTCAACTGTATTTCCGGCCATGGTTTTGCTTCTACTCCTACCAATTTTTTGAGCTGCTTCTGCACCGGTTCAGGCAACCCCTGGCATAATATGTGGTAGAATACAGCGATAGATTTCGTCCAAGACTCATGCATTTCGAGCACCCACGTGTCTTGGAAATTCTGGATATAAATCAGCGGATCCTCTGAATCTTTCATTTTCCAAGTCATTATAGCTCCCATATCTGAAGTGTCTGGATATAGCGTTCGTGGCGCTTTCCACACTGCTGCTCTACAATTATTAAATGGCACTCCGTCATGGGAGGTGCCAATTATGGTTACCCGAGGGTAGCCTGCCCGTTTCCATACATCGTCTGCTCTTTCACCAAGTATGGCGATTAGGAGGCCCTTAATGTCCCCTATAGCTAAGGTGACACCTCCCGTCATTTTCTCTAACTTATCTATCCACTTTCCGGCTCCCGATGTCAGCATTGGAAGCTTATTTTTAAGGTTCTCTCGGTCCATGTGTGGCCATGGAATATATTATGGTCGTGCTCCCCCCTTTTCTAGCAATGGGAATTGGAATGTGCAGTCTTCCTTTTCCTTCCCCATAACTCCTCTGTCTACCGCTGGGGTGGCATTCCCACCTTGCCGTCTTCCTGGCAATGCCCTTAATCTGTCTGCATAGGTAGGTGCTGACCCCCCCCCTCTGACCGTGGGGTGTTCCTTTATGTTGGCCGGACTGCGCGGCAGACTTCAGTGTCCTAATTGCGGACTCGCTAGCGTTTGACCATCGCACCCCTCGGTCTCCTGGGAGCCGTTTTTCACACCGTCTCCCTTCCTCGTGTGCCATATCCTCCATTTCCCCACCAGAGTCAGATTCTGAATACTCCCAGTTTACACAACTCCTTGCATCTTCTTCGTTCTGCCCAATCTCCAGCCTGTCTATGGACAGTCCCCTGCTCCCACTACTTCGAGTGACATCCTCATATAGCTGAGTGCTCTCCAAGCGCTCATCTTCCCTTCCCCCATCGGATATCTGTTCTAGCCCCATCTCATCGTATATTTTATCAATCGTTTGCAAGATGCTTCTGGTGTCGAAGTCATCTTCAATATTTGTCCCATTTATACCTTGCACTGAGTCGCTTGCAGGAAAGAATTCTTCTATGTCTTCCCATTCTACAACAGAATTGGGTTGTTTAACTTCCCGCTCCAGATATTCAAGAACCCGTGCCCTCTGTCTGCACTTTCGTTCTGTTTCCTCATCTACTTCCTTACGCTTCCTCGCTTCTTCTCTAGCCTTGCCTACTTCCCTCATCCTTTCGTTTCTATGTTCCTTTGCCCTTCTAATTTCCTCCTCTTCTCTTCTCTTCGCTCTCTTCTCACGTACCCTTTGCTCTTCTTCCATCCTTTGCTTAGTCTGTCTGTACTGGTCGTAGGCTGCCTCTTGTTTGCGATCGAGATGTTTTTCTTGCTCTTCGCGATATAGCTGTTCTCGCTTCAGCCTATCCTTCCTTCTTGTCCTTTCATCCCTTACTTCCATCTCTTTTTCTTTCTCTCTTCTTTGCGTCTCATCAGACCTCTCTCTTGGCCTTATATCATCACTTCCTTTTCCATCCAACTTCAGCCATATCTGACCTCCCATCCATTCGTCTTTTGCGAATGCTATCTCATCAATTCTACCTTCATTTCCCTTTCATTTATTTCCCTCTGTCTCCTTATCAGGAGGTGCACAACTCTGTGCCCGTTCTTTTCCTTCATCTTCGCGTCACTCCTTGTCCCTCGGGACAGCGGAGGCAAGATTGTTTTTCTGTTCCCTTCCCTTATTGTCGTCACTACTGTATGTAGGCGACTCATATGCAGGGTTGCTATACCCCGTGGCTGCCTTAAGTTCTCTTAGCGGGTAAAGCCCCTCTGTCTTACTCCCTTCAATGACTGGCTCAGGCGGGGCTGGTGGCACGGTAGGCGTCTCACCCCCCTACGTACATACATTTAGTATCCAGACTGTGGGTGGTTCTTCCACCTTCGTCTCTTCAAACATCTTCCACAATTCTAGAACAGCAAGACGTTTCTCTAGCTTCTTGCCTGTATATGTGGCATGTAGAAAAGTCATCATATGTTGTAAGACGGCTTCAGATAGGGACCCATTCTGTGGCCAAGGCATAGACATCTTGTGGGCAAAAACCTTAACCCACTCTGTGCTATACTTTTTTAGTTTAGGAGCATGCTTAGGTAGTTGCATGCACAGATGTGTAGGTGGGGTGACCTCCTCTATTGTCGATTCCGTTACCAACAATATTTATACAGTTTGTTATCTTTCTACTAGTATGAGCGAGCACCAGATACGCAAGCTCCAATCCTATCTTTTCCCACCAACATTTTTTACTATCAATTAACTCAAAACCATCAACTAATTGGCGATTCCCTCTCCGTTACAGAATCGCGTAAAACCAAATTTCATTTCGGACAATCAACGGTACAACAGAACACATATAGACAGACACCAGCTGGTCATACATATACCTGCCTTCTAATCAATACCCCGTCATGGAGTTTAAACAAACTCCTTTGATGCGTCTTTAAACGTGACCGTAGTCTAATTGTCCCTTACTATATGGGCTATGAGTTCATGTGACGTCTGACCGCTATATTAAAGCACAGGAACAAGGCGGATCCTTATGTTTTTATCTCAAGTGCCCCCCTGGTAATCCTTTGTTTTTATCTCAGGTGTCCCCCTGGTACCGCTTGTTTTTCTCTCGGGTGTCCCCCCGGTATCCACTCTTTATCTCTTATGCTCGAGTCATTACCCCCTATATATATACAGTCTTCTCCACTTCTGACTATTTAAATTTTTTCTCTGCCACCCTCTGTTACCTTTCTCTTGCTTGTTCTAATGCCTACAAGACATTTGCCAAAGTAACAAGTTTATTGTTTCACTTACCAATCGCATCTTTTCCTCTCTGGAGCTTCGGAATCACCGCCCCTTCCTCTTCAGCCTCTCGCGGTTTTTTCGTCCGATTGGCTGTCCGTGGGAATGAGAAGGGTTATGCTTGGAAAGGCGGGTTCCTTCAGACCCACTGCAGATTTTTATTGACTTACTCTATCATTGTCCACGTGAAGCTTCTCAGCCTACTCAGCCGGAATGGCGAAAGGACTTGTGATATTTCCAAAGGCACATAGTTACTTTGTGCCGTCGGTCTTTAGGTGTTTTATAACTATATTAATCAATAATCCATAATCAATAATCAATGGCCGTAACCATCCTCACGCTACCAAGTGTACAGGAGGACAAGATATCCACTGACGGGCCCATAGGTCAGTGCTCACCCTCTAGTACTTGTAAGACAAGATAGCTGCACCACGTGAGGGATGGGGGTGCAGGATTCACTTACTCCAACACGACTCGATAATGAGGACTCAGTAGTTTGGCAAAGGGAAGTCGGTTTAATGACAAGTACATCAAACAGGGAAGCAGTTAGGAATCAGCATTGTTGCGACCACCCGTCTCGCTCCGACTTCCCCAACCTTCAGTTGAACAGCAATTCTTATAGGCAATATTCATCATCATTGACGTCTAATTCTACAAAATTCGACATGCAATATAATTGGTTAGGAAAGGTTACTTAAGTATAGGTGCTATATCTGTATATGATAATAGAGCATGAGGATTGGATAATTCTTATCGGGTGGGTATCTACGCCCCTCCCTCTACATCACACGTGATAGACGTCACTACAAGTATGACATCTCATTGGTTCTACGATATATAGGACCCTAGATAACTTGATCCATTGTGGTTGGGCAGGTTGAACCCCTAGACATAAATTTCCACTTTTAATTAGCAGCATGCAGAATGGACACCAGGTGCCTGGTGTCCTGAGTTTCACCCTGCCTCCCTTAGATCAATCAGTATCTTGGGGCTATGTGTCAATTAGTTGGCTGGGCATGGTCTTGAAACTGCAGCCTCTTATCTGGAGAAGTTATGGCACCCTTGGGTCTGGGTGACATCAGACATTGGTAATTCTTTGCACCTGTCTTGGTCACATGTCCGTTCACTGTGAATCTGCTTCAGTTTCCAGCTTTTAGTGTATTTAATTCTGTTTTCGGCCTCGCCACCTGCATGGGCCTCCCTTATCTTGACCTTCACGGGGCAGGCTGGTATGCTCTGAAGTTTGAGTCTTGTTAGCTGACGTTCTCCTCCCTTTCTCTGGATGACCTCGATTTCCTAGGCATGAGCCGCTCTTTGTTGAGTTTTGATTTCCCTCCTTCTCTTGACTCTTGCTGGGTTTATGAAACTTGGCCTGTTAGGCCTCTGGCAGCCTGGGTACATCTCTGCTTTACAAAATGGAGTCGCACTTGTATAGCGTGCCTTATTGAGGTAGATATAGTTGGCGCTTGCCGCTCTATTCTTCTACTAAGCATGTTTTCTTTAACTTCTTGCGTTCCAAGCCTATTTACACACGTTTAACTGGTCGGTTGCATCCATCTTGTCTCATAGCAACGTTTCCTCATGTTTTAACATCGTCTCTTCTCTGTGTCCATTACATTTATTTTCGTAGCGACTCGCACTGGCGTGCTATCTTCGATGGCTGTTTTTGTTCATTTGCGAGTCTGTCCAGGCCCTTGTGTCATTTCCACTGGCCTTCCATTAAGGCTCTTTGGGTCTCTTCATGGACCGTCTGTAGGTACTCTTCATTTCGTATCAGCGGCTGGTACGGCTGTGTGATAGGGTACCGTGCTGCCTAGGGTTGTCTTGTTATGGGCACTTCAACAGGTATGGATCTTCTGATGTACACTGGGCAGAGCCCCAGTGCAGCTCTTTGTTGGTTCATTTGTTCCTTATACGTCACATACCTTGGTGAGTACTCTCCGGGTACCTCGAAATGAGGGGCAGGGGTGCAGGCCATATCTGGGACCTCCTCTTCAGAAGGTTAAATTCATGTGAGCAGGTCATGGGGTTTTGTGACAACAAGAGGCTTGGTGAAGATTTAGAGCACTACTGGCCTCACCCGAAGAGCAGTCATCCTATTTGAACTGCTTGCGCTGCACTCTAGGTGTTAATCTGCATTTTCATTGTTTAGTTAGCGTGGGCTAATCCATTCATCCATTCATTCATGCATCCATTTAGAATGAACTATGTTTAGCACTGTAGATTGTTTTTATCATAGATCGATATTTGCTGAGAGCCATGCAGGAAATCTATGCAGATATATTTAGTTTGTTATTTAATACAGCTCACATTGTAGTGTTTCGAAGCACTATTGTGTGTTTTGTCCATCATGAATCTGGCTTTTTCTGAGCGCGGAGAGGGAAATGAGTTGACTCTGAACACAGTGTGTAGATGTTTTCATAATAAATCAGTCTCTTGGCAGACTGTTAGAAATAACCTTGACTACGAGCTAGCGTGAATGTTTTCGTTCCTGCAGTCAAACTGCCTTGTGCAAAGACATGAATGTTAGCAATATGCTTGCTGTGCTTAGAATAGAATATAGAAGAACATGTCATCGTGAACTAGTACATGGTTATGCTGAATTTATGTATGCATGCACATAGCCATAGAATGCTGGTTGCCATAGAATGCTTTTTACGCATGTAATTGTAAAATGCTTCATCGCTACAATGCTATTCTGTATAAACAGTGGATTTCTTTCCAGTGTTAGTGTGTTTGGCCCAGCGAGTAGGCCAGTGTGTGGTGTGTGCTCATTGCTAAGGAGTAGAGTAGAGAGAGGGGACGGATTGCTCATTAACTAGGGCTCTCATTGCTAGTACTGTGTGCTCATGCTCATTGCTACTGCTATTCGTTTGTCAGTGAGCAGATGACTTTCATTGCCATACATAAATAAACATGCATTCTGTTTATTGCAATTCCTGTGTCTTGTGATCTCTCTGTATCTGTGTGTGTCTTATATTTTGTTTCCATAGCATAGAACTTCTAGTTTTACATAGAAATGAAAAAATAATCACAATTTAGACATGAGTGGTGCCCCGATCACGTCATTCATGGGCACCTCGGTTCCTAGATATAAGGGAGAGACGTGCTAGGGCTGTACCGTGATTTGGGGTGGGAGGAGGCGAGGTGATGCCAATAAATGTATCTACAAGTTTAGGGAGCTGTTTGTGCGTGCCACAGTGTCTGGTATAATGAGTAGGGCCATTGTATTATCAAAGCCCAGTTGACCTCACTATTGACACTTTGATCAGGATCTGACAGAGAGGTGCATATCACGTGATGGTCAAGATTATTTGGCTTGTTAAAGAAATGTATTATGGTGACAATGTACTCCTAAGTTTCATAGTGATGATATAGCTCAATGTTTTTAGATAATGGGTGACCAATAGGTTAATGGACTATAGGGCATAATTAGAATTGTGTATAGGTGTTAGCCAAGGGGGAGTGTGGGACCATGTTGTCATCTTTTTTATGCATAGTTATGTTAATTTGCGTTTTTCCGTTATAAAAGATGTAGCTTCTTTGGTTGGGGCGAGCTCCGTGTAAGTTCGGTTCTACAGGACCGTCTGATACTTTTGCATATGATAAAACTTTGGGGGTCATTATGAGATTCCCAGTATCCCACCAGTAATTCCGTCGGGATCCCACAAAATGGACCTACCGTTACCGGGTTACGGAACCTGTTTGCACTGACCAGTCCCATGTACACAACTTGATGAGGTTTCCAGGCATCGTGTTGCCAGAAGTCATGCCTGTTCTTTGCAGCAGGGCGCTGTACCCAGCTGTGCAGGTGAATTAAAGGGGATCCCACATCGGAGGTGCTCGGTAAGTGCACCTTTGAGGGAGAATACAATGGGCAGAAGAAATGTGAAGTTGAGTGTCTGTGAGTATGTGGGGAGAGCAGACCACATGGCAATGAATTGTTTTTTATAACAGTGGCAAGAGGATCTCCTCTGATGAGAGGAAAGAGGGTGTCCTAAGAAGTATAACAGTGATAAAAGAGAAGAAAGAAAAAGGTATCCCCCTTATACAAGAGGGAAGGCAGAGCTGCAAGTAAAGTAGTGGTCCATTATATAGTGGGCCGGGGTCCATCTGCCTGACACAAGGGGGAGTGAAGAAGGGAAACTCCCTCATCTCGAGGCAAGGAGACAGATGCAGGGTCTAAACCATTGTGTAAAAAAGTGTGTTTTTATTTTGATGACGTTTTGAATATTAATCGTGGTTTAATATGTGTATAAAACTGTTCTGGTGTATGGTGATGATTGCCCAGTTGTATGAATAAGGGTGTGTGGTGGTGAGTGTGTGTGTGAGTGGGAAGGGACAAGTGGTGTGTGGTTTGGGTTGAGGGGAAGTTGGAAGGGGACACAGGGCGTGTGCAAAGCGTTGGGAGGGTGGGGAAGAACGGTGCAGCTGTATTGACGATATAAGAAATCCATATTTTTGATAAGGAGAAAAGTGGGAAGAGTCATGAGTACCCCACTTGGGTTCATGCGTACCCCGATGCTGTGGTACCAAGAAAAGATTCTCAAATACCATTGTGAGTGGGTCGCGGATACGAAAAGGGGATTGTGCAAACCGTCGCCCGAAAAGGGCTCAAATAACAGAGATGTGTTGGGACATATGCATACGCATCTGGCTGCGAAGTATAAAGGGATAATGTTGAAAATAGGCAGCTGATCCTTGAACTAGGGAGAATGGTTGAGGATTTAGAAGATGCCCTGGAGGAACAAAAAGAACAAAAGGCGGTAATATCCACACCTATTGTCATCTCCACCGCTCTGCCTCCATTTGGGTGTTTCCCCAAGCAACCCGCAGCAGGCTATACCAACCCCCAGTATGTACCCCGACCCGCACCAAGGCAGGAAACTCCCACTGCTGGTGCGAATGCCCCATGCAACTAAGTGGCTAATGCTACACGAGACCCATTGGTTATGGAAGTAGAAAATGGGGCCCAGAGAGAATTAGAAATGGCACTCCACAGAACAGAGGCAGAGCTGGTGCAAGCAGCGCAGGAGCAGGGGGTGGGACGGAGAGTTATTATAGGTGTAGACGAATGGAGGGCAGCTGGCATTCTATTTTGAATTGATAGTAGAGTGATTAGGGACAAACAGGTAGCTCCAAGCGAAGATGACCCCAATGCTGGGGGGCATCCAAAGGGTCCATTAGGTGCTATGTGTAGATTATGACTCGACTCGAACAGCCAGAGATGCAGAGGTCACAGAGGAGGAAGATGAGTGTGCGCCAGATGAGGAGCATGGGGAGACTCAGGAGGCTGAGATAACACCAGTACCAACACCAAGTTTAGGGGCCAAGGTGCAAGAGACTGTCAGGCTGAATGGTTGTAGCAAAAGACAAGAGAGCAGGGAGAACCGTACAGTAGAGGCAGGTAAATGGAAATATGCATTAGAAAAACAGACGGCAGGGATTACATTGGCAGTGGGGGACATAAAAGTTTATTCGCACCACTGCTAGGAGAACAGGCAGATGAGATAAGGAGGAAAGCAGAGTGCCCAGCGGTACAGATAAATAATCATGATGGATCACAGTTAATGACTGTCGAGCAAGAGTATGGAACGTGTTAAGGTCAGCATACCCAGACACACACAATGTAAATTTTATTATGGCCCGTACCATGTAGCTAGATGAAGACCCTGCATTGAATATAAATCAGATTCAAGAAATGTGGAGGGTGGAAATAAGGGAGCTCTGGGACAAGAATATAGTGATATTTTATCATATGGTACCGAAAGGACTTCCCAACAATGTGCAAAATGATTTAGATAAGGTAGTAGGAATTGAAGCAAAGGGACGGGCTCAGATTCAGGCAATCATTGTAGGAAGAGGCCGAAGAAGGTAAAGGATGCCGCAGAGCAGGCGCAGAAGGTCATAATACCGCTTCCCAAGCCCAACAAACCAGGGCATAGCTGCGGCCCCTATAGACCTTTGTCGATGCTGAACCAGGAAAGCAAGATTCTGACGGCTGTCCTGGCAAACAGATTGTGGAAAGTAATTGGTAGATTGATACATCCTGACCAAATGAATAGAAATATAACTCACAACCATAGGCGACTTCACCGGGTGGTCGAATGGGATGGCAGGAATGAAGGTGAAATGGCGATTGTGTCCTTAGACGCAGCAAAAGCTTTTGATTCGGTCAAGTGGTCATGGTTATTGGCAGCCTTGGGAGGGTACGGAGTAGGGCCAGGTTACATCAGGTGGGCGAAGATGCTGTACAGTGAGCCACTTGCCAGGGTCCGAACAGGATCGGTGATATCTGAAAGATGGAAACTTAGTAGAGGCACCAGGCAAGGGTGCCCCTGGTCCCCGATGCTTTACATTTTAGCTTTGGAACCCCTGCCAATATACCTCAGGAAACAGTATGATATAATAGGTATTGAGGTAGGGGGGGAGCGACACCTGATATCCTTGTATGCAGACGATTTGTTATTGTACTTGGAATACCCGGAAGAAAATCTCCAATACATACTTGAAGTGATCGAGAGGTATGCGGAGCTGTCAGGTATAGCGGTGAACCCCCAAAGGTCTAACATATTCCCACTAGGTAGCTATAAGGGGACCCCTGTAGATAGGTTACCGGTACTACAAATATCATGGGTAACTAAATCCTTTTGTTACCTTGGCATAGACGTGTACCACACGGTAGAAGAGGAACATAGACATAACACAGAAATAGCCATTGGGAAAATCAGGAACAGCATGAAGTTTTGGGTAAAGTTGCCCTTGGCAATGATGGGACGAGGGGCTATGCTCAAGATGGTGGTCCTACCTAGGCTCCTGCATTACTTTAGTAATATTCCATATATGATACCCAAGAAGTTTTTTACTAAATTGAATGGTATGTGTAGGGACTTCCTGTGGCATGGTACCCGAAATAGAGTGGCGTTATGGAAATTGCAGAACTTCTATGAAAACGGAGGTATCAGACTGCCTAATTTTGAGGTTTACTTTTTGGCGGGTCAGCTACAGTATGTGGCTAAGTGGCTCTCTGATGAAGTGACCCCTGAGCACAGGTTGTTTGGACAGGACTGTACCCCATTTTATTTGAAGGAAGGAAATGATTTGGTTGCCTGAAACCGAAATGAAGGAGCGCCCTGGGATGATGATGCTTGGGTGGAAAATTTGGCGTCGAGCATGCCGGTTGATGGAGGATCCATGCCCATGCCTCCCGCAGATACCGCTGGTTGCTTTGACAGGAGGGGATAAATAGTTGAGTGTGATTATTAGGACCTACTGGGAATCGGTGGGGTTGGTAATGCTAGGGGATGTTTGGTAGGAGGGGACCATCAAGGATTTTGATGAACTTAACGAAGAGGCAGGGCTACATACGGGCCAATATGTCACGTATAATAGAATGGTGCGGATGATTCAGAAAACCTGGCCAGAAACAGTTTTGACAGAGGAACCAGATGCAGTTGTGGGAGCAATATATGACATATCAGAAGGGGGGCATGAGATCTCGAGATTATATGAGATGGTGATGGCTAAGGTGGGGAAGGAATTGATACATCGGAGACTGGACTGGGAGGCTGAAATGGGAGCCCCGATGGAGGATGGGGTATGGGAGCGTGCCCTGGGCTATCACAAAAAGCTGTCGAGAAACGCCAGACTAAAACAAATACAGCTGTATATAACACATAGAGCATACATGACCCCCTTGAGGATATCTAAGTTCCGAAATACTGGAAAACAAGCGTGTCCTAAATGTAACCAAGAAAACGCTGACATGGCACACATGTTTTGGTCATGCCCAATAATTGAGTGTTTTTGGGGAGAAGTAGCGCAGAAATTGGCAGATAAGGGGGTTACGCTCGTCATAGACATGGCCTGGGCCTGCTTACTGGGCGGGTTCCCCAAATCACGGAAACTTAAGCATATTGAGAAACTGAAAGATCTGGCGTATGTGCTTGCAAAACGGAGGATTGCCATGGGATGGAAGAAATGCCACAAGCCACGGGTGGATGTATGGTGGAAGGAATTGCAGAAAGGGCGGAGGCAGAAACAGTGGTATGGCAAGAAGCGAGCAGTGTGATTGGTGAAGAAGGGGTGGGCACCTTGTTGGCATGGAAATCACTAATAGCAGAATTGTTTGGAATAATATCAGACCCAACAGACTCCGAAGAGAATGAGACCCTACTGCATGTAACAGACATTGAATAAGAATAACAAATAGGCTCAATGGCCGGGGGTGGGATTGAGGGAGCAGTGATTAAGATAAAATGATGTGTAATGGAACTGTTACAATTATACTGTTTGTTTGGTTTGTATTGTTTAGTTTGTATAAAAACAAAGTGAGCCCCGTTGTCTGATCTCATTACCTCGCACACCCCCCATCTAGGGAACACTTCCCTCACTAGAAATTTGTCAGCACAGGTAGTGTCTTGGTGTGTACAGGGACCTGCTTGTATCCATCTAGAGAATGGACACACCACCACACACCACCACAATTAAATACCTGTACCCGTTGCACACTTGAATCATGTCGACATAGTCGATATGCAAGTGCTGGAATGGGCCATTTGGCCGGGGGATAACTCCTCTCATTACTTTTAATGTGTGCCCAGCGGTGAATTGCTGGCAGATTATGCAGTTCACCATGAAGAATGCAACATGCTCTGCTAAATTCGGTGTAAACCAGTCTTCTGCGAGCGTTGCAGTGATATTTTCTTTAGACATGTGTATAGGGTAGTGTAGTTGTTCCAATGCTACCTTCAGTAGGAGGACAGGCATTACTGGTTTACCAGTGCTGTCTTGTCTCCACAACCCGTCAGAGGGGTTTAAGGAACACTCTCGACGCTCCCACACATTTTTCTCCTCCTGAGGTGCCTCCCCTTGGTGTGGCTCGTGCTACCATCATCATCTCATGGGTACGTGCCACCTCCACGTCCATCATTGTTTCATTTTTGGACGCCATGCGCTTTGCTTTCGTGTCCGCTTCATGGTTTCCACGTGACACGAAATCTGTCCCCTTGGTGTGGGCGGCACATTTCACAACCGCTATGCCCACTGGGAGCTGTAGTGCTTTTATCAACCTGTCCAATAAGGCTGCGTGTTGCACTGGCATGCCGTCCACTCGGAGGTAGCCCCTTCTTTTCCAGCATGCTAGACCTGCATGTACTGTGGACGTCGCATAGGCGGAGTCACTGTACACATTTACTTCCTGGTCTGCATGATTCTCAATGGCGAGCATCAGCGCCAATAGTTCTGCAGCTTGCGCAGAATAGTGAGAGGGTATTCGTGCACTGACGAGTACCTGGAAGTTTCCATTCGCTAGGTGTTTTACCACGGCCACACCTGTATATCTTTGTCCGTCTTCTTGATCGATTCTCGAACCGTCAATGAACACGATTTCGCCACCTGCCAGGGCATTTTCCTTTACCCTGGGGATTTCATCATAGAATTCCTCATAATTTTCACAGTCATGTATAGGTTCTCCCTCTGTGACTGGCTCAGCTATGTATGTAGCTGGGTTCACAGTTTTACATCGCACTATTTTGATCGATGGGTTAGGGATAATCACTTCATATGCGGGTGCTCTCTGAGAGGTCAGCGTGCCCTTTGGTTTTTCTAACATGGTGAATAACGAGTGCTCAACGTACAATGTCATGGAGCACCCCATCACAATGGATGACGCCTTTTCAATGGCGAACGCAGCAGTAGCTAGATTTTGTGTGCATGGGAAGTGGCCCTTCATGAGCGTAATATGCTAGGGTCTTATACCCCAGTGAGGTTCGCTGCACGAGCACTGCCGTCATAAAATTACCACCGGTGTGTGAGAACAGGTAGAATTCCTCTGCGTAATTAGGAATCCCGAGAACTGGGGCCTTACAAATTGCCCCCTTGACTTCTGCAAACCCCTTTTCCATTGCCTCAGTCCATTCGATTTTCTCCCTTGTCACCTGGGCCTTCTTTAGAGCCTGAAGAAAGGGCTTGGTATATGAGCTGTAGTCAAAGAACCATGCTCTGACATAATTGCACAGGCCTAAGAAGCTTTGCATTCGTTTTTATCATGAACGGTTTAGCCGTGTTCATGATAGCTTCAGCCCTTTCTGGGGTTACCTTTTTCCCCTCATGTGAGATTAGCTGGCCTATCTACAGCACCTCTCACTGACAGTATTGTAGCTTTTCCTTGTCAACTTTATATCCTTTCTCAGTCAGTAGAGTCAATAGCTGGACAGAGTCGCGCCTGCATTGTTCCTCAGTGACGCTGCAGATCAGAATGTCATCTACATACTGCAAAACAACACTGTCTACTGCAATATTGCTTAGGTCCATCTGCAGGACTCTGTTGAAAATGGATGGAGACTCACAGTACCCCTGTGGCAGCCTCGTGCTTTTCAGATGCCTTTGCCTGAAAGTAAATGACGTCAGGTCTTGTGAGTCACAGTGCAACGGGATTGAGAAAAACGCATTTTTCAAGTCAATCACTGTGAAATAGTTTGCCTCAGTGGGTATGTTGCATAGAACTGTGGATGGATTCGGAACTAGAGGGAACTCGCCTTCAACTATATCGTTTAATGCTCTTAAATCTTGGATTAAATGCCAAGACCTTCCCTTTGATTTCTTGACAGGGTAAATCACTGTGTTGCAAGGTGATTCTGACGTCGCTAGGGTGCCCTGCTCCATCATGGTGTCATGATGCCTACCCCCAGGCATCCGGACCAAGCCCATCAGCCCCGGGAGCAGGCATCTAGACATTTAATAAAACCTCAGCAGCCCCGGCTAGGGGCTATTTGGGTTTAGTCCTGGCGCCTTAGGCGCCAGGCTCATAGTAGGAATCAGTCCTGGCGCCTAAGGCGCCAGGCTCATAGTCATTACTTACCTCAGGCAGACCATGCTGCAAATGACTCCAATCCAACATGAAGCCTGAAAGGGACTATTTTTCTACAGGGACTATTTTTTACCCGGGTGTGATTCTAGGGACTTCTTACCTTGGACTACTTTTGAGGCTATTTAAACCACACCCGACCAGCAACACACGCTTCGCGTTATTCTGCATCCAGCAGAGTAACACTCATCATGCCTGCAGCTTGCATCCAGTCTTCTGCCACGCCCGCCTCGAGCTCCTAAAACAAAGAGGAAAGAAAGGGACAAGGTTAGAAAACAAACTTATTTCTATTCCATACCTGATTCTGGATCCATCTTGTCTCCGGACCTTTAAAGAACATCATTTCTGCACGTACCGCACCTCCAGCTGCAGCGCCGCGCCATACTCACCAGTCTTCACAGCATCCTTCGGGTCGGCGCTGCCTCCATCATTTCTTTGCCGAACTTCGGCACCTAGGAGACAAAAGAAAACCACAAGGTGAGCCGAGGGAACCAACAAATATAATTCTTACCACCATAGACTTACCTGATTTACCACCGGAAGCATCCTTTTGTGACTCTCCATATTTTCACGTGCTGCATCTGTAAAGAGAGACAAAACAACACGTTTTCCTCTTGCAACATTTACCGGACAGCGCCAGGTAATACAGACTCTTACCTGAGCACCACCATCTGCCACAAGAGCATCATTTCACGAGCCAGCTGCAAGACAAGAAAGGAAGGGGGAACAAGAGTGTACATCGGACATATTGAACTCTATGAACTTAATACTTACTGGTCCTCACCAGGAACATCAGAGTCAATACTCTCCGGAACTCTCCCGAGCCTTCAAACCAGTGAAGTAACTGGAATCGACGCGCCCCTGCAAATAAACGCAGGATGGAGAGCTCATCTTTCATGAATATAAGGTGAGATTGCTGTGAGGGCATTTCGGAGGTGATTAGTTGGGGAGAACTGTGGGGGTGCCATCACTTGAATCCACAAGTGGCTAAATCCATCTCTCCACTTGCAGGAGAATATTTCTACGGGTTAAGCAGACAAGATTAGGAGGGCAGATCCAGTCAGTCATCGCTGCACTACGCATCACGTAGGTGGAGACTGCAGCTGTCCGGGTACGACCGACGCCCCTGTGGGAGCCAAGTGAGCGTAACACATGGCAGAAATTGTCTTTGCGATCCCTTCATCTGTCTCTCTGGACATGGGATATTGTCGTGCTCTTGGTAAAATTGCTGCTGGTTTCGGTTTAATTTTCACTTCACCTGCCCCCTTCAGGAGGCCTACATCATTAGGCCCTGTAGTCCATACTGTGACAGGCACTTGGGCCATGTCATCTTCAAACTATTCTGGACGTATCCGTGCCAGCATCATTCTCTGTGGCACCTCCCGTTTGATCATTTTGATCCAAAATATGAGACTCACTTCCACCCTTGTCTCTTCTAGGTCAGGGTGTTCTTCGAACAAATCGTCATCGGTGACGTTAATCACTCGATACCCTTCTTCGATGGCGATGATCGCACACCATTGTCTGCCTTCGTCGTCATATCCTTCGACCAACACCACTTTCCCTCGCACTGCGGTAGATTGTATCATTAAGGGAAATACTTGTCCCTCTTCTTCATGCATAAGTATTCTTGGTCTGAATAGGAACTCATCAGGTATCCTCATAGTTCTATCAGCGAGGCCTGGCAATCCCACCATGAGCACCCGCACGCCATATGTGAAGACTTCTGGCTCTAATGGTATAGCTCTTATGGCTATACGTCCTGAGTATGCTCTGATCATTTCGTGCACGTTCGAATAATGCATTCCAGGAGTGGAGCATACTATACCATTCTCGGTAAATGAGATTATCAAATTCAACTTAGTCATTAAGTCTCGACCCAGGATGTTTATTGGGGTCTGACGTGAATATAATAAGGGTACATTCATTTCGTGCTCTCCCACAGAGACATGGAGTGCGTCTGTAAAGGGAACTCTACTGTGAGCTCCCGTGAAACTCTGAGTATCTATGGCCTCGCCGGACAAGGAAAACTTGCCTTCTCGTAGGCACGAGCGCATCACACCCGTGTCTACTAAGAAGGAATATTCTCTACCCCCTATGATGACATTCACCCTAGGTTCCCTATTAGGGTCTGGTGTCACTGATAGGATAGAACACATCAGAGTCCCCCCTGAGCTGTCCTATTTCATATATAAGTTCGGCCCACTGTATACTTGCTGATTTCCCCCATTCCCAGGGTTGTCTCCCCCTCCGGAGCTAGTGCCCTGTGACATTTGCGGTGGGACCTGCTGGGATTGTCCCTGCGGTATGTTCCCCATGCTCGGGGGTTGAACCACTTGCTGCACACCTTGCTGCAAGCCTGACGCCTGCTGCTGTACTGTGTGATTTTGTGCACTGCCCTGCTGCGGGACAGCAGACTGATTCACCTTACCATGACAGGCTTCTGCACACGCGTGCCACATGTCCTGTCATTCCACACAGCCAACACACTGCCGGTGGTCGGGCCATCTGTCTATCTGGTGTAGCTGGACTGCCCATCTGCGCATTCTGAAAGCCACTTTGATTATTCTGAAAGCCCGCCTGGTACCCTCGAAACCCACCCTGATTACTCTGCAATCCCCTTCCTCCAAAACCCCTTCCCCTCGGGTAAAATCCCACGCTACCTTGGTTATTCTGGGTAGGGTTAGCTACTGATTGCATGCTTGATTCAGCTGGGCTCGTCAGCATGGCTCCCTCGAGAGCATACTTTGAGAGTTTCTTTTGCACCAGCTTTGCTTCCTCCCCCTTACGAGTTGCCTCCTTCTTCCGGTTCTTTTCTTGCAACAATCTGCAGTAGTGTGCAATTGTCAACTGTATTTCCGGCCATGGTTTTGCTTCTACTCCTACCAATTTTTTGAGCTGCTTCTGCACCGGTTCAGGCAACCCCTGGCATAATATGTGGTAGAATACAGCGATAGATTTCGTCCAAGACTCATGCATTTCGAGCACCCACGTGTCTTGGAAATTCTGGATATAAATCAGCGGATCCTCTGAATCTTTCATTTTCCAAGTCATTATAGCTCCCATATCTGAAGTGTCTGGATATAGCGTTCGCGGCGCTTTCCACACTGCTGCTCTACAATTATTAAATGGCACTCCGTCATGGGAGGTGTCAATTATGGTTACCCGAGGGTAGCCTGCCCGTTTCCATACATCGTCTGCTCTTTCACCAAGTATGGCGATTAGGAGGCCCTTAATGTCCCCTATAGCTAAGGTGACACCTCCCGTCATTTTCTCTAACTTATCTATCCACTTTCCGGCTCCCGATGTCAGCATTGGAAGCTTATTTTTAAGGTTCTCTCGGTCCATGTGTGGCCATGGAATATATTATGGTCGTGCTCCCCCCTTTTCTAGCAATGGGAATTGGAATGTGCAGTCTTCCTTTTCCTTCCCCATAACTCCTCTGTCTACCGCTGGGGTGGCATTCCCACCTTGCCGTCTTCCTGGCAATGCCCTTAATCTGTCTGCATAGGTAGGTGCTGACCCCCCCCTCTGACCGTGGGGTGTTCCTTTATGTTGGTCGGACTGCGCGGCAGACTTCAGTGTCCTATTTCCGGACTCGCTAGCGTCTGACCATCGCACCCCTCGGTCTCCTGGGAGCCGTTTTTCACACCGTCTCCCTTCCTCGTGTGCCATATCCTCCATTTCCCCACCAGAGTCAGATTCTGAATACTCCCAGTTTACACAACTCCTTGCATCTTCTTCGTTCTGCCCAATCTCCAGCCTGTCTATGGACAGTCCCCTGCTCCCACTACTTCGAGTGACATCCTCATATGGCTGAGTGCTCTCCAAGCGCTCATCTTCCCTTCCCCCATCGGATATCTGTTCTAGCCCCATCTCATCGTATATTTTATCAATCGTTTGCAAGATGCTTCTGGTGTCGAAGTCATCTACAATATTTGTCCCATTTATACCTTGCACTGAGTCGCTTGCAGGAAAGAATTCTTCTATGTCTTCCCATTCTACAACAGAATTGGGTTGTTTAACTTCCTGCTCCAGATATTCAAGAACCCGTGCCCTCTGTCTGCGCTTTTGTTCTGTTTCCTCATCTACTTCCTTACGCTTCCTCGCTTCTTCTCTAGCCTTGCCTACTTCCCTCATCCTTTCGTTTCTATGTTCCTTTGCCCTTCTAATTTCCTCCTCTTCTCTTCTCTTCGCTCTCTTCTCACGTACCCTTTGCTCTTCTTCCATCCTTTGCTTAGTCTGTCTGTACTGGTCGTAGGCTGCCTCTTGTTTGCGATCGAGATGCTTTTCTTGCTCTTCGCGATATAGCTGTTCTCGCTTCAGCCTATCCTTCCTTATTGTCCTTTCATCCCTTACTTCCATCTCTTTTTCTTTCTCTCTTCTTTGCGTCTCATCAGACCTCTCTCTTGGCCTTATATCATCACTTCCTTTTCCATCCAACTTCAGCCATATCTGACCTCCCATCCATTTGTCTTTTGCGAATGCTATCTCATCAATTCTACCTTCATTTCCCTTTCATTTATTTCCCTCTGTCTCCTTATCAGGAGGTGCACAACTCTGTGCCCGTTCTTTTCCTTCATCTTCGCGTCACTCCTTGTCCCTCGGGACAGCGGAGGCAAGATTGTTTTTCTGTTCCCTTCCCTTATTGTCGTCACTACTGTATGTAGGCGACTCATATGCAGGGTTGCTATACCCCGTGGCTGCCTTAAGTTCTCTTAGCGGGTAAAGCCCCTCTGTCTTACTCCCTTCAATGACTGGCTCAGGGGGGGCTGGTGGCACGGTAGGCGTCTCACCCCCCTACGTACATACATTTAGTATCCAGACTGTGGGTGGTTCTTCCACCTTCGTCTCTTCAAACATCTTCCACAATTCTAAAACAGCAAGACGTTTCTCTAGCTTCTTGCCTGTATATGTGGCATGTAGAAAAGTCATCATATGTTGTAAGATGGCTTCAGATAGGGACCCATTCTGTGGCCAAGGCATAGACATCTTGTGGGCAAAAACCTTAACCCACTCTGTGCTATACTTTTTTAGTTTAGGAGCATGCTTAGGTAGTTGCATGCACAGATGTGTAAGTGGGGTGACCTCCTCTATTGTCGATTCCGTTACCAACAATATTTATACAGTTTGTTATCTTTCTACTAGTATGAGCGAGCACCAGATACGCAAGCTCCAATCCAATCTTTTCCCACCAACATTTTTTACAATCAATTAACTCAAAACCATCAACTAATTGGCGATTCCCTCTCAGTTACAGAATCGCGTAAAACCAAATTTCATTTCGGACAATCAACGGTACAGCAGAACACATATAGACAGACACCAGCTGGTCATACATATACCTGCCTTCTAATCAATACCCCGTCATGGAGTTTAAACAAACTCCTTTGATGCGTCTTTAAACGTCACCGTAGTCTAATTGTCCCTTATTATATGGGCTATGAGTTCATGTGTCTTCTGACCGCTATATTAAAGCACAGGAACAAGGCGAATCCTTATGTTTTTATCTCAAGTGCCCCCCTGGTAATCCTTTGTTTTTATCTCAGGTGTCCCCCTGGTACCGCTTGTTTTTCTCTCGGGTGTCCCCCCGGTATCCACTCTTTATCTCTTATGCTCGAGTCATTACCCCCTATATATATACAGTCTTCTCCACTTCTGACTATTTAAATTTTTTCTCTGCCACCCTCTGTTACCTTTCTCTTGCTTGTTCTAATGCCTACAAGACATTTGCCAAAGTAACAAGTTTATTGTTTCACTTACCAATCGCATCTTTTCCTCTCTGGAGCTTCGGAATCACCGCCCCTTCCTCTTCAGCCTCTCGCGGTTTTTCGTCCGATTGGCTGTCCGTGGGAATGAGAAGGGTTATGCTTGGAAAGGCGGGTTCCTTCAGACCCACTGCAGATTTTTATTGACTTACTCTATCATTGTCCACGGGAAGCTTCTCAGCCTACTCAGCCGGAATGGCGAAAGGACTTGTGATATTTCCAAAGGCACATAGTTACTTTGTGCCGTCGGTCTTTAGGTGTTTTATAACTATATTAATCAATAATCCATAATCAATAATCAATGGCCGTAACCATCCTCACGCTACCAAGTGTACAGGAGGACAAGATATCCACTGACGGGCCCATAGGTCAGTGCTCACCCTCTAGTACTTGTAAGACAAGATAGCTGCACCACGTGAGGGATGGGGGTGCAGGATTCACTTACTCCAACACGACTCGATAATGAGGACTCAGTAGTTTGGCAAAGGGAAGTCGGTTTAATGACAAGTACATCAAACAGGGAAGCAGTTAGGAATCAGCATTGTTGCGACCACCCGTCTCGCTCCGACTTCCCCGACCTTCAGTTGAACAGCAATTCTTATAGGCAATATTCATCATCATTGACGTCTAATTCTACAAAATTGGACATGCAATATAATTGGTTAGGAAAGGTTACTTAAGTATAGGTGCTATATCTGTATATGATAATAGAGCATGAGGATTGGATAATTCTTATCGGGTGGGTATCTACGCCCCTCCCTCTACATCACACGTGATAGACGTCACTACAAGTACGACATCTCATTGGTTCTACGATATATAGGACCCTAGATAACTTGATCCATTGTGGTTGGGCAGGTTATACCCCTAGACATACATTTCCACTTTTAATTAGCAGCATGCAGAATGGACACCAGGTGCCTGGTGTCCTGAGTTTCACCCTGCCTCCCTTAGATCAATCAGTATCTTGGGGCTATGTGTCAATTAGTTGGCTGGGCATGGTCTTGAAACTGCAGCCTCTTATCTGGAGAAGTTATGGCACCCTTGGGTCTGGGTGACATCAGACATTGGTAATTCTTTGCACCTGTCTTGGTCACATGTCCTTTCACTGTGAATCTGCTTCAGTTTCCAGCTTTTAGTGTATTTAATTCTGTTTTCGGCCTCGCCACCTGCATGGGCCTCCCTTATCTTGACCTTCACGGGGCAGGCTGGTATGCTCTGAAGTTTGAGTCTTGTTAGCTGACGTTCTCCTCCCTTTCTCTGGATGACCTCCATTTCCTAGGCATGAGCCGCTCTTTGTTGAGTTTTGATTCCCCTCCTTCTCTTGACTCTTGCTGGGTTTATGAAACTTGGCCTGTTAGGCCTCTGGCAGCCTGGGTACATCTCTGCTTTACAAAATGGAGTCGCACTTGTATAGCGTGCCTTATTGAGGTAGATATAGTTGGCGCTTGCCGCTCTATTCTTCTACTAAGCATGTTTTCTTTAACTTCTTGCGTTCCAAGCCTATTTACACACGTTTAACTGGTCGGTTGCATCCATCTTGTCTCATAGCAACGTTTCCTCATGTTTTAACATCGTCTCTTCTATTACATTTATTTTCGTAGCGACTCGCACTGGCGTGCTATCTTCGATGGCTGTTTTTGTTCATTTGCGAGTCTGTCCAGGCCCTTGTGTCATTTCCACTGGCCTTCCATTAAGGCTCTTTGGGTCTCTTCATGGACCGTCTGTAGGTACTCTTCATTTCGTATCAGCGGCTGGTACGGCTGTCTGATAGGGTACCGTGCTGCCTAGGGTTGTCTTGTTATGGGCACTTCAACAGGTATGGATCTTCTGATGTACACTGGGCAGAGCCCCAGTGCAGCTCTATGTTGGTTCATTTGTTCCTTATACGTCACATACCTTGGTGAGTACTCTCCTGGTACCTCGAAATGAGGGGCAGGGGTGCAGGCCATATCTGGGACCTCCTCTTCAGAAGGTTAAATTCATGTGAGCAGGTCATGGGGTTTTGTGACAACAAGAGGCTTGGTGAAGATTTAGAGCACTACTGTCCTCACCCGAAGAGCAGTCATCCTATTTGAAGTGCTTGCGCTGCACTCTAGGTGTTAATCTGCATTTTCATTGTTTAGTTAGCGTGGGCTAATCCATTCATCCATTCATTCATGCATCCATTTAGAATGAACTATGTTTAGCACTGTAGATTGTTTTGATCATAGATCGATATTTGCTGAGAGCCATGCAGGAAATCTATGCAGATATATTTAGTTTGTTATTTAATACAGCTCACATTGTAGTGTTTCGAAGCACTATTGTGTGTTTTGTCCATCATGAATCTGGCTTTTTCTGAGCGCGGAGAGGGAAATGAGTTGACTCTGAACACAGTGTGTAGATGTTTTCATAATAAATCAGTCTCTTGGCAGACTGTTAGAAATAACCTTGACTACGAGCTAGCGTGAATGTTTTCGTTCCTGCAGTCAAACTGCCTTGTGCAAAGACATGAATGTTAGCAATATGCTTGCTGTGCTTAGAATAGAATATAGAAGAACATGTCATCGTGAACTAGTACATGGTTATGCTGAATTTATGTATGCATGCACATAGCCATAGAATGCTGGTTGCCATAGAATGCTTTTTACGAATGTAATTGTAAAATGCTTCATCGCTACAATGCTATTCTGTATAAACAGTGGATTTCTTTCCAGTGTTAGTGTGTTTGGCCCAGCGAGTAGGCCAGTGTGTGGTGTGTGCTCATTGCTAAGGAGTAGAGTAGAGAGAGGGGACGGATTGCTCATTAACTAGGGCTCTCATTGCTAGTACTGTGTGCTCATGCTCATTGCTACTGCTATTCGTTTGTCAGTGAGCAGATGACTTTCATTGCCATACATAAATAAACATGCATTCTGTTTATTGCAATTCCTGTGTCTTGTGATCTCTCTGTATCTGTGTGTGTCTTATATTTTGTTTCCATAGCATAGAACTTCTAGTTTTACATAGAAATGAAAAAATAATCACAATTTAGACATAAGAGTGGTGCCCCGATCACATCATTCATGGGCACCTCGGTTCCTAGATATAAGGGAGAGACGTGCTAGGGCTGTACCGTGATTTGGGATGGGAGGAGGCGAGGTGATGCCAATAAATGTATCTACAAGGTTAGGGAGCTGTTTGTGCGTGCCACAGTGTCTGGTATAATGAGTAGGGCCATTGTATTATCAAAGCCAAGTTGACCTCACTATTGACACTTTGATCAGGATCTGACAGAGAGGTGCATATCACGTGATGGTCAAGATTATTTGGCTTGTTAAAGAAATGTATTATGGTAACAATGTACTCCTAAGTTTCATAGTGATGATATAGCTCAATGTTTTTAGATAATGGGTGACCAATAGGTTAATGGACTATAGGGCATAATTAGAATTGTGTATAGGTGTTAGCCAAGGGGGAGTGTGGGACCATGTTGTCATCTTTTTTATGCATAGTTATGTTAATTTGCGTTTTTCCGTTATAAAAGATGTAGCTTCTTTGGTTGGGGCGAGCTCCGTGTAAGTTCGGTTCTACAGGACCGTCTGATACTTTTGCATATAATAAAACTTTGGGGGTCATTATGAGATTCCCAGTATCCCACCAGTAATTCCGTCGGGATCCCACAAAATGGACCTACCGTTACCGGGTTACGGAACCTGTTTGCACTGACCAGTCCCATGTACACAACTTGATGAGGTTTCCAGGCATCGTGTTGCCAGAAGTCATGCCTGTTCTTTGCAGCAGGGCGCTGTACCCAGCTGTGCAGGTGAATTAAAGGGGATCCCACATCGGAGGTGCTCGGTAAGTGCACCTTTGAGGGAGAATACAATGGGCAGAAGAAATGTGAAGTTGAGTGTCTGTGAGTATGTGGGGAGAGCAGACCACATGGCAATGAATTGTTTTTTATAACAGTGGCAAGAGGATCTCCTCTGATGAGAGGAAAGAGGGTGTCCTAAGAAGTATAACAGTGATAAAATAGAAGAAAGAAAAAGGTATCCCCCTTATACAAGAGGGAAGGCAGAGCTGCAAGTAAAGTAGTGGTCCATTATATAGTGGGCCGGGGTCCATCTGCCTGACACAAGGGGGAGTGAAGAAGGGAAACTCCCTCATCTCGAGGCAAGGAGACAGATGCAGGGTCTAAACCATTGTGTAAAAAAGTGTGTTTTTATTTTGATGACGTTTTGAGTATTAATCGTGGTTTAATATGTGTATAAAACTGTTCTGGTGTATGGTGAAGATTGCCCAGTTGTATGAATAAGGGTGTGTGGTGGTGAGTGTGTGTGTGAGTGGGAAGGGACAAGTGGTGTGTGGTTTGGGTTGAGGGGAAGTTGGAAGGGGACACAGGGCGTGTGCAAAGCGTTGGGAGGGTGGGAAAGAACGGTGCAGCTGTATTGACGATATAAGAAATCCATATTTTTGATAAGGAGAAAAGTGGGAAGAGTCATGAGTACCCCACTTGGGTTCATGCGTACCCCGATGCTGTGGTACCAAGAAAAGATTCTCAAATACCATTGTGAGTGGGTCGCGGATACGAAAAGGGGATTGTACAAACCGTCGCCCGAAAAGGGCTCAAATAACAGAGATGTGTTGGGACATATGCATACGCATCTGGCTGCGAAGTATAAAGGGATAATGTTGAAAATAGGCAGCTGATCCTTGAACTAGGGAGAATGGTTGAGGATTTAGAAGATGCCCTAGAGGAACAAAAAGAACAAAAGGCGGTAATATCCACACCTATTGTCATCTCCACCGCTCTGCCTCCATTTGGGTGTTTCCCCAAGCAACCCGCAGCAGGCTATACCAACCCCCAGTATGTACCCCGACCCGCACCAAGGCAGGAAACTCCCACTGCTGGTGCGAATGCCCCATGCAACTAAGTGGCTAATGCTACACGAGACCCATTGGTTATGGAAGTAGAAAATGGGGCCCAGAGAGAATTAGAAATGGCACTCCACAGAACAGAGGCAGAGCTGGTGCAAGCAGCGCAGGAGCAGGGGGTGGGACGGAGAGTTATTATAGGTGTAGACGAATGGAGGGCAGCTGGCATTCTATTTTGAATTGATAGTAGAGTGATTAGGGACAAACAGGTAGCTCCAAGCGAAGATGACCCCAATGCTGGGGGGCATCCAAAGGGTCCATTAGGTGCTATGTGTAGATTATGACTCGACTCGAACAGCCAGAGATGCAGAGGTCACAGAGGAGGAAGATGAGTGTGCGCCAGATGAGGAGCATGGGGAGACTCAGGAGGCTGAGATAACACCAGTACCAACACCAAGTTTAGATAGCCTATAGGGGCCAAGGCGCAAGAGACTGTCAGGCGGAATGGTTGTAGCAAAAGGTAAGAGAGCAGGGAGAACCGTACAGTAGAGGCAGGTAAATGGAAATATGCATTAGAAAAACAGACGGCAGGGATTACATTGGCAGTGGGGGACATAAAAAGTTTATTCGCACCACTGCTAGGAGAACAGGCAGATGAGATAAGGAGGAAAGCAGAGTGCCCAGCGGAACAGATAAATAATCATGATGGATCACAGTTAATGACTGTCGAGCAAGAGTATGGAACATGTTAAGGTCAGCATACCCAGACACACACAATGTAAATTTTATTATGGCCCGTACCATGTAGCTAGATGAAGACCCTGCATTGAATATAAATCAGATTCAAGAAATGTGGAGGGTGGAAATAAGGGAGCTCTGGGACAAGAATATAGTGATATTTTATCATATGGTACCGAAGGGACTTCCCAACAATGTGCAAAATGATTTAAATAAGGTAGTAGGAATTGAAGCAAAGGGACGGGCTCAGATTCAGGCAATCATTGTAGGAAGAGGCTGAAGGAGGTAAAGGATGCCGCAGAGCAGGCGCAGAAGGCTGAAGGGAAGTTAGTTTAGAAGAATTTGGCAAAGTTAGGTGTAGAATGAGCACTGATTACCAGCTACACTGAGAAGCAGCAGGACACAAGGCAAGCACCCGAATCGACAGGGGTTCCCAAGGGTGCCAAGACAATTGAATGGACATGGATGGTTATCAGAGGAGAAGAGGATGTTTTCAGGTATGATGAGGAGGTGGGTTCGGGGGATGAGGGTGAGGTTCGGGGGACCGGGGACATGTTGGACCTGTCGCAGGACAGGACACTTTGTGTGAGAGTGTAGGAGCAGACCAGTATATTCTTATGATCCGTGCGCTTATACTTGTGGACCCGCATTTGCACTCACAGAGCATCTGCCAACAAAGATGATGCCCCAATTGCCCCAGGGTCCTCGCAAGAGCCTATCCCTGGACAACCATCACAGTATCCTTATTCGACACATCCATACCCACAAATGTGGAACCTGGTCCAAATTCTGCACCAGTGTATATGTAGCACTAAGCCCCACAGTCCCCATCTCAGCCCTGTGACAAGGACCCCTGCCACATGGCATGGTAATCCATTACACTGAAACTAGTGTCATAGGAGGGAGCTTTTTTCCACTTCCAGGGTTAAACACGATACCCAATAGGACAGTCCACAGAGAGGACAGGACGTGCCCATCCTGTTAGTCACTGCATACCGCAAAGATGAACCCCAGGTAGGTGTGAGGATAGGTATTTAAACATTCTTCTTCATGGTAGACATCGGAGCTACAAAGTCCTGTCTTAAGGAAGGTCACTTTCCCGTATCAGGAAAGGTAATGGACATGCAGGGGTTCTGTGGGGCAATAGCAAGGTAGGTACCCATGAGGTGGTAGCCACATTATTATTTTCAAGATATAACCCAGTGAACCTGCTCTGTAGGGACCTCCTGAGCAAAATAACCATGACTATTGCATTTTCTGAGGATTGTGGAATGCGCTCAACCCCAGCAATATGTCATGCTTTGGCTGGTGTGATAATACAAGCACTTTATAGTGATGACGCTATCAGGGGGGTTCCTATGCATCCAGATTTGTTTCTACATCGAGTAACGGTGTTGGTGGATGGGTGCCAGGAATAAAAGACAAACCGTGGAAAGTTCCAGTGTAGTTTTTGTTTAGGACAGCAGTCCCTCAGGAACATTCCCCAGGTATCATCCTCACACTAGATCTAGAAGCGGTAATAACCAAAAAAGATAATGAAGTGCTGTTATGGACTGATGAAGAAGGAGGTGAGTAGTGCAAAGTTTTGTGTATAGATCCAACCCAGCCATTAAGAGGGATGTCTGATGAGGAGCTGTTCAAAGATGTTGACAGTGATGGGGAAATTATTTTTTAAATATGTATTACTTGTCAGGTCATGGTGCAGCACAGAGAAGTACTGCACACTACACTTATTGCTAGACCAGTACCCTCTCACTAACAGGAAGACGTGGCAAAAGTACCCAGTACTTTGTGGACTAGTAGCCCCATTATGTAGGCTTATTGAAGAGCACAGAAGCCGTTCACATAAAGCTGAAGCAGGGTGAAGCATTAACTAGAGTGCGACAATTCCCATTATCCAGAGAGGCAAATGAAGGGCTTTATGACACCATTGTGGCATTATGGCATTAGGGCATAATAGTACCATCAGAATCCCCCTGCAACACAGCTAAATATCCTGTAAAGAAAGTAAAGGGTTCAAGTTGGAGATTGACAGAGAATATATACCCTTTGAATTACATTGTAGAGGCAAAATTCCTGCTAGAACTGAATTCCATCACGATTCTTTGTAACATACACACTGAGATCACATATTTGACTGTAATTGGTTTCTGCTGTGCACACTTACACTGTCTTTTTCCTATCGTGCCCCTTGCACACTTCTTTCACACATCCGTGTACACCTGCACTTGTTGCCTTCTTTCTGGGTCGCTAACACCCTTTCCTTTAATTCTGGACTTCACTTTTACTTCATGCACCGCTAATGTATCTTTTTTCTTCCTTCTGTGCTACTTACAAATCGTGCTTTTTTCCTCCCTTTCCAGCTCCAGCCACCCGCAAGCTCCCGAGTTTCTCTCTCTCTCATGCGAAACTCACTGGATAGTGTAGCACTGGCGAACGGTCTCTCTGGGATGATTTGGGTCCAGGTCAGGGTCTCACCACTTGCCCCTCAGATACACTTGGGCCTGGCACAAGGCCGAAGGGAATGAGCAATCACATGGACACCACCAGCAGGGTCCCAGCTGCCTCACTCTGGCTTTCAGGATCTTGTATAGCTGAACAAACAGACAAGTGGAGTCAGGTGTAAATGGTTACTTACAAATGCCTGACTCTGCCTGACTCTATTAGCGGGACAGTGGTTTTCTCTAAAGTAGCCATCCTTACTTTCCCCATACTATTCCTGTGGGTAATCTTTACTGATCTTAGTTGCCTCCTCCTTGTCTCATAGTTAGTCGGAAATGGGGAGGGGGAGTTAAAATGTGGCTGTGGGTTGAATTTGTTTATTGAAACAATGACAGGTGACTGGCAGGGGATATAGGAAAGAATCTAGCTTGGGTTTTGTTTGAAGGAGTAGTTTTCCCTCTCAGTATGTCGCTTTGTATTCCTGATCTAGTAGCATACATACTTGATAATATTCCCTGTGGTCAAGCATAGGGGGAGATAAAGGGATACTTCCCTTAAGACCATGTCTTTGTCTTACTTGTCTCTTGTTCTCTCTTGGGTTGAGTTTAGGGAGGTCTTGGTCAGGGATGATGCAACCGACATAACCCACAAAGGCTTCTGGGATTTCCTGTCCTTCCCTTGTCGTCTCATTGGGATACTGCGTCTCGCCTAGAGTATTCCCACCAGAACAACTCCGGACTCCCCTACCCTGCCGATCCTCCCTCGCTTGTCCACCCCCAGGGTTGACATCCGAAAACAACAGCCCTTCCCTGGCCACCTGAATAGAAGATTCATATGGTCTACATGAGAGAATTCCCCTAGGTTTCTCACAATTGTCAGAAGGAAGTGGTATACTTACGGCAAATGATATCCTCTGCAGGAAAAAGGGTTACCCCAGAGAAAGCAACTGCAGTAAAAAACACACCACAGCCTACCACAGTGAAAGAGATGCAACAGTTTCTAGGATTGTATAACTATTGTAGAGCATGGATTTTCGACTACTTTAGCTACACAAAGCCCTTGTTGCAAGGACTTAAAGAAGCACTGAAAAGTAAAGGGTGGTTGACATGGATAGGAGAAATGATCACATGTTTTCAGGAATTTAAGAATGCTATAAATAATGCTCCAGTGTTAGCATCCCCCAATTACACAAAGGAATTCTATTTATTCTCACATTCCAATGGGGACGTGATGACAGCAGTATTGACCCAGATAACATCTATAGGACACAAACCCTTAGCCTGCTACAGCACGATCTTACATTCAGTGATGCAGGGTTATTTCCCTTGTGAATAGGTATTAGTAGCTGCAGCTTTTGTGACTGAAACGCCTCCTGTAATACCCATGGGATGCTTAGTAACATTGTATGTGGAGCACAGTTTTTGCCATTCCGGAATGTCCAAATCAACACTCACTACCCAAAGAGCATTGGGTTATAGCAGCTGCATCTTTTGAGACTAAAAGGCTGTCTGTAATAGCCATGGGGTGCTTAAAAACATTGTATGTGGAGCACACAGTTTTCGTCATTCTGGAATGTCCAAATCAACACTCAATACCCAAAGAGCATTGGGTTATGAGGTCATACTATCCAATACATCCATTCACATTGTAAGTTGTCGCACAGCAAACTGTACTACATTCATTGCAATACCCATTCAGCTAGGAGAGGAGGTGCATGACTGTGTTACATACGAAGGTCGAGAGGATGACCTAATTCAAGCGAGGGAGGTTGCACTTGGAGAGTGGGAGGTGTTCTTCATTAATGGTTCATCGACAATTCATTAGGAGACGAGGCAAAGGCACACAGGTGCTGCAGTGGTGCACCTCATGGACTGGGAATACGAAGTAGCAATTAAAAAGAGGTTACCAACCCGTTATTCTGCACAAGCAGCAGAACTCATTGCACAATTGAAGCACTAGAAGCTTCACAAGGGTGTCTAATAACAATAAATTCTGTAGCTGTATTAGTAGCTGCAGCTTTTGTGACTGAAACGCCTCCTGTAATACCCATGGGGTGCTTAGTAACATTGTATGTGGAGCACAGTTTTTGCCATTCCGGAATGTCCAAATCAACACTCACTACCCAAAGAGCATTGGGTTATAGCAGCTGCATCTTTTGAGACTAAAAGGCTGTCTGTAATAGCCATGGGGTGCTTAAAAACATTGTATGTGGAGCACACAGTTTTCGTCATTCTGGAATGTCCAAATCAACACTCAATACCCAAAGAGCATTGGGTTATGAGGTCATACTATCCAATACATCCATTCACATTGTAAGTTGTCGCACAGCGAACTGTACTACATTCATTGCAATACCCATTCAGCTAGGAGAGGAGGTGCATGACTGTGTTACATACGAAGGTCGAGAGGATGACCTAATTCAAGCGAGGGAGGTTGCACTTGGAGAGTGGGAGGTGTTCTTCATTAATGGTTCATCGACAATTCATTAGGAGACGAGGCAAAGGCACACAGGTGCTGCAGTGGTGCACCTCATGGACTGGGAATACGAAGTAGCAATTAAAAAGAGGTTACCAACCCGTTATTCTGCACAAGCAGCAGAACTCATTGCACAATTGAAGCACTAGAAGCTTCACAAGGGTGTCTAATAACAATAAATTCTGTAGCTGTATTAGTAGCTGCAGCTTTTGTGACTGAAACGCCTCCTGTAATACCCATGGGGTGCTTAGTAACATTGTATGTGGAGCACAGTTTTTGCCATTCCGGAATGTCCAAATCAACACTCACTACCCAAAGAGCATTGGGTTATAGCAGCTGCATCTTTTGAGACTAAAAGGCTGTCTGTAATAGCCATGGGGTGCTTAAAAACATTGTATGTGGAGCACACAGTTTTCGTCATTCTGGAATGTCCAAATCAACACTCAATACCCAAAGAGCATTGGGTTATGAGGTCATACTATCCAATACATCCATTCACATTGTAAGTTGTCGCACAGCGAACTGTACTACATTCATTGCAATACCCATTCAGCTAGGAGAGGAGGTGCATGACTGTGTTACATACGAAGGTCCAGAGGATGACCTAATTCAAGCGAGGGAGGTTGCACTTGGAGAGTGGGAGGTGTTCTTCATTAATGGTTCATCGACAATTCATTAGGAGACGAGGCAAAGGCACACAGGTGCTGCAGTGGTGCACCTCATGGACTGGGAATACGAAGTAGCAATTAAAAAGAGGTTACCAACCCGTTATTCTGCACAAGCAGCAGAACTCATTGCACAATTGAAGCACTAGAAGCTTCACAAGGGTGTCTAATAACAATAAATTCTGATTCGCCATACGTCAGTCCTACAGTACATTCAGGGTTATCCAGATGGCAAAGGAGAGGGTTCAAAAGGTCCGATGGGTTGCCTGTGCAGAATGCAGCATTGCTAGAAAGATTAATTTATGCCTTATCCTGCCCAACAGTAGTAGTGGTGAAATGTGCCACCCACACCTGGGACACAGACCTGGTTTCCCTTTGGTAATGATGCCACAGATAGGGCCACCAAAGAAGTGGTGTATTTAGAAGTACCGCAAGTCACAGCATATCCTGGGGTTGTCACACAACAAATGCAGCTAGCAGTGCCTTACACAGCAGTCCTGCTCACGCAGACAATTGAATTGCAAGGTCAGGCACTCCAAGAAGAGGAGGGTTTGTGGGTTAAACGTGGGCACTCACTGTCACCGACAGGTCTTATCTGGAGACAAAAATTGCAGGCAAAGTAGTAATGCCACAGGAATTGCTTATGGCTCTTGAGAAATTGCATTACCTGATACATATGTCTACACAGTATGTTGTAGCTGATATTCAGGAGGACTGGTGTATCCCCAACCTTCAAGAATATGTTGACACATTTGTGGTAAATTGCACTACCTGCCACCTCTACAGCACCGGACACACGGTCAGGACATTGCATGGCACATTCCCCCATCCAACAGGACCCTTTGAAGAACTCCACATCGACTATGTGGACATGATAAACAGGTGCAGTAACTATTGTTATCTACTACGGATTAAACATAAATTGTGCTTAATTTACCAACCACAAGCCAATGGCATCATAGAACATCTCAATGTATTGTTGAAACAAAAACAGTCAAAATTGTGTCATTCGCTAGGGAGGAACTGGCTGCATTCTCTTCCTCTGGCTCTGTTCAGACTTAGGAACCAGCCAGGTAAGGACCACCACTTGTCCCTGACCATGATAGTGATGGGGAGAAGGTTACACACACCATTAACATCTCCACGCACTTCATCAGATGCATACAGGGCAGTTGAGATATTGGGTGAGGAGTTTCAGGAGTATGTGAGGGATTTAACAAAGTGTATAAAGTTTATATCTCAACAGCTTGATCGCAGGAGAGAAGAAATAGCTCCCACACCTACAGATGACCCAACATCTCTACAGCCACCTCAGCTTTTGTCATGGTGCATGCTCCCAAACATCTGGAGCTGGCGGCCATACCCCAGTCACTGGCACCTATAAGGGCTTATAAAGCCCCAAAGGGGTGCTCTAGGACTTTCTGGACTCAGTCCTGGCGCCGTTGGCACCAGGCTCATAATATTTCATGTGGTGGTAAACTGTATGGGACTACTTACAGCCCACCCTAATGGGCTGAGTCATCCAGCCTACCCAGGGTGTGGCCGAGGGACTACTTTACCTCAGATTGCGGCATGAGGGACTATTTTACCTGGAACTACTTACAAGGCTATTTAAACCACACCCTACAGCCAGACCATGCTTTGCATTATTCTGTACTCCTGCAGCGTAACGCTCACCGTGTCTGCTTAGCTCCAGTACCCAAACTTCAGCAGCCACGCCTGTCCTGGAATCACGATCCATCGGCACCTGAGAAGAAGAGAAAGAAAGGAACAGGAATTAGTTCAGCAGTTGAGGCCTTACCTGAAGCATTCCATCCGAATGGCAGCGCCTTCAGCTGCTCTCCGGCTCGTCGCACCTGCAGAAAAAAAGCATATGTAAGAATAGCCGATACTCACCCGGAGACTGCTTTCTTCTGGGATTCCTTTGAAGCGATTCATCCAATCGCCGCTCCGGAGCCGCGCTTCACCTGCATTACAGAAAAGGAAAGAAAACAGCAAGTTAGTCGCGCACAGGAAAGAAACCATTATTAAAGACATTCAGCACCATGCACTCGTGCTATACTCACCCGCAGGAAATCTGCTCAGCGTTGTAAGAAGAGGCAAATCTTCATCAGCAAACCGCTCAAGGCTGCGCCTGAAAAAGTCCGAACTTGGGAATTAAAGACATTAAGCAACTATACCAAGCATCTATTGGCATAGAGACTTACCAGCTGAGTCAAGCTATTCAAGACTCCGCTACATCCCTGCAGGATCGGTGAAGGAACTCGATCCAGGGAAAGACTGAACATATTGCGCCCCTGCTAGAGATCGCAGGACGGAGGGTCTACCATTAAAAAACCCAAGGTGAGGCTGAAGCAGAGAGGGGGCATTAGGAGGTTAAGGGAGGTGGGAACCAAACCCGTTCCTCACGGCTGGCTAATATCTTATTTCGGCATTTTAGACAAATACTTCCTGGGAAGTGACAGTGAGGGAGAAGTCGCGTGCAAGCCCCGTGTAACGCCAGTGCAGACATCATTCGTGCAGCTTTGTGCGATGCCCCAGTGGAGCCCAGGTGAGTGTGACAGAACACGAAGCCTTACAAAAACATCCGCCTGGGCATCATGGAAACCTCAGAGACTGACCTGCTAGCCCAACTTTGGGGGGAACTCAGGACCCAGGTGCATTCCGCTAGGCAAGAAACCAATGCCTTAAGAAGAGAACTGATTGTAGCCAAGGATCGTACAGACGACCTCGCCAGACAACTGCTTCAATCGCAGGCGGGGAAAACACTGCTACCGGGATTGGGATCAACGGTCCCGGCTTCACCAAGCAATCCAGTTCAGGTGGTCCTTCCAGGAGCCGTACCTTTGGCACCCCCAGAACGCTTTGCAGGAGACTCAAAAAGGTATGCAGACTTTATGAATCAGTGCTGTCTACATTTCCTATGCAGGCCGGGGGCCTTTCCAATAACCAATCGAAGGTGGCCTTTGTGCTTTCATATCTCAGTGGCAGTGCTGTAGACTGGTCGGTACCACTAGTCAATTGGGATGATCCCGTTTTGTGAGACTTCCAGAGGTTCCAACTGGACATGGAAAAGTTGTTTGCCTGGCACTCCCAAGGTCAGGCATTAGATAATGAACTCCTGTCTCTGCGTCAAGGGAACCAAGATCTGTTAACGTACATCGCAACTTTCAATAGGCTGCTAGTGGAAACCTGTTTGTCGGACGACAAAAGAACAAAGCTGTTTCACTGTGGTTTGAGAGGCGAGTTAAAAGACGTTTTAGCTCAAGTGATCAACACACCCAGAGTCTGTGCTGAATACATAGGGCCTCATTCCGAGTTGGGCGGTAAGGGTTTACCGGCACCAGTAAGGATACTGGTGCCGGTAAACCGTTACCACCCAATTCCGAGTTCCCTTCGCGGGACCCGCAAAGGACATGTGGTCTGACCAAACGTCCTTTGCGGGTCCCACTAAGGGACCAAGGCGCTAATAACGGGCCCGCTATTTGCGGGCCCGTAATTAGCGCCTTCCCCATTCCCATTGAGCCCTATTGGGCTCAATGGGAATGAGAATGGTCTATAGAATGGGGACTTACCGGGTCCTCCAAGGTCGGAATGACGCAGTAAGTGCCCATTATGTCAGACCGGAACTGGGTTTGGAGGCAGCCATGGCGCTAATAGCGCCATGGCTACCTCCAAACTTGTAATGACCCCCATAGACTTGGTGGTCCAGCTTGATCATAGACTGCAGAACCGTAAGGCTGATCGAGCTAGAATGGACACTCGGGTATTTGTGCATTGTCATGATGCCTGCCCCCGGAGCACCAGGCCAGGCCCAGCACCCCCGGAAGCAGGCATCATGCCCTCGGGTAAAAGCCCAGCGGCCCCTTATAGGGGCTCTTTGAACTCAGTCCTGGCGCCTGTGGTGCCAGGCTCATGTTGGACATCAGTCCTGGCGCCATAGGTGCCAGGCTCATAAAGGGAGGTGTTTGGTGCACTTACCTGATGCAGACCATGCTGCACGCTTCAGGCCTCCCTGAGACCTGAAAGGGACTATTTTTTCATAGAGACTATTTTTTCACTCGGGCGTGGCCAGGGAAGGATACATACCTAGTTGGGGAAGGATACATACCTGGGACTTCTTTGGAGGCTATTTAAGCCACGCCCAGACAGCAGCTCATGCTTTGCGTTGTTCTGCATTCCAGCAGCTGAACGCTCACCGTGTCTGCTCCTGCTCCTGGACTCCAGCCACGCCCGCCTCGAACCTGGAACTCCTGATAGGAAAGAAGAGAAAAGAAAGGTGAAAACCACAAACTATTTCAAACTTCTTACCTGCATCCGGAATCTTCACTCCAGCATCTCTGAAGAAGGACTTCCATTTAAAAGCATTGCGTTGCTCGCTGCAGCGCGCTCTTCACTCACCTGTCCTCGAGACATCTCCCGGCTCCATCGTGGCTGTCAGCACATGTCGCCACATCTCTGCGCCTAGGGGAGAGAAGAAGAGACAAAAAGTGAGCAAAGGGAACACCGGAGGAAAGCCTAATTTACAGCCATAATACTTACCAGCTTTTCTTGGTGTCATCCCATATTTCGGGTCGGCGCCGCTCCGTTGGCAGGTACCGCACCCCGGCCCCTATGGGGAAAGGACAAAAGACATTATTGGGAAATGATAAAGACATTTAGAGGAATCGCCCTCACTAACTCACCTGATTTTACAATCGGCAATTAACCCCTTCAACGCATCGTCTTCATTCTGCATCTGAAATAAAGGACAGATCACAAGTTAGGAAGACAACATAAAAGGGGGCTCACTCTTGAACTTTTGAATCTTCATACTTACAGCGTTTCGCTCAGAAAAGTCAAGAGGATTTTGCCAGCGCCATTCTGAAAACCAGTGAAGTAACCGGACTAACGTGCGCCCCTGCACCAGACGCAGGATGGAGAGTTCATCCTTCCAAACCATAAGGTGAGCTTAAACCGGGGGTTTGGAGGAGGAAGTTAGAGGAGAACGAAGGGGAACAAGGGGGGAATCAAGCACACTATTCTGCAGACGGTTAATTCCCTTTCTCATCTGCAGAAGGATATTCCTACGGGCCAGTCAAGCAAGATTTGGGGAACCAGTTCAATCGGTGTTCCGGGCTCTGCGCATCATGCTTGAAGAGGCCACAGCAATCTAGACTAGACCTGCGCCTCCGTGGGAACCAGGTGAGCGTTACAGAACGCGAAGCCTCCCTGCAAATTCCCACCCAGGCGCTATGGAAACTTCAGAGACTGACCAACTGGCCCAACTACTGGGGGAATTACGGGCCGAGGTACACACCGCTCGTCAAGAGACTAATGCCCTCAGGAGAGAAGTGATTGTAACAAGGGAAAGAACTGATGACCTGGCTAGACAGCTTTTGCAAGATCAAGATGGACAAACTCCTTTACCCGGTTCCGGGGGGAACCCCACTCATGTGGTTTCCAGTAACCCTGTACAGATTAATCTACCTGGAAACATGCCGCTGGCCCCACCCGAACGCTTTGCAGGGGACCCCAAACGATTTGCCGTATTCATGAATCAGTGTCGTTTGCACTTCCTATGCAGACCTGGGGCCTTCCCTAATGACCAGACTAAGGTAGCCTTTGTATTGTCATATCTCAGCGGCTGTGCTGCCGATTGGTCAGATCCACTGGTTACTCAAGATGACCCGATTCTCCGTGACTTTCAAGGATTTCAAGCAAGCATGGAAAGGTTATTTGCTCGACACTCTCAGGGGCAGGCTCTGGATGATGAACTTCTATCCCTGCGACAGGGCAATCAGGACCTCCTATCCTACATTGCAACCTTTAATAGACTAATTGTGGAAACAGGGTGGCCAGAGGATAAGAGAATCACGTTATTTTATCGAGGTTTACGCGGAGAACTTAAAGATGTCCTGGCCCAAGTTGTGAATCCGCCCCAAGAATGCACAGAATATATAGACTTAGTGATCCAATTGGATCACAGACTTCAAAACAGAAAAGCAGATCGGTCCAAGTTTGAAACCCGGCCATTGGTCAAGACCCACGTGAATCCCAAGGGTGCCGATATCTCCGAGCCTATGCAAATTGGAGAGGTTAAAGGACCTTTAACCCAAAAGGAACGTGAAAGGAGGCGGCAGTTAAAATTATGTCTTTATTGTGGGAACTCTGGACACTTCCATGAGATTGCCCAGCAAAACCGCCCAAGAAGGTGGTAGGAGCCGCTGATAAAAACCATGAAGACTCTGTTTCGGGAAACGACCCCGGCCGACAAGCGTAGGGTTCCGCTTGCCGAGCTTGAAAACTAACTCTTAGACCTCGCATTTCATTGTGCCAATGGTTCTCGTAGATCCGGAACAGCCTAAGCGGTTGCATGCAATAAAGGCATACATCGATAGTGGGGCTATAGGAAACTATGTGGATCGTGAATTGGTCTCTATGATTAACCTCCCTCTGTGTCCTAAAACCAGCAAAGATGTCATCACCACAGTCGATGGAACTGAAATTGCCTCTGGACCGGTAACACATTCCACTACTGAGGTGACTCTTATTGGTCCAGACGGCCATCGGGAGGCAGTTGTGTTTGATGTAATCAAGGCTCCACAGTTTCAGGTTATTCTTGCATTCCTTGGTTAGAGACACATAACCCTCGAATTGATTGGCGAGCGAAGAGAATAACGTTCCCGGATTGTGCACAAACCTGCTACCCAGAAAATCTGAAAATTAGTCTAGCATCAGTAACCTCTGACTCCATGCAACTACCTCCAGAATACCAAGACTTTCAGGACGTCTTCCAAAAGGAACAGGCCAACACGTTACCTCCCCACCGATCGTACGATTGCCAAATCGATCTGGTGCCCGGTGCACAACCCCCTTGTAGCAGGATTTACGCCCTTACAGAACCGGAAAATCTGCATTTGAGACAATATTTAGATCAATGCCTAGCCAATGGTTTCATTTGCCCGTCAAAGTCTCCGGCATCCTCGGCTTTGTTCTTCGTGCCTAAAAAAGAAGGTGACCTTAGAACTTGTATCGATTACCGCGCATTGAACCAGATAACTGTTAAAAATCGTTACCCTCTGCCTCTGATCCCTGAACTCCTTGACCATGTGAAGTACGCTTGCATATACACCAAGTTAGATCTCCGGGGGGCTTATCATCTGGTACGAGTAAAAGAAGGCGACGAATGGAAAACGGCCTTCTGTACAAAATATGGACTATTCGAATACCAGGTGATGCCGTTCGGGTTGTGCAACGCGCCTGCTGCCTTCCAATTCTTCATGAACGATGTCCTTCGGGAAATCATCGATGTCTGTGTTGTCATGTATATCGATGACATTCTTGTGTACTCCTCTTTGGAATCTGATCACAGAAAGCATGTCAGGGCCGTTCTAGAGAAATTGCGCCTGCACAAACTGTTTGCAAAGCTGGAAAAATGCGTTTTCCATACCGCTGAGGTTGAGTTTCTTGGATTCATCTTGACACCTAAAGGGGTCCGAATGGACTCACGGAAAGTGGATGCCATCCTCAAATGGCCATCACCTAGTTCGGTGAAAGGCGTCCAAAGCATGCTTGGTTTTGCCAATTTTTATCGCAGGTTTATCCCGGAATTTTCACGTGTGGTGCAACCCATCACTGCACTCTTGCGGAAAAATAAATGTTTTGAATGGATCAAGGAAGCCGAACAGGCCTTTCAGGAATTGAAAGCTAAATTTACGTCCGCACCTATTTTGAAGCACCCACGTCCCGATCTCCCATATATAATTGAAACCGATGCCTCCAGTTTAGCCATGGGAGCTGTCCTGTCTCAGAGAGACCCTGAAACTAACCAACTGCACCCCGTAGCATTTTGGTCCAGGAAGTTCTCGCCGCCGGTGATAAATTATGCAATCACCGATAAGGAATTATTAGCCATTAAGTCCGCCTTTAAGGCTTGGCGGCATTACCTTCTTGGCGCCCGGCATACCATCAACGTGATCACTGATCACCGAAATTTGCAATATTTAAAAACTGCCAAGGCTCAATCGTCTCGACAGCTCCGATGGGCTTTATTCTTTGCTGAGTTCGATTTCGTAATCACCTACCGCCCCGGCTGTAAGAATGGCAAGGCGGACGCTCTATCTCGAATTGGAATGGGAGAAATAGACACAAACTCAGAGCCTGTGCCGATAATTCCCGAACAAAGAATTTTGGGGATTTTACAATCCCTTGAAGACATTCAAGCACGAGTAAAACAATTCCTGGACTCTTCAGCCTTGCAGGATTGGATCAAAAGGGGGTCTTACTTTTCAGTAACCGATGGCTTACCTTACTTCCAAGGACGCTTATTTCTGCCAGAAAAGGAATTGCAAGAACTGGTTATTTCCCGTCACCATGATACCCTGATGGAAGGACATCCTGGCATTGCCAAAACAGAGGAAAAGATTAAACGACAATTCTGGTGGCCTTCCTGGCAAAAGGATATTAAATCTTTCGTGATGTCATGTGGAGTTTGCGCCCAAAATAAAGGTCAGAAAACAAAACCCACCGGTTTTCTTCAGCCCATAGACATTCCACCAGCACCTTGGCACACCTTGTCACTAGATTTTATCATGGACCTGCCCTCCTGTAATGGATACAATACTATTCTGGTCGTGGTGGATTTATTTTCCAAAATGGCCCATTTTATTCCATTGAAAGGATTACCTACAGCTTTTGTTCTTGCCAAGGAATTCCTCGAAAATATCATCCGATTGCATGGATTCCCGTCCATACTAGTCTCAGATCGGGGAAGCCAGTTTATTTCTCATTTTTGGAAAAAGTGTTGTCAACTGGCACAAATCGACGTAAGAATCTCAACCAGCCACCACCCACAGACCGATGGTCAGACAGAGAGAACGAACCAGACCCTTGAACAATATCTACGATGTATATTGCACCAATCGGAGGGTAATTGGAAGGACATTTTATGGGTGGCTGAATATGCATACAATAACTCGATACACTCTGGAACTGGTCAGAGCCCCTTTTATACCCTATATGGACATCACCCTCGTACTTCAGACTTGGACTCACCTCTGAGCCTTGAAATGCCCGCAGTGGACCATTTGCATTCTACGATTACTCAAGCCTTCAAGAATGCAACTGCACATTTGCAACATGCGAAAGGGAAATACAAAAAGAATGCGGATCTGCATCGAAGAGAGGCACCTCCATACCAAATAGGGGATCAAGTATGGTTGGCTACCAAACACCTATCACTCAAGGGGCCTCGAACTTTTAATCCAAGGTATTTAGGCCCTTACTCGATCAAAGCTATAATCAACCCAGTGGCAGTCAAGCTCGATCTACCAGCTAACATGCAGATTCACCCCGTTTTTCATGTGTCACTTTTGAAACCAGTGCACCCAGGAACCAGATTAACAAAGCCACCAGAACCGAATCAGATAGATGGGGAGCCTGAATGCGAGGTTAAGAACATTTTGGATTCTAAGATCTCAAAATCAAAACTTTTCTGTCTAATTGATTGGAAAGGGTACGGGCCTCAGGAAAGGTCTTGGGAACCCAGTGACCACGTACATGCACCTCGGCTGGTAAAAAGGTTCCATCGGAATTTCCCAAACAAACCGAAACCTCCAGAAGGAACGACCTTGGGGGGGAGTGCTGTCATGATGCCTGCCCCCGGAGCACCAGGCCAGGCCCAGCACCCCCGGAAGCAGGCATCATGCCCTCGGGTAAAAGCCCAGCGGCCCCTTATAGGGGCTCTTTGGACTCAGTCCTAGTGCCTTTGGCGCCAGGCTCATGTTGGACATCAGTCCGGGCGCCATAGGCGCCAGGCTCATAAAGGGAGGTGTTTGGTGCACTTACCTGATGCAGACCATGCTGCACGCTTCAGGCCTCCCTGAGACCTGAAAGGGACTATTTTTTCATAGGGACTATTTTTTCACTCGGGCGTGGCCAGGGAAGGATACATACCTAGTTGGGGAAGGATACATACCTGGGACTTCTTTGGAGGCTATTTAAGCCACGCCCAGACAGCAGCTCATGCTTCGCGTTGTTCTGCATTCCAGCAGCTGAATGCTCACCGTGTCTGCTCCCGCTCCTGGACTCCAGCCACGCCCGCCTCGAACCTGGAACTCCTGTTAGGAAAGAAGAGAAGAGAAAGGTGAAAACCACGAACTATTTCAAACTTCTTACCTGCATCCGGAATCTTCACTCCAGCATCCCTGAAGAAGGACTTCCATTTAAAAGCATTGCGTTGCTCGCTGCAGCGCGCTCTTCACTCACCTGTCCTCGAGACATCTCTCGGCTCCATCGCGACATCGTCAGCACATGTCGCCACATTTCTGCGCCTAGGGGAGAGAAGAAGAGACAAAAAGTGAGCAAAGGGAACACCGGAGGAAAGCCTAATTTACAGCCATAATACTTACCAGCTTTTCTTGGTGTCATCCCATATTTCGGGTCGGCGCCGCTCCGTTGGCAGGTACCGCACCCCGGCCCCTATGGGGAAAGGACAAAAGACATTATTGGGAAATGATAAAGACATTTAGAGGAATCGCCCTCACTAACTCACCTGAGTTTACCATCGGCAATTAACCCCTTCAACGCATCGTCTTCATTCTGCATCTGAAATAAAGGACAGATCTCAAGTTAGGAAGACAACATAAAAGGGGGCTCATTCTTGAACTTTTGAATCTTCATACTTACGGCGTTTCGCTCAGAAAAGTCAAGAGGATTTTGCCAGCGCCATTCTGAAAACCAGTGAAGTAACCGGACTAACGTGCGCCCCTGCACCAGACGCAGGATGGAGAGTTCATCCTTCCAAACCATAAGGTGAGCTTAAACCAGGGGTTTGGAGGAGGAAGTTAGAGGAGAACGAAGGGGAACAAGGGGGGAATTAAGCACACTATTCTGCAGACGGTTAATTCCTTTTCTCATCTGCAGAAGGATATTCCTACGGGCCAGTTAAGCAAAATTTGGGGAACCAGTTCAATCGGTGTTCCGGGCTCTGCGCATCACGCTTAAAGAGGCCACAGCAATCCAGACTAGACCTGCGCCTCCGTGGGAACCAGGTGAGCGTTACATGCATCCAAAGGAAAATGCTTCCAAAACTGCTGACGTGTCCGAACCCATGCAGATTGGAGGGGTGCGAGGGCCGCTATCCAAGGCTGAAAGAGATAAGAGAAGGCAGCAACAGTTGTGCTTGTATTGCGGAACAGCCGGCCACTTCCTCCGAGACTGCCCAGTGAAACCACCCAAGAAAGCAGTAGGGGTTGCCGGCAAGGTTGAGGCAGAGCCAGTTACAGAAAACGTTCCCGCCCGACAAGCGTAGAGGTCCATTTGTCGAGCAAAAAGAAGGTCTCCCAGACCTCGCACCTAGCTTTGCCAATGATTCTCATAAGTCACCAACAGCCGTCTCGAATGCATGCAGTCAGAGCATATATCGACAGCGGAGCCATTGGGAACTATGTGGATCTAGAATTGGCTACAAGGATGAATCTTCCTCTTTGCGAGAAGGCAACAACGGACTTAGTCACCAGTGTCCATGGAACAGAGATTTCCTCAAGACCGGTAACAGATTCAACGACAGAGATGACGCTTTTGTGCCAAGATGGGCATTGGGAAGCCATTGTGTTCGATTTAATCAAGCCTTCAGAATTCCAGATAATTCTGGGAATGCCATGGTTAGAATCACACAATCCTTGCATCGACTGGTGTGCTAAGAGGCTGACCTTCTCAGTCGAGTGTGCTCATATTTGCTATCAAGCAGAACAACCTTTGGCCAAAGAAGTGACAACGATCATGAGTCTAACGAATCCGCTACCCCAGGCATTCCAAGACTATCAGGATGACTTGCAGAAGGTTCAAGTCAACACTCTTCCCCCCCATAGACCATATGACTGCCAGATCGACCTTATACCATGCGCACAGATTCCATGTGGCCGAATCTATGCGCTCACTGAGCCTGAAACCCTGCATTAAAAAAAGTATCTAGACCAATACCTGGCAAATGGTTTTATCCGGCTGTCCAAGTCCCCGGCGGCCTCACCTTTATTCTTCATGCCTAAAAAGGAAGGAGACCTTAGGACTTGTATTGACTACCACGCATTGAACCAAGTCACTGTTAAAAATCGTTACCCCCTGCCTTTGATTCCTGAAATATTGGATCAAGTTAAAGATGCACAAATTTACTCCAAGTTAGACTTCCGAGGAGCGTACCACCTTGTACGAATTAAGAAAGGGGACGAATGGAAGACCGCCTTCCGTACCAAATACGGACTATTTGAATACCAAGTAATGCCCTTCGGCCTGTGTAACGCCCCAGCAGCGTTTCAATATTTCATGAATGACTTCCTGCGAGAGTTGATCGATGTCTGTGTCATAGTATACATCAACAACATTCTGGTATACTCCTCTTCTGATCAAGAACATGTGAAACACGTCCGTGCTGTTCTGGACAAACTTCGGCAACATAAATTATATGCTAAATTAGAAAAATGCTTCTTCCATGTTACTGAAGTCGAGTTCCTTGGATTTGTCCTCACCCCTCGTGGGGTACGTATGGATTCGCGGAAAGTTGATGCCATCCTCAACTCATCTTCTCCAACCTTAATCAAAAGAGTTCAGAGTATGCTTGGATTTGTGAATTTCTATCGTTGCTATATTCCAGGCTTTTCGCAATTTGTGCACACCATTACCGCTTTACTGAGAAAGAATAAACATTTTCAATGGTCAGAAGAGACGGAAAAAGCTTTCCAGAGCTTAAAACAAAAATTCATCTCAGCTCCAATCCTGAAACACCCTCGTCCAGATCTCGCGGACGTGGTTGAGACCGACGCTTCCAGCTTGGCAATGGGAGCGGTCCTCTCACAAAGCAATCCTGAAACAGGTCAACTTCCCTTGGTGGCCTTTTGGTCACGGAAATTCACGGCACCAGAACTGAATTACGCCATAACAGACAAGGAACTTTTAGCCTTCAAGGCGGCTTTCAAAGCTTGGCGACATTATCATTTGCAAGCAAGGCACACCATCACGGTAATCACAGATCACCGCAATCTACAATATCTAAAGATGGCAAAAGCACAATCATCTTGTCAACTCCGATGGGCGTTATTTTTTGCTGAATTCGATTTTGTAATTACTTACCGGCCTGGTTTTTGAAATGGAAAGGCGGATGCCCTGTCCTGTTTAGGGGTAGATGATGCATACACAAATCTAGACCCAGTACCCATCATCCCTGGAGGAAGAATCCTAGGAATTACAACGTCTATAACATTAGATGACATTCACGAGGAAATTGCGCATCTCATTGATACCAACACTCTGCAGGATTGGCCAACCAAAAGTACACACCACTCAGTCTCAAACCATTTGCCATGTTTTCAGGGACGTCTCTATTTACCCAGCAAGGAACTTCAGGAAAAGGTCATCTCAAATTACCACGAATCACTGGTAGAAGGTCATCCTGGAATTGCTAAAACCGAAGCCAAGGTCAAGCGACACTTTTGGTGGCCAACATGGCGTAAGGACATCAAGCAATTCGTACTATCATGTGGAGTTTGAACACAAAAAAAAGCCCAGAAGAAGAGATCACCAAGTCTACTGCAACACCTGGATATTCTGCCTACACCTTGGCACACATTATTTGTTGATTGTATCACTGATCTCCCTCCTTGCAATGGATTCAACACCATTTTAGTGGTAGTGGACTTGTTTTGCAAAATGGCCCATTTCATTCCACTAAAAGGCCTACCCTCAGCTTCAATCCTGGCCAAGGAATTCCTTAAACAGATAGTCCGAATGCACAGATTTCCTTCCATCCTGATTTCAGACCGAGGCAGTCAATTTATCTCACATTTCTGGAAAAAATGTTGCGAGTTAGCTCAAATCGATGTAAGACTTTCTACTAGCCACCATCCACAAACCGATGGTCAGACCAAGAGGACCAACCAGACTTTGGAGTAATACCTAAGATGTATGTTACATCAAACAGAAAGCAGTTGGAAAGATGTTTTGTGGATAACCGAGTATGCCTATAACAATTCCTCACACTCCAGCACTGAGCAGAGTCCTTTCTATACAATATATGGGATGCATCAACAAACCTCCAATCTTGACCTGCCTCAACTTCTGGAAATGCCAGCTGTAAGAAGTTTGCACACTACCATCTCTCAAGCCTTCAAACAGGCGACAGACCATCTGAGGCAAGCTAAGGAAAGATACAAGAAATCTGCAGACGTACATAGAAGTGAAGCCCCAAGGTATCATGTTGGGGATGAAGTCTGGCTGGCCTCGAAACACATACCAGTGAAAGGAACCCATACCTTCAATCCCAGATATTTAGGGCCATACACCATAAAGGCCATCTGTGTTTCAGGTCTCCCTTTTGAAACTGGTACAACATGGGACCCGAGTACTGAAACCACCAAAACCAATCATGGTCGACGGGGAACCTGAATTTGAAGTTAAGGATATCAAAAATCATCAAATCAAAACTATTCTATTTGATAGACTGGAAAGGATATGGACCACAAGAAAGATCATGGGAACTTAGTGATCACATTCGTTCTCCACGGTTGTTAAAAAGATTCCATCATAATCATCCGAGCAAACCTGGACCGATGGGAGAACCCACCGTTAGGAGGGCCTTGGGGGGGAGTGCTGTCATGGTGCATGCTCCCAAACATCTGGAGCTGGCGGCCCTAACCCAGTCACTGGCACCCATAAGGGCTTATAAAGCCCCAAAGGTGTGCTCTAGGACTTCCTGGACTCAGTCCTGGCGCCGTTGGCACCAGCCTCATAATATTTAATCCGGTGGTAAACTGCATGGGACTACTTACAGTCCACCCTAATGGGCTAAGACATCCAGCCTACCCTGGGTGGGCCTGAGGGACTACTTTACCTGAGATTGCAGAATGAGGCTGGAGGGACTATTTTACCTGGAACTACTTACAAGGCTATTTAAACCACACCTTACAGACAGAACACGCTTCGCATTATTCTGCACTCCTGCAGCGTAACGCTCACCGTGTCTGCTCAGCTCCAGTACCCGAACTTCAGCAGCCACGCCTGTCCTGGAATCACGATCCATCAGCACCTCAGAAGAAGAGAAAGAAAGGAACAGGAATTAGTTCAGCAGTTGAGGCCCTACCTGAAGCATTCCAACCGAATGGCAGCACCTTCAGCTGCTCTCCGGCTCGTCGCACCTGCAGAAAACAAAGCATATGTAAGAATGGCCGATACTCACCCGGAGACTGCTTTCTTCTGGGATTTCCTTGAAGCGGTTCATCCAATCGCCGCTCCGGAGCTGCGCTGCACCTGCATTGCAGAAAAGGAAAGAAAGCAGCGAGTTAGTCGCGCACAGGAAAGAAACCATTATTAAAGACATTCAACGCCATGCACTCGCACTATACTCACCCACAGGAAATCTGCTCAGCGTTGTAAGAAGAGGCAAATCTTCATCAGCAAAGCACTCAAGGCTGCGCCTGAAAAAGTCAAAACTTGGGCATTAAAAACATTAAGCAACTATACCAAGCATCTATTGGCATAGAGACTTACCGGCTGAGTCAAGCTATTCAAGACTCTGCTACAGCCCCGCAGGATCGGTGAAGGAACTCGATCCAGGGAAAGACTGAACATATTGCGCCTCTGCTAGAGATCGCAGGATGGAGGGTCCACCATTAAAAAACCCAAGGTGAGGCTGAAGCAGAGAGGGGGCATTAGGAAGTTATGGGAGGTGGGAACCGAACCCGTTCCTCATGGCTGGCTAATATCTTATTTCAGCATTTTAGGCAAACGCTTTCTTGGAAGTGACAGTGAGGGAGAAGTCGCGTGCAAGCCTCATCACTCAGCCCCATGTAACGCCAGTGCAGACATCATTCGTGCAGCTTCGTGCGACGCCCCTGTGGAGACCAGGTGAGCGTGATAGCGTTACCGCAGAAATGTCATATATGTGAGGTCTTTTGTAAGGAAGTGTAACGAATGTCATTATTATTATTATTATTATTATTATTATTATTATTATTATTATTATTATTATTATTATTATTATTATTATCATTACCAATGCCCGTTCAAGGTGATGTATGCCACTCTGTCTGCTGTGAGAGTAAAATAATTGCATTATTGGGTCCATTTATCGACCATTCGCAAAGCAACTGGCACACCCCCACCCCCTACAGGACCTCAAGAACATTGACATTAAAAAATGGATATGGTGACCTTTATAGTGACATTCTTGCAACCGAGGGACCCCCGTGAGCACCAGGACACTACGTTTTCTTCTTGCTCACAGATGCCAGGATTAAGACATTGTGCAGTGTATATATTGTTGTGTATAGGATGCTTCTGTTTCTGTCTTCTTTCTTTTATTGTAGGCAATTTTATGTGGTTTGTGCATATAAAGGGGTATACAGTAATGACAGAGAAATATGAATATAGGGATGGCAAGAAATAAAAGGGAAACAGAAAATGAAATCAAATATAATGAATATAAAGTAGTTATTTTGAATACTGTTGTGGATGTGCACCACCCCGAAACAGATATGTGGTACAATCACATGAGGGAGGTGGGAAGAGTGAAGTCAAATGAGAGCTGCTACATTTGCTCTCTTATACCCCATGCAGCAGGCACACCCAAACTGTTTATCTCGCAAGAAATGCCCCATCTTATGCACCTGGTCCTTTGTAGAGTATGAAGACTGTTTCAAGGACACACATCTAGGCAGTAATAATGAACAGAGATGAAAGTGAGTGTGCCAAGAACAAAGAGCAAGCACATTGTCAAATAAGACCACAAGCAAAACTGGAAGGTGCACTGTTTTCCAATGACAGATGGGTGAAATAACTAGTGAGCTGTACAGTGGGGGGTCTATTGTGGTTATCAGAAGATGTAGTGGCACGTGCCAACCTGAAATGTTCTAAAACATGGAGCAACTATGTGTGAAAACACACCTAGATCGAACTGAACGAAAAGCCTGCTAAAATGCAGATACTGATACATTTCTCCTTTTACTTCAGAGGAAATGGCACTGTACTTGTAGGCACGCATCAAAGGCGCAATAAGACTTTGTTTATTCCTGACCTCACAGATGGCACATCCACATTTATGGATTGTTACTGGGTATGTGGACAATACGCTTTTCTCCACCTTCCCCCATCCTGAAGTGGCGTCTGTTCGCTCACCACCTTGCATTCGACTGTTCTCATAGTGCTTGACTCGCATTTGACTGTGATAAATGTTCCACCCCCAGTTTCAACTGAACCCACTCCCCATCAGCATGCGCGCTGCTTTCTAAGAGCCCACTGACAAAAGAGGTTGAATCATTGGTCCCAAGACTCCTCTGACAAGCTCAAAGCGATCCCACAGCAATTCCGTCTGTTCACAAAGACAGACATTTTTTTCACTTCCCTGTTTGTGCCTGGCATCCAAACATCAGCAAATGCCAAGTTGTTGCAGATCACAAGGTGGGAGATGCTCTGGATAGCGAACCAGACAGACAGGGTCTCAATTCAATAAAAGCAGAATTGCAGGCTATTTGTCTCATAACCCTCCAGAACCGTAATGTTCTGGATTTACTTACAACAATGGAAGGGGGCGTGTGCCTGAAAATAGGATCTTCGTGCTACACATACAAATCACCTGATGTGGACAATGGATCTCTGACCCATGCCATAGGTGTCCTCCACAACTTGCGTGTTGCCATGGAAAAGGAGCCTGGAGTGAGTGCTGAAGACTGGTTGGTGTCATTGTTTTGATAGGCCCCATCTTGGTTGGGGATAGTATTAAAGTGCTGGAAGTATTTTTTCTTGTAATTTTTTGTTTGTGTCAAATGATTCAACAGTTCTGCTCAAAGACACTGCCTTCCTTTCCTTTGAACATTTTCTTGAAGCTGACTTTGAAATCCTGGGGAAGGGATTTACCTATGACAGGTCAAAGTCATCTATATAATGTTCAGTTATTGGTTATTGTTTTATGTTGTTTTATTATCTACTTACAAATGTTTTGTTGTTTAGTGTGAAGGCTATTTTGTCTATGTTAGGAGTTTTCCCCTTAGCCTTTAGACTAGGTAGGGAATTCCTTGATAGTGTGGAGCAAGCAAGGCTTGATTATCTACATTTAACTTTCATAATATGTCTGAACTTGCGAACACTAGAAGCAGTTGTCTGCCTCACATTGCTGACCCCTCAAATCGCCTGCCAGGAACTTCTCAACTGTCTCTTTTTCTCCACCTTGTGAATTTCTGGTGTACTCTCCTGCCAGGAATTGTTTTTTTGATTCATGCCAGGTATCTTTTCCAAAAATAGTGTACTGCTTGTTGCATATCGTTGCAAGACCGAACTCCTCCTGGTAGGTTCCCCCGACACACTAAAAGATCTAGACTCCCAATTCAGCCATTTCACCATCTACACCATCAAAATACCTGTCTGAGACTCAGTTAAAACTATTTGAGTCTATCTGGATTCCAACTTATCCATGGACAGACAAGTCAACGCAATTGCCTCCTCATCCGCATATCATGCTAAACTAATCAACTAGTCAGGCCCTTTTCCCTCCAAAGAGAAATGCACAAACATAGCCAGAGCCATCACTGGCTCCAAGCTTGACTACTGCAATGTACTTTTTCTAGGTACATCCAAAAAAAACCTGGAGAGGCTACAAGTCATACAGAACAGTGCTCCCCATGCAGCCCAAAGCATTGCTAAAAGAGAACACATCTCTGAGGCCAGAAAACTAGCCCAGTGGCTCCCAATAAAGGAAAGAATCATCTTCAAAGCTGTGACACTGACCCACAAGTGCATTCACCTCACCGCTCCTGATTACCTCTCACAAAGGATCCACCCCGTCTCCTCGACAAGACCAACCAGATCACCCTATACCAACATGCTCTGTATGCCACTAGTAAAAAAAGCCAGAGTGGGCGGATTCAGCTTCCCATACCTTGCACCCACACACTGGAATGCCCTACCTCCCACAATCCGAGGTGAGGCCTCCCTCATCGCTTTCCGTGAAACTATGAAAACCATCCTATTCACTTAAGGCCCCTAGTACCAGCATGTATACTAAACATATGACCCACTGCATAAGTTATAAAGACCAACCTCATAAACTGTATAGACCAACCGCTTAAGCTCTAATTATAGAAGCATGTTTGCAGTGTTTTCATAATGTCAATGTTAATGTTAATGTGCCTGTACCCCTGTAACTAAGCTCTTGCAAGTAACAGCGCCTCAATGCCCCTGGGCTGTTTGCGCGCTATATAAATATAAATAAATAAAATAAATAAATAAATAAATATCTTGCACCAGATCTTTATTACAATGTTCACTTTGCTTCAAAGTATAACATTGTTGTACTTCACTACTCTTTATATCTTGTTGACTCCAGATACCACTTATTCCAATTACCCCTTATTGGTATCACATAAATGGGGGTTTGTTCAAGTTCTGTCTGTCAACTTTCTTCTTAGTATCTTTTGACTTATGGCAATGCTTTTTCCAGGTTTCCCCAGACTGCCATCTCGTGTAAGGAGAACTGTACAATGTTTGCCCTTGTATTTCTTCTTTAGTGTCTCTTGGCTTATGCCAATGTGGGTTCCAGGTTTCCCAAAACCGAAATCTAATTTTAAGGAGAATTGTACCCTTTTTGCCCTTTTTCTTCAGTTCTATGAGCTCGGTATTCAAAATACCTCCTCAAATATTCATTTATAGCACGTCCCAGGGTCCCCAACTCCTCTGGGTTGACTCAGCGGTATCCCATGCAGCTGAGGCAAAGAGTTTTTGTCAGGCAGGCTTTGCCAACTAAGCATAGTGTCTCTCGGTTCCCACGTAGACTTCCCCTTTAGACTGTGAAAAAATATTAACAGGCATCATACTGCTAGTAGTTCTCGTTGGGTGCGGCAGAATGCGCATGTCTTTAATATCTGCCTCCCCGGTTGGCACATATTAGTCTCGGTTGGCGGATGGCTGTTTGTGTCCAACAACCAATCAGTTTGTTGCCTGACTGTGAAAGTTACTGTATTTTGGGTGATCATTACATTTCTTCTTGATGGTTGCTCTTTGCCTTTTCTGTCCTTCTTTGGCATTCTGTGTGTTTTTATTTCATGCCATCTTTTCTAATATTATATCATTTCATAAAGTTTTGTAAAGCGCATTGGCAAAACGCTCTAGAAAGATAATAAATATGATATGATATGATAGGTTATTTATAATACCCAGAGGTTTCTAAGCGCAGACCCGGGGATCGTAACCTGAGGTGCTCCGTGTTGTCTTGCTTCCAAGGCGAGCACGATGCCCTAAGCTATCCTCCCGAGCATGGTACAAATGAAAAGAACAAATACAAATGTATCCATTTGTAGTTAGTTTTGACACCTACTAGAAACACCATACAGCCATACAGAAAGGGCAACAATGTATTCATGAGGGTAAAGATAGGGTGATGTAGCTTGCATTTAGCTGTAGTGTATGGTATTATGTTTTAACGGATGTGTGAGTAGGCAGCTGACATAGGTATGGTGTATGAGCTGGAGCCAGAGAAGTGTTGCAAAGGCGAGATCCGGGGGCTAAGATAGCAGGAGTTCTACCATGTTGGATTTTAGGGCATGTTACAGGATGTGATTTTGTGATTTTGAAAGTATGAGAAACAGGCTCAACGTGGGACTGTGGCTCTGTTCAGTTAATCCCGAGAAAAATCCTGCTTCCTTCCCCCCAGAGAGAAGTTATGATGTCAGGGTGACAGGCAGCCGCGCTGTGTCAATATCAGTTACCTGAATCAAGTTGCAGAGCTCAGAAGAGCTGGGAAGAGAATGCTGGGTCCAGGGAGGAAGGGTAGGGATGCACCTTTGAAGGTTAAATTCGTTTGAGCAGGGCACGGAGTTTGTTTCTTTGTTTGTTTCTTTATTTAATAGAGCGCACCAAACCCTCAGGTAGCTAGGTGCAACGTGAAAAGTAGACTTGAAGCTTGGTTACAAAGTAAGTAGGGTACATATATACAGGCAATATACAAAATTACTGTTGCATTAGGTTACATAGCGACTAGTGGAAACATGTAAGTATAGCATGATTAGAGTCAAGTGCTACAGTGGTAATGGATACATTGAGAATGGTAAGGCCTGTCCGGCATTCGGTAACAGGTGTGGTCATGGTACAAGTTAGGAGTCATTGGTTCGTCTCCAGGTGAGGATTTTCCATCTGAATCTAGAGTACGGTTGATCCGTTCTCAGATTAAGGGGGAGTGCATTCCAGGATTGCTCAGGATTGCGCAGCTATGACCAGGAAACTAGTGCTGCCAGCTGAGGTGCGTTTAAATCTGGGAATCTTTAAAGTGTGGGCATTGGCAGATCTCATAGGGCGAGATGTAAGTCTTTTGTTTATTCTTTCAACAAGATATAGTGGCGCTATATTGTTCAGGCATTTAGAAGTAAGTGAGTTTGTTTTAAGGAGGATCCTATTGTTGATCTTAAGCCAGCGGACATCTCTTCTAAATTAGGAAATGTGATCTCTAATGGGGCTATTCAAGGCTGCTCTGAGGGCATTGTTTGAAGTCTTTGTAGTTTGTCGGTAATGTACGTATTAGCTCCCACGTACAAGGCATTACAATAGTCCAATATGGATATTATAAGTGCGTTGGCCAGGGTGATGCAGCTGGGTTCCGACAGAAAAGGTCTACAGGACCGGATCAGTTTGCAGGTGTAGGCTGCTGTGGATGCAAGTGAGTTGACTTGCTTCTTAAGGGTAAGTGCAGAGTCAGGTAGAATCCCACAGTTTTAACTGCAGGCATCACCTTAATGACGTTTTTGTCAATGTTAAATGAGGCATAGATGGGGTTGAGTTTTTTAAGGGCGAGCTCCGAGTCTAGGATCTTAACTCTGTTTTGTCGTCGTTCAGGCAGAGGCCATGTGATGTCATCCATGCCTGAACGATGAGGTATATCTTATTTACTAATGCCGAGTCTCCCAGAAAGTTGCCCGAAAGGGGAATAAGGATCTGGGTGTCATCTGCATAATTAGTGTAGATGACGCCCAGTCTGTCCAACTTGTCAAACGGGGGCTTAGTAAAGATGTTATACATAGTGGGTGAGACACATGATCCCTGAGGTACACCACAAGAGATTTGTAAGGGGTCAGCCGAGGCTGAAGGGGAGAAGACTCTCACTGTATGGTTAGCTAGGAAGGACCAAACCCAGGTTATGGCATCACTTGAGAAATGGGCAGCTGACCTGAGGTGGTTGCATAACACTGCGTGATCCATCAGGTCAATGGCTGCAGGTAGATCAAGGAGGAGTAGCATAGCTGATTTCCTGTTGTCCTTCAACTCGTCAATTTGGGTCTTGAGGTCTATTAAGACTGTTCTATGATGCCAAGAGGCTTTAGAGCACTACTGCCGTCACCCAAAGAGTGGTCATCCTAGTCGAACAGCAGGTGTTGCACTCGCGAAATTCAGACATAAGAGTGGTGCCCCGATCACGTCATTCATGGGCACCTGGATGCCCAGAAAGATAAAGGGGAGAGACGCGCTAGGGCTGCACCATGATTTGGGACGGGATGAGAAGAGAGTATGCCAATAAATGTATCTACAAGTTTAGTGAGCTGTTTGTGCATGCCACAGTGTCTGTATAATGAGTAGGGCCATTGTATTATCAAAACAGAGTTGACCTCTGTATTCACACTTTGATCAGGAGGGGTACACATCATGTGATGGTCAAAAATATTTTACTCATAAAAGAAATTTATTATGGTAAGAAAGTATCTGGTAGTCAATCAACTCCTAAATTGCATAGTGATGATGTAGTAGGTCACATGTTCAGGGGAATGTGTTTAGATAATAGTGACTGATAGGGTAATAGACTATAGGGGATCATTGCAATTGTCTATATATGTTAGCCAATGGGGAGTGTGTGACCATGTTGTGATCTTTTTTAGGCATAGGTCTGTTAATTTGCATTTTTACGCTATAAAAGATGTAACTTCTTTGATGGGGTGGGCTCCATGTTAGTTCGGTTCTACGGGGCCTTCTCATCTTTTTGCATGTAATAAAACTTTGTTTTCCTTGTAAACAGTGAATTGATTATTTGGCCTATGTAATGAATCCAGTGGAATCATCACTAATCCCCAGCCTAAAGTCTCCTCCTATGTGGCCAAGGGAAGGCAGTTGCTAACTGATCCTGACCCTGGGGGTACTCTGAGAGTGAATCACCTGGGAGAAGATAGATGTCGGGAGGAGGCGATGGCTTTTCTAATGCCCTGTTGTCATTCTTCAGAACCCTTTAATTGTAAGGTCTTAAAACCTGCTTCTGTTAAACATCTTAAGCACAACCTTATTCATTCTTTACATGCGCATAAAACTCATTTGACATCTGATGTTTATGATGATTGTTATGTAGACAAAGGTGTTCAACAAAAGAACATAAGCCACTATGAAAAGACTTTGGACTTCAATTCCCAGAAAGCGTTAAGTACTGAGATGAAGAAAAGAAGTCAATGAGGATCAACAGTAATAACAAAAGTAACGTGCAATCTAGTTGTTATTCATTCAATCAAATGCGCAGGACATTTAAATCAGAGAATCACCTGCATGTGGGAGAAGGTGAAGGAGAAGTCAGATTGCGCTACGGAGTGGGAAGTGGAGCCGCAGAGAAAGGCAGATGCACGGGAGTGAACCAGGCTGAAGGAAAGAGGGGCTCCCAGACTACCATTGGCCATTCCAATGTACAGAAGTGGCGGGAGACTCAACGGACACTGACGGGCTCCAGGGAAGCACTGCAAAGGCACCAGCAGCCGCAGACAGTTGTCCACAGCAACAGCAAATTAAAAAGCAGCAACATTACGGGTGAGGTACCTCGAGGCCGGTGAAGGAGCTGAGAGAGGGTTTGACAGGCTACCCATGCCATTCCCAAAGTAAAACAATTGTTGCTGCAATGTGCCATGAGTTGGAGACACCAGGAGATACCAGTGACCAATTACCAAAAGCCAAAACACTTTGAAGAGGCAACAAAAGAGCAAAAAGCTATACTATTCTCTTATGTGAATTGTTAATTTGGGTAAACCTTAAACAAGCATTGCCAAGAGTCAATCTATATTAAGAGAGAAGTTGATAAACAGAACTTGAACAAAACCCCATGTATGGGATTCCCGTATGGGGAAAGTTGAAACAAGTTTTACTGAAGCTTAATCATTGAAGAAAAACAAGTATGTGATACTTTAAAGAGGAACATGAACATTGCAGGTAAACCTGATATAAGAGGTACATTAGGTAATTAATCATTGAAGAAGTACAAGTGTGTGATACTTTAAAGAGGAGATTGAACCTGGCAGACAAACCTGATACAAGCGGTACATAAGGTAATGAACCTTTTTGGGAAGAGATACTGGGCTGGAGAGTATACAAGGGGATCTACAAAGACCAAGAGGGAGATATTCTTGGCAGGAGAGTAAACCAGGAAATCTAATGTTGTGATGAAATGGAACTTTTTCCTATCAAGTCTTTGTTGAAACTGGATATTTCAGTTGAGGACATCCGGGCAGGGGAGGATACTAGGAAATCCCATGTTGTGTTGGAAAAGAGAACTTCCTTGCAGGGGAGTGTACCTGGAAATCCAGTGTTGTGTTGAAAAAGAACTTTATTATATGAAGTCTTTGTTGAAATTGAACATTTTGCTTTGCCGTCCTAAAGATCATAAAAGACTTTCTTTCAGTATATTTCACCCTGTATTAAAGAAGGAACATTTGCTTTGCTATCTTGAGGAGAATATCAGTGGGAGAGACATTTTCATTGCCTTTGATAAAACTTTGGGGAAACAGTATTTTCAAATACTTTTCCTGAAACCGTTCAGGCGAAGGGAAGCTAAACAATGGAGATATGGATTGATTTGCTGAAATTGTATATGTATGGTTTTGCACAATATGGTTGAAGTGAAAACAGAAATTCTATAGAACCTTTTTATTTTGTATGTTAGTGTGAGGGTCAGATGTATTTTGTACACATGTTCAGCTTGCTTAAGTTTTAGTTTCATATGCAGGGACATTCTCTTTTGGATAGGGAAAGATAGGCCCTTTTCCAAACCCATTTTCTTTGCGTAAACATGGCTAATGTTGAGAAGATTACAACTTTATGTACACCTCTCATTGCTGACCTCACAAACCTATTTGAGATTGTTTTCATCGGTTAGGGTTTGGGTCATTCACCCTAAAGGGCCAGTCAGGTCCCATGACCTGATCCCTAAATTGACATGATAGATGAAGAGGAAGAGACATTTCCCCCATCCAGAACACTCCCAAGTGGACAATCTCACCGATAAAACGGCCTACCCTCCACTCCTAGCACATGAAACCCAAGGATACTTGTGGGAAATCCTGTGCCAGAGTTCGACATTGTAGATGCCCCAGCCACTCAAGGCCCATGCTGAGACCTAAGGGTTGAGCGCCTATACATGTTCTTCTTAGCGGCACCCGAACATGTCAACAGGGCCAAAAATCCATGCGCTATTCTATGCAGGTGGGGAGGTCCATCAAATTTTCTAAACCACCAAGTGATGGATCCTACAGAGCAGTGAAGCAAGCCACACAGGCCTACTTCTGTCCCTTATCCAATATGGAATATGAAAGGTTTTTCCTCTGACAAGCTCACCCAGGTCCATCACAAACTCTCAAAGCCTACACGACAGACTTTGCCAGTTGGCCATTTCCTGTAGACTAAATTACGAAAATGAGGAAATAAGGGCTCAGGTTACTCAGAAATGTTCCTCATCTCAATTGTGTCATCAGATCCGCAAAGAGACAGACAATACCTTTCAGACAATTCTGGAGCTCAGCAGGGCTCATGAACTGGCCTAGACAAGAGCAACCCACATTGAGCAAGCATTCAAATCACTTTAAGTGGGAGAGGCCCATTCCGTTTCTTCCAGACTTCCATTGCAGCCCAACCCAACAAAAACTATCATTCACGACCCCCAGGGAGTAAACAATCTAACAATCTGCAGATCAGTGCACAACCTGTGATGCAGTCAGTGACTCCCTCACACGCAAATGTGCCTTGCAATAGGCCAAATGGTATGTAGTGATAAAGCCACCTGGGAAAAGGTCACCAGGAGGGCAACATTTCCACAAATGTGCACTCCCAAGAAAATCAAGCCCTTTACCCACATATTCTAGGACTGGAGTTAGAATAATAATTAATACCCATCCTAGAATATGTGGGGGAAGGCTTTTAGGGGTGCAGGGGAAAAAATCTCCTACCTGGCTACTTTGTTCCCAGGGGACATTTCCACATAGAATCAGCCAAACATGCGGGAGATGTGGCAAGCAGAACCGTTTTGCGTAGGTATATCATGCACAATGGGCCACTCTTAACACAAACAGACCTCTTACCAATAATGGTCTCACCAAACTAGGGTGACGACCCTTGCAATTGAGCAGGCGACTGCAGGATCATGATCTGAATAGAAAAATGACATTGAAGATGTGTTCTAAATTTGTATAGTGCACCAGCATGCAAAAGGAAGTCGCAGGCAGCTGAGAAGCTCAATGAAGATTTTCTCGACAAGTCGCAGTTTTAATAGGAACAGGTGCATTGGTGAATGTCATGCCAACGTACCAATTCAAGCTGGTACAACCACCTCCCAAATTCGCAAATCTGATGACAAGTATTTTTTCATATGGGTGGCCATCGCTCCTTCCCTTGGATGGAGCTTTCTATACACACATCACACATGACCACTCGTCTATCTATCCTTGCCTTGTTCTCTATGGCACTCGCAGCAAAGTATACATTACTTAGCTGCAACACAGCTGAATATGTGGGGCTCACTCATTTTCCACCATTGGCTCTTTTGAAAAATGTTACTGCCACATCCCACTCTCCCCAAAGGGCACAGTCACTTTTCAACTCATCCACAGACCACCCGATCCCAAAACCTCCTCCATTGAAGACTTGTGCGTGTGACTATGGCAGGAACAATTCTGCATGAAATAAAGGCACCACTCATGAGTTTGTAAATATTTATTTGTTTTTATTTATTAGGCATCAATACATAAATACATAAATAAATAAATAGCATAAATTCATCAATGATGGGTAGGTGGCATTTATATTCCAGACATGAATCAATAAATATACAAATAAGTAGCATCAATGGATGAACAATGGATGAGTGGCATTTATATCCTAGACATGGATTCATAAATAAATAAATAACTATTATCAATTCAGTTATCCTTCTATGCAAACAGAGGAATACCAATCCCTATGCACAGGCTTTATGAATGTCTGTGACTCGCTTAGTTCATAACCATATTTCCAGACCAATAGTTGATTGCCTGAAACTACAAGGCGTACATTTAGTGCCTACTCACATACACAGAAATGCCCTGCTAACACATGACATGGGGAAAAAAACTATATGAATTAGTGAGTTCATACATGAAACCATATTTCCAGACCAATAGTTGTTAAACAGAAATCATATTATACCTCCTTTTCATTTATATTGGCCTAAGCCTAGTTGCTCCATGGGGAAAACCGCGTTGCAGTTCTGAATTAGAATTGACTTCAAGCGCCATCTTGGAAAAAGTCTTCCATCTTGGTTTTAACTTCTGCTCACTCTTCAGTAATGATTAGCTATGTTTTCAGCTGCTAGAGCAGGATCAACCTTTGAGCCTATATCAACACTAGGGCTGGCAGAGCAGACTATTTGTCCTGTGCAAACAAGACCTTGTAGTCAGAACAAACTCTCATTCAAAGTGTTATCTATGTCTACAAAACTCATCCTCCCACAAACAGTGTTATACAATGAATGTAAACTAATGCTGCGTGTTTTTGAAGGAATCCTGTGTACATTTCTGGAAATAGAATTACTTTAGAAAGCTAAAGATCCACACAGCTGACGGCAACAAAGTTTGTCAGTATGTTTAAGGAACCTTGGAGCTAAAGTGAACTTCAATTTAAAGTGTTTTCTGTATCAATAGCCTCAGCCATATTCAAACATAAGAACTGAATGTTAGACAAACTAGAACTGTGTACCTTAACAATAAGCTATTGAATTTTGTTTGAAGACTGGAAAACACTTGAAATATGTAAAGACAATATTGTTGTATTTTCCATGAGAACTCGGCACAAACCCACATTTGTAACCTATTAGTTTGGAGATGGGCTGAGCTATGACCAGGACTGTGTATAAATACTGCATGTTTTGTGATGACCAGGACTCACTCCCCTCACAGTGTTTCTGGTATGCACTGTGAGGTGCTGTGAACCATATAGCTATCTGCTTTGATATTTGAATTTGTACAGAATAAATCTTTGACTTCGTGACTGGCAGATCTAATTTTTGGTGGTACCAAGCCTCGATATTTGCTTGATTTTACAAGATGGCGCCCGAAATAGGGATCCTCAAGATTGATGCCATCTCGTTGAAGATTTGACACGGCTATCGGACAGGAATCGGACGGTGAGAAAGGGGGCCCCTTCTTGGATGAGAAGCGACACCTCAACAGTACTGCACAGCCCGATCCCTGGACGGTGAGCTCGGGTTCCGAGACGGCATCTTGACGAGGGTCCCCATATTAAGGCGGGTATTTTTGCCGGAATCACCAGCCACGTCGATCCTTTGTAATCCGATCAGACCTCCCTTTGTCCTTTGAATCAGGTGAGTCATGCCCCGATTCCTAAGTATCCTGATATTTGATTTGGTGCATTGTCCTCGCGAGTACAATTATTGACCAGGTAACACCAGTAATCTGGTATGCCTGAGAAATTGTCTGCCTGTTTCAGGGCATTATTTCGCAGAGACAGACAATCTTTGGAATTTGGTCGTCTAGCACCACCGGAGGGGTCGCCGGCATTTACTATGTACTGTAAGCATGGCATTAGTAGTAAAGTGTTTAATGATATTTGGCACAGACAAACTAGACATGCTTCCGAACTTCAGTGGCCAATCAATGGTAGCTCTGAGATTTCTCGCATAGAATATTTAGAATCTATATTGTTAAAGAAAAAAGCTAGACCTGCAGCGTTTGATGTATTACAAAATTGGAAAAAAGAAGCTATGCAGCAGCTTAAAAGTAGAGAAAAACATGCGCACTGACATATGTCGAACGCTGAGAAAGAGTTATGGTAAAAAACAGTCAGAGTCAGTTAGAAATATGGATAGGGCTTTCCAACTTGGCATTCAGAAAATATACCCATCTAAAGATTTCCATGAGTCAAATGAATTAATTGACAAGCTTTTAAATGAATGGAGGCTTGGTGCCGCTGTACCACCTCCTTATGTACCTATTCCTGTTGTTTTACCTCTTCCTGCTGTTGTTCCTCCTCCCGTAGCAATTCGTGCTCCTCCTATTGTTCCTCTTATTGCTCCTCTTCCTCCAGTTATTGCTCCTCCTCTTATTGTTGCTCCTCCACCTGTACCTCCACCTTTGCCTGTTGCTATGGGTTTGGTAGATTCGTCTTTTCCACCACTGATAGCACCTTCGTTACCTAGTGCACAAGATTTGTCTACTCTTTCTCTTCCAAGTGGTTCTGTTCCACTTGTAGTTGATAAGAGAGCGTAATCGAAAATTGTAACTCGTAATACCGTGTCTAAAGAAAGAAAGCGAGATCTGAGTGCATGGGCTAGACAGTGCATGGAGAAGGGTGAACAATCTGATGTTTTTGCTACACTAGCTAATGTAGAAGGTTTTCCTGAGAAAAATGTCTTTATTGAAGGGTTGGAAATTCATTTATCCGTAATGTGGAACAGACTGAATGATGTAGATCCACCACAAGGGTTGAGGGATCTGAATGTTTTAGCATATTCAAGAGATACTGCAGAGAAAGTATATGAGCCCGCTGAGAGGGTTTTTGAGTATAGAAGGGAGTTAGAAAGGTTATGGAATGATGAAATAGATGGTGATAGTTTGGGTGCTATGTTTGTACAGAAACGGTTCCTTCCTCTTTGTAAATCGATGAGTGAAGAAACCCGAATTTGCACAAGAGATGCACTTAGATGGATTTCAGACATGTCGATATCTCCCGTAGAAGTATATGACAATTATAGTCAGTATACGCCAGAAATTCAGAGGAAAGTGATACAGGTAATGGTAGAATACCTACAGGATGAATGTATAAAAAGAAGGATTTGTTGTCCCGCAGAATTATTGAATATCTATAAGAGAGCTTTTTCTTCTGACACTCCTTCTGCTGCTTTAGTGCTTGATTTAGCTCTGTTGCTCAGTAAGCGTTCAGAGTTGCCTACTTCTCAGTTGCCTATGAGAGTGGTTCCTCCAACATTTGTCCCTAAAGTTGAGGTCCTGGCTAACGCCGCAAGGGGTGTAGCCGCCTATGACATTGATGCACATTATGTATCACAGTTTGTTCACGTCCCGTTCTCAAGACAGGAGGTGAATACTATTAGATAATCTATCCCAGATATTAGAAAGAATCCGACAGGGTTCTATAAAGAAATTGAATCTGTCTTGCATTCATCAGTATTTACTCTGGGTGACATAGATTTGTTATTTCCTGTGCTCCTACCTGCCGATTTGTGGAAACAGATTAGGACAGTAGATGATGTAGCAGGGATAATTTGGCGAGGCAAGATAGAGAAAGGAAAGCTGGTGAGAGACCACCGCAGGTAATACTGACTTTGCCTGATAGAATAGTGTCAAAACTGAAAGCCTTAATTCCTGAGAGAAGGATTGTTTGGGACAAACGTACTGCTTGTATCCAAGGAAAATCTGAGGGTGCTACCAAATTCTTTAACCGGTTTGATCAAGTATTTTCATATTTTAGTGGACATGATTTAAGCACAGAGTCTGGAAAATGATTATTTTTGGACAAATTTGTGCGTGGAATTGTTACCTGACATCCAGTCACAAATTATGACTTCTGAGAGCGCTTGGTAAGCGAAGTCTCAGTCTGAAGTATTGTATATGGCTCAGTATTATGAAAACCGAGTCAATAATGAGAAGGAAAGGATTGAAAAGAAAAAGGGAGGCTTGAAAACTAAGGTGTTGTTGCAACAGATTGTTAGAGGTCCTAGAGGGGGTAGTACACAGTTTAGGGTATGTTCCACAAGGTAATGTGCCGTTCGGTCCTGTACACGCGAACCAAAGTGCTTATTGCAGACAAGAGGGTCATTGGCGAGCACAATGCCCGATCCTCCAGCAGAGGTCGAATAACACATATGGTATCATGGGTAGATGATCCAGAAGCCGCCTTGGGGTAGGGGGTCCTGGTAGAAGCCAGTTTTCTCAGAATCCTCAGTCCTTTTCGCAAGACAATCAGCCACTGAGTAAGGATAATAGAAATATTTTTGATCATCCTTCCACTGCTTATCTCGCTGAAGACCTTCCCTTTAATGATATATTGTTTCACTAGGATTGCCCGAAGCAGGGTTTGGAACCGACGCCTATTCCCGTTAGTCAGAAAGGTCCCTACGTTGAAATGATAATGGGAAATAGGAAACATCTACTTTTGATAGATACAGGAGCACAGAAGTGTTCCATTGACCATTCACGTGCTCCAGACATTCCAGTGTCAGGGCAAACTAATGTTTCTGTAGGGTTTTCTGATATGCCAGTGGTTAGTCCGGTTTCTCTGCCGGTTCTGATTTCACTGGGTCCATTCACGGATCACTGTCTGTTTCTTTTGACATCAAACTGTGGTGAGAAGTTGCTGGGGTTGAATCTGTTGAAGGAATTAAATGCAGTAATTCATTGTTCTTTTGAAGGAGTATGTTTGCCGATTTCACCACAGCAATTTTCTGTCTCACAGTTTCTGACTAGACCCTTGCCACCGGAATTTAGTGATGTTCCGGAGTGTTTAGGGGCGATTGATGAAAATGATGTTGGTGTTTTACAGATTGATCCTGTTAAAATCATTTTGAAACCAGGAGTAAAGTTGCCATGTATTCCACAGTATAAGATTTCAGTTGATGGTGAGCACGCTTTGAAGTGTATAGTTTCTGATTTTGTGCACCGTGGGGTAATTGAAGATATTGCAGGTAGTTTGTGCAATAGTCCAATTTTATCGATGTATAAGAAAGGTGATAATGCAATTCCTTTTCGTTTTATTATTGATTTACGCAGTATCAACAAGATTGTTGCTCCACAATTTCCTATTGTGCCTGATGTGACAACGATTTTAACAATGATTCCAGCTTCTGATACTCATTTTAGTGTTGTAGATCTTAAGAATGCCTTTTTTAGCATTCCTATACACAAGGATAGCAGATATCTGTTTGCGTTCATCCTAGGGGGACGCTTGTTTACATTCACCCGTGCGCCCCAAGGGTACGCAGAAAGTCTGAGCATTTACATTACAGTAGGGCTTTGAAAGAGCAGCTTGATACACTTGAGTTGCCTGCTACTTGTACATTGCTTCAGTATGTCAACAACCTTCTTTTAGCTGAAGATTCAGAAAGTGCCTGTAAGGAGGGCACTGTGTTGTTGCTTATTCACCCAGCAAAGCATGGACATAAAGCTTCACTGAAAAAGCTTCAATATTGTTGAGAGGAGGTCGCCTATTTAGGCTATCTCCTGTCAAAGGAGGGAAGAAGATTGACGCCTGAATGGATTAAAATCATTTCTAGCATGTCTGTCCCAAATACACAGAAGGAAGTCAGAGCCTTGATAGGAATGGCGTCTTACTGTAGACAGTGGATCCCAAACTTCTCACTAGTTATCAAACCAATGTTGGCTTTGACAAAGAAGGACATTTCTTTGCCATTGCCGTGGAACTTGGAACACCAGAAAGCTTTTGATTTACTCAAGACTGCACTGTGTTCAGCACCAGTTTTGGGCACACCAAATTATGAAAAGGCCTTCGAGTTGTATGTGCATGAACGTGATGGATGTGCTTTGGCTGTATTAATGCAGGAACATGGGGGGAAGAAGAGGCTGTGCTGTTACTTTTCTTCCACCCTCAATCCTGTTGCATGCACTTTGCCGAGATGTCTGAAAGCTGCCGCTGCTGCTGCTGCATCTGTAAAGTAGAGCATGGGTATGATCCTAGGCCATGCTTTAACCTTGTTGGTACCTCACTCTCTAGACGTTCCATTAAATAGAACGCAAACACAACATCTCACCTCCACACGATTAACGAGATATGAATGGATCTTGTTTGCACCGTATATAAAAATTTAGATGTGTTGTGTATTGAATCCGGCTGAATTATTACCTCTCCTGCAAGATATTGCTTGCAGTAACAAAATGTCACATGACTGCCTTTATACCACAGAACAAGAAACTAAAGGCAGGATTGATCTGAAAGATACTCCTTTGAACGATCCACAAGGGGAGCTGTTTTGCGATGGCGCCTGTTTCAAACTTCCGGATGGTACATCCACTGCTGCTTATGCCATCACTACACTAAGCACGATTGTGGAGACCAAAAGAATTTTGCATAACTCCGCGCAAGCCGCAGAGATTATTGCATTTACTCGAGCTTTTGAAAGGGCTTAGAGTAAAAATATATACTGATAGTCAGTATGCTTTTGGGGTAGTTCACAAATTCGATAGACTTTGGGCAGAACAAGTTTTCTTGACCTCACATGGAACAAAGATCCAATATGGCAACTTGATAGTTCAGCTACTCTCAGCGCTTGCACTTTCCACTTAGTTAGCAATTATGAAGTGCGCGGCACATCAGAAAATCATAAATGATGTAGGAAAAGGGATCGCTTTCGCTGACCAGATAGCCAAACAGACTGCTACTGATTTTTATTCAGATATGTACACTACAAGGGAAGCCACAAATGTCTGTACTATTGATGAAGGAATTGAGTCTATAAAAAATATCCAAGCCAATGCCACTCTAGAAGAAACTAAGCAATGGGCTGAGGGCTTGGCGAGGTTGGATGATGATGGGTGTTGGGTGGATTACCTAGAGGGAAAATGGATACTGCCAGATGCGTACATTACTTTGATGGTTTCAATGGCTCATGGTCCCACTCACATCTGCGCTAGGAAAATTTGCAAAATGTTGGAAACTGTCTGGGTAAATGTTAACATCCCGAAAACTGCTGAGCATTTTGTCCAGAGTTGCATGGTCTGTCTACAGCACAATATAGGGAAGGGTTCATCAACACCAAGGCGTAGTTTTGGTCCACCTTCTGTCCCTTTCGGAGTGATTCACTTTGACTTTATTGAAATGGAGCGTTGTAATAATTACAAGTTTGTTTTGGTTGTTATTTGTGCTTTTAGTAAATGGGTTGAAGCCTTTCCTGTAAAAGCTGCCACAGCAAAGACAACAGCGAAAACCATGCTTAAGGATTATTTTCCTGGGTTTGGTTTGCCAAGGGTCATCTGGTCGGACAATGGTCCACATTTTATTGCTGCTGTAATTCTACAGATATGCGCGGGATTACAGATCTATAAACGGTTCCATTCGGCCAGACATGCTCAGAGTGCTGGGTTGGTAGAGAGACACAATGGAATCTTGAAGAACAAGCTCACTAAGACATGTGCCGGCACCAATTTGAAATGGCTGGACGCCTTACCGATAGTGTTACTCTCAATGGGCACCACCCCACAGACTAGGACTTGGCTCTCCCCATATGAGTTGGTAATGGGTAGGCCAGCTAACATTTGGAATCTTCTGAAACCTAGGGCATTGAGGGATATTGAGCATGTACTTCTTTCTGAATATTATGAACGGTTAACTCAAAATCTGTATTTGATTCATCAACAGGTGCGAGAAGCCCTCCCAGCTAAATATGAGGGGCCAGGTCCCAGCATCCAACCTGGCAACTGGGTGCTTACTAAATCATTTGAGAGAGCATCCTTTCTCGCACCAAGGCGTAGAAGACCCCACCAGGTCCTCCTGGCCACACAGACAGCGGTACGAGTAACTGGGAGAAAACACTGGATACATGCGTCGCATGTCAAGAGGATACCTTTCCCTTTGCCACATGACGAATAAAATAAGGAGAAACTTACTTTCTCTTCTCCCAACGATCATTCAGCACTGAGCAGTACTGAGAGTGCTTCGGAGACACTCCCTGAGCCCGTGGGGCCTGGGGAAACAGCTGCTTCATCTCCACATTCTCCTGCAGATCCTTTTGCATCCTTGTTACGTTCTGCTGCAAATTAATCACTTCCATCAGGAAGCCAACGACACGCTGTTCGCAGATCACAGTGTACCAGGAGTCACAAGGTACAATCTGCGTCCACGGAGCTAGACTTACTGCCCGGCAGGAAAATAAATATAGGGCTTATCCTTCGCTCCATCTTTTCCATCTGAAGGAAAATAGGTGGCTGGGGATAGGGGAAAGACTAAGAAAACGCGTGATCAGGAGATAACCAGCAAACGGACTACAGAGTTTTCGTTTCAAAGGAACAATGCCTGTTATCGACCCTACTCGTACGGAACAAACAAGTGACTGTGTGGCCAACAATGACAATGGACGATCAAATACATGGTCTTTTAAAATGCATTGTTTTTTTTGTAATCATGTTAACCGGTTTCACAATAGTAGTTGCCTTAGGATTTTGGTATATGGAAGAAGTACATCCGATTGAAACATTCTTGCCTACTGAGAATGTTCCTACTGTATCTACACCTTTCGTGCACCTGCACACTCTATCTCCTAGAGACTCTCAACATAGACAGAGCTATCATAACAATACATTACTGCTTATAATGAACACAACTCATGCCATTTTGAATAGGACAAATTGTTGGATCTGCTCCCATTTACCGCAACATGGGGAAAAAGGGTTGGGCTGGTATATTCACCCTTTGCCTTTAACTCCTGCATGTTATGCTTCTCTAAGGGCACTATTATTTGGCCGATGGAAAGATAGCATCTCGGGGAACTTTGGTGGAAAGAATTTAAACGAGTTTAAAAGGTGAGTTCTAACACCTCTGAGATGCTCACTCTTTGCAAATAGGAGCAAGCTTAATGTTAGGCCTTCTGATAGATTGTCCCGACCTTTTCAATCTTTGATTTCTTTTAAGATGGCTACTATAGGCAATAGGGATCCCACGCCACCTTCTTACACTGTTAACCGTAGCCCCAACTCAGTTTCTTTCTGCATACAGAGGAATGCTACTCAGTCAATGGGTGATTTCGAGGGTTGCACTAGTGTTGCAAACTTGACCAGTGAGGATAGGCCTTTGTATCTAGGCGAACCTGTCTACTTTGTTTGCAGTAATGAAGCTTATCCATGGCTACCCAGGGATTGGCAGGGAACTTGTTACTTGGGAATTCTGCTACCTGGGGTATATTTAGCCTGTACCATTGAAATCTCTAGGGCTCGTCCTAGGCGGGACGAGAATGGCGATACTTCGTCTCAAGTTCTGGGTGATGTAGTGAACTCCTTTGTACCTTTTTGAGAGCAGATTATGTATTCCGAGGATATCAGGAGACTAGCAAGAGTACTGGAGAAAACCATCAACCGGCCCACTGACATACACTATAACATGACTCTAGAGCAAAATGCAATTAGATTAGTGGCACTACAAAACCGGATGGTATTAGACGTCATCTTGGCTGAGCGTGGTGGAGTATGCAAATTAGTGGGGTCTGCTTGCTGCGTTTTCGTACCAGATTCCTCCCCAACCATCTTTAAGGCAATACAAAATCTACATGTCCTAAGTTCAGAAGTGCAAGTTCCCGGGGGAAATTGGGATCTTAGTTCTTGGTTCTGGGACTTCTTATGATCTTGGGGATGGAAGCTTCTCTCGGTCTTATTGATAATTCTGGGTATTCTATTGTTTAGCTGTTGCTGTATACAATGCCTTCCTGCCATATGTTCAATGTTAGGGGGATGTTGTGCACAGACTATGGGAATGTTAGGGCCAAAGGTCCACGCACCGGAAAGAATGAGCAACGAATTTGTGATGAAGGAAATTTCCGCCGCAGATCTTATGGCAATTGATATATCTGATGAATGTGATTCAGGATGTATGGACATTGAGACGTGGAGTTACTCGTAAAGCGACTAGTTTTTAGTTTAGCACTTGGATTAGTCCAAAAGGAGGGTTTGTTAAATGGAAATCATATTTTGCCTCCTTTTGATTTATATTGGTCTAAGCCTAGTTGCTCCATGGGGAAAACCGCGTTGCAAAGTTCTGAATTAGAATTGACTTCAAGCGCCATCTTGGAAAAAGTCCTCCATTTTGGTTTTAACTTCTGCTCACTCTTCAATAATGATTAGCTATTTTTTCAGCTGCTAGAGCAGAATCTTTGAGCCTATGTCAACACTAGGGCTGGCAGAGCAGAGTATTTGTCCTGTGCAAACAAGACCTTGTAGTCAGAACGAACTATCATTCAAAGTGTTATCTATGTCTACAAAACTCATCCTCCCACTGTTAATAACTTATAGATTACCAATCAAATGATCTATTTCTCACTCTTGATGTTGGCCGATGGGTAACACAATCAAAGTACAGCCTACCTTGTCTTCGGAGCTGCAGGAAGTGATGAAAGTTCACCTGCCGCACTCTCCTCGCGCTTGTAATTAAAGCTCTTGGAGACCACAGCAGGGAAACCCTCGAAAGGGAAAAAGCCCTGGGCTGCTTGAGAGCGCTGGTCAATAGAAATTGGGGTGCGTGGCTAGAGAGCGTAGTTTGATCCCCAATGTCTAGCAGGTGTATTCTACTTCACGTGGAGGTAACTATAATATAAGGAGAGAATTACTAAGATGTTTTTGACGGAAAGGTATGTCAAAGGATATAGGAAATGAGGATACCTTTCCGGACTGTATTTCTGTTAGAACGGGAGAATAGACGGATGGGAAGTCCTGCTGTTTGAAACACGCTTGACTCCTTTGGGTAAAAGAGTAAGGAAAAAGAGAGGTTTGAAAGAAGGGAGTGGGAAGTCTTACTCAGAATACCTATTGAGGAGTTTAGTTTACCTAAGTTGACGAGGACAAGGTTCGTGACTTGTGGAGAAGGGGTTATGGGAAATGTAGTCTGATACCACGAATCCTCCTTAGCAGAAAGGAACACAACCTGAAAGGGTCGAGAATTACTAACAGCAAAAAGTAGCCTGATGGGAGTCAAGTATCTGACCAGGTAAGCGACCTACTTGAAAAGAATCTTCCTTAACAACGGGGAACGCTGCTTGAAAGGGTTCCTGCGATAAGCTCGGGCCGTGGGAGTACTCTCTGCGCTCGGTGGGCGCGGAGGAAAAGAAAACCTGGAAATATAAAGGAGTTGAAAGGTAAGAAGCAGAGGAGTTGCGGAAGGTAGGGAAGCAGGAGGAAAGTTCGGAACTATTCGATTACTCACGTAACGTAGCTACACTAAGCAGTAGCAACGCACCCTCCTCCTGGCTTCTGCTTCAGATGTACCGTCTCCAGGAAAGAGGGAGGAGCCTCTTGTCCGCCATTCTGCAGGACTAGACTGTTACTCTCAGTTCGATGCGCCATTTTGGAAGAACTATACGTCAACTTGGGTTTAAAGCGATATGTTGACGAGATGTGACGCCAACGGTGCCAAACCGACCAAGTCCGCCGTCGATGCATAACACCCACAAACAGTGTTATACAATGAATGTAAACTAATGCTGCATGTTTTTGAAGGAATCCTGTGTACATTTCTGGAAATAGAATTACTTTAGAAAGCTAAAGATCCACACAGTTGACGGCAACAAAGTTTGTCAGTATGTTTAAGGAACCTTGGAGCTAAAGTGAACTCCAATTTAAAGTGTTATCTGTATCAATAGCCTCAGCCATATTCAAACATAAGAACTGAATTTTAGACAAACTAGAACTGTGTACCTTAACAATAAGCTATTGAATTTGTTTCTTGAAACTAGGATCAGCCTAAGCTGGATAACCAACATGACTAGACAGAACAAAGTTGTAACCATTGTATTTTGAAGACTAGAAAACACTTGAAGTATGTAAAGACAATATTGTTGTATTTGCCATGTGAACTGGGCACAAACCCAAATTTGTAACCTATTAGTTTGGAGATGTGCTGAGCTATGACCAGGACTGTGTATAAATACTGCATGTTTTGTGATGACTAGGACTCACTCCCCTCACAGTGCTTCTGGTACGCACTGCGAAGTGCTGTGAACCAGATAGCTAGCTGCTTTGATATTTGAATCTGTACAGAATAAATCTTTGACTTTGTGACTGGCGGATGTAATTTTTGGTGGTACCAAGCCTTGATATTTGCTTGATTTTACATAGTTGATTGCCTGAAACTACAAGGCATAAATATAGTGCCTACTTACATACACAGAATGGCCCTGCTAACAGATGCCGTGCGAAAAAAAGAAACCATATGAATTAGTGAGTTCATACATGATATTCTCATTTAAATCCTGCGTGGACCAATGCATGAGCAAATTTGGAACCCCAACTTTAGTTATCTTTCATTAGTTTCCATATTTATATAAATGGTAACCTACGCTACCTCAATTGTCGGCACCAACTTCACTCTTTCCTACCCGGAAAAGATTTAGATCTGAGGTGCAAACTAGATTTTAGCATGCGCCTAGTGGCAGCTGCAGCCTGCCACCCACCCAAAGAACATTCCCACAGACAGTACATAAGATACTAACAAGTGAAGAACAGTAGGCTGGCTAGCCTCCAATAATCTAGGGCAGCCAAAGCAAGCAGACAAAATATGCTCTCTGAAGGCCGAACAAAATATATCTGACCTACAGTTTAACATAGGAAGAGCAAACACTGCAGCAGCCGCCATAAATAGGGTTAGGACAGCAAAGACCTCCGAAAAAGGTGTACTTTACTACCATCGTCTAGCACATAAATCTTTGGCTCCTTCCATGCCCAATCAGCCTTTCTCCAACCCTTCTAGGAAAGAGTGTGTCGTGATTATACACAGAAAAGATGCAAGAACAAGCCAGACCAGGAATAGAATCTAATTGAGGCTAGGGAAAATGTATCACTGAATTACCTCATAGTTAAAGGTAACTTCGGCACCCAATACAGCTCCTTACTAAACAGTAAGTCTGCTATCCTGGTTCACGTGACTATCTGTTCCGATGCCTAGCTTTTCATTTTATAGGAAATGTGTTCCAGAATAGAAGGCAGCAGTGCACAGGCTGCGCACCATCCATGTGCTAGTCCTCACCCGGGCTCACAGGACACGGAGGACCAACAAGATCAGGCATGGAGGGTAAAGGGGCAGCTCATATATCCTCTAGTTACCCTTCTCAGAGAGGGGACTGTATGGCTCGAAAATTCCGAAAAACCAGCCTTTTTTTAAAGCGTGACACAAATGCTGCTCTTATCCTCCCTCCTGCAACCAATACAAGAAAACTTTATGAGCCCCGACCCGGGTCCACCCCCTTTGCAATTAACAGGGAATAGACTCCTTATGCCTAGATTCACACGGACATGCACTGGGCTCCCCTGGGATATAACTCTGTACGGGACTGCTCTAATGCCGATTCCTCCTTTTACATGGGTCTCCCGCTTCCTACCTCCCTGGTACACGATAATAACTGCTGAACCCATATGCATGTATCATTATTTGCCAAGCCCACACCCTCACCTGGAATTATTTGGCTCACACATTGTTCTCAAGTGTTGGCAATAAAAGACAGTAGGTTTTTATTGTACAGATATGGTTATGGAGATAACAATAATTACATATCATCTTAGTAACATACTTTTGGGCACTGGGTCTTGGGGATACTCCCTCTGGACCGTGCCCGCCTTCTCATGTCCCACGACTTCTTGTGGGCAACGTACAGTGCCTTGTACTTCTTTTCCTTTGTTCTTCTCCCTTATTTGTTTGTTGGGAGGGTTTTGTGGCAAAGAAGCAAAGGTTTGGAAGGCACTGAGTAAACAGTGCACCTCCTGTGTGTTTGGGTCCCCGTTCAGGGTCCACAAACTGTTTGTGTTTTCTCAGAGCATGCCGCTCTGTATTTATAAGACCCAGGGGAGCCCTAGGTCTTTGATATGTATAGTAGTGGGGGCTGTTGTGTTCCAGCCCCCGGCCGGATAGCTGACTGTCTGGCCCCCTCGGGGGTGCAGGTCTTTGAACCTGATCCCTGTCTAACTGTTGGTTTCCTTAGGTGCTTAGCACCTTGCTGTATGGAGGAAGGGTGAGGTGATTGTTCACACCTCACCCTTCCTCAGCTTTGTGTTGCACAGACTGCATGTCTCTCTGGCCTGGGGGAAGGAGAGGAGTAGAGAGGGGGAGAGGTTGGGCTGTCCCTCTCCAGGCCTGCTGATGGTAACAGCAGTGACCCTGCCTCGCTTTGGGCGGCCCTGCAGCATTGCCCATAACTGCTGAACCAATATGCATGCATAATTATTTGCTGACCCCATACCCTCTTTCGGAATAATTTGGCTCACACATTGTTGTCAAGTTTTGGCAATAAAAGGCCGTAGGTTTTTATTGTACAGATATGGTTATGGAGATAACAATAATCACATATCATTTTAGTAACATACTTTTGGGCACCGTGTCTCGGGTTACCCCCTCTGGCCCGTGCCGCCACACGTTGGCAGGTTGGCGGCTGACCACGTTCCCCCGAAAGTATCTCCTAGTGGCAACCCCTGGAGTCTAGAGTTGCTGTAATTTCTCTAAAGAAATGTTCCATGCCCTGGTTTGATAAATGGGTGCCGTCTTTGTGAAAAAGGTCCGGGTCACCCAGTGCAATGGCCGGGTGCTTCATGAAGCCCAGTCCCCTTGCTGTACAGAATTTCTCTAGCCCCCTGTTGAGTTTTCTTCTAGAAATGTCTATCGATTTGTAGCAGTTGGCCCCTTGCCATTTCTTTATGGGTAGGATGGCTGAGAAATATATTTCTGTTCCCCTCCAATTATGTGAAATGCCAGCTAGGGAGGAGCACATGTCCTCGAATAAATTTCTCCTTCCAATGGATACCAAGTCATTGTGTATGACCAAAAATTCTGACGGGTCTCTGTATGCGACCAGTTCTGCTAGGGTTTCGTGGATCTCGGCCCATCGTAGGCCTCTGTATCCCCACCATGAAGAAATGGTGTTTCTGAAAGGTGGCCTTTCTTTGGTCTCCTTTGCCCATTGGCCTGTCCTGAAGATAAATGAGTGGCCGACTATCCATGCTGATTGGAGAGCAGTCCTCCCTTCGCCTGTTGTTTCTGTAGGAAGGGGGAGAAAGAAAAATGAGGGATGATGGCTACATTAACTGTGTTCTGGTGTATCTTTTGTAGCAATCTGACTTCCATCCCCCTATGTTTTTTAGTTGTTGGGGAGCTAGGCCCCCTTGCCATGCTGAGGTGGCGGCACCTATTCTGAATGAATGGGTGCCAAAACCCTTGGGGTCCCACCCTGCTTTGCTGATTGCTTTCATTAGCACCCCATTGAATTGGTAGCGGCTTAGTGCTGAGGCGTACTTGTGGATTAGAAACCTCCCCCCTACCTTGAGCCTTTGCGTGTGATAAAAGTTGGTGATACATACCGGGCAGTTTGCTGCCTCATCAATGCAACAAATGTTGATGGTTCTTTTGGCCCCAGTTTTTGATTGTTGGATTTCTATGCTGATGCTCTTTTGTCTAACCCTGACCTCCATGACACCCAGGCCGTTGGTAGCCTTGGTGCTGGAGACAATGAGCTCTCCAACATGGAAAGACCCGAATTATGCCAGGAAAATAGCTGTTTTGAATAATAAGATCTCGTATGGATGCCAGCATATAGCATCCAGCTGGTTTGCAATTTGTACCAGTTTGTTGAAATCCAGGGGGCGGCGGGTGTCCACCTGGGGGCCCTCTATTCAACCCCATCCTTTCATTGCATAGGAAATAAAGGGCTCTGCGTGGGGTCTGAATCACCCCGTATTTTTGAAAAATACGAGATTGCAACTAGGTGCCTTTTTGCCCAATATCTCTTAAATCCTTGTGCATGCACCCATTTTAAAAATATTTCTATGGGCCTCATTATACGGTAGGCGGTGGACCAAGGTGCTAATAGCACCTCGGTCCATGCCGGTAAAATACCGGCACCGCCTTGGAGGAAAGGGGAATTACCGCCCTATTCCAAGGTTGGCGGGGCGGTAATTCCCCCTTCCCCCATTGCCCTTCCCCATTCCCATTTTTGCCCCATAGGGCATAATGGGAATGGGGAAGGTGCTAATTACGGTACCGCAAATTGCGGTACCGTAATTAGCACCCTGGTCCTTTTGCGGGTTGGTTTTTAACGCCTGCTAAAAAGCAGGCGTTAAAGTACCAACCCGCAAAGGGACCTCGTAATCAGGCGGTAAGGCTTAACGGTCACCGGTACCATTACCGGTGACTGTTAACCCTTACCGCCTTCCGTGTAATGAGGCCCTTTGTCTTTAATCGTTATTAACTCTACATGGTTTACGCCTGTGGCTTTAAATACTGTTTGTAAGCACTTACTGTACTGCGCCGCGGTGGTGCTTGCCAGTGCTTTCTCTGCCATCTCTGTTAGGAAGCCTAAGGAGTTGTTGGCACCCGTTATTGAGGTGCCTGGTTCTTGTTGGGCATCCCGGCCATGGCTCTCTGGCACTGGCGTTGATGCCGTTGTTTTGTTGTCACCCGTTTTTGAGGTGCCTGGTTCTTGTTGGACATCCCGGCCTGGGCTCTCTGGCGCTGGCGGTGATGCCGTTATTTTTGATTTTCCATTATTGCCCAGCATTCCACTGGTATTGGCGTCATCTGTTCCTGGGCGTGAGGCGTGCCACCCACTCTGAGTCTAGTATGGCTCCAAACCCCTTACTCCCGGCTGCATCAGTGAAAAGGACCCTTTTTGTCCATATGTTCAAAGGCGTACGCCAAAGTGAGGTCCGGTTGAAATCTTTGCGGAAATTCCCCCAAATGTCCAGGTCTTGTTTCACCTGTGTGCCTAGCCGGATGTGTAGGTGGGGTTTGGTGTATGATTTGATTTTTAGTTCCAGACTTCTGGAAAATACCCTCCCTTGGGGGATTATGCTAGCAGCAAAGTTGAGACTCCCTGCTAATGATTGAATTTCTCTAACTGTGCCCTTGTCTTTTGTTGTCAGGCCTTGTATTTTCTCCAGGAGTTGTGCAATTTTTGTTTTTGGGATCTTGCATAGGCCTTGTACAGAGTCAATTTCAATGCCCAGGAAAATTATGTTGGTGGCAGGTTTGGTCGTTTTATCCTTTGCTAAAGGTATGCCCCACTGTGCAGCCATTCCTTCTAATTTCACCAGGGCCTTGTTGCATTCATCAGAATTTGCTGGGCCCATTACCATGAAATCATCGAGGTAGTGTACTACTTTGGTCCCTGGTCTCTGTTTTTGGAAAGCCCATTGAAAAAAGGAGCTGAATTGCTTGAATAGGGCGCAGGATACTGCGCACCCCATGGGAGGCATCTGTCTACATAGAATTTGTTGTTAAAAGTAAAACCTAACCATTGCTGGGAATCTGGGTGGACTGGCAATAGTCTGAAAGCGGATTTGATGTCTAGTTTGGCCATCATGGCGTTCCTGTCAAATTCCTGTATGAGTCTTACTGCCTCTTGGAAGTGTGTGTATGATACCGCGGATTCCGTGTGTGGAATGCCCTTGTTTAGTGATTGGCCTTTGGGATAGGATAAGTGGTGAATTAGCCTCATTTTCCCAGGTTCTTTTTTTTTTGTTTTCGGGGACCAGCCCTAGTGGTGATATTATGTAATCTTTGAGGGGCATGTGGTCCCAGGGTCCTGCAATCCTGCCAAACAGCAATTGCTTCTTGATTTTGCTCTTCACTATTTGGGGGTTGTCCCTGGCCGACTTCAGGTTCATTGGGATGTTCTGTAACCCTGTGCCCTTAAAAGGGATGGTAAAACCCTTGGTGAAACCCTGCCAGATTGCTTTGCTGGTTTCCCTGTCTGGGTAATTCATGAGTGCTTCTCTAAAATTGTTTGGGTTGACGGGGGTTCTCCCTGGTGCCAAACCTGGGGTTGAAAGGGAGTGGATGGTGCTAATCTTTTGCATTGTTGACTGGCAGTCTGGTGCAGTTGCTTGCTCCGTGATCACCGTTGCAGTTTGTGCAAGTGTGTTTGTACCAGCAGTCCTTACCCCAGGTGCACTGTTTTTTTCCAAAATACCTGCATGGAATGTTGGCTTTTGGAGAGTGGTTTTTGTTCTGGCTGTGGGTATTAGACTTAGCCGCCCATGGCTGGTTCTTCCGAAAGGGCTGTTCCCCCTTTTTATGTTTCTCGTTATCGTTATTTCTGGGACCCTGTGCATTTTTGCTATTTTTGGAGATGTTCTGTGAGGCCTCTTCCTCCGTTGGAGGCTCAGCGTTGTCTGTTGGGTGGATGTTGCTTTGCCCTGTCTGTCCCAGTGGCTCTGTACTGGGGGTTGCCCATGCTTTTAAAGCACCTGTTGGGTCTGCTGTGGCTGCAGTTGGCGCAATTGTGCTGGTAGCTGTTGGCATTGCTGGCACCTGTGGCAGTGGTGTGGCTGGGGCTGCTGTTGTTGGGTTCGTTGCTGGTGGGGGGGTCACCGTTATGGTAGGTTCTAGTGATATGTTGGGGTTTGTGGGTCCTTGCTCCCGTTTGAGGTAATTGTTTCCCCCTCATTTCCCGTAATAATTGTTGCATTTCCGACATGTTCTCACACAATTTCGCCAGTTTTTTGTTACCTTTTTTAGGGCCATCTATCACTTTCTGTCTCTTTGGTGGTGTTGTGACGTCATCTTGATTGGGTGGTATGGGTGTCCCTTCCCTTGGTAGGCCATACATATTTTCCCTGACCCATGCCCAACCGTAGTGTTCCGCTGCCTCGATGGCTGCCATAAGGTGGGGTGATTTGGGTTTCTATGCCAGTGTTGTGGGTTCCTGTGATTTTCGTTTGGGACCCATGTTTCCTTTCAGCCTGTTTGATTAAAAGAACGCTATTTGAAAAAGGCTGTGTTTGGTCCTGCAGGGATCTGAACCCGTGTCAGCAGTCTCTGCACAGATGTCAAAATTAACTCTCTACTTGTTGTGCAATAGCACCGTCTATCATGCACATTATAATGCTTGTTGTATTATTTGTGGATTCGTGTGGGCTTGCAAAAAATGCTGTTTCCCGTGCCGGGTAACTGTAGAGTGTTGCCCCAAAAAATATTTTGGTTTATGTTCAGACAAACTGCAGCAGTGGTCTTTGGCGAGCTGAAATTATTTCTTGTGCCCAGGTTTGAGTTATGCGTATAAACTATGCCTTTGTTGTTCACTACAATTAATTGCATGTGACCTGTTGGCCTGGGCCTTAAAAATGCCCCAAATGCTGTATGAACTAAAAGTTGTCTGCCTACTGCCTCAATTACAATGTTATTTGTACTTTTGCGATAAGGTTTCCCGGAACAGGGTTTCCCCGTAGCCTCGGTGTTTAAACTTGCAATATTTCTATTGAAATTGACGCGCACGCGCATTCCGGGTCCGCCGGCGAGCGGCTGCCCGCGGATGTTTATCTTTGTTGCATGCGGTTAGAAAGAACAGTGTTCTATTTCATGCTCGCAGCCCAGCGTGGCTTACCTGAAATTGACGCTTGACTGAAGCCACCGCCTACGCCGGGCTGCTTTGCAGGTTCCTCCTTCCTTCGTTTGCGCTGGTAAGTGGAGTCCTGCTTCCCTTCGGTACGTCCCAGAAGACTTTCTTTGTTTGTTCAGTGTTCACCGCTCGCTGCCGTGCAGAGGTTTATGAACAGTGCAATATTCAAAGGGAAACAAAGACGCTGCGAATGCAACGAAATTCTGAGTTTGCTAAAGAAGCAAAGGTTTGGAAGGCACTGAGTAAACAGTGCACCTCCTGTGCGTTTGGGTCCCCGTTCAGGGTCCACAAACTGTTTGTGTTTTCTCAGAGCATGTCGCTCTGTATTTATAAGACCCAGGGGAGCCCTGGGTCTATGATATGTATAGTGGTGGGGGCTGTTGTGTTCCAGCCCCCGGCCGGATAGCCGAATGTCTGGCCCCCTGGGGGGGGGGGGCAGGTCTTTGAACCTGATCCCTGCCTGACTGTTGGTTTCCTTAGGTGCTTAGCACCTTGCTGCATGGAGGAAGGGTGAGGTGATTGTTCACACCTCACCCTTCCTCAGCTTTGTGTTGCACAGACTGCGTGTCTCTCTGGCTTGGGAGAAGGAGAGAAGCAGAGAGGGGGAGAGGTTGGCTGCCCCTCTCCAGGCCTGCTGATGGTAACAGCAGTTACCCTGCCTCGCTTTTGGCGGCCCTGCAGCATTGCCTAGTACCAGATCAACACACGGTCCGGGACAGTGGTTGCACATGTGGGAGTAAATGATTCGACCTCGTCGTCCCGGGAATGTCGCAAACAGCACCATCTCACAGGAACGCCTGACACCTAGGGGAGCTGCTAAATGGAGCGGAACACTTCGATGCAGCAAATTACGCTCCTCACGAGAGACCACAGCTGTAGCCTGAAATCCTGGCAGGGCTCGTCTGCTGTCTCCCTCCCTGGGAGGGAAAGTGAACCTGAAAACAGGCCGTGCAGGCCTGTCAGTCTCTGACAGAGCCCTACGGAAAGAAAAGTTCCCTTTTCGCTCCTACCCAGTCGCAACCTGAGTTCCCCGAATCTCACCCACGGCGCACCTAATCATCCCACGGGATCTTACACCCACTCATACTGACATGGGAGCTCTCAGTACGAATGGGGTAAAATCACCTCACCAACACGCCTGTCCCCTCGGTCCATGGGCCAAACCAATCCTCACCATGTTGTCGCACAATACCAAGGCCACAGATACCTAAAATGGTGGCACAGAAAAGGGCATATCTGACATAGAAATGGGACACATATCCCTGCATGTGTATGACACAGAGACAGAACACATGACATGCAACCCATTTTTTAAAATCTTTTTTTTACTACCCTCGCCTTTTATTTCTTATTCAATATATATATGTATATATATATTCACTAAAAAAAACTTTGTTAAAGGGACGTTATGGTTAAGTTGTGCTACTAAAAACCTATGAAATTCACTAAAAAAAACTTGATCCTATCCTTCCAAAAATAAAAGCCATCCGTAAACAAATTAAATGTTCCTTTAAGAACCACCTTTCACAGTTTAAAAATATAAATTAAAAAGAATCGCATAGACTCCATCTACTTTATATTTCTCAGTAAAGTACATAGACGCAATAAGATTTTCCAACATTTCCATTTCCATTTCCATTTGCAGTTTGTGTTATGCTAATGGGAATATTGTAGCGTTCGTCCTCAGTTCCAGGGACTGGAATGGTGAATAAAGGGCCAGCAGGTCAAGTTATCAGCCCAATCGAAGCGACAGTGGATCATTACCCCCCTTCCACCTCTAAAATGGGGGATGAATGCCATTAACAATCTAGATTTCCAAAGCAGTAACCCGTGCTACTAAAAAAGAGGATTTTTCGTCCTAATCTGGAATGCCTGTGGCGTCCCGGATTAGAAAACAAATTCCTTTTCCAAGGTGGCCACCATAGAAAGGGAAGGCGGTTGTTCCATACACGCCCCCTCTTCCCTTTCCATGACAGCCTGCAAAAAGCAAAAAGGAAACCCTGTTAACATATTACCACAAGCACTTTTTTCTTCCCTTTCAAATGTATCCTAATGTCGAACAACTTTACCACAAAGCCAGTCCCAGGTGGACATGGCCACTATAATCATATCCTTTCTCCCTTCTGGTCATGGCCAGTAGCCACATTGGGCGGATCATGACCTTATACCATGACCCGACATTCTGCCCACTCCCCATGGCTACAGCCTACCCCGCAGTCAGTAAACGTATACCGTTATGTTTTTTAACTACATTTCTACACTTGTCTAATACGAAAACACTCCCACATCTCGTCACATAACCAACCCTAATGATATTCTGCAACGTTTTTGGATGACGTTCCTCTCCAGCGAAGCCAAATGCACCCATAAGCACCTACGTGCAGTGACGCAGAACCTGAAAATGAACACACAGCGACGTACAATGTAGCACGTCATATTTTGAAATAATAAACTGGTTTTTAAAAGAAAACATTAAGATTTTAGAATTTGTAAAGTACTTTTATTTCACAATAAACTGTCATGGACCATTGGACTATTCCCATTTTCAATCAAATAGTAACTTTGCTTCTTCGGTCGTCATCGAAAATGTTAATCGTGAGGCACACGTTGTTCTTTTCCCATACACAAAGTATTTGTTTTCGATAAAGCAACCGCTTCGGTCGCACAGTGATTTCCAAGACGTCGGCATGAACTTCGGCCTACACCACCATAAAAGATGTTATGTTACTCCTAATGTCCACTGCAGCATACGGACAAATGGGTCCTGCACGATCGTCCCACAAAACAGTGACGGTTAGGCAGCCGGTCACGAGTATGTGCATCTGGCATGCAAAAAATCCATCACTTGGCATCTGCAATCCATGGCAATCACAGTAAGGCAGGATGTAGCTGTTCGGAAAACATAACAGAAAATACGTATCAATACCCAACCTTTAGCGAACAATTTCAAAAAAGACAAAAAGAACGTGGAAACTGATACACAAATCGATGTGGTCATACATGACATTTTAAAGAAATATTAGCATTGAACATGGGTGAATCTAGTGATAGCCTACAAACAATGAGAATCTGCACTCTCCATAACAACAAAAAAAATGACAACTACACAGAAATGTTCTGGTAATAAAAAATTAAATCTCGTTCTGGTGTAGAGTCGTCAAAAGTAAACGTACACAATATTCATCGTCTCCATTGTCTTCGTGAAACTCAGACAGCAATGTACTTGCACCAAAGAATCTTCTTGAACTGATATTACATGTGCCTTACAAACATCTTGAATACATAACCTTATCAAATGGTATTTTTTGCAAACTTTCACTCCCTGCATTCTTACTGAATTTTCCATTTCGCTCAAGGTCAAAAGACAATTGACCCTTATGGGTTCAGTTGGATGAGTGGGCCTACTGAACTTGCAACCAAATAAGCAAAGCAAGTGACCTTCACTCGGAATGCAAATACATTGTGACTTTGCAACAACATATCTCAATGCATTCATGAGAACTGGTACTCCCATACACTTGCAGACCCGCTGTTTCCATCAAACAGTGCAGGTGGCTGCCTCAGATTTCAAACCCTAAGACACCAGTCTGACTGCAATATTATTTTAAATATATTGTAACACAGACACAGTAATTCTTCCCTGTACTTAACGGACACTAGATTGAGCAGCAACTTCCAATTTACTGTATGACTTTAGTGACAAGAAAACAACACTTTTTGACTTCCTACTGCCACATCCCATCCCAGCCTCATTAACCCTCACCTTCCGAGACAGTATTTCATAAGTTTAACAAGTGCAATGTTGTGTTGTTTTATAAGGTGTTGGCGGCGATGTACGCGTACACCAAAACACGAATGAAAGATGGTGGGCGCAGCAAAACAATCTGACGCACTTCACGCTGTTCAACATCCAATCAGGGACCGCATCACATGTACGCGGACATGATGCTACGGATTAGCCAATCGGTATCTTGTCCGCGGAGCGAACATGGAAGTATGACCGTGGAGCGGACATAGATATCACTAATTTTTTTAGACATACTTTTTGGTCATTTTAAAGAAAACTACTGGCCGGATTGGCACCACATTTACAAAAGCAGGCTTTCTAGACCAAGCTACTGCTCCTGCCGCAAATTTGGTAAAAATCCGTCTAGCGGTTTGGGCTGTAGGTGTGCACAAAGTGTTTGCCCCATACAGTCTATGGGAAAAAAAGACATTTTGGGACCCCCTTCTATAACTTTTCCCACCCTGGACCAAACATCACCAAACTTTGCATGAGTGGCCCATATACTTTTTTTGCAAAGTCTGGTGAAGATTCCTCCAGGGGGAGCGAAGTTATAAGCCGCCCAAAAAGTGCTCTTCCTATGGAAACAGCAACTTAACCATAACTATACAGCCACTACCGTGGCTGTGTAATTTTCTCTACAAACAATTTCTGGCATGTCCGTAACATAGGATGGCACTTTATTAACCCACAGCAGTATGCAGGGTTACACATGCCAAACACATCTACATTGGCGACTTCAGCATTCCTGGCATCTCAGTAACCAAGTCCATTAAGGAAGGTCTCCAGAGCATACTCAACACTCTGAAATTCACACAGCACACGAAAGAGCCAACTCCCAGAAAAGGTAATATCCCCCACCTCATTATCACTGCCATGCCCACCTTCCAACACAGCTCTCCAATCCCGCTTGACTGATCAGACCACCTGGCAATTGCCTTTGACAATAGTCAAGCAAACCTATCGGAAACCCAGCAAACAAACCTTCAGATCATTCAAGAACTTCCCAGTGGAGGCCCTCATGGAACACTTCACCAAACTTCACTTCACATGGGCTGGTATGCCCCTGATGAACTAGGACTGTGACTTGCTGCTCCAAGAACTCAAAACCCCCCTCACAACCAACAACACCTGCCATGACCCAGGGAAACAATGCACCCTCAAGCCTAAACCTGCTGCACCCCGACACACTCAAGAACTCAACTTCAACAAAGCATCAGAAAACAATGAAAGACAGCCTGCAGCGCATCCGACATTGCCCTGCTCAAGGAACTCCATGCTACATGCAGAAAACTGATCACCACTGCCAAGGCCAACAACTATCGAAACTCCATAGCCAAAGCCAACAATGAAAGCAGATCCCTCTTCAAAGTTATCAAACACTGCCTCAACCCTCTGCCTATCCGACCTGTACCGCACTCCATCAGAAATCCATCGCCATCAATTATTTCTTCATTAACAAGATCAGCATGATCCGCCAACACATAGGGCCTCATTACGACCCTGGCGCTAAGTGTTTAACGGCGCTGTAAAAGGCTGCGGCGCCGTTAAACACTTAGCGCCTTACTACGAGGTCCCTTTGCAGGACCCGACCTTAACGGCTGGTCTACACCAGCCGTTAAAGTAGGGGCCCGCAAAGGGACCTTTGTGCTAAGTACGGTACTGCAATTTGCGGTACCGTACTTAGCACCTTCCCCAGTCCCATGGAGCCCTTTGGGACAAAAATGGGAATGGGGAAGGGCCAGGGTTCAATGGGGAATTACCGACCCGCCAACATTGGAATGGGGTGGTAATTCCCCATTGAACCATGGCGGACCCGTTACAACACCGGCACCAACCATGGTGCTAATAGCGCCATGGTTTAGCGCCGGTGTTGTAATGAGGGCCATAGACATCAACGCTAAAACTGATGGCACACTACACATCCCATCTCACAAAACCACAACTACCTGGACAATTTTCAAAACACACGCTATGGAAGACCTCACTGCCTCCCTAGCATCCTAGCACCACTCAATCCTTCACATCTTTGACAAATTTAAGGTATTCATCCCTTCTCATCAAGGGGGAGCCACCCCCTTTGAGGCTATGAATGTAGGCCTGCTTAGCAAGACCCTTCTTAGGTATTTGGGGAAAGTGGGATCTCACTGGTAGTGACTCCCCCTAAGGGAACAAGAACTCTTCTTCACTCATGGAACTCTTTAGACCAAACACCATCTCGGCAGACATGGGACTGCCCACAATAAAGAATTGTATGTCCTTACACATGGCTGCAGGCAATGCTGGAGCAAAAAGGTATTCCTGAAAAGTAAAAGCAGATGTTTCTTTAATGGGATACGTGTACTTAACTGAGAAGAGTCGATTACAGAGAGAGAGTATGGTACACAGGGGAAGTCCCCTTTATGTGGAACCACTTGGAACCCTCCTCATTTGAGTCATATCCACCAATCCACCAATACTTAGATGACACACACCTCTACCTTAAGATATCCTTTATCCTCTATCGAAGACATCCAAAGGGTCAAGGTCTGCCTCTCGTTGAGCCATTCTTGGATGTCCAGTGCTTGCCTGAAGCTTAACCCCTCCAAGGCTGAATTCCTCCTGCTGACCAACAATACTGAACACCCAGACATCCAGACATGGCTCACTGCTATGCAACTCAAGGGCTTTGCACCTCAGCTGGTCACCTGCTGCAAGTACCTTTGGATCAACATCAACACACACCTCTACTTCGAACAGCACATAGTAATGAAACAAATTGCTTGGCACCAACTTTCTCTCCTGTGGAAAATCAACCCCTTCATCCCAGAAAACAACTTCAGATCTGCTGTCCATGCCTTGTTCCTCTCCCACTAGATGGTGACAATGCCTGTTTGTAAGGCCTTCAGCAACTACCCTGGCATCCCTGAGATGTGCCCTGTTTGTAGCATCATGAGTTACCAAAGGACGACCACATCACCCCAACCCTCATCTTCAAATTCTGTTGCATCATTACAAGGCTGTCACCCTCAAGTCCCCATGCTACATCACTGAGAAACTCAGCAACTCTGGAGGCTGACGATCCACCAGAAATAAGGACATGTGCAGGCTTAAATGCTGAAGGAAGGAACCAGGAGACAGGCCTTCCCTGTCTATGCCTTAAGACTCTGGCACCTCTTCCTCGTCAACATCAGATTCACCCGCTCACTTCTACAGCTCAGGTAGGAGCTCAATAACCTTATCTTCAAGCAGTGGCTCTTCCCTAAATCCTAGGGCCACAAACCATCCACTCCCCACCCTATCCGAGACTGGGTGGTATGATTCCCCACTGTTTACTCCCCAGGTTGCTTGTGGACATTGTGGACACATTTCCCTGTGTCCCTCCCTTGTTTTAGCTCCTCACTCCCTTGTTTCTCTGCTTTCCTCGCCATGTTCTTCACCCTATGATTGTAAAGTTCTCTGGTGCTTCCCGAAGCGAGATCTGCGTTCAATAAATGCCTTAATAATAATAATAATAATGATAATGATAATAATAATACATATAATAAACCAAGAAGACATAGAAAGGCTGCTAGAGACGTATCAAGCCAAGAACTGTTTGATGGCACAGGATGCTTGAAAAGTCAAAAAGTATGGATCTGTACTGATCCATCCGTCCAAACGATGGCCTGGGGCACAAGGGACTACCATTTCATCTTTCGAAGTGAGTGGAGACAGAACTTAACTCGGATCAGCCAATATCAATTAAAGGGTTGAGGGTCCAACATGGTGGGTCTCACCAATAATAGTCGCATGCAAACCCAAACAGACAGATGGGGTGCAGATGTGTGTGCACATGCGACTTCCAGACAGGGCTATTCAACGGGATTGACACCCAACTCCCACTCTGGATGATATCATGTCCGACCTACAAAAGCCAATCTTTTTTCTACTTTTCACCTGAATGCTAGATATCATTAGATTCCACTCCATGTCATTTCAAGTGCCATCACCATTTTTTCATGATAGGCTCTTTCATTATAAAAGGCTCAGTTTTGCGGTGCCTTCCAGAGTAGAGGTTTTCCACCACATCACCCAAGGAGTGCTGCCATGGCTCTGACTAATCCTCAATGTGAGTGATGACATGATCATATTTGCTGAATCTGAAATGGAACAGATTCAATGGTTGACAGAAGCATTCGATCTAAATGTTGGTTCTTACAATCAAAAGTAGACTTCTTCAGGTTTGTTTTTCTGTCTATCTTTTTATCTATCTATCACCCAACCCCCCATAAAGGGGAAGATGTCAAGATGGCCACCCCCCTGTATTGCGTCCATCGGAATTACGCAGCCTCCTCAGGATTGTGAACTTTTGCAGACAATGTATCTCCACTCTTGACACCTTCACCGAACCCCTGAGAGCACTAACAAGAAAAGTCTGCGACTGGATCTGTGACCGTGCAGACAACGGGGTTCAACAACACCAAGTCAGTTCTCTTCGCTGAATCAACGTTTGCGTTCTTTGATCTCTTGAGGGCTGCATTGCTAGTCGTCAATGCCAGTCCAGTCAAGCTGCATTCACTGCGTCCAGTCATTGCATTTATTTATTCTATCATCCACGGCAGCTGAGTGCTATTATTTTGAAATGTCCGCCAGCTCTGCTTCATCAGCTGTGACCGAGGTTGCCCAGCAACACTCGTGAATATCTCTGCATGTTTCTGTCGGCAGGCAGAAGGAGCCGGCTGTTGCCCTTCCAGCCAAAGGCCTGTTCTGTGCCTATTAGTGCGCTGGTAGGCGCCACTTATCCAAGCAGTCAAGACTTTCTGGATAAATCAGTCGGTACCTTCACCTTCAGTGGTACCCTCCCATGTTTACCCACTGTTGCATGTCACCCCTGCCGGGGGGGATATGGTATCCTCCAGTGTGTGTCACTAAATAAAAGGGACGAGCTGCTTCCGGCTCGTCAGTCACGACGGAAACTGACTCCGGTGTCGTTCTTGTGGGGGAAGCACCATGTTGGTGCTGCACCGTGGGTGCTGGGCCCAAGGACGGGGCCCAGCGTGAGGACGGTGCCCCTGCCGGGCAACGCCATCCGGACGGTGCCCCTGCCGGGCAACGCCATCCGGACGGTGCCCCTGCCGGACAACACCGACCTTGTGTGTCCCCCAGCCATGTGAGGCGGGCTGGGGAGGCGCCCCTGGCCTGGGTGCCCCCCAGAGCCGGGGCCGCGGTGAGCCGGGTGCCCCCTGGCCATGTGTGCGGAGATCCGGTGATCCAGAGCGGGTGAGTTGTCCCCCCCACCCTTGTCTGTGCAGCGTGAGTGCTGCACTGGCTTGCGCCATCGGGCATTCCCCGACATGAGCAATGGGGTTGCCCGGTGACTCGGAGCAGCCCCCAACAATGGCGACGAGGGCTGGAGCCCTGCGTGCAAAGCGGCGTTGGCCGCACGGACGAGGTGCAGACTACATCGCTGCAAGCTACGGAGGGTGGCGGGCCCATCTCCAACTGGGCCCGCAAAGAAGAAGAGGATGGCGATCTGCCCTCTCTGTCCCCGAGGGAGACGGAACGTGTCGGCGGCTGCGCCACCATGGAGGAGGAAGAGGGGCCACGCGTGCCCCGAAAGGAAATGGTGAGGCGGGCCCACCACCAACTGGGCCCGCCCCAGCCCCTGAGAGGGAGGGAAGAGGTCCGCGGCATTGGCCGTGTGTGTGGCTGCACCCCTCCCCCACCTTGGACGCTGCCTCTCCTGCCACAAGGGGGGGAGGAAGAGATGGTCGGTGGTGGCCGCGCGAGGGAGAGAGAGTGCCCGCGCCATCAGCTGCATGGAGGAGGCGCTGCCCTCCCAAACCCGCAACACGCGCAGGGGAGGAGCATCAATTTTCAAACAAACGAAAAAATAGCAAAATGGAACATTTGCCGGCAGCAGCCCCATCAAGAGTCCGGGCATGCCGCGGCACACAAAAAAAAACAAAAACTGTGGAACCATGGAGTCCCGTGGCGGCCCTCTCCGAACAAAGGAAAGGGCGTGGCCTAAACATCCCAGGCCCGCAGCGGAGGAAAAAAATAAAAAAATAAAAAATAAAAAAAAGGGGGATGGAAATGTAACTCGATGCACGACAGTGGGAGACAGCACCTCGAGTACCCTGCCACAAAGCAGGCATCCAGCCCACCAGCATCCCTCAAGGGGGTCTGGAGTGTCCTAGCCCCAAGACAAGGAGAAGGGGGGCGAAGAGCCCGGGAACGTCTGGGTGCCCTGCCTCCCTCAAGGCAGGAGGGGGAGGAGTTCCACAAGTATCTCAGAAATTTGACAAGAGCGTCACGAGCCATAGCTAAGCAAATAGCACCCCCATTCACACAGGACAGTTCTAGTGACACAGTAACACCAACCACAGAAAGCCCAGACTGCCAGTTGATGACAGGTGACATGGTGTACGTGAGAGATTTTGTGCAACGTTGGAATGGGCCAAGATTTCATGGCCCATATAAAGTGGTCTCATTGGTGGAGGAGTGGAACAGCTGTTTACCTTCGAAGGGAAGATCAAGTACTTTGTCCTGAACCCCCTTTGAGAACTTTGTAGCATGCAAACAAGCTTGGTGGGAGATGTCTACTCCAACCATAAGGCCACGAGCAGAAATGTCTACATGATGGGCCGCGGCCCCCAGCAGGTCCTGAGCCAGAATTCTGGCATCGGATAGGCCCTCTTTGAAATCTTCAACCCTGTCCTGAGGGATACATTCCTGAAATTCGGAAAGCTCCTTCCACAGCTTGAGATTTGCCGCTGCAAGGATGACTTCGGTATTCGCCTGGTGCAGCTGAAGATCAAAATTGGAAAATACTTTTTACCCAACGGCGTCAAGAAGTTTATCCTCCTTCGACAGGACCTGAGAGGCAGCCATTGATGATGTTGAGGACGGCTTAGACTGGAGCGTAGCTGCTGCCACCACCGTTGACGAGGGGAGTGGCCATGCAGTCAAGGTTATGTCTTCTGACGAGTGTAGCTTGCAGCGAGCATCAAATTTCCTATTTACGTGCTGCCCAGAATGAGGTTTTTCCCCAGACCTTGCGGGCTTCAGCAAGCACATCCTTTTGAAGGAAAAGGCCTGTGCGCTCCTGCGTTGTAAGTATTAAGGCTTCTGAAAAGACAACTTCTTGTGGAGCCGTAGGCTTGGGTATCGAAATATCCAGCAATTAAATCATATCCACAAACCAGTCATGAAAGGCTCTGACAGAGTGGGGTGGGTCATTGCTATCCTGGTCTGCTTGGTCTTCATCAGCTGTGGCGGGAAAAGAAAACAGATCCACAGCACGTGGTACCTCAGACCCTGTAAGCATATCTAACTGCGCAACAGGCATCTTAAGCACTGGTGAAAGTGGAGGCAGTGGTGGCATTGTAGGAGGGGGCTGCACCGGAAGAGGAGTGGGCGGCACTACCAAAACCTGCTGAGGGGTTGTAGGAGCAGGCAGTGGCTCAAGAGGCTTAGGATACATTTCTTTGAATAGATCCTTAAAGTATACCTTCATCGGACCAGTGTGCGTAAGGGCCTGGAATTTGCCAAAGAGCACATGCCCAGAGGAAGGTCTAGGCAAGAAGTGGGTAGAGGCTGCTCAGGAGGGGCATACCCCCAGGATTGTGAATCAGCTGGTTGCCAGGATGGCCCTCCACCAACTGGAGCCACATAGAGTAAGGGAGTGGATGCAGGAGGGAGCGAGACTGGTGTGGCAGCGGAAACAGAGCATGCCAATTCATTGGAGGGTGGAAAGGATTACTATTGTCCACATTCCATGGAAAATGCTGCTCGGCTCCCAATATGGGCCCCTCCGGCCGATGAGAATGTTGCTGTCAAAGAGCTCATCAAAATAGCCACATCAGACCGCATGGGGTGAACCGTCATTTTGTCACTGCCTGAGGTGAACTGCGTAACAGATGTCAGTGAGCCCATTGTCACCACAGGGGTTTCAGGGGCTTTTTTTTATCCATTTTAGCCTTGTGATAGGAAACCTCAGCAGAGCCAGTACTGGCAGATCTAGAGCGCTTTGAGCTTCTTTGGATTCAGGAGAAGAATTAGCCCTCGGTGAGGGAACCTTGGCAGGGCCGGTACTTGAAGACTTAGGGTCTTTTACGTCCTTCTTTGCCCCCTCAGCAGGATCAGTTCGACCACAAGACTGTTTGTGGGAAGGCTTAGGGTCACCCCCATAGCCAGAGCCCTCGGAGGAGGCCCATCGATCTTGCCGGTTTTAAATATAGCCCCTAGTTGGGGATCCTCTGGGATAACCCCAGTGCCTTTAGTCACTGTACAGGAAACCTCGAGACTAGGCTCAGTCCGTTTAGTTCCAGACTTGGAAACCTCACGAATAGCCCCGGTCAAAACAGCCCCAGAAATGTTGGGCTTAACCTTAGCCCCAGATAGGGAACCACAGATGAATATCCTATCTTGACAGCCCCTTGACAGAGGGCGTTGGAACAAACTCTGGAATCCAGGTTAAATCACTTTTGGGACACCTCAGGGAGAACCCTGGTACCAGAGCCACTTGGGCCCCTCCTTGGAACCAGAAGACCCCGGGAAGGAGTTCCCTGGCTGGGCTGCCCTAAAAAGGAAGGAACTTATTGGACGTTTCCTTTTTTCATCAATGAACTGCTGTAAATGTGGAGGAGGAAACTGTTGGAACACCTCCTCCGACCTGATATGTTGGAACACCTCCTCTGACCTGACATGCCCGGACGGAGAGGGAGTCACAGTAGAAGCAAGAGTCCCACTGGTGTTCCGGGCCCAAGCACTCCAGACAAAGAGAATGGGGATCCGTCCTCATGAAATGACATTTGCACGAAGAACAGGACACGAATCCCAGATGCTCCAGCATAGACGGAGTAAAGAAGACTGTGGAATCGGAGCAGGAAGATGAAGGACAAGAACAAAAAAGACAATTTTCCTACGATGCAAGTGCGTCTGACCCCGACCGTGCGAAGAAAAGGACTGAAGGGTGATGCGCGGGGCAGTGCTCAGAAAGGTGGGGCTACGGTCACGTGCGGTGGCCCAGCGTAAAAATAAAAGAAGGACAACCAGTTATTTTTATTGCTTCATGAGTGTTCTGGTACCCGTCCCGATGGACGGAATGTCCCAAAAGTATGGAGCAAAGGGAATGGGACATAGGAGTATAATGTATCCTTTGTCAATGCACTTGGTTAGGTATGTCTGTAACTCGTCTTTTTCTTTATTGGTCTGGGGATACACTTGATCATGTAGCAGACGAGGCTCACAATTGTGTGGACGATGCAGAGGTAGATGTATCTGTTCTGTTTTAGTTAATACTGCCTGATATTCATGGTAGCATTTAGTTATTTATTGACAGACGTTTACCATTTGGGTTTCTTTGGGCTGTCCAACATGGTCCTTTTGACATTATTATTATGGTATTTTTTGCACGCGGACCTAGCTTTGAGAAGCAACGGATTACTTGACAGCCATAACAAAGCTTTGTACTCCGACCCAGTGCTGCTCCCGTCTCCCAGACGCTGCCACAGAAATGATAAAGGGGCTTAGTCCCTTTTCCCTATGGTGGCTGGCCTGTTTTTTTCCCTCCGGAGATTGGCTGCGCAAGCAACGGCAATCTCCAGAGAAAAAGAAATAAACCATTTGCACCCGGGATAAACCCTGGGGTGTGAATTGCGTTCACCACCAGACATGGCTGGTAATGGCCACAGCACTTGTCAAGGTGCTCGCAAAAGACTTGGGCAGTTGGGCCGTTACCGGCCATGTCCAACCCCCGCCCCACCCCCCACCCACCCCGCAGCAGAGGTGAAAGCCATAGAAAACCATGATCCTTTGGAAGAACATTTCTCTTCATATGAAGATCATACATTATGAGCATAACACACTTTATGCAGACTTGTTCCAGATGTTCATAAAGCACAGCTCACCTCCAGGGACAGCTTTTAGAAGTCACTGTAAGATTGTACTGCCACATCTCTGTATTTCTAGGTCAAATGCGATAAAGCAGCTGGTACTTCTCAAGACTAGGTGATGGGATCACGACAGGTATAATTCTATACTTTTAACGAATATGTTCGATTTCTTCCAAAACCCCTGACTTCTCAATATTTGCAGAAATGTCTATATACTAAACTCAGGCACTTGTTAATATGATGCAGTGAATGAAACAAAAATTCTGAACAATCCCAAACCCCCTGCACCCCCGTACCCCACCACCCCAACTTAGACCCACCACTCCAACTCCGTGTCCAGTCCAAATCTGTAGTCTCCGGAAACCTATAACTTTCTCTTAGTCTCCTGTGCGTAGGATGTGATGCGGCTGGTGGCCATGTCTCCGGTAGGCTTGAAGCCGCCTTGCCCTAAGTCGTGGGTCCCCCAGTCGGTTGCCACTCGTCTAACCTGACCCGCCCCTCCCTGGACAGTGGCCCACCCCAGCATTCAATGAACCTCCCATCCCCAGGATTGTTGCACACCATACCAATTTGTGAGGAATGCGCCAGTGTCATTGTTTACCATGGCAGTCAGTTTGTCCATCAGAAACATGTTTTTCACCTTCTTCCTCCAATCTGTCTTGGAAGGGGGCTCCAGGCTTTTCCATTTCTGTGCAAGGGCTACTTTACCTGCCCGCAGCATTGTCTCCCACATCCTCGGGTATAGATGAACTTCCATTTTCTTCCGGGGGAGGCCCAGTAACATCGTCAAAGGGTTTAGAGGGATGAGTTCCTCTATCACTTCCGCCATCCAGCCCTTCACTGACTCCCAGAATTCTTGGGCTTTTGGGCAATGCCACCACAAATGGCTCCGCGAACCGACCTGCCCACACCCCCTCGGGCACATAGGGGACACACCCGGCAACATCTTAGACAGTTTGACCGGGTCTCTATGCCACCCCTTCAAAATCTTAAAGTTGTGTTGCATGTCCGCGGTGAAAAGGTTCCTGTGAAAGGCAATTTTGAATATTCTTGACCAGGAGTCTTCTGAAATCTCCTCTCCCGCCAGAACGTTCCAGAACCCACGGAAGCTCCTCCTACCCTGGAGGTCATATGTGTTGAGGATACTGTACATGCTGGAAACTGCTCCCTTCCTCGAGGTTGCCATGTCTATGAATTTCTCAAAGGGAGCTAACTGTCTACTCAGATTAGAGCCCCATGATTGGTCGCATAAAATACCCTTTAGGCGGAGATATTAAAAAATGGATAGGGAGCCCTGGCCTAGAGCGTCCCTTAGTTCCTCATATGGTAGAAATTTGCCCTCCTTGAACATCTGCCCTGCCCACTCCAATCCCTTGTCCGACCAGGTTTGGGAGTGCCGGAACCCTTTACTGCCCAGATTAAGGGGATGGCCCAAGAGGGATGTCATCGGAGACGGCCATGTAGTGAGGTGCGCCGTCTGGGTCCCTTCTTTCCAAATATCCCAGAGGACCCCAAGTGTCGGGAGGGTTTTCAGATGACTCGGGATTGCTTTATGTGGAGCCCACAGGAGGTCGCGGACCTTCAGAGGGTGAGCGTCCATATCCTCCAATACGTCCCTAGTCCTTTTTTCATGTGTTCCAGGAGGACACGTAGTTGGGCGGCACGGAAATACAAGTGAAAGTCCGGCAACCAAAATCCTCCCTCCTCCCTTGGCAACGTCAGGGTGGCCCTCCCAGTCCTCAGGGTTTTCCACTGCCATATAAAATCCCGAGTTGCGTTCCGTAGAACTCTGAAAGTCTGGTCCGGGATGCTGGTTGGGAGTGCCGTAAAAAGGTATAGAAGCCGGGGCAGAATGTTCATCTTAACCGCAGTCATCCTGCCATACCATGAAAGGATCATCTCCTCAGATCTGATGTAATCCCTGTCACAGTGGGGTCATAGTTGGTGGTGGTCAGTTTTGTTAGATCCCTTGTGAGGAGAACACCCAAATATCGTATTTCAACCTTACCTATTTCAATCCCATGAAATCTATCTAGGGGGTCTAGCACTGGGTCACAGGACCTCATCGGGAGCAGGACTGACTTTGATGTGTTGACTTTCAGGCCGAAAAGCGCCCAACTCAGCCATCAGGCCCAGCAAAGGGGGGAGCGAACTGCCAGGGTCTACCAGGTAGGCTAGGATGTGGTCTGCAAATAGGGAGAGCTTAAACTCCACCTTCCCTCTTCCCTTAATTTCAGGATTTGCTCTGATCGCTATGGCTAATGCCTCTATCGTGAGAACGTATATCAAAGGGGAGAGTGGGCACCCCTGCCTAGTCCCTCGGGAGAGGGGGAATGTGTTGGTCAGCTTCCCATTCACCTGTATCCTTGCTGTAGGTGCTCTGTAGAGGGCAGTTACCCGGCTCATAATATGGTCCCCAAAGCCCATTTTTCTGAGGAGGAGACCATATATCTCCATTCAACCCGGTCGAAGGCTTTCTCCGAATCTAAGGAGAGGACACACGCGTCGAGCTCTGTCCGCTGAGAGAAGTGGAACAGGTCTATAGTTTTACGAATGTTATCCGACCCCTGCCTCCCCCTGATGAAGCCCACCTGGTCCCCATGGAGTAGCTTTGGCATTATCCCCTCCATCTGTTTCCCCACCACCTTGGCCAGGATCTTAACATCGATGTTTAGCAACGATATGGGGCGGTAGGAGGAACATTCCGCAGGATCTTTCCCTTCTTTAGGTAGAACTGCAATTATGGCCCCCATCATGGATTCAGGGAGAGTGCCCCCCTCCAACACGGAGTTGAAAACCCTCACTAGGTATGGGATTAGAGAGGAACGGTATCTCTTATAAAAATAGACGGTAAATCCATCCTCCCCGGGGGAAGTGCCCGCCTTCATCCCACCAATCACCTTATCCACCTCCTCCTCGGTCACTGGGCCCTCCAACCCCTCCGCCATCTCCCTTGACAAGGCCGGGAGCTGAATTAAGTTCAGAAACTCTTCTATCGGGGCATCTCCCCCTTCATATTCGGACGAGTATAATCACTCATAGTATTGGCAGAAAGCCTCCCCAATATGGGAGGAGTCATAGCCAAGGGCCCCCTGAGTGTCCCTCACTTCCCTAACCATCCTGCTCCTCTGGACCTCCCTCAACTTCCAGGCTAGTAACCTATCTGCTTTGTCCCCTTTATCGTAATATTTTTGCTTGACCATCTGGAGATTCCTCTCCATTTTGTGGAGGAGTAAATCTTTCAGCTGGAGCCTGTAGTCCTCCAGGGCGGCCACCCGGTACCGCTCCAAGGCCTTATCCGGAGAGCCCCCCGGCTGGAGACAGGCTATTTTGTCTTGCAGGGTTTTCTCCTGTGCCTCTCTCTCCCTTTTCTTCTGAGCTCCTTTTTGGATGAGGACTCCCCGCAAAGTTGCTTTAAAAGCATCCCAAAGCATGTGTGTGCCCACTTCCCCATTGTCGTTAAGCACAAAGAACTCTGTTATGGTGTCTACAACTTCTTGAGCGAGGACCTCATCCTTTAATAAGGCATCATTGCATTTCCAGTGGCCTCTCTGTTCTTTACACCATCCCCCCGATATAGTGACCCCCACCATATCATGGTCCGACCAGGGGACCGGATCAACTCGATAGCCTGAGACGTACGGGCAGAGAGCTTCGTCCACCAGAATGTAATCAATCCTTGAGTACGATGCGTGGATGGCCGAGTAGCATGAGAACGAGGGGACACCCACTCTGGAGGACGGGATTGTGTCCACAAGGCCCAGGTCGACATTCACCCTCTGAAAGGCTCGCGCCATAGCATCGTCTGCAGGTCTGAAGCTCTGGGGGCCTGCCCGCCTCCTGTCTACGGATGGGTCCAGTACCATGTTAAAATCTCCTCCTACCACCACCGTGCCTTGAACAAATAATTAGAGCCTCTCTCCCACCTCCTCCCAGAACTGGGCCTGGCCTTTATTTGGGCCGTACACTACTGCCAGGGTCAGGGGTGAGCCTTGTAAGGAGCCCCTCACTAACAAGTAATGGCCCTCGGGGTCCTGCAGAGTGGCTTCGCTATTTAAGCAGACGCCCCTTGCAACCAGGATAGCCACCCCTCTTTTCTTCGCCTTATGGGAGGCATGGAAAACCTCTCCAATTCCACCCCCTCTCATTTTGGGTTCCTTCCCCCGCGCCCAGTGTGTCTCTTGCAAGAAAAGGAGATCCAGCTTCGCCCTCCTGAACTCCCTACAGACCAGGGACCTCTTGGTGGGCGTATTCAAACCCTGTACTTTCAGGGTCCCCACTCCCAGGGCCGGCTGGCAGTCAGCCATAATCTAGTTGACACGTTCTATCGGTCACCAGCTTCGCATCACTATTCCCATCTCGCTCCCCTTGTCTTACTGCCTGGACACATTTTAGACCATACCCCAACTTTGCCCCAAACCCTTTCCCCAACAAGAACACTAAAACATTTAATGTTAAAATGTTATTCATCTTTGCCAAGAAGAGCAAGAAGCTGTGGGAAATTTGCGCTCGACCCTTTAAGTATTGCATCTGAAGTATTTTGATAACGAATTATGCGGGGTGTGCAAGTTTCATTAATGGTTGCTCTTATAGGCTTTACACTCCAATTATTTAAACTTTTAGATGGAAAGCTGTTCATTTGTTTAGACCGATTTAATTGATATGTGGTAGTGATTTTAATGAAATCACATGATGATTTGATTGTATAACTTATTAAATGTGTGTCTTATGAATGCTTGGGTATTTATCATTTGTTAAGTCATGCTACAATTTTTCTCATAATCTGAACGGTTCAAATTTGTAAACCCTAACAAATTAAAACAAATACATATTAGGTTGCTTTATTCTTTGATACATTCAATGGCATATTGATTTTGATTGCCTGTTATGTGGCACAGTAGTTCTAATAGTGCATTCCTTGGAACAGTTATTCTTATTGACGTTGCACTGGCCCTGCATTTCTGACAAGTGTCTTCTTCAACACAATATTTAAAGGTACATTCATCCTAAACATGATTTGGCACCTTGATTCCGGTGGCATATTTTCACGCAGTGATTCTGACAGAATTACATATTTAGTAGCACAGTCATTCTGATGGTATATTCACTGGCACTGGGATTTGGGTGGCTTATTTTGGGAAAAGTGAATCTGACCAATTGAAATATTTTGTGATACAGTGATACTTATGCGACGATTTTGTGGCACTTAGATTCTGTTGGCTTATTTTAGGTGCAGTGATTCTGAATGAGAGACATACGTTTCGGCTGGACATCCCCTTTGAAGTGGGACCAGTCCTGATTTGCAAATGGTCTTTCCCCTTTTGTAATGGCTTGGCAGGTGAAGAACGATGGTCTCAGGGCTCAGGGTTGGCCAGAGCAATGCCAGAGGTTAAGGCTAATTCTAAACCTTCGCTCACCTCTTTTGTTTTGCTGTAATCACCCCAAGTGGGACGGGTATGCCCAGACGTGGGTCCTGTGCCTGCCTGGCCTAGAGACCCAAGCTACTCCTCACTGATGAGGCCCAACAAGACCGAAACATGTTTGGGGATGCTTGTGGTCTCATGCAGAATGGATGTGGCCAGGTAGTTCAGGCTGGACTACCCCTTTGGGGGTGGGACCAAGCCTGATTTGCATATGGTCTTTCCCCTTCTGTAATGGCTTGGCAGGTGCAGAATGATGGTCTGGAGGGTTGCCCAGAGCAATCCCAGAGGTTAAGATTCATTCCAAACCTTCCAGCCATCACCTCTTTTGTTTTGCTTTTGGCACATTTGTTTGGAACCATGATTCTGACCAAAAAGGATAGTTAGTGGCACGTGACTGTGGTAGCATAGTCAGTGGCACATTTTTTCAGCTGTGACTATTCTGTGACATATTCATTCTGATGGTTTATTTTAGGTGCAGGGATTTTGGATGGATTTCATACTTTATTGGCACAGAGATCTTCAGGCCGATTCATGGAATAATTAGCGCGGCGCAAGTGGGCAAAAACGTGCGAATCGCAGTGGAATAGCGAAAATCGCAGTGCAAGTGCGAAAATCGCACGAAAAGCAGCGCACGTCGATTCATGGAAGTCCGTGCGCGAGAAAACCAGCAGATGTGCGATAAAAAGTGCGCCGCGCACGTTGGCGCACAGGCCATCTAACAGCGTGCGCCAGGTCACAGCGAAAATCGCACAGGCCACAGCGAAATTCGCACATAGCGCGGCGCACGCAACAAAAGTAGGCGGAACACGGGCGTAACACTCAGAATGGGGAACAACTTGCAAAAACGTGGGCGTCACGGGGGAAGTACAGGGCACAAGTGCGCGGAACGCCCACACGCTCGCCTACAACACGTATTCATGGAATAGAATAGGGCAAAAAAGCGCACGCTCAAACCAGCGCACAGGCACAAACACGACCGCCACAAGAAAGCAGGCGGTAGCGTCTCTGCGGCTGTAAGAAATGTGCGCCAAAAGGTGCGCCAACAAATAGCACCCATATACTGCCATGATGAATGTCCTATACTGTGGCCCTCCAGGACAAATGACGTGCAAAGGGGTACCCACAAACACGGACACGCTGACAAAAAATACGTGTGCGTGTATACCGGGGTGCGCGGGAAGTCTCACACGCGATTTGGCCGGGTACGTGGATTTCAGGGGTGCGCGGGAAGTTCCACACGCGATTCCATCAGGGTAGGTGTATTTCAGGGGTGCGCGGGAAGTCCCACACGCGATTACAGCAGGGTACGTGTATTTCAGGGGTGCGCGGGAAGTCTCACACGCGATTTGGCCGGGTACGTGGATTTCAGGGGTGCGCGGGAAGTTCCACACGCGATTCCATCAGGGTAGGTGTATTTCAGGGGTGCGCGGGAAGTTCCACACGCGATTCCATCAGGGTAGGTGTATTTCAGGGGTGCGCGGGAAGTCCCACACGCGATTACAGCAGGGTACGTGTATTTCAGGTGTGCGCGGGAAGTTCCACACGCGAATAGCCTGGGCGCGTGTATTTCAGGGGTGCGCGGGAAGTTCCACACGCGAATAGCCTGGGCGCGTGTATTTCAGGGGTGCGCGGGAAGTTCCACACGCGAATAGCCTGGGCGCGTGTATTTCAGGGGTGCGCGGGAAGTTCCACACGCGAATAGCCTGGGCGCGTGTATTTCAGGGGTGTGCGGGAAGTTCCACACGCGAATAGCCTGGGCGCGTGTATTTCAGGGGTGCGCGGGAAGTTCAACACGCGATTTCAGCAGGGTACGTGTATTTCAGGGGTGCGCGGGAAGTTCCACACGCGAATAGCCTGGGCGCGTGTATTTCAGGGGTGCGCGGGAAGTTTAACACGCGATTTCAGCAGGGTACGTGTATTTCAGGGGTGCGCGGGAATTTCCACACGCGAATAGCCTGGGCGCGTGTATTTCAGGGGTGCGCGGGAATTATCACACGCGATTTGGCTTGGTACGTGTATTACAGGGGTGCGTGGGAAGTTACACACGCGATTATGCTGGGTGGGTCCTCACAGGTGTTCACTGTACACCCTCGACGGCCCCTGCAGGCAGCCCACAAAACAGGGGACTACCCTGCACACCTGCTCATGTCTCCCACCACCCCCCACCATCCAGGGGCACCCTCCACCAGGCCCCCACCCATGTCTCCCACCACCCCCACCCCCCAGCAGTGCAGGGGCAGCCTCCACCAGGCCCCCACTCATGTCTCCCACCACCCCCACCCCCCTGCCACCATGGGCACCCTTCACCAGGCCTCCACTCATGTCTCCCACCACCCCCACCCGCCTGCCACCATGGGCACCCTCCACCAGGCCCCCACTCATGTCTCCCACCACCCCCACCCCCCAGCAGTGCAGGGGCAGCCTCCACCAGGCCCCCACTCATGTCTCCCACCACCCCCACCCCCCAGCATCCAGGGGCACCCTCCACCAGGCCCCCACCCATGTCTCCCACCACCCCCACCCCCCAGCCACCAGGGGCACCCTCCACCAGGCCCCCACCCATGTCTCCCACCACCCCCACCCCCCTGCCACCATGGGCACCCTCCACCAGGCCCCCACTCATGTCTCCCACCACCCCCACCCCCCAGCAGTGCAGGGGCAGCCTCCACCAGGCCCCCACTCATGTCTCCCACCACCCCCACCCCCCAGCAGTGCAGGGGCAGCCTCCACCAGGCCCCCACTCATGTCTCCCACCACCCCCACCCCCCAGCAGTGCAGGGGCAGCCTCCACCAGGCCCCCACCCATGTCTCCCACCACCCCCACCCCCCAGCAGTGCAGGGGCACCCTCCACCAGGCCCCCACTCATGTCTCCCACCACCCCCACCCCCCAGCAGTGCAGGGGCACCCTCCACCAGGCCCCCACCCATGTCTCCCACCACCCCCACCCCCCAGCAGTGCAGGGGCAGCCCCCACCAGGCCCCCACTCATGTCCCCTATCACCCCCACCCCCCCACCACCAGGGGCACCCTCCACCAGGCCCCCACTCATGTCTCCCACCACCCCCACCCCCCAGCAGTGCAGGGGCACCCTCCACCAGGCCCCCACCCATGTCTCCCACCACCCCCACCCCCCAGCCACCAGGGGCACCCTCCACCAGGCCCCCACTCATGTCTCCCACCACCCCCACCCCCTAGCATCCCGGGGCACCCTCCACCAGGCCCCCACCCATGTCTCCCACCACCCCCACCCCCCAGCAGTGCAGGGGCAGCCTCCACCAGGCCCCCACTCATGTCTCCCACCACCCCCACCCCCCAGCATCCAGGGGCACCCTCCACCACGCCCCCACCCATGTCTCCCACCACCCCCACCCACCTGCCACCATGGGCACCCTCCACCAGGCCCCCACTCATGTCTCCCACCACCCCCACCCCCCAGCAGTGCAGGGGCACCCTCCACCAGGCCCCCACTCATGTCTCCCACCACCCCCACCCCCCCAGCAGTGCAGGGGCACCCTCCACCAGGCCCCCACCCATGTCTCCCACCACCCCCAGCCACCAGGGGCACCCTCCACCAGGCCCCCACTCATGTCTCCCACCACCCCCACCCCCCAGCATCCAGGGGCACCCTCCACCAGGCCCCCACCCATGTCTCCCACCACCCCCACCCCCCAGCAGTGCAGGGGCAGCCTCCACCAGGCCCCCACTCATGTCTCCCACCACCCCCACCCCCCAGCATCCAGGGGCACCCTCCACCAGGCCCCCACCCATGTCTCCCACCACCCCCACCCCCCTGCCACCATGGGCACCCTCCACCAGGCCCCCACTCATGTCTCCCACCACCCCCACCCCCCAGCAGTGCAGGGGCAGCCCCCACCAGGCCCCCACTCATGTCCCCTATCACCCCCACCCCCCCGCCACCAGGGGCACACTCCACCAGGCCCCCACTCATGTCTCCCACCACCCCCACCCCCCAGCAGTGCAGGGGCAGCCTCCACCAGGCCCCCACCCATGTCTCCCACCACCCCCACCCCCCTGCCACCATGGGCACCCTCCACCAGGCCCCCACTCATGTCTCCCACCACCCCCACCCCCCAGCAGTGCAGGTGCAGCCTCCACCAGGCCCCCACTCATGTCTCCCACCACCCCCACCCCCCAGCAGTGCAGGGGCAGCCTCCACCAGGCCCCCACTCATGTCTCCCACCACCCCCACTCCCCAGCAGTGCAGGGGCAGCCTCCACCAGGCCCCCACCCATGTCTCCCACCACCCCCACCCCCCAGCAGTGCAGGGGCACCCTCCACCAGGCCCCCACTCATGTCTCCCACCACCCCCACCCCCCAGCAGTGCAGGGGCACCCTCCACCAGGCCCCCACCCATGTCTCCCACCACCCCCACCCCCCAGCAGTGCAGGGGCAGCCCCCACCAGGCCCCCACTCATGTCCCCTATCACCCCCACCTCCCCGCCACCAGGGGCACCCTCCACCAGGCCCCCACCCATGTCTCCCACCACCCCCACCCCCCAGCATCCAGGGGCACCCTCCACCAGGCCCCCACTCATGCCCAACCCATGTCTCCCACCACCCCCACCCCCCAGCCACCAGGAGCATCCTCCACCAGGCCCCCACTCATGTCTCCCACCACCCCCACCCCCCAGCATTGCAGAGGCAGCCTCCACCAGGCCCCCACTCATTTCCCCTATCACCCCCACCCCCCCGCCACCAGGGGCACCCTCCACCAGGCCCCCACTCATGTCTCCCACCACCCCCACCCCCCAGCATCCAGGGCACCCTCCACCAGGCCCCCACCCATGTCTCCCACCCCCCAGCAGTGCAGGGGCAGCCTCCACCAGGGCCCCACTCATGTCTCCCACCACCCCCACCCCCCAGCATCCAGGGGCACCCTCCACCAGGCCCCCACCCATGTCTCCCACCACCCCCACCCCCCTGCCACCATGGGCACCCTCCACCAGGCCCCCACTCATGTCTCCCACCACCCCCACCCCCCAGCAGTGCAGGGGCAGCCCCCACCAGGCCCCCACTCATGTCCCCTATCACCCCCACCCCCCCGCCACCAGGGGCACCCTCCACCAGGCCCCCACCCATGTCTCCCACCACCCCCACCCCCCTGCCACCATGGGCACCCTCCACCAGGCCCCCACTCATGTCTCCCACCACCCCCACCCCCCAGCAGTGCAGGGGCAGCCTCCACCAGGCCCCCACTCATGTCTCCCACCACCCCCACCCCCCAGCAGTGCAGGGGCAGCCTCCACCAGGCCCCCACTCATGTCTCCCACCGCCCCCACCCCCCAGCAGTGCAGGGGCAGCCTCCACCAGGCCCCCACCCATGTCTCCCACCACCCCCACCCCGCAGCAGTGCAGGGGCACCCTCCACCAGGCCCCCACTCATGTCTCCCACCACCCCCACCCCCCAGCAGTGCAGGGGCACCCTCCACCAGGCCCCCACCCATGTCTCCCACCACCCCCACCCCCCAGCAGTGCAGGGGCAGCCCCCACCAGGCCCCCACTCATGTCCCCTATCACCCCCACTCCCCCGCCACCAGGGGCACCCTCCACCAGGCCCCCACTCATGTCTCTCACCACCCCCACCCCCCAGCAGTGCAGGGGCACCCTCCACCAGGCCCCCACCCATGTCTCCCACCACCCCCACCCCCCAGCCACCAGGGGCACCCTCCACCAGGCCCCCACCCATGTCTCCCACCACCCCCACCCCCCAGCAGTGCAGGGGCAGCCCCCACCAGGCCCCCACTCATGTCCCCTATCACCCCCACCCCCCCGCCACCAGGGGCACCCTCCACCAGGCCCCCACTCATGTCTCCCACCACCCCCACCCCCCAGCAGTGCAGGGGCAGCCTCCACCAGGCCCCCACCCATGTCTCCCACCACCCCCACCCCCCTGCCACCATGGGCACCCTCCACCAGGCCCCCACCCATGTCTCCCACCACCCCCACCCCCCTGCCACCATGGGCACCCTCCACCAGGCCCCCACACATGTCCCCCTGCCCCCAGGTCCTGACGATACTCAATCATGGCAGTAATGGGCAGCATACCCAGCACAAACACCCAGGCAAGGATTGCATCCACCCACATAGTGAATGCAATTACATGATACAACCCCAATGGCAAGTCTGTAAATGAACACATGTCCGTCACACACACATACACAATGGGTGCAAGTGAATGTCAAAACCCATATCATGACATGTATGAAACCAATGAGAAAATACCACAAGTGAAAGTTAAAAAAACATGTATTAAAGATGAAAAATAAGTAAACAAATCAAACATACAACAATGGGGATAACTAAATAAATGGTCCATGTCCGAGAACAAATGTAAAAATAAAAAAAACAAAGTAATCCAAAAACAAATGTCGTCCAAAGCAATATCATGTTGAAGGAAAATAATGAAAAACCATTTCCTCATGGTGAACACAATAATTAATAAAAAAAATGTTTCTTCATAAAGCAAACTATATACACGAATATTCCAGGGTCCATGAGCCCAACACCATAAATGAAACCTACTACTGCCTAATGAAAAAAATATATACAAAAAAGTGGCCATTGTCCGAGCGGTCCAAAAAAATAAAAATAAAGAAAGGAAACCTAACACTAACTAACTAAATAACTATATACAAAGGCAGCGGGCAAGTCCTGCGGCTCACTCGGTGATGTTGCTGGCCAGGGCATCATCGAACTCCATGTCGATGTCCTGGAGGCGGGACTCTGTCCTGGCCCCGAGGTCTCGCAGGGATAACCCCATGTCCAGCTCAAACTCCCTGCGAGCTTCCTCGAGGCACTCAGCCCGCCTCAACGCCCGACGCATGGAGAACTCCGCCCTGACCATGGTGAGCCGCTCCTCTTCCGCCCGCTGCCGCTCCGCACCTATCCGCTGGACCAACTGCTCCCACACGGAAGACACCACCATCCCAGGGTTGCCCTGCCCTCCGGCCGATGCCTGCCCCTCTGATCTTGATGGCCCCCAGCCATGATGCCTCCCACGTCGAGCCTGCTGCTGCCTCCGACGCCACTGCCTCTGCCAGCACGACGGCATCCAGGCTGATGGAAACCACCGACGCCGTCGTGCACGTGCCCTGCCCGATGATGCTGTCACATCTTCCATCTGCTGGGGTGCAGTTGCTGTGTTGTCCACCCCTGCTGGACCTCCGACTCCCAACTGTGGCAGGGATGGGATCCCCACCGAGCTGGCTGCATTGGTCGGGGCAGGTCCACAGGGGGCCCTGGTGGCATCTGGGCCGGAAGACGGCAAGGAGAACGTCTGGTGTATAGCCTGCACAGAGGAGGAGAGGGCCGCCAGATTGGCCAACACATGCAGGAAACCCCCGAACATGGCCGATCCCAATTGGGCCACGTCGGCACGGTGCACTTCGTGATGACGTGCGTGCTCCTCCTGGGAAGCACGCACGGCATCACGAATCACAGCCGTGCGCATCGCGACCCCAATCAGGACCTTCTCCACACGGCCAGGGGTTCCCACGTCCGCAGGTGGAGGGGAGTCAGGTGACATGGACATCCCCTCTACCTGCGGACGGGCCTGGGACGGGGCATCCCTGCTGGTGCATGGTGGTGCACTCACAGGGTCAGGGACAGCGACATGCACAGGCCCCTCCACGGTGACCTGTGCTGCCTCCTGCCCCTGGCCCTGGACTGCACCACTTGCACCAGCAGGGATGCCCCCAGCAGGCCCCATGTGTGCCCCAGTGGCGGCCTCCTCCTCCTCTGTGCAAACCACCAACCTGGATGGCTCCTCACCGTCTCCCACCGTAGCAGGCCCCTGTGGGGGCTCACCCACCCCTTCCGCTGCAGCCGTGGGGGCATCCCCGCCGCCTTGCTCCACAGCGCCGTCTCCGCCCTCTTCTTCACTAGCCGCTGCGTAGAGGGAGACAAAGAACACAAGCATCAGGGCACTGTACAATGGTCCCCTAGACAGGAAGCAATAGCAGATGAGCACCACTGTCAAAGTACACTTCCATCATGTCCCTCCACAACACATGGGTCAGTCCAGGCAAAACACACACAGTAACAGGCATGGTGCATGCCATGGACATTTCCATGCAGGTCCAATGGACTCTTGAAACATTCAATGATATGTAACTCACATGCATCATGGCTCATGCCTATCACATGCACACACTTCACCTCAGTCACATCCATCTGGCCCCAAACACACCAAACACAGCGGATACAAGGGTAATTTGGCTGCTTCACTGAATCTGTGCATTGTCACACACATGTGTCATGCATCCATGGCATGCACAAGTCACAGACACGCAGGTCAGGCACACAGACATGGCTACCATATATGTACCTGGCATCAGCACCCATCCCTCACCCCCACCCATGTCCAGGTACAGAGACTGGCATGCTCTCATGTTCAAAATCTGCATAGGGCTCCCCATGCGGCATTTGAACACATGCAACAACCATGTGGGTCACACATCACTGGTCGCACATGCATTACCATGATGTCCCTGCACACATACATGCATACATGGCCTATGGCACACATACAGGCAAGTATCATAGAACCAGCACACCGCAACATGCCCTGTCTCACACAGTAATGCTTGGACACTTACCGCTCAACTCCAGACGGGCCTCCCTCTCAAGGATCTGGGCGTGGAGCGCTGGGCGTACGCGTTCCAGGACCCTCATCTGGATGGAACTCATGCGGCCCCGGCCCCCCTCCACGAGGCGCCGGGCCTTCACAAGGGTCCTGGACCTCAAGTCCTCCCAGCGCTTCTTGATCTTCAGGACGTTGCGGGTTGCCACCCCCTCCGCGTTGATGGCAACCACACAGTCGGCCCAGATCCTCTCCCGTCCTTCCTTGCTGGCGCGGGACGATCCAAAGAGGGCATCATACTGCCCCAGGACATGCTCCACCAGGACACCAACTTCGGTGGCAGTGAAGCTGGTGCCCCTCTGCCCCTCTGGCCTGGGGTTGCCACTGGTGCCAGATGTGGAAGTGCCCGACATGGCAACCCCAGAGGCAGGTGTGGGTGGGCAACTGGGTCCTGGGGCTGGGCTGTGGAGCGATGTAATCCCAGTCGGGAGTCTTCAGTTCCAGCAGGGGTGGACACAGCAACTGGACCCCTGCAGATGGCTGATGTGCAGGCACCAAATGGCAGGGCACGGTGGCAGCAGGCAGGCAGGCAGGCAGCAGCAGATGGCACGTGGGAGGCTGCTCGGGGCACTGGGGGGCAGTAACTCGGCCTTCTGGGCAGGAGCGTGGTCTTCCGTGTGTTTTCGCGTGGCCAGCTTGATACAGAGTGATTTGGCACGTGAAAATCCTGCACGTCAGCGTGAAATCCGAGGAAAGGCCCTTAGCGCGTAAGCGCGTCAGCACGCATACGCAATTCTATTGGACCAGAGTCCCTCAGCGCGTAAGCGCATCTGTGACGTGACCCGCACGGGTGTTCCCCACTCAGCACGTGATGACGGAGCACACGTGGAAATACTGCACGTCAGAGTGTCATCGCGTGTAATTGGACAAAAGTGCGCGTACACGCGATTGGCCTATGTACGTGTATTTCATGGGTGCGCGGGCACTTACACACGCAAGTACGTCAGCGCACCTGTATCCCGTGGTGCGTGGGAATTTCCACACGCTATTGGACTGGGAACTGGATTCCAGGGGTGCGCGGGTCACACGCTCGCCTAGAACACGCGCAAAGCATACATTTGCGCACTTTAACAATAACAAGCTCAGACGCCAGGATGAACATACCATTCCTAGCAGCAGTGGCAGTGGGCTACCAAAGGAGGAGGAAGAGGATAGTCACGGCCAGAATATTCACACCCAGAACCAGCCTTTTCGGGATGCCTGATGACCAGGTGTATGGGAGGTACAGGTTTCCACCACACATAATACTGGACCTGGTGAGTGAGTGGGAGGATGACCTCACATCACCCACCCTGTGCTCCCAAGCACTCAGCCCCCTGGAGAAGGTCCTCAATGTACTGCACTTCTTAGCCACTGGATCATTTCAGCGGACAAGTGCCATAGTGGGTGGGGTGTCACAGGCCACCCAGTCACGCTGCCTACACCAGGTCTTGAACATCATCACTGCACGCCCATCAGTCCGCAGGCACATATACCTGCCCAGAACACATGCAGAAAGGCATGCTGCCGCCCTGGATTTTTACGGTGTGGCACGATTCCCCAAAGTGCTAGGTGCCATCGACTGCACCCATGTGGCTCTACGTCCCCCCAGGGCATCTGAGCACATCTATAGGAACCGCAAGCACTGGCATTCCATCAACGTGCAGGTAGCATGTAATGCCAAGGGAATCATCACCTCAGTATATGCCAACTATCCCGGGTCCACCCACGACAGCTTCATTTACCGAATGTCCACCCTAAGCCGGGACCTAGAAGCTGGGCGGCATGGCGATACATGGCTGCTTGGTGAGTATGTATGCCACTGCACATGCATGCATGTTGGATACTGAGCAAGGTCACAACCCCACCAATGATACCAATCACCACCTCCACAGGGGACAGTGCCTACCCTCTCAGCCCCCACATGATGACGCCAATTCGGAACCCCACCACGCCACCCGAGGTAAGATATAACACAGCCCACATTACGACCCGGGGCATAGTGGAGCGCACATTCGGAGTGCTAAAGTCACGCTTTCGCTCCCTTGACCGTTCTGGCGGCCAGCTGTTATACGCTCCCCCAGTAGTGTGCAGGATCATAGTGGCAGCATGTGTCCTGCACAACGTTGCAACACGCCGGGGCCTGGCCGTGGACATGGTGGTGGCCCCACATCCCCAACCACATGCACAGCCGCTGCGCATGGGAGGGTAAAGGGCACGGGGGGAGGCAGCCCGTACACAGCTAGTGGCTAATTACTTCACATAGAAATCACACCCCTGTGGAGTGCACACTGCCCTGGCACATTCCATCTGACAATCAATGATGACTCTACCTGACACTGATCCTGAATGTCTGGAGAATGAACCGTGAATACCATATCAGCCTGAGATTGTTCACCTGGAAGTGTCACAATGTGTGCATCCCTACCCACACAGACACCACCAATGCAGTTTTGTGAAGTTACACATTCAAGCAGCTAAAATGAATACCCACTTGCAAAATGCAACAAGAGGACAGTGCCATGTCAGCCAACCCAACCCCAGCACCGCCACACGACACACCATGCCATGTCATGCTATTTGCAGGTAAACAAAGTAATCCCCACAACATGACACTAGTGTCACTATGTACAGTGTCCCTATTAGAAACCTGCAACACCTGAAATGCTCACAGCAATGCCGGACCAACAACATACTTGAGCACGTACTACCATTAACATGACATCACAAATGTTACATATTAGTAGTCTCACCACCTGGAAATGCCTGCACTCCCACCACTACCAACTGTTCAGTGTTGGCGCCATGTAGAGTTGTAGGTGCACTGCTGCCAACATGGACCCCATCTCCAGACTAGAGGTCCTTGTGTAGACATGAGGAAGGGACCTGCAAATTGGGAGGTAGACACAGAAGATGAGTTACACATCAATGCAACATGCAGTGTACAACACAACAGCAATATGCACTAGGAATGTATACACAGTATTGACTACAGACTGCCCACACAGCTCATGGGAGTCCAACGTCACTGTGTAATTCACTGTCACTTGGGCACACCCTTTGCAAGCCCATGGAAACGGGAAGCAGGAGGGGTGTGTGTGACTCAAACCCAAGCATCTGAACCAAATACATTACAAGCCTGCATGTGCCCAGCCACAATGCAGCGTATGCCCACAGGAACCACGGAAGCCAACAAATCGTCCCAAAAAAATAGGGAATAAAATAAATAAAAATAAAAATAAAAATAAGAAACAATCAAAAATGGCCATTGATGGGCCCGGGGGGGTTGGGGAGGCCACCCAGGAGGTCCGAGGACAGAATGCACACCAGAACCCACCTGCGTGGATCCTGGGAAAATAAAACACCTCCATGGGCTCATGGCCCACACGGCTACCCTGTTGTGGGAGTATCACTGCTGTCGCTATTATCACCCTGTGCAGCTGCATCCGGAGGTGGTTGCACTATGGGAGGCAGCCCACGCAAGGCCTTAGTCTGCTCCTCCATGGCTGCAAGCATGCGGGTGTGGTAGGTCTGGTTCTGGAGGATGAGTGTGCGGAGGTCCCCATGCAACAACTCACGGGATGCCCGGACCTCCGCCCTCGTTGCCTGCATCTCAGCTGAGAGCGTACGGGTGAGACGCTCCAGCTGCTGTTCTGTCCTTTGGTGTGTTGAAGCCTCAAGCTCAACAAGAGTCATCCTGAGGTGAAGGAGCTCCTGCCTCAGGGCTTCCCTGTGGCCCTGGGACTCAATGGAGATGGCCTCCTGCAGAGTCGCCAGTGCCGCCCGCCTGTCCCTGTTGGACCCCAACATGTCCTCCCTGTGTGACTGGCAGATGGAGTCGGTTGCCTGCTCTAGTCGCTCCATCAGCCTTTCTGGGGGGACAATGGAAGTGGCCACCCTATCCATGGCCTGAGCCATCATCTCGGATGATGCAGCCTGTTGGGTTGCCATACCGTAAATGGATTGCTCCCATGCGGTATTGCCAGGTGGCGTACGGCCACCACGTCGGCGGGCACCACACCTGTCTGGGGCAAGGCGAACTGCGCCTTGCTGTGCCGGCACTGCCTGAGGCTGCAGGACTGCATTCCCCCTCTGATCTGCTGGCCCAGGAACAGGATCAGATGTCGCGGAGTGTGACCCTGCATCCGTAACCACCAAAGGCGTAGCTGCCAACACTGACATCCCCATGGAGGGTTCTGACCCTGGTGCAGGTGGGTGAGACAGAACAGAATCCCTCCCTGGAACACTCACCTGCGACGGCACGTAGGTCTCATCCGAATCAACACCTGAGTACAGCTCGGGGGAGGTGCAGCCAGAGACACCCCTTGAGAGCACGACCTGCAGCACTTATGGGTTCTCCCCCACCACCACACCACGTCCCTCACTGGTGGTTGGTCGGCCCTCGGACCCCTCCTGGGTCTGCACCATCTCCACAACCCCAGCAGTATCAGGTGCGTCTTCCCCTGCAAAGACATGAAAACAAAGAAATGGAAACAGGCATTAGCACCATGGCACACAAAGAGGGCTGAGAAGCAAGAGAACCAGTACTTGATTGACACATGTCCCACATGACTAAAACCCTCCCATGCATGCACCCTCACTGCGTATGAAGTGCAGGCAAATGGCACACACTGATGACACCAAGATGGAAGATGAACACATTTTCTGCATGCTGCCTGGCAGTGGCATCACACATTGGCCTGTGATTGCCAGGTGAAACACACATGCCATCACACAGATGGCATGTACCATTGCTATTGAGTGAAGATGGAGAGGAGGGCAGCACCTATTCATTCAGTCCAGTTCCCGCATGTAATCGCTTTTCTAATTCTAACAGGTCAGATTTTTCACCTGGAGCTGCCAGTCTGAAATGGTCCAATTGCACAGGGACATGTGTGTACAAATGATATCCAGGTAACAAAGTCACTCCACTTTACCATAGCCATGTCAGACATGTGACTAGTGGACAGCGACATGCCTAGTAAAAGTGGTGGAATGCAAACAATCTGACTGAATGAACCGTGAAAAATAAGCAACAATGTTGTGGCAAGGTGACACTTCAAGGGCAACTGGCGTGCAGTTGGGCTAGATGTCTACTGTTGGCAGAAGGGATACTGCTATGGCCAAATGCAGCTGCGCAGGAAGTATTGCATGAAGCACATGGCTGACCCATACGACTCAGGCGCACACACTCTCACCTGGCACACAAACAGAAGCCCTCACACACACACCATGCACATGGATGACACACACATGCATGTGCACTCACCGGACAATGCCTCGTAATCAGCCAGATCTCCCACGCCTTGGATCTGTTCCTCCGTGACGTAGGTCCCAGCGACTGACTCATGTGGAGTGAGTTCCATGTCTACTACTGGAGACCCACCTCCAGTCACTAGAGTTGCGGCATGACTTGAGGCCAGCTTACTCTTTGCCCTGCGCTTTAGGTCATTCCAGCGCTTATAGCAATCATTGGCTGTGCGCCTCACGATTCCAAGGGCAGTTACGATGTCCGCAACGGTCTGCCAGTGTGCCTGGCGTTGTGCAGGTGTGGTCTTGGATCCTGCAACAATGACCATCTCGTTGTCATGTCCGGACACATACTCGACAAGTGCATTCAGTTCGTCATCCGTGAAGCTGGGCTTCCTGGACGGGCCGGACTGTGTAGCCATGTCTGGGGCATCAGCCTGTGCGGGACGAGCACTCTTCCTCTTCCGCTTGGAAGGTGGTGGTGATCCTGAGTGTCCTGCGCCGCTCTGGACACTAGGGGCAGGAGCCCTGGTGGACTCTGTATCAGGAGTGTGGGATTGCACACTCAGCATGGGAGTTGGTGCAGGCATTGGCTCTAGTGTGATGGTGTCAGGGGGAATGTCAGCAGCATGGACTAGGACCGACACTGTCCTGGCTGGGTGTGTGAGGGCTGGGGTGGATGGAGCCGCAGCTGCCCCTGCAGCCTCTCCGCCCTGCCTCCTTGGTGCAGCAGATGACCTTGCTGGCCCAGATGCACGTGGCATGGTGACATCAACGTGCACCAGCGCACGTGTCATAGGCCTGCTGACCTGGAAGTCAGCCATGGAGTCAGCCAGATCTGGGGCCACAATGGGCTGGTCCAACAAGGGCTGAGCATGGATGGTGTCAGCCACATCAGCCTCAACGGGAGGGGGGGGGGATTATGGGTGCCCTTGACTGGTCCTCCACACATGGGGGGACAGGCTCACCCTGCAAGTAACGACCACGTCCCCTACCGGATCCACCACGGCCACCACTTGTGGCTCTTCCACCTTTGCCACCCTTACGGAATCCTCGCCTCCCAGCCATGGCACTGATGTAAATGTGCGTATGGGAGTGGCTGTAAACTATTGTCCTGGGCAATTGGGGGTCAAAGGGGTTGGGTACCAGATGGTAATTGTACCCTAGTGCTCTTGCAAGGCTGATTGTAACCCCTGGGGAAAGATGACGGGTCACGCTACCCCTCCTAGACCACGTGTGCAGAAAGAAAAACCTGCACTACGCTGTGGCACCCAGTAACACAAGAATGAACGTATGCGTGTCACACGCAGCCTAGAATGACCTCTGAAGGGGTAGGCTACACACGGGGCAAGCACAGATGTTAGATACGTGCGTGACTCACCGTCTGCCTGGTAAACGAGCGTGTAAAAGGAGCACGTTTGGTTGGCAACACCCCCGCCAAAAGAAGATTTGTACGCTGTCTGAGGAGACAGGACAACAGTAGAAGGGAACACTGTTTGAGGGAACAGGCCCAGGTAAACCAGTAAAAGCGAAAATAGAGAAAAAGCTGTCAGAGGTAACAGGGAATACGAACTAGAAACGACGTGAAGTAAATCGCGTGTGAAACGACAAGAAGTACAGAATTCACCCACTCGCTCTCCACGAAAAGCACGTACAAGGAAAACGTGTTCTACACGTACCTTTTATACAGGCCCACACGTCCAGCGTCACTTACGCGGCGTGTACGCGCTAGGGCCATTTCCACCAATTACATGCTTTGTCACTTCTGCGTGTAGGGCCATTTCCACCAATTACACGCTTTGTCACTTCTGCGTGTAGGGCCATTTCCACCTATCACACGCTTTGTCACTTCTGCGTGTAGGGCCATTTCCACCAATCACACGCGATTACACTCTGACGTGCAGTCTTTCCACGTGTGCTCTGTCATCACGTGCTGTGTGGGAAACACCTATGCGGGTCACGTCACAGACGCGCTTACGCGCTGAGGGCCTTTCCTCGGTTTTCACGCTGACGTGCAGGATTTTCACGTGCCAAATCACTCCGTACCAAGCTGGCCACACGTACGCACACGGAATACCACGCTCCTGCCCGGAAGGCCGAACTACTGCCCCCCAGAGCCCCGAGCACGCTCCCACCTGCTGCTGCCTGACTGCCTGCTGCCCCTGCACTGCTGGGGGGTGGGGGTGGTGGGAGACATGGGTGGGGGCCTGGTGGAGGCTGCCCCTGCACTGCTGGGGGGTGGGGGTGGTGGGAGACATGGGTGGGGGCCTGGTGGAGGGTGCCCCACAGTGCTGGGGGGTGGGGGTGGTGGGAGACATGAGTTGGGCATGAGTGGGGGCCTGGTGGAAGGTGCCCCTGGTGGCTGGGGGGTGGGGGTGGTGGGAGACATGGGTGGGGGCCTGGTGGAGGGTGCCCCTGGTGGCTGGGGGGTGGGGGTGGTGGGTGACATGGGTGGGGGCCTGGTGGAGGGTGCCCCTGGTGGCTGGGGGGTGGGGGTGGTGGGAGACATGGGTGGGGGCCTGGTGGAGGGTGCCCCTGGTGGCTGGGGGGTGGGGGTGGTGGGTGACATGGGTGGGGGCCTGGTGGAGAGTGCCCCACAGTGCTGGGGGGTGGGGGTGGTGGGAGACATGAGTCGGGCATGAGTGGGGGCCTGGTGGAGGATGCCCCTGGTGGCTGGGGGGTGGGGGTGGTGGGAGACATGGGTGGGGGCCTGGTGGAGGGTGCCCCTGGTGGCTGGGGGGTGGGGGTGGTGGGTGACATGAGTGGGGGCCTGGTGGAGGGTGCCCCACAGTGCTGGGGGGTGGGGGTGGTGGGAGACATGAGTTGGGCATGAGTGGGGGCCTGGTGGAGGGTGCCCCTGGTGGCTGGGGGGTGGGGGTGGTGGGTGACATGGGTGGGGGCCTGGTGGAGGATGCCCCTGCACTGCTGGGGGGTGGGGGTGGTGGGAGACATGGGTTGGACATGGGTGGGGGCCTGCTGGCAGGTGCCCCACAGTGCTGGGGGGTGGGGGTGGTAGGAGACATGGGTGGGGGCCTGGTGGTGGGTGCCCCTGGTGGCTGGGGGGTGGGGGTGGTGGGAGACATGAGTGGGGGCCTGGTGGAGGCTGCCCCTGCACTGCTGGGGGGTGGGGGTGGTGGGAGACATGAGTGGGGGCCTGGTGGAGGCTGCCCCTGCACTGCTGGGGGGTGGGGGTGGTGGGAGACATGAGTGGGGGCCTGGTGGAGGCTGCCCCTGCACTGCTGGGGGGTGGGGGTGGTGGGAGACATGGGTGGGGGCCTGGTGGAGGGTGCCCCTGGTGACTGGGGGGTGGGGGTGGTGGGAGACATGGGTGGGGGCCTGGTGGAGGCTGCCCCTGGTGGCTGGGGGGTGGGGGTGGTGGGAGACATGGGTGGGGGCCTGGTGGAGGATGCCCCTGCACTGCTGGGGGGTGGGGGTGGTGGGTGACATGGGTGGGGGCCTGCTGGCAGGTGCCCCACAGTGCTGGGGGGTGGGGGTGGTGGGAGACATGGGTGGGGGCCTGGTGGAGGGTGCCCCTGGTGGCTGGGGGGTGGGGGTGGTGGGAGACATGGGTGGGGGCCTGGTGGAGGATGCTCCTGGTGGCTGGGGGGTGGGGGTGGTGGGAGACATGAGTCGGGCATGAGTGGGGGCCTGGTGGAGGGTGCCCCTGGTGGCTGGGGGGTGGGGGTGGTGGGAGACATGAGTGGGGGCCTGGTGGAGGCTGCCCCTGCACTGCTGGGGGGTGGGGGTGGTGGGAGACATGGGTGGGGGCCTGGTGGAGGATGCCCCTGCACTGCTGGGGGGTGGGGGTGGTGGGAGACATGGGTTGGGCATGAGTGGGGGCCTGGTGGAGGGTGCCCCTGGTGGCTGGGGGGTGGGGGTGGTGGGAGACATGGGTGGGGGCCTGGTGGAGGCTGCCCCTGGTGGCTGGGGGGTGGGGGTGGTGGGAGACATGGGTGGGGGCCTGGTGGAGGATGCCCCTGCACTGCTGGGGGGTGGGGGTGGTGGGAGACATGAGTGGGGGCCTGGTGGAGGCTGCCCCTGCACTGCTGGGGGGTGGGGGTGGTGGGAGACATGGGTGGGGGCCTGGTGGAGGGTGCCCCTGGTGGCTGGGGGGTGGGGGTGGTGGGAGACATGGGTGGGGGCCTGGTGGAGGATGCCCCTGGTGGCTGGGGGGTGGGGGTGGTGGGAGACATGGGTGGGGGCCTGGTGGAGGGTGCCCCTGGTGGCTGGGGGGTGGGGGTGGTGGGTGACATGGGTGGGGGCCTGGTGGAGGGTGCCCCACAGTGCTGGGGGGTGAGGGTGGTGGGAGACATGAGTTGGGCATGAGTGGGGGCCTTGTGGAGGTTGCCCCTGGTGGCTGGGGGGTGGGGGTGGTGGGTGACATGGGTGGGGGCCTGGTGGAGGATGCCCCTGCACTGCTGGGGGGTGGGGGTGGTGGGAGACATGGGTTGGACATGGGTGGGGGCCTGCTGGCAGGTGCCCCACAGTGCTGGGGGGTGGGGATGGTAGGAGACATGGGTGGGGGCCTGGTGGTGGGTGCCCCTGGTGGCTGGGGGGTGGGAGTGGTGGGAGATATGAGTGGGGGCCTGGTGGAGGCTGCCCCTGCACTGCTGGGGGGTGGGGGTGGTGGGAGACATGAGTGGGGGCCTGGTGGAGGCTGCCCCTGCACTGCTGGGGGGTGGGGGTGGTGGGAGACATGAGTGGGGGCCTGGTGGAGGCTGCCCCTGCACTGCTGGGGGGTGGGGGTGGTGGGAGACATGGGTGGGGGCCTGGTGGAGGGTGCCCCTGGTGGCTGGGGGGTGGGGGTGGTGGGAGACATGGGTGGGGGCCTGGTGGAGGCTGCCCCTGGTGGCTGGGGGGTGGGGGTGGTGGGAGACATGGGTGGGGGCCTGGTGGAGGATGCCCCTGCACTGCTGGGGGGTGGGGGTGGTGGGTGACATGGGTGTGGGCCTGCTGGCAGGTGCCCCACAGTGCTGGGGGGTGGGGGTGGTGGGAGACATGGGTGGGGGCCTGGTGGAGGGTGCCCCTGGTGGCTGGGGGGTGGGGGTGGTGGGAGACATGGGTGGGGGCCTGGTGGAGGATGCCCCTGGTGGCTGGGGGGTGGGGGTGGTGGGTCGACATGAGTCGGGCATGAGTGGGGGCCTGGTGGAGGGTGCCCCTGGTGGCTGGGGGGTGGGGGTGGTGGGAGACATGAGTGGGGGCCTGGTGGAGGCTGCCCCTGCACTGCTGGGGGGTGGGGTGGTGGGAGACATGGGTGGGGGCCTGGTGGAGGATGCCCCTGCACTGCTGGGGGGTGGGGGTGGTGGGAGACATGGGTTGGGCATGAGTGGGGGCCTGGTGGAGGGTGCCCCTGGTGACTGGGGGGTGGGGGTGGTGGGAGACATGAGTGGGGGCCTGGTGGAGGCTGCCCCTGCACTGCTGGGGGGGTGGGGGTGGTGGGAGACATGAGTGGGGGCCTGGTGGAGGCTGCCCCTGCACTGCTGGGGGGTGGGGGTGGTGGGTGACATGAGTGGGGGCCTGGTGGAGGCTGCCCCTGCACTGCTGGGGGGTGGGGGTGGTGGGTGACATGGGTGGGGGCCTGGTGGTGGCTGCCCCTGCACTGCTGGGGGGTGGGGGTGGTGGGAGACATGGGTGGGGGCCTGGTGGAGGATGCCCCTGCACTGCTGGGGGGTGGGGGTGGTGGGAGACATGGGTTGGGCATGAGTGGGGGCCTGGTGGAGGGTGCCCCTGGTGGCTGGGGGGTGGGGGTGGTGGGAGACATGAGTGGGGGCCTGGTGGAGGCTGCCCCTGCACTGCTGGGGGGTGGGGGTGGTGGGAGACATGGGTGGGGGCCTGGTGGAGGCTGCCCCTGCACTGCTGGGGGGTGGGGGTGGTAGGAGACATGGGTGGGGGCCTGGTGGTGGGTGCCCCTGGTGGCTGGGGGGTGGGGGTGCAGGGGGACATGAGCAGGTGTGCAGGGTAGTCCCCTGTTTTGTGGGCTGCCTGCAGGGGCCGTGGAGGGTGTACAGGGAACACCTGTGAGGACCCACCCAGCCTAATCGCGTGTGATAATTCCCACGCACCCCTGTTATACACGTACCCAGCAAAATGCCGTGTGATAATTCCCACGCACCCCTGTAATTCACGTACCCTGCCAAATCGCGTGTGATAATTCCCGCGTACCCCTGTATTACACGTGCCCTGGCTAATCGCATGTAAGACTTCACGCGTACCCCTGTAATACACGTTCCCTGGACAATCGCGTGTTGAACTTCCCGCGTACCCCTGTAATACACGTACCCTGGACAATCGCGTGTTGAACTTCCCGCGTACCCCTGTAATACACGTACCCTGGCTAATCGCGTGTAAAACTTCCCGCGTACTCCTGATATGAAGGTTGCCCGCTTTGCGTTCCTTGTTTGGCAGCCCTGTAAACTGGTCCAGGGTTAGCGCAGCCCTTTGCGATGATTTAGCGATGTTGATGGCTTTTCCTTGCGCGAGGGCGTTCTTGGGGGCGTTACTGGCGCTGCTGCAGGGTCGCTGCGATTCTCTGCGCCACGGCTGGTTTGGGAGCATGAAATCCATGAATACGCTGTGCGCGGAAATCGGTTTTAGCGCACGTGCCTGGCGCACACAATCGCACGCGGACACTCTGCGCCAGCCGCTTGCGACACTTTTCTGCGAAATTCTATGAATTACCCTGCTTAGCGCTAAATGCTGTTGCACAAGGATTTCTGCTGGCATATTTTGGACCCATGCTTCTGATCGCATTGGGCTACTTATTGGCAGATTGACTCTGGTGGCATAGACTGTGGCACATTGTTTCCAATGGGAATATTCTGGGGCATATTGATTCTGGTGGCTTGTTCTGCAGCACTGCGACTTTCCTGATGTGATGTCTGGCACATTCTGTGGCACAATGATTCTTACATCTTATTTTATGGCACAGCAATTCTGAATGGCACATATATTCCCAAGCCCTGAATTTCTAAGGGCATATTATGTTTTATTTTCTGGTGATTCTTATACAATTCCTAGTGGATTTCGTTAGCTTATTATAGGAAGACTAGCACATGCTTAAGGGAGCATTAGAACAGGCCTATGCTAGTTACCCTTGCTGGGATTTAAACCTGAACACAGATCTCAACTCTGAGCATTTAATGCACTGAGGTGTGGCCGGTTTTGCACACAAAGACACTCATTACTACTAGGAGATCTGTGCTGGGTTCTTATAGGTCAAGCCCTAAAAATTAAAGTGGGGCACTCATCAACAAACGGAATGGGATGTGAGGTCACCAGAAATTAGCATATCAAGGTGAAATATGCACATTTAATTAAATTATCTTTGCATAACCACCCAAATTGCACAGGACGAATGGCATTTGCCTTTCATAAAATCAACTCACACACAAGAGCAAGAGAGGTTATTTTCTTCTAATAGTTTTTTTGGAAAACGTTAAAAGGTGTGCATTTTGTAAACTCCAAGAACCAACATACATGTTTTCTCTGGAGCTTGCAGTACCGGATCGGGACATTCCACCTTTAGTTATTTGTTATTCCTCATCGGTTATATAGTGTAGTGGTGACTTGTCCACCCTGCAAACCTCATGACTGTGGTTTGATCCCTGGGGTCGGCTTTAATTCATAAATTCATAGAGGACATTCAATGTTTCTCATTTTAGCTGGGGGGCGGTGAGACTGAGTCCCACGTGTACTTTCAAGATAAGTCAGGAAGAGACCCAATTGAGAAGCCACAAGGAATCCTATAGGAATCACAGATAGGTCATGTATGCGACGTTCCTACAAGAACTACGGCAAGAATCTTAACAGGCTTCAGGATAGAGCTGATTTAGTGTTCTCTTTACCGTATTTATGGTAGCACTTCCCCCTGCTGGGGAACAAAAGATTCTTGCTGCAAACATCCAATGCTTCATCTGGGGGGACTCTGTTTCTGACATCAGCTGAAAATCTGTCCCTGACAGGTCAAACAAAACGGATGGGACGGATCAGCCTTGAAGGGCTCATTTTCATTTTCTTGAAAACAACACTTGGAAAGCCTGCTACAAAATGCACTATTTAACTGCGTTTTAAACAAATACATCCTGCTGAATTTTCTTTCTTAATCTGTTTTTTCGTTTCTCCCCAATAAACTAATTAACTTAATCAAAAGTGCTTTATTAAATGCACACGTTGGACTTATTTCAAGCACACTTAACTTCTTGTAAATCTGAAATACCTATTTTTTTTTACTTAGTGGCCATCCTCACTGGTGTGACCTTGCTCACACACCAGTAGCCCAAGAGTTCTCCCTACACCTGTGCGTTCCCTCACTTTGCCATTTCTTGATGGTAGTTCCTGCTAAACTTTGTCACCCATCATTTTCAGGGTGCCGGTGGCCTGACTGGTGCCTCACGCCAAAATGCTTATCTGTTGAATCACCCCTAGATTGTCTACTTGGGGTTCATGACAGGGGGACCCCACACAAGACAGGGCCCACTTGTTGCATGGTTGCAGTCAGTGGGGCCTCATTACAAGTTTGGTGGTATTTTTGGGATAAATCCACCGAAATCCTGCCAAACGGAATTACTGTTACCGTCACTTGGTCCCGCGGATTTACTGCTAGATTACAAGTGGTGGTAGGTGTTGTAAGTCCCCATTTTTTGAAGTCCATAGGACTCTATGAGGATTTTGGCAGAATGACAGCCGGTGCTCATTCTGCCGGTAGTCATTCCACCATTCTTGCTGTTTTTTTGGCAGTGAGGTGCAAGATTTACCTCCAGCATTTTTCTGGAGGAAAATCCTCCACCTTACCCCAAAGGTGTAGTCCAAGGGTGCGGTAATGCAGCGGTAACAGAGTTATCGCTGCATTATCACAGTTTTTTCGCACACTGCTGTACTCGTAATGAGACCCGTATGCTCCTCTCTTGACTTCCAGATTTACATGCTGCTCACACTTCCATCAAGGCCACTGTGTTCCAATGGGGAGAAGGACCAGAAGCGTCCTGAATGCCGGACAAAGTGCTGTGCCCCCCACTTACCCTGCACAGATGGATGTCCCCTCCTGTTAGACACTCCTCCGTACATCAGAACACTGCTAGCATCCCCACAACACCTTCCCCGGGCTCCCACACTACTCCCCCCAGGTTCCGAGACTCACGTGATTTGGTTGCCCCACAGGACCGAAAGCTCCGTACCGGGTACAATGTACGTGCCCGGTTGCAGCCCTTCCTGCACTGGCAGTTGCCATGGAGAGCACACGTCAGAAGGGGCGGCAGAACGCTTCCGCATCGGACAGTCGTCCGCTCACGTAACTCAGGGCAGCGTTTCCCACGTGACGATGGAGGGCGTCACGTGACCCGGAAGCGCCCAGTACATAACGCTTGATGCACGGAGCACTCACCACTTCTCAGCTGTCTTTCGACTCTGTTTGGCGCTACGTCTGGACTTCGTTTTGCTGGTTTACCTTGACTCTGGATTACTCACCTGGACTCCCTCGGATCTTCCTCTGTACCTTTGCTTGGAACTGTTGACTTATCGCTAAACCTCGGCCCGTCCCTCACTTGCCTTCGGATCATCCCTTTGAACTTTGTTTGTCTTTGCTACGCCCTTGCCCTTTGGGAACTCACGCTACGACTCCAGCCCTCGGCTCAGGTGGACTGTCCTGTACCCACGTGTGACTCCGGTCCCTGTTGTTCTGGGGACTACCTCTCATCTGAGTCTCGAACCTCCTCCACTAGGTCTCCCAGGTTTTCCAACCACCGGATAGGTAAGCTTATTCAGACCCTGTGATTCTTGTATTATATTGTATTTGCCTGGTACTTAACCCTGTTCTTTCTGCAGCAGCATCGGTGTTTTTGAGGTTCCGTGGATCCGGGAAGCAACATCTCCCACCTATGGCTCCAAAGGTCGCACAGCAGTGTTCTTTTAGGTTCCCCTGTGCGTCACTTGGGGACGGAGGTATCAACGGTCTACACAACACTCAAGTCAGAACACCTCCTGGGATTCAGTGTAGATGCTTGAGAAGGAAAGCTCTATGATCTCTTCAATGTGTCCAGATGGCTACCGAGCAGAGTTCTGGAACTATGGGAGCCGGCTTACAGGTGTTTTAGACTATCTCAAAAGTAGGCATTCCCCGATTTAAACTTCGCCCTCATTACTCCACAGGGAAGCTGAGTGTAACGAAATAACAACTGCCCTGCAGGAGTATGAGAAAGAGTAGTGGTGACAACGCCTACTGAGCCCTCACACTACTACAATCCAACAGTGATCCCAACGATGAAGGTGAAACAGGCACAGCCCTTCACCTGCAGGAGATGCACCTCCTTCACCTTTTGGGGTAACGTGGGCCTAGGGCAGTATATTCTCTTAAGAGGGGTTGAATGTAATGAAAGTAGCAACCACACAATAATATGACAACAGTCCAAAATAAAGGAATGTCCAGTCAAGGTTCTATAACAATATATAGGCTTTAATTAAACACACCATATGCAATATAACTGTCTATTAAAAACATTCCCAAATGCCCACCCATGTGAAAGAACACAGAATTTGCAGATTGTAAATAATGGGAGCACTCTGCGTATTGTAGCAGGTGTGAAAGCCAAGACATTTCAAACAATGTGACGTCACCAAAAAGGATAGGTCTTCTTTGAGAAAGGTTCTGCGAGTGAGTGGCTTATCAGTCACTAGAGTCCTAAAAGTTGACTAAGGTAGTTTTGGTCTCTCAACCAGTACCTTCCTCAGTTCTTTGGCATCTCAACAGTGTTGAACCAAGCTTCAAGATGTTGTTAGTGTGGGTCGAACTAAGTTTGGATGTGGCTAGTAGTGCTAGTCCAAGTGGTGTGCTGATGTCGAGTCTGATTCAAAGCATAGCTCCGTCCAGAATAAAGGCAGAGTTCGAGCAATGCAATTCAGTGAGCCCTCCAGGGTTATTATTTGTTTTAGTATTATTATTATTATTATTATTATTATTATTATTATAAGGGTATTTAGTGAGCGCTAACCTAGCTTCAGGAAGCAGCAGAGTACTTTACAATCATAGGGGAGGAACAAGGTGAAGGAAGCAGAGAAACCTGAAGCAGGGAGCTAACAACAGGGCAGAGGGAGGACGGCAATTTGTCAGAAACCAGGTGAGGAAACAGTGTAGGGCAGATCACCCATTCTCCGCACATTCAAGTTATAGGGACTAGGTGTTACAACCTACGGTTGGTTCGTCAGTCAAGCTTGGGTTGATGAGAAGATACTGGTTGTTCAATGCATTGTTCGAAATGTGACAGTTCGAAGTCGTCCACAGCGGTGAGCTGATGGTTCGGGCCCAACAGATGATAGGCTCTGATTGGTATGATGCAGGGTCAAGCCAGTTCAATAAATGCTGAAACTGCAGTTCAAAGAGAGGGCAAAAGCAACACTGTGGGTCCCGGTGGTTTGAAGGCGCCCAAACGTGGTCAGCGTTGGCTCTACTCTCTAGAATGCAGGGGTTCAGCTGTCTTGCTTCTTCTAGTGCTGCGAGTCCCAATCAATGTGCTCGGGAACTGCATTGGTCCTTGTTCTCTTAACTCCCAACCTGGGGATGCCAACTAGCACCTGCAGGATTCCTTCACCTCGGATGAAGGCCTGGGCACCAGTGCAGCTGGCAGAGAAGCAGGTCCTGATCCAAAAGAAGTTAACACAAATGTTCCCTGGGGATGGGTAGAGAGCAGAGCCTGCCTCTGCCTTGGATCACCTGTCTTCACCTCTGGCATGGGGCTTTGGAGATGACGGCTGTCCCAACAGGGTCAAAATTACTTCTACCTGATGCCCTTGAAGGTCCAAGCAAGAGTGGTAGACCCCTTCCTTATGAAGGCAACAAGTCACAGCTGATTAGATAAAAGCAAGCCTGCTTTCTAAGGTGCAATTCAGGTTAATGTAACAAGTGACATTTGCCTTCTTGCATCATATCCAAAGTGCATTGATGTGCAGAGAGCGAGGCAGACAAGAAGGAAAGAGAAGTCTACACACAACCAAGATGGAGGAACCATGTATTCTTGTGCTGTCTGACTGTCTATTCCCGCCCCTTTACCAAGTCTGCAACTTCAAAGGCTCTTGGGTGTGCAACACATTGGTGTTAAGCTGGCGCCTTTGCTTAGGGTGTGCCTCGTTGAAGCTGCTTCCCAGGAAAATTCGCCTGAATATTTCCTGGACTGGAGAGGCTGGTGTTACTCTACCTCACAAATGATTAAAGAAAGACAACTCCCTCTGCCCTTTGACCTGCTGGCTGCAGTAGAGATAATCAGTCTAGGGAGAATACACACACACACAGAGCAGCTGGTCCATGGCTGGGCTGGGCTCATAGTGTTGACATTATTATGGTACAATCACATGTGGCTTTAATAATGATGTGCACATCCAGCCTCCATACTAATACTCAGGCATGGTTTATGTATCCAGATTACCCTGCAGCCATGGCAATAGTTTATCAAAATGATTATGGTTTTGGATCAAAGGCGCAGATTTAAATGCAACCTTTGTCCTGCAGTGAGTTTGCTTTCCCAGCAGCTGTGATGCAGGATACATGTGACCTCTGAATCTGTCCATTGCCCCTGTAGAGAAAGGGCTGTTGATCAGGAGAATGATGCTGCAGGGCAGAGGTGTTCACTATGCTTTTGGAATGGAATTTATTGAAAGGGAGAGACTATTCAGCAGACCACCTTTTCTGGGATGGATTACCCACATCATTTTATTATGAATACAAAAATAATAAACAGAGCCTCTACACCCTTGCTGCCAGATGGCAGTCCTTCACACTGAGACATGGTGTTCAGCATTTGGAACCATTTGGATCCAAAGAAGAAGGTACTACTGTGGAATCGCAGATGTTTTTGATTGGTGGATTGAAGCCATCAACGGAGATGAACTGCTGAAGAATATTGGTCACCTTTATTTCTTTATTTGGAGGAATACCATTGAACCTCCATTATCGGGCTACTAAATCTGCGCAAACTGCGTTCAGATTTCATCCAGAACAATGCACGCATCAAGACTCCAATTGATGAAGCAGGTGACCTTGGCATCCCACATTGAAGCAACAGATGACATCATGAAGTGGTTCAAAGTATGTATATCTTGAAAAGTAGTGAAAGAATTATGGTCACTGCATCGCAAAAACATCCCTCAATGTCATGCGCAGCAGAAAGGATACCACCATGCGCATTGCCCATGCCAACAGATGTAGTAATGCCCGCACTCTCATAGGTTTCCCGACACATAGTTCCACTAGGTTCCCCAAGGCACCCCCAGCACCTAGCAGTAACACGTTACCTGTGGTGCGAGGGCCGCGTGAACAGTCCTTATCCCGAGGCAGGGGCGGATGACGGCCTCATTGGGTCCCTTGCCTACATTGGAAATTGCTGTGGAGGTTACAAGCAGGCAGGATCAGCCGACTACGATCACTTCCTGGTTACGGGACGCTTCCCCGATCACGTGATCTAACCTCCGCTCACGTGATCGGGAGACGTTCATAAAAGCCCAGACATTTCAAACGCTCGTTGCTTCACAGCTGTTTTCTCGCAACACTGTTCAGCGTTATTGCCTCACGACTTCACGGATTCAAGACCACGGCTCACAGACTTCGGATTGCCTCTTCTCTGCTCCCTGGTTCTATCATTTCTTCTGCACAGATACCCGGACTTCTGACCTTTGATAACGGACTACGGATTGCTGCCTTCTTTTTTCCCTGGTTTTGTCGCCTTTCTACTGGTACCTGGATTTGACCTTTGGACTGTTATGGATTTGCTCTCGTATCAACCCTGAACTGTTACTGGTGTTTTTGCCAAGTGCTCCACGTTTCTTCAAGTGCCACGAACCCTCAAGAACCATCCAGGTGTGTGTAGCCGGTACTTACCATCTTGTGCCAGGCTTTAATCACTGTTCACGCGCCCCCTTGCACGACAGTTCCCGACTCCCAAGCTCATTCCTATTGGGTTTAGGTAAGCGCTTTTTCATATCATTACACACCTGCTATCATTGTACTGTGCCTGTTTGTGCTAATACCTTGCTTCCTTCCGACAGTCTTGGGGTCCTCGGCGGCGCTTGCTTCCTGTGAACAACAACCACACCTGTGGCTTCAAGGCTCGCACAGAGAGTGTTCTTGCCTCTCTCTGTGGGGAACTTGGGGACAGAGGCCCTTATACTCTTCACGACACAGCAAGATCTGACAGACTGTGAAGCCACTGTTGTCGTGATGAGTATGGAGGCCACAGCGGATGACCCAGTGGCTGCCTTGGTGCAGGCAATCATAGTACTAAGGGCAGATATGGCGGCCGCCAATACGGCTATACACCAGCGCATAGACTCCATTCAAAGCGCTCAGCACCCCTTACCCGCTGACGCTGAGTTTGGGGACGCAGCAGCCCAACCCCCGACAGTACAACCCGTTGTTCCCAAAGCCACACCACAAGTTCCTGTAATTATACCCACTCGGTTCCCACTAGCAGCCCCGGAAAGGTTTCATGGAGATCCCAGGAGGTTTCGAACGTTCCTCAACCAATGTAAATTGCATTTTCTATGTAGACCCTTGGCCTTCCCTGATTCCACCACAAAGGCGGCATTTACCTTATCCCATTTAGCTGGTACTGCTGCAGCCTGGGCCAACCCTCTACTCGAAAATAACAGCCCAGCTCTTTACAATTTCGATCTGCTAGTGACAGAAATGACTCACGTTTTTGACACCAGACATAAGGCCCAGTCCCGAGATCTTGAGTTGTCACCTAACCCAAGGAAAAGGCTCTCTCATAGACTACATCACCCGGTTCAATCAGTTGGCTGTCGAGACCTCATGGCCTGAGACTAAAAAGGCGGTGGTGTTCTATAGGGGATTGAGCAACTCCATGAAAGACGCCATGGCGGTCGTTCCCTCTCTACCATCACAGCATACTGAACTAGCAGATCTCGCTCTACAGATTGACGCACTGCGTTCTGAATGCAAATCCAAAGCAGGGTTCTCTAACATAGCCCATGCAAGTAGGCGGAATCCGCAGCCCCATTTCACCCATAGAGAGGGAACGCCGAAGAAATGATAATGCCTGTTACTATTGTGGCTTGAATGGACATTTTGTGAAAACCTGTGCCCGACGCCCCAAGCTAAAGAACCAGGTTTTTCGGAATGCTCGACCCTAGATCTGGGGGCTGGATCGAGCATCCCTTTCTTTTCCTCGGAATCAGTGCCCGCCTTTGGGCGTGTTAGGCCTGTGGTTGTGCAGGCTACATTGAAACCCACACCAGATATCACTCATCCGGTCTCCATCGTTATCGACTCAGGTGCCACCGGAAACTACATAGACGCCATATTAGCAGGGTCTTTGAATGTTCCTTTGGTTAACAAACACCTCCCAGAGCCCGTACAAGCAGTTGATGGCACGGCCCTGACATCCGGTCCGGTCAGGCAGCAGACAGCTCCATTCACGTTGAATATCCAAAACACCCATCAAGAAACCATTTCATTCGATCTAATTTCCATGCCACAGTTCGATTTGATCCTGGGTATTCCGTGGTTGAAAGAGCACAACCCATTGATTGATTGGAAGTCTGGGTAAGTCCATTTTGAGTCCGAACTTTGTCAGAATTTCTGCCTCACCGTACCTGAAGGGGTTGGGTCACCTCCGCTTGCATTGGGTGCCATCGCTCAACTTACGTTGAACGATGGCATTGCTTCGGCTTCGGAATCGCACCTGGTGGGGGTCGTTGCAGCAGGTATTCCCGTGGTGTATCAGGACTTCCAGGAGGATTTCGATCAAAATTCTTCTGAAATCCTTCCTCCTCATCGTTCTTATGACTGTCCTATTGAGATAATCCTCGACTCCGCCATTCCCTCTGGCCGGATCTACTCACTGTCCCCCTCAGAGGAACAAGCCCTAAAGGAATACATCCAAAAGGCTCTGAAACTAGGTCACATACGCTCTTCTGCCTCTCCGGCTGCCAGTCCTATCTTTTTTGTCCCCAAGAAGGAGGGCGACATGCGTCCTTGTGTGGACTACCGCCGTCTGAACTCCATCACCATAAAGAATCGGTATCCAATACCTTTGATCACCCCGTTATTGGACCGGTTAAGCTATGCCACCATATTTACGAAGCTCGATCTCCGTGGAGCATACAACCTAATCAGGATTCGTCCCGGAGACAAATGGAAGACGGCATTCTGCACTCGCTATGGGTTGTTTGAATACGTGGTTATACCATTTGGGCTTTGTACCGCTCCGGCCACGTTTCAACGGTTCATGAACGAGATATTCAATGACCTGTTGGACGTGTGAGTTGCAGTATATCTCAATGACATCCTCATATTTCACAAAACATTAAAGATCATGTGGCACACGTCCGTGAGGTTTTGTCCCGTCTCTGCCAATACTTGCTTTTTGCTGAACCTGAGAAGTGTCAGTTCCACACCGACAGTGTAGAATTCCTGGGATTCCACATTACACCGGGGGGTTTAGCCATGAACCATTCCAAGGTCCGAGCAGTGTTGGATTGGCCGAAACCCAGTAACCTTAAAGCCTTGCAGTCTTTCTTGGGTTTCTGGAATTTCTATAGGCGGTTAATTCACGTTTTTTTGTCCATTGTAGCACCACTTACTTCACTGACTAGCCCTAATGTACCGTTTTTGTGGTTAAACGAACACTAAGTAGCTTTTGATGCATTGAAGACAGCATTTACCACTGCCCCCGTCCTAAAGCATCCTGACCCGGAACTTCCCTTTATCGTGGAAGCAGATGCGTCTTCTTTTGCTCTTGGCGCTGTTTTATCCCAACATTGTCCTTCTTCTGGTAAGTTACATCCAGTGGCCTTTCATTCCCAGAGGTTTTCAACTGCTGAAAGTCATTACACAGTGACAGAAAAAGAATTATTGGCGATCAAAGATGCCTTTCAAGTTTGGCTGCATCATCTTTTAGGGGCAAAGCATCAAGTCCTAGTATTCACGGATCACCGCAATCTCCAAGATTTGGCTTCTCTGAAATGTCTCAATAGTCGTCATGTGTGGTGGCATTTATTCTTTGCGACCTATGACTTCCAAATCAAACATCGATCGGGTCTGTCTCATGGGACAGCTGATGCTCTTTCTCGTTCCCCTGGTGGGGTCTCCTTGCCCGTGTTCCCTGAAACCTTGTTAGACAAACATGTCATCTGTCTCTGTACCCCTCCTCTGCCACTGGTATCGTCGATCCGTGCATGGGTATCACAACACCCCGAACAACTGTCCCAGTGGGACCCAGTGTTTCACGATGGCCTACCATTTATCCAAAACAGACTGTTGCTACCCACCACTGACTCCCGCAAACTCGCTTTGGAATGGTCCCACGACAATACCATTAACGGACATCCCGGTCAGAAGCGGACACTGGCACTCCTTAAACGATGGTGTTGGTGGTCGTCTATAAAACGGGATGTCGAATGCTATGTGAACACGTGTGCAGTGTGTGCCCAGTGCAAACATCGCCTGGGACGCCCTGTAGGACTCCTGCATCCATTGCCTGTGCCCCCTAGACCTTGGCACACATTAACGATGGATTTCGTGACAGATCTTCCACGAATCAAAGGTTTTGACACGATATGGGTGGTGGTCGATTCCTTTACAAAAATGGCTGGTTTTATTCCCTGTTCAGGCATTCCCTCTGCCCCCGAGCCTCTTCTTCAAGTCCATCTTCTGTCTCTTTGGGTTACCTACTATAATCATCTCGGACAGGGGGCCGCAATTCACATCTCGGTTTTGGCGAGCATTGACGGGACTCCTGGGGATTGACTCCCGGTTTTCCTCTACTTATCATCTGGAAACGGATGGCCAGACTGAGAGGGTGAACCAAGCCATGGAGCAATACCTACGCTGCCTCATTTTACAACACCAACAATCCTGGTTCAATGTCCTGCACCTTGCTGAATTCGCATACAAAAATGCATTACATTCATCCACTGGCTCCTCTCCCTTTTACGTCTTGTACGGTCAGCACCCCCGTACTTTGCCTCTCCCTGATTTCACCATTTCTGACAATCCTGCAGCTGTGGCTTGTGCCCGTGACCTGTCGGTTGTTCATGCACAGACACTTGATCACCTTCGTGAGGCTCAGGTATCCTTGAAATCTACGGCTGACAAGCGGAGGGCTGAGGCTCCTACCTATGCTGTAGGGGATAGGGTTTGGCTTTCATCTCGCCATCTCCGATTGCCTGGTTGTCGCAAGCTGCTGCCTCGGTTCGTGGGCCCCTATAGGGTTTCCAAGGTGATCAATCCGGTGGCCTATCGGCTCTCGGTTCCTGCATCCTGGCGCATTCACCCTGTGTTTCACACCTCCCTTCTGAAGCCCTGTCCCACTCCTACCCGTCTTCGGGATTCCCCTGGTCCTGTTTCTGTGGGTGGTTCTGAGGAGTTTGAGGTCGCTGACATTCTGGGATCCTGTATGTGTAGGGGCGGAATTCAGTATTTGGTGGATTGGGTTGGGTTTGGCCCGAAGGGGCGGTGTTGGATTCCTGCTGGTGATGTCCATGCCCCGCGCCTTGTCTCCCGTTTTCACTTGGAACATCCCTCCTGCCCACGCAGTCGTGGGCCTTTGGGGGGGCTCTGTCATGCGCAGCAGAAAGGGTACCACCATGCGCATTGCCCATGCCAACAGATGTAGTAACGCCCGCACTCTCATAGGTTTCCCGACACATAGTTCCACTAGGTTTCCCAAGGCACCCCCAGCACCTAGCAGTAACACGTCACCTGTGGTGCGAGGGCCGCATGAACAGTCCTTGTCCCGAGGCTGGGGCAGATGACGGCCTCATTGAGTCCCTCGCCTACATTGGCAATTGGCGTGGAGGTTGCGAGCAGGCATGATCAGCCGACTACGATCACTTCCTGGTTACGGGACGCTTCCCCGATCACGTGATCTAACCTCCGCTCACGTGATCGGGAGACGTTCATAAAAGCCCGGACATTTCAAACGCTCGTTGCTTCACAGCTGTTTTCTCGCAACACTGTTCAGCTTTATTGCCTGACAACTTCACGGATTCAAGACCACGGCTCATGGACTTCGGACTGCCTCTTATTTATTTATTTTTTACATTTATAAAGCGCTCACACAGCCTGCAGGCATCGAGGCGCTGTTACAGGAATTGTTAGTTTTTCTTAGTTGTGTTTTTTCTTTGTCTTAGTTACGTATTTATAACGCGCTTAAACACTCAGAGGTTTCTAAGCGCGGACCCGGGGATCGAACCTGTTGTTGCTTTGTGTCGTCTTGCTTCCAAGACGCGCACGCTGCCGCTGTGCTATCCTCCCGGGATTCTTTGCTCCCTGGTTCTATCATTTCTTCTGCACGGATACCCGGACTTCTGACCTTTGATAACGGACTACGGATTGCTGCCTTCTTTTTTCCCTGGTTTTGTCGCCTTTCTACCGGTACCTGGATTTGATCTTTGGACTGTTATGGATTTGCTCTCGTATCAACCCTGAACTGTTACTGGTGTTTTTTCCAAGTGCTCCACGTTTCTTCAAGTGCCACGAACCCTCAAGAACCATCCAGGTGGGTGTAGCCGGTACTTACCATCTTGTGCCAGGCTTTAATCACTGTTCACGTGCCCCCTTGCACGACAGTTCCCGACTCCCAAGCTCATTCCTATTGGGTTTAGGAAAGCCCTTTTTCATATCATTACACGCCTGCTATCATTGTAGTGTGCCTGTTTGTGCTAATACCTTGCTTCCTTCCGACAGTCTTGGGGTCCTCGGCAGCGCTTGCTTCCTGTGAACAACAACCACACCTGTGGTTTCAAGGCTCACACAGAGAGTGTTCTTGCCTCTCTCTGTGGGGAACTTGGGGACAGAGGCCCTTATACTCTTCACGACACAGCAACATCTGACACTCATATCAAACGAAAGAAGAAGCAGACCAAACACAGGTTCTGAAAGTTTGATCATCACTGTTAGCTTTACAAAAGATCAAGTGGTCCGCTAACACCAGCATCACTCTTTCCTCTGGTTAACGATGCAAATCAAGTTATCCCGAGCAGCCAGAAGAGCGGTTTGGCTGCCCTGAACCTATACAGGTTACCAGCTATGTTGGTAAGCCTTTATACTGCATCAAGTCACCACCATAGTAGATTCAGTGTCTAGGCTCGCTTGTTGACTGAAGTACTATGCCCAAGCCAATCCAGACCATAGTCTACTGGAGAAAAGAAAATTAGCAAGGGGAAGCTAGGAAGAGGGGAAAGTGGAAAATAAATGCTACAAACTTGGGGAAGGAGTGATCCAACTGAGAAAATATTTTGTGGGTCCCAGAAGTTTGTATGTAGCAGAAAATCCAACATGGAATGTGCCTACCTTCTGCAAAGCATTCACCCAAAACAGGGTATTAGAGATTAGCTTGTGATGCAATGGGGTTACTGGCAATATGGTATGTTTGTAATTAAGAAACTAGGAGCCTCATTACAAGTATGGAGGTAGCCATAATAAGGGCATGGCTGCCTCCATACCGGGTTCCAGCTCCGGGTTCTGTGAATGAGGAATTACCGGGTCATTCCAACCTTGGAGGACGCGGTAATTCCTCCTTCACAAAACCAATCCCCATTCCCATTTGAGCCCCCATAGGGCTCAATGGGAATGGGGATGGAGCTAATAACGGGCCCGTTATTAGCTCCTTGGTCCCCTTGCGGGACCCGCTCAGGACGTCTGGTCTGACCAGAAGTCCTGAGCGGGTCCCACAAGGGGACTTCGTAATAGGGCATCCCGTAATGAACGGTGCCGGTCCCGTACCGGCACCCTTCATTACGGGAGCACCTGCCTCGTAATGAGGCAGTATATATTTGCATAAATGCATAAATAGGAAGGGCCACAATTTCCAAACAAGGGTCCTGAACAGAAAGCGGGGCACAAATTAGGGAAAAGAAATCAGATTACAAATTATACTGTCATACTAAAACATAATTATAACCACAATACAACAGATATTTATTGTGATTAAAATAGTCTATTGACCACTATAAGTACAATACCACAAATAAGCAGTACAGTAAGAGTGGAAAAGGGGTTTATCCAATGTACATTACATAAGGATTGAGACGTTAAAAAAGTTAGTAGTCTAGCCTGTATTTTTAAACCTTATTTTTCTGGTAGACTGTTACAAAGCTCTGGCTTTTCTTCCTTTGAACATTTTTTTTGCTCAATCTTAGTACCACACCATTGTTCCATTACTTTTGATTTACTGCCTTGTATATTTTGGATGAATTGGGTGGTGGGTCAGAAGAAGGACTGAGATGCATATTTTCCATTCTATGGATTTTATTTGACAAAATTAAGAAATAAACTCCTGACTATCCCTAAACTGTGGGGTTTCCTGCCCAACACAAAACTAACTAGGGTGCTCATCAGTCGTCAGTGAGTCCATAAGGAAGATTCTACCATCTTTCCAAATCTAAGCTATTCTGTCCCTACCACTATCCAAAACAACCTAGGCACATGCGAATGATTCCTTTCTGCTGTGGTCTGCTTTTCAGCACAGTGGCTTTAGTAACTTAACCGTAGATAGTTCTTGGCATCTATTTAGATCAGTTCATACAGTTCAGAAATAGGGCTCTTCAATTTCTCTCTCGTATCGTTGACACATTGTTTTACCCTTCTGAAGTGACTCCTCTCATGCGTTCTTTCCAATACACTTGATGCTTCTTTTATAGACAATGTCACAGTTCATCCTGTCTGGCACAGTTATAAGGGTTCCCAAATAATCTTTCACTTTTCTCTTTCACTCAATAGTTACTGGGATTGGTATGTATGTTTCAATAATGATTCTCTTCTGCTTCCACTTCCCTAGTTTTACTGGGACGAGTATGAGGGTACCAGTAATAACTCTCACTTCTCTCCACCGTCTTGCTATTACTGGGATGAGTATGTTGGTACCGGTAATGATTCTCACTCCTCTTGACCTATTTAATATTACTGGGACAAGTATGAGGGTGCCAGTAATGGTTTACACTTCTCTTCACCTCTTTAGTATTACTCGGATGAGTATGAGTGTGCCAGTAAAGTTTCACTTCTCTTTTCACAGTTTTCTTGCTCTCAAGAATGTTATCATATAACTTTCCCCTCTCCTTAGAGACTATTGAGTTGCATTCTTCACTGGGACGAGTATGATAATTGTACTTGTTATGTTCGTTATCCCTCCCAGGTCTTCCGCATTCCCTGTTATCTCTTTTGCTTGGTGCAAGCATCACCAGGCCTGTGATCATGACGGGATGCTTCTTTCTGTTTGTCAGGTTGGCTTCGTTCATCCAGTCTCTCTCTCTCTCTTTCTCTGCACCTGATCCGTGCCGTGAACGGGTGTGTGGTCTAAGCATTGTTGCAGTACACTGACTCTCGGTCACACCACAACTTACAACTCTGTAAGGTATCTGAGGGTTCCTTCCCTCAGTTCTTCCTCCTTCAGGCGATTCCCCTTTCGCCTCCACTCACAAGCTTGTTCCCAGGTTTCCAAGCTGCGCGTCTCAATCCAGGTCAGCTTCTCGCACAAAGCTGATTTCAATCTCCCGGGCTTCCTCTCCTGACAGGTTTTCTCCTCCTCTATTTATGACGCATAGCTGGTCCTTCTCCAGCAGAGCAGTCCAAGTACTTTCTCTCTGTTGGCAGAGTACCCTGCATTACTCGGCCAATCTTCTTGTTCACAATTTTGAATTCATTTTCTTTCTTACAAGAATTTAATGTTTCTGCACCACAATAACATACACTGATTGCTTCTTCATTACTTCTTTGAATAGAAGCTGTTGTAGTTGGAGTGTGAGTGTTTTAGGGAGTTCCTCTTAGAACCAGGAGTCCTTGTCCCCAAGGGGGGCATCCCTCCCAGTGAGGTCACATTTACCTCTACCCCTATGGAGGTTTTTGCGTAGCAGGCTCACTTCCCTAGCCTCACAGGTAAAGGCTTTCCCGGGGCGAAGAAACTGAATCCCACGGTTCCTCACAAGTGTCTAGCCTTTGCACTCAAGAGTATTTGAACCATCCTAGTAACATAATTTCAAGTCAATTTAACCTGCCTAATGTTGGGCATGCACCCTCAATTCTACCTAACTGTTTTGACATACTAAATGCCTTTAAATTCCACCAATGTGTTAAGGAGCCCACACATGCTAAAGGTAATATTTTAGTTTTTATTATTGCACCTAGCAACCTGATTTTCTCTTCCTCTCCTATGCCCATTGATTTGTCTGATCATTATCTGATCTAATTTTCAATTTTCACCAACTCTTCACCCACCCTCAAACAACAGCAACCCTACAAATGTCTTAAACAGATTTTAATCTGGTCTCTGTTGACGAGATTGAAAGCGCCTATAGCTCTTTCCCCACTATTAAAAATGACGGCCCTATTGATCCATTTATTTTCTAACTTTTCATCTTTCATTGCCATGGTGGCCTGCCATCTGTCCCCTCCTCAATCAAGAAAATGCTTGATCGTCATCTAAACCTTGGTATTGTAATAATTTGAATCCCAATAAAAATGTTCTTCTGAGATTAGAACAACATTGGAGGAAATCTAAAAATGATGCTGACCTTGCCTTATTATGCTGTGCTTGTTTAGCACAGACGAAATGTATCTCTGAAGCTGTATCCATTTTTGTACTAACCAGATATCTCATCTGCTATCTATGAACCCAGATGCCCTTTCAACACTGTTAATCATGGTTTGACTGTTTCGTCCAAAGCAATAACTGCACTCAATACTTGTGTCCTGGCTGGCAAAGTCTAAGGATCTCACCCGTGACCCCTCCTCACCTGTATCTTCCGATGAAGTGTTCCTTGTCTCTGCGGTCCCTCTCCTTCGGGTAGTCACCTTCTTGGTCTTCTTCTTGACTTTTACCCTCTTATCGTGCAGATAAGGACGGGCGCTGCTGGAGGCAACCTTTGCAGGAAACAGTTCCTAACCAAAAGGGACCCCCAGAAAGCCCACCTCAGGTTCGGGGGAAAAGCTTCTTCGGCACCAAAAACCCCAGATGTTCCAAAAAGGCAGGTGGAGGTATGCCACGGCAAGCCTCAATGATGTAATGCGGCCCAGATGGATCAGACCGTAAGTATGGGGAAGGTAAGTGGAAAGAGGTAGATGAAATAAGATTGAGTGAGTAAGGAGGTTGCTAAAGTTGGAAGGCCAGGATGGCTGCAGCGCGTGCAGGAGCACAGGCAGAGGAGGAAGGTCACGGTGGACCCGGAAGCGAGCCGTGAGAGAGACAGTAATGCAGTGGAGTGAGAGAACCGAAAAGCCGGGACTGAAAAGAAGGAGAGAGCAGCAGAGAGAGATGCGCCGAAAAAGAGGCACAGATCTCTTAAGCGGAGCGAGGCAGAGAAAAGAAAGGAGCGGCGACCAAGGCTGCCGCAAAAAAGGTAGGCGAAAGCCTCGACACTGGAGGAACAGCGAGTGGTTCGGGAACCAAAACGCCAGCGGGTAGCAAGGAGCGATACAACGCACAGAATGTAGGATTCTACATGTTGTTATATCAACGCTGTGGAGCGGCGGCCATCTTGGTGGAAGGCTAGACCGCGCCTGACGCTTCCGAAGGGCTATAACAACCTGCGATGTGCAGAAACCCATCGATGTCATACCTTCTAGGTATGGGGCATGACAACTTGTTCTAATATTAATATCTTTTTCTTGGATAAAAATGTAAAAACTGAGTCTGAACTCTCTTTACAAGTGGCTTCTATCACATTGCCCTTCTGCATTCCTTGAGATATTCAGCCCTTGACTGCATTCTTTACCTAGTCATTGTCTGGCTTCTCTCTTGTAATTGATGAACTCAGCTTTTTATGTAGATGATATTATTCCAGCCACAATCTGGAAAAATCTTTCATCTTCAGCACTCTTGTCCCTGTTTTCGCATATTAATGCCTCTTTGACTCTTGGTGAATTTCCTACTGCCCTCAAGACTAGTCTTTTTTAACCCTCACTGAAAAAAGATAACTTGGATCCTGATAAATGGAGCAATCATAGACCTTTTACCAATTTACCCTTCGTTGGAAACATCCTTGAGAAGACTGTGGCTCAACAGCTATTTGATCATATATCCAAATTCAATCTTCAGACAGCTATCAATCTAACTTTCACTGTCATCATGGCATGGAATCAGCAACCTTGGATGTTCTCAATGATATTCACTGTATTTTATGATTCTATTGATGTATGTATGTTGGTTCTACTGGATCTATCATCAGAATTCAAAACAGTATCATGTCACTCATTATTAAGAATGTTACACGAATGCATGTGACTGAATGGTGATGTGCTGGAGTGGGTTAAGTCCTATTTAACATCTATCCATTTACTCCAGCCCCTTTCGCTCTCTGCATCTTTTGGTTGCCAATGGTATTCTACACGGCTCAATTGTTCCTCCTGTTACCTTTAATTAATATATTGCCTCTCTGGACGACATTGTGCATAAATACAAGATTAGCATTCAACAATAGGCTGAGGACACTTAACTTAATATGAAAGCCTCTTACCAAGCAGAGACCTTTTCTCTTAAGCAGTGTCTAGAAAATATGAAATCCTGGATCCCTCTTGTAAATTTAAAATGTAACACCTCAAGAACTGAGAACATTCTTTTTTGCTAGTCTTAACAATCAATGGTTATTTATTCCAACCTTGGTTGTCTATACTTTCATCTTTTGACTGCTCATTTAATGAGGCCCAGGTGGTAAATCCTCTTAGCTTTTACATTGATTATAAATTCACCATGAAAGAACATGTCCTCAAGAAATCACAAGCTGCTAATAGCGCAACTTAGAAGAATGAATTTCTTTGTCCATCCCGAACATTTGTGCTGTGCTTCAAGGCTTGGTGCTTTCTTATATTGATGACAGTAACACTGTTAATTTTGTTGCTTCCCAACACACTCCTTATCCCCTTAGATCTTCTTTGCATGTCATGGTCAGACTCGTAGTTGGGAGAAGAAAATGCAACCCTATCTTTCCCATTTTGGTTGCGTTTCGTTGGCTTCTATTGAATCCTAGTATTCAGTCTGCAATTGTCTTTTTAGTTTATTAGTACCCGGCGAGAGTCAAGCAGAATGCAACACGCATTCTGATTGGCTCTCGCCGGGACGTTACCCGGCCGAGAATCCTTCGATTCTCGTCTGGGATTCCAGCCACCTTGTCCTCGGTGGGGGTGTGGCAGCCCCTCAGCCAATGAGGAGGCTCGAAGAAGGGCCATCCCCGCTCCGTGCCTCCACACGGCTGGAGGCTTCCATCATCCATCATTTTTTAAAAACTTTTTTTTTCCCCTCCAGCCCCCCCGCCAACCCCACTTACCTTCTGCTCCTTTTTTGTCAGGAGCGGACACGCTGGGAACACTTCTGTTCCCAGCGCGTCCGCTGCCGGTGGCCGCCATGGAAAGGGAAAACGGACTCCGTTTTCCCTTTCCCGGCGGCCATTTTCTTGGTCGTTTTTCAGTGCCCCGTCACGCAGATATTGCGGGCTGGGGTACTAATAGCAATATGCTCCTCATGGCGGGGGCATTACTGACTCAGGTAATGCCCCGGGGCATTCGTTAAGACCCTTGCTTCGCTCGGGATTCAGGTAATGTCCCGGAGCCTTCGTTAAAGCCCTTGCTTCGCTCGGGCCTATCACTATGGGCCCCGGGGCATCACCTGAGTCAGTAATGCCCCCGCCGCTCGGGGCACATTGCTTAATTAATAAATTGTACAACTTAAACCCCCCTTACCTGGCCAATAGGGTTCAAATTTCAGGTGCAAAACAAGTCACCACAACTAGAGATACACAATTTCTGAACATTTCTAACGCTTATCTGGTAGGAACCTCCAACATGACCTGCTCCCTCTCTAGTCCTTGTTTCGCGAATAGCCTACCATTGGATCTCAGACTGATGATCTTTAGAAAACGGAAATCTTTTGTATTTCCTTTTTTCATTCCTGAATTCTATTGTGTTTTGTTTGCTAACCCTTTGTTCTGCCCATAAACAAATAAATAAATACATGAATAAATAAACAAACAAATAAATAAATAAATAAATAAATAAATAAATAAATACAAACCAAAGAAAGCTGCATTTCTAGAAGCAGGCCTTCCATTTGAAGTTTAACAATTCAACAACTGATGATGGGAAAAGGGAAGAATTTAATCTGGAACCTAGAAACACAGACATCAAGCTGAAAAACAGAGCCAGGACGAATATCATTTAATAACAAAAGTGATGAAAAACATGAAAAATGGAAAACAAAAGGACCCACACATATCAAAATAGTTTCTTCTTCGAAAAAAAATAAGTAATGCACTGTCTGATAGAAAGGAAATGCAGAAACCACAAATGTCTGCAAAAGCTGCCAGAAGGAAGTGATAACTAACAATGTTGATGGGGTCTAATGACACAAATATAACATGGCAAATTTAGAACTTAGAACATTTGTGTGCAAGACAAAAGTATCAACACAAGCTTAATATCATTAAAATGCAAACTAAATGATTTATTGATTATTTATAATGCACCACTGGCAAGCGAATCACCCCAAGTAGGTGCAGAACATGGTATTCCCCAGCTGGCTGCAGCTTACTGAACACATGGACGTTTTACTGCATTTTACTGTGGTAAATCTGGGATAGGTCGATGGTATATGGGGTGGTAATATAGGAGTTTGGCGTTGGGGCAAGGGTATGTGGCTTGGGTGGGAAAGGGGGGTTAGGGAAGGCTGGCCCCCTATAAAAAATCTCAATAGTAACATGTTCCAAAATGCCCCATGTGGCCAGATGCAGCAGATCTGCGGAACAGAGACTGGAGCGGGCATAGATGAAGGGAAGAACCCAGGAGGTAGGGAGGAGGGAGGCCTATGGGGAAACAATGTCCAAGGTACATGCCAGACTCCCTCACAGTTGGAATCAAGATGGAACCAGGGTGGTCTACCCCACCAGGGCCAAAATAAAACATGACATGCTGGCATCTTGAGGCAACAACAGGTGTTAATGGGAAGTGGTCAAGCATTGGGGTGGGTCGTGGTCTTCTCAGTGGTGTTCCTATTGCTTGATCTGAGGAGGTAGCTCTTTGCGTTTTGCAGTAGTCCACCCACTGCAGGTGAGGCATTGTGTGATGCCACACATTCTTTTGTGGTTCTCTGGCACTATCTAGGCTAGTTAAGGTTTACTTGGATAGGCTGAGGAGACATATTTGGAGGAGTCATAGACACAATCACTTTTTCCGAACGTGCCTGACACATCTGCTGGGGGAGTCCACAGTTGGGGGAAGGCTCCGGACCAATAAGAACATAGGTGTAGAGTCTCCCAGGTGACCTTCTGGTTTCAGTCTATGTTGCATGCTAAGTTAGTTGACGTAGGTCTGTCAGGCTCACAATCTCACCTGACTTGAAGACGTAGGCGAAATCTTTCTGAAGCCATTTCACGATCTTTGTAGGAAAACTAGAAATACGTGGAGCAACCCAGGGTCTGGACCCCTTTTTGTAGTTATAGCCAAGCAGCAAGGCGTATAGCTCCAAACATACAAACAAGGAATAGAGGGTTGGGAAGTATCCCCTTCCCCCCATTTTGGCAGACTTACCCACTGAAAAGGTCCATGAGACATGAAGAAAATATGCAACACCTGTGATGGCTTTGGATACACCAAACGCTAGTACCTGCGAAGAAAGCAAGGTTGTAAATAACAGCAGACATCTTAGAATGGGCTACTGATGAGGCCCATTATGACACCACCATTGATTGGGCCACACATTCCAGATAATAAAGGTGAGTACAGCGCATCAAACTGCTGACATGCCCCATGTGCCATGGATTGCAACCCCGTCCTGACACCTGCGATGGCGGATTGGATGCAAACCACCATCAGACCCCTGCAGAGTCCACTGGCCACCATGAATATTGCAATACATAAGAGGGTCATGACCATGGTCCCTCATCACTTACGCACCCACCGCTACACATTATAGAGAACCAGATGCAGGTACATTGCCCACTGTCTAGGGCAGAGTCATCTTTCGTGAAGATGTGGGCAAGACATGCCCTCGTCAATGAGGAGTCGGCAAATGTAAGCCTGCTGCACCTGAAGTGGCATTCCGCTACTTTTGGGAGGAATCACACAGTTCCAGGGGCTTGAGCCAGAATTAGCTTCCCTAGTCTAGGTAAAACAGCTATCCCTTAGCTTCCTTGGCTACTCTTGTGGCAGCAGTGATCGAGTGATCAGGTCAAGCTTCGGAGGGCTGTTGGGTGGACAGTAATAGAGAGTAGCACCGTATTAATTTGAATAAAGGACTGTCCACACAGATGTACAACTTAAATATACTTTACATCTTGTACATGGTAAGTAAGAATGTAGGTGCAATCCCCATGGTTAATGGGATTTACAAAGTTCCCTAATTTGAATTAGAAGATGTATGGGGATGAAAACATGTTGGTTTCTACCTCTGTTGGATCTTGAAGGGCTTGCATTTTGTGTATGTATTTCCCATTCATACCAAGCCAGAGTTCAAGCAATGACTGTGCCAGTCTATAGCACAGTCTCTGCCAGGGACCTGAATGCTTTCTAAATGATGCTATGCTATGAAATTAAGTTTGTATGCTGCACCAAACCACTACCAGAGGAGTTTCAGAGTGCCTAGCAGTGTCTAGAGGTTGGAATATTGTGCCCCCATCCTGGGTAACTATAACAGGCTGTGGAAGAAGACAGGAAATGCGGCAAAGTTATGGGGGTAAACTAGATAAGAGGATGGTAAAGAGCAAGTAGATGCAACAGAGAGAGGGAGGGGTGGATATAGTAGTGAAAGAATGGTTTGCACTGGTTTTGGGCATTTAATGAGGCAATGCGGGGACCAACAGTTTTCTTCTTCAGGGTGACAGAGGATCAAATCATGAATGAGTAGGAATTGTTGGTACTAAAGGGTTGGCAAAGGGGCAAGGGGCCGGTGGGGCCTGAGTGGGTGTTAAAGTGTTAAAGAGGAAAGGGAAAGAGTTGAGCTGCTGGAAAGAACTTTTGGAGTGCAATGGTGGGCACCCTGTTCTTCCCTGCCACCTTTGCGATCAGGGATTTGGTGGGGGGCTTTTCCTTCTATTTTGGCATCGGGTCCTGTTTTTGCTTTGGAGATGGGCGTGGCTTTTCAACCATTGGGTGGTTAAGCCTGAATTTATTTCCATGGCAGGGTGCTGGTCTTGTAGAAATTCCCTGCTTCCATGGCCAGTGAATTGTCCAGTTCCGAAAGCCACTTTGGTGCACCACAATATGGGCTGATCGTTTAAGGGCACATTGGCCATTTTCCTGGCTGCAGACACATTTGTATGCTAATTACAGAACCTCTTGGCACCCCACAGGTGGGAAATTCCAAAGTCAAGTTCAAGCGTGTTGTAGGGTAGGAGCGAGGAATGCTTCTGCAGTAATTTTACTCTGGTAATCTGTGTCCTGAATCTATTGTACTGTTCTGGATTATGCTCCTTCATTTTCTTTGGTTTGGGGGAGGCAGCATTTGTCTGTGCCCTGGCGAGGATGCCTGTTGTTTTGTATTGTGAGGAAGGGAAACATTGTATTGTACTGTGGCCTTCTTTCCCAATGAAGGGCAGGTGCGCCATCCACTATACCTACTGCATTTATGATGATACAGACTTCCAGCTGGCATGGTCCACAGGTGGGTTGCATACACTGTAGTTTTAAGCATTCAGGGTCTGTAAAGTGGGACCCTTCATATGTTTTGAGCCTTTGCCATTGACAATACCGACTAGGGCCGATAGGAGTTGTAGTCCAAAACATATGGAAAGCTAACATTTTCTGATCCCTTATAGCAACAATGTGCATTTTGCTGGATCACATAAAAAGGGACAACAATACGCTAATCCTAGGCTATGCTTTCATGATATCAGGTATACTGTAACAATCTACGAATGCTGCGGTTTGCTAGCACTGAACAGCGGCCTTTGATGCAATGAAGTGGTGATAAATCTATCAATGGGAGCCGGGCTCTGCACATCTTGTAGTTCAATGCAACAGCCACCACCTGTCTGAGAGCTCTTCTCGCTATCATTACTGACTTTGTGGTCATCAACCTTTAATGTTTTATTGCATGTATGTGGAAATAAGTACCCTAGTGGCATCCACTTAGAGATAATGCTGGACTGCAGGCTATAATTGGACATGTTATATTTTTGTATTGTGCATACATGGACATATACTATAGTACTGTAGGACCACCTGCTTTGACTCCAGATGCTACCCTCTGCTCCTCAGCTAAACGTAATGATTGGCCTTTTGAAAATGTACTTAGATACATTTATTTTGCCATCTTCAACCAATTGAAATGCAAAAGACAATAAAAGAAGAGAACACTAATACTTAGGATACATCAATACAATGCAGTAGATGATCACAGCTTATAGCATACATGTTTAGGGTGTAACAGAGCCAAGTTGCTAGAAAGAGGCAGTGGGCCTCATCACGAGTTTGGCGGTAGCCCTTAAATGCAGCGCTAACGCTGTTACCGCTGCATTTAAGGCTCTGCCAAAACATGAGTCTGGCAGCATTTACCCCTAGCTCCAAGCTGGCGGTAAAGGTGCCGACTGAAAGCCCATTTTTGGCCGCAATTAGTGCAGTGCTCTTAGTGCACGGTTATTGCGCCAAAAATTCCCTATTGGGTCAAATGGACCCAGTGGGGAATGGGGAATTATAGTTACCGGCCAACCCGTGATACGGCGATAATGCCGCCAGAGGGATGGGCGGAAATGCAAATACAGTTAGGTGGTAACCCATTCGGGATACTGCCCAACTCGTGATGAGGCCCTGTGTGTGTTTGCGGCTGCTAGAAAGCCAGGTGTCATTATTTCCATTTGTTGTATGTGGTCTCTGCTAGCAATTTAATAGAAAGAGTCCTCTATGTCCCTGGCTTGACAGAATAGTGTTTGATTTACTCCACAATTTTGATTTATTGTGCATGCCTATTTTATATTAAGTTTGTTGATCGTTATCTACGTTCTCCAATACCCAACAAGCATCCACACACACGCCACTCACCAGCACCCCTCACATTCACCAATTCTCCATCGCAATTTACACTCCTTAACCTCTGACTCTGCCAGTCATGCACATACTCACTTGCTCTGTCACACTATTGAGTCACAACTCCCCAGTCCCTTCCTCACTTCCAGCCGTTTTCCCAACTCATACCTTATGCTCTCCAGTTCCTCCTGCAGTCCATAATTCTTCATTCTTTCTGGCTCCTTCTGCATCTTGCGTCCCTTCTCCCAGTCTATTACACCCCATCCTTTCTCCCGATCTAGAGTTCGCTCCCTCTTGGCCAGTGGCGTGTCCGTACTCTTTTGACTGGGGAGGCCCAAGTGGGGCACTCACTTATGCAGGGGTGGCAGGAAGTACGAGCACACACACATAATGATCATAGTTTCGAATAATGGAGTGGCCAATCAGATTCCAGGGGTAGCACGTACCACCACAGGCCACTCCCTGGACACATCACTGCTCTTGGCGGGCCCCCGTGTCCTCTCTGCTTTCTGCCTCCACCCCCTCTATGGTTTCTAGCCAACTGCTACTTCTCAGTCCTGCCGCTAACTCTGTGATTTCTAGCCCATCACTCCCTCTAAAGGGTATTGTACCAAAATGTCACCCTCATTTGTGCGCACCCGCAGTCACTGTGACTTTGGAGGCGCACAAAATGAGGGTGACATTTACTGCACCCAAGCTGAGCGTGGGTTGTGGAGGTGTCCCCCGCTCTACCTGGGTGCAGTAACGGGGGTCAGGGGTTGTGGGGGTGTCCCCTGCTTATATTTCGGAAAGCGGGAAACACGTAAGAAAAAAAAAGAAAAGCCCCCTGAGGCGTCAGCTCCAACCCACGTTAGTGGGAGGAGCTGACACTGCAGGGATCGAAGAGTGCAGGCGTTACACTTCTGCGTGTGCCGTCCTAAAGGTAAGTGGAGTGGGGGGCATGGATAGGGGTAATGCAGGCCAGGGGAAGCGGGCACAGTGATCCATATGATCACTGCGCCGCCCCATAACTGGTGTCAGCATTTTCGGCCGTCGCAGTTACGGGGGGCGCAGTGATCACATAGATCTCTCTAAAGCCCACCAGTCCTTCTCTGCTTTCTTGCCCACCAATCCCCCCTGCGGCCCACCACTAGCCCACTCTTGCCTACTACTCCCTCTCTGCTTTCTTTTCCAGTGTCCTCCATCTGGCCTGTCTCTCCCTCTCTGGCCCATCACTCTCCCTCGGGCCCACTGCTCCCCCTATGCCCCGCTGCTCCCCCTCACTCAGGCCGACTGCTCCCTCTATCTCCTTTTCCCACTTATATTGTGACTTTTTATTTTTGTATAAAAAGCACATTTTGTGTTTAATTAAAAGACAGCCGTTTTTGAAAAAACATCTGTTTTTGCAGTTTTTTTTGCCAAAATGTCTACTTATGTTTTTTAGAAAATTGATGATTTTGCTTTATTTTCTGTTGTCGTGAAATCACCAAAAGCTCGGAGGAGGAGGGGGTCTGTTTAGTGCTGAAATTGTAAAAAGAATCTTGAAAGGCTGTGTTCATCAAATATCGTAGATGTCCAAAATACTGTTTAGATGTGTGGGCTATGTGGCGAATTCGCCCGATAAAAAAGCGATATGTCCAAACTCTATTGACAGGTACCATAGCTTCGATAAGAATGAAGTGGACCACCCCACCCCTACCTGTTCACTTCCTCGCAGTGCGGCTACACTTCTTTGTGTTCTGAATTTGTGGTAAGCTAGGGTTTTTCTCCCTCTGCAGGATTTTCAAATTAGGTGGCCTCTCCACTGTGTACCTGATACGCTTACTATGTTCTGAATTTGTGGTAAACTAACGCCTGCCGCTCTCTTCCTGTCCGCTTGCGCTTGTCCTGTCTTCCCCCACCCACTCCCTCCTATTCTATGGTGCTCTCTATCTCACCAATCTTTTCTAACTGCTTCTCCATTGACTATCCTGCTCTCCTCACTAAATCTGGTAGGAAAAAGTTTAAAAAGGACATCCTGGTCTCCAACCCAGGCCTCCCTATCGCTGACACCTACACTAGTGCCTCCTCCAAGGAAACTCTCACTGACATCCTCTTTTTCGTGCCTTCTCCTGACCTATGGACCCTTCATATGGTCTCTGTGCTCTCTCCTTTCTCCTCTTCTCCCATTAATGGTGGCACCCGTTGGGATGTCCTCTTGGCTTCCTTCCACTCCTCTAAGGCCATCATTAATGTCTATGCTAATGGGACCGTCTTGGTCCAAGGCCCTCAGGCCAACCTTCACCTCTTCGATAGACGCTTCCCACGCCTCATCAACTTCCTTTCCTCTCCTGCTGTGCCCCCTCCTCTGTCCTCGACTAACTTGCCTCTTCCCTCCCTCCCCACCCCCTCTCGTGCTCCTTCTTCACCTCCGCAGGGCGTACCTCTGATCTGTACCCCTCCCCGGAAATCCTTCAAAGATGGCAAACTTCTCCACATTGCCACTCTTAACTCTCGCTCTGCCATCAAACATTCCTCTGATATCTGCCGCCTTCTTGAGGAACTTGACCTTGACGTACTCGGTCTCACTGAGACATGGTTCACGGCCAGCTCTGTCACCAGCTTTGACACACTCCTACCCGACGGTTACAAGATCCTCTCTGTGCCCAGGCCCAACCGTGCGGGGGGAGGTGTGGCCCTTATCTTCCCTGAGTGGATTCCTGCCACTGTTACTCCCATGCAGACCTTCTCCTCTTTTGAATGTCTTGTCTGCCGACTCTCTCTCTCTCCTAGCCATTCCCTTACCGTGGCTACTATCTATCGGCCACCTGGTCAAATTTCCTCCTTCCTCTCCGAGTGGGCGGACCTCTCCTCCTCACTCCTGTCCTCAACCACTCAACTCCTCTTTCTTGGAGACTTCAACATCCACCTGGATGCCTCCTGTCCCCCCTCTGGACTCTTTCGCAACCTCTGCGACTCTCTCTCACTCTCTATTCTCCCGTCTGGGCCGACTCATTCTGCAGGGCACACTCTTGATGCCCTGATCTCCTCTGACCTTCCCCTCTCTGTCCCTCTCTCCACTCCTCTCTCCTGAAGTGATCACTTTCTCCTCTCCTCCCACCTCACCCTCCCTACCCCACAGGCAAAGCCACCCCCATCACTGCCACCTTCCTTCTCGGTCATCCGACCCATGAAGCGCATGTCAGTTGAGGCTTTCGCTGCCACCTTCTTGCCCCCTCTTCCCCCTTCGGCTGACTCCCACCCTGACACAGCCCTCTCCACTCTCCACTCTGCTATATCTGATACTCTTGACATCCTTGCCCCTGTCATGAGAATCCGCCTGAAGCCCAAAGCCAAATGTAACTCCTGGTATGACTCGGATCTCGTCACCCTTAAACGCAAGTGCAGGGTGGCAGAGAGGAAATGGCGTGCTTCATGTTCATCCTCTGACAAACTGGCCTGTCGCCTGCTCCAAAGGCAATACCGGCTCTCCGTTCTCACCAAGAAGAGAGCCCTTATCCAAGCCCGCATCTCTGCGGCATCTAACAATTCAGCCGAACTCTTTAAAATCTGCAAGGAGCTGGCCAACCCTGCTGCAGTCTCTACCTCTCCTGTCCCCTCCCAGGCCCTCTGCACGGCACTGGCCTCTCACTTCATTTCAAAAACTCAGGACATCCTGTCCTCACTCTCCTCCTATAACCTCCCCCCCTCTATTCCCTGCCCTTCCTCTGGCTCTTCTGCAGCCACCCCTCCTCTCTCCTTCTCTTCCTTTCCCCTTTTTACTGCTGACGAGGTTTCAAGACAAGTCCGATCTATGAAAGTCTCGTCAAAACAGGTCCACCCCTGTTCCTCCAAAACTATCAAGGACCACATTGACTCCTTGGCTCCTGCCCTTGCTGACTTCTGCAATCACTCCTTCGCCTCTGGAGTCTTCCCATCCCCTCTCAAGCACTCCCTTGTGCACCCCCTTCTTAAGAAACCCTCTTCCGACCCTTCCTGCCCAGCTAACTATCGCCCAATCTCTATCACTCCCTTCCTGGGCAAGCTCCTGGAGAAACTGGCCATCTCCCAGCTTAATCTCCATGCTGAATGTGTTGGTTGTCTTCATGACCATCAGTCTGGCTTCAGAGCTGCCAGAAGCACGGAAACTGCTCTCCTGAACATCCGTGAGGACCTGCTCTCGAACCTTGACTTTAACATTCCATGTGTTCTCATTTTGCTTGATCTCTCTTCTGCCTTTAATACTGTCAACCATACCATCCTGCTCAACCGTCTCCGTGATAACCTCGGTATCACTGGTCAGGCTCTGATGTGGCTGACCTCTTTCCTCTCAAATCGACCCTCCCAGGTCCAACTGGGGTCTTTCCTCTCTGACATCTTCTTCTCTACCTGTGGTGTCCCCCAGGGATCTAACCTCTCTCCCTGGCTGTTCAACCAGTATCTGGCACCTCTCGCCCACCACATCGCCGCTCTCTGCCCCTACTTTCAGTGCTATGCGGATGATACCCAACTCATTTTCAGGCTACCCTCGGCCTCCTCTTCTCCTTCCCTCATCTCTGACTGTCTTTCTGCTATCCAGGAATGGTGTGCCGCCAACGACCTCTGCCTTAATGCCAGTAAGACTGAGATACTACTCATCGGCACTCCCACTCCCTCCTTCCCTGCTGCTCTCTGGCCGGCCTCTCTGGGCCCTCTTCCTGCTCCTACATGCAAGGCAAAAAACCTTGGGGTCATCTTCGACTCCACACTCTCCTTCTCTCCTCACATATCCGACGTATCTAAGAAGTCACACTACCAGCTACACCTCCTCAGAGGTATCCTTCCTTTCCTCTCCTTCCCCCAGAAGCTCACTGTCTCTAGAGCCCTGGTTCTCTCTAAGCTGGACTACTGTAACAGCCTCTATCTTAATCTGCTCGCCTCTACTCTCCGCCCTTTGCAACTCATCCAGAACAGGACTGCAAGACTTGTCCTTGGCTTTAAGCCCAGGGACTGTATCTCTCCAGGACTGAAATCACTACACTGGCTCCCAGTGACTGCGAGGATAAAGTTCAAAACCCTCTGTATTGTCCACAAGGCCGTCTGGGGCCTTGGGCCAAAATACCTTCAACTCTCTCTTCCTAAATATCTTCCTTCTCGAGCTCTTCGCTCATCCGCCTCCAACTCCCTCAGGGTCAGCCGCTTCTCCAAACAACGAGTTGGGGGCAGATCTCTTTCCACTGCAGGGGCCTCCCTCTGGAACAGCCTTCCTACCTCCCTGAAACTTGAGGAGAACCACCTCCGGTTCCGGAAGCACCTCAAAACCTTCCTCTTTGCCTCCGCTTTCTCTCCCCCTCTCCCCTGCTAATATTACTGAAACTGCACTGAATCTGCAAATGGGCCATTCACCGTTCTCGGCCCAGCCACTCTCTCCTGCACTGCCTCTACGGCAACCCCTGCACTACGGGACTGTGTCTGTATCCATACAGCCCCCCTTCCCAGCACTTGTCTGCACTTACCTCGCACTTGCCACCAGCTGGCCCTTGTTATTTATCCTGTATGCTGTATGCTAATAACCCTGTACTGCACTTTCCCCTCTCCCTTTCCCCCATGCACTTTTCCCTTCCCCTCTACCCTTGCACTTGCGCAATCTGAATGACACCTGGCCTAGTAAGATCGTTGTCTGTCTCCCCTTGTCCCCCCCCCGCCTCGTCGCGCCTTGAAACACTTGTGTATAGGCGCATTACAAATGCCTTATCATATCATATCATATCATATCATAAGGAGAAGGAGTATATTTTATCGAAGACTTGTTCAGCTCAAGATCTATGAGATTAAATGTGTTTTATTGGTTTACTACTTTTGTAACAGGAAGTTAAAGGCACATTCCTGGCAAAAAGGATATTGTTTTTCTTTTCGCTTGTAATCAACTCTAAAACAAAAAACTGAAAAAGAGTCTGACGATAAGAATACTGAAGAAAGAATACTGATCAGGCTCTGTAGTCTCATTTAAGATTGTTATCTGTATGGAGGATTCTTATTATTTTACAGTTTGTAAACCATATCTGCTTCGCTTCATGTCTTCATTTAGCTTCTTTCTACTTTTTCAAAGGATTTGCAAGTTTTACTCCAATTCACGGTATGGTGTGTGACTGTCACTCCATTTCCAATTCACAGCCTGCAGCGTTGGCTTTAATAAACTTAGTGGGACCGACTCGGAAAGATCTGTACTGGGGCAAATCACGAGCTGCCCTGAGCGTCGCAGATGTGCACCTGCTGCCTCGCACCCAAACACAAAGCCTAAAACTAAAGCAAATGTGGAGATGCCTGGAGCGTCTCTGAGATGCTCTTGAGCATATATTTGTGAACCATAGTTTCAGATTAGCATCTTAAAATGATTCCTGACAACTCCTGATTTCCTCTGATGTTCGGTTTTAGGTGCATAAGGTAGCAGGAAGCAATAGCAAATCTGAAATGCTCAGGACATTTCCCAATTTGCTCCAGTGCAAATCTTTGTGAATCAAGTCTAATATCTTCCTTATTCACAGAACACCTTTTAAATGTCACTCCATATCCTAGAAGGTTTTATTGCCTTGCTGGAGTTTGTGGGTCCCAGCACTAACCTATGGGTAAACCTTTCAACTCCTTGAGGATCCTTGTATCCTCACCGGCTACCGGTAACTGGGTCATGGCAATGGTTCCCAACTCTTCCAATGACATGCAGCTCAGGGTGCTTCTGCAGAATTTAAGTTTGCACATGTCCTTATTTCTGGTGGATCGTAGGCTTCGTGGGATGGTGAGTTTCTCATTGGGGCAACTCAGGGTGGCAGCCTTGTATATGATCCAGCAGGATTCGAAAATTATACAGGCTTGCATTGAGAGCCAGTGTGGTTCGTTGAGGTTTGGGTCATGTGGCAGAATTTGTAGAGTCCTTTGTTGAGTTGAGTTGAGCTGCAGCATGCAGGACCCATCTCATGGGTGCCAGTTTAGTATCCAGAAGGCCTTTCAAAAGGGCATTGCCACCATACAGGTGGGAAAGGTCCAAGACTTGGGCAGCAGATCTGAAGTTGTTTTCTGGGACCAAGGCTTTGATTTTCCACAGGAGAGAAAGTTGATACCAAGCTGCTTGTGTATTTCGTGCTATGTGTTATTTGAAGGAGCAAAGTCTGTCGATGTCAAAACGAAGGGACTTGAAGCAGGTGGCCAACTGGGGTGTGAAGCCTGTAGCGGAGGATAGGTCACTAGGACCCCCCTCACATACATCTCCGACCCAGGTGCAGACTCATGACTCATCGGCAGCCCCCTCGCCCTAAGGGCCCAGGAGGCGGGGGGCTGCGGATTGACACGTGAGGCTGCACGACTACAGTATAAGACATAGCATGGACCCCATTTTTTATGAAGACAACTCCACTTTGTGTAAAAAGGCGCTAAAATCCAGTCCATGCAAAGTTGCTCGCACACTCGCACACACAGAAAGATGAAGCATGACCCCTGCTTGACTGTGCTCACAGGAGATTACACCCCCCCCCCCAGCCTCCACCTCATGGTAGATCCGCTGAAGGCCTGTTCTCACGAGCAACCAGACACGAACAAACAACAAAATAAACACTGTATCACTTGGCCTTCCGCAGTACATCATTTGCCCCAGCCGTGACCGGGCTTGTTAGAAGGTACCTGAAACCAGCTCAATCCTGCATGCCCTGACCCTGTACCATGCCCTCTAAATTGGACTGTGTGGCGCCCCTCACCCCTACCAACCCCCGAGGCACCTTGCATAACGAAATAAACATTTGTGTAATATATGTCGTGTTGACTAACGTTTGCTGCTATTCTGGAGACGTGTGATTTAAGAGTAATATGTGATCGCTCCTGTACATGATGTAACAAAGCACATTTGTAATGCACGATGATCAGCCGAGGCAGTGGAGCCAGATTGTACTGTGATGTAATATGCAGTGCTCTCTCTTACACACAACCCAACCTAATGCTACCTCATGTTGGTATGTCAACTACTGATGTGAAATACTGTGTTAAATGGCAAAACCCTCTCCAGCCTGTGTTCCCATATTAATGTAAACATATGTGTATAATACCAGAAGCTCCAAGTGTTACCACCCACCATTGCCAAAAGTACGGGGAGCTGCCCTGTGCAGGGAAACAGGCCCAGAGCTGCAAGGTCGTCTCCCCCCTCCTCCCTCCCAGGCCCGCCAGGGATAACTGGTGTTCGAACAGCACAGCCTCGCCTCCCCTCCCAATCTTGCTGGATCCGCTTCAAGCATCCACCTCCCCCATGTCAAGAGGCCGCCACAGCCTGACTCTATGAATTACGAGCTACCTGGTCCTAAATCCCACCATCTCCCAGACACCGGTTACATGCCCCCCACGGCCCATTGGTATCCTCGTTCACCCCAAGTTAATGGCCCACGAAGGGGGGCGCCCACCCTTGTACTAACAGATCATAATACCGTCCTTCATTATAGCCACCAGGACAGGGCGATCGAATAACCCCCCTCTCTACCCCTGGCCCTGCACATGGACTCGTGGGACTACCCTACTTGAACCCAAATGTCATTACAACAGATGGATAGGGATACCCCTTATCACATATCCATGTTCCTGTCTCCTCCTTGAGCTAAGGTCAATGTATTGCAGGATTTACAAAGACACCTGACATTGTAGAATGTGACAAATGATTGCGAGTGTGTGGCCACAAGGGCAAGTGTTAGAGCAGTCACCAATCATCAATACAAGTTATGTCCGGCCGGCAGCTCCACCCCGAAGAGCCCAGCTGACCTGTCTACCCTGCGTGGCACCGCACGGACGTCCGCAAATCCTGGAACAGCAACTGTATACAATGTATACCACCTAGCCTTCACCACCCAATCCATAAGACTATGTGCCCCCTATAGCTTGTGGCATGCGTGACGTTAGTTCTGTAATAAGTAGGACTGTCTTTGCTATTGTCAGACAAAGCGCTCTCAGAGTTTGCAGAGTCCTTTGCATGCCCTAGATTGATAAAGATAAAACCCTTTTGATCTCACCGCACTTGGTCCTGGTCTCATTCCCCTCCTGGGGTATGTCCTTTATTGCCTCTAACTAGGGAGGTTAATTTTTGGGGGACGCTCACATTCAGTGGTGACCCCATAGATGTGATTTATTTTAATAATTGTTCCCTTGGCACGAGGCGGCCCCGGTCGCAGTGGAGACGCACAGCGCGCCTGCTCAACAGAGCCACCCACCTACGGCAACTGGTACGCAGAGACGTGCGCACGCAGTTAGGGCGAGAGGGTACGGGTCCCGTTTGAAATAACCCTTAGTACCGCTCGCCAGAGCCGAGTGGGGCCATTGAGTGCGAGGCCGCGCCGCTTGGACGGACCAAGTCTGGAGAGTCTCGGATCAAGACGGGCACGTGAGTATTAAGTGCGAGCGATACTAAAATGGGAAAAAATCGAGAGGACAAGGGGAAATAAGTTGGGGACGTAGAGAGGACTTTCAATTTCTAATACTTTCTCTTTCTTTGCATATGGCTATTAGGATATAAAAGTGAAAAAGGGAAAAGAGGATGGGAACCTTACTCTGCAAGGGGGTAGAAGGTGGTGCTGCGTAGTGCTATCTCGACTAGTGCTGGGAATACGTAAAACAATGGAATAATAAATTGAGGGTGTCTAAGTAAAGAGACACAGTAAATACGTTAGAACTAGCCTTTCTTTCTCTTATTCTTCTTGTTTGGGGTAAAACAAGGTCCGCAAAAGGGAATAATAAAAAAATAAAAATATATATACAAACAAAAGAAGGTGTGTGATGGTTAGAGGGTGTCGCCGTAGAGAAAGGCAAAGGGCCAGGCAGGGAGGGTAAATGCTATGCGTGTATGCTGAAGTATGATGAATGTCTGTCGTGTTTTGTGCGCATTGTGTGTTTATAGTTTTTGGCAATCGATTGTCTCTATACATTAATACTGATTTAAGTGATTTCCAGGTGGTGTGGTCAATGAAAGTGTGACCTGGTAAGATTTGACAAAGAAATGTCTTTGGTTGAGTAAAAGTATAAGTTGATCATTAGAAACTGACAGTGAGTAGAGCCCCACATATACAGCTACACACGTATAGTGATAAAGGAGATTGACTCAAGAGAATAGAGTAACACAGGTTTAAAAATGGGGGCAGAGACACCCTTAGTACACATTTGTAAAAGTTTACCGGGACATGTGGAAAGAATAACTAAGTACCATGACCAGTGGGTCACGGAACTGAAGGGGGAGGGTCTCCCCCAGGTCTGGCCACAAGGAGGGTCCTTTGATAAGAGCGTTCTGGATATGGTGGCCACCTGCATATTCCTAAAAAACATTTTCATAACAGGAGAGAGATAGCAGATCTGTGGCGATTATTCAAGGAAATACCCCCACCAAAGAAAATAGACACCACACTCGATCAACCTGCTCTCACTGCCACCCCATCAGCAAGAGCAGAAGGTGGTAAGGAGGACAGGGGGAAAGAGGGATCGGTGGAGGTAACCCGATTGTACCCACTCTTGAATAAGCCTCCACCTGCTGAAGGGTATAGTGATCCCACATACGTGCCCACCAGCACCCCTGCCCCCACCGCACGACCAATAGCACCACCACCATATGATTGCCCCCGATCAAGTGGGCAGGGGAGTACGCCATCAGTGAACATATGTAAACTAACAGAAGACTTAGATACACGACTCTCAATAGCTGGAGAAGAGCTATCAAGGATACAAAGCATATGTGAACAAAGTGAGCCAGGCACGACAAGATCAGAGCGATTGTCCCGACCACACACCCTAGATAAATCAAATGAGGAGGGGTGGAAAAAGGGGGAGATACTATTCAGGATACAGGAGGAGCCCACAAGGATAGCAGAACTGGGAGCACACAACCTTGGAGGGAGTGCAGAGGAGGAAGAACTGGCGGATGAAGGGAGAGAAGAGCTATGGCGTGATATAGAAGAAGACGAGCAAGAAGCTGGGAGATTAGGGGTGGCCACAGGAGGTGATTTAGTGGAGTTTGGGGAGACACCATTAGGAAGAGCAATGGAACAAGAATGGACAGGGAGATTTAGGAACAGGGTGGGGAGGATGGCCCTGGTGGAAAGAAAGGGACAAAGGTGAGTATTGGGAGAGGAAGCAAGGGACGCTTACAACTCCCACTGATACACCGGGGGGGCGGGAAGACCAAATTACATACCCTGGGCACAAATGAATAAGGCTAATTTACTAAAATCATTGCCCCCGCTATCCGGAGGAGCCAGTAAGTGGATATATGCCTTCGAGAAGCAAACCGCGTGAGTAACCCTGGCCATAGGAGATGTCAAGAGTTTACTTGTGTTAGCAGTAGGTGACCAATCAGACCGGGTATGGGCAAAAGCAGGTTTCCCGGGAATAACATTGGACATTGACAGACATGATGGTGCTGCTTTCAATACAGTGCGAGCACGGGTTTGGGACGCGTTGAGGGTAACATTCCCGGACGCGCCAGATTTACAGTCAGTGATGCAATGCACCATGAATGATGGGGAAGAGGCTATGGATTACATTTTCAGAGTGCAGGAGATGTGGAGAGCTGAAACGGGTATGCCGTATGACCAATCAACATCCTTATTTTACTTCATAATAAAAAGGGGGCTCCCGAAAGAAGTCCAAAAAGCGCTTGATAAAATAGCAGGAATCGAGGCAGAGGGATGGCCAGAAATACAGAGCATAATAGTTCACCATTGCATAAGAATCAAAGAGAGGGAGAAGGCTCTCAGATGAAGGCTGGCAGATGAAGCTAAACTAATACAAACGAAACTAGTGAAGGTCGCTGCAGCTGTAGCAGCACTCCCCCACGATAGAGACGCAGAGGAGGAGGAGGGATTGGTAGCGATACAGGGGAGGATGGCTGCAAATTGGGCAGACAAAGGGCAAAGACAGTGGAATGGACAGGAGGAATACGGGGGGCAGCAGTGGCAAGTGTGGCACCCTAGCAACAGAAGCGGTGGGTACAGGGGGTGCCGGGGAGGTGGACAGGGATATGGAGGTAATGGCGGAAATGGGGGACCAGGTCCCAGAGGAGGCCAAGGAAACTGTTGGAATTGCGGGAGTGTAGAAGCAGACCGAACACAGCTTACCAAGATGATCAGTATTGCGGGCACCCCCATCCAGGGAGCCCCTATGGATTGCCCTGGGACGGGGGAAGAGAACAGCAAGAATACAGAGGGCAAGAGCAAAATAGGGAACGACCACATAATGTTCAACAACACCTACAAAGTAGCCAACACCTCCCCTACACACAAAATAACCCCTTCACCACGACACCAAATGGCGCACCCGGCCCATATGGAGGAGTAGCGGTAGTGTCAGGTAATGTCTTCAGTAAAGGGGGAACAACAAGACACCCAGCATAGGACATCCCACAGGAAGCACTTGCGTGTCCAATCCTATCGACAACTTTCAATGCAACTGAGGAATCATTGATAGGGGCAGAGATAGGGAATAAGCAATTCATCATTATGGTAGATTCCGGAGCCGAGAAGTCATGTATACGTGAAGGCCAGTTTCCGCTATCTAATCGTAAATTGGAGACGCAGGGGTTCTCTGGAGCGGTGGTCGAAGTTCCTTACACAGAAGATTTGGATGTGACAGTAGGGGGAGGACAGTAAGGGCACCCCTATTGTATTATGAGCAATCCCCTGTCAACCTACTGGGGAGGGATCTCCTCAGCAAGCTTAACATGACTATTTTGTTTACCAGGAGAGGAGGGATTGTTTGCACAACCCCAGGGATGTGCTCTATGCGTGTAATGCTAGTGATATATTCGCGAGCAACATGCCCGGAGGTGCGCGGCATACCGGTGGACCCAGATATGTTCATCCATGGGTTCAAAACATTGGCCCGGTGGTCCCAGAGTTAAAAAAGCTGGAGTGGAGGGTGCCAGCAGAATTTGTTTTTCATCCAATAGCCCGCCCAGAGATAGTGCCAGGGACAGTCATGTCACTGGACATACATGCAGTACAAATCTCAGCCAAAAGAATAGCTGTAATTGCAATGGACATACACGGGTGCGAGTGGCGTACAGTGTTATGCATAAACGTTGCACTCCAAGATCTGTCAGATGAGGAACATTTTTCAGATTCAGAGAGTGATGGAGAAATCATAATGGAGATAGCGATCCCTTGTGAAATAATGATACAGCAAAGTCAGGTGCCAGTACAGCTCATGGCGGTAGTGGGGGCCCCACCGTCGTTTTTTAATGATGACATGCAATCAGTACCCTGCCAGTTATGGACAGCAGGACCCCATAACGTAGGGCTACTACACGGGGTCACTGCAGTGAAAATTAACCTTGAGCCTGGAGCCATACTGCCCCGAGTAAAACAATACCCCCTGTCCCGGGAAGCAGAAGAAGGGATAAAAAAAACGATCAACGCACTATTGACACAGGGGACAATAGTACCCTCAAACTCCTCATGTAACACATGTATTTACCCCATCAAAAAAGCAAAAGTATGGGCATGGAGGATGATCCAAGATCTACGCCCACTTAATGGTCCCAAATCCTGCATCTATTCTATGCAGTATCCCAAAAGATGCCTCTCACTTCACCGTGGTAGATTTGAAGAATGCATTCTTTTCCATACCACTCGCAGAAGAGTGTAGATACCTGACAGCATTCACCCTAGGGGGGAGGAGGTACGAACAATGCAGATTGCCCCAGGGTTACTGTGAGAGCCCCAGCATATTCAACAGAATATTGCATGAAGACCTTGGAAACATGACAGCAGACAGCACGATAATTCAGTACGTGGATGATCTTCTGATCTGCAGTACAAACAGAGCCGAATGTAGAAAAGACTCCATTGCCCTCTTGACATTGCTAGCCCAAAAGGGGTACAAGGTAGACAGAGAAAAATTGCAATACTGTCAACGTGAAGTGCTGTACCTGGGGCAACTGATTTCTAAAGACGGCAAGAAAATAATACCAGACAGGGTGGCAGCCATTTCAGCTGTAGGAAGAGCAAAAACAGTGAAGGATAGGCAAAAATTCCTAGGCATGTGCAACTACTGTCGTGCATGGATATTAGACTATGCTGCATACACACACCCATTGCTTCAGGCACTCAAAGAAGCGCAGAAGGAAAATACAGAGATACAGTGGGACTCAGAATTATGTGATGCATTCCCCTCACTCAAAGAACTCATTTCAAGCGCACCAGTACTCGCGAACCCAGACTATGAACGCGAGTTCTACCTGTTCTCGCACTGCAAGGGAACACTCATGACAGCAGTCCTAACACAAAAGACATCACTAGGTCACAAGCCTCTGGCATAGTACAGCGGGACACTAGACGCAGTAATGCAGGGAAACTTTGCGTGCGAACAGGCCCTCGCAGCCGCTGCATTCGCTATTGAGAAAAGCGCCACCATAGTAATGGGATGTTCAGTGACGCTATACGTGGAACATTCCTTGTTCGCCATACTAGAACGATCAAAAAGCACACTGACCACACAGAGAGCCACTGCGTACAAGGTAATTCTATCAAGCGCCAACATACATGTAGTAAGGTAGTAAACCCTGCAAGATTCATTTCAAAACCATGCACTTTGGAGGATGTACAAGCACATGACTGTGCAACATATCCAGGAGAGCAACAGGGAGCAACAATAGTGAGTGAAAACGCACTAGCTGAAGGTGAAATATTTTTCATAGATGGGTCAGCCTCCATAAATTCAGAAACAGGAGAAAAACATGTAGGGGTGGCTGTCGTGTGATTGGAAGAAGGTGAGTACGAAGTGCTAATACAGCAGCGCCTGCTGCCCTTTTCTCAGCACAAGCGGCAGAGCTCATAGCATTGATTGAAGCGCTGCGTGCTGCAAGGGGGTGTGCAGTCACAATCTACACGGACTCAGCATACATGACCACAACAGTACATGGTGGAATTGCAAGGTGGGGGAGAAGGGGATTTAACAGGGCTGATGGGTCCCCGGTGCAACATGGAGAACTCTTGAAAGAGCTTATAGAAGCATTGAAAGACCCCACTGCAGTAGCAATAGTCAAATGCCAGGCCCACACTACCAACACTGATTTCGTCTCTTTGGGAAACGTGGTAGCGAACGCTGCCGCAAAAGAAGCATCCTATTTTGTAAAAGAAAGGACAGGTGAGTACTTAATGAGGAAGGAAACAGTGGAGGACCTCCCAGACGGTTACAACACTATGCCCATATTACAAATATTAGAGCTACAAGAAGGAGCAACAGAAGAGGAAAAAGAATTGTGGGAAAAGAGGGGATGCAGCCAGTCAGCAACTGATTTATTGTGGCGACAAAACAACACAGTGAAGGTGGTCATGCCCACTAAATTATTAGAAGTTGCCTTCCAGCAATTGCATTTTCCCGCACACAATGCAAATTAACACATTGCTTCTGAGATACAAGAACACTGGTTCATACCTGGGTTGCAAGAACAACTTTCAAAATTGGCAATGGAATGTACAACGTGCCAGATATACAATTCAGGCATGATTCTAAGAACATTAAGAGGGACAATACCCAAGCCAATAGGCCCATTCAGAGAGCTGCATATTGACTATGCAGACATGGGGGAAAGGTGCAATGCAGTTAGATACATGATAGTGGTAGTGTGCCCATTCTCAAGGTGGGTCAAGGCAGGACCATGTGCACGTCCTGATGCAAAGTGCGCTGCAAAATTTCTGGTAAGAGAGGTATTCCCCCACTGGGGAATTTGCAATGTAATTCGCTCAGACAACGGCACTCACTTTAAGGAAGTGACATCGATGTTGGGCATTAAGCACAAACTGTGCTCGATTTATCACCCGCAAAGCAATGGCGTGGTGGAAAAAATAAACAGCCTACTTAAAGGAAGACTCTCAAAGCTTTGCTTCACTCTTAAAAAACTTTTAAAAAATTGGGTGCACTGTCTCCCCTTGGCCCTATTCGAGCTGAGAAATCAGCCCAGCAAGGACCACCATCTGTCACCCCATGAGATTGTGACAGGAAGACAAATGCACACAGCAAACTCACCCCTTCACAGACATTCCGACGCCCACAGGAGCGCAACCGTGCTGGGAGAGGAATTTAATGAGTATCTGACAAAACTCACTAAAGCAGCCCGCATGATAGCAAGGCAGCTCGCACCGCCATTCACAGGCGAGGGAGAAGCAGATGCATCAAATACAGAAAAAGTAACACCAACAGGGCAGCTAGAGCCAGGAGAAATGGTGTATGTCAGAAGCTTTGTACATAGGTGGAATGCTCCTAGATTTCAATGCCCATATGAGGTAATTTATTGCACGCCCATGGCGGTAAAAGTGAAGGGCCTGAGATATTGGATACATTTAACAGACGTAAGGAAAGCTTATAACAGTGTGAATACAACTAACAGCACTGAAACAGATCAGGTTCAGGACACACAAGAGTAGGAGGGCAAAGGCATAGCTGCACTAAAGTTCACATAACTATGTACATGAAAATGAATGCCGATATATGATGATGAATGTACAAGTAAAAAAAAAAATCAAAAGAAAATCATAAATAAATGTAATGTATAAATATTCTATGTGTGCCAATCATTAAGAAAGTGTAAATAAGTGAAATCTCTCTCTCCATTATGGAGAATGCAATGAAACCGTTTAAGGAGGGTAATTATTTGATATGGGATGGTTTCCAGCTGGTATGGGGGTACGGCCCTCACCCCGACCAGGCTAAGCAGCATAATGTTACCAGTAACAGCCCAACTACGCTCCCAAAGCCCCAACTCAATGCAAACATTTTTAGTGTATATGATTGAAATGATCGCAATCTCTCTGCTATATCATGGCTATATGACACCACTGCTACCCTGCCCACCCCAGCAACCAGTCAACTAACAGAAAATGTTTACATCACAAATAGAATGAAAGAAAATACAGAAATGACTAATAACTTCATGACCCTGTATGACGAGTGGGAAAAGGGAGGGCGGGGGAAAGGGATACACTACTACGAGCAGCCAGGAATGCTAAATCCTTAAAAGAACTAGAAGGAGGAGAGAAGCGGGGAGGAAAAGGTATGATGAATACTCCGGCCTAGGACTAGATATAATAGAGGACCCCAGACACCCACACCAGTCTAATAAATGGTATGCAGACATGAGCTCCACAGCAAAGCAAACAACAAATGAGAGTTGCTATGAGTGCTCATTGATCCCCCATGCCTCAGGTACACCTAAGGTACACCTAAGGTCTTGCTGCCACAAGAATTGCCTCTCACAGATGCCCAATGTCTCCTTCATCTTACCCTGTGCAGAATTAAGAACACCTTCCAGGCACACACGGTATCTTTTGAAATTATGCAAAATGAGAAAACATGCTACTCCAGAGCGAAGGAGTGGTGTGCATGAAAGAACCTTTTTTCGTCATAAAAGGAACATTGTTTTCTGAAAACAAATGGAAGGATGACGTGATAACATGCAAGGCAGAAGCGCTGCGAGGATTGCCAACAGAAAAATTACAGTGGATCGAGAAAACATGCACCCCGGTCTAGACCGAACATATCTCTAAGCTAACATGGGTGAGCGCAATCGAAAAACCACTCAAACTGCAAAAAGAATTGGACTATGCACTGTGCTTCCAAGGGGGAAGGACAAATGGACATGGGAAGAAACAAAAACTGCAATAAAACGCTCACGATTCCTGATATGAGGAAGGGAACGGCAGCACTCATGGACACTTACTGGGTATGCGGCAAACGAGCATACCTGCACCTCCCGCCATCTTGGAGGGGCACATGCTCTCTTGCGACGCTGCACTCTGCTCAAATGGTAATACCAGAAAGCCACATCGGAGAAGAGCGAATACCAGCAGCTCGAGACACGGAGAGTGTACGACCAACCGAAGAGCCACAACTGTATGCCCTGTCGAAGGACAACATCCAAGGGGCCGTATCCAGGAAACGAAGGTCGTCTAACTACATATCCAAGCTTCATCCGAGCTACTGGCACAAATCCCAGACCGGTACAGACTGTTCAGCTCTGCCGAAACTTTCTTTGCATCCCTTGTCCCAAGCATCCAGGCACAAACAAATTCAAAGTGGCTCCAAATCACACGTTGGGAGCTGATCCAACTATCCAACGACACTGAAGAAGGGTTCAACGTGATCAAGGTGGAATTAAGGGCTCTGAGACTAATGACGATGCAGAACAGGTACGTCCTAGACCTGTTGACGGCGATGGATGGAGGTGTTTGCCGAAAAATCGTGAGCGCGTGTTGCACATTCGTACCTTCTAAAGACGCAGATAATGGGACACTATCGCACGTTATCACCGCAGTGCACAACTTGGGGGAACGCATGAAGAAAGAAGACGGCGCGGAGGCAAGCACATGGTTCGACAACATCTTTTCATGGGTGCCTTCCTGGATGGGACTCGCCGTCAAAATGCTTATGCACCTCATTGTGTTTTTTCTCTTGATTTTTTGTGTGTGCCAGCTGGGTCTTCGCTGCTGCGCAGGTGCTGTCCCCAATGGAGCAGTGATGATGGTGACAATGGGCAATGCTAGAGGAGGGCACGACACGACCGCAACAGGAGGCACACGTGCAGACTGGTGAGAACTCTGAGCCAAAGTTTAGAATGGTCCCGATGTACTATGATGGAGATATAGTGGATAGGTTATATCACACTACGATAAAGGAGCCTTTGGAACTAGAATGGTAGACCTGGAGGGAACGGGGGACTGTATATATATGACCTGCACGCCAGATGAATATGCTAGAAGGGGGAAAGCCTCCGGGGAGTCTGCAGAGCCTGGATGCCTATAAAAGGAACACCAGCATGGGAGGAGGCAGTGTTAGATGAGAAGGAACGTGAACGGTTGGGGGAGCTGCGTTATTCGTTACTTAAGTAACGAAAGGGGGGAGATGTAGGGGAGGGTAGGTCATTAGGACCCCCTCACATACATCTCTGACCCAGGTGGAGACTCATGACACGTCGGCGGCCCCCTCGCCCTAGGGGCCCAGGAGGCGGGAGGGCTGCGGATCAACACATGAGGCTGCACGACTATAGTATAAGACATAGCATGGACCCCATTTTGTATTAAGACAACTCCACTTTGTGTAAAAAGGCGCTAAAATCTCCAGTCCATGCAAAGTTGCTCGCAAACTGGCACACACAGAAAGATGCAGCCTGACCCCTGCTTGACTGCACTCACAGGAGCTTACACCCCCCCCCAGCCTCCACCTCATGGTAGATCCGCTAAAGGCCTGTTCTCACGAGCAACCAGACATGAACAAACAACAAAATAAACACTGTATCACTTGGCCTTCCGCAGTACATCATTTGCCCCAGCCGTGACCGGGCTTGTTAGAAGGCAACTGAAACCAGCCCAATCCTGCATGCCCTGACCCTGTACCAAGCCCTCTAAGTTGGACTGTGTGGCGCCATTCACCCCCACCAACCCCCGAGGCACCTTGCATAGCGAAATAAGCATTTGTGTAATATATGTCGTGTTGACTAACGTTTGCTGCTATTCTGGAAACGTGTGATTTAAGAGTAATATGTGATCGCTCCTGTACATGATGTAACAAAGCGCATTTGTAATGCACGATGATCAGCCAAGGCAGTGGAGCCAGATTGTACTGTGATGTAATATGCAGTGCTCTCTCTTACACACAACCCAACCTAATGCTACCTCATGTTGGTATGTCAACTACTGATGTGAAATACTGTGTTAAATGGCAAAACCCTCTCCAGCCTGTGTTCCCATATTAATGTAAACATATGTGTATAATACCAGAAGCTCCAAGTGTTACCACCCACCATTGCCAAAAGTACAGGGAGCTGCCCTGTGCAGGGAAACGGGCCCAGAGCTGCAAGGTCGTCTCCCCCCTCCTCCCTCCCAGGCCCACCAGGGATAGCTGGTGTTCGAACAGCACAGCCTCGCCTCCCCTCCCAATCTTGCTGGACCCGTTTCAAGCATCCACCTCCCCCATGTCAAGAGGCCGCCACAGCCTGACTCTGTGAATTACGAGCTACCTGGTCCTAAATCCCACCATCTCCCGGGCACCAGTTACATGCCCCCCACGGCCCATTGTTATCCCCGTTCACCCCAAGTTAATGGCCCTCGAAGGGGGGTGCCCACCCTTGTACTAACAGATCATAATACCGTCCTTCATTATAACCACCAGGACAGGGCGATCGAATAACCCCCCTCTGTACCCCTGGCCCTGCACATGAACTCGTGGGACTACCATACTTGAACCCAAATGTCACTACAACAGATGGATAGGGATACCCCCTATCGCATATCCATGTCCCTGTCTCCTCCTTGAGCTAAAATCAATGTATTGCAAGATTTACAAAGACACCTGACATTGTAGAATGTGACGAATGATTGCGAGTGTGTGGCCACAAGGGCAAGTGTTAGAGCAGTCACCAATCATCAATACAGTTATGTCCAGCCGGCAGCTCCACCCCGAAGAGCCCAGCTGACCCGTCTACCCCACGTGGCACCGCATGGACGTCCACCAATCCTGGAACAGCAACTGTATACAATGTATACCACCTAGCCTTCACCACCCAATCCCTAAGACTATGAGCCCCCTATAGCTTGTGTCATGCGTGACGTTAGTTCTGTAATAAGTAGGACTGTCTTTGCTATTGTCAGAGCGCTCTCAGAGTTTGCAGAGTCCTTTGCATGCCCTATATTGATTTAGATAAAACCCTTTTGATCTCACCCGCACTTGGTCCTGGTCTCATTCCCCTCCTGGGGTGTGTCCTTTATTGCCTCTCACTACGGGGGGTGCGTTTTTGGGGGACGCTCACATTCAAGCCCTCAAGGTTCATACCAGAGAGCCAGGTCTGAATGTCATGGTGTTCGGTGTTGTCGGTCAGAAGTAGGGATTCCATCTTGGAAGTTTGAGCTTCAGGTAAGCACTGGAAATCCATGACTGTGAGGCAGGTCTTGTCCCTGTGTGTGTCTTCAATGGAGGATATCTTGAACTAGAGCTGTATGGCATCTGCGTATGTGGTGAATGTGATTTTTGTGTGGAGTGAGGAGGGTTCCGAGAAGTTCCATGTAAAGACTGAAGATCACGGGGGAGTGGATGGAGCCTTGCGAGATTCCACAGGTGATGGGTAGAATTGGTGGTCTGGAGGAATCCATTTGTACAAACTGGTGGCAATTAGGTAGGTATGATTTGAACCAGCTGAGGACAATCTCGCTGATTCCCATGCAGCGATATAGATTATTGGTGAGTTTCCGATGGTCTACTGTGTCGAATGCTGCTGGAAGGTGAAAGACAACCAGAAGCCAAGGATGACCATTATCGAGGATTCTAAGGACATTGTCCATCACCCTGATGGTAGCCGTTTCTATTCTGAATCTGGCTCTGAAGCCAGATTGGTAGGACTGAAGGAGGTTGTTGGCTTGGATGTGTTGGAGCATTTGTGTGGCTTCTGCTTTCTGAAGGATCTTACCTGGGAAGTGAGCATGGGTAATGAGGCAGTAATTGGTGAGGTCATCAGGGTCCATTTTTGGTTTCTTGAAAAGCTGGACTATTTGTCCATTCTTGAGGGTTGACGGGAGCCTTGAGTTATGGAGCTATAGGTGATTGTTAGGTAAGGCAAGAGTGCTTCAGTTGGAAGGTTCTTGACTACAGAGGCAGTGAGAATGTCATCCGTGTAAGAGGTGGCCTTGTGGGAAGCTAGGGTGGCAGTGAGGTCTTCCATTGAACTTTGAGCAGGTAGTGGTTTTGTGAGATGAGATGTGTAGTGTGCTATCAGTTGTGGTTTTCGCGTCTATGTTTTGGTGGAAGATGATCTTGTTGATGAAGAAATAGTTGATGGTGGTGGATTTTCTGATGGCGTGTGGTATGTGTGGGATGCGCCGAGGGTTGCTGCAGTGCCTGATGGGTTTGAAAAGGTCTCATATTTCATTGTTGGCCTTGGCTATGGTGCTTTGGTAGTAGTTGGCCAATAAAACAATCCAATCCAAAAGAACAGCCATACCAAGAAGGACAGAGCTATACATTTAAAAATGCATGCAGCAAGGTGCCAATTTTGCCACATTTAAAAAGGACTTAAGTGATACTGTACTACCACTAACCATTCCCTGCTTGATAACACCAAGCAAATGGTACATTCTGCAAGGCAGTGGTGACAAATCTCCCAATGTATGCAACCATGCTCATCATTTCTTGTGGTTATCAATTTTCGACATTGCATTGTAGTTGCTTGATAATAAAGTAATGCTGATGCCCAGAAAACACACTTTACTGTAGTCTATAATTGATCAACGTTTAATAGCTGGAATCTAGGCTTCCCAGACCTCCAAAGCTAACTCTACCCACATACCATCCATTACAACAATGCTCTCTGAAAACAGTCAATAATCGTCCACTAGCAAGTTGATTGGCAACCATTGGCAACCAATGGCAACTGCAATGTCTAGATTTCTAAATGGGGGCTGATTAAAGTAGGCCAAGGAAGGATGTGAAACTTTGTTTATGTTTATATATATGTTTGTATTGCGCCGTAGCCCCGCAGGCATCAGGGTGAACTTTGCTGTAAGCACAGAGGTGGGGAGGAGATAGAATTCAACTGGGGTACATTGGTTGTGTGGCAGGGTATTCATGACAAGAGACAAAAGGATGTACCACCTCCTCATCCACTCTATAATATCTCACAAGAATGGTGACAGACCACGAATTTGTGGTCCATGGGTGCATGGATAAAGGACATTTTTATGATCAATTATATTAATGTCTGCACATTTGAGGGCAATCATGTGCCATGGTGCAAGTACCTGGATATTGTAGGACAATCCAGTGTAATGGTGTGTGCACTTTGACATTTGGTATTAAAGCGTGGCAATGTTGTGAATACTTGTGCTGTTTCTGACAATAGCTGATATGCAATAGTAAAACCTCTGAAATTATATTATAGAGCATATTATGGAGATAACTAGATTACTGTGAATGTCTGACAAATATCTATATAAAAAAAGTCCAAACTAACTTTGCCAGTACTTGTTTTGTTGGTTCTGTAAAAGTATAAATGAAAAAAGAAGTAGAAATACCCATATCACCAATGAGCCTTGCTTACTGGGTAAGGTACAATATGATTGGTTTGTTTGTTTGTTTTATTATTTACAATGCGCGCCAGACCTCAGGGTATCAGGGCACAGAAAGAGACAAGAATATATTCAGCTTAGGTCACAGTGCTGTACAAGTATATACAATAAAGATAAAGTCACAATTCCAGAAAAGTCAGGAGGACAAAGAGAAAGAGAACATTTAGGTATTATATACAGACCGAGGCTGACACAAGTAGCAGACCTTTGGAAAAATGTACAGGGGAGATAGGGATGAGCAGTATGTTGCGAAGAAGCGACATTATATACAGTGAAGGATGGTAGAGTGGAGCCAACGGCAGGTGCCCAGTATTTGAATGGTCATTTTCTTTATTCCAATTGATGATGTTGTGTCTGAAGTGTGGGTATGTTTGGTCTGCCCTTATGGCAGGGTGTAGGGGGTTCCACAGCTGAGAGGTTTTAACTGGGAAGCTACATCTGCCAGTTTTAGAAAGCGTAAACCTTGGTACCGTCAGGGTATTAGAGTTGGTCATTCTTGTTGGACGGTTGGATAATTGTCTCTTAAATATTTCTATGAGATAGTGTGGGGTGGCATTGTTTAGACACTTGTGAGTAAGTGAGGCCGTTTTTAGTAGGATTTTGTCCTTGGTGGTGAGACAGTTATTCAATCTCCTTGTCTCTGAGATAGGATCTTTTTTTGCTATACCTAATGCTGCTCTAAGGGAATTGTTTTGGAGAATCTGGATTTTATTGGTGGTATACCTGTTGGCTCCCAGATATAGGGCGTTGCAATAGTCCAGTTTCGATAGAATTAGGGCTCTGGCCAAAGTGGTGCAACTGTGCATGGAAAGGAAAGGCTTGGTGGCACTAATTAGCTTGCAGGTGTAAGCAGTGGCGGAGGCCATGGAATCGACCTGTTTGGTAAAGGATAGGTAGGAGTCTAAGTAGAGACCTAATGTTTTAACTTCTTTGGCAACTTTGATGGTATTTTGTAGCTGAGCACATTGTGATTTATGGGCATGGGTTGAAACTCTTTTATGCGTACACTTAGGGTAGCAATTATGTACACTTAGGGTAGCAATTACGGTTGCAGCTTGGTTGGCCAAGTGGTTCTGTGCACTGGCCTGCTAGGCTCTCCATGAATCAAAATGTCCAGGGCGGATTAAAGTAATCCATCCTGGGATTAAATAGCCCGGGTTTGCAATAGCCAGATAACCAATGTCGTGTGTGTGTAAAAATGTTTATAAATAACTATAATCAGAAAGGTGTTGCCTTTTTGTGACATTGTTATTCATGTTATTCAAATGTGTGCTAAGGTTTCGACCACACTTTTCTATTTCTTATTTTTCTAACAGTACCTTTGAATACCAGATATTGTTGGCTGTGGGATGAGGGTGCATCACTCATATGGAGATGTTAACCTCCTACAAAATGCTGGTGACCTCCTCTGTACACTCTGTAACATTTCACATGGGATCTTGCCAGGTGTCAATAGCTAGGGCAAAGGAGGGAACCAAAGGAAAGGCAGGTTGTGCTTCAGTTGAAAAATGCTTCAAATAGGTTTTTAGAATGGGGGTTCATCAAGAAGTGCTCTGTAGATCTTCCTATACGGCCCATGCATTGGATATTTAATGTAAAAACAGAAGGGGATTCATAAGAATAATACATGTGAACAAGTACCACTGCACACATTTCTCAGTGATTATTTCTGGTGATTATTTCCTGCATCCATAAAATAATAGTACATTAATAAAAATGCAAACACACCAAGGTATAAGTGAAAAGTAAAATAATACATACTAAATAAATTCCATAGGTGTACAATGTACAGCTTACTAAACACATTGAAACTAACCCCTGTAGGGAGGATTGAATCTTGGGAACCAGATGATGTTTGGGTCACTGAGTTAACGAGGCATTCATCCAGTTGATGAGGCTCACGCCAGGTTCAAACCCTGGTCAATCATGTGTGCCTAAAATAGCGTTTCAACCTCACAGCCACTGCTGGCACAGAGAACAATGGGCATATGAATGCCTATGTACTTGAAAGGATGCCTATGTCACGCTCCCCTCCCCTTCACAGGGCATTTGTGGCCCGAGCCATCTTATGAAGGTGCAGGTTCTTCCACCTATGCTGAATGGTAAGGAGCAACCCATTGGTGAAGTAATAGGCTGTGTATGACCATTAGCAGTGATACCTTGGGGACAAACATGACATTAGGTCTGTGAACAATGCAGCTAATTCAGCCACTCTAAAAAGCAATATATACAAACATTGCTGACAGATATTGAATGTGCTAGAATAGTACTTCCCAGAGGCGCCCTCCATAATGGGAAGCCAAAGACATCCCAGGGAAAGCACTCCCATGCAACCCTGGGCTGGCTTTAACTGTCAAAGGATAACATTACTTCCCTTTAACCGCTGAAGTTCCCCAGTGCACAGGCCCAATGGGCCATTCAAGGCACGGGACATTTTGCTTCCCCAGCCTTGCATAGCCCATTGGGGATGCACGCTGGGCCACTGCAGGCCTAATGGTGCCTAAGGAGCGCCCCGGGCATCCCTGGTTGAGTTTAGGAGGCGATCCGGTCACTGTGCACACAATCAGGAACTTGAGAACCTCTCTCTGCTTCCTGGCTCCCTTTAATGTTGCGCAGGAGTGGGCATCTGGACCGGGGCTGCAGGTAAGGAGAATATTGTTAGTATTGTATGTATGTATGCATGTAAGTATGTAGGTGTGCATTTTGTAGGCATCATGAAGCAAGACACAGACACCAGATTCAAAGTTCAAGCCAAATGTCTTTATTAACTCAAATGTCGGAATGGTGTAATGCCTAACTTGCCCTATACTAAGGTGGGATTTCCCTACCTAATGAAACTAAGGACAGTCTGAGCCAGTAATTTCAACTAAAAAGTCTGTCTGTGTCCAAAACCTATACTTGCCCCCACAACTAAAGTACACAATGTGTAAGGATAGCAGTAACAAACAAAAAAGTGTCCCAAAACAAAGTTTTGAGCTTCTTCCAGCTCTAAGCTTACTTTCCAGCTCCCCTTTGACAAGTTCAAATCAGTTCAAAAAAGGCCTTGGGATTCCAATCCCTGAGTAAGTAACACAGTTTCAAAGGGGCCTAGAGGTTCCCTTCCCTAAGGCTGCAACACAGTTCAAAAAGCTGTAAGGCCACCTTTCACAAGGCTGCAACACAGTTCCAAAAAAGGGCCTTGGGGTTGCCTTCTTCAAGGCTGTAACACTTTTAGCTTGCCAATGTATAATCATTTTCAAGTCTCTGAATTTTCACAACCAGTTACAGGTCATCTTCAATACCCTTCAGATTCAGGTACTGCAGATTGCTAATCTTCCCATTCACTCCAGCAATCTTGGCCACCAATAATGATTCTGTATCTGGACTTTCTTTGACCTTGCCAGACAGGGTTTCCTCTGTCTAGGCGCAGTTGTCGGGCCAAATGGTCCACCCATTACAGGTTAATGTTACTGTTAATGTTAAAGGATTTGTACCGCACACTATCACCACCGGAGTTGTCCCCTGGCGCTCTGGCAGCTCTGAAAAAGGGAGGGGTGGTGAGTTAGTGGGAGTAAGCTGGAAAAGTGCAAGAGAGCAGTGATGTGCTGTTTGCGGCCTCAATCCGGAATTCCATTGGCTGGGCTTGGGGTGTTTTCCGGTCGGTAGTCGTCGTGTGCTGTTGTGCAAGTCTATGTGTGGTTTGTTTTGTTGTTGGAGTGTAGTGAAGTTTGTGTGGATTGTTGTGTTATAGGTTTGTGGTTGTGTTTGATTAGAGTTTGAGAGGTATATACATAGGGTGAAATTGTTAGTGGATTGGTTAGTTGGACAAATACTAACAATCACAATTCTATCTAAGTGTGGCACATGCTGACATTTTAAACCTATCTAGGTGCGACGCCGGGTAGTGTTTACAATTACGTCTAGATGCGACGCCGGCTAATGTTCAAGATTACGTCTGGGTGTGGCACATGCTAACGTTCACAATTCCATCTAAGTGTGGCATATGCTAATAATCACAATTCCATCTGAGGGTGGCACATGCTGATCTTCACAATCCCTTCTAGATGCAACGCCAGCTAATGTTCACGCTTTCGTCTAGAGATGACGCCGGCTAATGTTCACGATTACGTCTAGAGGCGACACCAGCTAATGTTCATGATTACGTCCGGGTGTGGCACATGCTAACATTCACAATTCCGTCTAAGTGTGGAATATGCTAATAATCACAGTTCTATCTAAGTGTGGCACATGCTGAACTTCGTGATCATATCTAGATGCGACACAGGCTAATGTTCACGATTACGTCTAGGTGTGGCACATGCTAACATTTACCCTTCCATCAAGTGTGGCATGTGCTAATAATTATAATTCCCTCTAAGTTTAGCACATGCTGACCTTCACAATCCCATCTAGATGTGTCGCCGGCCAATGTTCATGAATACGTCTAAGTGTGGCATATGCTAATAATCACAATTCTATCTAAGTGTGGCACATGATAACAATCACAATTCCATCTAAGTGCGGCATATGTTAATAATCATAGTTCTATCTAAGTGTGGCACAAGTTAACAGTCAAAAATCTATCCAAGTGCGGGACATGCTACCATTCACAATTCCATCTAGGTGTGGGATATGCTACTGTTCACAATTCTAACCAGTTTTGGGACATGGTAACTGTCATGGGCCACAATAATAAACATAGTATTCCAGTGTTGGGAAGGTCTCAGGAACTAATGACAATTAGCACCAAGAAGATACAAGGCACAAAAAACAAAATACTTTTGTACAAAAGGCTGTTGTGTCCTTTCTGCAGGAGAAACAGCCCAAGGACCACATCTCCCAAGCACCCCTGGGCCAAGAACTACATGTTGAAGCCCACGTCGGGCGGGGGACGCGCGCGCATGCGCACGCGTTCAACAAGAGCACGGGGCTTGTGCTCAGGACAGCAACCGGAGAAGACGTGTTCTTCGGAGCTCCGAGCAAGGGGAAGCTCACGAGGGGCCACGCCCCATGCAACCTCCACCCGGGCCCCTCAAGCCATACAGATAAGTACCGCAGACAATCAGCAGCGTAAGCCGATCTGGGGGAAGGCGCGCAGCGCAGTGCCGAACACTAGAGAGTCAGAGAACACCACCAGCAACGGCGGTCAGGGGCACGCACAGGGGGGCTCCGCCCAACCTCTTGATGTTCCCCCCTGCTCCAGCAAAGCTAAGTCTTGAATATTAACACCATAAGTGCCTGCAATTGACCTACGCGCAACTATAGAAAAACATGCAGCGCATAGTTGGGCATGTTTAACCCACTAACAACCATCTAGATTTACCACGCGTTGTTGCTGCACAGAAACCTTTGGGCAATAGCGGACGCGGAGCCACGCGCGGCAGTCATCCGCTCGTAAAGGGAAAAACCTCACATAACTTTTGAGCAATAAAAGACGCGGAGCCATGCGTGGCTGCAATCTGCTTGTAAAACCTTTGGGGCAACATGATTGGGGCAACAGCAGACGCGGAGCCACGCGCGGCTGCAATCCGCTCGTAAAGGGGCATATTAACTGCTGCATGCACTAAACTAATGAGCACTGGAGGGTGCATGAACTTCTAGTGCAAGAGTGAGTGAATGTCAGCATTCAGTGTGTGATGCAACACGCAGATCGTAATTCCCACTCTCTTTTCAGCATAACACTGCTCCGGATTCCGGACCTGAGAGTGCGCAGGCAGGAGGCCAGCACTCACCCTTGAGATAAGTCCCTTTCTGGTTATAAGCCTAGTTGTGGGGTCTGGGGGGAAATGTGCATGTTGTGAATATCTATGTCTATAAATGCCAGTTATTGCTTTGTGTTATCCAATGTCCCCTTCCCTGACCATCTCCCCTCTCCCAGCCCTCTTTCCGGTTACCCTAACTACTGAACCTATCCAACCATCAAGATCCTAACCCTATTTCCCCGCCCGGGTCGCGGAAGCTTGTGTAAGTTTAACTTGCAGGCGCCAAGACCCTGGAGGGATAGGTTGGTTCGTGCCACTCCTGAGCCTGGAAGCTGAAGCCGTGACAGAAGCACAAGCCCAAGTGTCACCGGCTCCCGAGTGGTACGACCCAACCAGTCATGGAGGAACTCACCAAGGTCCTGCAGAATTTGCAGGCTGAGCTTGCCACCACTAGACAAGATTACGCGGTGTTGGCCACTCAAGTGCGCATTCTATCTGCCAAAACTTCCCCCCTTCCTGGTGTTGCAGCGACACCTACTCCGGTCCAGGTACATGTAACTCCTGAACACATGGTTCCCTTGGCTCCCCCAGAAAGGTATGGGGGGATCCTCAGAAATATCAGACCTTCCTCACACAATGTAAACTTCATTTATTGACCAAACTTGCAGCGTTTCGATCAACCCAAGCTAGAACAGCTTTTGTCATTTTGTATTTGACAGGGGACGCAGCAGCTTGGGCAAACCCATTAATACAAAGGGATGATGCAGTTTTGTATGACTGGGAAGACTTCCAGAATGAGTTCGGAAAGATATTTGATCGTAGGGCGGCTACAATGTGCAAAGATCGGGAGTTGCTAACCTTGCGTCAAGGGAATAAAGAATTGGTGACATACGTCACCCAGTTTAACCGCTTGGTTGCAGAGGCAGAATGGCCTCGAGAAAAACAAATGTCCCTTTTTTATCAGGGACTGAGAGAAGAGCTAAAAGATCTCATAGCTCAAGTTGATCCTCAGCCGCTCGATTGCCCAGCAATGATCGATTTAGCCTTGCGATTAGATCACCGGCAGGCAGAGCGCCAGGGAGATAGGAAACGCGGGGACTCAAGACCAATAGCACGGTTAGATCAGTTCCGTGGGCCACGCCCTACGGGCCCGTCTGAAAAGACGTCTGGAGACGAACCCATGCAAATAGGCTCGACCAGAGGTCCTCTTACTAAGGAAGAAAAAGAGCGCCGACGTAAGGAGGGGGTCTGTATGTATTGTGGCTCAGCAGGACATTTTGTAAAGGAGTGTTCCACCAAACCCAAGGCACAGGGAAACGTATCGGCTCGACAGTAGAAGGGGTGATACGGTCGAGCCAAGTGGCAGAAGATGCCCCAGCAGTTAAGTTTGCTAATTTTGGTCCACATATAACCTTGACAGGTACCCTATGTTTTCTCAATCAGAGGGTCTCCGTGGCTTTGCTGTTGGACTCAGGGGCCACGGGCAACTTTATTGACATAGCATATGCGCGTAAGCTAAGAGTACCCTTAAGTCAAAAGACCTCCCCAGAGGCGGTACGAGCAGTTGACGGTGCTGCATTAAGTTCTGGACTTATTACACAGTGTACTCAAATGCTGTCGTTATGCTGCCAACAATGTGATATAGAAAATATTCAGTTTGATCTAATTGCAGCCCCTCATTTTGGGATCATTCTAGGTTTACCCTGGTTGATTAAACACGATCCGCAGGTGCGATGGTCTAAGGGAGAAGTCTCTCTAACCTCTCCATATTGCTTGGAGCATTGTATTGTCTCTGAGAAGGTTGACAAGCCTGTTCAAAGCTCTGAAAATAGTGTTTGTGCCACAGTCGTCGAAGAACCCGATCTGAGTTCTTTGCCCTCCAGAATACCTCGAGTACAGGGATGTATTTAGCAAGCAAACAGCTGAAACTCTGCCACCTCACAGGCCATTTGACTGCCGAATTGATTTTGAGCCAGGGACGGTTTTGCCTTGTAGTAGGGTTTACGCCCTCACAGAAGCTGAAACCATCCATTTAAAGAACTATATAGACACTAACTTAAAGAATGGATTTATTAGGCCATCTAATTCACCGGTCTCGTCTCCACTCTTCTTCATACCTAAGAAGACCGGAGACTTGAGAACGTGTATAGATTATCGCGGGGTAAATCGTATAACCATCAAGAACCGATACCCTTTACCTCTGATACCGGTTCTATTAGACCAAGTCCGCAAGGCTAAGATTTATACTAAGCGGGATCTCCGAGGAGCATATCACCTGGTGCGGGTAAGAACCGGTGATGAATGGAAAACGGCCTTCAGAACCAAATTCGGGCTCTATGAGTACCAAGTGATGCCGTTTGGTTTGTGCAACGCTCCCGCAGCTTTCCAGCACTTCTTAGACGAGGTTTTGCGAGGATATTTGGACGTATTCGCGGTGGTTTATATAGACGACATCTTGATATATTCTAATAATATGCAAGAACACATAAAACATGAAAGGGCAAGACTCCAACGGCTTCGAGAACATGGTTTGTTCGCAAAAATAGAGAAATGCGAATTCCATTGTACTACAGTAGAATTCCTGGGATATTTTTTGACACCCTCTGGTGTTCAAATGGACCAGCGAAAAGTACAAGCTGTCCTAGATTGGCCGGCCCCTACCACTGTGAAGGAAGTACAGACATTCCTGGGATTTGCGAATTTTTATCGCAGGTTTATAAACAACTTCTCGGAGTTGGTCACCCCCATTACAACCTTGCTAAAAAAGGGGAAGACATTCCACTGGGATGAGACTGCAGAACAAGGATTTCAAAAGCTAAAGCACGCCTTCACTTCAGCTCCAGTTCTAAGGCACCCGGATCTGGCGTCGCCTTTTGTGGTTGAGAATGATGCCTCCAGTTACGCCTTGGGAGCCGTCTTATCTCAACGGGATGGATCAACAGGGTTATTACACCCAGTTGCATATTACTCTCGGAAACTGCTTCCAGCTGAAATAAACTATACCATAGCAGACCGAGAATTATTGGCCGTGAAGGCAGCTTTCGAGGAGTGGGGCCATTAACTTCTGGGCGCTCACCATACCATAGCAGTGATCACAGATCATAGAAATCTACAGTTCATTAAAACTGCAAAAACCCTCAGTCCCCGACAGTTGCGTTGGGTGCTTTATATTGTGGATTTTGACTTCCTCATAACGTATCTTCCAGGATCAGACAATGGTAAAGCTGACCTGTTGTCACGATACCCTGAAAATGAGATAAGAAACAACAAAGAAATACGTCCAATAATCCCTGCAGCTCGAATTGTCGGGTTAGTAGGTCGGCCCAATATCTTTGAGGACGTACCCCACGCCATGTCTACCCAGGAGTTGAATGAGTGGTGTTCTCGAGGTTCTCAACACACCTTAGTGAAGGGTCTCCCGTATTATGCCTCTGCTTTGTACTTACCAACAACAACCCTCAGGGAAGAGGTTATGAGTTGGTGTCATGACGCTCCCACTGCCGGACATCCAGGTATAGCTAAAACACAATAAAATGTGGCACGTCATTACTGGTGGCCTACCTTACACCGGGACGTACGACTCTATGTAACCAAATGTAGCACTTGCAGTAGACAAAAGGCCAGTCATCAGAAACCTGCCGCCTTTCTACAACCACTGCCTTCTCCACCGACTCCATGGCATACGATTACCATGGATCTGATTGTGGATCTACCACCCATTCAAAAATACACCTCGATTAAAGTCGTGGTCGATTCATTAACCAAAATGGGTCATTTTCACCCATGTCGGGGTGTCCCCACTGACGGAGAATTGGCAGAATTATTTCTGCACAACATAGTACGACTCCACGGTTTACCAACGCGAGTCATTACAGATCGCGGGCCGCAATTCACTTCACGCTTTTGGCGAGCCTTTTGCCAACTAATTGGCATGGAGGTGAGTTTGTCTTCAGGGTACCATCCAGAAACAGATGGACAGACAGAGAAAGTAAATCAGTGGCTTGAACAGTACCACCGCTGTTACACCACCACCTCTGAATCATCATGGGTGGATTATGTCTGGTTGGCTGAAATCGCCTACAATAATTCAGTACACTGCTCCACAGGGTACACGCCATACTATGGAGTCTACGGCTACCATCCCAGGGTCTTGCCCACCGTTGCTAATGTACCCCAGGAAAATTTACCCATGCTGTTAGGGTTGCATTCACATGAGCGCCAGGTTTGGACAAACAACTTTAAATAAAGCCAAACAAACTTATAAGGCCTATGCAGACAAAAAAAGACGTGATAGCCCCCAGTATAAACCATGGAGATCGCGTTTGGCTTTCCACGCACCACATTCGAATGACAGGGCCCTGTAAATTACAGCCCCGATTCACTGGACCATTTACCATAACCGCTGTGATCAATCCGGTGGCAGTAAGACTCAAGTTACCTAGTCAAATGAAGATCCACCCAACCTTTCATGTATCATTGCTTAAGCCCGCCCTACCAACTATCCGTACTATAAAACCACCACCTATTATGGTGCAAGGACATCCGGAGTCTGAAGTGCGGGCTATTTTGAACTCGCAACACCGGAAAGATGGGCTATATTACCTCATTGACTGGGTAGGATACGGCCCGGAGGATCGATCTTGGGAATCTTCTAGGGATGTTCATGCACCACGACTGGTCAAAGCATTCCATCATAACCACCCAACTAAACCTAAGCCCAGATCCTCCTGTGCGGGGGGGAGTACTGTCATGGGCCACAATAATAAACATAGTATTCCAGTGTTGGGAAGGGCTCAGAAACTAATGACAATTAGCACAAAGAAGATACAAGGCACAAAAAACAAAATACTTTTGTACAAAAGGCTGTTATGTCCTTTCTGCAGGAGAAACAGCCCAAGGACCACATCTCCCAAGCACCCCTGGGCCAAGAAGTACATGTTGAAGCCCACGTCGGGCGGGGCACGCGCGCACATGCGCATGCGTTCAACAAGAGCATAGGGGCTTGTGCTCAGGACAGCAACCAGAGAAGACGTGTTCTTCGGAGCTCCGAGCAAGGGGAAGCTCACGAGGGGCCACGCCCCATGCAACCTCCACCCGGGCCCCTCAAGCCATACAGATAAGTACCGCAGACAATCAGCAATGTAAGCCGATCTGGGGGAAGGCGCGCAGCGCAGTGCAGAACACTAGAGAGTCAGAGAACACCACCAGCAACGGCGGTCAGGGGCACGCGCAGGGGGGCTCCGCCCAACCTCCTCATGTTCCCCCACTGCTCCAGCAAAGCTAAGTCTTGAATATTAATGCCATAAGTGCCTGCAATTGACCTACGCGCAACTATAGAAAACATGCAGCGCATAGTTGGGCATGTTTATCCCACTAACAACCATCTAGATTTACCACGAGTTGTTGCTGCGCAGAAACCTTTGGGCAATAGCGGACGCGGAGCCACGCGTGGCAGTCATCCGCTCGTAAAGGGAAAAACCCCACATAACTTTTGAGCAATAAAAGATGCGGAGCCACGCGCGGCTGCAATCCGCTCGTAAAACCTTTGGGGTAACACGATTGGGGCAACAGCGGACGCGGAGCCACGCGTGGCTGCAATCCGCTCGTAAAGGGGCATATTAACTGCTGCATGCACTAAACTAATGAACACTGGAGGGTGCATGAACTTCTAGTGCAAGAATGAGTGAATGTCAGCATTCAGTGTGTGATGTAACACACAGATCGTAATTCCCACTCTCTTTTCAGCATAACACTGCTCCGGATTCTGGACCTGAGAGTGCGCAGGCAGGAGGCCAGCACTCACCCCTGAGATAAGTCCCTTTCTGGTTATAAGCCTAGTTGTGGGGTCTGGGTTGAAATGTGCATGTTGTGAATATCTATGTCTGTAAATGTCAGTTATTGCTTTGTGTTATCCAATGTCCCCTTCCCTGACCACCTCCCCTCTCCCAGCCCTCTTTCCAGTTACCCTAACTACTGAACCTATCCAACCATCGAGATCTTAACCCTCTTTCCCCGCTCGGGTCGCGGACGCTTGTGTAAGTCTAACTTGCAGGCGCCAAGACCCTGGAGGGGTAGGTTGGGTCGTGCCACTCCTGAGCCTGGAAGCTGAAGCCGTGACAGTAACATTCACATTTTTATCAAGATGTGACTCTTGCTAATGCTCATGATTTCATCTAAGTGTGGCACATGCTACCATTCATAATTCCATATAAGTGTGGAACATGCAATCATTTACAATTCCATCTAGGTGTGGGACATGCTGACAGTTCCGTTTTATCTAGATGTGACTTAGGCTAATGTTCAAGATTTCATCTCTAAGTGTGGCTTATGCTATCATTCGTAATTGCGTTTAAGTGAGGCACATGCCATCATTTACAATTCCACCTAAGTGTGGGACACGCTATCATTTACAATTCCATCTAAGTGTGGGAGATGCTATCATTCACAATCCTGTCTAGGTATGGAACATGCTAACATTCACATTTCGATCACAGTGTGGGACGTGTTGAGACATGCTTACATGAACAATTCTATTTAGATGCGACGCAGGCTAATGGTCATGATTCAATCTAAATGTGTGACCTGTTGGCATTCACAAATTCCACCTAGGTTAGGTTAGGTCAGCTTACTTTCACTCTGAATTCTTCTTGCCAGTCTTTTGGCTTCACCACAGTGTGTTCTTCCATACACCTCACTCTGTGGTGCTTACACTCTTCCAACACATTGCTTCTATACACTTTATAACTGTTCATTACTTGCTTTTGACTTTTTTCATAACATTGCATTCTTTGCCTTATAGTGTTCATTACGTGTGTTTTACCTTTTTTTTAATTGCATTCATAAGCTTCACACACCTTTCCTTCAGTTCGGTATTCAATAATACCTGTAAGGCAGTTCTTCTGTTCAAGATTCAGTATCACATGCTTTGCATTTAAATTCCTTACTATAATGTTCAGCATCCTGTTCATAACACTCAAATACCCCTTTCTTTGGGTTTACGGTCACTTTCACAAACATATCCTTTCAACCGGCATCACCATATGCCTCGCCATAGCCCCTGTGAGTGTCCCGGTAAGAGTGGTCCTTCTGGTTCACTCACCAGTTGTCAGTGACTCCTGTGGGTGGTCTCCCCTCTCTTATCGGCTTCGCATACACCTCTCGGTGTGCCTGCGAGCAGCCCTCACTTGCCACAAACTCTGTTGTGGGCTTCTGATAGCTTTGCCTCTCTCTCTCAGGCACTATTGGTGGCCCGCAGAGATTGCAAGTGCTCTGTGCCTCACTGCTATGGCTGTAGGCACTTGGCTATGGGAATACCCTCAGCCTTGATCCTTTTAGTCTGCTCGGTCCCCACCGTCACAGCTTCCTGACAGCACACGCTGGCGTCCTGGCCTCCATGCAGGATCCTCGACAGCTTTCATCGTTGCAGGACGTCAACCCTCTCAGGCTCCCTTTTCCCGGCTCAGCGTCTCTCCTACTGGCTTCGCCTCTCACGCTGTTGGCTGCACCTTTTGTACACCTGTGTCTCCCTAACAGGTTGAAGGTGTGAGCCATTGGGTACAATTGCCTGACTATAATTAGTGGTGTTCTCGGGACATGCCTGACCCTCACAACAGTCCTCAGGCCTCTTCTTCGTCCCAGTACCATAGTGGTGAAATGAAATGTTGGTGTGCACCACTCCTAGTCGCCTCTTCTTCGTCCCAGTACTATAGTGATATGAAACAGGGGGCATTTAAAATGATTGGCAACAGTCTATTAAGGTAGGGGAAGGGCAAGTTTGGTTAGCACAAAGAAAAGGGGGATAACATGTCTCACCTGCGGACATCCTCTCCCCAATCACCAAGGACCCTCCACCCAGGTGATCAGGGATGTAATTTCACCAAAATGCCAGTGCTTTACATAGAGCAAATATACATATAATATCACCCAAACTGTGTTGGTACTCATTTTTCAACCTAAGCAGGAAGAAATGCTGAGTTTCCTTCCCGGGATCCGAGCCTGCAACCTGCAGCTCACACATAGATTGCAGCAGCAAGTGCTCAACACGCTGAGCTATCTTACCGTCTATAGCTATCTCCCCGGCTATAGTAAAATGAGGAATTGCATGCCTGTTCTCAAAGTCAGAAAGCAAATTACACTATGTAGTTGAAACCATTAAACTGGCAATTGAGATTTAAAAGCAGGTCAGGTCATCTGCAGGTCTGGTGCAAAGGTGGCCACATATCAAGCCTGCTTGGATCTACTTTTCAGGTTTCAGAGGTTGGCAAAATACATACCATTGGGAGGGTTCATAACTGTGTATTAAAGACTTTAGAGTAGCAGTGGCAAAGCAGCGCACTCACATGGCATTTGTACTCTAGGCGCTTTTTACCTCATACATGCAAACAAACATCCTGATCAGCATGCCAGGGAGATAGGAAAGATACACACATTATAACAAAGCATTCATTGTGGCACAATGAAATCAAGGGACACTTTATGTGCTATCGTCAAACATTTCTTTACTGCGCACAAGCTTTTAGGTACAAGGGTTTTGTCAAGTGACCGAGGATACGAGATGGAGTGTGTTGTGATGATCCTAACAGAAACAACGGCAGGAAACAAAAATGCTATAACTACAACTTGCGAAAAGGAAAATACATAGGGCCTCATTATAAGGCTGGCGCTCCCTTCATTCCGGGAGCGCCGATTACGAGCTTCCCATCGTGGGACCCGGATCGCACACCTGGTAAAACCAGGCGTGCTTTCCGGGTCCCGCGTGGGGAAGAGGGAGGCAATAACGGGCAAGATGTAATCTGCCCGTTATTACCTCCCTCCCCATTCCCATTGAGCCCTATGGGGGCTCAAATGGGAATGGGGATGGGTTCCTGCAAGGAGGACTTACCAGGTCCTCCTATGTCGGAGTAACCCGGTAAGTCCCCATTGCAGGAACCCGCTAATGGAGCCCGGAACGGAGGTAGCCATGGAGCTAGTAGCTCCATGGCTACCTCCATTCTCGTAATGAGGCCCATAGTCAGAAATGGATGCTTATTGTACTCTAAATGCTTTTTGGACGTTTTTGTCTGCATTACGAATTTGAGGTGTTTAAGAACAGACTAGTGAAGTGTGCCTGAAATAAACCTTTAATGAGTCCAGCAATTATTGCGTAGAATTCCAGAAAGGCAAATTGTTATTCCTATTCTTTCCTTTTTATGGTCACTGCTCAACGTGTTACACTTGTGGAAGCCTATTTTTTTTTCAAGAGGCCTGAACAAAAAAACCAGCCCTCCAGCAACAAAAAACCACATGGCGCTGGCCACAGTCCAGGAGCTTCCATTTAAAAAATAAAAATAAAATTGTAAATTGTGTCCATTTCCAGCACTAGTCCTCGACAAAACAACTCTGGCCCTGATTCATGGAATTATTTGCGTGTAAAATGGGGGTTTGCGTGCCATTCTGCCCGAAAATCCCTGTTTGACGAATGGAGAGTTGCGGGCAGAATGGCAGACAGGCAGAATGGCAACTAAAATCCCCGTTTTACAGCAAACAAGTCCATGAACCAGAGCCTCTATCTCTGGCATTAAATCGATCTGAAAAACACATTTAGCACCGGCTCATTCTTTGTGGATCAATCAGGTACATCTTCACTAGGAATAAATACACAGGGAACGCCCAATGCTCGCGTGCCCCTGTGTCCTTGCCTGCATGTGTGCCACTCAGAGGCGTTGCTAGGGGATGTTAGGGGGCTATAGCCCCGGTTCTTTTGGTTGAAACCCCGGCTAGAAGCTTAGGGTCTACAACCAAAAGGTTAGCTAGCCCCGAGACCCAACAAGGGTCGGATTGGCCCCTCGGCCTTTTGGCCCGTGGCCGGACCGAAATCGTCCCTGGGGAGTGGGGCCGGTTTCTGGCCATGCCTGGGCCGGTTTGGAAGAAAAAACAATTGAAAAAGAAAATATATTTTTTTTCACTTTTTTTTTTTTCTAAAAGCCTTTCATCCTTCTTAGGTCGATAAATGAGTAACAACAGAGGTTGAGTGATATTGTGTGCATACTTGTTCTATAAAAAAGAGCTTAAGCGTAAGTGCTATACAATAACATATCATTTGAACTTGGACGTCTGCTTGGATTCACAGTAATTTAGTGTACTTGGGAACAATGCTATTTGATGCCACTTCCTGTTTTGTCAAGGGGTGAAAGGTCGTGTTTCATTGTTTCCGGGATGTCGCTTTGGGGTGGGGTCAAATGACATCACTTATGGTGATGTCATCAGAGGTCAAGGGTCGTGAGGCGAGGGGTGGGCCACTTTTTTGAGGTGAGGGGTGGGCCACTTTTTTTTAGGTGACCGGGCCTATTTCTTGTCCCAGTCCGACCCTGGTCCCAACAGTCCTGACATTAGTGTAGCGCGGGATCTATTCCAGACCTAGCAACACCCCTGCACTCTAGTCAAATGTGTAATTAAGGATGCCTCCCTTACCTTTCCCCACTCCCTCGTTGATAATTTCACTGTGACACTCGCTACCAGGTCCTTTTATACCTGTGGTGGAGTTGCTCCTCTTTGGGAGTGTGCAGCTGTTCTGGTGCACGTGTCTGCAGAGGCTCCTTTTATTAGCTTGGGCCATGACACGGTCATGGCCCATGTTAAAAGGGCAATACACAGTGAAGGGACACATTCCCTTAAAGGGGCAACACGCTTGGGAGGGTCACACACCGCAATACCCCGCTCTAAACTCACAGACTACAGCCAGCAGCCTGGAAAACTATGCAACCAAATGGGCAACCTGTGAAACTGTGCAGTGCTAGCCCTGGTCCTCTCTTTGCAGCCTCCTACGCATACCATTGCAGACCCAGAGCACAACAATGCGACCCGGCTGTTCTATTGGTGATAATCCACGCACTGACAGCTCCAAGCACTCGCCAAAGCCCTCACTTCGCTCCACCCTGCCTATGCTTGGACTGGAGGGCCGTTAATGGCTAAGCCTTCCCGCTGATGCAAGGATTAACGTTGCATTTATGCTATTGACTGCATGAAGCTCTGTCAAGCATTGAGCGATGCTAGTATGGATTCTGTGCTTATCAAACTCCAACCCCGGGATAGCATGTGAAACTTTATTGGACATTGTTCTTGGTGTGATTACTCAGGTGCTTTGCTTCCTGGAACAGGGCCTGGACCTTTCGACAGAGAGCACCACCAAGGGTTTGCCAAGGGGGGCCACAGCCACCATTATAAAAATGCTGACACCCCCCACCACTGATCCGCCTGCCTCTTATGAATGCAACTTCGTGTGCCACCTCAAGATTTTCCAACAGGCCACCCCTATGAAACATGCCTGGGGTGGAGCTGTGAACTGAAGACAATAAGCTGTTTCATAGCATGCACTGCACAATATTGTTTTGCCCGCCCTCCATTAATGATCTTAAAATGTCTCTCTTACTACCCTGGCAAGTATCCCCCAAACTTCCAATCAACTTCTGGTGTTTCTGTGTTGTTGACTTCTTTCTGACACATCCCTTTCGGGCGTTCCTAAAAACTCTTCCCTATTCAAGCAGCCTATGACTGTTTAGTTTAATAACGGCTTATTCTGCATTTTAAAATGTGTGATTTTTATACTTATTTTGAGTTGCTGTGGGCTCATTTCTGATGCATTCAAAACTGTGCCTGCTAATTGTAAAAAATAAAGCTTATGCGCAGTGGTGAAATTGAATAAATTCATTGAATGACATGCAAACAATGTCTGCTGCACAGGATAAGAATTTGTCCACATTAATAAAATCATTACAACTTTGCCGGTCTGGTAAAAATGCCAGTCATTCCAGTAATGCTAGTGATTCAGTAAATCATATGAGACTCCATGGGAATGGGAACTTACCAGCTCTCCGCCATCGGTAATATCCCGGTAATACCAGGATATTGGGCGGTGGAGACGGTAAGTGGAGTTTGCTGGTATCCTGGCGGGATACTGGCAAACCCCTAATGGGGGCCTCCAAAAGACAGCCTCGTAACACTTCTGGACAGGTGAGGTGGCCCCCATTATTTTCAAGGGCCACTGGGGCCCAGAAGACACTGCAATGCTTTGTCAGTGGTCTTTGGATTCTCTACCTGTCTGGTCCATCTCCTTTTCGGTTATAATATACTGGAAGTTGCAGTCCAAATTAAGCACCTTCGTCCCTATATTGTAATGTAATCCATGTCTGGCCAATGTATAATTGTGTGTTTTTGTCTACCTGTATGTGCTTGTGGTGTCTTTCTTTTTTTGGTTTGTCCCCTTCACTGTCTAAACAGGTATTTCGTTATTTTTCGCTTTCATGCATACAGATGTAATATACATTTAATGTATTTGTGGTCTTATGTTATGGTCTAGTGGTTGAATCTCAGAACCTACGTAAACTGGCCATATATTTTTTTTAACCTTTTATATGATATTCCAATAAAAGTATTATAAACAGTGAAAACACAACATGGACATTTGGGGGTTTCCAGATGTTTCATTTGACATTTTGACCACTCTTTCACATTCTCTATTTTGTGTAGTTGCCTCATTAACGAGGAGAAGGTAAGTGGTCCCGAATCCCACCAAGCTTAATGCTGAAACGGTGGAGACATGCAAGTCCAGTTAGTATATACTTATATTTTCTAAATATGCTCCGAGTGGGCCTACTCTTCCCCTGCTCTTAATCTGCTACTTGGGTTTACCTTGGCACTTAAGAACAGTGCCCTCCCTAGCGGGATGAGGTGGAGAAAAGAAAGAGGTGTGCTTATTGTGTTCGTGAACATTTGTTGGATACCTAAGTGCTAGAAATGGAAGACAACCTAGATTGATGGAAAATGTTTGGAGTCCTTTTATCTAATTTAGGACTTCCCGCATTTTGTGCTTCCGTTCCTTTCTCATCGGTCTTCTTTATTGAGCAAAAACAGAGAAAGGCATCGTCACTTCTGGCACTTCTCTCCTGTCCACCCCTGCACTTAGACGATCTGAATGACACAAGGCCTAGTAAGATCATTGTTTTGTCTTCCTTCTGTCTTCCCTTCCTTGTCTTGTCGTGCCTAGAAATACCTGCATATAGGCGCGTTATAAATGACTTATATCATATCATATCATATATCAATATCTACACCAAATATGCAATAGCTCAGTTTTCTCATTAAACCACTTCATCAGGAACCCCCTCAACCCCCAACAACAATTCACTAATGGGTGGAATAATGGGGGGTGGAGGAGGAAGGGAATGGGGATAGAGGGGAAGGAATATGGTTAGGGAAGAGTAGGGGAAGAAAGGTGGAGGACAGAAAGGGTAGTAGGTAAGCAAGAGGTGAGGAAATATCAGGAGAGTTGAAAGGGGAAAACCCCTATGTCGGTGGATCCTCATCCACGTACCACAAACGCCACCTATCCTATCCCATTCTTGCCATGTTGGCCATCACAGCTAAGTGATAAAGTTTAGTAGGACTGACCACAGAGAAAATGACTGGGAGCAGTGACAAGTGGCGCTTTCCAAGCAGTGCACCCCTTCCAAAGCACTTTCCAAGGAAGATGTTGCCAGTTCAGTGTCTGAGAAGACCAACTTCTTCTCCTTGCAGAGACCTATTACTTTGCTGGGGACCAAACTAGAGTCTGGAACTTGAGAAGAGGCAGGGCTTTTCTAATCTCCAACATTTGTCTATGTTTATGTATAGATTCTGGTTCAATATTTCAGAAAAACAGGACTCCCTGCCCCTTCATCTCCAGTGCCCCTCTCACTTATGCTTATTTCACCTGTCCGGCTTGAGCACCAGCACACCATGCACTCGGCTTCGAAATGCCAGGACTCTGCATCACAGCTAGACTCGAACTGCTAGATCACTGCATCATTCATTGACCCGGACCAGTCATACTTATCCGCTTCAATCATGCTCCATCGTTGTATGACTGATGATGAGCCATTCGACCTGCATTGCTTGATGGTGCCTCAAAGCCACACAGAGCACCCGCTTGACCTCCCTCGACACTGGCTAGCTGCCGACTTGTCACCTGCAGCAATGTGACTTGGTGCCTTTGACGCTAATTCAACCTGCAAACACAACCATGTGAAGCTCGGCTTTGCACCGTCGAACACTGAACATTGGATTATGGTACTTTGACCCTGTCCCCCCTGGTCCACATTTGGGGGCTCTAGAGACCTTCTTGCAACTTCTTCCACCAAGAACATATCTTTTTAAATTCCTTATTGCATTTCTTGCCTGATTTCCCCCCGGCTAAATACCCAGAGTGCTGCACCTTTGCATATCAAGCTTCTCTGTCTTTTCTTTACAGGGGTTTGCTTTTGTGTAGAGTTTTATTATATTAATTTGTACATTGATGTGTTTAATTAAAGTATATATATCTTTATACAACCTTGATGGGGCATTCCATTTATTTTGGACTGTTGTATGCTGCTGATTGGGTTGCATCTGGATGTAGCTTCTGGGAATATAGCCTTTCCTTGGGTGAAGTTCCCACAAAAGGAGATGGTGGCATATCGCATGCCTATGCCTGTTTTACCTTCATGCTTGGGATCACCGTTGGTTTGTAGAAATGATGGGCTGAGTAAATGGTTTAGCCACTACTAATCCTTATACTCCTTGTGCTGAATCGAGAGTATTCGCCCCTTATCCCCAGGAGGGGAACCACCCCCATTGAGGTTAGAGAGGTGAGCCTGCTCCACAAGACCCTCCCTAGCAGTCTGCGCAAGAGGGAGCTCATTATGAGCTCCCTTCTAGGGGACAAGGACTCGCATTCCAACAAGGAACTCCCTATACCAGCAACACTATCTGCCTACATGGGATTGCCTTCAGTAACAAGTAATGAGCCTTCCTTTTGTGTGACTTCAGGTAATACTGGATCAAACACGATGCATGGAGGAAAAGGGAACCCCTCCTTGACGTGGACTTGTATGTAATCAGGACGCATCTATCAGAGAGGAGGAGAGAGCTATACACAGGGGAAGCCCACTGATGTAGCTACGTCTTGGAGGGGCAGAGTAGTGTAGCGCTGCATAGCGTGCAGCAATTGGAGATGGCGAGAACACCAAAGAAAGATGCCGGATGCCCAGTACAGTGCACAGCATATCAGGACAGAGTCTTGGAGACAGTCCAATGTGGTGGCGTGACCACTGTCAAGCCGTGCTGGGCCTGGGGCCCAATCAACAATGCCAAGACCAGAGGAAACAGGAGAAATCTTGCATCGGCAGATATATGCCAAGTACACCAACACAGCGAGACACCGAGAGCAAGTCTGCTGTGAAACCGAGAAAGAGGAGACAGAGAGTCAAAGAAACCAACCTCTATGAATGGGAAGCTCTGAAAAGCCACCCGCATCGAGGGAAAGGTACTGGGAAGGAATAGAGAAGTGGGAGGCAACCAGGACCACATGCATTAATTGGAAGGAACCACATAGTTGTCTGTGAATCATTGAGAGAGCTCGGCTATCTATATTGGGAAACATTGCGAAAATTACCAAGTATACTTGCTGGTGAACATTGGCATTCATTACCAAGAGACTGTGAAATACAAACTGAATTAAGTAGGGCCTCATTACACGGAAGGCGGTGAGCCATGGCGCTATTAGCGCCATGTCTCATGCCGGTAAAATACCGGCACCGCCTTGGCGGAAAGGGGATTTACCGCCCCATTCCAAGGTTGGAGGGGCGGTAAATCCCCCTTCCGCCATTGCCCTTCCCCATTCCCATTTCTGCACCATAGGGCTCTATGGGAATGGGGAAGGCGCTAATTACGGCACCGCAATTTTGCAGTGCCGTAATTAGCTCCGAGGTCCCTTAGCGGGTTGGTTTTTAACGCCTGCAAAAAGCAGGCGTTAAAGCACCAACCCGCTAAGGGACCTCGTAGTAAGGCGGTAATGGTTAACGGTCACCGTTAGCATTAACGGTGGCCGTTAACCATTACCGCCTTCCGTGTAATGAGGCCCTAAGTATCAATCTGAGAAATCTAAGAAAGAGAGAGGGGAACGCAGTAGAGAGGCCCCAGGAGTGGTAGTGCCACACCAATATTAAAGGTATATCAAACCTCAACGAAGGAGAGTTGGCTGTAAAGAATCTGAAGGACTAAAAGTAAGAGGGTGAACTGTAAGAGAGTACATTCAGAAAAACAGTAAGGAGGATATCGAAGACACTGATAGATAGGTCTCGCATCCTCTGGAGTACCAGACCTATGAACATATACCAGGATCTACAACAGTTCATGACAAAGACAACGTGAATCAGGAAGAATAATCTTGATTGACTTGTTTCCAGCTGAATGGCATTATCAGACTTGTTGCGTTTGGACAAACTCTGAAGTAAAGCACTGAGACTTCCGGCTAGAGGGAAGGTGCCAGAAGATGTATATTGTGGCAGTTTTGATGTTTACAGATCAAGTAGTAGGATCGGATAGAAGTAGGTTTTTGGACTGAGGACATATTTCTTTGGTTTTTGATGACAGACGAGCACCCTCAGTTAGTCTGGTTAGTGTTCTGACTTGAGTGTCGTGTAGACCGATGAGACCTCCGTCCCCAAGTGACGCACAGAGGAACAAATAGAAACCCGCTGTGCGACCCTTGAGGCCACAGGTGAGAGATGTCTTCCCAGATCCACGGAGCCTCTGGAACACCGATGCTGCTGTCAAGAAGGAATGAGGTTAAGCACCAGGCAATCACAATACTGGCAGGTAAACAAAAGAATCTAAAGTGTCTTACCTATCTGGTGTATTGGAGACCCAGGTAACCTAGTAGGGAGGTTCGAGGCTCAGAAAGTTACAGCGGTCCCTGGAGTGGTAGAACCGCAGGTGAGCGTGGATACAGGTAGGCCACCTGTAAGATAGGGCTTGACTCGGGCGTAGAAGTACAGCAGGATACACAGGGAAAATCCAAAGACAAGTCGATGTGCAGTCCAAAAATCCGGCAACAGGTAAACAGTTCCAAGCAGAGGTACAAAGGGGTGTCCAAGAGAGTCCGAGGTAGAGTTCCGTGATCGAGGTAGCAAGGAGCAAGTGGTAACGCCAAACAGGGTCCGAAGCCAGCTGAGAAGCAATGATCGTTCTGCCTCCCAGGTCTTTATACTGTGTATCCCTGGGTCATGTGACGTCTCTGGGTCATGTGATGTCCACCAAGGTCACGTGAGGAACGTCGCACTGTATCACGTGATCGACGTGATGACGTGACGCCGCCCCTTCTGCGATATATCCTCCAAGGCAGTTGCCAATGTAGAAAAGGTTGTAATCGAGCCCGTACACCACAGAAGGTACGGTGTTTTCGGTTCTGTGGGTTCACCGAATCCCTTGAGCCTCGAAGCTGGGGTGGAGATGTTGGGGGAATGTGAGCAGTGTTCTGATGTGGGGAGGCCTGATGTGCTGGGGGTCGCCTAACAGTTAGGCAGGAAACATCCCTGTATCAATAGGGCGAGTTAGGCATTTTCCTTGTAATTTAAATACAAAATGTAAAACGTCCAACATGTGTCTGACTCCTTCTTCTGTCTCGCCGCATCCTGCATAGCAGAGGTCATTTTGTCACAGGAAGGCCCATACTGCAACCACCATGGTTAATGCGTCCCAATCATATTCGGGAGCGGGGGCCTTTACTCCATTTTTGGTGGTCATTTGTTCACATCGAAGCTCATAATTTGGCTACATTTTCTATGTCAATATGTCTAAATTTGGCTAAATTTGGCTAAATTATAATATGTGATGTCAAAGTGGACAGGTAATGGCTCCTGTAAAGACTCACCCTATAGAGAATTCATATTTGATAACATATACAGAAGACCGATTGAATCGCCTAAAGTTGCCTTTTATGTCTATGTTGATCTGTCCGCAACTTTGAAGAGACCTAGAAAAGAAAGACTCACACCTGTGAGAAGGATGAGCGAGAAGTCAGTGTTGGATGTAGGCCCCAAGGGAGTCTGGGAAGCAGCGGAACGTGCTGCTGGTAAGAGCAAGGGATGGAAAACCTGCAGCAAGCCTGTATGGACCATACCAGGGAAATGCCGATGGAAACCAAGAGAGACACTATGAGGAGCATGCATGTAATGCAGCGGTGAGACACAGAGACATGTTGTGAGGTCAACACTGTTGAGGAGCTGAAAAAGCTGATGTGATCGCCAAATACCTGTTTTACAGAGAAGGAGCCATGAGAGAAGCTGCGAGACACAACATTTTGCTGGAAGTCTTGAGATGCTGGTAGTGATGATGCAAAATTCAGGTCACTGAAGTTGCTCCCTTGTTTCTCTGCTTCCTTCACCATGTTCCTCCCCCTATGATTGTAGAGTGCTCTGTTGATTCTCAAAGCTAGGTCTGCACTCAATAAATACTCTAATAATAATAATAATAATACAAAATAAGACAAAGGGCAGAAGGGGTAAACCTTGGTGCTGCATCTGTAGAGTTTGGTCCCTTTAAAGTGACCCAGCATAACACACACATGGTTACACTGAGGGATATTTATCCTTTGGCCCTTCAGATATTTTGGACTACAATCCCTATCACCCCTATCCCGCATTGACAATATCAAGGGATCAGGCGAGTGGTACATCAGGAACACCACATGTTGCAGACCCCCCTACAAAAGTCAGAACTAGCATTGCCAATACGTTAATTTGTTGATTTTGCAACAGTGTAAATGGAATAAAAAACAAACATACTTGGAGCAGCAATGAGCCTTGCATGCTGTGGTACAGAGTTATGCAATTGTCAATTAGTAGCAATTACATCATGATGTATAGGGATGGGTTGATGTTATCCTACGTTTCTTCCGCCATCATCTTCATAATGTTGGTGGTGAAGTGGTGTGAGCAATCGCTTTGAATATCAGGCAAGCAGCAGAACTATGTTCTGCTCTGTGAGAAACCAGAAGACACTATCACAGCCACTCCCCAAGGATCTTTTTCTCAGGTGGCCAGGGAAGGGCCATTGCTTTTGGGTCCCGAGCCTGGGGGTGGACAAGCGAGGGAGGATCACCTGGGTAGAGGGTCCTTGGGGAATGGGGAGAGCGTGTTGGATGGCGAAACATGGTATCCCCCCTTTTCTAATATAGACTCACCCTTCCTTCCCTCAGCCTTCATGGGCTAAGTCTACTTATTCCCTTTCTCACCCGGCAAATACCCACAAGTACTGAGAAGAGGAGGATGCAACTAGGAACAATGCACACTTCCTATGACCAACACCACTCTAGTACTGAGACGAAGAAGAGTGGTGTAAGAACATACAGTACAGAAGGTAGGGCATGTCCCATTAATTGGGCTCATTATAGCCAGGCAATTCAGGTCAACAACATACACCCGAGACCCCTTAATAGGGTTCAGGTTAGTAAAGGAAGGAGAGGCAGCTATATGCATGGGGTAGGAGAACCGCAGGATAGGAGCGAGACTTGGCAGTCTGCAGTCCGGCAACAATACCGGAAGACCTGCAGGACCCGAGGAGAATGGGTCACATGTCATTCGCAGGACGGGGAACCTTCACAGTGGAAGGCGGGCAGACAGAGCTGCCAAGCAGCTGACCTGCTGCAGAAATATGCTGGGAGCAGAGAGAACGAGGTCCACGTTCGTTGCGAGGAACTGGGAAGATGGCGTGTGCAAGAACATACCTGGCGAGTGAGCAGAGTCAATGCGGTCTGCTTCCCGACCACAGAAGAGGTGAGCGGGAGCAGCTGGGACTGCCACTGCGGAGACACGAAGATCTGGTGAGTGTCAGAGGACACAGGAAGACCGGAGTGCTCCCATGCGACTGCAGGCAAGTAACGATCCATAAGCACAAGTGAATTTGAATCATATTGAATGCCAAACTGAATGGAAATTGATATTTGAGTGAAAGCACATCATATTGAATACTGATCTGAATGGAAACTACTCTTTGATTAAACACAAGTGATAGTGAATACCAAGCAAACATTTGGAAGTTAAATCGGCATATGAATTTCACCTTTTTGGTATCAACAACATTGAGAACAAATACTTAGGTATTCAAATTACAAATGTGTGGAAGGTTTATGAACTTGTGGCAAAGCAAAGACTGGTCCCGAAAAGGGTTGCACTAGCCAAATGGAACGCCAAGTGTGGAAAACCCAAAGCCCAAGGCAGAAGAGCCTGCAAGGGGCCAAAAAAACCTAAAGGGGAGATTTATGGTTGTGTGATCTGTAATGGGTGGAGCGTGCAGTCTGACAACTGTGCCTAGACTAAGGAGCTCTCTACTGTGAAGATCACAGTCATCCTGAATCAAGCCAAACAGTAGCATAGGGTTCCTGGTTGCATGACCTGTTATGGGTGGACCTTGCCGTCTGACAACTGTGCCTAGACCAGGGAACCCTAAGTGATGACAAGCAAAGGACCTTATAAGCCACTGAGAACTGTGAACTTATTGATAAAGCAAGCCACAAGACAGATCAAGTGAACCTGTAGTTTTCTTGCATTCATTTTGAACAAGTGACTTTAGAATAAGTACTACATTGGAATGTTGGGCAAGGGATCCCTGAAAATTGAAGGAACTGAGAAGTGTTGTCTTGGGGAAGTGAACCTCAATATCTTCTTTTTGTGTGAACTGTACCATATTGTAATTGGGGAAGGGAACCTCAAGACATAGTTGAACATTGGTGAAACAAACACCTATTTGAACTGTATTGAGCCTAAGATAGAAAGCCCAAGACAAACGTAAGCTGAGAGCAGCTGAGTCTTTACTTTTGGGAACTATTTTGGTTAAAAAGAACCCTACACTTGTTGATTTCTAGATGTGAGGACAAGCATAGGCTTTAGGCACAGACAGAACTTTCATTTGGACTTACAGACGCAGACTTTTAGTTTTCTTTAGACAGGAGAAATCCATATCTTAGTTATAGGGCAAGCTAGGCCTTTTACCATCCTGAAATGGTAATAAAGTTCTGTTGTCTGTGCCGTCTCTCTTGATAACATGCCAGTCTCACAGCTCCCAAACCCATCAACACCTTTTTCAATTGGTCTTTTTAAAACATATTTTGGTGCTTTTGTTTTGATGTTTTCAAGCAATGGAAATATAATTATAAAGCACACAATAAAAATACTAGCTGCAGCTTACAGTACTCTATGTATGCTTATGTTCACTTGAACCAGCATTCACTATATATACATATGTATGTAGTGGTGCTGGTTGAAGGAAGTGTGCATTGTTCCTAGTGGCTGAGGGATTGTTACACTTTTCTCTGTTGGGCACCTAACAGACTGGTGGTGGCTTCTCCCGTGGTTGCACGCCATTTGGTACATGGGTCAATGTTACACCAGTTCCTCATCACACTGTGGAGGGCAAGGAAGGAGTCCCGCCACACAATGAATCTGCAGTATTGACCCCATCATGTTGATGACCAGGCGTATGCATGGGGGACCAGCGCTGCAGGTCCCCCATAGCATGACAGATTTGGTGACCAAGACAAGAGGCCCAGCTGCGCTGGGACTGGGTACATGGCTGAACCTATTTCCCCAGTTGGAGAAAGAGGGAGGACTAGCACAATACATACCATGGACACAGACAAACAAAAATAACGTGATTAATAAACTATTATAACTCACAGCAGGGGCTGGGAAAGTGGATCTATGAATTGGAGAGAATGAAAGCTGGGATGACTCTAGCAGTAGGTGACATAAAGTGTTTGTTTGCTGCTATACTGGTAGAGCAACCGGAAGATATATGGAAGCGGGCAGATTATCCTAGAGTAACCACCCAAAACACATGACGTGATGGGGCACCTTTTAATAATTCCAGAGCAGAGGTTTAGAGAGCATTGAGAATACAATATCCAGACACGTCTGACATGAGGGCAATCATGACACGATAAATGACACCGGAGGAGGACCCTGCAGCATATATACATGACATTCAACAGAAATGCAGACTAGAAACTAGAGAACCGTAAGACAAACTATTACAATGTTTTACCATATTCTGAGTCAGGGGCTCCCTGAAGAAGAAGTACAGAGGCAATTAAAGAAAATTGTGGGAATAGAGGCAACACCATGGCTGGAGATAAAACTGAATGTTGTTCATCATTGTAGATTGAAACAAGAGAAGGACAGAAAGTAAGTTCAGGAAAGGAAGATAGAGGAAGAACATTTGCTGCAAAAGAAATTGTCAAAATTAACAATCGAAATGGCTATGTTGACAAACACAGGAGACAACATGGCTGTGCAGGAAGCACAGCAAATGTAGCAGCAATTGCCCAACGGAAACGTTTTCAGGGAAGGGGAAATATAACTATTAACTGGGGATGAGGGAGTGCACCTAGAGGAAGAGGGTTTGGATTTCAAGCTCAGCAAGGAAGAGGGTTTAATGGAGGGCCACCATGATTTGGAGGACAGACACAACAGTGTTGGACATGCAGGGAAATGGGGCACATCTAACACCAATGTAGAGGCAGGGGAGGAATGCAACAGAATTGGCAGCAGGCAGACACAGGGGGCCAGCATATCCCCCACCATACAGTTCAAAGCCACCAGCATATTATGCCCAAGATCACATGCAGTATCAGGCACAAATGCCACAAATGCAACAAACACAGTAGGGAATTCCACCCCAAACACAGCAAGTGCCAATGCAGACACAGCAGGCACTGATGCAAATGCAGAAAGCACCACCGCAGACACAGACACCTATGCAGAAACATGCAGTGACATCATTGGTCACAAACATAGTGCCACAGGCATCTACACCTAAAATAGAGGGTGTGACAGTAGTGGGAAGACTCCTTTTAGAGACACAGGACTGAATATGTACCCACAATAGGACAGCCCAAAGATGGCGTTATGTGTCAAATCCTATCTGTTACACCAGACCCACAAGAGGAACCACAGGTCAGAGTAAGCACATGTGACAAAAAATGCACCTTTTAAGTGGATATGGGGGCTACTCAGTTCTGTGTTAGAGAGGGGACATTTCCAATGTCAGGTATATCCAACGACGCACAAGGATTTTCTGGAGTGACGATAAAGGTTCCTTTTACAGATGAGTTACCTATAACAATAGGAGAACATGACTTAGCCATGCCATGGTTATATTCCAATCAGACACCAGTTAAATATATCAGGGTGAGACTTCATGAGTAAATTAAACATGACGATATAATTTACTGACAAAGGCATAATATGTTCCACTCAGGGCATTCATTATGTGAATGTGCAAGAATTACTAACAACATTCTTTGGTCAGACGGCACAGGGGGGGTGTCACTCAACCCAGAGGTGTTTCTCTATAGAGTACACATACTGCTACCACAGCTCCCAAGAATCCAGGACAATATATTGAGGTTACCAGCAGAGTTCTTATTTCACCCAGAATTACCCACGGATGTGGAGGAAAGGCAGATAATTGCACTTAAACAAAAAGCAGTAATAGTGAGCAAAGACAGAGTAATTTTACATGGAATAGACAATAAAGGAGTACATTGGCGCACAGTGATAACACTCAATGAAGCACACAGGTTGACTGACTTGACAGATGAAAAGTTGGTCACAGGTGAAGACTCAGATGATGAAGTAATGTTCAGTATTTGTCTTAAATATCAGCTTCAAATTGAGAACAGTGAGATTCAACAGAATATTACATTAGTAAAGAAGGTCACTTCCTTTTACAGGAAGATTTGGTATATGTACCAAGCTCACTATGGACCAGCAGTCCATACAATGTTGGGCTATTAAAAGGTGTAGGCTCCTTAAAAATTAAACTGCACAAAGGGGCTTTTTTACCATGAGTATGACAGTATCCCATCTCAAAGGAAGGTGATGAGGGTATCATTGAAACAATCACTGCCTTGGTGCGCCAGGGAATATTAGTGCTTGCAACACGTACCCAGTGAAAAAGGTAACCAGGGGGTCATGAAGGTTCATAGAAGATTTACGCCCCCTGAACAATATTGTTGAGGCAGAGTTCCCGTTAGTGACAAAACCAGCCACAATATTATGTAACATCCCATCGAAAGCTATATGTTTTACAGTGATCGCTTTAAAAAATGCCTTCTTTTCAATTCCCCTACCCTAGGATTCTCAATATTTGACATTGTTCACTTACCGCAGAATTAAACTACAACAGACTTGTTTTCCACATGGGTATTTTCAATCACCTGAGTGTTACAGATGTACATAGGAAAATGTACAACTTGACAGTACAGTCATCCTGTATGTGGATGACATATTGGTGTATAGCACCACAGAGGAAGAGGGCAGGTAGAGACTCGGTGAAACTGATAACAGTATTGGCAGAGAAAGGATATAAAGTGGACAAAGGGAAAATGTAATATTATCAGGAAGAGGTCTTAAATATAAGTCAGCTGATTTCAAAAGAAGGAAGGAAGGTAACACCTGAAAGAGCAGAAGCAATAATAAAAACACACTATCCAGAGACAGTGAAAGAATTAAAGCTATTCTTAGGCCTTTGCAATTATTGTAGATCATGGGACTTTGACTATAGTACACATGTCAGGCCATTTATAAAAGGAATGAAAGAGCCACAGAAAGGCACAATTGGCATAGCAGTGTCAGGTGAAATGATAGACACTTTTGATGAGTTAAAACTAGCAATCAACACAGCTCCAGTATTAGGGATCCCTGATTATAAAGAAGACTTCTAGTTGTGTCCTCATTCAAATGGAGCACTAATGACAGCTGTCCTTGCACAGAAAACCACATGGGACACAAACCATTGGACATTTTACAGAGGGATTTTAGACCCAGTAAAAAGGCCATTATGCATGTGCGCAAGCATTAGCAGCAGTAGCTTTTGCAGTCGAGAAGTCCACCAGCATAACTATGGGCTGTGCATGTGACATTATATGATGAGAACACTCTATTTTCCAGCCTAGAAAAAAAAGAACCACATAGAGAGCATCCGGTTATGAGGTGATTATATCAAATACGTCAATCAATATTTTCAGGTGTCGAGTGGTAAGCCCAGCTATATTCATAGCAGAGCCAGTGAAGGAGCAAGACTTTGTGCATGATTTTACTAATGATACTGAATATCATGATGAAGTACCCCATGTTAAACAGAATGCACTATGAGGGGGGATATTCCTCTTCAATGACGGGACATCGTCAATTGACCAGACCAGTAGTGAAATCAAGAGAGAATGACAGCTTTGAGACAATGCCAAGCGCAAGATTGCCAGCACATTTCTCAGCACAAACAGCAGAATTGGTCATTTGGATATTAGCGCTTGTGGTGCACGCGTATTAGGCAGTAACAGTGTATTCCAAATTCGGTCTATGTGACGTCAACAGTATATGCAGGACTGTCGTGTTGGAAAAGGAGGGGCTTCTTGCGTGCAGACAGCACACCAATACAGCATGCACCATTACTGGACAGGCTCATAGACGCACTCGAACTGCCATCAGCCATCACCGTGGTGAAGTGCAGATCATGCACCAGAGATGCAGGCTTAATTTCTCACGGCAATGATGCTACTGCTCTGGAAGCAAATATGTTCCAGAAATAACAGACATTGTGATTGCACCAAAGAAATACTCATGTGCACACAACACGGTGATGAATGAGGGCATCAATACACTGCTCATAGCACAAATAGTGGAATTACAGGGAAGGGCACCACCAGAAGAACAGGAATTATGGAAAAGGTGGGGGTGCTCATTGCCCCCCACAGATGAAATATGGTGGCAGCACAGCATCGGAAAACCTGTTATGCCCTGGAGGCTACTTACAGTAACCACAGAGAAATTGCAGTTCCCAGCATAAACATCAAGAGAAATTCTTGCAGTACTGATTTCAGAAGAATGGCTTGTTCCTAATTTAGCAGAGCACATTGCTAATGTTGTGATTATTTGCTTAATATGTCAGAAATCTAGCACTAGCCACACTTTGAGAACTGTGAGAGAAGCAATACCCTGTCTTATGGGACCATTTCAAAATATGCATATAGACTATGTGCATATGCTCCAAATGTTTAATGGCTACACGTACATTCAGGTATGTCCCTTTTCTTGATGGATTGAAACAGGTCCATGCAAACATCCATAAGCCACGTGTACAGCAAAGTTCCTCATACATGAGGTATTTCCAAGGTTGGCAGTGTGCGATGTATTGTGTTCTGACAATGGGCCGTATTTTGTAAACAAAATCTTCGAGCACATTATTATCCTCTTGGGGATAAGGCACACATTCTCATCCTCCTATCACCCATAAGCCAATGAAATGTGTGAGTGCCTCAACAGCCTCTTAAAAAAATGAATTGCCAAATTAAAAGTCACTCTGGAAAAGAGCTGGTTACATTGCCGTTCTCTAGCCCTATTTGCCTCATGTAATCAGCCAGGCTCTGACCATCACCTGACTCCACATGAGCTGGTGATGGGATGAAGAATTCCTATGCTCATTGCTCCTCCCACTCTGGCTCACGCTGATGCTGAAAATGTGGCTACTGTGTTAGGGAAGGAAATTAATGATTATTTGACAGCTATGATGGTGCCCCTTAAATATGTGTGTCAATATGTACAGACACGGCAGGGGGTACGAGGGACACAGTTGAAAACATCAAACAATCGGACACTGGCAGTCTATTAAGACAGCCCCCGCTTTATCCTGGTGATAGAATATTATGCAGAAGTTTTGTCAGAAGACGGCATAAACCCTGATTCGATAAACCCTTCGTTGTAGAAGCTGTTACCCCACATGCAGTAAAAGTTGATGGACGCTGCACCAGGATCCACCTCCATAACGTAAAGCTGTACTGAGGAGAGATCCCCCCTGCCTGCGGATACTGAACCCGAAAGAGGAGAAGAAGTTAGGTGATTTAAGACGCGAGCAGTGACAAGAGCTAATCAACAACAAGAGCAACAGCAAGAGTAACAGAAACAGAACTTAACTTTCCAGCACGAGAACCTTTCTCAGGCGACATTCATCAAAAGAGGCACTTGCACTTTTATTGTTCGGATCATTTTATTCCTAGTGAAAAATTATTTTCTTTCAGGAACCTTGAATTTTGAATGAGCTGTTATTTTGTCTAGAATTTATAAGCATCAATCATTTTTATAACATTTCTCTTATATGATTAACAGAAGCTACCCTGTTAAGACAAAGGGCAGAAACATTATCTTTGGTAGAACCATGCATGCATTAAAAATGATTAGATATTCTCTTTTAGCACATAGGGGAAACTATGCCCCTACGTATTTTCAGAAGGTAGATTCACTAGCTATTATGGTTATAGCAATGTTCTTTACATTTTGTGGTCTTTATGTTGTTATTTTTGTGGCATTAAGACAGCTGACAATTTACAATACTTTTAACCAGTAAACATAGGTATAACACTGGTGGCAATGGCAAGTGTAATAACCACAGAAAAATTCCCTGTAGCAAGCAGAGGATTCAGCATCTAATTGACCAATCCAGGGGAGCCTGGCAGGTGAAACCGGCCTCCACCAAGGCCCACACCAATGCCTTTCTCCTGACTGGCCGTGGCCAGAGTGTGGTGCCACCATCCTCCTTTAATCCTTCCTTCTCCCCTCTGACTTCTCCTATTGCATCTCCGAATTGGATGAAGTCCTCCTCCAATCATTCAAGCGCAGCATTACCAACTTCAATGAGCACAAGGTAAGTGTTGCAACCACTCACTAGCCTTGGCTGCGCACCATGGTTCCTGACACCCTCTTCCTGTCTAGCCGTTCCTACGGCACAACCATGTAGCCACCACATATGGCCTTGTTGTCTTTGTTTGTTGCTTTGTCCGTTGCTGCTCCACACCATGTCATCTGATCCTTCTCTTGGCTCCTGCCAGCAAAGCGTTCACTCTGACTTGTGCCTAGCTGTCCTCTTGTTCCATGTGTCTCTCCTTGATTTTGTCCTGTAAGCTCTGATCCATATTGTTCATGGCCTCTCAACTCCTCTATACACACTTTGTCTTCATCTTCCTAACACCGCTACAGTTCTCTTCACATCATCCTTCTGTGACTCTATCAGCCTTGCTGCTATTGTTTGACAGCTGGATCATTTCAACTCCAGCTCTGTTATTCTATGCTACAGCAGCCTACCTAACTGCTCAATATCTCCTGCTTCTGCCGCTTTGGCCAGGCACTGCCTACTTGATTCTGCCAATGTGTGCTCTGATACCTGCCACTTGTTTTTCCTCCTACTTTGATCCTTGTTAATCTGCTAGACCCCACTTTTTTACCCATGGTTGTGAGTTTTGCTGCATTATCTGTCCATTAATCCATGGATTGTGGCTTCCAATCTTACTCTTTCATTTCATTGTCGCAATTTGCCTCGCAGCTGCCGGTTATTTGATGTTGCTCCCCTCACCAAGAGGTGGGCTTTTCAAATTGTACTTCCTTTGTGTTTACCGTTTTCTACCTGTCTATGCATTCCTGTTGCTGCCCACCCTATACCATGAAATGAGGCTTCCCAACTCTTACCCACCCCACTGTCTCCTCATTTCCAACCTTGTTCTGTATTTGAACTTGTTCACCTGCATTTATTGCCCCCCCTCTTAGCATTGCTCCCTCCTCCCCTTCGAGGAACTCCCCTCCATCTCTGCACTTCATGTTCAGCACTTGCCCATTCTGAATTGTCGCAAGGCCTAGCAGGACCTTTTTGTTGTTGTTTTGTTTTGTTCTTCACCCCTGTTCCTCCCTGAACTGCCGTGCCCTCCTCCCCTTCATTCATGTTCAGCACTCGCCCGTTACAAATCGTTGCAATGCCCAGTAGGATCGTTTTTGTTTTTGTTTGTTTTGCTTGTCCTCACCCCTTTCCTCCCTGTCCTGTCCTACCCACCCCTTGCCCCTTCCCCTCTGCATTGCATTCATGTTATAGCACTTGCATGTTCTGAATTTCTCAATACCAAGTAGGATCATTTATTTTGTTTCTTTCCTTTCCCTCCCTTTGTCTTGATGCGTCTTGAAACACAATTTGGCTGTATAGATGCTTTACAAATAACCAATAAATAAATATGACTGTAAAGGGTTTTAATGCCATCAGGGAAGAGCTCAAAGCAATCAGGCTCATGACCTTTCAAATTAGGTATGTCCTCGATTTAATAACAGCCATAGGGAGGGGGGCATGTATGCAAAAATGTGACCTTCTTGCTGTACATACATAGCAGCCCACGATGGACAAAATGGGACACTCACATAGGCCATATACAGCTTGACAGAATTGCACACAAAAATGATAAACGAAATTGCAGTTGATGACTGGTTCAGCTACCTATTTTCATGGCTATCCACCTGGTTGGCTAACACATTCAAAATACTAGCCTCCATACTAGTACTTGCACTACTGGGCTTATGTATCTTGAGAATAGCCAGAAGTCAATGCAAAAAGACTGCCAAAAAGGCAGTGGGAATGTAAAAAGTGATAAACCTCAATACTCATGTACATGAGTATACGCAAACAGATAACTTCTTCGGAGAACAAGCAGCAGGAAGATGTAAAGCCCCTCAAGGGTCAAAGTTCAAATATCCTCCAGATCCCCAAATATACACAGGGCTCTGGGTGAGTTGTGATGTCTCTGGAGCGTGCAACTACATGCCATGTAGAATTGACAACTACTTGAGACATGGAGGTAACCTGAGGGGGATGAACAAAATATGGATACCCAAGGACCCCTATATGGAAGAGAGCAGAAGGAAGAGCATGGTTGAGGACTCGAACAGAGGGGGGAATGTTGGGAGGTAGATGAATACATCATCCAAACCTTCTGCCCTGCCCCCAATCCAATACCGCAGAGGTGAGAACCATTACTCTCTAAGACAACCTTAACGCCCTTATCCTAGGCAGGTACAAGACTTAGAGACAATCGAAGCTGAAGATGGCAAAAGCAGTCAAGTTAACGTTGTAACATTAGTAGGCGCATGCATTAGACACAAAGCAAATATGTACTCCACACGAAGTACATGCACACTAGGCAATATATGCATTTATACGTGAAAAATATTAACATAACAACCAAAAGACTTGAAGAACATAACAAAACTAAAGTTTAAGCTGAATGCAACACGAGCGACACACAAGTATAGCTCACTAACATAGAAACCAGAGTGTAACCGGGCAGCCATCCTCTTTAAAATAGATGCTTGAGCATGCTTCTAAATAGACCAAGGCCTCAAGACTTTTAAAGAACTTGAACCACTGAATCTACAGAAATACAGAACTGTGTAGAGCTCAGAGAGTAGCTGGCAATTATTACTACAGTTAGAGTGAGATAGGAAGGATAGGAATGACAGAGAAAAAGCTTAAGATGGCTGTTTCCAGGGTGCAAGGTGGATACTCCCTAATTAATTAATGGTTTAACAGAAGACAACCCGTCTTTGTTAGCCAAAAGAAAACTGCACAACGGGCCAAAAAACCCCATGAAGAATAACTCGAGTGTTGTGGTACTCTATAAAAGCACATATGAATATGAGGTGCCACACAAGGCCAAATACAAAGAGATCGCCTGGGCTCAGGGCCTAGGAATCAGGGATACTAACTAATGAATAGAAGACAGTTCATGGAGTTCTCTCCCCCTACTCGCAGTCTGGTGCATATCTTGAGGACCTCTCAAATGTGCCAGGTTGGTCAGCGAGAAGCCAACCAATCAAATCCCTTACTGTCATGCTGCCCACCATATAGTGCACCAGCCAATTGTTTTCTTAGAAATGATGTACTTTTACTTTTAGCAATATTGATGTGCTCTCAGGAGGAGCCATCAGATTTAGTCAACCCAATTAAATGTATAACTCATATACAAACTATATGTAGCCCTATCCCTTAACCAATCCCCATACCCCTTAGGTTTTGGAAAATTGTGATGATGTATGATGCCATATATGATGTGCCAAAGTACTTCAATTGTTGTTTTATATATCCTCGACGAGAGAAACAGGATTTTATTGCTTGTATGCTACCCTTGTGTTATTTGGAAGATAAAAAAGGTGGATTTTGCCCAGTGGTCGAAGTGGGCAGGAGCATTTGGGAGCGTTGCTCCTCTACTTTTTTTAATTAGGTTTTACTGTTCCTATACTTTTATTTTAAAAAGAAACCATTCCGGAATGGTTTTTGTTTTAGAATAAAATTGTAGTAAGCAGTTGAAACCTGCACTTCAGTGCACTGCATTAAATGTTCCCCTAAAGAGCAGGTGCATTGGTTTTTGGGTCTGTATTGTGTGTGGGAGGGGTGTGGCGATGGGGTTTGTGGCGAGCTGGGGCAGGCCAGCAGGGAACATAGTTCACTATTTCTTTTCATACACTTCCACCACTGGTTTTGCCTAGCACTCTGTCTATTTCGTCTTTGAGTCCAGTTTAGTTGTACTCCGGTACCTCTGGCATACCTGGGATGTTTGGGCCGGTCTCAATGCACCAGCAGCAAGACACCATCTTTGACTGGTCGAGAGATACATCTTCTATTCCAGAAGAGTCAAAAACCACGGAGGCCATTCAGGATTTCTGAAATTAAGTACTGGCATTGTAGCAGGAATTTACAGCACTGAAGGAAGAAAACAAGTCTTTAAGGTAAATGATGCACCTAGACAAAGCTGCCTCACTCTCAGAATCAAGTTTGGCATCGGCTGGTGCAATGAAGTTTGATGGTGAGCCCGAAGTTGAATGACTCCTGTAATCAGTGTAAGATACAGTTTCTCTTTAGACCCTAATATTTCTCCAGTGACAATGCCAAATGGTTTCATACTGAACAATTTGACAGGTAATGCATTGGCCTGGACAGCTCTGTTCATGTCAGCATGCATCCACTTGTGGATGCTTTTGCAGCTTTTGAAAAGGTCTTTCCTGACATCTTCCTGTCTCCCAATAAGGCGGTCGCAGCGCAGAACCAGCTGGATGACATGCAACAAGGAAATCAGTACCTCGTGGTAAATATCGAATGTTTCCAAGAAATAGTACCAGAGTCCCTTTAGCCTGAGAACATGCAGAAAACCATGTTCATAGGTGGACTGCATGATGATTCTATATATGGGTTAGTCCACATACCAGAAGTGGCTTCCTTGCAGGGCATCATTGAACAAGTCCTACGATCAACTCATTTTTTAACAATTGTAAGGCTGAAAGACACCAAAATGGGTGCTCCCCTTTGGCCCCTCTTGTTCTGCATATGCCAGAGGTTCCAGAGGAACCCATGCAATTGGAAGACTTAAGGGCATCACTGGTTGAAGCAGAAAGAAGAGGCCATGGATGAATCAACACTAAATATACTTGGGATTTACAGGGCATTGCATAGGATCCAATCATTTCTGCCCTCCCAAAACCTCTGGAAACTAATGAACCTGCTGACTGATGGGAAGGGATCCGTACCCCCATCTTCAAATCGTTCATGCCTCCCTGCATCCATGATACCACATATGACCACGTTCCTCTGTTAGCCTTAACTGCAACCCTGGTATGGATCAAAGGAAGCGAGAAGACCATATTTGCAATGGCGCTTGTAGACTCTGGTACTTCCAGCAACTATATTGACCAAACATTTACCCACCATCACCAGATTCCAGCCATACCTAAGGACTCTATGGCAATAATAGAGGGGATCAATGATACGCCACTATGTTCCGGCCCACTAGAGAAGAGTTCTTACTTTCATGATCAACCAGCATCGGGAAGCACACGTGCTAGATATCATGAAAACAATGGCTCACCCAGTTGTGCTTGGATAACCTTGGTTAACAATGCTCAATCTACAGTGTATTGGTCTACATGGGCTTGATCTATGTACCACACCGTATTTCCTATTCAGTCAACCCTTGCTGTAGATCAAGTTTGAGAAGAACGTTGATTGCCAGAAATGTGTTAGCACTTGCCAACAAGTGCTGGTGGAATATCACAGCTACTTAGATGTCTTATCCGAACCAAACACAATTATGTTGCCTCTGCACTGGCCTTATGACTATGAGATCAAGGAAGAGAGATCCATAATGCATGGCCAAAGGTATTCTTGAATCGAAGACTAAAATTGGGTGCTACGCTCATCCCTTCATACTGCCTAGAACGCAGGTTTATTTTTCTACCCAAGTTGCCAACGGGTGCCTGCTCTTTATCATCTTTAGGAAGGAGGGGACCCTACGACCATTTGTATACAGTACAGAATTGAATTAAATCAACCAGAAATATTGCTACCCTCTGCTCTTTATTAGAGACACACTGGAGCTCCGAAGCTCCACCCTTGTGTTTACTCAATCCTCGTGGCTCATACAACCTGTTATGAATTAAAGATGGTGAAAATTGGAAAACTGCTTTCAAGTCCCCGTTTTGGTTATTATGAATATCGTGTGATCCCATTTGGACTGAGTAGTGTCCCGGTCATAGTCCAATGGTATATGGATGCCATCCTTTCGGATCTGCTCGGACAAACTGTGTGGGTATATTTGGATGATATATTGTTTTTTTCCTAGTCCACTGACACAGATGTATGCCGTTTATTGGAGATATTATCTTGGCTGTGTGCTCATCATCTTTACGCTAAATCAGCAAAATGTCTATTTCATCTGCAGACTATTGAGTTTCTGGGTTATGAAATCGGTGCCCAAGAAGTCCACATGGAGCAATGCAAGGTACAGGTGATCACAGACTGGAAGAGTCCACAAGGCGCGAAAACTGCACAACGCTTCCCAGATTATGGCCGGCACTCCACTGACATCACTCGTTTGTTGTAAAAGGGGACTTGTTTGGTTTGGGACCAGAAGGCTGAGTTGGCTTTTCTACAAATAAAGAATGCATTTGTCATTGCCCCCATCCTGCAACACCCCGTTGACACCAAGTCATTTATTGTGGAGGCCTATGCCTCTGACCAAGCAATTGGATCAATTTGCCTTCAAAAGAATGACAAAAACAGTTTGGACTACCCTCTGGCCAACCATTCGTGAAAACTCTGTCTAAATGAAATAAATTATTCGGTCAGCGAAAAAGTGCTTCTGGGCATAAATTAGGCCTTTTTTACTGAATGGTGACATCACCTGCCAGGGGATGTTATCCTGCTAAAGTACAAACAGATCACTGCAATCTCCAGTAACCTCATTCCCTGGCATGTTGTAATACCCAGCCAGCCAGAGGGGTCTTTGTCTTCTCACACTTTGATTTCCGTATTACTTATATGTCTGGATCACAGAACAGCAAGGTGGATGCCTTATCCCATTCTCTGTCTACAGAAGACAAAGAGACCTTTAACACTTGATTGCTACCCACGCAATATTTTTTGGCAACTCTTCTACCATTACTTGAATGAATGCAAATGGATACAGCCCTTGATCCCAATGTCCCTATCGTTCCCCATTCACTGGGTACCCGGATGTAGAGTGGCTTGATCTTCTGCAAATATCAAAGGTGCTTCCCTTATACTTAACAACTTTCATAATACTAAAGTTGAGGGACACAGAGGAAGTTGACCTAGCCCTGATACAATGGTCCTGTTGGTCATGCCTCTACATGCCCAGTGTGTGCTGGGAAGGCATCAGGATGTAGACGCAGACAACTGAGAAATGTTTGGGAAACACATTTCTATTTAAAATCTAAAAAGGGTTGGAGTACTGCCTATCTTGCAATATGCTAAGGTGGGAACTCCCTACCTAACGAAAACTAATGATAGTCTGTGTCAGGAAGTCGAATGTAAATGTCAGTCTGTGTCCAAAACCCATACTGCCCTCACATCTATTTGTTCAAACTGTGTAGGGATGTCAGCATCAAATGAAAAAGTGTTCACACAAACGTTCAGAGCTTCTTCCAGCTCTTGGGTGGAAAGGGATTCTCCCTTCCCCAGGATTCCAAATAGTTCACTTTTAATCAAAAGGGGTTCCTGTCCCCATGTTCTCAAGTCTCTCACAACAACACAGTGCCTCTGAATTTTTCTCATATCTCAGGCTTTTGGCTCTTTCATCAATATCATTAAAGTTCAACTCTTTAAGTTCACAATGCACAAGCTGCTCTGGATATTCAACCATAACCTTATAGATGAGTCAATAAGTTTCTTTTTAATGGGGTGCATTTGGTCTAGGTGTGGTTGTCGGACCACTGTCCACCCATTACAGCTCACACAATCGACAGACCAGATTGACTTCTTTTCCACAGTCACACAACCACTGCTTCAGCTCACCAGTCGTATTGAACGTATATTATTGCTGTTCTTTTAACAATGGTTTTGCCACCATTCACTTGTTGGATTGTCACACTTTCTCATAGTATTGCCACAGTTTCAAAGTTGAACTTGTACAGTTCCTCTTTTCCTTCTGGCTCTTGCTACTGCTTGCGTTCTCTCAATTTGTACAATTAATAGTGCTTTATTTTCATTACCAGTGCTTGCTTTCTTTGGTTTCCATGATTCAAAGTTCCTTCATATCAGGGAACACTTTTTCTGCTTTCCACTTGTGCGGCATTGTTTCAGCATTACTTTTATTTGGTTTGGTATTCAAAATTACAGTTCATCCATATCCAAAACAACGTAACTACACATTCCCAGTTCACTCTCCTGCTTGGAGTTTGCACCCTGCTCACAGGATTCTCATTCAGTTTCAAGTTTCCTGCTTTCTTGGCCCTTCCACAACCTTTCCAATTTTACTACAGTTTGGTATTCACAAACCACATCAAACATCTATGCTTTCCATTTCTGAACCAGCAATCACATTGCCTCTGCTGCCGCTCACTCACTCACAAACGCTCTGACCTTCCTTTACTACGTGGCTCACACCACAGCATCCCGAGTCACTCAGCCTCACTTGACTCACTGGGTACGCTGTCTTCATGTGCCCTTCTCCTCTCCAGTCAGTTCTTCATGGCTGCTGTTGCTGCTCCTGGCTCGGCAAGCCCCTCTTCCTCGGTCTCTGAGAAGTCAATCTACTAGAGAGGGAGTCCTCTTGATTCCAGGAGGTTGGCAGCCTGACCCTGCCTCCGGAGACCTTCCGACAATGCCAGCCACAGTCTGCTTCCACTCCAAAGACTCTGTAGCACCTCAGCTTTTGGGCACGCGTCTCCCTCCTGCCTTCACTTCCGGCTTCTCCGCCTGCTCGCATTCCACAGAGGATCTCAATCTCCTCTGCAATTTCTCTTTTAGCCTCCCCTGAGTGGGTCATTTATACCGCCCCTCTGGCTTCAGATGCAGGCCATTCACAGTTTCACAATGGTCTTGGTACTCAGCATTCCTCTACCTCGTCCCAGTACCAGAGTGGTGTTTTCATAAGTATGAGTTAATAATGCTTGAATGTGAGTTCCTACGTGGTCTCTTCCTCGTCTCAGTAGCATAGTGGTATACATTGGGAGATGTTTTTCTACTACAATGGGGAAGGGATTGGAAATATCCCATAAAAGCCTGGGGGATCTTTGATTCCTGATGAAAGGGAAATGGGGGATACCATGTCTCACCTAAGAATGCCTCAGCCCCACTTCCCAAATCTCCTCCTCCCAGGTGATCCTCCCTCGCATATCCACACCAAGGGTAAGCTTCTGAGAGCATAGCCTTTCCCTGGCCACCTTGGGGGATGATATTTTGGGGAACGAAGAGAGGACGCCCTTAGAAACTTCACAGTGCTCAAAATCAAATATCACATAAAAAACCCATGGGCTTGTTACTTTATTTATTTATTTATTTATTTAAATTTATTTTAAAATTTATTTATTTATTTTAGCATTTGTAGAGCGCACTACAGCCCACAGGCAACAAGGCGCTATAAGGAGTTTTTAAGAAGGCATGCTTGAGGGTTACAGTAAGCGGCCCCAAAGGTCTGTTTAAATACATTCGCTTATGCACATTTGCATGGTAACATATGATACAGATTGATTGTTACAGTTGGTTACTAATCTTGTCTAGGTATATAGTCTCCTATACATGGTGAATACAGTAATAATGCATACCTAGAGTGACAGGCTGTTTAGATGAAGAGCTTGGTTTTTAAGGCCTTGCGGAAGGCCGTGTGTGAGTCGATTGACCTCATCTGAGCTGGGAGGTTGTTCCAAAGGGTAGCCGCCATAGTGGGGAAGCTGGTGCCTCCTGCACGCACTCTCCGTGTGTGTGGAACAGTGATGCGGTTGGCATAGGCTGCCCTTGAGGGTGTGGAGACAGTTTGTCTAGTTATCCTCTGTGTCAGATAGGGAGGTGCTTGATCATGAAGCCACTTGTGTGTAAGGGCCAAAGTTTTGAAGATCACCCTTTACTTGATGGGGAGCTAGTGTACCTCCCTCCTGATCCCTGAAATGTGTTCCTTGCGCGAGGTGCCTGTGGCAGCCCTTAAGGCATTATTTTGGGCAATCTGGAGTTTGGCAAGGTTTTTTTGGGAGGTTCCAATGAACAGGGCATTGCAGTAGTCGAGTCTGGAGCCGATGATGGCTCTGGCTATGAGATGCAGTTTTGCCTGATGGCATTGATGAGTTTGGAGTGATATGCTGCGGATGAGGCGATGGCATTTACCTGTCTGTCCGTGGTGAGGCTGGGCTCGAGGTACACACCCAGTGTTTTGATTGTTTGAGAGACTCTGATGGGGATATTGTCCACTGTGAAGGAATGGTATTTAGTATCAAGTTTGCCCAGAGTGGATGGGGAGCCGACAAGCAGGAGTTCAGTCTTATCGCTGTTTAAACAGAGCCAGTTCTCAGCCATCCATGATTGAATAGTGGCGTAGATGCTGTTGAGTTACACCCACTGGAAGTACCTCCACAACCTTGAAACACTGTTGCGATGGATTTCTTAGTCAATTTGCCTCCACCTGATGGGAATACTTGCATCCTCTTAGTCATTGACTGTTTTACAAAATCAGCACACTTTCTGGCCTTTAGAAAAAATCCCTACTGCAGAACAGATGGCATAGTTATTTTTTCTGAAAATATACCACCTGCATAGTTTACCCAAATAGATTATTGTGGACCGTGGTACCCAATTATCTCATGGTTTTGGAATGTTTTCTGCACACATCCTGGAGTCCAAAGAGCACTCTCTTCCGGGTAACACCCTCAGACCAATGGTCAGATGGAGCGCACCAACCAAACTGTAGAGCAGTACTTACGCTGCTTTTCTAACCCACCGTAATCGTACTGGAGTTACCACATTTGGCTGAGGTTTCCTAAAAAAACTCTACTCATTCTACTACAGTATAGTCCCTTTTATTGCACCTATGAATTGCATCCCAAGATGATGCTGTAACTTGTTATTGTGTACAAATAATTTGTGAAACAATTTTTAAAGTCAAGACTTAATTAATATGAATCATACTGACAACAATCAAGTACACAATTTCATTGAATTTAGCTTGTAGTGACTGCGGGAAAGACTGCCCTAACATCAAAAATGGATTTATTATTTCATGAAAATGATAAATAGCTCCTGATTCACCAATACAAAAAAGCTATGTCTTCATTTAATTTTACAATGTACACACATTGCTTTACAACCGCATAAATACAATATTCATTATGCAACGACAGCGAAAAATATATATACAAAACATCAGAATATTCCTACTACAAGTTTGCCAAAAAGCTATTGCACCTAGTGGTGTGCCGTCTGCTGATGATACGATCAACCAGACACAAGTAACCCAAACAGTGTTGGAAACAACTAAACAAACCCAGAATAAGCATGCTGATGAACTGGGATACTCTGTACCAGTATAACATGTAGGAGGTAAAGTATGGCTATCCTCGAAGAACTTACCCACAGGCAACCTTCCCACCAACTTTGCACCTTGTTTTTTGGGACTGTTCCACATAACTAAGTGCCTGCCACTTGTACGGGCCCATCTACAACTTGCAGCATCCTGGCCGATACACTTGTAATGGGGCAGGCAAATAATCAGGTAACACCTACTGCCCCTACTCAAATGAGTATGCAAGAACCATTTCCCATCCCTGCCCCTCACCAATATCGTCCAGGTGGGAAATTTTACAGGCTGAAACAGCCTTACCACCCGAGAGTCTGGAGTGAAAGTCTAGATAAACTGAGACCATGGAATTATAGTACAGAATAGAATAGATGCTGTGAAAATTAGAGTGAGAGGAAGAACTATTTACATTGATAGAGAGTAACCAGGTGGCTACTGTGAGAAAACTAAAGGTGTCTCACCCACTAGTCCCCGGGGATCTGTCATCCAGGTGGCCAGGACACCTGCGTGAGGGGTCTTTGGGGAGTGGAAGTAGGACACTGGATGGCAAAATGCAGTATCCCCTTCCCTGTAACACCATTTCCCCATCCTACCAGATAGGATACTTAGGAACTCAATCCCCCCCCCTTTTCCAAAATGAACACTTTCTCACAGACAGCTCACTGTGAGAGAAAATGGACTAACACCCGAGCCGTATACCTGACATGTCCAAATTCAATGGTCAGGCAGGGTCAGGCAATTACTGATCATTACACACACACCTGACGTCCATCACACTTCCCACATGGATAAAAGGCAGAGCATGAAAGCACACTCTGAGCAAGGCAAAGCACACAAGGAAGCAGCATTTCCAAGATGGCAGTTTAATACAAGCAGAAAGACGGCAAGACAGACAAGGGTTACAAGGAGGGAAGTGTCCATGACTTTTTCAGCGAAAGACATTTACTATCATGAGTCTTTGAGAATAAGAAACGTAAGACCCGGAATCAAAGCTGAAGTAACCTGAATTGTGTGTTGGAGGTACCCGGGGCTCTAACGCATTGATAGCCAGGGTGGGGAGGATCGCTTGCTGCTGTGGTACTGTCCTTGGCTCCTACAACAAAGCAGCACTAGTGAAGTCAGCACAGCCAGTGAGTTGGGGAGACTGATATCAGACCAGCCTGTGTTGAAGCCAAGTTTGCAAATATCATATCATATCATAAGTGGCAACATTGTATAGAGAAAACTGAAGAGAACAGTGTGTGAAGCATATTTGGCAAGCAACACAAATATAATTAAAACAGCAGATGAGAGATTGGAACTTTGAAACATAGTGGTCCACCACCACGTGGTTGCTCACTCGAAAGTCTCTGTTAGTATCTAACCTAAAGGTGACGAACGATGAAGGGGAGAAATTGTAAATTCAAAGTGGTCATGCAATGGGTCAAGCCAAACCCTGTGCACATTCGAAAGTCCCTGATACTTGATGGAAATTTAAATTGGTTTGAGCACAGCTGAGGAAGACTAATTGTGTTAAAAGGGACCTGACCACAGAGGAGGGGGATCCGGGGTGAACCGTGAGTCACCCGAGTAAGAACATCCTACAAAGTAAATTCAACTTGGTCCTAGACCTGCTGGGGGAGACTAATTGTGTTCAAAGGGATCTGAGCCCGACTGAGGGGGATTCGGTCTGAACCGTGAGTGACCCGAGAAAGGATATTCTACGAACATTGTGCAAGAGGATCTGAGCCTGGATGTGGGGATCCAAAGTGACAAACATTGTGTTAAAGACATCTGAGCCCGGCTGAGGGGGATCCGTGGAGAATAATCACCTGAATTGAGTACTTGTGAAAATCTGAAAGAGGAAAAGAACGTACCTTTGTTTTGTCACATCAGGCAATCTGCATGAAGAGACTTTGATAGGTAAAGAGACTTGAGCCCAGAAGACCCTGATGCAAATGCTTGAACTTTAACCTCGTGCTAAAGAAGCCAGAGATTGTGCTACGCTCAATGAACCGCCTTGTCCCGTGCTGAAAACATGGGGAAGTGAGGCCAACAGCCTGAACATCCTGACATATTATTTTTTTAACACTGATTTCTTTTGCTAACACTGTTTCCCACACTATTTGTATTTAGAGGTAAGGATTGGCAATAGGTTTATTAGTATATGCCCTTTTATTTTGACAAGACACCAGTAGGACTGCGTTATTATTACTTGATGGTCATAGCTTACTCTCAGCTGTAGATTTAGGATTAAATAGGCATTTTTCAAACCCTTTTTGAAGTTCAATAAACACCCTTGAACTGTGGTCGCTTGTGTCTGTCTTACTGTTGATACCATGCCTTCCTTACACTGCACACATACACACAAACACACACACACATGCACGGAGACAAGAAGAATATATTGCACACAGACACGAAGAAAACATACACATTTATATATAATTTTAACTCTTAGACCTGTAGATTCTGTGGTCCGGTATGTCAACACCTTTTGACCTATGCATGTAGTCCATTAGCCCGGAGGGCCTTGTTCAACGTATTTGCAGTACACACAAACAAACCAGATCCTGGCGCCCGCAAGGGTTAACTGCCAGTATGCTTTTCTAGATATAGAAGCATGTATGCCCAAAAAAACGCACATTAATGCCTACACTTAGTGTACACCATTTAAACATGGCATTACAGGCGAATTTATTTTCTTAACAGTCTCTGCACATAGCACTTTTTTCCTTAAATCACCCAATGGGGTGAACGCCTGATACTTATGTATAATTGTTGACCATGCCTGTGCAGGTTAATGTATACGCTTTAACCAATATGCGCGCATTGCATTTTATTCTCTTAGCACACATTAGGGTGGATACCTAAGAATGTTAATGACATCAAATGCTGGCGACTGCAAGGGCTTACTGCCAGAAAGTGATTGCAGATACAAGGCGCCCGCAAGGGTATTTAACTTTCTACAAATGGTCTGCAAGACCCTCGATTTAGCACATTGCTGCACACTTTATTTACGAATCACCCACTTGGGGTGACGTCAAATAATCAACAGGTCATTCCGATTTGTATACATGCACTATGCATCTTTATCGCAATGTACCTATCAAGGTGAGTGTGTGAGATGCTAGGCGCCGGCAAGGGAACAACACTGCCTATTTTCCATGGCACCATTAGCACAATTTATATGGTTCAGGCATTTTATACTTTTTAAAAATATCAGCACCGTGAACTTTATTTGTAGTTCTCTTATTAAAATAAACACTCGTAACCTGTAGTAAAACAGTATTTCAGAATATTTCAAGCGTCAAACATGGTGCAAACATGTCTTATAGATATTTGAAAATATATTCACATATTTTATCAAATGCTTTTGCACTTTATCTCGTTATGGTCAAAAAACAACTGCATAACAGCTATCCACGTCAGCTGCGACATGTCACAATTGAAATGTATGCACCATATGTATATCAACAATGCCGTAATTACAATGTGGACATCTGTATGTACTTACCAGGCATGAAGGCATTGGTGTGTCCTAGGAGCTTTGTTATGCAGCATGTTAAGAACAGAGACGACGGACTAACAAAGTCAAACGTACTCCAGAAATGAACATTCCTCTTTCCTTTACTTTTAAACCAGACAAAGCCTGTGTAGGGTGAAATGCATCGTATTTGTGTATTTTGCTTCTGCTGCTCTCTTTGTCCACAATTATATATTAATAAAGGACTTTTCTCTGCACAGCAACATTGGCTGGGATATGGATTGGACTCTCATTGTTAATACAACAAACGTATTTGCTGGAGTGCTGCCAGGCTTCAGACTAAGTGCTATAATTAAGGTGAGTCGGATGCCCATAGCAACCCCTCAAAATTCTATTGTTAATCACCCAGACTGCAAAGTTTTGTAAAGATTTGTTAGAAAATAAAAAAGTTATTAAGAATAATTATTTTTTGCAAAAGCGTGGCTTACTTCCCATTCATTTTCTCATAGACAAACAAGGTCAATTTTTGTGAAAGCGCACAGCCCAAACCGCTGGACAGATTTGGACCAGGTCCAAAACAACATGGCCACAAAGCATTGACTCACGATCCATGCATGGTTTGGGGTTATTCCGTGCAGTAGTTATTTAAATATTTTATGGAGAAGGGGGTGCCTCCTTCTCAAAAATAGATAGCAATATCTCTGAGTTTTACCCAAAAAACACGTGTTTTTAGAAATGAAACAGCCGCCATCTTCTGTTTCTCTCGACGCGATAGATAACTGCACTTATAGCCAAGGACAACGGGAAAAGAAAAGTAGTCAAAAGCCATTTTCAGGTTGAATTAATTGCAAATGAGTTTAGTATAGAGGTGGGGAGGTTGCTTGAGGCCTCCGAGTGAAATTTGGGAGTTATAGGAGGTCCATGGACTGAGTTTGCAAAACAGAGCTTTCTGTAACCACGGCTATAGCCTCGAATAGCCAACATCTCAAAGCAAACTGCGTCACAGAAACAGCGTGTGTTGTGGGGGGGGAGGGAGAGGGAAGAGCTTGCACAGATGAGGGGGACACTTGGTGAGGGCCTGAGGGCAGGATAGCATTTTATTTTGGCAATTTTCCTGATATTCGTGGCTATATTCGAGGCTATGAAGAACTACAGATACCTGTGGATAAGAGTAGTCCTGTGCCCGCGGTTATATCTTTAGGAGTGTCTGTGTTTTATTGCTTTTTAAATGTTATTTTTATTGGTATTGCAACATCGCGGGTGAAAAATCACTGGCCATGACATGTTAAGTGACCTCGTATTTATTTGGGAGTCTCATCTATTTTGGCTGTGTGTTTCCAGACTTTTTTTTACATTTGAGACTGTGGAAAAAAACAGAAAATAATTAATTAACATAATAAATACAAAAAGGAGCCACTCTGCTCTAGTTTTAAATGCCCATTCACTGTATTTTAGCCAGTGTGTTGTCACCGATGATATTTTATCTTGTGTAATTGTACCTATTAAATGTATCCCCACATAGTTTACTGTCAAGTATTATACTGTGCTTTCTTTATCTTCATCTACCTTACATAAGTACATGAACAGTGTTTTACTGAATTGGCCTTTAACTAACAATTTCTAACCACGGTAATAAAAAAAGTAATTGAACTCTAACCGCGGTCATAAAAAAATACCTTTGTGAGTATTATTTTAAGTTTGAATTTCTAATAATTTCTATGAATAGGGTGTATATGATGTGTGTGTTTTAGTGTTTATAGTTGGTTGATTAACTGTCGTAATTCTGTGTTTGTCTGTGATAGGTTACACTCAAAATGTAGGTGGCCAAAAAAGGATGCACACCAAATTAAAAAAGAAGTATTGTAATGGTAATGTTAATATTTTAAAATTAAGTTTGATTTCATAAAACAAAGTATTCCACACTGCACACAAATATGTGTGCAAATAGAAGTTTAAATAACAATTCCCAGTTTTAAAAAATTTCAAATATGATGTGTACATTTTGAAATGTACTTATTAACTTCTCATGTGTGTACATGGGCAAACGAAGGATGCACACAGATGTTACATTTGTTAGGTTATTAGTGTAGCTTTTGCTAAGTCTTAATATGTTTACACACACAAACATTTTTATTGTCTACCTATTATTTGAAATATTTGTATGACGATACTTTTAAAAGATTTACACTGAAAATAATGTTATAATGTTGTCATGTCTTTATACATTTATGTGTAAAACCGAAGACATAGTAAGGTTATATGTCTTGGTTTCCTGGTTAAGGTTGCATAAATGAATCGCCAAATTTGTCATCAATTCATTTTAATTAATGTTTGTACAGTATTGTAACATATCTTCATTGTGGTAAAATGCCTTCATAGCTGCACAAACTATTGACATTGTGAGCAATTCTATTTAGAATTTGCTGATGCAAAACTAAGTTCGTAGTTACCTAAATGGTTAGTGTAGTTGAGGTAATCATACAGCATAGATGTTTTCTATACTACATTGTAGCTACCCCTTCTCTTTTAAGGGTTCTTTCAACACGATGTTTATTTTATACAATTGTTAACTTTTGTATTTAACCTGTCATATATATACTTGTAGAAAGTGAATGATTTTTTTTCTCTCAGACAAGACGTTTTTTCCTCTGTAGCATGATTAATTAATACAACCATGTATTGGTTGTGTACTAGGAATACATTCAGTATTCACTTTACCATTATGAGAAGAAAACTCTCAATATTTTTGTTTTCTATTTTATTATGAAATTCATTTAATTCTGTTTCAGAGTTACTTATATTCAAGAAATAAAACAACACATGTAAAAGGTATTAGGTAAGACATTTGAGAAACTATGATATATATATCTATGTACAATGCACCGCATATGTATACACACAGATTTGTATATTTTAAAAAATATTTTTATTTCTAGCCATGGCTACAGCATCTGCCAATGAGATCCGGCTATATGCAGGTGCGATCAACGAATGCTGTGGTTCTATCCACGGCTAGAAGCCCCTCCCATCAACATTGTAACTGTGGTTACAAGCAAACATTTTGGGGGATTTTAAACACTCAAACTGCATAAAATAAATTACAAAAGATATGGTCATATATTTTTGCAGTCTGTGTTCAGCTTCATCTATTTTTGTAACTTAAAGGGTGGCCTTTAAAAGGGCTGTTTTGGGGGAAGGTAAGAAGGGGGTGGAACACACATACGGGTGAAACACATATCAAAGGGATTTTGAACAAAAAGTAACAATTTGTTTTGGTTTTTTCTTTGTGTTTCTTTAAAATAAATTCAATACAAGTGGCAAAAGAATTGGCACTTAAAATTTATTTTTTATTTTTTGTAAAGTGACACATGCCCAAAGGCCTTAGAGTGCACAACAACACTTCAATATGAGGTTTTGGATGAAATAAGTATATTTTTTGATATGAGGATTAGTTCATGTGAAGTCTCCTGATTACCCTTTATATGTTCCTACCAACATTGTAAACAGAACTCATTTTGTCAGAATTCATGTAATATGTGATGTCATCAGTAATGTCATCAATGATGATAATTGTGGACATCTTTGATGTCCCGTGTGTTAGTCTTAGCAGTACACGGTGGTGGTGCGAGTTATGGTTGCTTAGCTTAACCTTAACTGGTCAATTCTCCTGATTACCCTTCATATGTTCCTACCAACATTGTAAACAGAACCCCTTACAGTGACATTTTGTCAGAATTCATGTAATATGGGATGTCATCAGTAATGTCATCAATGATGATAATTGCGGTGTCATCTTTGATGTGTTAGTCTTAACAGTGCACGGTGGTGGTGTGAGTTATGGTTGCTTAGCTTAACCTTAACTCGTGAATTTCTGGGGGGTTTCGATTTTACTTGTAACCATAACGTCCCTTTAACAAAGTGTTTTCACTGAATTTCGTGGGTTTTTACCAGTACACTTTAAAAAACTTCAATAATATTTTAAATATCATGTTATTAGAATGCTGATTATCACTGTACTACTTGTACTGGTCCACTTTCCCTCAACAATCACCCCAATCAAATTCACAAAACATAAATCAAAGTCAGTTTGATGAAACCTCTCTCCTTCCCTTCCCCAATGATGACTTTATAGAAATTTCAAATTCTCCCATTTATGTTTCCCATTCCGATAACCCATCCCTTTCATAAATACATTTATTTTGTATACTATAAATATTGTGTATGATATTCTTTTATAATAGTTTTATTTTTTTTAAAAACGCAATTGGTAGCCCATGAACTATAGGAATGTTCAGAGTTCGGTTTCGCAATGGATGGCGTTCGCGGATGTGCGGCATGTCCGGACATGTCCGGTCTCGTATTATTCACTTTTAATTAGTCCATGGACACCCCCCCCCCCGATTGCAGACACCCCTGTGCATGTAACCTGTGTCCCCCGCCGCAGAGGTTCTCAGACGTCATCACACCATCGCAGACGTCATCATTTGACCATACCCGTCTGGCGTGATGAGGTGCCCACAAGTGGTGTCCGTGCTTTGCAGACATTTTAGTAATGTATTATCGGCTGATCTGGGAAGTTTCAAGTGAAAACTGTGCTATTCCCTACCTCCTAGCAACATTCATAACAATTCAATTAACTTTTTGCAATGTTTTTTGTTCATCGATGTTCACCAATGTCTGATGACATCACAGACATCCCCGGACAGTGACACATGATTGCACCCATGCAGTGTGATGATGTGTTCATGAACGGGTCCGTGATTCGTGGGCATTTTGAAACTGCATTTTTGGCCGATCTGGGAAGTTTCAAGTTGAAAATGTACCCTTCCACAGCTCCTAGACCTATTCTTAGTTGACCTCTCAATCTTTTATAACTTTCAAAGGCCTATTTTCAACACGGTAGTCTGTAAACAGTAGAGAAGGCACCCACCCCTTACTTTTACTCATTCTCAATCTGGCAGTCCAGGAGAGTGCACCTGCTTGGAAGACTATTGGCACACCTGCTATTTAACTTCAAAAATGGCATCAGTCATGGCCATCCCTCCTCCTCATGGGCCACCACCACCACCAACACCACCACTACCAGCTGTAGGAGCTGGGCAAGGGAACAGATGCGATGATGCAGAGAAGGATCAAGAGGACCAGGAAGATGAGATAGAGGAAATGCCTACCTCCAGAACCCAGAGAGAATCATGGATGTGGCAGTTCTTTAAGACCATACGAAGGGCACCAAAGGCTAGGGCTGCCCATGTTGAATGCATTGATTGTGGATGCATACTCAGTTGTGGATAAAATGGCCACTACTCTGTTGGTACCACCTCCAGGCATCGCCACACCCGCTCAAACCACCCGGTTGCTCTGAGAAAGGATGTTCCTTTCTCAGGGAGTTATAGGCTGTCTTTCTCTACCTCATCCTCCTCAAATGCTTCTGCCACCATACAGGCTACTGCTGTGGGACAGAGGATTCCACCAGCTGCTTTGCAGACCATAAAAGAGGCTGGCTGTTGATCCATATCTTTCCAGGAAAACAGCACTCTGTATAAACTGCGACACACCACCGTGCAGGGGAGCAGTTTCTAAGTGCTTTCGAGCCACAACCTTAGATTTAAGGCTTGGCCTACATCTTCCCCTGCCCACCTGGCCCTCCCTATCTGTGGTTGTTGCCCCTTCCCTCACTTCCCTCCCCCACCTTACTTCCTTGCCTATCATAGAAAAAAGAAAAAATACAAAAACATACAAAATCAAAAAACACCAAAAAAGGTTCCTTTTGGAGCCACCTTTCACAGTTAAAAAATCGAACAAAAATAAAATCTTACTGATTCCATCTGATTCCATCGGTTTTACATTTTTCAGTAAGGTAGTTAGACTCAATAAGATTCTCCAACATTTCCACCATCATTTGTACTATGGAAATAATGAACAATTGTATACTAGAGAAAAAGAAAAAAGGACAGAACAATTTTCTGTCCCAAATACTTTTCTCTAGCATACAATAAGGACTATAATTTGCAGACCTTCATGACTGTCCATGGTCCATGCAGTCCCCTTGCCATGCCAGGCATCCTTAAAAGAACCGGATGGCACGTGGACACCATCACAGTGCAACCCTTCTACCCTTTTTACTTTTATGTTTGTAACACTCCCTCATTGGCTGCTTCTGAATAGTCACACATCCATCCACCAATCACAACCAAAAACTCCTAAATTGCAGTCGTCAGACTACACGGTCCACCCATTACAGGTCACGCAACCATAAGTCTCCTTTTTAGGTTTGTTTGGAAGCTCACAGGCTCTCCATTTCCCCCATCGATTCTAAATGCTTCTCTGTCTCCTACCCTTCCTCTCTCACAAAGTCTGGAAGGAAGAAACTAAAAAAGGCACTCCTGAGTACCAACCCTGGCCTCCCCTTCGCAGACACCTACACAATGCTACCTCCAGACAGACTATCACTGACATTGTCTTTGCTGTTCCTTATAACCTATGGACCCCCATATGGTCTCTGTCCTGTCCCCTTTCTCCTCCTTGCCCGTTACTGGCGGCACTAGATGGGAAGTGCTCTTGGCCCACTTTGCATCTTCCAAATGCACCATTAATGTCTATCACAATGGTTTTATCATAGCCCAGGGCTCTCAGCTCAATCTTGTCCTTTCTGATAAGCGTACTCCTTCTCTCTTCATCTTTCCTCCATCTCTTTCAGCCCTTCTTCCCTCAGACCCCTTCCCCTCCCCATGTGGTGACACCACACCCCTGTAGCCCCCTAGAAAATCTTTTAAAGCAGGCCACCATATTCACTTAGCTACCTTTAATTCTCACTCTGCTATCAGACACTTCTCTGACATCGGTTACCTCCTTGAAGACCTTGACCTTGACGTCCTTGCCCTCATTGAGACATGGTTCAAGGCCAGCTCTGTCACTGCTTTTGACACTCTTCTTCCTGAGGGCTACAAGATTGTGTCCAACCCCAGACCCTCCCGGTCTAGTGGTGGAGTGGCTCTGATCTTCCCTGAGTGGATTCCTGCCTCCATCATCCCCACTCAATCCTACAAATCTTTTGAAAGCCTGTCTTCAGTCTGTCTGTCCCTCCTTCTTTCTCTGTTACTCTTGCTATCATCTACAGAGCCCTCAGACCTACCTCCCTCTTCCTCTCTGAATGGGCCGACCTCTCCTCCTCCCTTCTTGCTTCCTCCCCCAAACGTATCTTCCTTGGGTACTTCAACATCCATCTTGACTCCCCAGATGCGGCCCTGGTTATCTTCCGTGACCTCTGCAACACTCTCTCCCTCACTATCCTTCCCTATGGCCCAACTTACTCTGCCAAGCACACCTTGGATGCTCTCATCTCAACAGACATTCCTCTTTCCAACCCTCTCACTACCCCACTCTCCTGGTCTGACCACTCTCTCCTCTCTATCTTCCTTGACCTCCCCTCTGCCCAGACTCCTCCCCCTGCACTGCCAGTCTCCTTCACCGTCATTCGACCAATGAAGCATGTGTCAGTCGCCGCTTTTGCTTCCTCCTTCATCCCTCCACCCCCACCCCCTTCATTGGACTCGCCTTCTGACTCTGTACTAACTACCCTCCATCTCTCTATCACTAACACCCTGGACATTATTGCCCCTGTTATGAGGATCTGCATGAAGCCTGCCTCCAAATGCAACTCTTGGTATGACTCCAATTTAACTGCTTTGAAACAAAAGTGCAAAGCGGCAGAGCAGAAGTGGCATACATCTAGCTCATCCCTGACAAACTGGCCTGCCGTCTTCTCCAAAGACAATATCATCCCTCCATCTGTTCCCGGAAAAGAGGTCATGGCCAAGCCTTTATCTCTGGAGCCACCAATAACACAGCTGAGCTCTTTAAAATCTGCAAGGAACTTGCCAATCCTACTGCAGTCTCCTCTTCTCCTCCTCGCACCCAGGCCTTATGATATGCACTGGCGGTCCACTTTTCCTCCAAAACTCTTGACATCCTGTCCTCACTGTCAATTGCCCCTCACCCCATCTTCTCTCCACTCTTTTGGCCTCCCTCTGCCCTCTATTCTCTCCTCCCTCTCTCCCATTGCACCAGATGAGATCTCTAGAGTTGTCCGCTCTATGAAAGTCTCCTCTAAACAGGCCGTGCTCCTCCAGTACCATCATGGACAACATCGACACTCTTCCTCCTGCCTCGACTGACCTCTGCAATCACTCCTTTGCCACAGGCTTGTTTCCCTCAACCCCTCAAGCACTCTCTTTTGCACCCTCTCCTAGAAATGCCGTCTGCTGACCCCTCTAACTATTGACCTATCTCCATCACCCCTTTCTTGGGCAAACTCATGGAGAAGCTGGTAAGTCCCAACTGACCCCCCCCCCCCATCGAAATGGCTGGCTGCCTTCATGACCACCAGTCCGGCTTTAGGGCAGCCAGAGGCATGGAAACTGCTCTCCTAAATACCCGGGAAGACCTACTCTCTAACCTGGACTCTAACACTCCCTCTGTTATGATCCTCCTCGATCGTTCGTCTGCTTGTCACACCGTCAACTACTCCATCCTCATAAACTGTCACTGGCATTGCTTACCTCCTTCCTCTTTAACAGATCCTTCCAAGTACAAATGGGTCCTTTTCTCTTCCCCACCTCACTCTCTATCTGCAGCATCCCTCAGGGTTCTATCCTATTGCCATGGCACTTCAACAACTGCCTTGCCACTCTGGCCCACCTAATCTCCACCTACTTCCCTTATTTTACAGTGTTATGCAGATGACACACAGCTCTCTTTCCGGCTGCCTTCCCCTACCTCCACCTCCTCCTCCCTCATACATGACTTCCTGACTGCTATTCAGGCATGGTGCTCTGCCAATGATCTCTGCCTGAATGCCAGAAAGACAGTGATCCTTCTCATTGGGTTGCCTGCTCCTTGTTTCCCACTCACTCTCTGGCCAGACTCCTTGGGTCCTCTCCCTTAACCCACTTGTAAGGCTAAAAATCTTGGGATCATCTTTGACTCCTCTTTCTCTTTCTCTCCACACATCACGGACCTTGCCAAGAAGTTACATTTTCAGCCCCATCTCCTCAGGGGCATTCTACCTTTCCTCACATTTCCCTAGAAGCTCAATGTCTCCAGAGCCCTGGTTCTCTCTAGACTTGACTACTGTAATAGCCTCTTCCTCAACCTTCCTCTTTCCGCCCTTTGCCCCCTCCAACTAATCCTGAATAGGACTGCAAGACCTATCCTTGGCCTCAAGCCCAGGGACCACATCTCTCCAGCCCTAAAATCTCTCCACTGGCTCCTGGTGACTGCAAGAATCAAACCTCTGCATCATTCACAAGGCTGTCTTGGGCCTGGGACCTCTCTACATCCAGCTCCATGTCCCGAAATACCTCTGAGTCCATCATCTTCTGCTGCCAACTCTCTGCAGGTTAAACGTTTCTCCAAGCAGAGTGTCAGAGGTAGATCCCTTTCCTTGGTTGGCACCTCCCTCTGGAACAGCCTCCCCACCCTCTAAGGCTTGAACCGGATCTTCTTAAGGTCCAGAAACTTCTCAAGACCCTCCTTTTCTCCTCTTCCTTCCCTCTCCCCCTCCAGTAATAAACTTCTCCATCTGCCGTGTCCACTGGGACCTGTTCCCTTCAGAGTCATACAAGGGCCAGACCACCCCTCACCAGTCCCCCCAGCATCCTTTGCCAGCACTTGCCCTCAGGCTCCTTTTCCCAGACTATTCCAACTTAGTCCTCCCTGTCCACTGGAATCCCCCCCACCCTTTTCCCCTGGCACTTGCTGCCTTGGCCCAACCAGCACTTGCCCGCCCACTCCTGTGGGGGTACCTCACTTCTGCACTTCTCTTTCTACCCCCAGCCCCTTGCACTTATTACCTTGTCATGCACATGCATGTCAGGATTGTCACAAGGCCAATATAACCGTCTCTTTGTTTTTGTATTGTTATGATTTCCCATGTTCCACCTATGCCCCCCATCTTGTCTTGTGGAGCCTGGAAACACCTGTGTATAGGCACCATACAAATGCCCAATAAAATAAAAAATAAAATAAATAAATAGGCATTCACCCAACATTCAAGCAGCTTCTCTGTCATAAACACAAGCACCCAGAACGTTCACACTGCATTCTCACTAATACGCGCACTCACACCCATGCGCACCATTCACACTGCATTCATTTATAAGCGTGCATTTACAGCCACTCCCTTGCACCCATACATACACACACTTACACAGACACCCCTTCACATGTATGCACGCATAGCATACATTGATACATACAATCCTCACACATGCATACAAACAAACAAAAATGCCTTTCCCCCTTACCTCTTTCCCTCCAGACTTGAAGAAACGCTGCCTCCTTACCGACTCCCTAGGCCTTTAGATCCCACGCTCCATGCAAACAGGAACCAGGAAACAGGGAGAGCTTCCTGGTTCCTGACATGTGCTGAGGAGCCTGAGACCAACCCCTGCTAGCTTGTTCTTAAATACTCACTATTTTATGGAATGTGCTTTAAAATTAAACATTTGGCTATGATGTTTGCAAAGATTCTTAGGGGAAAAGTAATACTAAATATTCTTAGGAAATCAACAAATATACATCGCAAGTGCTGGGTGACTAGCGGCATTGACATCTATAAAGGCCCACTCAGCTCCTGAGTGAGCATGTACAGATTTTGGATGGGCCTTGCCCACTCAGGCCCTACCCTGTCTACGCTTCTGAGCCACTAGACATGATCTCACCCCTGTGGGAAGATGTCACATGCAGTGCATATTTGCAAAAGCTCCTCCAAAAAGGTTCCCTGCAGACGTGACCAATCCTGATTCTTCACAGGGACCTTGTCGCCTTGTCTGCCGTTGATTACAGCGCAACCAGCCTAATGGGTCAAAAGATTGATTAACATGCTTCACAAACATATGCGGTATTAGCCTAGAGCACCATGCACAAACAACTGTTACTAAAGATGAGATGGGGAGCGCCTCGGCATGTTTAGCAGCCATAGTACCAATTGCACCTAATACCAAACATGGTTGCATTAGATGAAGAACATTTTGTAACTGTGGTTAATTGACAGACCAAAAGATCAGAGCTCATTTTGGAGAGCGATGGTAAAAAAGCCTAACTGATTTGAAATCACTACTCTGGCTGAATGCAAGAAGGACCATAATATTCGAGGAAGAGCACTATGAAATCTATCTATGGGGAAGTTATGCTCTAAGATGGTGTCTGAATGTATAATAATCTATGTCTTCAGCCATCTAAAGGTTTTACACTACTTGTGATCTTGAGTCACTTCTATTTTATTCAGTTGACGCGACTCAAGACTACAAGTCCCAGAATGCCATTAGTGGCGAAATTAAAACCCACCACTGTTTAATAGTTTCACATATGGTGTCATCTGTTAATCGTAAATGTTGCTGAGTTACAGGCACCCACTGTTTGCTACTGAATGTACTTCAATAATTGTTTTACATTTCACTGGAAAGTGTGAATGTTTGAGTGATTCTGCCTCAAAGCCCAAACAAGCCACAGTTAGAAATCGAATCTTCCAACAGAGCAAACGAAATCTCAAATTAAAAGGCTTTTATTTTTAAACTGCATAGTTTAATTCCATAATGTCTGCTTCGTCGTGTGGTAGTAAAAACTCATGAGATTTTTGTTGGGTTCACATCACTTTGTGTTCCAGTACAACAAAAGGGGCCTTTGGTTGAACTGTGTCTTTTAATTAGTGAAAAGTATAAAATGGCTTCAAACTTTGACCTGCTCTGCGGGAGCATGTACCAAGAAAATAAATATACCTCCTTTTGTTGTGAGGGTCCCAGTCCTAAAACCAAATGAAAAATGTATAGTCCTGCCCTGGTAGCAAATCCTAACTACATCACTGATTGTACATGTATTCATGAAAAGATAGATGCAATTATTGATGTGAAAACATAATAATGTCCAAAGCAAAGTCTCTGTTTACTTTGTCAAGATTCTTTATGCCCGTCCAAGAGACTTTCTGCATCAGCCATCAAAGATATTTGCTCATAACTATTGTTGCACACATTTTCATTGTGTGCTTTTTTATACTTCATTGTATAGTCTCTTAAAATGTACTACTTTCAAATTTGATCAGAATTTCTGAATTTTTATGAAATGGTGAAGACCAAACTCTAAATAGCCCTTTTAAAATGATGGTTTAACAGGCAGCTTTGACCAAATATGATTTGTGAATAAACCACGAGATGTATAAGGACAAACATTTTAAAGGTTTTGGAGATTTCATTAAAATGGTGACGGTACTGCCTGCACCTAGCCATATTTATTGTCACTGAAAACCGGTTCTTTTTTTAAAGAAACCCACGATTGTAACAGGAGCACCTTATATCAGTGACACATATTCCCTAAAAGTGTTCAAGGCGATTGCACTGCATTAATATTCATAGTTCAAAATGTTGTAATATTGGTGAGTGATTTTTCAAGATAATCTTCCATACATGGAATACAGAATCTGATTGGTGAAGTTCTTTTTTTTACCAGCTAAGTGAAATGGAGTTGGGTGATAGTGGAAGTGGAACTAACACATTTAGTGCAATTGTCTGAGGATAAAGTAATCACAATCTTGCATCATTTCTCCGACAAGAAAAAATATTGACAAGGGCTATAACAACTGATGATAAGTAATGACTGTTAGGCCTATAAATCTTGCCCGTTTACCCTACTACTGTATCATTTGTATAGGATGCTTAGTCACTGGCTTTCTGGTTGCTCTCACCTTACAAATACTCCACAATGACTATCCACACCTTGTTTCTAATTCTGTTACTTTTCCACCACCATTTCTTCTGGAATGCATGAATATTCCTGGTCCCTCTTTTGGTTACTCATGTTTTGTTTAGCCTAGTCACTTCTTTGCTAGGAGGTACACTGTAAAAAAATTCCATGAAAATTAAGGCTACTGGACAGATAAGGTACACATACCAAATTCTTAATATAACAGTTAAAAATGAAAAATACAAAATGAAGAAAGTCGTTTTCTTTTTTAATCAACACTTAACTGTGAAACGGTTTTAAATTACATAGTAAATGTTTCTGGCAAGAGGATTTATGGTTTAGACCATCTGAGGGTCATGGGGGTAGGAGCTGTATGGTGTAGAACTGCTATGGGGGTAAGCAGGAGATTATGAAGATGGTAAGTCCAATGGTGCTGGGTATATGGGGCAAGGGAGAGTCCCTGCTCCCTCTCACTATTGCCAATGGGAAAAAAGCAAAACAAGGGGTGCATTGAGGTTACCTCTCAAATTACAATTTTACTTTATAAAACATGATCACATTTCTGAAACAAAATAGGCTATTCGATCATATTTATTTGAAAGAACAAGAACTGTATTATGATCAATCTTGTTATTTTTACATTCTTCATTTTAAAAGCCAATTTTTACTGTTGACATTGAAATTGTTGTTAAATGTTCTATTTGTACCCCTTTCTTTATTTCTTCTTTATATGTCAGGCTTCTTTTCCACTGGGTTATTAATACATAAAACCTGCTGTGAGGTTTCCTACATTTCTACACTCCAAAGGTATTCAAATGTTTCACCACAGATGCCGCCTCTTCTCTCCTAAAGAGTTTTTATATTTAAGTCCTTGCACCTCTCTGCTTATGTTGGATCTATTGGATCCCACTTATGGAGCCATGCTGCTGCATTGCATGCCAGATGTTATCACGAAGGACGTCTGGTGGGGAGGTGTCCTCCATCGCAGTTACATAAAGGCATACATAAAAAGAAGCCCTCCTCTTCCGGGAGGGTCCCTAACCACTGATTTGCTGCGCAAGTGGTTCTTCCGGGGCTCAGGCACCCCAGAACATCGGTCCCTCAGGCGTGGCCCCAACACCTGCGTTGGGATGCTGTCCAAGAATCTGCAAACTTTTCTTTTCCATCTATGCCCGGGGCTGTCTCTTTTTGTACTTTTTTCAATGTTTTGCCCTCTTCACCTCCTGTTCCTCTCCCGCATTCGGCCCACCCTTGACAGTGCCACACTCACTGTGCCATGTACATGTTCCTGATCCTGAGGCAGGAATTCTCCAAGCACTCTGGGCCCTCTTCACGCCACCTGCCATTGGTTAGGCCTCCTCCAACCAGGCTAACAATGGGTTCAGTTGCCAAATATGTTTTCTTGGTCTAAATTTGGACAGAGCATTTTTCACCTTGAAGCTTTCCCGTGACTCTATCTAAATAGGTTTTTATCATTTTGTGGATGTGGCCCCCAAAATGGGACTTATTGCTAAAAATCAAGCATGAACAATGATTTGTGCAGTGGAAAAAATTAATTCCTGTTTAAACACTAAGAACAGTGGAGGAACCTAAGTAAGAATGTGTAATTTTTTTTATTTTATTTTTTATTGATATAGCTGAATTAAATTAACTTTTCAATATACAAATCTTTGCATTAAAAACAACCAAAGAGAAATAACAAGCAGTATGACATAACTAAAAACATAAACTTAAAAAGTTAAATTCACAGCAAAAAGGAAATTTATAATCGCTATTTCTAAGGACATTTTACAAGTGCATAACAGTGTGGACCATCTTTGTGCAGTATCTAACATTCCTAAATGGTTATTATGATGGGAGAAAAATTTCAAACGTTCATAAATCAATGATGGACACAGAGATACTACATGTTCCAATGTTTCACTAATCTCAGTGTTTAAACAGAACCGACAAAAATTCAAATCCATCTGGATGAGATTGCGCCTCGATAGTATCTCACGGGTGTGCCACAAATTAAAGCGCAGCCGTAGAATACCTGTGTGTATTTTTTGGGAGGGAAATTTAAGGCGGTACGGTTCCAACGAGCCAACACTTTTATGTTTGAATCTGTCAAGAGAGGCAGTTTTGTATCGCAGACATTGAGATCTAGTATTAATCCAAACATGACGATAGATCAAACTTTTAGCTTTGTCAGGATTGGAAACTAAAACATCAATGGTTACTTCAGCTCGTGCCATAATGGTATAGATATCATGCAACCAACATTTAACAAAGTTATGATTAGTCTTAAACACATAATCAGATAAATACTTCAAGATGTTATTCTCGTTGGTGGACATCAGACATTTGCGAAATAGGGCTCAAATCTTCCAATGATATTGCGCATGTAAAGAGGTTAAACCTAGTTCATAGCGTAACCACGACCCTGGAATATATTGAGGAAGGTGGAGTACTGCTTTCCAAAATTTAGCCTCCAAATTGTCTAAGATTTTTGTAGACCAAGGTAGTTGGCCTTCTAGACCATATAAAATGCAAGGGATGGCTTTTTGTTTCCAATAGATTACAGCTGGTTTGAGAGTAAAAGTACCAAAACGATGTAATATAACCTTCATTTGAGAGATGGGTGTGTCCAATTTCTGGTTCATGATGTCAAGGTAGCCAGAAACGGAGGCATTACCGTCAAAGATCATTCCCAAATATGTGTAATTTGGGACTAACACCAAATTGGTTTGATTAATTGTCTATGTAAATTTATTTGTATTGGAATTATTGGGTCCTTAGACGACAATTTGTGTTTTGGTGGTATTCATTTTCAGTTAATTATCCTCTGTGTATGTATTAAACACGTCAAGTAGTTTTTGTAGACAGCTTGGGGTTTTTGAGATGAAAACCAGATCATCAGCATACATGAGAGTCTGAATAGGGATATTATTCCATTTCAGAGGTATCAGGTAATATTATCGGCACCAAAAATATCACCGTACATATGGTCGTCGGGAACGGCCATAGGCGATATTTTTGGTGGGGATAATTTATGGGGTAAATAGATGGGAGGGTTGCGGGGGTATCCCGTGCTCCCTTTTAAAATATATGGGAAATGCGGGGGTGTCCCCTGCAGGTTCCATGGGGTAATATCGCCACAAAAATATGGCGAAATATTTTTCCAGCGATATTTTTGCGGCGATATTATCACATGGAACCATTTCGGAGAATCTTACGGTATTGCCTCAAATACTTGTCGTACATCATGCAAAAAATAGGTAAAAATCACAGATGTAAGTAGACATCCTTGTTTGAGTCCACGAGCAGTTGGAATTGCTGTGGACAACAAACCTTCTAAGGTTAATCTGATACGAATACACGTGTCAGAATGAAGTAAATGAATATTTTGGAGTAATGTATGAGGGCCGTTTTCAGCTGCTGTATCTGAGAGGGCTGATTTAACATACGGATAGATTTCTTTTCTCATTGATATTCAGTTTTCCTAGCTTTAACTTCAGGATTAAATATATGGCAATGTAAGGACCCCGAGCGATTTGAAGATTTAGTTGGGTTTCTGAACTGAGTTAATAGGTTTATGTAGTGTGTCGGTGTGAAGGTCTTGTTATTACAGCTATCCAGATTGGATAAGGCTATTAGATCTGTATGTGACCAACGAAAACGGGTTTTTGCATTATTGACTATTACATCTTGAGATAGCCTTGTTTTATTAGATGGTTCGCGTGTCCAATCAATTTTTAATGCTAGCATATTATGGTCGCTATGCAATTGAGAGATGACTTCGAATGATTGTATTAGGCCGCTCAAGTTGGAGTGAGTATAGATGTAGTCAATAGTGCTACTCGCCGTTTCCCTTTCCCACGTAGGTCGAGCTGGTATGTCGCCTTGTATAGAACCATTGACCATATGAACATTTCTTTCTAACATAAAGATAGACCAACGGTTGACTTTAACAAAATTATTTTTACCTTTTGGATGTAAACAATCAAGATTGAGGTCTCCAACAATAATTGTGTCTGTGATGTCGGGAGTGATTGTTACGAGGTCAAGAAGACTAGTCATAGCTGCATAAAACGCTACATCTGTCAACGCAAGAGAATTACGATAGATGGTAATTAATGCAATCGTATGGGGTTGGCATGTAATTTTCACAAGCTGTAGATAGGCAGTGAAAGAGTCCCAAGGCACAACAGTAAGACCCTTATTCATGTTGACACCCACTAAAAGGTCCGAGGAAGGTCGACCTTTGGTTTCTGTGATAGCTGGTAACAATGCAATTTCATAATTATTCCATGCCAGTGTTGTTTTGAGCCAAGTTTCCTGTAATGCTATAACATCATATTCCGTTGGAAATTTGCAAATGGAGGCTTGCAGATGTGAGTGGCCGCGCGTGTTCCAGCTCGCTATAGAAAAGGAACAAAGCGGTTCTACTAATGGTTATGACATGTTGGAATAATCAGAATTGAATGAGTCATATTTACACCACTCTTATGTATGTTGGAAGATGTCAGTTTTAGGTCATTTCTTATATTCATATGGGCCGGATCTTGAGCCAAAAAGAAGCCCATGTTGAAAAGCTGCATTTTGGCCTTCTAGATTTTATTCAATACAACCCCCGAAGGAATCCACAGTCGCACCACAGAGCATGTGGTATCGGAGATGAATTCGATCTGTTCAATATCACGGGAGGAGATGTCTTCTAATTCAACTAACTCCGAGAAGATGTTAAGCATACTGTGTCTGTTAAGATCATAAATCCTGAAACTGCCTTCTCGACATTTTAAGATTTGAGAGTGGCAATTCAAAGTGTTTAAAGTATGATGTCGAGACACTGTCACAGGCACACCTTGTGGATTAGGATTATGAGTTAGATTGTCGGATCTTCGAAGAAGATGAATGTCATTCAAGTGCAAAGGTACAGGAGGACAACTAACTCTGGTGGTTGGTAATGAATGCTGAGATTTGAGCACATTCAATTGGCCAGCACTTGGGAGAAGCCATTGATGTAGTTGTGGGTCAAGCCCAATAGGAGCTTGAACGGGAGCAACTACAACTGGCTGGCTTCATTGAGCTAAATAGGTGTCTACCGCCTTACGTAGTTGATCAAGTGTAAGATCGGGACCCCATTTGTGCTCGTCATGGGGGAAGCGGCAGGATTGTTACTCTGGAGGGTCGGCACAGTTGGGTTTTCGAAGTGTCTGACAGATTGACATGAATCTGTTTGGTCTAGCTCTTGAATTAGGGCATCTAGAGGTGGATAAGCCATGGATAAGATGGGTACAACTGCTTGAGTCACCGGAGGACCTTGCAGGGGTATGGTCGACTCTATCAGACCTGTCCCAGGTGGTGCATTTGGCAGTACTTCTTCGTTTGAAGTTTGGGCTACAGGGACCACTTCTTCTGTGGACTTATTTTTTTGCAAACTTGGTTTTAAAGTGTGAAAAAATGACTTCTCAATTCTTTTACGATGTCTCATGGTCGTGTGGGTTTTGTTTATCTTGCTCAGAGGATCAGACACCTTTGTACCTGTTTTAGCTCTAGCATTTGGATGCATAGGTGGGGCCGCATCCTTGTTTGTAGTCACGGGGGCGGAAGAGCAATAGACGAGGCGGGCTCGATGGTAATTGGCGTGTTAGGAATGCTAATCCAAGAGTTGTGAGGTTTCGGGACATGGGTAACATCATCACCTTCCATCTCTAAAGTGATGATTTCTTTGAATAGAGGTAGGGCAGGAGCGTGGGAAGGTTGTTGGGTCAAAGGAGAACCTATTGTGATTATTGAGATGTTGTCCATGGGCGCACAGCCTTCATTTGTGTCATTGTTTGATTGAGGCTTTGAGCGCAAGGCAAATGCTTCAAGCAAAAAAAGTACTTGTTCTATTTGGGCGGATTGCTTGGAGATTTTAACATCTAGCCCTTCGTATAGTTTGAAAAGGCTCTGCATGTTGAGGTTCATGGCGGCCAATCCTACATCAAGCATGGGGGAAGGCAGAGAGGATGGGAGAACAGGAGGAACCGGTATATGCAGGGCTGGGACTTGTGCTCTCCGTGGCGTAGGGTAAACAAAGGACACTGATGGGAAGCACGCTGTAGAAGCAGAGCCTGTCGCACTAGTCTGAGCACAAGGCGACTCGGCAAACATTGAGGTTGGCGACTCACATTGGCTCACGTAAATGGAAAGATCCGGTTCGGAGCAGGAGGGAGAGGACCGATGCGCTGGAGGGCTCATGGGTTCTGTCATCGGAAATGAATGTCGCGGAAGGGGGGTATGGAGCATAGTATGGTCCGAGAGAGGGTGGGAAGAGGATTTTGGATTGCACGGCAAGTTGGGTAGATAAACTGATGCGGATGGTAGAGTGGTCCTCGAGGGGCCGTTACTCACCAACGGCAAGATTGGCACCAAACTCTCCTTTATAAAAGGTGCCGAGTTAACGGGAGTCAATGTTATAGATTTATGAGACGCGCATAAGGCGCGGTTTAACAGAGTTATCATGCCATTTTGAAATGCATTCATACCCTCGGGCATACCGGTTTTTAAGGAGTATGCCATATAAACGCACCCGAGTGCTAAACACACTTACTGCATAGACCACTCAAGAGTTGTTATGAGAATTGCCAACACCTCATGTAAAAAAATACTGTGTGCCCGAAACGGGGGCACTCACCGCTGGCTGCGCAGCTAATGAGCCAAGCAGCACTTCACCACAGTACTTAGCCAACGAGTGCGTGCGCACGGGTGCGCGTGCGCATTATGTCGTGTGGGCCAATGGATGCAGGCAAGGGCAAAACTCTAAAGAGAATAGAGAAACAGTAGTGAGAGAGTGGTCAGGTCGCAACGTGCGTATGCACAAAAATGCACGGAAAGTTCAGAAGTTCGTAAGCTTCACCTTCTTAAAGGGCAAACATATTTAAAAGTCCTTCCAAGGGCAGTCCAAACAGGCAAAGGCAGCAAAGGCAGGCAGGAGCAGGGGAACCAGCAGCCAAGCGGCACTTCACCACGGTACTTAGCCCAAGAGTGCGCGCGCGCGGGTGCGCATGCGCGTTGGTTATATTGTGTGGGCCAATGGATGCAGGCAAGGGCGGAGCTCTTCTTAAAGGGCAAAAGTCCTTCCAAGGGCAGTCCAAACAGGCAAAGGCAGCAAAGGCAGGCAGGAGCAGGGGAACCAGCAGCCAAGCAGCACTTCACCACGGTACTTATCCCACGAGTGTGTAATTTGCCCATTGACAGAAAAGAGAAACTAAGAGAAGAACAATTGGAATTGAGCAATATGTTCAAAATAGGACACAGAGGATGTATTTGTTTCCTGTTTGCTCAATGGCAATCAGCATCCACTAATTGGCGAACACTAGATTCTCTGTAATTAATGATGCTACTCACTGCTTTTTTGTGTTATGAAATGTGTGGCCTTGGGGAGACATTTTCTTGATGGGTATGTGAAATTTAATTAAATGGTGAATAAGAACAACATACTTTTCTGGTTAAATAACTATTTCCATCTCATGCCGCCTACTGACACATGCCCTACATTCACAGCAAGTATATTTGGTTCCATCTGTGATTGGTACTTTGCGCACCACTTCTCCCAAGGGGCCTGAATGTGACTTTTCAGTTAAGATTTTGCATAATATCTATTCAACATAGCCTTGTTCCCTGCTCACAGGATCTGTTTTGCTCTTCCTTTTTCTTCCTGCTCTTGGTCAAATGTTCTTAAATTCTACATTAACTAAAACGAGTAATTCAAAAAGATAGGGAGATAGGTGAAACAGTGCATGGTTTAAACCACAAGTTCATTCCCATGTATGCCTTTATTGAATACAAGTAAAACAATAATTGACAAAGGCAATATGTTTGGTTGTTGAATAGTTAAAAAGATGTTCTGTATATATATATATATACACACACACACACACATACACGCCATACAATTTGGAGGAGGGTAGAGAGATTTTGCATAAGGTGCTTTTGTAGTGGGGTCAAGGGGAGGAGGTGGGTGAACTTTCAAAAAGGCATGGTTTACAAAGGTGCCCCAAGCGTGTTACATTCCACTACAGTGTATCTTGTCCCATGCTTGGGTCCCTGCAGGTGCTGGCCAGCCCACGCAAGCAGCCACTGATCACTAGGTAGTGGACGGCAAGCAGAGAAGCATTGACTGGCTGAGTCACAGACATGGAGAGGTTCCTGGCAGAGAGATGTCACACAGTGAGCTGCTGCAGGCATCAACAGAGGAGGATGAGAGGGCGCCCTCTCCTGATTAGTGGCCTTGCCATGCAGAATGTGTTCGTAATTTAGCCTCATTGGAGAAACCCTAGGGAGAAGGATCTCTGTGCATGTGTCTTTTGCTGAGTTGCAGGAGTAGGCTCTCAGATGTTTACGCTATGGCAGCTCTATGGCAGGGCTCAACTTGACCTGCTCCTTCGGAGGAACAGAAGAAGAGGCCCACTATACCTCCCGAGCACCAACACTAATGCTCCCTCTTCCACAGGGAGTTTGCATGGACACATAATCTTGCCTGCCTTGCCCATGCATCAGTGACCTTTGGGTTTGTGCCTCCCCCATGGCGTGTCATGGGGCCTATTCGCCGCACCTCAGCTCTGTCCCAGGTGCTCTCTATGAAATGTGTCGCTTTCAGCGAGCTTCATGTGCCAGACCTCACAGCATAGTCCATGTGTGTTAATTTCTACAACGAAGAAACAGAAAGAGTGTTGTCACGAATCAACACAATTCATTTCAACTTGGAAAGGTTATATTTTCCTTCCTTATTAAAAGTTGTGTTAGGTATAGTAGAGTGGTCGAGATTTTTCTGCCTCATTGTCTTGTTCTGTTGTTGCTTCAGAGACTTGCACCAGCCTACTGTCTCTGTCAGGCAAGCATTCCTGGAGACTTTCAGTAGCCTACTGTCTCTGTCAGGCAAGCATTCCTGGAGACTTTCAGTAGCCTACTGTCTCTGTAAGGCAAGCATTCCTTTGAGACTTTCACCAGCCTCCTGTCTCTGTCAGGCTAACATTCCTCGGAGACGTTCAGTAGCCTCCTGTCTCTGTCAGGCAAGCATTCGTTGAGACTTTCAGTAGCCTACTGTCTCTGTCAGGAAAGCATTCCTGGAGACTTTCAGTAGCCTACTGTCTCTGTCAGGCAAGCATTCCTTGAGACGTTGAGTAGCCTCCTGTCTCTGTCAGGCAAGCATTCATGTGAGACTTTCACCAGCCTCCTGTCTCTGTCAGGCAAACATTCCTGGGAGACGTTCAGTAGCCTACTGTCTCTGTCAGGCAAGCATTCCTTGAGACTTTCAGTAGCCTACTGTCTCTGTCAGGAAAGCATTCCTGGAGACTTTCAGTAGCCTACTGTCTCTGTCAGGCAAGCATTTCTGGGAGACTCACTAGCCTCCTGTCTCTGTCAGGCAAGCATTCCTAGGAGACTTTCAGTAGCCTCCGGTCTCTGTCAGGAAAGCATTCCTGGAGACTTTCAGTAGCCTACTGTCTCTGTCAGGCAAGCATTCCTGGGAGACTTTCAATAACCTCCTGTCTCTGTCAGGCAAGCATTCCTGGGAGACTTTCAGTAGACTCCTGTCGCTGTCAGTCAAGCATTCCTGGGAGACTTCCAGTAGCCTCCTGTCTCTGTCAGGCAAGCATTTCTGGAAGACTTTCAGTAGCCTCCGATCTCTGTCAGGCAAGCATTTCTGGGAGACTCACTAGCCTCCTGTCTCTGTCAGGCAAGCATTCCTGGGAGACTTTCAGTAGCCTCCGGTCTCTGTCAGGCAAGCATTCCCGGGAGACTTTCAGTAGCCTCCAGTCTCTGTCAGGCTAGCATTCCAGGAAGACTTTCAGTAGCCTCCTGTCTCTGTCAGGCAAGCATTCCTGGGAGACTTTCAGTAGCCTTCTGTCTCTGTCAGGCTAGCATTCCGGGAAGACTTTCAGTAGCCTCCTGTCTCTGTCAGGCATGCATTTTTGTGAGACTTTCAGTAGCCTTCTGTCTCTGTCAGGCTAGCATTCCAGGAAGACTTTCAGTAGCCTCCTGTCTCTGTCAGGCAAGCATTCCTGGGAGACTTTCAGTAGCCTCCAGTCTCTGTCAGGCTAGCATTCCAGGAAGACTTTCAGTAGCCTCCTGTCTCTGTCAGGCATGCATTTTTGTGAGACTTTCAGTAGCCTTCTGTCTCTGTCAGGCAAGCATTCCTGGGAGACTTTCAGTAGCCTCCTGTCTCTGTCAGGCAAGCATTCCTGGGAGACTTTCAGTAGCCTCTTGGTTTTGCTAGGTAGGTGTTTCTTAAAGACTTTCCCCAGGCTCCTGGATCTTCCAGGCAAGCATTCCTCAGACACGTTCACTAACCTCTTGGCTTTGTCAGACACGTGCTTCTCAGAGACTTTCAGCAGCATCTTGGCTTTGTCATGCACGCAGTTCCAAGATACTCCAATCAGTCCCTTGGCTTGATCTGACACGTTTAACTGCAGGATGTTGTGCTGCTTCTCCTGCTGTTGGGCTATTTGCAGCGTCTGGTGCATATTGGTCGGTGCATTCTTGAGCTGCTTCACTACGGCTGACCTATTCCTATTGTTTTAGTGTGTCCATGGCCACTTCCTTGGTAGGGTAAGTCCCTCCTTTTTAGCACCACGGGATATTGTACTATTAAGCATATTGCATCTCACATATCTGTTTGAGTCAAATGTTGTTATGACAACAACTCCACAAACGTTTTCCTTTGACATCATGGCGCAAGGCGCGGTGGAGGTGGGAATGCACAGGTTTTGAGTCATCATTAACAGATAGTAAATGGATTTTATTTTATTTATTTATTGGGCATTTTTCTGGCGCCTATGGTGTTTCCAGGCGCCACAAGCCAAGAAATGGGTGGGGCGAGAAAGGAAAAGAAAACAACAATGATGGTTATGTTGGCTGTAGCACTCCCACCGTGCACGTGCCAAGACAAAGGTGATAAGTGCAAGGGGAGGGAGGAGTAGGGGGCAAGGATGGGAGTGGGCGAAGAGCGGGACTGACGGGCCCAAGGGGGGAGGGGGGCCAACGAGGGTAAGTGCCAGAGGAAAAAGGGGGAAGGCCAGATATGATTCAGTTCCAATAGCCAGAGCTTCTGTTGCCTTGACCTTGTAATCATTTGCTCGAATTAGCACTGCATTACTCCTGATATAGTACTAGTGCAGCTAGCTGACCTCTGCCCCAACTTGTGAATTACAGGCTCTGGCAGAAGCTCTAGTCACATGTCTTAACATATTTATGTGTGGGTGAGGGAAGGGTGGATAGCAGAAGAATTGATGCCCCTACGGGCATCAGAATTCCTTGCATCGACCAGGCACTTACATAGCAAGGTCCTGTTGTAGAATCTGCGTTTCGACATCAAGCAACTGCAGTAAGCCCTTTTTATCAGTGACGTAGTGCAGTTCACATCCGGCATCCATACCTTTCACTATCCTGGCAGCCTTGTGTCTTGTATGGTTTCTTTGAGTTTGCTCCAGTTCACATCCGGCCTCCATACCTTTCACTTGCCTGGCAACCGTGTGTCTTGTATGGGTTCTTTGCGTTTGCTCCAGTTCACACCCGGCTTCTATACCTTCCACTTGCCTGGCAACCTTATGTCTTGTATGGTTTCTTTGCTTTCGCTCCAGTTCACATCCGGCCTCCATACCTTTCACTTGCCCTCATTCTCCTTCAGGACTTTGCTTTGCACTGAAGAGGTTTTGCTAGTTAAATCCTTGCGATCCGATATTCTTATCTGCCCTGGAGTAGACATAAGGTATGACATTTGAAGATGTCTGAGTCCTGACCCCCTCTCCCCCCAAGAGCTCTGTTGACGAAAAAGTCAGTTTACAGCCTAGGGCGAGTGCCATAGCCCACCCGGAGCCCTCCTTCCATTGTATACCAGCAAACATAGAGCATCATCCGTGGATACTCTAGTAAGTGTTGTCCTCTCTTCTTCCTAAATCCAGTTCCCTTATTATATATGAGGCCGGCTGTGAAGGCCAGAGAATGAGACTCTGTGTCCTCATACCAAATGCAGAACCAGAGACATTATGGAGCATCGCTGGCATGGTGTCTGGGCTTAGGGCGAAAAAGCGTAGACGCTGCAGACATATGGATGCACTCGATCATCATGGAGAATCATCATGCCAAAGAAAGGACCAGGAGCACTGAAGTCACCAAAGCCACTGAAGCCGAAGGAGTTGACAGTGAGGTGTGGCCATGGTGCCGCAAACAACCGGTGGTGCTTCCACAAGGTTCTAAGATGGCTACTCGGCATTTGCCCCTTTGGGGGGACAGGCAATGACCCCCGGTGATCCAAACGGCTCAGTGCCATGTGAACCGACCAGAGGGGCCAAGAGAAGTATCAGATTTCCACCAATATAAATCCATGTTGCACATTACTTACTAAGGGAAGGCATGTAAAACACCTTAACGTTTCAGTTTGGGGGTGACAGGTGCCCTGAACAGGAGGAGAGTCTACGGTGGAGAGAAAAGGAGCGGGGAAACTTGGATGGGCTTGGGCTGCCCTTTGCAAGTTGTGCTGGCTAGTCTACCTGCAAGAGCTGAAGGTCCTGAGAGGCCTGAGAGAGAGACAAGAGTCCTGGACCTGTGAGACTCACTATATCCCTGAGACAAGTGAGCTGGGCACCCTATCCTTGATAGTAAGCCCGACAATATGCTCCCAGAAGTGACCAGGGACCGAAATCTCTTTGGCCTGACCAGTAGCATGCTGGGTGCTATATCCCCCAGGATTTGGTTAATGGATTGTCAAGAAGCGTGCTGGGTGCTATATCCCCCAGACTTTGTTTAATGGATTGTCAAGAAGCGTGCTGGGTGCTATATCGCCCAGACTTTGTTTTGTGGATTGTCAAGAAGCATGCTGGGAGCTATGACCCTCGACCATGGAAATGCACATAAACAGTGCCAGAGTGAGACTAGGATCACTGACAGACGGTAAAACTCTGAGCCACTCGACTTTTTACCTTTCCTATACCTTTCACTTAGACCGTTCAGAGAAACATTCTTTTCAGTTGTAGACCAACTCCTGGACCATCTAGGCGTTTATCCCACTACGCATTCTGACAGGATTGAAGACTCCTGCCTCCCCCCTTCTAGGCCCGGACCCTAATGTACCATGACTCAATCTAAAATACTCTTGACTGATTGTTCCTCTTAACGGCAGCTAGACGAAAACACCACCAGGAAAGAAAACAGAGATGCCAGGCTTGCAATGTACCAGTCCAAGTAGCCAGTCCCCACTTCCAAGTCACAAATCAACAAGGTTCAACTCAAACTTAGAAATCAGTGAAATTCACCCGTTATGGCTAGCAAAGAGACCATAACTTGCACCATGCACTGCCTATGACATCACGCATGAAATTACAGATAATTACAGATGACATTACCACTGGCATTGTATATATATATATATATATATATATATATATATATATATATATATATATATATATATATATATATATATATATATATATATATATATATAGTGAGCCAAAGGTAGCAGGAAGAAGTTCTGCTGGCAGGAATTGCGGCAAAACACTGAGGCAACAAACCATTGAGTCAGCCAAAAAATTGTACTTTAATTAAGCATATGTTCAGGACAAAAGAGAAAACAACACGAAAAACGACGCGTTTCGTGGTAACAGACTGCTTGATCACGTTTAGGGCAAGAAACACAAAGGAAGGACTATTTAACCACATTCAAACTCTATGATTTCAGTGAAGACAGTCACTCTCATTTCCTATTGGTCTATTCCATCTTGGTTTGGGTACAAAAACTAAACCATTCATGATGGTAGAGTAAAGCAAAACATTTTAAAGCTGCCATACTTGAACATCGATAGAAACATGTTACAGAGTCGAAATCACACAAATATTAGGTATCTTTTCATTTGAACAGTATGTTTTTTTTTAAATTTATATATATTGGAACAATGCAGTGTTTTTGAAAAATATAGCACTTAGTGCGCATAAATTATTCATGTTAAAATTCATGTGTATTTAAATTGATTTTTTTGGTACAAATGTCTATGTAGACTCGCTGTGCAAAATATCCTATTAAAGTGCTTAGTGCTAGCAGCAATCGTGGAATACAATTCCTAATACATAAAGTGCTTCATGTGTTTAGCAGCCTGACATTATTATTCTGCATTTGAGAATAAAAATAAAGTGCTTAGTGCATAAAAGTTTTTTTGTACATTTAAAAATACACAGATATCTTAAAATACCGCATGAATAGATAATTCTAAATTACCATCAAGCCATTTGACCTTGTGTGATACGATTTCAGTTACAGAATAAATAATGCATAATAGTACTAACCCAAGCGATGTTTCAACCAGAATTGGAGAAAAACAAAAAAGAGGAAAGAGAGAGAAACAGTTGTACATGTAGGTGGTTAAGTTCCTTTGTTCATACATACTTCAACATAAAGTGGGTTGCTTGCCCTGACAAAAAAAGAAAAAAGAGTGTAAAAGGAATTTAAATGTTAAAAATAAAGAGTAAAGAAAGGAGGAAGGTCTTAAGTACATTCAATACTTCAGTTTGTGAAGGAAAAATGTTTTTTGTTGAAGACCTTTCAACCTTTACACTTGTGAGGAAACCATTTTCTGGCTGTGCTGTGAGCAAGCTAATAATTGATGAAGAGTATTCATATTTACATTATCATGACGCTAATGATTAAATTCATTATTAAGAGAATCTAAAAACACACATAATCTGAAGACACAGGAACCAAGCAGTACGTGCTGTGCTGTGGGGTTTGCTCATGCTAATCATTCATAAGAATAGTTCAAAGATACATTAAGCGATCAGGTGCCTAGGAATGTATATAATTCTTCATCAAGATTATGGCCATGTGGCTTCTTGGTTTAAAAGTCCAGGATGTATTTTGTCTCTGTTTGTCTCAGAAGAAATTCTCGGTTGCCACTCCTTGCAGATTTGTGTATGGCATGTATCTGTCATGATGCCTACCTCTAAGGAGCCAGGTCCGACCCAGCAACCCCAGAGGCAGGCATCATTTCCCCCAGGAGAGTGCCAGCGGGCCCAAGCTGGGGCCCTTTGGACGCAGTCCTGGCGCCTTAGGCGCCAGGCTCATAAAGCTAGACATGTGTTCAAGTGTTTTAATGTGCACTTACCTGATGCAGACCATGCTGCCACATCCAGGCCCTCTTGAGGCCTGAATGGAACTACTTTACCTGTGGGACTACTTTCCACCCGGGTGTGGTCCGGGAAGGATACACATTTGGAACTTCTTCCAAAGCTATTTAAACCACACCCGATCAGCAACTCACGCTTCGCGTTGTTCTGCTCCTCGCAGCTGGACGCTCACCGTGTCGGCTCCTGCACCTGGACCTCAGCCACGCCTGTCAGTATCCTGGGTCACCTGCAAAGGGAGACAAAAGACCTTACCTGCTAAATCAGCACCACGGAGACATCACACCAATAATCCTGAAAAGGAGGACATCATTTTTAAAAGCATTTCGCTACGATCGCTGCAGCGCTGCATTTCACTCACCTATCCTGGACGCCACCATCTTCAGCAGCGATCATCCGGATCCACAGCCACTTCCCAGAGCCTAGAGAGAAAAAGACAAGAACAAGGTGAGAGAAGGAAGGGAATAGGAAAAGCTCAGTTTCCTTCTAAGACTTACCTGTTGGGTCATTCCCATTTCATTTCGGGTCTTGCCGCTTCCAGGCATTTTCCGGACCCCGGCCCCTATGGGGAAAAAAGACAAAGACATTGAATGAGCGAATGCAAAGACATTACCCGAGCGCTCATCCAGAACTTACCTGTCATTTACTGGAACTGCACGTTTCACTTCGGGTCGGCGCCATATCTCCGGCATACCGAACCCCGGCTCCTAAGGGGAAAAAGACAATGAACATTATTATTAAGCTTGGACTTTTGAACTTGCAACAGAACTTTTACAGAGCTTTACCTGAATAGTCAAGCTTACCTGAACTCCCATCAATCCTCAATCCAGTGAAGTAACTGGGTTTCAACGCGCCCCTGCATCAGAAGCAGGATGGAGAGCTCATCCTTCCTGACCCTAAGGTGAGACTTCATGGGGAATCATGGAAGGGTATCGTGGAGGGTTGGAAGAGAGTGGGAGTCTTGACCATAACTCAGTCAGTAGGTAATACTCCCTTTTCACGCACAGGGGAATATTCCTGCGAGCCAGAGAAGCCAGAGTAGAGGGGCCCTTCCTGTCCAGAGTCCTGCGCTTCACCATTGAAGAAGCATCAGCACTCGAAGCCAGACCTGCGCCTCCGTGGGAATCAGGTGAGCGTTACAGTATCCCAAAGTACCGAAATCCCTCCAGTTTCCCTCTGTGTTTCTCTTGGAAATGTAGAGCCATGGGGTATGTCGGGTCAGTGTTTTTGATCGCTCTTATATGTTGTAAAATTCTCAATTTTAACTTTCCGATCGTACTCCCAACATACCACTGGTTGCACAGGCAGGTGAGGACATACACAACATACTCAGTATCACAAGTGATCCTTGATTTTATGTTCACGTTGTTTATTTTAATATTGGATGTTGGTAGTTTTTGGTATTTTTAGCAAACTTGCAGGCCTTACACTTGGTACATTTATGGAAACCTTCTGGATTGGTGCCTAGCCAACTCGGGGCTAATAATGTAGTTCTGGGACTCATATAGCTGGACACTAGGCTATCTTTCAAAGAGATGGAGCGTCTATAGGTGATGTTGATGTTTGCCCCTAAGGTTCGGCCCAGATGCTCATCTTGGTTAAGTACATGCCAATGTTTTTGTATTATATGACGAATGTACCTTGAGGCTTTGCTGAATGTAAGGATGAGTCTCGTGTCCATTTCTTCCATTTCATTTGCAATTTGAACCATAGGCATCAACAAAATCGAACAGTCTTTTTGTCGTGCCTTTAAATAGGCTCTCTCCAACACTGTCTTCGGATAGCCTCTTTGTTGAAATCTCAATGCCATAGATCTACATTCCTTATCAAAAGTTTCTATTTGTGAACGGTTTCGCCTGATGCGGATGAATTCACCATAGGGGATGCTCCATTTTAACAATGTAGGATGGTTGCTTTTGGCATGGAGGGGTGTGTTGGCACTTGTAGGTTTACGGTCAATTCAGTCACCAAACTGTCCTGGGCCACAGTTAACACTATGTCTAGATAGACAATGGTGGTCTTACTGTGACTTTCAGTAAATTGTAGATTATATTCATTTATGTTTAGTGACTTGACAAAATCCAACCATTCGTCTGTGGGGCCATCCCAAATCACAAATAGCTCGTCTATGTAACGAAGCCACAGGACTACTTTGTCCATTTGGTGGCTGTTTGAGGGACCCACACTGCGAATTTCTCCCACCAACCCATTGTTAAATTTGCATATGAAGGAGCAAACGTCGTCCCCATGGCTGTTCCTTGCAACTGGGTGTAAAACTTATTATCAAATAAGAAACTGTTATTTGTTAAGCAGAGGTTGATCATTTCTAAAATCATCTTTCCATGCTCGAGGTAGTTCAACGATCTTGTCTTAAGAAAGTACTCACAAGACTGCAGTTCATCTTTATGATTGATTGAGGTATATAAGGAGACCACATCGAGTGTGGCTAGTAGATATGTCTTTTCCCAGGGTATGCCGTCAATTTTATTCAGGAAATACTTCGTATCTTGTAAGTATGACAGCAGGCTGGTGACAAATTTTATCAATGTTTCATCAACTAGTTTAGACACATTTTCCAATAGTGCCCCACACAAAGTTATGATAGGTCTCCCTGGTGGTCTTGTTTTGCTCTTGTGCACCTATTTATTTACTTACAGATCATGCTCGGATGAAATTAACCTTTCGTTACTGGAGGTTTCTGTGAAATTATTCTGATTTCCTTATTTGGAAGGGTGAAGTACACCATGTTGTAACTGAAGTTATTGCAGAGTAAGGCTTATCTGATATATAAGGGTGATATTACTGGAGGTCTCTGTGGATAAGGCTCATATCCAATAAAGAATGAAGCACTATTACTATCAGTATTCAAAGTTGCTTTTAGAAAAATGTTTTATCATTACAATTACAGAACACTTGTCACGTCGAGCTAATTCACTGCCACTTTGCTACCAGCACCCATTACCCTCTCCTACCTCTGTACACCGCCTGCTCTGGGGAAGGTTTCCTGTACAAATGTGTTCCCTTTTACACCTTCTTCCTGTCTACAGATCGAACCATGGGCTTGCCTCTCCGTCACCTTGCTGAACCTATCTCCTGATCATCTTTATTCTCTCACATCTTTCCTTCTCAGACCCTCCTCAACCTAACATGCCACTCCTATTGAAGGGTCAGGATTTCGAAAGTGTTTTTTTATATGACAATAACACATGTTACTGTTGCACTCCTCATCTTGTAATCAACATTATTTCTAGGCACATCCCTCACCTCAGTCCAGCATGTTATGTTATGTTATGTTATGCTATGTTAAAGGTACTTATATAGTGCATCGTCACAAACGGGATTGGTCCCCAGGTGCTCTACATCATCATCAGAGGACACATTATCAGGGCCCTCAACCTAACCTTCCCCCATCCTCATGGTGCTGCCTCCCATGTTTGCCTGCATCATACTCCTCGCTCTGCATTATTTGAACCTCCAATCACCTTGAATCAAAGACTGTCCCACAACAGCCAACTTTAAACTTGCCTCAAGAACCCACTTTCTCTTCCTTGAGTGACCTCCAGTAACCTTTATAATCATCATCACCCCCAGACCATCACCCCCCAGAATACATATGTGACCATGTACAGAGCAGTAGGTGTTACGCTCACCTGGTTCCACGGGAGCGCCACCCAGCAGTTGGGGTTCAGATGTCCCTCCTTGCAATGCCCAGATGTGACCAGCGGAAGAGTTCTGCCTGGAATACAGGTAAGCTATGTTCAGGACTGGGCAACCGGGGTAAACAGCCTACCACCTCCCTGTAGGTCTGCGACCCTTCTGGACTTCTCCTCACCTTGTTTTAGATGTTGGTGGGTTCTCCGTCCTGCTGTCTTGGCATGGGTGCGTTGAGCTTGGTGGGCAATGGCGATCGAGTTGCTTCACTGAAGCCGGCCCGTCTTGAGTCTTTCAGTTAGGTCTTATTGCTGTGAGTATTGCTATTTTTGCGTGCCTTTAAACAATGTCTTTTTCTTCCTAGATACGCGGAAGTCCAATATGTAGCAAGGCGGAATCTGTGTTTCGCCGGTAAGTATGGGCGTTTTTGGAGCGCCTTGATGTGGTGAGTAGGCGCTATGTGCTGCGTTTAAGATGCCTTGCCTATGCCAACCTGTTATCTTTTCCTCTCCACAGGTCGCGGTACTCGGCCGGAGTATGGAATTTCCGTAGTGATGCTGATTGAGGAGCGGCTGGCGAGGTAAGCCTTTCGGCACAGTTCGTTAATTGTATAATGTCTAATGCCTTGTTTCTTCTCAGGTCCGTCGATCCATAGGAGTGCTGGTTCCAGTATGATGGGCGGAAGAGCTGCAGACTGCTGGCGATGAAGTTCAGGTAAGCTGCTGCCTTTTTCTCACAATGTCTTCTCCTTTCCTTTGCAGGTGCTGTTCTTACGAGGTCCGTGGCTGAAGCTGAACACGGTGAGCGTTACGTTGCAGTAATGCAAACTAACGCGAAGCGTGTCAGTCTATTCGGGTGTGGTTTAAATAGCTTCAAGAACGAAGTCCATGTAAAATAGTCCCCATGGTACCACACCCAAAAACACTACACTGCAAGCCTGGTTTCAAGGAGCCAGGTTATGAGGATGCCTCCACATGACTGGCATTCATGAAAAGTAGTTCCCAAGCACAAGTCCATATTCAAACATGAGCCTTGCGCCAAAGGCACAAGGACTGGCCCCAAGAAGGCCTAGGCTTCAATTTCTTGGGTTTAGTGGGGACTGGAATCAAGACTCTCCCTGGCCCATAGGTTGGCCAGGGGGTCTTCAGAGTGTGGGTCGTGACAGTAGGTGTGCATCATCCCACCATTTGATGTCCCCATTTACTGTCTACAACTCCCATTCAACACCGTTACTGCCCCAACCAACAGGACTTGAATCCATGTATCCAGTTACACACCAACCAACATGACTTGAATGCACGTAAAGCATCCAGACACGAGATTGTGCTGGCCACTAATATGCCTTATGCTTATTAACCAACACTGAAAGTTGATGTCTGGAAGGTTTTCAATCAATCATAACCTCTGCCACTTTTGTGGTCAACCCTCCGGACCATTGTTATTCAATCTGCCCTGCCATTGCCGAAGGGAAAGACCATACGCAAATCAGACTTCCTCCCACCTCAAAAGGGTAAATCCAGCCTGCACTACTAGTTCTCATCCCTTCTGCCGAGACCCCAAGCAACTTCAGACATGTTTCCGTATAGTATAGCCAGTAGAGTGACTTTCCTCCTATTGTGTATTACACACAAATGCCTATATGGGCTAAGCCCAGTCTACCTCTCTAATCACCTTGCATGGCTGCCAGCTAGGAGGACATTAAGATCAAACAATGTGGGGCTACTCAGCACACTGTGATCCAAACTGGTAGGGGTCAACCAGGGGTCATTTGTCTATGCTGCCCCTAAGAGCTAGAATGCGCTGCCTTTCAATCTGAGGATATGCCAATCGTGATCTACTTTCTAGAAGGACTTGAAAACCAGGCTGTTTGGATGAATTCCAGTTTAACCTCAGCTCTGCTCTTGGGCCTGGCTCGGCCTAAGGGACTTCCGTCTTTCCTAGGCAAAGTTTCTTTTGTATATCTAATATGATTGCATGTTGTACATCTTGTTAGCGCTACTATGCCTTCGGACCTCTGACATGCGCTTTATAAGCATAAATACATAAGTTATTACGTGGCTAGACTGGCATTTTGGTGCAGCCAATCTAGCCATTTCTTATTGTGGTATGCCATTATGTATTGGGCATCTTTGATGAAGCAAGCATGTTAAGTGCTATTATGTAGCTAGACTGGCATTTTAATGCAGCCAGTTTAGCCATTTATTACTGTGGTATGACATTTTGTATTGGGCATCTTTGATAAAGGAAGCATGATCAGTGTTATTACGTGCCTATACTGGTATATTGTGGCGTGTCATTTTGTACTGGAAACCTCTGATAAAGCAAACATGATCAGTGTTATTATGGGGCTAGGCTGGAATTTTTATGCAGCCAGTTTGGACATGTTTTCATACTGTGGCCTTTTATTTTTAATGGTAAAGCTAATCGGGGTGTGTTCTTACATGGGGATAATACCATAAAGTTACAGAACAAGCGTGGACATGTTTTCTGATTGTATCATTCTTGGCATTATGTGCAAAGCAAACATGAGTATGTTCTTATATGGGAATACTGACATATATTGGTGCAGCTGGCATGGAAATGTATGGGAACAACCAGCATGAAAATGTTTTTATACTTGCATATATTGTGGGAAAAGGCATCATGAAAATGTGTTGAGGAAATGCTCCTGTGCACTGTTTGTGACTTGCATCTATTGGATTTTTTCATTAGTTACCCTACAAAGCCAATAGGAAATTGTCTGGCTTTTTACCATTCTCGGGGTACACCCTCTTCAGCCCCTCTTGATTGGTTCAGGTTCCTTCGCTACACTTGGTCGCTCTGGCAAATTTGAGGGAAATATTTTCGCCCCTCCAATCAAAAACATTTACCAGGTCGCCACTGGGATGTAGAACCAGAAACTGAAAACTGTAAACAATTCTGTGGTGGCAAAGAGAGATTCCTACAACCATTGCTAAGGAACCAAGGGAGCAGTGGCCTCCTTTCCCCCTGTACTCTGCGCCTTTAGGTGATTTTTCATCTCTTCAGCAGACTGTCCTTGGATATCATTTGAAACTGAGGTATGAGTGATATCTCTTCTATTAAACTGACTCTTTTTGACTGGCTATTACTTACAGCTGAGCTGGATGTGATATCTCTTCTGCTAAATACCACCTCAAACTACACATTATTTCAAGCTGCGCTGGGAGTGAAATCTGCTTGCGTTAAAAGAATGCAGTCTCTTGCTGAGTACACAGGGCGTTTTGCAACTGCTTAACATGAGTTAACATTTTAACATGTACATTAACTTGATGCAAAACCTTTCTTGCCTTAAACCTGCTCTGAACATGTATGATGTCACATATATTTTTACCAGCTTTGTAAATATAGGTATACTGAAACCATTTTGGCCTGTTGACCCTTAGTTGATATGCCAGCCCCCATTCCCCCTGTTGTATTTATGCCCCCTGGTTTGCCCCCCTAAAACTGATTTCTAGTGACACCAACAACCTCACCCTGCCACCTGACCCACCAGCCACCCTTCTGTAGCTGGTGGTCTCCCAAAGTTCATAATTTCCAGTTCCAGGACTGACCACCGCTAAAAGAGAATTGATTAGGGAACAAATTACTGTGTTTGTCCAGCTGGCATTTGTTATGCCTGTGGTCACTGGCAACATCTGTGAATCCCATCTTTGGCAAAAGTTCCGCAATTTACGCTAGGCGTAATTTATGTTTGAAACCCGGATTTTATACGCAATTACGCAATGGGCCCATGGTTTGCAGTAGCTATGCTCTAAAAAAAAAAATGAAACATAAGCGGCCATTGTGTCCCGCTGTTAGAAAGGGACTGTTAATCGCTCATCCGAGGCAGCGTCACCTCTGCAGACATCACCACCCAGACCCCCTCTCGCGCGCCAGCCGTCGTGATGTGTCATTCGTGAACTGATGGCGTTCCCAGCAAGGGGCTGATGCAAAGGCGCTGCAATGCCCGGGCAGCCGGTAACGAGTGACTCAGAGTGATGTCAGCAGCGCGCGCGAGCAGGGCACTCAGGCACTGCTCGCTGACCTGCAGCCGCGTCAGCAGCAGTAAGTGCCCGATGATATCTCTCCTTTCCCAGGATGCGCTCGGGCTCCCTCTCACGCTTGACCAGCAGCCGCCCCACATACTGCGCACACTGCGGCCTTTCCGCAGCCACGCATGGCGAGCGCACAGATTATCGTCGTGCCTTCCGCTTGATTTATTGCTGTGACGGGAATAACGAGTCTCATTTCAACCAGCAGAAAGGAGCGTGGGGGAGGTCTGCGAGCTCATGGCCGTAAGAACAGAAAGAGTAGAACAGATGCGGACAATGGAACTGCTGGGTGGATGTAAACAAGTCATGCAATTAAGGAACAGACATATGCAAACCAGAACATGGTTTGTCTGCAACGTTGGCTCTCCAGATGTTGTGGACTATAACTCCCATCTGCTCCAGGCAGCATAGTCAATGGTGGGAGATCATGGGAGTTGTGGTCCAAAACATCTGGCGAGCCAAAGGTTGCGGTCACCTGCTAGCGTAACAGGCATTGGTGGCATGGTTTTGCAACCCTGTGATTTTTGTGTTGTAAAGCGAGTAGCCTGTACGGGCGTGTGCAAGATGGATACACAGCTTGAAAGGGCACTGGTAGAGTCGGGCGTTCAGACTTTTCTTGAATATGAAAAGAGCGGAACCCAGACAAATGGTGCGAGGCAGAGTGTCCTGCAGCTGGACTCCCAGAAAGTAGAAAGCAGTAAACACACAGGGCCTGATTCACAGAAGCAGTGGCGCAATTCTATTGGAAAATGCTTTGTGAATCAGGCCCACTGACTGATGGCCTACTGGGTATCTTGGGCTGATAGAGTAGGTTGCTGTTTTCTGGATTGCAAGGTCACGGGTCCAGAGCAGAAGGAAGACTTTGGCCGTCTAGTCGCATATAATGTTTTGTAGATAATGTAGGCTGCCATGAAGTATATTCCTTTGTTGACTGGCACCCATTGGTGGGTAGAGAAGGCTAGGGATGTACTCTTGGTGACTGTTCTCCATTGAAAGCCTGGTTGCTGCATTGGCCCCTTTGGAGTCCTGTTAGCACCTGTTGTCATATTTCTATCTTTCTCTGTTGGTGATTTATATAGCGCCAACTGCACGAATGACTGCTATGTGGCACCTCAAATAAAAAGCGAAGGGGTACAAACAAGTTCATCTTCCACCGGTCTTGGAAGCAATTCCGATCACTAAATGCAAGGAAATGGTAAGGGGCCAAGTGTAATAGGCATAAGTGCAAGTAGGAGGACAAGGGCCAAGTGCAGCAGGCATAAATGCAGGGAGGAGGGCAAGGGCCAAGGGCAGCAGGCATAAGTGCAGGGAAGAGGGCAAGGGATGAGTGTAACATGCATAAGTGCAGGGAGGAGGGCAAGGGCCAAGTACAACAGGCATGAGTGCAGGGAGGAGGGCAAGGGCCAAGTGAAGCAGGCATAAGTGCAGGGAGGCAGGGAGGAGGGCAAGAGATGAGCGCAGTGACAATGTGCGCAACCAACAGTAGTAGCATTAGCAAGGTTAGTGTGAAGAGACAAGCGGATTTAGCACTCTATGTATGTATGGGATTTATAAAGTGCCAGCCTAGCTGGGAAGCAATGGAGGGCTGACCACAGGGATGCAAGGGGTAACAGAGGACCTGTGATGGGTAGATAGAGCAAGGGAGTGGGTGAGATAGATCTTCAGGAAAGTCAACAACGAGGTGGCAGAAGGTATATAGGGTAAATAGAAAAGACAAGGCTGAGAGACGGCGGAGCAGGGAGACAAAATCAAAAGGTCTTATTTTGAACATGTGGAAAAAAGGCATTTGGAAAGAGGTGAGCCCTAAGTCTTTTTCTGAAGCATAGAAGGTTGTTCTCCATCCTTGGGACCAGTGGGAGGTCATTCAACAGCGTCGCACCGGCCACATCTAATGCTCTACTACCCAGGTGCTTTCTCTCGAAAATTGCCACACCAATGTTCTTGGCAAATGAGCATCTGATTGAGGGGCCTTGGTGGGCGTTTGCTTGCGGAACATCAGAGAAGCATCCCAGACGGCTTTGTGGATGACACCTACGACCTTAAAATTGATGCGGGCCACAACAAGAAGCCAGTGGACGGATATTGAGGCTGGTGAGAGCAGATCTTGTGGTTTGAGGCGCAAGGTTAATCTGACCGCCTTCGTATTTCGTATAACCTGCAGCTGATGGATAAGGAGTTTGGAGAACCTCAGAAAAAATACTATTTCCATAGTCGTGGCTCGATAGAACCATGGCTGTTGCCACTTCTATTCTTTGTGGTAGATTCAGGAATGGAAGGACACGTTTGAGGACATGTAGAAGGAAGTTAACTTTCCCGGTGCCCTCCTGATTTGTAGAGGGAATGTCAAAATGGTGACAGAGACTAGTTCCAAGTTTCTTGCAGAGTGGGTCAAGGTGGGGGGACTCACAAAGTAGTGGGCCAGGAGGATCAAAAGAACATTATTTATGTATTCGAAGCATTGAGACCAAGGCAGTTGCTAATAATCCAGTCAGGTGTCTGTAAGAGGCCACTTTTATATGGCGTTGGTCGATGTGGTGGCCAGAGAAGAGGATGGCAATTTGCCAAGTCATCATTTATGTTTGAAAGGATGTCAAGCAAGGGTTAACAGAGTTTCCCAGAGGTTTGAAATAGGTATTGAAAAGCCTAGGGGATGAAATAGACACTTGGGGAAGATTAGATCATTTACAGCAGTAGCAATCTGTAGGTAAGGAAAACAATGAGTAGCTTTAGATGGTGTAATTTTGAGCTGACAACTTTGCTCACTTAGTGAGTGAGAGATCTTCTTTAAGGCATAGTCTAATATCGAAAGATCACCGTGACCGCACCTCTTGTTCCTGCAGCCATTCAGGCTCAACAGTTGCTATTCAGCTTCCCCGAATTAAGGACCTCATCCACACTTATATTTTGCCTTGATAAAGACCTCCGGTCGAAACACGGGTTGGCTTTGCTCATGTGATCTCTGATTAAATCAAGACTGAATATATATTGAAGTGTCCTGACCTTTGATTTTACTGAATCAACCACATATGATTCTCATTCACGGATCCAGCACCAATACACTCTGGGTTTCTGCCATCCTCCTTCCTCTACATATGGGGATTTGCGAGCTTGCCCCTTTGGATCCCTGTAAACAGGCAACAGGATAAATTTGACACATAAGATAACCAACCGAGCGCAGGGGTCCACCTTTCCTATAAACTTGCAACCACCTTCTATACATAGTCTAATATCTTACATTGATTTGGCTGAGAGGGGACACAAGCCTATGTAGGACTATACAGTTGAAGCCCATAGCAAGTGATCAGAGCCTGAGGGTTGCATGTTTATACATCAAGGGACACATCGTATCAGTGAGTCACGCTTTAGTTTTCAGCAAATTTGGATCGCAGAGGCATCATCTATGCAAGGCCCTGATTGTGATTAGCCGGGATGCTAATATTGGTGTAGAGCGTAGGTGCAAGCTTTCCGGGGCATTTTAGTATAGCTTGCTATTCCGTTCAGGGTGCTCCAACCGGCCTGTAAAGAATGTTCATTAAATGTGGCTACCATGTGCCCTTCGGACATGGGGGGACTGCCCCGTGAAAATTGCACCGCAGTGGGTATTTTCCATTGATGAGCATCCAGCGGGCACACGTGTGGCTCTAATGATTTGGTACATTGCTGCTCACTGAAACCCAGGCGTGGAGACCAGCATCCTTTGCATGCTTCTGCCATAAACATGTACTCCTGTTGTGCCTGAATAGTATTTTCGTGATAGAAAGCATGTTAAATGTGGTTAGAAATATACAGTAATGATGTGAAAACATTCAGTGGTGAAGTAGATCACGGCATGCACTGATGGTGAAAGGATTTATGCCACCTCAAACAAGAGCCCCTTGCAGAGGGACAGATTTGGAGGTTTTAGGGACCCGGCACTCATTTCTGGTGGCTCTCAGACAGCCCCCTCGAATTTCATCATTGTGGAACACACCCTCCCAGCACATTGTCAACCTGGATAACTGACTATTGGTGCAAACCTGTATTTTCCCCAAAAGGTTTGCATGGTTCGTCTGTGTGACAAATTGACTTCTGTCCAACAGGGGTACCAGGATGAGTATAGACTCAAGTGTCCACTCAGTCCTCACACTTCTACAAAGCAAGAGCTAACACAGTCGTACAGATAAAACAGGCACAGTCAAGAGATATACCTCCTTCACCATTTGTGGTTACATGTGCCGAGTGATAGCTGCACTCTTAGAGGGGTGTGAATGTGATTTAGTGGTGACCCAAAAAGCAAAAATATCCCTGCTCATAATAAAGGGAATGTCCAATCAAGGTTCTATACAAAATATGTATAATTTAATTAAACACACCATCTTCAAGAAAACGAAATCGAAAAACTGTACAAAAGCCTACCCCAGTGGAAACGACAGAGGAGATGCAAGAATAGAGAGGATGCAACACTCTTGGTGAGAATACAGGGGCGAAAAGGCAATTTCAGCAACCACAATTTTCTTTGTAAAAGCTTATGTCTTGGGAAAAAGGTACATAGGTGACTTAACCAGTCTTTATGGTCTAAAATGGACCAAGGGAGCAGCGTTAGATCAATATTACCTTCTGGGTGGTTCGACTATGGCAAACCAGATTGTTTGGTGATGTTTATGTTGTCTGAGGCAGTTCAAGCTCAGTGGTCATGGTATCTAGACAAGAAGCAGTGTAGAGCATGGGTGGAACAGAGTTTGTTGCAGTTCGATGGTGATGCGGGGAGACGAGCAGATCGTGAGAACCACCAGAGTCGTTTTGACTGTCAGTTCGAAGAAGCTGGTTACTGGATGTGCTGGTCAGCCGGTCACATTTGATGGATCGGTCGAGGCAATGCAGATCGTGAAAACCACCAGGGTTGGTTCAATGGTTGAGTAGATGGCGAACATGCTGTCAACTGGATGTGCAGGTTCAGTTTGAGTGATTCGATGCAGTGTCCTACAGTCAGGGCTCGAAGATCCACAAAGGTCTGTTCGACTGGTGATGATGAACAGCAGCAAAGATGTTGGCAAAACAAGCTGTGATTCGGTGGTGGAAAATGCAACCAAGGAGCTTGTAGTTCGAGCTGGGGCAACGGCGCGCTCAGCTAGCATGGTGGTGAACAGGTTTGAATGAGCAATGCGAGTTCGAAAAGCTTGGTGAGGGCCAAAGGCAGCTGAAGGGGGCCCTGCTGGTTCAAAATGCAACAACAGCGACAATTCTACCAGTTTGATGCGAGGAAGCAGAAGGCTCTTGGCTGTCTTGGCTTTCTGTATGCTGTGAGCCCCTGTCAGGGACAAGGTCAGTCCTTGTTCTCTGACTCCCAACAAGGGAGGCTTGTGCACACCTTCAGGGGTCCTCCACCAAGTTGAGATCCTGGTAGCAGTGTGGCTTGCAGAGAGTCACATCTTATTCCAGTAGCAGGTTCACCCCCAATGTGCCGCAGGGATGGGTGGGGAACAGAACTCACCTCTACCTTGTCGGCTCAGTCTTCATCTCACTTGTGGACAGCTCTGGAAAGTTAATTCTCCCAACAGAAGTCCAATGAAATCTTCTTCCAGGGTTGTTGGAGTCCAGAAGATGATCTGAAGAAGTGGTGGGAGACCCCTTCTTTTAAGGACAAAGGCCTGTAGGTGATTGGACTAAAGCTAGCCTGCTTTAGGGTGTCCAAGCCACGTGCTTGAAAGAGGCGACTATGTCCTTCTGACATCACACCCAAAATGCTTTACTCCAGAGGAAGTTGAAGGGACAGGAAGGAGAGAGAGAGGTAGATAGAAACAAGAGCTTCTCTCTCTACACTAACCCTGACCCCTCCCCTTCTTAGTAGGATCAAACACCTTTAGAAATGCAGCACCCTGGTGTGCGGCTACTTCCTAAGGAATGGGTGTGCTCCTTTGATGCCTGAGCCCAGGGCAACTTCCTATAGAGTGGCTGTCTCTGGTGAAGGCGGTTACCTACCCTCAGAAAGAGATCAACGTAGAGGCCTGGCCATTCAGGTCCCTGTCTTGTCAGTTGGCAGGGCCAGTCTGTTCGGCCAGAATACACATTACCTTCCATAGCTGAGCTGACTCACAGGAGATGACACATGTGTGATATCAATTTGGACGAACCTGCAATGATCATGAGTAGTTCCATGCACCATGCCTTAACTTGCGCATAGTTTATATTTAAAGTTTACCCAGCCACCATCATGGGCTACTTATGATCATCATACTTTTGGTGTAAATGCAGCCCTTGCGCTGCAGAAACTTGTCTGTCACTGCAGGTGTCAAATGTGCAACTGTGACCTCTTAAACTGCCTTCCACAACTGATAGAGGAGGCACTGCATATCAGGAAACGAATGCAGCAGGGTGTGGACTGGGAACCAAAAGAGGACCTGGAAATAATTATTAAAGTGGCCCCATATGTTAAGTAAGAATTGATGTAGTAACACTATGTGAGACTACACAACATGTATCTGCTTGGTATTAGGTAACCCACCTTTTGGCATAGGTCTGTAGCACACAAGTTGGTAGTATGACTGAGCAACCAGACCTATCTCAAGAGAGGTAAATGTGAGCTGTGGAGCTGTAGCTATGAAATTTGCAAATATAAGTAGCCAAGTAACACATACACTCAAGGTTTTCAGTTATAAATATTTATTTATTTAACATCAATTTTTAAATAAGCGTTCTTCAAAAAGAGCAAGGTAGGCAACAATCAAATATACTTTAAAATACATTTCCAGAATCAGCAGTAATAGCATTTATATGTCACTAGTTATACTTTGTAGATTCTAAGGTTGCATAAAGGAAAGGTTAAAGGAAGAAAAAGGTTAAGCAGGTTCTCAGGGCACGTGAGTATACTTACCTCTTCCAATGAAGTCTAGACAAGCCTTTCCCAGCAATAACAGTTTAGGACAAGTTACCACCTATGAGGAACAGAAATATCAAAGTCAATAGACTAGAAGAGTCTGCAGGGAGCCAGGACAGCCAAAGTCAATTGGAGCACAGTCGATGGACCAGACTCACTTCTTTTGATAACAAAAGTCTTGCACAAAGTTACAGAGTTTTGTAGAAATCACTTGTAGGGCCACAAGCTGTTAAGCCTGTGAAAAGCAGAGTTGTAATCAACTCTAAGGTAAGCCAATTTAAGTCTCAACTGAGAAAAGAACAGTTTAAAAAGACACTGAGGTAAGTACCCCAAGTGTAAACAGTACCTCTGATTTGAAGAAGAGTGGTCCAGCTGGATTCTGTACTGCTGCAGCAGTGCAGACCCTGGGTTCCTGAGCCTCAGTCATGGGGACAAGAGGGAGGAAGTCTGGAGGGCACCTGTCGCAGCAGTTTGGAGGTCGTCAGCAGTTACGGGCTCTTTTCGTGGGCTTCCTTCACTCCTTGGGTCCTGCACTCTGGTGAGGGGACTCAAGTTCTGGTTGTCCTGCTTCTGGCTAGATTGCGGACTTCTCGACCCCTGGCACTCAGTTCTTGCAGCAGAGTAGAAGTACAGCCAATCAGGGAAGATGGTCCAGTGGAGTTCGTCTCTGGGTTAGTTGGTCCCACTAACCCAAGGGAAGAAGTCGTCCCTTCCGGAGCTTCTCTTGACGATCAGGAAAAGAAGTTTCAGCACAGCAGCAGGGCATCACTGGGCAATTCAAAAGCCCAAGAGAATGCAGCAAGCTTTGTTCATGGTTTCTTCATCAGGTGTTTCTCCCATTGGTCGACTCTGACTCTAGTCACAAAACCCTTACCTTTTAAGCAGGCTTCTCTCATTCATGCACAGCCTAGACTGTCAATCGCTGCACAGGGTGGCAGTCCTGGCAGCCAGTCAATCAGAACTGGTTGCATTCAGGCATTCCTAGAGACAAAGGACAGGGGAGTTTCGGGAACCTCCCTCACATCCTGCCTTTCCAGACACATTGGAGCCAGAGGCGTGCTTCAGGGCTGAAGCCCGCCAAGGCAAAATGAACAAGGGGCTCAAACCTGGCTCAGCACTCAGACTAAAACCCAAGAAAGACCTCACAAACAGAAAATGGCGAAAAAGAATACCAGGGCCATTTTTACAAAATGGTCGGCCATGGGGGCTATACTGCATCTGAGGATTCAGCCTGCGGTAGAAAAGCACAATGGTAGGACAATTAAACCACAGCCACCAGCCATTTATAGTAGTGAGGGTAACATAACATTTTTTACATGATAATGTTAAGTTACCCTGCTTTAGGAGCTCCATAGTCCACACAGAATCTCAACTCTTTGGTTCCTACTTTTGGCACTAGTACAACTGGACTAGCCATGGACTTGTAGATGGCTCAATAACCCCAAGATCAAGCATTTTCTTGACCTCTTCCATTATGTGGGCTCTGACATGATCTGACATTCTGTAACCCCTGCTTTTGACAGGGAACTGTCACCAGTGAGAATATCATGCTGGCCCCAAGGAGTCAAGCCTGGTGTCAGTGAAAACAGGGAGGCAAACTGATTCAGCAGAGCCTTTTATTCCTCCTGTTGTTGCAGAGTCAAATCTGAAGAGAGTTTTACTCCTTCAATTGTCTTATCTGAGGGTTATCCCCTGATGAGTTCAGGGAGAGGCTCACTCTCCTCCTCCTCCAGTTAATCAGAGGCTAGAAGCAAAGCTCCTAGTTCGTGTCTGGAAACATAAGCCTTCAGACGGTTAGTGTGATAGACCCTAGGGGCCTCCTTGGGGTTGCCCAAGTCCACTAAATAGTTGGCCTCTCCAAGTCTATCCACAATCTTGAAGAGTCAAATCCATTTATCCTGTAAGGCCCTCTGCCTTGTGGGTACCATAACCAAGACAAGCTGGTCTGGAGTAAACTTCACCATGTTGGTCTTGTGGTCATGCCAATGTTTGACCAGAGCCTGACCTGCGTTCAGGTTTTCTGAAGCTTCTGTCATCAGTGCCATCATCTTCCTGAGGCCTAGCACATAGTCAGTGACTCTCACTGGTTGTAGGGAAGGAGCACTCTCCAACCCATCCTTGATCAGGGCCAAAGGGTCTCTGACTGGATGACCATAAAGAAGTTCAAAGGGGCTGAACCCAACCCATGCTTGAGGGATTTCTCTATAAACAAAGAGAAGGAATGGAAGTAGAAGGTTCCACTTTCTTCTAAAACACATAGTATGGTTAAATATCTCCACCAGTCCACAGATTTGGGGATGGTAGGCTGTTGAGAACTTGTAAGTCACTGCACAGTTCTTCCACACAGTCTGCATGTAGTGGTACATAATATTTGATCACCTGTCAGAGAAGACATCTTTAGGAAAACCTACCCTGGTAAAGATATGAAGAAGGGCCTTAGCCACTGCCTGAGCAGTGACAGTTCTCATAGGTATGGTCTCAGGATGCCTGGTAACCTTGTCTACCACAACCAATATAAATCGGTTGCCTGAGGAAGTTGAAAGCTCTAGGTGACCAACAATGTCAATCCCCACACTCTCAAAAGGGACTCTCACCACAGGGATGGGCACTAAAGGTGCCACATTCTTGGACCCACTCTTGCAAGAAGGCTGACAAGTGTGGCAGCTCCTACACAATGTATCTACATCAGACCCCATTTTGGGCCAGTAGAATTTAGGAGATGGCCGCTCATTGGTCCTCTTGAAACTCAAGTGACCAGCCAAAGGAATCTCATAGGCTGACTGTAGGAACTGTTGTCACACCTCCTGGGGCACTAGCAGTCTCCTGTAGTCCCCTGGGGTGGAGTCAGTAGATTCACTGTAGAGGAGGCCATCATCCCAGTAGAGCCTATGCTTCCCTGGCGCGTGCCCTTCCAGCTGGGAAGCTGTCTACTGGCGCAGACCTTCTAGAGGGGACCACTCTCTTTGTCCTCTGCTGAAGTCTGCCCTGAAGGGTCTACCTTCTGCAAGCAAAGTCTTCAGCTCAGGATGGTCTGTAGGATCCAGATCTCCAATGCAGGGAAGGTTTTCTTCCAGTTCTGCGTCACCAGTAGCTGTCTCCACAGAGTTTGGTTGGTCCTCCGCCTCAGCTGGGGAAGGGGTCACTAGGGTGACCTGGGACAGTCCTCTCGGGGATGTCCATGTCCTGTGAACAGGTTTAGGTTTGAGACCTTTCTTTCTCCCAGAGAGCTTGGGTTTCTCCTTTGACTCTTTCTTTTTCTTAGAAATAGAAGGTTGGCCTTCCAGTACACTGAAGGTATTGGAAATCTCCTTAACCTCAAAAAGTCTTTCAAGGTTGCCTCTCTGGCCAATCTTGTTGGCACCTGTTTCTTTTTGCTGGAAGGCCTGAGGGTACTGGATACAACTGCAAGAGTTTTCAAATCATCTCCCAACAGGACTTTCCCTGGCTCTTCATTCTGTACACTGACAGGAATTCTAACAGTCATATAATTGCACTGAATGAGAGCTGGCAGAATAGGAACCATTTGGATAGGGCCTCCTGCAAGTTTTGTGGGATCTTCGGGTGGCTTAGCAACATCCTCAGATTTGAAAAAAACGTTCATCTACCACTGTAATGCTTGGCCCAGTGCCTCTGATGGCAGGGGATTCCTGACTATTTACAAGAAACCTGTATTTTGTGTTGTCTAGAATGGAGTTATACACATCCACATTCTGTTGTTCCCACAGACCCAGGGACACTATAGATACACTGGCTTGAACTCCAATGGGGTCTTCAGCCAGTAGTCGAAAGTGTGCACTTGCCATTTGTGCTTCTACCTCAAGGATGAAGGCTAGGGAGGCAGTGTGGACCCCTGAAGGTTTACCCTTAGATCTGGGATCCTCTTTCACGTGGTCTACAGACCCACATACAAAACATTTCTCAAATGTTCTCTGGAATGGGGGGGTTCATTGGACCTCCCTCTGGTTTGGCACCAGAGGGTTCACTAGGCCTACCAGGTTTCCCATGAAATATACCCTTGCTATGTTTGTTGCCCTCTTTTGGATGGTTGGAATTAGAATTCTCTTTAACCTCTTTCTTGTGCTGCTTCCAATCTTCCTATTTGTGAGTGGCCCCAGCGTCCTTGTGAGTGGCCCTGTTGGCTACCCGCAAGTCAGCAGCCTGTGCTAACTTTTTGGGATCAATTCCTTTTGTGTCCGCGAAGTGTGGCCTCGGCTCAGGCGAGCAGGCATCAAAAATAGATTCTAGTAAAAATAAGATTTTTCATTCCTTCGAAGGTATGTACTCTGTACCGTCTTAACCCAACCGTCTAAGTTTTTCAAACATTCACATAACCAGGTAGCCCACGGGTACCATCAATCTTTTTGAGGGTCCTAAACCTCCTGAGGCACTGGGAAGGAGTTTTCCTAAATCTGGCTATTAGTTCCAGTTTCACTGATTCATAATCCTTTCTCTCACAGGTACCCAATTCCATCACAACATCACAGCCATTCAGGGGGAGCCTAGACATGAGCCTTGGAATTAAATAATTCCCACATATTCCTTGAAGACCATAGGTGTATTCAAACCTATCCAGCCAATCCAACAGATCAAGTTTAGGTTAATACATACTCACTGCTTGTTTGGGCAGACACAGCCTCTTGGGACTAGCAGACCTAGAGGACCCTGAAAGGGAAACCGAATCAAGGGACATCTTTCTCATTTCCATTTCATGCTGCATCTCTTTCTCTTAGTTTCACCTCGTGATGTTTGTTTTCTGCTTGGACATTTAGTTTCTTGAACTCCAACTCTAATCTTAGTCTTTCAAGAGAAATATATTCTGGGCTTAGATTTTGACCTTTTGGGGTCGCAGTGGAAAGTGACTGAGGCACATGGGCAGGCTGGAGACTCCTCTACCTCCTCTGGCTCCTCTTGCAGATTGGAGATTGACTCTAAATTAGCATTCTCATCATTATCTTCCACATTACTTGGGTGAGTAGGGGTTACATGCCTACTACTCAAACTTTGGTGATTGAACAACCTTACAATCAATTCACATTTTATTCCTTCAGAGTCAGACCCCTGGATTTACACATGTCTTTCAGTTGTTCTACTGACAGGGCAATCAGGGCTGCCTCATTACAGTTATCCATATTTGGGATGTTACAATTGCTTAACTTGTTGGAGGAGCATAGCCTTCTGGCTGCTCTAGTTGGGCACAACTACAGCAAATAGTCAATGTAACCACTCTACGCCAGTCCCACTGTCTGCCACCAGTGTTAGGTAAGAATTGATGTAGTAACACTGTGTGGGACTACACAACACTTATCTGCTTGGTATTAGGTAACCCACCTTTTGGTATAGGTCTGTACTACACAAGTTGTTAGTGTAACTGAGCAGCCAGGCCTATCTTAAGAGGGGGAAATTTGAGTTGTAGAGCTGTAGCAATGAAAGTAGTAAATACAAGTAGCCAAGTAACACTTACACTCAAGATTTCATTTATACATATTTATATATTTAACATCAATTTTTAAATAAGCGTTCTTTAAAAAGGGCTAGGTATGTAACAATCAAATATACTTCAAAATACTTTTCCAGAATCAGCACAAGTTAGTGACTACTCTTTAGAGATGCTTTTTACACACTTCCTACACCCAGAGGTGACTTCATTCACAAGGAAAGTAATGGCATTTATATATCACTAGTTATAATTTGCAGATTCTGAGGTTGCATAAAGGAAAGGTTAAAGGAAGGAAAGGGTTAAACAGGTTCTCGGGACATCTGAGCATACTTAAATCTTTCAATGAAGTCTAGACAAGCCTTTCCCAGCAATAACAGTTTAGGACAAGTTACCACCTATGAGGGACAGAAATATCAAAGTCAATGGACTAGAAGAGTCTGCAGGGAGCCAGGACAGCCAAAGTCAATTGGATCACAGTCTATGGAGCAGAGTATCTTCTTAGATAACAAAAGTCTTGCACAAAGTTAGAGAGTTTTGTAGAAATCACTTGTAGGGCCACAAAGTGTTAAACCTTTGAAAAGCAGAGTTGGAATCAACTCTAAGGTAAGCCAATGCAAGTCTCAACTGAGAAAAGGACAACTTAAAAAGACACTGAGGTAAGTACCCCAAGTCTAAACAGTACCTCTGGTTTGAAGAAGATTGGTCCAGGTGGATTCTGTACTGCTGCAGCAGTGCAGACCCTGAGTTCCTGAGCCTCAGTCGTGGATACAAGAGGGAGGACGTCTGAGGGCTCCTGCGGCAACAGTTTGGAGGTCGTCGGCAGCTATGGGCTCTTTTGGGATCAGCAGCTCTTTGAAGTTTCAGGGCTCAGTAAACAGCACCACAGCGGATCTCCGATATCGGTTGGGCTTCCTTCACTCCTTGGGTCCTGCACTCTGGTGAGGGGACTCAAGCTCTGGTCGTCCTGCTTCTGGAGGGTGCTTAGGAGACTCCTGGAGCTTCTGACCGGATTGCAGCCATTGCACTCGATTATGGATTTCTCGACCCCTGGCACTCGGTTCTTGCAGAAGCGTAGAAGTACAGCCAATCAGGGAAGATGGTCCAGTGGAGTTTGTCTCTGGGTAAATTGGTTGCAATAACCCATGGGAAGAAGTCGTCCCTTCCGGTGCTTCTCTTGTTGATCAGAGAAAGGAGTTTCAGCACAGCAGCAGGGCTTCAACTGGCAATTCAAAGTTCCAGGAGGATGCAGCAAGCTTCGTTCACGGTTTCTTCATCAGGTGTTTCTCCCAGTGGTCGACTCTGACTCTAGTCCCAAACCCCTCGCCTTTTAAGCAGGTTTCTCCCATTCATGCACAGCTTTGGCTGTCCTTAAAGGACAGGCAGCCCATCAGGACTGGCTGCATTCAGGCATTCCGAGAGACAAAGGACAGGGGAGTTTCGGGAACACACTGGAGCCAGAGGCAGGCTTCAGGGCTGAAGCCTGCCAAAGGCAACATGAACAAAGGTCTCAAACCTGTCCCAGGGCGCAGAGTAAAACCCACGAAAGACCTCACAAACAGAAAATGGTGAAAAAAGAATACCAGGCCGTTTTGACAAAATGGTCGCCCATCAGTGCTATACTGCAGCTGAGGATTCAGCCTGCGGTGGAAAAGCACAACGATAGGACAATTAAACCACTGCCACCAGCCATTTAAAGTAGTGAGGGTAACATAAGAAATTGTACATGAGAATGTAGGCTAAGGGGCTACTAGGTAACCCCTCAGCACTCCACATAAAATGGTCTGTGCTGGACCCACAAAGAGAAAAGGTAAGTAAAGTCAAATTCACTTTACTATTATTCGGAACAGTAGTTCACACAAGAAAAAGGTATTTAAACCTTATGAGAAATCTAAAGAATTTCTCTGTGACACTGCACTAAAGGTGCTGTGTGTCACCATACAAAAAGTAGATTCCTATGGAGTTTGCCAGACTCCAAAAACAGTGGAAACACATAATACAAATCAGGTCAAAACACATGAGTGGGTGAGAAAAAGGTATCACTCACTCCAGGGTTAAAATTAAAAAAGTCTCTAAGGTTGAAGGGAATTAGCACAAACATGAGAATTCTCCCTAACACCATATTACACATTTTCAGCAAGCCCAAGCCTTTTCCTATGCAAACATATGAAAATAAAAAGGTTTACCACACTAAAGAGGCCCTGGGTGCAGAGACCTAGCTGGAAGTCTCCAGAGGTGCCTACATGCCAGTGCACCTCTGGATTCAGCAGGGTATAGATACACACTGTGCTTTTGGCATGCAGCTTATGAAAGGAGAATCTGTTTAGCAGATTTCTCTTTCAGAAATTGAATTACCAACATTATTTTATTAATCAATAAAATTGCCAGATGGCCTTTTCTTACAGTCTGAGTGCCTTTAATACATTACTCATCAGAATAAAAACTAATGGACCACTAACAAACCAAAAACCGGCAACCACCACAAAGTGCTTTATACTTAAGTCCTCATCACCAATTTGGCCTCAGCCCTTCAATGCGGTGGTAACGCTAATACCGCCACATTTAAGGGCTGGCCAAATCATGAGTTGGGTGGAAAGTTTTGAGTTTTACCTCCAGCTTTTTTGCTGGAGGTAAAAGACTCCACTTTCTGCTGTTCTTTGGTGCTATTAGTGCAGCGCTAATTGCACTGGTGCTAATAGCGCCCCCAGCCCCATTCGGTCCAATGGACCCAATGGGGAAGGGGAACTTAACGCTGTACCGCTACTCGTGCACCGCTACAGCACTAATATGTGGTATGCCTCCAAGGCTTTGATAGAGCCCTTATTCCGCAATAGGAACAGTTAGCTGGTTCTCTCCTCCACGCAAAATTACAGACAGAATTAAAAAGGAAGCCCCCCCCCTTCCTCACTGGCTGTAGTTGGTATTCAATAATAAATCAAGGATCGTGGTAATCCAGGGAGAGCAAATGACACAACGATGAAGAAACAATCATTGGCAAAGCAAATAGTCTGGCTGTTGTGTAGGCATGGGATAGGCATTTTAGGGCATTGCCAAGGAGGTACTACAGGTCATGAGAACAAAAGCTGGAATATGGTGTTAGTGTCTGGGCATATTATGGCAGTGCCTGGCAAATGCCTATCTAATACATCTACAAGAGCCAAAACTCTTGGCCTTGCTACTGATTGTTTTTTAAAGAATTAATTACAAGGAACAGATGCAAGCACACACACAGACAGGATGTGAGAAGGGGCACACAGGTGTATGCAGCTGAGGGACATTTTTTAAAATAATGTTTTATTACATCAATTACTTCATGGTTGCAATAGCCATTGCCTTTCAGATGACTCCTTATGAGTAACATTGGCATCCGCTTAAAAGCACACAGCAAGTTCAAAGATATCCACTTGGGTGTGTCTTAGGTAGCATAGTGGGTGGGAATGGCTATAGGGACTAGTATTTCTATGGTGGGGCGATGGGCGGGTAAACAGACAAACAAACACCCACCACCTGTGTGCCCCTTCTCACATCCTGTCTCTCTTGCATCTTCACGTTCAATGTCAAAAGGTTTGGCTTATGAGCTATGCTTACAGTCCCACCTAATTGCCAAAAACTAAAAATGAGTGTCCCTGGTCTCTTGGGAATTCAAAGCTATGTGTCCAATGTTTTGTGGCCAATTCATGAAGTGGACGGTACATACAAAACTAAACGGTTGTTGCTGTAATTCGTGAAGGGTAAAGAGCTACGTTTTCTTGGTTAAGATGGCAAATGCATTTCTCTTTCTCTATCAATCCCCTAGCTGACACCCTCCCTTTTTTGTTTCCAGGCTTATTTAGAGGTAGCAGAATGCTATATGAGCAAAATTAGACCACGTTTTTGTTAGGGGCTTGTGGGATGTGGCCTGGAATCAATAGACAAGAAAGGAGATGCCAAAACAAGCTACCTATTGATGTCAACATACATGTTTGAAATTCAGGCTAACATGAGGTGACTATAGATCAAAATCTTGCGTGAAACATATACCACAAGATATAAGCAAAGGCCGGTATTACAAAAATATATTTAGTTTTATTTTCTAATACATGATAACACGGGGGACGTCAATGGTCCATTGTTTAGGTCAGCAATGGGCTTTATTGAGTTTTGACACATGCCAATCAATATTTATATGTTTTGAGAATACTGTGTCTTATGCATTATTGTTATATGTTGTCTCATATGTTTTTGTTTTAAAAAAGAATGGACCATTGACGTCCCCTGTCTTATTTAGAGGTAGTCCTGGGAGTAAGTTGTAATGGGGATGCCACCTTTTGGTCCATGTTGCATCTGGAGGCCTTGCAAGGTCCCAGCCCTGAATATCTTAGCTTATCAATTCCCACTAGTCTGAAGAACAAGCATCTTTCTTTCAATTCTTAGTGGTTCTGCTTTTGGGTTTGGCCCAGTGGGAGGCGTTATGACTACTGTGCTTGTTATCAGGACCCATTGTGCGGATGGGCCTCTAATCACCTTAACCCAAAGCAGGCCCACCAGTTAAGAAGCAAGTGCACATTTGTATGTAAAGCAAGTTTATTGTACAATCATCCGTCAGGGGCTAGATGATTCTATAGTCAAACTAATTCGAGTCTCCCTGAACCACACAAGTTGACACATTATATACATTTTTGCAACAGTTAAAACACTCCCATATATTTTTATTACAAACTACCTCACACATGATTGGTCAAAACCTATGCAAAAAAATCAAATCTTCTCCAATCCCCCCATTCTCATTGGTCACGCTTGTCTTATCTACCATCTTCAGCTCATGTGTACAGCACAACCCCTCTTTAGCATTTGTCCATGGTAGGTTGTGACATCATCACCTAGTTATACCTTTTTTAATTAAAAAAAAAAACTTTATTTAAGAGAGTGTGTTCAACATTGCAACAAGGGTAGGATGTTCAGCATCAGACACAGAGATTGAAACATGAATACCAAGGCATTGCAGGTAACATTATACCTGAGTAGAGGCCTGCTCCCGCACAGTACATAATCGGGAGGGGCGCTGGGTGGAGCCACTGACTACGGACCTGCAGCTGGCTCACAGTTCAGAAGACGAGTCCTCGGCGCTGTCAACGGCACATTGGGTAGAGGCAAGATAGTTGGGGTATGGCGTGCATATGTCTTTAGGGTGAGAGGTCATAGGCTGTAAAGTGGACCAGCACTCCTCCATATCTGCTGCCCAAGCCACTGCTATGCGCCATTGGGGAACAGTCGGGCAGGTTGGACTGAGCCAAGACAGCAGAATAATAGTTACACATTTAAACATAAACATAATTTATTACAGGTTCCAGCTGGCCTGGGATCTTCTCACCCCAGAAGGAACAGCACATGGTTTGCAAGGAAACTTCAAATAATATGAGGAGGGGAGAGTAAATAAGTTTCCTTTCAACAGGTGATAACTATCTCACACACCCAGACCTGCTGGCGTCCCAGGAACACTGTAATTTAAATGACTACACAATTCAACATGCATGACCTCCAGACACAATCTGAGGAAATAATTGAAAACCATATGTATTGGTCAACTCTGGCCTGAAGCATCCTTTCAACCTAGGTTTATTTCTGGTCAAAAGTAAATGGCTGGATTCCTCTGGACAATACATTACAAGCTCCCATGCACTTAATGATTGCATAACCTTCCTGCAATATTGGCAAGCTTTTGAAGATGCCGCCGAAAGGTAGTTTGACCGCTTGGCCCGTTGTAATAGTCTCTCCTTTCCATGATCAGGCAACGTCATTGGGGTGTCCATATATGATGACATAGGGGTCGCGAGGGGCACAGGGGAAAAGGGGGGCACAGATGTTGCATTGAGCATGGGGAGGTCCAAGGATTAAATGTTCCTCAGGAATGACAAGGTCAGGCACATGTAACGTGGTGAAACTGCACACACCTTGCCAGTGTAGAGAAGCCCCTCAACACTCACACAAGAAAAAATACAACCCACTGGGGAAAAAGGCCCAGCACACCTCTTGCAAGGAGAAAAAGGTTTATTCACATACAAAACAAGTTCGCGATAGCAAAGAACTATGCTGCCACACAGACATACATCACCTAGGGTACAAATCTGCATAGCTGGTTGATGTGACCCTATACATAGATGGCCTGCTCCATATGGTATGCCAGATCATTGGTCCCAGCTTCTCCTGTCCATCTTCTTACATGTGGGGTTCTTCTCACCATATCATCAGGCGCTGAGCTCCGTAATTGGCAACTAATGATGAAACTCTTAGCATGCCCTATCTCTGGCCTAATGGGAACCTGGTACTGAAGATATGAGTCCAGAGGCTACATTCAAGGTCATTTTATGTTACAAACACCAACTCGATACAAGGCGCGTTGGCGCCATTCCAGGTCTTCCCACCCGGCGCTTTAAATGTGTTACTTTCCCTCCCTGGCACATTGCAGCACAAGCCACAGGGGCCTTCAATAGTCTGTTGTGATCTTTGTGACAAATGGGTGTTCGAAACAGTTTTATGGTCTGGGGTTTTGGGTTGGCCATTACTCAGAAATGTTAGGGTCTTGGGATGAGGGCACTGTCACGATGCCTGCCCCCGGAAAGCCAGACCAGGCCCAGCAACCCCGGAAGCAGGCATCATGCCACTTGAAGCATGCCCAAAAACCCCAGTTAGGGGCTCTTTGGCTACAGTCCTGGCGCCTATGGCGCCAGGCTCATAAGAATAAAGTCAGTCCTGGCACCATGGGCGCCAGGCTCATTACAGAAATCTTACCTGTTGCAGACCATGCTGCATACCTACCTGATGCAGACCATGCTGCACGAAGCCACAAGCCAAATGAGGCTTAAAGGGACTACTTTACCTCAGGGACTCCTTTCCTCTCGGGTGGGGCTGTGGAACAATACTTACCTGGGACTTCTTCCAAGGCTATTTAAGCCACACCCGGACAGCCACGCATGCTTTGCGTTATTCTGCTTGCTGCAGCGTAACGCTCACCGTGTCTTCAGCAGCTCCAGTCTTCAGCCACGCCTGCTTCAGCCCTGGAACACCTGGAACAAGAAAAGGAGAAGGAGAAGCGGTCAGAACAAAACCCTTACCTTAATCCTTGATCCAGCACATCGTCGATCTGGAAGAGAGAAGCCTTCTCAGGTGCATTGCCACGCACCTCGCAGAGCCGCGCTGAACTCACCAACCGGGGCTGCATTCCTTTACTCCATCGCGAATCCAGCATCTCCAGGCCATTCTTCAACACCTGGGGGAGACAAGAACAGATAGGTGAGCAAGGGCAATACAAACCACCCCCAAAGACTTACCTGATTACCACAGGGGGGTACTCACCTCATCTCGGGTCGGCGCTGTCAATTCCGCAGCACCGCTGCACCCCGGCCCCTAAGGGGCAAAAACAAGGACAATACAACCTAACCCCAAAGACTTACCTGATTTACCAAAGGGGGGTACTCACCTCATTTCGGGTCGGCGCAGTTAATTCTGCATCATCGCTGTACCCCGGCCCCAAAGGGGAGAACCACAATAGACTTACCAGGATCTTACCAATTGCCACTTGGAACTCTTCTGGTGGTTTAAATCCGCAACCTGCAAGGAATTTGGCAGAGTGAAGATCAGACTTTTGAACTCTTACGAACAATTGGACTTAGAGTCAATACTGGAACTCACCAATTCCTCCACGCCAGTGAAGTAACTGGTCGTCTACGCGCCCCTGCGCTCGACGCAGGATGGAGAGCTCATCTTTCCAAATCTTCAGGTGAGATTAAGAGGGAACTTCAGGATTGTTCTGTGGGCAGACAAGGGGAGTGGGAAGGCGGGTTAACGCTCAGATTACGGGAGGTTAATTCCCTTTCTCCATTGCAGAAAGATATTCGTACAAGTCCAACAAACGAAGCTAAGTGGGTCTGTCCAGTCTGTCATCTCGGCTCTACGTGTTACTCTGGTGGAAGCAACAGCGGGCCAGTCCAGATCGACGCCCCCGTGGGAATCAGGTGAGCGTAACAGAATGGGAAGCCTACCCTCAAATACCCACCTGGGCGTCATGGAAACCTCGGAAATCGATCAGTTGGCCAAGTTATTAGGGGAACTAAGGGCCGAAGTGCATTCCGCCCGCCAGGAAACCAATGCCCTCACGAGGGAATTGATAGTATCAAAAGAACAAACTGATGATTTGACCAGACAGCTATTTCAAAGCCAGGCTGGACAAACACCTCTACCTGGACTCAGGGCCAGCCCAGCTCCGGTGCCACCGACTAACCCGGTGCAGATAAACCTTCCTGGAGCCGTTCCCTTGGCTCCGCCTGAACGCTTTGCCGGAGACCCTAAAAGGTTTGCTATATTCATGAATCAATGTCGCTTACACTTTTTATGTAAACCTGGAGCTTTCCCAAACGATCAAGCCAAGGTAGCTTTTGTACTGTCATATCTCAGCGGCAGTGCAGCGGACTGGTCCATTCCGCTAGTAAATCAGGATGACCCGATTCTTCGAGATTTCCAAGGTTTTCGAACTAGCAAGGACAGGCTTTGGATAACGAACTCTTATCCTTACGGCAAGGTAATCAGGATCTTTTATCTTACATTGCAACTTTCAATAGATTAGTTGTGAAAACCGAATGGCCTGAAGCCAAGCGAATTACATTATTCCATCGAGGGCTTCGCGGAGAACTCAAGGATGTTTTAGCCCAAGTCGTGAACCCGCCTTTAGACTGTGCTGAATATATAGATTTTGTGGTCCAGTTAGATCACAGACTTCAAACCAGAAAGGCTGATCGAACCAAGTTTGAAAACAAGGTCTTGGTTAAAACCTACGTACCCTCGAAGGGAGTAGATGCCTCAGAACCCATGCAAATCGGGGGGTTTAGAAGACCCTTAACCCAGAAGGAAAGGGAAAGAAGATGGCAACAGCAATTATGTCTATATTGCGGAGCTACTGGTCATTTCCTTTGGAACTGCCCTGTAAAACCACCCAAGAAAACTATAGGAGCAGCAGACGAAAACCACTTGAAACCTGACTCGGGAAACGATCACGCCAGGTAAGCGTAGAGGTCAGCTTGCCGAGCTTAAAGAAGGACATTCTGACCTCGCATTTCACCATACCCATGGTCCTTATAGATCCAGAGCAGCCATCACGCATGCACGCGGTAAAGGCGTATGTAGATAGTAGAGCCATAGGAAACTGTTTGGACTACGGATTGGCTTCCAGGATGAATCTACCTCTCACCCGAAAGACTACTACCGATGTCGTCACCACTGTTGATGGAACTGAAATTGCCTCTGGGCCCGTAACTCATTCCACTGCAGAGATGACTTTGCTGGGTCAGGATGGACACCGAGAGGTTATGGTGTTTGATTTAATCAAGGCTCCACAGTTTCAACTGATACTGGGAATCCCTTGGTTGGAAAAACACAATCCCTGTATTGATTGGCGAGAGAAGAGACTAACCTTCCCAGAATGTGCTAACACCTATTACCCAAAGAGAACTCTAAATTCAGTACTGGCCCCAATAATCCCAGCTGCCATACAATTACCTGCTGAATACCAAGACTTTCAGGATGTCTTTCAAAAGGAGCAGGCAAACACCTTACCACCGCACAGATCGTATGATTGTCAAATAGATCTCATACCAGGAGCACAACCACCTTGCAGCAGAATCTATGCCCTCACGGAACCTGAAAATCTCCACTTGCGCCAGTACCTAGACCAGTATCTTGCTAATGGCTTAATCCGCCCGTCCAAGTCCCCTGCATCTTCCGCTTTGTTCTTCGTGCCAAAAAAGGAAGGCGACCTTAGAACATGCATTGACTACCGTGCGCTGAATCAGATAACTATCAAGAATCGGTACCCATTACCTTTAATCCCTGAACTACTAGACCAGGTAAAGAACGCTTGTATATACACAAAATTAGACCTTCGGGGGGCATATCATCTGGTACACGTCAAAGAGGGTGACGAATGGAAGACTGCTTTTCGCACCAAGTACAGATTATTTGAGTACCAGGTGATGCCTTTCGGACTGTGTAACAAACCAGCAGCCTTCCAGTCCTTCATGAACGATGTCTTCCGAGAGCTCATCGATGTTTGTGTAGTCGTTTACATCGACGATATCTTAGTATACTCCCTATCAGAATCCGGTCATGTAAAGCACGTCCGAGCAGTCCTAGAAAAGTTACGCCAGTATAAGTTATACGCTAAACTGGAAAAGTGCATCTTTCACACTACGGAAGTAGAGTTTCTTGGATTTATTCTGACCCCGAAAGGAATCCGGATGGATACACGGAAGGTGGATGCAATTCTTAATTGGCCTTCGCCAAGCTCAGTCAAAGGAGTTCAAAGCATGCTCGGCTTTGCCAATTTCTACCGCAGGTTTATCCCGGACTTCTCACACATTGTACATCCCATTACAACACTATTGCGAAAGAATAAACGCCTTACATGGACAGAAGAAGCCGAGAACGCCTTCCAAGAGTTAAAAAAGAAATTCACGTCCGCTCCTCTATTACGACACCCGCGCCCAGAGCTTCCCTACATATTGGAAACAGATGCATCCAGTTCAGCTATGGGAGCAGTGCTCTCCCAAAAGGATCCCGAAACTAACCAGCTGCACCCAGTGGCGTTTTGGTCAAGAAAGTTTTCGGCTCCCGAATTAAATTATGCTATAACCGACAAGGAACTGTTGGCCATCAAGTCCACCTTCAAGGCTTGGCGGCACTATCTGCTGGGCACCAGGCATACCATTACGGTCATCACTGATCACCGCAACTTACAATACCTAAAGGTAGCCAAGGCCCAATCTTCACGCTAACTCCGTTGGGCATTGTTCTTCGCCGAGTTTGATTTTGTAATAACCTATCGAACAGGTTGTAAAAATGGAAAAGCTGACGCCCTGTCCCGAATAGGAATGGGAGAAACAGAAAGAGTTTTAGAACCTGTACCCATAATTCCTGAACAGAGGATCCTTGGTCTGACATCCATACACTCTCTGGAGGACATTCAAGAAAAGGTCCATCAACTCTTTGATTCCGATGCCTTACAGGGCTGGGCAAGGAAAGGCCCAGAGTATTCTGTCACCAACAATCTACCTTATTACCAAGGCCGGCTATTTTTGCCACTAGTGGAACTACAGAAACTTGTCATTTCTCATTACCACGACACCTTGATGGAAGGACATCCTGGCATTGCTAAAACTGAAGCCAAAATCAAGAAACAGTTTTGGTGGCCCAACTGGTGAAAAGATGTCAAGTTGTTTGTCATCTCTTGTGGCATTTGCGCTCAAAATAAAGGGGAAAAGAAAAAACCCGCTGGATTATTACAACCGTTAGACATACCACCTACTCCTTGGCATACCTTGTCATTAGACTTTATCACGGATGTACCCCCGTGCAAAGGTTATAACACCATTCCAGTTATTGTAGATCTTTTTTTCTAAAATGGCCCACTGCATTCCTTTAAAAGGAATACCTTCAGCTTCAATCCTGGCCAAGGAGTTCCTTGAAAATGTTGTCCGTCTACATGGCTTTCCTTCCGTGTTAATTTCAGAGCGGGGAAGTCAATTTATTTCACATTTTTGGAGGAAGTGCTGCCAGCTGGCACAAATTGATGTTAGGCTTTCAACCAGCCACCATCCCCAGACCGACGGTGAAACAGAGAGAACCAACCAGACTCTTGAGCAATACCTACGTTGTATGCTACATCAATCTGAGGAGGATTGGAAAGACATTCTTTGGATCGCCGAGTATGCATACAATAATTCTGTACACTCAGGAACTAAACAAAGCCCTTTTTTTACCATATATGGTCACCATCCTCGAACCTCAGACTTAGATTCTCCCCAGCATTTAGAGATGCCTGCGGTGAACCATCTCCACGCTGTTATCACACAAGCCTTTAAAGAGGCGACTGCACATTTACAAAAGGCTAAGGATAAATACAAGAAGGATGCAGATCAACACAGGAGTGAAGCACCGCAATACCAAGTAGGGGACCAAGTATGGTTAGCCACCAAATACTTACCACTCAAGGGAACACAGACTTTTAACCCCAGGTACTTGGGACCTTATTCTATTAAGGCTATTATTAACCCAGTGGCCGTCAAGTTGGACCTGCCTGGTCATATGCGTGTTCATCCTGTTTTTCACGTGTCTCTTTTAAAGCCTGTGCAACCAGGAACTAGACTAACCACCCCACCTGAACCTATCCTCATAGACGGGGAACCCGAATTCGAAGTCAAGAATATTTTGGACTCTAAAAGGGTGAGATCAAAACTCTTCTATCTCATTGATTGGAAAGGTTATGGTCCACAAGAAAGATCTTGGGAGCCTAGTGACCATGTGCATGCACCTCAATTAGTGAAACGGTTCCACCAAGAATTTCCAGACAAACCAAGGCCGAGAGGGAGAACAGCTTTAGGAGGGGCCTTGAGGGGGAGTGCTGTCACGATGCCTGCCCCCGGAAAGCCAGACCAGGCCCAGCAACCCCGGAAGCAGGCATCATGCCACTTGAAGCATGCCCAAAAACCCCAGTTAGGGGCTCTTTGGCTACAGTCCTGGCACCTATGGCGTCAGGCTCATAAGAATAAAGTCAGTCCTGGCGCCATGGGCGCCAGGCTCATTACAGAAATCTTACCTGTTGCAGACCATGCTGCATACCTACCTGATGCAGACCATGCTGCACGAAGCCACAAGCCAAATGAGGCTTAAAGGGACTACTTTACCTCAGGGACTCCTTTCCTCTCGGGTGGGGCTGTGGAAGAATACTTACCTGGGACTTCTTCCAAGGCTATTTAAGCCACACCCGGACAGCCACACATGCTTCGCGTTATTCTGCTTGCTGCAGCGTAACGCTCACCGTGTCTTCAGCAGCTCCAGTCTTCAGCCACGCCTGCTTCAGCCCTGGAACACCTGGAACAAGAAAAGGAGAAGGAGAAGAGGTCAGAACAAAACCCTTACCTGAATCCTTGATCCAGCACATCATCGATCTGGAAGAGAGAAGCCTTCTCAGGTGCATTGCCGCACACCTCGCAGAGCCGCGCTGAACTCACCAACCGGGGCTGCATTCCTTTACTCCATCGCAAATCCAGCATCTCCAGACCATTCTTCAACACCTGGGGGAGACAAGAACAGATAGGTGAGCAAGGGCAATACAAACCACCCCCAAAGACTTACCTGATTACCACAGGGGGGTACTCACCTCATCTCAGGTCCGCGCAGTCAATTCCGCAGCACCGCCGCACCCCGGCCCCTAAGGGGAAAAACAAGGACAATACAACCTAACCCCAAAGACTTACCTGATTTACCACAGTGGGGTACTCACCTCATTTCGGGTCGGTGCAGTTAATTCTGCATCATCGCTGTACCCCGGCCCCAAAGGGGAGAACCACAATAGACTTACCAGGATCTTACCAATTGCCACTTGGAACTCTTCTGGTGGTTTAAATTCGCAACCTGCAAGGAATTTGGCAGAGTGAAGATCAGACTTTTGAACTCTTACGAACAATTGGACTTAGAGTCAATACTGGAACTCACCAATTCCTCCACGCCAGTGAAGTAACTGGTCGTCTACGCGCCCCTGCGCTCGACGCAGGATGGAGAGCTCATCTTTCCAAATCTTCAGGTGAGATTAAGAGGGAACTTCAGGATTGTTCTGTGGGCAGACAAGGGGAGTGGGAAGGCGGGTTAACGCTCAGATTACGGGAGGTTAATTCCCTTTCTCCATTGCAGAAAGATATTCGTACAAGTCCAACAAAGGAAGCTAAGTGGGTCTGTCCAGTCTGTCATCTCGGCTCTACGTGTTACTCTGGTGGAAGCAACAGCGGGCCAGTCCAGATCGACGCCCCCGTGGGAATCAGGTGAGCGTAACAGACACCTGGCCACTGTAACTTAAGGTTTGGCTGAGATAGGTCAGAATTTCGTGCCCTCCTTCTTGTGGGATAACTGCTCACCATGAGCTCTCAGCCCCCTCATGGCTGTGCAGGGGGCATTCTTCATAGGTTACATGTGTCAACAATATGAAACAATGAGAGGTTTATGGAACCTTGCGAATTCGGCCTTCCCCACTACCGCCCAAGCGGTGACCCACTCCCACATTCACACACGTATCTCTATGTTCTGTGCTCTGGCTTACCGTCCTGACTGCAGAGCAGCACCAGGCTTTGATTTAAGAATGGCTATATTTGCTAAAATGGCATTTTGTGTCTAGTGCAATCTACACCCAATCTTACTGTAACCCATCCAAAATGCAGCTCCTATTGCCCCTCCCCCTCGCCTCTACATGATGCCAAAGCATCTATAATTGGGCATCTGCCACATTCGAAATCTCTTGGGGGCCTGGGACAATCACCCCCACTTCCCAACACCAGACTGGAGGTAATTGTCTATAGGCGTACTTTCCACAAGTCTAAAAACATTGACAAGCGTAGCTGTAGCTCCAGCCAGATCAGCGATGCGTAGCGTGCAGCAGCATTTTCCATTTGTGTCCACAGGCACCATGCCATTGCCCTTAAAACACAGAGTAAAATGGGTAAGTGTCTGTATATTAACAGGTTTTTCTGGCCCCTTGAGCCATGTCAGATACTTTAAATATTTCTGCCACACATTTCCACATTCTTGGTTTACACATGCCACCTCTTCTTCTGAAAATCCCCTCACCCACCCAGCTCTGCAACTCTTCACCCCTTATTCCCATCCCAAGGTTTAAAGCAGAAATTTCCAAATCAAAGTTCCAAATAAGAAAGTTATTTTTAGTAGCCAAGCTGTGCTCTGAATATAACACACTTCTCACTCCAAAACCCTTTCACTTTTGCATTTGGCAAAGCTTCCACAAAACGAAAAAGTCTTTGTCCCCACACTTATGGTCAATATTTCAATATTTCAATATAATTTCTCCTCCTTGACAAATAAACACTTCCATAATTCCTCTTGATCAACAACAATGTTTTGTGCGGAATGTTTTTACCACAGTTCATCAAACACATTAATGGCCTTACCTCTTTCTTTCCTTCACAATCTTCAATCACAATGCAGTACTCTGATGTCTTCTTCCTGGTCCACTAACCTGCTAGGACTACCACCAACAATCCCTTTCCTGGTAGGATAAAAACTCGTAACACTGCTACAAGTACTCTGTGGTGAGGCCTGCTTCATACAATTAGAAAGGTATTTGACTTTCAACTACATTGAGATTTACAACTTCTTCTCTGAGAATACAATACACATTGGTGCTGTTTATTCCACTGATTAATTTGCCTCATGCAAATCAGGATATGTTCCCCTCCTCCTTGATATCTCTCACAAGGAGGGCTTCTCTCCTGCCACTTTTGATTTCCTACTTTCACACTGAGTAACTGCTGACAATTTCTCTTTGTTATACTTGCCCTTCTTTGACTTAGGCAATGCTTGTTGGTGTCTGGCTCAACCATTGCCTCTTCTTCACTCCATATTGTTCTCTCTTTACTTTGCCAATGTTGGGTATATTCTTTCTGAAGTATTGCCTTCACTTTACTTTGGCAAAGCGGGGTTCCTATCTTGATTCAATATTGCCCCTTCTTTGCTTTGGCAATGATAGTTGTAACCTTTCTTCTCTTGGCTTCTGTCAAAGTGGGTATAAAAATGTGTGTCAGTCAGTGGTCGAAAATATGGAGCGTCCCGGGGTTACCTAATAAAGGCTAATTCACCAGCCTCTCTCTATGCATCCGCTCGATCCGCTGCCACTGCCACTTCTGCTTCTGTTGATTCCTTGATCATCTGGCAACTTCAGTCGTATTCCTGCGGTTGGCCCCGTTCAAGAAAAGAGCCTGCCTTGCTCCTTGTGCATTCTGGTGCTCGCCAGCCACCGGGACAAGGCACGAAATAAGGAGAGCTTCTTTCTCCCACAGGACAGCTTGTCAAAACACTGCATCCCACTACATGATCTCTGCACTTCAGGTTTTCAACTTTGAAGACCTCTCAGGGTGGACATCTACTGCAAAGGCAGCTCTGCCTCTGGCGTCTTCGTTTCTCTGCTTCTGCTGCTGCAACTATGGCTCGCAACTTCTTCTACTGCTCCACCTTCTTCTTCTAATGGTCTGATGGTCTGCACCTGAATGGGCTTTAAATATTTAAAAGTCCCACTGAGGTGTGCGTCATTAGAAACACTAGACTGCATACTGCAGTTCTGTACATCTGAGTCCCTCTTCCTAGTCCCAGTACCTAGGGCATTGTGGGACTTGACGTCCCCAATGTTCTGGTTACTTTCTATATCAAAGGCCTCAATTTTACAATAGGCAATAAAAACTGTGGGATCTGTAGAATCTCTGTATTCTCCTGATCTGAGTCTCCTCTCATGTGATCCTGCTGCAGAACCCCTCCCCCAGGGTCAGGACCAGGAAGCATCTGCTTTTCCCTGGCCACATGAGAAGGGTCCTAGGCCGGGGTTCTTGGGATAATCACTTCTGATTCATCACAGTACACCGAACATTGTTCTGCTCTTTACTCTCTGTAGCTGCACATTCTTCGGCAACAGGTAAAATAAATGCTGTGACTGATTGCCCTTGAAAATGTTCAGATCCTGCACAAAGCTAGATATACTAGACACAGTGACTCTGCTGACTATTTCTTCCTGTATAAACACCATAGGCACACCAGAAGCATGGTGGATGAGAAAGCAGATGTAACAAAACCCTACAGATCTGTCTCTCCCAACTCTCCTCATATGGCTATACCATACATGATCTGCTGCAAATCTATGTGCATTCAGTATCAGGTAAAAATGTACAATGTCCTCACTGCCCAGGAAATTATCGTCAACATTCCTTTGTGGCCTCAATAGTAAATCGTCAAATTCTATAATACTAGGTACATTTAATCCATTCACATCCATACTGTTTGCCATCTTTGAACATCAAGACAAGAGAAACGAGAAAGACAAATAAATAATCATTCTGATGTGCATTGCAAATCCAAAGTTTGTTCTTGTCCTCGAGAAATAAGAATTTACTGGTTTTCATTCACTTCCCCTTTCCCACTGGAATGAACTGTGAATCCTTAGGGCATACTTAAATTTGAGCCTGCTCCTGTACCGGTGGAGGGGCGCCAATATCTCTTCGTACATTAGTGATGTGAACCCAACTCATGCTGCCCTCCACCTTCACAGCAGTTGGAGTTTGTGAAAATCACATGGTGCGGCCCATGGAAATGCCACTCATTCCAGCATCGCACAAGGGAGAGGATGTAAATCAGATCCCTGTGGGGTAATGGTTGCTTGTTCAGATCATCAGATTCTTTGCTGCTTCCTCATGTAGGCTTTTGGTGAGTAGACATAACCTGTGAAGATATAGTTCTGACAGTTTTGGTGAAGGCCCTAATGTATTCTTTAAACTCTTCACCTGGGACCTCTGTTGACATATGTGCATCTCATGTGGTGCATGCAGGGGAGAGCGTGTGTAATCTACGCCTGTCACAATTTCATGAGGGCTAAGGTGGTGCTCTTCCCCTGGCTGATTCCGCAAATAAAACAAAACCAGTGGCAGACAGTATATTCAGTTTCTTGAGTAAATCAATACACATTTGGGACAACCAAACCCTTAGAGCTCCATTTCACCACTCCATGACCCTGTTGGGCTGAACACAACTTGTGATTGATCCCCAAGAACAAAGTGATTTCTGAGAACAAGGCATTAAAAAAGTGGGTTCCGTTGTCAGACTTCAGGTACTCACAAAATCCCCACTGTAGAAATACCTCCCTCACCAAACATTTTGCTGAAGGCTTAGCATCAGGGTGTACGCAGGGACCAACCTCTAGCCATCAAGAAAATGGGCAAATGACAACTATAAGGTAACAATAATTATTACATTTCATAATCATATCGATGAAATCAAGATGAAGTTCCTGAAATGACCCAGAAGGCCCACAGCAGAACTCCCCTTACTGACCTCATAGTGTTTGCAGGATTGAATTCCCTACAAACTATGCAGTTTCCTACAAATCTACTTACCTCTTCCTCAAGGTTTGGTATGAACCGTTCCTCGCGGAGCTCTGCTGCTATTTGTCACGAGAAGTGTGCGCCCGGTAATGCAGTTGCTCTAGAAACACATGTAGCGTTCTACAGGCATTACTACCTTCCCCGTAAGCTCATGTCTCCACAGCAAATCCTTGTGCGATAGGATGTACCTGTATTTCTGTAATCTGAAGAAAAGGGACTGCAGTGTAGGGAGCTGGCAACTGTACCTGCTGGGTTTCCATTTTCTGGGGATCTGGGAATGTCAGATATGTGGCTTCTTTTGCCGCCCTGTCTGCGGCATCATTTCCAAGTACAATTAGTATGCTCAGTGCACTTAATTATCTCTTCCTCTGTGGACAGGTGTAGCGCTTCTATTAATCTAGGTAGCAGCGCAGCATGCTGGACAGGGGTCACGTCAGATCTCCTAAACCCTCTTCTCTGCCACCTTGGCAACCGTGAATGCAAAGTGAAGGTTACATACGCAGAGTTAGAATGAATAGTGACCGCCTTTCCCTTACTCATTTCTTGCACCTCTATAAGTGCCACTAGTTCTGCCGCTTGCACGGAGTAATGCATAGGCAACCATTTCTTCAGTCTGACCTGGTATTCCCCAACCACTAGGCCCATAACGGCTGCACCTATAGGCCCCTCACCAGTGTAATGATCAATTATCGAGGACCCATCAACAAAAAGTACCTCCCTCCAAAGCATCCTCTCTTCCGCTTCTCCCTCATATGTTGTGCATTTGTGGACAATGTCATCAGGTTTCATTGGTCCAGCTACAAATGTTACAGGATTGACTTCGTGACACGTACTGGACGTATGGATGCATTTGATAGAATAACTTCATACCCCAAAACTCTTTGGGTCGTCAAAGTCCACTTGGATTTTTCCAAGATCGCAAAGACAGCATTCTCCACATACAATGTCACTGGGCAACCCACAGTAATGGTTGAAGACTTTTGTATTGAAAAAGCTGCTGCCGTTATGGTTTGCTCACAAGGGAACTGTCCTTGCATCACTGGGTCTAATAGTCCACTAAAGTATGCTCAAGGACTAGCAATGTTTGCTGGGCCAAGACTGCTGCCATCACCTGCCTGTTTGAGTGAGAAACCAGATAAAATGGTTTCTTGTAATTCGGGTTCACCAAGGCCAGAGCATTGCTGATTGCAGTCTCGAGTTCCTGAAAGCAAGTCACCATGTCTTCAGACCATTCTATCGGACCCTTCACCTTCTGTACTTTCTTAAGTCCCTGCAGTAAGGGCCACAGTAGTTAAAGATCCAAGATCTACAATAGTTACAAAGTCCCAAAGACTGCTGCATTTGTCTCTCTGTGACCAGTTGCAGCGTATTTTGAACTGCAGTGGCTCTCTCTGGCATTACCTTCCTTTCTGCGGGCGAGATCATTGCCTCAAATATACCACCTCTGACTGCCTGTTACGCTCACCTGCTCTCTGTGGAGGCATTAGCAGCCCTGCCTGAACTTGAATTACCCCCTTCAGGCCTCTCCCTCAGTAGAAAAGCTGTGAGCGGTGGTACGTGGTGATAATGCTCCTGCATGGAGATAACAGTGTGTGAGTGTGCCAATCTGTGATTGTTGTACCTCTCGAACCCTTCACCCCAAATTATGGTTTCTATGAGTATACGTCGGCCAATAAAGCTCACCTGTGAATTATGGAAGATAAGCTCTCCGTCCTGCTACTTCTGGCAGGGGCGCGTCGAATGGGATCTAGTTCCTTCACTGATTCCTAATAAGGATTAGTCCAGTCCAGCTGCGACTATGCTTCTCCTTATGATTGGTAAGTCTTTCTTGAGCTCTTGTGATGTTGTTCGTTCTGTTTAATGTCTTTATATGTTGCTCCTGTTTATGCCCGCAATAATGTCTCTCTTCTGTTTTCTTCCCTTACATGGAAATGCAGCCTCAATGCAGCTGTGAGACGCGAGACGCGGCCGGATGGAAGATGGATGCTACCGCAATGTTCGACAGCAGGTAAGTGATGGTTTAAGGAAAAGCTAGAAGTATGGCGAAGCACAACCTTAAACTGACAGTTTTTTTGATGTCTAACCTTGTCTTCTGTTTTTCCTTGCAGGCGCTACTGTCGACGATGGAGCGTGTCGTGCTGCGGTGCCAAGATGAAGATTTCGGCATTCCAGAAAGTGTAAAGATGAATACTTGGTTCGCCAAAGAGATGTACAGGTAAGCACAGCTTCTCCAAGTTGGTAAGTAAGTAAACGAATTGGCAAACAAGGACGGCGAGACTCAGCGCAAGGACCTGAATTATAAGGAGTGGTGTGAGGAGCGCTGCGGGTGAGTGTAGGTGTGGGGACTTGCCAAGTCCTCCACCAATAAGACAGAACCAAGTTGTTTTTACAGACACACTGCGCGCACACACAATATAAATTGCAGTTGGTGTATGTTTATTTCTCAAGAAGGTAGCCTGACACGTGTTTCCAGCACTTGCTCTTCTACTGAACAAGAGCTCTTGTTCACTGTTACAGCCGAGACGCTGTTTCACGCGATTACGCTTTCAATTGTCCTTGCAACTGCATAGCAAGTGGAGCCCACGATTCTTCTAATCTTTGTTGCTTACTACATTTATTGTGATATTATTAAAGACTTCCCACTACTCAGCCTCAGTAGAAGAGCAAGTGCTGGAAACACGTGTCAGGCTACCTTCTTGGGAAATAAACATACACCAACTGCAATTTATATTGTGTGTGCGCGCAGTGCGGCTGTAAAAACAACTTGGTCCAGTTGGTAAGTAGGCTGGCAGGAAGCAGGATGTCCAGGAAGCTGGATCTTCAAAGGTAAGTCTGACCTCAGGCGACAGCAAGTGCAGAATAACGCTAAGCGTCTGTCTTGAGGATCGGGGCAGCTTATTTAGCTGAGATAGTGGGCACGTCCATTAGGGCTGTCTTACCAGCCACACCCTGCCAGTCTTAGAGAGTGAGCACGTGCAAAGGCAATCCATTAGCAGCCACCCCCAAGCATACACTTGAGGCTGCTTAATGGATGGAATGTTCACGGTTAATGCATCCTGCTTAATGGATGCAATTTTCAAGGTTAATGCATCTGAAGTGCTATGTCCATAATAAAAGCTTTTTGGTGTTAAATGGATGCTCTTGTTTACTTTTGTTCATGAGCCTGACGCCAAAAGGTGCCAGGACAGTGTCCCCCCAGGTCTCCTGTGCATGCGACCCCTGCATGCCTGTGCCCCTGACTTCATGACCATGAGACTGGCAGTACTGCAATTCTTCTTTGTCCACTTTGTACCCCATTTCCGCAAGCCGGGTGAAGAGCATTATTGGATCTCCTCGACACTGCTCTTCTGAAGTGCTAAAGACTAGCAAATCGTCCACATACCAAATTACTGTACTGGACACATGTAAATTCCCCAAATCCATTTGAACCACCCTGTTGAAAACACTCAGAGATTCATAGTATGGGCTATCTTGTGTGCGCGAATCTCTGACCACGATATGTAAACGCAGTGAGGTACCGAGAATCGGGCCATAAAGGGACTGAGAAAATTATTGGGCCTCATTACGAGGTGGGCGGTAGCCATGGAGCTATTAGCTTCATGGCTGCCTCCAAAACCCTTCCGACTCCGCCCTGGTGAATGGAGCAATTACCGGTCCATTCCGAGGTCGGAGAGACCGGTAATTCCCCATTCACCAGGACCATTCCCCATTCCCATTTGAGCCCGCATAGGGCTCAATGGGAATGGGGATGGCACTAATAACAGTACCGCAAATTGTGGTACCGTTATTAGCTCTAGAGTCTCTTTGCGGGTCCCGTCCTTAATGCCTGCAAAAACCAGGCGTTCAGGAAGGACCTACAAAGGGAACTCGTAGTAGCGAGGTAAGGGATTACCAGCACCGGTGCCCTTACTGGTGCCGGTAATCCCTTACCTCCCACCTTGTAATGAGGACCATTTTCTTTGAATCAATCACCATGAAATGGGCATGGTCTGTGGTACTTACCTTTGCTCTATTGCTATCTCGTTGGACACATCCCTTAGCGATAAGGTTGGATCGATGCACAAAATGTTACGCTCAGCTGGCTCCCACAGGGGCGTCGATCGGACCCGGACAACTGCGGTCTCCTCCAACGTGAAGCGTAGTGCAGAGATGACCGACTGGACTGGCCCGCCTAATCTCGTTTGCTTGACCCGTAGAAGTATTCTCCTGCAAGTGGAGAAAGGGATTTAGCCACCCGTGGATTCTAGTAATGGCACCCCACTTTCTCCCCACTAATCACCTCCGATATTCCCTTTCAGTAATCTCACCTTATGTTTTTGAAGGATAAGCTCTCCATCCTGCGTGGAATGCAGGGGCGCGTAGATACCTGTTACTTCACTGGTTCGAAGGTGTTGGAAGAGTTCCGAAAGAATATTGACTCCGGGGTTCCTGGCGAGAACCCGTAAGTATAAAGTCCAAAGAGTTCAATATGTCCAATGTTCACTCTTGTCCCATTCCCTTCTTGTGTTGCAGCTGGGTCCAAGAGAAGATTGTCTTGTGGCAGCTGATGGCGTTCAGGTAAGAGTCTGTATTACCTAACACTGTCCGGTAAAAGAAACGTGTATTTAACTTGTTGTTTTCTCCCTCCTTACAGGTGCTGTGTAAGAAGTTGCGGGATGTTAAAGAATAATGCCTCCGGTGGTAATTCAGGTAAGTCTATGGTGGTAATTAAGAGATTGTATTTGTTGGCTCTCTCGGCTCACCTTATATTTCTTTTGTCCCCTAGATGCTGGAGTTCGGCGAGGAAAATGATGGAAGGAGCGCCGAATTGAAAAATGCTGTGAGGACTGGTGAGTATGGCGCGGCGCTGCAGCTGGCGATGCGACGCGTGCAGAAATATGTCCTTTCCAAGTTCGAAGACGTGATGGATCCGGAATCAGGTAAGGAATTAAAATAAAGTCTGTGTTCTAACCTTTCCTTCTTCTTTCCTCTTTTTCTAGGAGCTCTGGATTCGAGGCGGGCGTGGCAGAAGACTGGATGCTGACTGCAGGCACGGTGAGCATTACGCTGCTGGATGCAGAATATCGCAAAGCATGTGCTGCTGTTCGGGCGTGGTTTAAATAGCCTTCAAAGTAGTCCCAGGTAAGAAGTTCCCCCAGAACCACACCCAAGTAAAAAACAGTCCCTGAAGTAAAGTAGCCCCATTCAGGCCTCACGTTGGCTTGACTTCATTGCAGCATGGTCTGCATGAGGTAAGTAATGTACATGAGCCTGGTGCCTATGGCGCCAGGACTGATTTCCTCTATGAGCCTGGTGCCAATGGCACCAGGACTGTACCCAGACAGCCCCTAGCCGGGGGACCCAAGCCGGGGCTGCTGGGTTTTTAGTAAGCACCTGGATGCCTGCTCCCGGGGCTGATGGGCTTGGTCCGGATGCCCGCGGGTAGGCATCATGACACAAAACTATGCACCACTCTGCACCTTCCTCATCAGTGCCTGAGGGAACCACACGGTTTTTCTTGATGACTACTGCTTCTAGGAGAATCATAACAATGGTGCCGGGTGTAACCTCCTGCGGCAAAGCAGGCAAAAAAAAATGTCAATCCCTACCCACCATGTCTGATCTCTAATTCCTGAGACGCAACTCAACAAAACCAGTAGCCTTATAAAAAAACAAAGTCGAATTTACAGGTATCCTGCTTTTTGCGCTGTCAATACAGTATGCATGCAAACGCGCTGTTTCCCTTACCAGATACAACCCTGGAGTTGAGCATACTATACCTTCCTCCATGAAAGCAATCGATATGTGTAGTTGACTGAGGAGATCTATGCCCAAGAGATTCTCCAGGGTATCTGTGTGTGATACAACAAAAGAACAGATACATTTTGTGTACCTACCTAAATATGTAGATCAGTATAAGGAACCAATAGGATAGCCCCGGAGAATCCCTCTGTGTCCATGGTTTTGCCTGACAAGGGGAACTCACCTTCCTTGATGAAAGATTTTGTAGCCCATGTATCGACCATAAATGAAAACATTTGGTCACCTACCTGAACACCAATCTGGGGTTCCTCCTCCAATCGGCAGTAACAGACAGAGCCTGGGGCATATGGCATAGTTGGGGGTTGTATTTGATGAGCTCCTACATTAAATACAGTGGCTTGCTCTGGCAATCTTGAGCCACGTGTCCAATCCTTCCACGCGCCCAACACTGAAACCCATACAACCCGCCATAGTTATTTCCCATTGGCCTGGTAAACCAGGGCACCATTCCTCAAAACCTGCCAAACGGCCCATTTCCTCATGAAAATCCTCCCCTGCCCCTTGGAAAGCCTCTATTTTGCCCTGGACCAGGAAAATACCTGTCCATCCAACCTTTTGTCATACCTGATTCACTATGTCACTGTTGTCCCAGTTGTCCCTGTTGTCCCTCCGTAGAGCTGGTAACCACTGCTCCTTCTAAACAGATTTTCACTAGCTTTTTCTGAACAAGCTTGGCCTTTGCCTTTTGTACCTGATCTATACTCTCCTTTTCCTTCTCTTGAATGCTTTTACAAAAATGCACAATATTTGCCAGAATTTCCAGCCAGCTCTTGGCCTCCGTCCCTACTACTTTCTCTAGATCATGGCGGACTTCTTTAGGAAGTCCCATCTTTAGTATATGATAAAAGATCACCACATTCTTATCCCACACTTCTCCCGTCTTTGCCCTCCACATCTGCTAAATTAACTGGATGTGTGCAGCAGGATCATCATCTAACTTCACTGCTTTGGCCCAAATAGAATTTATATCGGGCATATCGGGACACATAGCCCGCAGGGCCCCCATACCTGCACCCTGTAATTATTGAATGCTGGTCCATGGTGGTTTTTTGTATCTAACTGAACTCCTGGATACCCCGCTCGCCTCCAAAGCTCATCTGATCGTTCTCGCATTAGGGCTGTGAATAAACTTTTCATGTCCCCTATGGTCAACATGACACTGGCAGTGTGTTTCTCTAATGCATAAATCCACCTCCCCGCCCCTGCAGTGAGCGAAGGGAGTGTCTTCATCAAATTATTCCAGTCCATGTGTGACCACAGGACATAATACGCCACTTCCCTGTCCCTTCTGGAGCAACAAAAACTGAGTTACACCCGCTTTTACTGGGGCTTCCCTCATCTCCTACTACTGACTAGTGACATGCGAGTATCAGGACGCATCCTAAGACCCCATGTCCAGTAGCAGTGACTCTCTGTCACTGCTACTGGAGCGGGAGGTGGAGCTGCTACACCTTGCTTTCCCTGCTAAATATCCGACTCCCATTCACCTTCATCTCCTACTCCTGTTATCACCACCCCTGATACTTCTATAGGCACAGAAGCATGTTCAGCACTATCATAGGGTCTTGGTTCCTGTTCTCCCTGTTTGAATCCTGTACCCATATCAATACTTCCATCCTCCAGGTCCACATTGACTTCTTTAATAACTGATTTATCCAACGTAACAAGAACGTGTCCATGCCTTCACTTTCTTTCCTCTATGTCCTTTGCCTGTCTATTCAGTTCTTCCTGCTCTTCACTTCTCTGCTCTCATAATAGCACTATGTTTTCTTCTGTTAGCCTCAATGGTTCTTCAAATGTTTCCCTCTCCGGTGTTGCTACTGCCCTTTGCAGCCTATCCTCTATCCTCTATCCTGGTGCTAAAAGGCATAGGGCCTCATTACGACCCAGGCGGTAAGTTACCGCCTGGGCCGTGACTTTACCACCATGGCGTAAACTACGTTTACGCCATGGTGGTTGGCGGACTTACCGCCCCATTCCGACCTAGGCGGGGCGGTAAGTCCCCAATCCCCATTTACCCTTCCCCATTCCCATTTTTGCCCCATAGGGTATAATGGGAGTGGGGAAGGCGCTAATTACGCCACCGTAAATTACGGTGGCGTAATTAGCACCATGGTCCCTTAGCGCCATGGATTTTAACGCCTGCAAAAAGCAGGTGTTAAAAGCGCCATGGCGCTAAGGGACCTCGTAATTGGCGGTAAGGGGTCGGCGCAGCTAACGCTGGCGTTAACCCCTTACCGCCAGGGTCGTAATGAGGCCCATAATCTCCCCTTTTCCACTCATCCTCAACCCTTCATCTACTCTTATGGCTGCCGATCTCACTCACGCTCGTTCCTCCACCCTTACTCTCTCGGCTAACCTAGCAGTCAGGGGAGTTATTCCCTTTCAGCTCTTCATTCTTAACCTTTCTACACCATATATAAATAAACGATCATATCATATCATATCACTAACCATTGATGGAGTTACCCTTCCACTTTAATCAGTATTCTATTTTCTAGGAATCGTAGCTGAGGGAGGCATTGCCGGTGTCGGTCTCGCAACAACTAGAATGGCCACTGGAGAAAATGGAGCTTTTAATTTAGGGTCAGTATACACATCGGCGGGCGATAAAGGATAGCACCCACATGGGGGCGGTATGCAGAAGGAATTCCTGCACCCTCCTTTTCAGCCCTTACTTTGAGACTTTAAAATGATGGGCCTCCCCACCTTTCTCATACATCCTCCACAACTCTAAGATGTTTAACCGCTTCTCTAACTTCGAACTGTGCCTTACAACTAAAAAAGCATGCAGGTTTTCCAATATCCAATTATCATAGGTCTCCTCAGTAGACCAAGAATTGAGCATTTTACCCTTAGTTTGTATTTGTATTTATTTCTATTTATTACATTTTTATATAGCGCTTTACGCCAAAGCGCTTTACAAGAGGAACAAGCAATATACAACAAGCATTACATAACAATTGAATCAAAACCAGAAAACAGTATAAGGAACAATTTACATTAGTGATGTGGTTAAGCACGAGTGGCGAGGGACCATAGTGAGAGAGGGAGCAGGAGGTGTGGATAGTGGAAGAGACAGAAGTGAGAGACAAATAAATCAAAAAGGTGTTAGGAAGGTGAATAGAAGAGATATGATTTTAGAGAAGTGCGGAACGCAGAGCAGGAGAGAATGGAGCGGATGTGGAGAGGGAGGCAGTTCCAGTGGAAAGAAGCGAGAAGTTGGAAAGAGCGGAAGAGGGAAGGGGCGCAAGGTGGAGGAGGAGGAGAGAGAACGAAGGGATCAGCAGAGCGAAGTGAGCGAGAAGGAGTATAGAAAGTGAAAGTTTCCCTCAGCCATTCCCAAAGGTACTTTAAAATCTTTACCTTATAGCCAGAAAGTACCCGACATAAATGATTCAATGGAGTCTCCATTCTCTAAACGTAGTCCAACCTGCAACAATATCACTTCAGAATAAATGTCTTAAAACACAAAAGCCGAACCCACGGCACAACATTTCAACCCAAGGAAGCCCCTTTTTCCCCTTCCCAGTTTCTTAGTCTTCCCCCACAATCACTAACCTTGCTCACTTTCACCGCAATCACCTTGCTTAGCTATTCACTTTAGTTACACTTCTCACTCTTACACAAAAGACAGCATCTTTATCCAAAAAACACACACCGGACAATATCTATGAGAGATCTCCTTCACTCGAGCATAGAAGGAGCACAATTTTTTCCACTACAACACCACTGCCCTCTTCATTAATATTATGGTGTTTTCTACTACAACACCTTCTTTTCTTGACTACAGGAAGATTCCCTTCACTACTTCGACTAACCAAGAAATGTGAGACGAGGCCTCTGTCCACACATTCAATACAAAATGAAGGATGCCAAGGGTATACTCCAGGAAGGTATCTACGGGTGGACTTACCATAAGATGCCCCTCGGTAAGAGCTCCAGCCAACCAGACAAGCAAACTGAAGGGTTATCAGGACAAACCTCACAATGGACTTGCTTGTGGGAATACAATCTCACCTCTAAATAACAAACTAGGTAAAAATATATGCAAAGGACTTACAACATAAACAGTTCACTCACTCCTTCAAAACATTCCCCCTTTCAATCTCCGTAACCTCGGCTAACTCCACACATGCACTCTGATTCTACCCTTACCAAACCCATTAAATCAAATAAAAAATCCTCTTTTTCCCCTATTTCCCCCTTGTTTTACCCACCAAAAATGCAATCAGGTGAACCCGAAGCACTCCAAAGTAGTGCTTCTTCAATTCACACTGCACAGCTGGACGATGGTACCACGCCTCGGGGGAACAGGCAGGCCCTTAACCAATATGGTTCCTGTGGACCTCTGCTTTTATTGTGAATGAAAGACTGGTCGCTGCAGAAAAGTGCTGCAGCCGAGTTGTGCAGACAGAAAACCCCCAATGTCTCAGAACAGCCTGGTCTCCTACTGCAGGCTTACCAAATGTGCGGTTGGTCCTCTAATCGCCTTAACCCAAAGCAGGCCCACCACTTAAGAAGCAGGAGCACTTTTGTACGTAAAGCAAGTTCATTGTACAATCGGTCGGGAGGGCTAGATGATTCTAATGAGTTAAACTAACTCGAGTCTCCCTGAACCACACAAGTTGATACATTAAATACATCTTTGCAACAGGTAAAACACTCCCATATATTTTATTACAGACCACGCCCCACACATGATTGGTCAAAACCTATACAAAAGAAATCCAATCTTCTCCAATTCCCCTGTTCTCATTGGTCACAATTATCTTAACTACCATCTTCAGCTCATGTGTACAACACACCCCCTTTTAGGATTTGTCCACGGTAGGCCGTGACATCATCACATAGGGCCTCATTAGGACCCAGGCGGTAAGGGGTTTACGGCGGCATAAACAGCGCCGACCCTTACCGCCTGATTCCAAGGTCCCTTAGCGCCATGGCGGATTTAACACCTGCTTTTAGCAGGTGTTAAAATCCATGGCGCTAAGGGACCATGTTGTTAATTACGCCACCGTAATTTACGGTGGCGTAATTAACGCCTTCCCCACTCCCATTATGCCCTATGGGGCAAAAATGGGAATGGGGAAGGGTAAATGGGGATTGGGGACTTACCGCCCCGCCAACCTCGGAATGGGGCGGTAAGTCCGCCAACCACCATGGCGTAAACGTAGTAAATCCACGTGGTGGATTTACCGCCCCATTCCAAGGTGAGTGGGGCGGTAAATCCCCATTTCCCATTTTCCCTTCCCCATTCCCATTTTTGCCCCATAGGGCATAATGGGAGTGGGGAAGGCGCTAATTACGGCACCGTAAATTACGGCGGCGTAATTAGCACCATGGCAGGTTAGCGCCATGGATTTTAACGCCCGCTAAAAGCAGGCGTTAAAATCAGAATCAGGCGTTAAGGGTTAACGGTGGCGTTAACCCTTAACGCCTGAGTTGTAATGAGGCCCAATGACTTAATCCTCTTACAGGAAACATGGCTGAGGGATTCCTTTAACTTGGACGGTTTTACTACCTTTCATCAGTCAGCCAGCAACCTTTCATCAGTCAGCCACCAATGTAAATGGGGGAAGGCCCTCGTGGGGCTTCGTGGTTGCTGATGGTAACATCTGGGCAAGTAGTATTGAACATCTTCCCTCTAAAATATTGGGCATTCTGCTGATTAGGATCTGCTTTTCTCGCCAGTACATTCATAATTCACTGATATTTATCAACATATATTGGAGCCCTGCGCATTCCATCTTAGAAAGTTTTCTGGACGATTTATCAGAAATACTGCTTAACGTGGGGATCACCTTGCCAGAAGACAATGGGCCTCATTACGATTTTGGAGGCAGCCATGGCGCTATTAGCGCCATGGCTGCCTCCAAAATCGGGTCCGGGTTCCCTGAATGGGGAATTACCGGGCCATTCTGAGTGTGGAAGGCCTGGTATTTCCTCCTTCAGGGAACCCGAGCACGGTCCTTCCCGATTCCCATTTGAGCCCCTATAGGGCTTCCCGATTCCCATTTGAGCCCCTATAGGGCTCAATGGGAATGGGGAGGGAGCTAACAACGGGCCTGTCAATTACGGCCCGTTGTTTGCTCCCTGGTCCCCTCGCGGGACCCGCTATGGACGTCTGGAAAAAACAGACGTCCACAGCGGGTCCCGCGAGGGGATCTCGTAATAGTGCAGAGTGGGTTTAACGGCGCCGGCACCATTACCGGCGCCGTTAAACCCATCTCGCACTTCTCGTAATGAGGCCCAATGTCTTAGTAGCAGGTGATTTGAACTCCAATTGCCTCTGTGGATCTTCAAGAGGTGCTCATAGAGGAACTTCATATGTGAATGGTGGGACATGGTTAAGTTTCTTCAACGAATGTAATTTACATATTACAAATGGTACCATCCCCGGGGTTATCCCACCGGCTAAAACTTGGAGAAGTGGTGGCTATGTTTCCACCATTGACTATGTGATAATGCTGGAATCTCTCTTTAGGGACTGTAGGAAGTTCAAGGTTGTTGACATAGGTACGAGTGATCATATACCACTGTTAGTCATCTTTGAACCTCCTAAACCTTGTCCCCAGGAAGCATTTTATTTCACAGCGCTCACGGTAACCCCTGTGTGGGAATTGACTGGTCATGTTGAAGAGTAGAGGGAGGAATCTTAATTCCAAACTGGAAAATCTATGACCTATGTGATCCAAGGCATTTTTCTGACCTTTTATGGGACTTGGACAGACCAGGTATCAAACAAGACCCTTTGGGTGGAACCCACGCTCATACTTATGATTTAGAGACCATGGAGCCCAAAGGATCATTGCACTGTAACAATCGATTGCTGGCACGGGAGTGGCTGAAATTGGAAATATTCCTTAGGGAAAAGAGGTCCCACTTTAACCAATATAGAAATTGGTCAAGGAACAAAAACTAAGAGAGAAACCGCTTGGATGGACTGTCTATGCTGAAAGTAGTGACAGAAGGCAACTCACTGAATTTTTGGGGTCCTATTAATCCACAATCACAACAAAAAGCATTAGTTCAGTCTAATTGCATTACTGAATTTACGTGGATTAAGTATTTTTGGGGGTATTTGAGGAAACAAACCCATGGAGCTCCGGGTTGAATGCCAAAGCAAAGTGGGATCTCGATTTTGAGGTAAAAGAGATCGAAGGACTTGTACGTAGCTCATCGAGATCTAGGACTGCAGGGTCTAACGGCCTTACAAATGACATACTATGGTATGCAATAGGTTTATAGACCTCTATTCTCTTTAATATCTTTAACAATATCGTAAAAACTCGTAAATGTCCCAATTTGTGGAACACAGCCATAATAATACCAATTTACAAGAAAGGTGACTGTGGGAATCCGGGCACATTATCGCCCTATTGCCTTGATGGATATAGAGAGCAAGATTTTTGCCTGCATAGTCTTCAAAGAACAGGAAGGATGGTTAAAGCAAGCAAATATTGTCTCTAAATTCCAAACAGGTTTTCGAAAGGGTATGTCTACAACCTTAAAGGGCTTGGTGCTTAACATGTTAAATACAAAGCAAAATAAAGATCAAAGACTCTATGGGGTTTGGATAGACCTAACCAGGGCATTTGGCACCATCAACAGAGGCAAACTCTGGTGCAAACTAAAGGATTGGGGCATTTCCAAGGGTCTCTTCGCAATTGTCATACATCTGCATGATAAAAGCATGATACAAGTGAGACTTAACTCTGAGGCACATTTGTCCTTACCTATTTCAACTGAGAAAGGGCTAAGACAGGGATGCATAGTTGCACCATGGGCCTCATTCCGAGTCAGGCGGTAAGGGTTAACGGTCACCGGTAACGAGACCGGTGCCGTTAAACCCTTACCGCCCTATTCCGAGTTCCCTTTGCGGGTTGGAACTTAACACCTGCTTTTTGCAGGCATTAAAAAACCAACCCGCAAAGGGACCTTGGAGCTAATTACGGCACCGTAATTTACGGTGCCGTAATTAGCACCTTCCCCATTCCCATTGAGCCCTATGGGGCAAAAATGGGAATGGGGAAGGGCCCATGGTGAATGGGGAATTACCGACCCCGCCAACCTTGGAATGGGGCGGTAATTCCGCCATTCACCATGGCGGAGTAGGAGATATAACGGCGTCAACCAAGGCGCTAATAGCGCCTTGGTTAACGCCAGGGTCGGAATGAGCCCCCATGTCTTTTTAACCTTTACTTCACTGATCTTTGGAATAAACTTGCACCCCATTCATTGGCTGCTCCATCAATTGGCAAACTTAAATTTACTGATCTGGCATATGCAGACGACCTGGTACTATTGGATCACACCCCAATAGGTTTGCAGCGCCTGATCACAGCTTTTGAAAACTAGGCAGGTTCGAATGACCTCATCATCAACCCTAGCAAAACTTTCATTATGACCTACAACTGTTCAGCCAATAAAAAGACCAGAAGTTTCAAATGGAAGATGACAAAACAGAATTTGCCAGTGGTAAATGAAAATAAGTACCTGGGCTTTATGATTAGATCGACGCCTTCAATAGTAGCCCTACAGGCAGGTTTAGGGAACAAGTTGACTCAACTTATTTGCCAAATGGAAAAAAATCCTCTGTGTTTTTTTGCAGATTCACCCTCTTACCCTTAATTAATTTCTGCAAGAACAAGGTGATTCCAATTTTAATGTATAGAATCGAAATTGAGAAAATGGCCTTAAAAGATTAATTGGGTTCGAATTGAGGGTCTGATTTGGAAAAAAATGTCAACTTACCACGCTCACTTCCCATGGCCAGGCTCTGTTATGAATTAGGTCTACAATCTTGTAAATCTCGTGTAGAATGAAGAAGATTCATCTTATATAGATCAATTATAAGTCCTCTATAACATTGTTTTTATGTAGATATCTGTAGCCTGATCGAAAACAATACAAATGAGTGTCTCTGTGAATTTAAAAAAGACGCCATAGTGATGCAATCAAAATGGCAGTCCACAGAAAAAGAGCTAATGGAAAATCCACTTAGGATAAACAAAAATGATATGTCTGAATGATTGGATTGCAACTCAGGCACTGTAAATGTGAAAAGTTTTGAGGATTTCCCTGTTACTGACATTTCCCTGGCTTATTTTTCACCTTACCAGGAAGTTTCCAAATACAAAGTGCAGGATAAACTTCCTAGGGTTAAGCATGAACCTAAATGTCACTCATGACCTGCTCAGAATCAGGAATAAATGTTCATAGGCGGATGCCATTTGCAATATTTGCGATTCAGGTGCCCGACAAAACGTGAAATTTCTATTAATGTCATGAACGGGCAGTAGACAGCAGAGGGTTGTGGTTGCCCATTTCTCCCGCTTTTTCCACCATACAGACTGGCTAGATTCCGAGGAATTCTGGTATCGAATGACAGCAGGAAGAGACACCTTCTTATCTTTGGAAGTTTTGCAGTTTTTGGAAAAAATAGAATCCATTATCAGGGTATGACGATTGTCTTATTAGAAAAGTGAAAATATCTTGCACTTTAAAATTTTCTGGTGATGTGTTTTTCTATTTTCTTTTCTTTGTGTTTTTATTTTTCAAATGAATTAAGTGAATGTAAATGTGATTTTAATATTGCATTGATTAATTGATTTTTATTCTTGTTTCTTTCTGAATGTTTTGTGAAAAGTCATACGCTGATTAGCCACAAATAAACAAAATACAAAATAAAAAAATAAACAAGCTCCCATTCACTTAAAAGAATGCATCTCCTTTCTGTGATACTGCCAAGCCATAAAGCATCTGGGCTTGCCTGTGTGTCACCAACTGATTATTGTTGCAGCTGCCTTTCCTATGTTCTTCAATCCTTGCCAAACCATTTTTTTCAAATCACTCAGAATTCACCTTGCAAACCCTGACTGCAGAGTTTAACCAATTTATGAAAAGAGCACACTGTATATAGATGTCTAAATTCCCCATGTATGTATATCGGCGCATGCATGTTTAAAACTACCATGTCCTCTTTACAGTGGTGTCTTCATGACAAATCCCCTTTCTCGCGTGTGCATTGTGAAGCTCCTCGTTGCCCAGTTTCTAGTCTCTTACACAATACCTATGTTGTGTTTATATTTCATTGGCAGGTTTTTACATTTAGCTTGCTGCGCATGTGAAAATCCTAAATGGGTCAACTTAAACACAAAGGCCCTCATTACGACCCAGGGGGTAAGTTACCGCCTGGGTCGTACCCTTACCACCATGGCGTAAACTACGTTTACGCCATGGTGGTTGGCGGATTTACCGCCCCATTCCAAGGTGAGTGGGGCGGTAAATCCCCATTCCCATTTTCGCCCCATAGGGCATAATGGGAATGGGGAAAGGCGATAATTACGGCACCGTAAATTACGGTGCCGTAATTATCGCCAAGGTCCCTTTGCGGCATGGATTTTAACGGCTGCAAAAAAGCATCCGTTAAAAGCCATCCCGCAAAGGGAACCTTGTAATCAGGCGTTAAGGGTCGGCGCCGTTTACGGCGCCGTAAACCCCTTAACGCCTGAGTCAGAATGAGGGCCAAAGTAACACTTAAAGTAACACATATCCCATTCTCGTTAACTACACTGAGTACATATAAAATTGCAACATCGCGCCAACTGCGTTGCTCCCCCACTCACCGTTATGGCGCGTGCAACGTGAAACCCTCTTTCTCATCGAGACCTTTCCTGACTACACCAACACCATGCAGACTCTTGCTATCCTTGTCCTAACCTACTCCATTTCCCTTCCACCCTTTTCTCATCCACTTTATGACTAAGAACCAATTGTTGACCCAAAATCAAGTCTTAATATGGTCCTCTTACGACCATTGAAGCATCTGCAGCGAAAGGTGATGCCTTAGAAAGTGTGAAATGTGGAGAATACTACGTGACGTAGACCTAGAGGTGACCGCTATCGTGGGGAAGAAGCCATTGGGCACATACGTGAATGCACCAATGTTTATAGTGCATTCAACTCGGATAGTTCTAAACACAAGTACATGGTTAAGGTCAGAGGTTGAAAGACAGGAAAAGGAAGTGCTTTAAGATCCCATGTTTTTGCAACTAAACCATTCCAACCCTGGGTAGTGAATATCTATCTTACTCTCTCTCCAAATAAGTGCTATGAACTGCTGCTTCCCCATACGTTTATCTATACAATCTCAATGATTATTTTCCCTCTCTCTTCCACTTTTAATCCAGAGCTCTCACGTTTCCCGTGGCCATGCATGAGAAGGCTCACCCGTCCTCTGTTTGCTTGAATTCTAGACTTGTAGTTATCCTTAATTTCAAACAGTAACTTAAAAACTGCAAGTCCCAGATTCCAAAGGGGGAAAAAATGACTCGATGGCTTTCTCAGTCATGGCCATGGACAGAGTCAGGGCCTTTCCATTTTTTCAGTTGAATGGGGCCTTGAGCCTCAGGGAGGCCCCTGCAACTGTGCTCATGTTGGCAGTCAGCAGACTAATAACACAGCAATATTGTCTTCTCTATATTGCGTTTGTTCTGGGGCTTTAAATGTGCGCTTTGCAGCTCTCACCTTACAAGCTGTGTTTGCTGAAACCCTTCAGGCTGTCACTTTCCTCGGGTATACAAAAGTGCTCTTATCAGCTTGTTGCCTTTTAACACTGGTTCCTCCACATCAGCCACTTTCTGACAAAGAAGGATGCATAGCTGTTCAGTGGGCATAGCCGTTCAGTGGGCATTCAGTGTTTCAGCTCCCGGCTGTATTTCTTTGTCTCCATTAAAATGTACACACACCCATGGATGCCTTGGACTGTTTCCTGCTCTAAGCAAGGGGGCCACCCCAACCTTCATGTTGAAATGGGCGCACGCAAGCTGTGACACATCTTCAGCCGGGCCTGAACATGGCCACTGTAAATGTGAGAGTTGTGGTTAATATTGATCTCGGACCCAATTAATCTAAATGTACCTATAATATATTGTATATTCTCACTGCAATGTAACTGATGATATGAAGAAAGCGCCCAAATACCCTTGGGTCACGTGCGCTATATAAATCACTAAACAAACAAATAAATAAATAAATAAAACTGTACTTTCCGAGTTCATGGGTGTAGCAACGTGAGTCATGGTGATGCCATTCACGTGGGCATGCAGGATATGGAAAAGACTAATATATTAAATATGAATGAAGCTGACTCCTCTGCTGCGAGGCGGAAACTATTGCGCAGTCTGTTGTGCTATGCTGCATGGCCCATCGAAAATAATCCCCCGCCCGCTGTTCCAAGGCCAGCCCTGTTGACATCCAATCTGTATAATTCCCAGAGTATATTTTCTAGGAAGAAGTGAAATGACACGTGTCAAAGTATTGAAAGGGCCTTTCACCGCCGTTTCACGGTGCTCTATTTTCTGCTCCAGGGCTGACTGCAGATTCTAGGTGTGGGTGGCAGGTATCCATTTAACACTTAATGGTGCAAGCATACAGCTTGATCTGCTCGGCTGAAAAAAGTTAGTTCCTACGATTTCAGCAGCTGCTCATTTTACAGTCCTCACCCCTGCCCCCAGATATAGAGGAAAATCCTTTCTGCTGCCAGGAACAAGTATCCATTGATGTACAGTAAAGCATGAGGTTATTTTTAGGGTCTTGTGCCAGGTGCCTGAAACAGTCAATGAATTGGATTCTGCATTTCCAAAAAGGTAGATCTGTGATGCATTGTTTATTTCTGTAATTCAGTTTTATATGGCTTTCAGCCCCACTGTGGGGGGCGGGCACGGCCGGTAACGGCCCGCCAGCCTCAGCCTAGGTACGGTTTACCCGGGATGCAAATTGTTTATTTTGTTTTCCTCTGGAGGTTGGCTGAGCATGCGACACCAATCTACTGAGGAAAAAAAACACAAAAAATGGCCGCCAGTATTTTTCATGGTGGTCAGGAGGGAGAGGAGCACCGGGACGGAGCCCAAAGCTCCCCGGTCCAGCAGGCAAGTTTGTTTTGGGAGGGTGTGGCTTGGGAAGGCAACAGGGAGAGGCTCCCTGTTGCTTCCCCACATTCAAAAGAGAAAACAAGATGGTGTATTCTCCCCGCTGTTCCAGCCACCTGATTGGCTGAGCCATGCGCCCTTCCCCGGGTGAGAAAAAGGCATAAATTATTAATACAGTCGCTATGTAGTGCTTCCAAAGCACAAGGAATGGGTACAGACATCTGGTCTTTCACACTACAGCAAAGATGCAGGAAGGACGGACATGCAGTATCACCTCAAAGCTAGCGACATCGCATGTCACAGACTTGCCGAATGGGACACAGTGACCCTGGGCGCAACACTAAACCACCTGGATTTGGACTGGAGATCAGCAGTGAACAAGCACCCCCACGTCGCCCCTAACCTCCATCGCTTTGTCAAGTATTTCATAACAATATGTCAGCAATGAACTAAGTTTTACTAAAGGGCCTCAACCCATGTCTTCAAGGATTTAAACAAAACATTTAAAATCTAATGTATTATGCAGAGCCGGGGAAGGATATCTGTTCCTCCAGGCAGTGCCATGATGGTGTTCCCACTCTATTGCAATGGGACCAGGATTGATCTTTCAGTGCCAGGGTGGCACCCCCGCTGTTGCCTATCTACTGGCAGAGACCTTGGAGGCCACCCAGAATAGCCTTATTGCAGCATGGGTCCAGGCATTAAGGCCAGGTTGGCCACAAGGGGGTGGCTACAGAAATGGTGGAAATACTCGGAGTAATCATGACACCACCTGGCTTTTTTAGCCAGCAGGTAACTGGGCATCAAAGGGTTTTTGCACAATGAGACGTCTTTGGGCTTGATCTGGAAGGCAATGGACACTCTTCTCTTAGTGGTTGGCATGACATTCCTTTAAGATTAGATATTCATTTTACAAGCAAAGGAGTGCATATGGGTTCTAGCTTTGCAATATTAATGTCGTATGAAAACGTCTACTTTTTAAGGGCTAGCCTGTATCGTGCATTTTTACGGATAACATTTTAAGAAATGTGCAAAATGAAACTTTATGGATAAAAAAATTCGGGACAGTGGGAGGACAACTGACCAGTGGTGGCTAGTAGGACTACAGGGAGTTCTGGAATGAGAGGGCCTCTCTTAGCATAGGCTTGGGGAAGCCACCGCTAAACAAGGCTGGTTTATTACATTCTAAGACTCATGTGAAATCCTGGTTCTCAAACATAGACAGTAAGTAGGGGCACGTTACTTCAAGTTGGTGGTTCTATGCAGACGTTTCCCAAAGTCCAAGTGCACTGTCTTGGGAAACTACATTTCCCAGAAACCTTGCTGCCACACAACACAATCGAAAAGGGTGAACAGGGGATTATACGCATCTAGGTTTCTTATACAGCATTAAAGGCCACCTTTAGCGCATTTGAAAGTGCTCAAGGGGTGTTGGAAGAAAGAGAAGAGGATGAACAAGGGAGGAAAGACGTTGAGGTGTCCTTCCCACTCACTCTGACCCTTGGTTCCCCAGATAAATGTTTCCACTAGAAAGAGAGGTAGGGAGAGGCGAGTCCCTCTATGAAGAGACAGGCACTGTGGGAGATGAATGAGGGATCTGCATGATTGACAGGTGCCTCTCTGTCCTAGTCCCCTTCCACTGTGCTCCCTAACTAAGCTCTACCTCACTGTCAGACCGTCTTTCTTTTCTTTGATACCCCCGATTTCCCTTCCAACCTCACCCCCTTCCCTTTTCCATTCAAGCAAAGTGATGTGTTCCTTTGTTAGGCAGAGTTATTAAGCAAGTGTGTACCCGATCTGTTTTTTTTTGGAAAGGTTTGTGTGTTCTCCACTCCGCCTTAGTTGCAACAGATCCCATGTTACACACCAGGACATAGCCCTGCACGCAAATAATGAATGGTTAGGTCTAAAACACAGTCAAGCACAGAATAAAACGTCTCTCCCAAGCGCACTAAGTTAAGCCATGTCCAGGGTATTGTCCTGCAATAATTGAAAGCACTGTGCTCATGTAGTTACAGCTTCTCCTGCCGACGGACGGAGCTTCGCTACTCTGGAGTCGGGATTCATCACCCGCAATTGGTGCAATCTCTGTTCCATTTCGGACACACCAACAGTAATACGCCATTCCATACCGAGAGATGAGTTGGTAAAGAAAGAGCGGGATTGGACCCACACAGGATCATTGTTCTTCCTGGTTTGGACTACATAAGAGTCCAGACGCTCTGCAACCCTTTTGCAATCGAACAGGTGTCCACAGGAACCTCCCACCATTACTTGCTTTGCCCTGATGCAAGGTCGACACACAACAGCTACATACTTCAGCTCTATAAGGCCGAAACACAGTCGTGTCGACTGCATGACTTTAAGTCCCAGTGTCCAACTTACACACTGTTTTATGATTGTGCATTGAAGCACAATTTTATTTGTTAGTCATGTGAGCCTTCCAGGTTCTCGGGCTATATATATATGTTATGAATCACTATCCAAGGTATTGACTTTGGATGAGCACTAATTGCACCATATGTTGATATTGAATGTAAACTATTGAGCCTCCTGTGACACCGTAGCAGAATCCGACGCTTGAAGCATAAACCAGATTTTTAAGTGCTCGCAGCGCTTATGAGTCTGATGGGACTCTTTCTAACAACACGACATCAGTGAGCTATTTGCACTCCGACGATAGTATATTAAACAATCTATGCCCAGATTTGAAAAAGGCACACGTAGGGTGCCGAAACACGTGTCATCCTTATGGGCGATCAATAAATATATGATGAACTAAGAAAGATTGGTGTTGGTTGATACTGCACTCCCTGTGGCGCAGTAATAGATGAGTGCAGAAACCATTTTTCATCTTTAAATTCTCATATCATTTTTTTTGTGATGTATATTACATTGTCTAATAATCAGCAACCATCGTGGCAATGTGGTAATCCATTTTAGGAGTGGATGTACTGGGTTCTGTGACCCTGTTAATTTGTTTTTCACTAAATGTTACAAGTTCCTTCATTCAGGTCCTGGTCACATAGGTTACAGGTAAAGAGGTAAGGACAAGACCCACCGGCCCCCACCACCCAGATAGCTCCTCTAACTGTAACTCTTGGAACCTCTTGGAGGGAACATTTCATACTATGCATGCATTCCATCAGTCACTCGTGACATCACAGCAACAGGGCTAACACACACACACACACACTGGGAAGGGAAAGGATCCAAGCCACTACATTTACACATAATCTAATTCCACCACCTTGTTTCTTGTAGGTGCAGCAAAGAGTTCTGGGTACAGTAACCTGCAGGGATATGCTCCAATTCCAAGGCAGATCTTCTGGGTAATGAAGGGTTACTACACTCTAAGTAACTTCAATGGGCACCCTGTACCTAGTTGCCACCTCCTCTCTTGGGTGAGACTCCATACCCTTCATAAGCAGCCTGGGACACAGAACCCGTCAATTCCCCAGGGTCTCGGTATGGTGTAGACAATGTTGATCAATGTTCATCGTGCTCTGGAACACTTGTGTACAAGCGCGATAGAAATAAAATATCAATATCAATATCAATACCTGGCCACCCACTGAACCTCACGGGCACCAGGCTCTGGCACGACCAGTAGCCCCTTGCACTGCCTCCAAGCCTACCACCCACTAGGGACTGTTTCTGCAACCCTACAGTCCCCTGCCTCTTTGCACTTACTTGGGCCGCCACCCTGGCAGCACTTACTGACCATGCCACTGCACCCCCTCATCCTCCACCTTCGCACTTCTCCTCTTCCTTCCGCCTCGCACTTGCACGATCTGAATGACACAAGGCCTAGTAAGATTGTTTGTTTTGTCCTCCTTCTGTCTACCTTTCATTGTCTTGTCGCGCCTAGAAACACTTGTGCACAGGTGCATTATGAATGACTTATATCATATATCATATCATTTTCTCTTCCATGCTTACCCCCACTCACTATCACGTCCCGGCCTGTCGCCCCATCTTCAAAAGGTCCCCTGGCTGACCAACATATTCTACCCACCCATCCCTCTCGCCTGATCACAAGCTCTCCATCCTTTATGCCACCCTCTCCCATTACTCTTTTACTCGAATCTGGAATACCCAATCTGTCTGCAATAAACCTCCTTCCTTGCTGAACATATTGATTCGCACAAACCCTCGCTTTTAGCCTTGGGTATTACCGAGGCATGGGGCACACCTCACCCTGGCTGCCTTGCATACTGACTCAGAAACATTTGTGACCCCCTCCCACACTTCCAAAAGAGGCAGTGGGGTTGGTCTTGAGATCAATGGACTTTCCACTATTTTTGTTTGCTTCCAACTCCTCCAACTCATCACCCTCACTATCCTCCTGTCGTAAAGGTCCCGGACCATCTCAACTCATCACCCTCACTATCCTCCTGTCCTAAAGGTCCCGGACCATATCAACTTATCACCCGCAAGAATCCTCCTGTCCTACAGGTCCCCGACCATCTCAACTCATCACCCTCACTATCCTCCTGTCCTAAAGGTCCGGGACCATTTCAACTCATCACTCTCACTATCCTCCTGTCCTGAAGGTCCCGGACCAATTCAACTTATCACCCTCACTATCCTCCTGTCCTAAAGGTCTCGGACCATCTCAACTCATCACCCTCACTATCCTCCTGTCCTAAAGGTCCCGGACCATTTCAACTCATCACCCACACTATCCTCCTGTCCTACAGGTCCCGGACCATCTGAACTCATCACCCTCACTATCTTCCTGTCCTAAAGGTCCCGGACCATTTCAACTCATTACCCGCACTATCCTCCTGTCCTACAGGTCCCGGACCATCTCAACTCATCACCCTCACTATCCTTCTGTCCTAAAGGTCCCGGCCATTTCAACTCATCACCCTCACTATCCTCCTGTCCTAAAAATCCCACCATTTTAACTCATTCTTCTCTTACCTTGACCTCTTCCAGGGCCTCATTTCCACCGAAGCACGGGTCAGTTGCACACCACATTTCCCTCTAATCTACGGCACCTAATACGGGTTTGCCCTAGTGACTGGTGTGTTCTTTGCTGCATTTTTATAGGTGAAACATTTTGTTCCCTCAATAAATATAGTTACAAGAAAATACACATGCAACAACCTCAAATTGAACTCAGAATGCAGCAGATTCTCAGCTGTAATAGCTCAATCACCTTTGAATATTATGGGCGATGAGGGATGCTTTACAGTGTTCACAATCACAAGCCCTCATTACAACCTTGGCGGAGGACCATGGTGCTATTAGCACCATGGTCCATGCCGCTAAGGTTGCAATTCCGCCATGGTGGATGGCGGAATTACCGCCCCATTCCAAGGTGAGTGGGGCGGTAATTCCCCATTCACCAATGGGCCCTTCCCCATTCCCATTTTTGCCCCATAGGGCATAATGGGAATGGGGAAAGGCGATAATTACGGCACCGTAAATTACGGTGCCGTAATTATCGCCAAGGTCCCTTTGCGGCATGGCTTTTAACGCCTGCAAAAAGCAGGCGTTAAACAGCCATCCCGCAAAGGGAACCTTGTAATCAGGCGTTAAGGGTCGGCGCCGTTTATGGCGCCGTAAACCCCTTAACGCCTGAGTCAGAATGAGGCACAATGGGCCTCATTACAACTCAGGCGTTAAGGGTTAACGACGGCGTTAACCCTTAACGCCTGATTCCAATTTTAACGGCTGCTTTTAGCAGCCGTTAAAATCCATGGCGCTAAACCGCCTTGGTGCTAATTACGGCACCGTAATTTACGGTGCCGTAATTAGCGCCTTCCCCACTCCCATTATGCCCTATGGGGCAAAAATGGGAATGGGGAAGGGTAAATGGGAAATGGGGATTTACCGCCCCACTCACCTTGGAATGGGGTGGTAGATCCGCCATCCACCATGGTGTAAACGTAATTTACACCATGGTGGTAAAGTTGGCGTACTTACCGCCTGGGTCGTAATGACCCCAAATGTCTGGTCCTGCAAGCTTACAGCTGAGCAATGGAGGCCAAGGGAGAAAGATGCATGTGTTCAAGTGGGTGCAAATAAGCATCTATTATCTGGCTATAGCGCCAAGATACCCTTCTGGGCGTGAACGTGCACTCTACAAATACACCTGTTAGGCGTTGGAGCCAGGATATCAACTCCTATGCTCCTTTCCGCATTCCAACATGTGCAAATTCCATTGAAGGGCTCATCTCCGTTAGCACTTTGGTGCTGCTGGGTTCCATCCGTGCAATTTTCTCATTTAGAAAACAGAGTTTATAAGCACAGCGTAAAAGCAGTTGAAATTGCCTTTACAATTTGCATTCACTTTCTGTTTCGATAAAAAAAAAGTTTAAATAATGCTGCCTGCCATAAATGCAGGCAGAGCGCATTTACAGTGAATTCATTCATGGGAATCCGTTCACTTTATGCCTGCGTGAAAATATCATGCAGGCGTAACAGCATGTGCCCTTTGAAGGCGGAGGAGGAATGCAATGGCGGAAAAGGGAGCTCTTTTTCGTGCTGTTACTTGTATCCAAATGGTGGTAAGGTGTCCTGGGTGTAAGGCGTAAATTGCTAACGCCCCGCTTTTACGTTTTACGTCTGCACTCCAGGGCTTAGAAAATGGCCCACCAAGCAAAGCAATCCGTGCTTTGGTCCAGATCTTAATGGCTGCCCGCTGGAGTTAAGTGAACGAACACATGCAATGTTAATGTTCCTGAAAATGATCCTGCAACCCATATGCGTAGGAGCACAATCTTGGCGAATCCACTCCAGCGCAAGCTCTTTAATGGGAAAAACCTTTAAATCAGTATAATATTGCATTCCTATTCAAATCAAATATGCATTCCTAAAATGGTGCTTGTTCTGCCTGGCTTTGAGATCAACCTTTTTGAAGAATACATGTTCAAGAAATGCGGCTGGTTTACAGGAAGCCATCCTCATTTCTAAGTTTCGTAACAATTAAGATTCCTCAAGCGTTGATTGGCTGGAGCACGAGTCAGTGCATGACTGCTCCAGGTGATGTCAGTTCTATAACATGCTCTGTGGTCATCATGAGCACTTGGGAACTGTGAGTTCTCTCTTGTTTTTATATGAAACGAAAATCAAATTCTTGGGAAATGTGTGGGTGGTGAAAACTTTGAGAGCAGCAAACTGGCACGTTGAACACTTGGACCCATACTAGACAAACTTTGCACGAATGCAAGCGTAATTTGGCTCTTTAACAGCACTAGGACAGATATTGCCCTAGTATAAAAAACATGTTTGTTCAATGCATATTTGTATCAGGGAAGAAAGGGTACTAGGGAAAATGTGCTCTTGTGCACACATGCTTTGAAAGAATGTATTTGTGTACTGGGGCAATTTATTCCCTAGTGCTAATACAGGCACACTTGCTCTCTCCCAAGTGCAAAGGTTATATAATATGGCCCCTTGATGCAAAAAGCAAGGGCAGGGGTGGGCCGCCCTGCCACGGTAAAAGCCCGAGCAAAAAATCTCAAGCCTGTCTGGGAAAGTTGGGTGGTATCCAAACCCTATTAGTGCCGGATCACGGGTTTGGCAGTAATAGTAATTCCCCATTGGGTCCTACCGGTACATCCTTTTTGAATCAGCCCCTGTATCTTTTTAACTGTATTTCATGGCTTCATTTATTGGGCATCATTACAAGATTGGCAGCGATGCCTGTGGTCATTCTTTCAAACTCATTGACCATTACTGCCCTGTAGTTCTATGGAATCCTTCTTTAGCCTTCCCAGAGGGTGGAGCCTCTCTGGTCATAATACAACCTGCCCCACTTCCATACTTGCAGTGTGTCTGAGGTCTACAATAAGGCAATTCTATGCACTCATCTAGGGCACCACCGGCAAGGGCGCACATGGGGTGCGGGCCATTGGCCCTAAAAACATCAAAGGCAGCCCCATTGAAAGGAAGGGTTGAGGTGCCAAATGAGCACTTTACCTGAGGTGGCATAAATCTGTGCACCAGCCCTGACTTGGTCACCCTACCTATAAAAACTGCTTTCATAGCTATACAGGCACAGGAGTTCTACATGCATGACCTCTTTCCTGGTGGCGGGGCCTTTAATGGCTTTTCCCTCTTCCTGAGGTCATTGCTTGCGATGCTCGGAAGTGGCTAAAACATTTGGCAAATTGCATACACTTCTGTGACATAGATTAACATACCAAATATAAATACACAGATGTCTTCATTACATTTTGATTAGCTAATACACTGCACAAAGAACAGGCATAGCAATGCGACGAATAAAATATCAAAGTTCAGTAGTCTAATGGTAAAACCTCTCATCCTACAATGCCCCCATAGCCACCCTCCCATTCCACACTACCTATGCGCAACTTTCCACCACCATCCAAAATATACAGTCAGTCAAGAAGTGCACTTGCCAGGAAAGGGTGCCAAATAATCCATACCTACCATTTGCACCCTGGTAGTGGCGCTGGCCAGTCAGAAGGCTCGGAATACGGGCTGTGCTGTATGGTACAAGCCCGCGCTCCAAGCTGCCTGGCCAATCAGTGTCCCTTCCCTTGCCCTCTTCCCTAACCCTCTCACGTCATAGCACCCGCATAGTTTTCTACACAGGTGCTAAGAATGTGTTATTTTCCACCAAAACAAGAAACGTACCTTAGCGGCGCGGCCCAGGGCCACGCAGTGCTGCTGTCCAGGCAGTCCCTCTTCGATGTTGATCACAACAGCCATCAAAATTGAATACGGACTTGCTGGATGAGAGCACTGTACAGCGTCGGGCCACGCTGCAAAGGAAAGTTTATTTCTTTTTTTAATTAAAAAAACACCATTAGCACACGTGTAGGCTACTACACGGGTGCTAATGGTGGTATGAAACGAGGTGGCTGGCCGATCCTGTCGGTAACGACACTGCTGCAAGCATTAAGGGACCCTTGCTGCACCTGGGCCTTTAACTTGGGTGGTGGGACATGACCGTCAGGATCGGCCAGCCGCCTCTTTTAATATCGCCTCATTAATCCCCAACTCCATTGGGGTGGGCTGAATTACTGCATGTAGTAATTCTGCTTAGACCATGGGTGTGCAACCTTTGGCTCGCCACATTTTCCTCACTACAACCGCCAGCATAGTCAATAAAGAGGAGTGATGGAAGTTGTAGTCCAAAACATCTGGAGAGCCTCAGGTTGCAGACCCCTTGCTTAGACCTTTAACGCCATTGTGAGTACAGGTAATACCTCCACTCATGAACAGGCATTATTTTGGTGGTTCATGATTTCCAAAATCCATAATGAGGAAGAGCAGCAACCTGGCAGTATGTTTTGCCACTCCCACCTCATAACAAGACCCTTTTTGGTAGCGTTTGATAGAGCATGGGCTTAGCTACATGGAGAAGCAGATAACTGCAATGAGCATTTGTTGAAGGTATTGGGAATAGGAGGGTATTCATTATAGCGGGCTTCTCAAACATGAGGTATTGCACTTAGAGCTGTGAAGTGTATGTGCACATGCGTGGGGGTCTGTTTGAAGCTGGATTGCAGAGGACAACACATTTACAATTCACGGAACAAGAAGGTAAAGCAATAGCCCCCAATTACATCATTTTTAGTCAAGGGTATTTGCTTCTTGGATAATATGTGGTTGGTTGCCTTCATGACCATCAATCTGGATTCCGGGCATTCAGAGGCATAGACACTGCTCTCCTGAACACCTGTTAAACCATGCTTGCAAACCTCAACTCTAACACTCCTGCTTTTCTCATTCTCCTCGATCTTTCCTCTGCCTTTGAACCGATCAACCATCCCATCCTCATAAAACGACTCTCTGACACACTCGGCATCACTGATTGGGCATTGGATTGGCTGACCTCTACCTCACTAACCACCCTTCCCAGCTGCAATTGGGCCGTTTTTCCTCCACCACCATCCCCTCTACCTGTGGCATCCCTCAAGGCTCTATGCTCTCACCCTGGCTCTTCAATATCTATCTCGCCCCTCTCGTTCACCTGATCTCCGCCTTCTGTCGTCATTTCCACTGTTATGCTGATGACACACCACTTTCCTTCATGCTTCCCTCTACATTCCCCTCTTCCTCCTCTCTCATCCCTGACTGTCTGTCCGCCATTCAGGCATGGTGTGCAGCAAATGATCTCTGTCTCAATGTCAGCAAGACAGAGATCCTCCCCCTTGGGACACCTGTGCCCTTTTTCCTCCTACCTTGTGGCCATCCTCTTTGGGCCCTCTTCCCTGCCATCTTGTGAGGCCAAAAACCTTGGGGTCATCTTCAAATCCGCGCTCTCCTTCTCCCCTCACATCATGGATCTTACTAAGAAGTCCCACTTCCAGCCCCCCCTTCTGAAAGGAACTCTTCCTTTCCTCACCTTCCGCCAGAAGCTCAATGTCTCCAGAGCTCTGGTCCTCTCCAGCCTGGACTACTGCAATAGCCTCTTTCTTAATCTCCATCTTTCATCCCTTCGACCCCTCCAGCTAATCCAGAATAGGGCTGCAAGGCTTATCCTTGGCCTCAAGCCCAGGCACTGTATCTCTCCAGCACTAACATTTCTCCACTGGCTCTCAGTGGTTGCAAGAATCAAATTCAAGACCCTCTGCATCATCCATAAGGCCTTCTTGGGCTGGGACCATGCTATCTCTAACTTTACTTCCCTACATACTCCCCTGCTAGAGCCCTACGCTCCTCTAATTCCAACTCTCTTACTGTCTGTTACTGTGAAACGCGTCCCCAAGAAGAGAGTGCGGGGGCAGATCTCTCTCCTCGGCTGGTGCATCCCTTTGGAACAGCCTCCCAGCCCTTCTGGGACTTGAGCCGGACCTCCTTAAGTTCCAAAACTGCTGAAAACTCTGCTCTTCTCAACCTCTTTGCCTCTTTCCCTTCCCTGCTAATCACCCCACTGCCGCTGTTTTTCTCACATTTACACATGCAAGACTCACAAATTGAAAGCTGCCATCTTGTGTTAATTTTATCTGTTCGGCCATTGCCCTAAATTCAAGTGCCCCTACGACAGGAAATCATAGGACCTACCATCATTAAAAGCTTACGCCCCTTGTCACAAGACCAGTCCCTGTTCCGTCTCTCATCCACAAACCAACCAGGGTTGATTCTGTTTAGTTTATGTGGTGGCACAGTCGAGACCATGCAGGCTGTAAGGCAGAATGTTACCAGTGCTTTGTCCTAGATCCTTGAGTGCTACTAATCATTTGCTGTCCTTACCTTGCTCTGTGAAGCTAAGCAGGCTCAGCCTCAGATGCTTTGCTGATGGGAAACTGTCATAGAAACACAAACCTTAATGATTGCTGCAAACGGATTGTTAATAAGTTTTAATTTAATTTGAAGGAGGGGAGACATCATGTTAATATATATGTTTTATTATGGCCAACATTTTTCAATCATAAAATGTTTGAGTGAACTTTAACACAGATGAGACTTTGCCGTGATCAAATTAAAACTTATAAACACAACCCATGTGCAGCAATCATTAAGGTTTGTGTTTCTCCAGTAGTCTCCCATCCACAAATCTGCTTAGCTTCACAGGCACCAGGGTCAAGCCCATCCAGGCTGTAAGGACAAAAACAGTTTGTTTCGTTCTAGCACCCTGAATGCTACTAATCATTTGCTGACACTGCCAACAACGGGCGCAAGTTTTAAATGTTGTCAGCTCTAGGGGTGGGTCTTATGATTTACTGGAGTGGGTGCACTAGAATTTAGGGCAATGGATCAACGGATAAAATTAGCACAAGATTGCGGCTTCCATCTCATGAGTTTCGCATGTGTAAATGTGAGAAAAACAGGGCCAGTGGGGTGATTAGCAGGTAAGGGAAAGAGGCAAAGAGGTTGAGAAGAGCAGAGGTTTGAGCAGTGTTCTGCCTTACAGCCTGCATGGTCTCAACTGTGCCAGCATAGGTAGCTAAACAGAATCAGCCTTGGTTGGTTTGTGGATGGGAGATGGGACTGTGACTGGTGTTGAGACAAGGGGTGTAAACTTCTAGTGATTTTAGCTCTTGGGGCGGGTCTTATGATTTCCTGCCGTAGGGGAACTTGAATTTAGGGCAATGGCCCAACGGATAAAATTAGCACAAGATGGCACCTATCAACTTGTGAGTTTTGCATGTGTAAATGTGGGAACAATAAAGCTATGACGTAAAGGAACATTTTTCCAGGTCGATCGAAATATGCAAAAAAAATAAATGCCCTATATATTGGCCCAATAAAAGTTCAGAGCAAACTACCCCTTTAACAGATGAAATATCACATAAAGGCACCAAGTACGGGGGGGGGGCAAGGAGGCAACTGTTCCCTTGGTTCTTCAGCAATGGTTGCAGGAATCTCATTTTTTCCCCCTAGAATTGTTCACAGTTTTCAGCTTCTGGCTGTATATCCCAATATAGGCTGGTGCATTTTTGTAATTGTAGGGGCATAAGTATTTTCCCCAAATATGCCCGTGTTACGGAGTGTAGCGAGGGAGCCCGAACCAATCAAGGATTTCTTTTTAAAAATTGTGCTTTTTTCAGCACAATTTTCTTTTTGAATATTGGGTAAAAGGCCAGTTTGCAATTTGTTTTGTAGGGTAACTCATGAATAGATGCAAGTCACCATTGCAGAGGATCATTTTGCCAACACATTTTTGGGTTGCTCTTGCACTCAATATATGCCAGAATAAAAACATTTTCACTCTGGCTGCGCCCATACATTTCCATGCTGGCTGCACCAATATATGTCAGTTTCCCATATAAGCACATATTCATGTTTGCTTTATGCATAATGCCATTAATGATACTATAAAAAACATGTCCACGCTTGTTCTGTCAAAATATGCCAGTATCCCCACGTATTACCTCCAGTTGGCTTTACCATTAAAAAATACCCGGCACAGTATGAAAACATGTCCAAAGTGACTGCATCAAAATGCAGGTATAGCCATATAATAACACTTATCATGATTACTTTATCAAAGAAGCCCAATACAAAATGGCATGCCACAGTAAGAAATGGCTAGACTTTGTGCATTAAAATGCAAGTTTAGCTATATAATAGCACTTATCATGATTGCTTTATCATAGACGCCAATTAAAAAATGACATGCATTCCTGCGTCGTCCCCCAGTGCCTCATGCACACACAGTCTCGGTGGCGCTGCAAGCACGGCCACTGAGACTCTTACTGAGTCACTCGCCTTCCGCCCTGCGAACTGTGAGTAATAGCAAAAGCCTCTTATCTTGCAAGAACCATGACTCTATGATTAACTCTCCTGATGGTACCTCACTGAAGCCTCTTCATGCTCTGTCAGCACTCTACAATTATTATACATCTAGTTATGCCATATCTACTTTGCTACTCCCTGCCCACCTGACTGGCCTTCTCCCTTACTTTGTCCCTGCTGTATCACCACACATGCCACAAAAGTTAGCAAATAATACTGTCTCCTTACGATATTGCCCTACTGCACTCCTAGCCTAAGTGCACTACTTTGAACCTAGCTGCAGCCTCACTAGCATATATGCTAGCATTCTAGCGTAAATTTTGCACTTGATTTTGCACTGTTCTAGCTAAGTTGATTCTGCCTACCATTGATTTTGCATTGCCCTAGCTAAACTGAATCTGCCTACCATTGATTTTGCATTGCCCTAGCTAAGTCGCATCTGCCTACCATTGACTTTGCATTGCCCTAGCTAAGCTGAATCTGCCTACCATTGGTTTTGCATTGCCCTAGATAAGCTGTACCTACCTACCATTGATCTTGCATTGCCCCAGCTAAGTTGATTCTGCCTACCTTCGATTTTGCACTGTTCTAGCGAAGTTGAATCTGCCCGCTGTTGCGAAGTCTGCCCCCTAGGTACCCATCCACCATGCTCCTTAGGGCGCTCCTCCTTATACTGTACCACATTCTGCCCTCTGAAGCAACAATTATCACCCAGCCACGGCTGACACACCCTCAGCCATCAGACACCTTGACTCCCCCTAGTCCTGTCTCCCTGACCCTGCACATGGCAACCCCCAAAATGGACCCCACGACAACCACCAAAGGCCTCCTCCACCTCAACACCGACATTAACCCATACCTCAATGACCCAGCCCTCTGGCTGGAACATTTCGCTAACAAACCTACCCCGAACCAACCGTGCTCCTCATCTCTTAGAAACAAAAGATTAGGCACCAGATTCCGCATACACCCAACCCGTAGTCACCTCCCCAAGCAAATACGACATACACCACCATGCTCACCCAATGCACTCACCAACAGCAAACCCATCTCTACCAAGGCGAAATTGCCAGTTATCAAGGGCGCCCTCATCAACGCCAGATCCCTCCCAGCACACGCTTTAGATATAGCAGACCTTATAACTTCGTCTGATCTTGACTTCATCGCCATAGCTGAAACCTGGCTACATGCCGCATCCGGCCCTTCATTGTCCCTTGCCCTTCCACCTGGCTTCAGCATAATGAGATGTGACCGCACCTCAGCCTCCCTCTCTAGAGGTGGTGGCCTAGCCATCATCCACAAAATCACTCTGGACTTAATAGAACTGTCCAACACTAAACTTGAGTCTGCTGAACTACTATCAGTCAAACTCGCACTAACACCTAATCAAACAGCCACCCTCCACCTAATCTACAGGCCTCCAGGCCCCGCACCTTCCTTTGTCGGCGAAATATCCACCCTCCTCCTTGACAATGCAAAAACAAACTCACAAATTATCATCCTTGGCGACCTTAACCTGGGACTCAGCGACCCCAAAGATCCTACGGCACTAGATTTGGAAAACACCCTCTCTAACTCTGGTTTCACCTTGCACATCCAAGAGCCTACGCACTCTAAAGGCAGGACCCTCGACTGGCTAGCCAGCACTAACTGCAATATTAATGTCCTGGCCATTACCCCTTGCCTATGGTCAGACCACCACATTATCACCTTTAATATTGAAGCTTCTCCCCGCATCCCGACCTTGATAGCGCCTGCTCTCCCGACCAGAAACACAAAGGACATAACCAAGGAGAAACTTCTCCCTTTTCTACTCCCTACACTAAAAATGGCCACTGACTCTTGCAATGACCCTACCACCTTAGCTGACATCTATAACCGCAGCATGCTCACAGCCATAGACTCTATGGCACCCATCAAACTGAGGAAGGCCAAACCACGGGCACATCTGAATTCTTGGTTTACTCCACAGTTAAGAGTACTCCGCAAAACTAAACGTTGTGCCGAGAACCCTTGGAAAAGCCACCCTTCCGATGCACACACAGATGACTTCTTCCTGGCATCGCTCACCTATAAAGCAGCCATTATAGAGGCGAAAAAAGAGCCCCTTAATAATCGTATTGTGCAAGCTGACTCCAACTCTAAGGACCTCTTTAAGATCCTAAAAGAGCTCAAAACTCCCGTTACCCCCCCCCCCCCCGACACCTGCATTAAATACAGCAAATGGCTAACATTCAGGCAGCGTTACTGAATAAAATCACCATGCTTCAATCTAAAATCGCTGCTAAACAAGACAGCCTGAAATTAGACAATCACCCTCCTACCCCAGCTGAGGCCCTCTCCCCTGACTTGCCCAACCTCAAACGATTCGCCTTCTCACCGCTCACTACTACGGAGGTGGAAAACATCATCCTGAGGATCAAACCATCCAACTGCCAGGGTGATCCCTGCCCTTCCCCAATTATCAAGGAATCTGCCCACGACCTGGCCCCATTCATCACATCCTTTATCAACGCCTCATTTAAAACAGGAATTGTCCCTGACAACCTTAAAGATGCATGGGTGATCCCCCTGCTCAAAAAACCTTCCCTTGACCCTAGCATACCTACCAATTACCGACCCATTACGACTGTCCCGTTCCTGCTAAAAATTTTAGACCATGCAGCATACCTGCAAATCCAAGAGTACTTGGAAGCCAATAATCTTCTAGGTCTTAGACAATCCGGTTTCTGCCCCAAACACGGAACAGAGACAGCTTTACTTGACTTAAAAACTCAAATTGAAATTCTAAAGGACAATGGCAAACTTGCCTTACTTCTTCTACTCAACCTCTCTGCGGCCTTCGATTTGGTCAATCATCATATCTTATACAAGCATCTTCACTCTGCCGCCCACTTCTCGCCGTCTGCTACGTCCTGGATCATATCATTCTTGAGTAATAGATCTAGCAGCTGCAGACCCCTCTCCCATTCTCTGCGGCGTCCCCCAGGGCTCTTGTGTGTCGCCAACACTTTATAATGTTTTTACAAAACCGCTCTTTGATGTACTTGACTATCTGGGTGTCTCCTATACGAATTACGCTGACGACACCCAGATACTCATTCCTATTACTGGAGACTACTTGGCTGACACTAAGGCCCTGAACGAGGTCTACCTGGTCATCCAAGCCTGGATGGCACAACACCAGTTATGCCTCAATGATGACAAGACTGAGCTCCTCATCTTGGGCACTACGCAACATCTTAGTAAACTTGAGCCGTCCTACCAATCATTTATCATTGATGGCAACACCATCCAAGTTTTGAAAGACACCAAAACTCTAGGCGTCTACCTTAACGCCACCCTATCCCTATCCCGACAAACTAATGCAGTCAGATCGACCTCAGCATACACCTGCAAACTCATTGCAGCTTGCAGGCCATTTCTGACAACCCCAAATACGGTCACATTGGCCAGAACTCTCATCATGGCCAAAATTGACTACGGGAGCGCCCTCTACCTAGGAACTAGCCAAAAGAACATGAACAAACTGCAAATCGCCCAGAATAACGCCGTCAGAGCGGCCTTAGACATCCCGCGAAACCACCACATCTCGGAATCTAGACCCAACCTACACTGGCTACCGGTCAAACAGAGAATTTCATTGAAAGCCTTAGGTCTTACCCACAAATGCTTAGCCAACCAAGCCCCCCCTGTATCCCTGCAGCCGGCTATCCCGCCACTCGCCTACTCGCCATCAAAGAACTGCCCAGACCCACTGTCTAACCATCCCCAGGTTCTAACTACAAAAAGCGGGTGGATCTAGCTTCCCCGTCCTAGCTTCCAAACTCTGGAATGCTCTCCCCCTTACCATCAGATCTGAAGAATGCTTTAGTGCCTTTAAATCCAAAATGAAATCCTGGCTCTTCAACCAGCCTTGAAACCTGTACCTCTTTGCTCCTGGGAACTTGTCCCAGGAATACACCTGCCCTAACCTCCACGTTGTAAATATGTATATTACTGTATGTCTTGTATACTTGCACTGTCTTAAAAGTTGAATATATGTATGCATATGTAACCATGTCTAAAGTTGCTCCCGGATGCCTCTGGGCCTGAAGGTGCGCGTTACAAATAAAACAAATACAAATACAAATACACAATGTGATTACACAAGGTGTAGGGCAAGGTGCTGGGGGCCCAAGGAGCAGGCATGGTATGTTTTTACAAGGCATCTATCATGGATGGCCATTATGAAAATACCATGCCTGCCCCCTGGGCCTTCCCAGTGCCTCACAGAGGGACCTGATTTGGCTGATGCACAACCCACCTCCCGCCAAAATCAGCTCCATGTCCCAGAACAAACATGTGTGCACACATTCACTCAACCTTCACACGCAGCATGCACTCATTCACACACACACCCATAATCATACACTATCTCATTACACCTAAGCATACACAAGCATACACACATACACATACATACACATTTAAATTAGCATACCTTCTGCCCCAGTCCTAATATTTTCTCCCAGCGCTCCAGCTTCTGCGTAATATGTGCAAAGAGGCACAGGAGTGTCTTCATTGCACATACCAACATGCAGTTCCTCAGCCAGCATCCCTAATGGGCCATGCAAAGTTGGCAAAGCACAACGCCGCCCCCGGCTTTGCAAGGCTCATTGGATATGCGAGGTTAGGGAACAGAACTGTGAATCGAAAAACATGTTTTCCTTTAACAGTTCAAGCCAGCCGAGTAGTGCTGCCTCGGCTGCAAAAAGCAGCGGAGGGAGTGCTCACTATTCACACTGGCTGGCTCCTTGGCTCCTCCATAATGGGCGAGGGTGCCCACGGGTGGGCACCTCCTGACCCATTATGGAAAAGCCACCACTTGTACACTGTCTATCAATCTATGCACAGGGTCAGTGTGGTTGGGGATGAAATACTGTTGATTTTGAAGTCATGTACAAGAACTGCACTGTTAATGAAGCAATTTCAATACATTAAGGGATCCGTAGACCTGCCCTACAGTAGAAGGCTACCAAGATAGCTCAGCAGGTTGAGAGACTGTTGCTAAGATGTTATAATTTAAAACTGGCTGTAAATTGTATGACTCTGCAATTACGTATATTTAAAAAAGTGCTATAAAATGTGTTTGGCCAGGGGATGGGTTTGGCTGGTAGCTTGCTTATATTCAGGGCGAGGGTGGGGAGATTTCTGCCCCCATAGTGAAAATCAAAAGCTGGCACTCATGAACCCACAGTTTAATTTCCTAATAGCTGCTGTCAGAACAATAGAAGCATTTATGATTAAGCAGTTTGACAAGCAAATAACATCTTTAGAAATATATACTGTGATAAAACACAAAGGATAGGGCACACAAATCACAGGCTATATGTGTGGTAGTCTGACAAAAAGATAAACACATTTTGAAGAAAACGAGTGAATGTAAGTTTAGGGAGCATTTTGCAGTCTGAAAATGTCTCTTTTGTTTTTTTTCTATACAAGTGTAAGCTGCACATTTAGAAAACAAGTGTGTACAGCATGTAGGTATCCTGCTTTTAACAGTAATGGCCCCCACCCCATTGATATTCATGGCCCATTGATTCCTGTGGTGTCCCTTTCAGGCAAGAAGAAAGAACACAGGCTAAGCAAATAAGGCCTGTAAACACGAATGACGGCTGAGTGAAGGAGCGTCTTTAGGACCCCTAGAAAAAAATTTTGCCAGTGGGGTGGGCAGGCCACTGGTATGATGTGAGTTAGTCTTGTTCTGTTTCACTGGACATGAATGCATGCTGGTAGAATGTTGATAAATGAATGATGGACAGCTCAGGGGAATGTTGAGTGAGTATGGTGTGTGAGTTTTCCATGAATGTCATTTGTTGTTGGCCTGAGCTGGATGTGAGAGGATGGCTGGTGGGTGTCTCTTGTGCCACTTGATATATGTGGATTTCTACCTGTCCATGTATCCTGTAAATAACTGCAAGTAACTGGATGTGGGAAGGGAGGATAGCTCAATAGGCAACGCGTTTGTCTTGGAAGCCAATCTCTGGTATTAAGCACATTATAAAAGAACAATTATATAATATGTACAAAGGTAACTATGTACAATAAAGCAACCTGGATGTACTGCTATGGCTCCACAGCTGGTCTGTGGGTGGACATTGAGCATCTCTTAATTGTATTTACAACAGCCACCAACTAGGGGGGAAAAGGAGCCAATGGTGGGGCCAATCGCCCCCCTATATCCACTCTAGGGACACCTATGAGCAATAGGCAATTGCCCCAGTGGTTATAGAACACACTAAAGTACGGTCTCAAAGAGTGCCAACGCTTCATTCAAGACATGGAAGGTTGCAGATGTAACAACCGGAGACTGTGCCCCCATGATCATACTCCAGAATTGATTGATCTGAGAGGAGACGTTCCTCGCGGGATAGATAATAGAATAACCTTTCATATAATGATCCCGTAGCACTTGGCACAATGTTAACACACGACGACTAGTTTCAATTGCCGGAGGACAAAGTCAGCATTGTCTCTCGTTCGGTGCGATTCCATTCCAGGCCACCAAATACTCATTGGTGGGGAGGCTATGTAAGCGAAGATAGTAGATAAATCTCTGCAACTGTGCAAAGCACAGTTTCGTCAAATAAGGACACAGAGTGTACATTGCGAAGCCCTGGATACAATTTCCAGCAAACCATTTCTTGCTATGAAGTTTCCTCAAGTTGTCACAGCAATCCCAATCCACTGTTTTGATTTTCAAAACGACATGGACATTAGGTAATGTAAGGGCATGCTCCAGAAACAAGCCAATATAATTTAAAGGAGTCAGCACATCATTTTGTAAATCTGAGACAAACCCATTCTGGACCATGTCTGACGAATGTGAGGCTACCAGTCCTAGCAGAGAGTCTGGATCAAGGTGTAAGAGGCAAAGATTTAGGTAGAACTTAGTGTGCTGAAGCAGCCATAAAGATCTGACATATGGTACACCAAGCTCAAATCTTAAAGCCTCAGTGGGTACTGCGTTGGGAACGCACAGTATGGATCTCTGAAATTTCCCCTCGATTATTCCCAGCAAGGTAGCATTTGTTGTCGACAGAGCCTCCAACCCATATAGAAGACCGGGAAGAGCACTCTTTTCATATACATACATATATATATATAGTAAGGAGACCTTCTATACTGAAGCCTCTGCTTAAGACCCAGGTTGGTTTTTATAGGCCAACTAATAGCACTGTCTTCACTCATCAGCACAGTGACTGTAGTCTCTGAGTCCAATAACTCAATAAGATAGAGCAGAAGAACATCAAGGCCCCACCTTTGAAGCTTGCTCCTTAAAATGGGTTGATAGACACAGTCAAAGGCCTTAGAGTAGTCAATGAAGGTTCTTCTCCTCCAACCATTTATTACATTTTCTCATTATGAGGGAGGAGAATATCTTTGCGCTGGAATCCAACATTGCCAATAACCGATAGTTGAGAGGATCCATCCTGTCTCCCTTTTTATGTACGGGGACCAGGATAGACTCCCTCCAACTAGACGGTATGGCGCCCAGCAAAGATATCCTGTCAAACAAATGCTTTAGCAAGGCAGCCCAGAAGTGGGGGTGGGCTTTTATAGCAATGCTGGCTGCTCTAGAGGCCTTGAGCTTGTGTATGACCTTCAGAATATCCTCAACATCAAAGCCCTCCATGGGATTGCCAATTACACCTGTGTTGTCTAATCCAATACTGGCTATAATAGAATCGTAGTAAAGCTCGATGATATAATTGAACCAGGCAGACTCTGCAATAGGGTTGCATTCCAAAGACGCATTTCTCACCAGGAATCTCCTTTATCCATGCCGAATTTGTTTCTCTCGTTGCCCATTAACAGGCAAAACAGTAGCTTCCAATTGGCATTGTTGACTGAGCTTTTATGTTGTTTTAATCAATTTTTAAAGCGGGTGGTAAGGCAAGCTATTTTGGACTCCCTGTTCACTATCAGCATCGTGCCAGATCCCTCCGGTATTCCTTTTTCCTTTGATGTATGACCGGATTGAACTCCCCTGAGTTAGCCTTAGGATGGAAAAACTGTGACTGATGTGGCCTCATCGTGTCAAGAAAATCATCCATTATGTTTTTAAGGTCACACTTATTTGCTGTTAATAAGGCGACAGGTTCATAATCACCCACACATATCTGCACTGTGGTCTTCTTGACATTAGCTTCGGTCCATACTATCTGATTACCCAGAGTATTTATCTCCAGAGCAATACAAGAATAGTCATGCTTCTGGGGTTCCGACAGAGTCTGCAACCACGCCAAAAGAGCATGGTCACTTAAGGAAGTGAAACCAATATATAGTAGCATGTACCACCTCCACTGGAATGCGTCGATGAGCACATAGTCAATGAAGATGGCAACCTTACCATTAGTCTAGGTCTTGGCCGTCTTATTGTCCGCCTGTACGTTCCGATATAAAGATTTCAAATCAAAGGTCTGCAAAAATGGTTGCCATCCACAGTCTCCCGAGTTCTTCTGGGCCTCAAGGAGGCAGTGAGGCTCCACATCTAAGGTTCATAAGCATCATCAAAAGGAGTGGGATAACATCCAGCATTGACGTTGCCTGCCAAAATCAGCTTTTTTCCAGGATGCTGATATAACCACTGGAATAGCAGCTTTTCTATAACTTTTTTGTGCCATACTTGTGACTGCGCCTCAAGAAGAATCATACAGATTAATAATCCAGCACCTGTTTGCTGCTATCGAAGAGTCCTCAAGAACTACTGACAAAACCTACGGGATAGTAAGCTCCACAGTAAATCCTTTAATACAAATTGTACCCTGGCCCCAATTGCCAGCACCCTCATAGGGCGACCCCTCTCCTTGGAAGTCGCTTTCCGACAGATCACATTGTAGCCATCAATGTCCAATCTACTGGTTGCTCAGGTCTCCTGTAGCAGGAAAATGTCCCTAGATAATAAGTACGTGGAGCCCAAGGGGTGAGAAAGAAAAGACCTGAAGCCCCAGGTGTTCCAAGAGAGTCATTTATGACTCTCCACGGGCCCAGAACATCAATGATAGCTAGCCCCCAGTTGATTCGGGATCCAACGCTCAATGTTGTGGAACCAAGGGCGGTTTTCTGCTCGTTCGAAGGTCGAGAGCAAGCTATCTCTTTCAGTAGGATGAGTGTTCTCTGTCATGTGCCATTTGGGAGAAGGTAGACAGAAGATTCTCCATAAGTGCGGAGCCAGATGATTGTTTACGACAGATAGTCAGTTGGTATTCCAGTGATACCAGATCAGCATGGCAAAGTCGCAATATGTCAACCAAAATTGGGGACACAAATTCAGTGATAACTTAATTGGATGGACTGTCTGCCACAGGGAGCTCAATATTCAAGATGTCGTCAGTTCCAATTGCTTTCAGGTGAGGTACTTTCCGAAACAAATCCAACAGAAAGCTGTGGTTGATAAATAGACTCTCTGCCCGAGGCTGAAGCTCTTTGATTTTTGCCCATTTGCCCAGTGCTGGGTGGTTCCCATTCTGCTCACATAAAAGAGAGCCTTGAGTTGGAAGACCCATATACACCATGGCAATTTGTTTTCTGGCTAGCCTATCACCAATATTCGTTGCAAATGGCCATTGTTGGTCTCAGTAGATTTAGAGCCCTTTGCAAAAGTCACATATTTCCAAAGCTGTTTGTTGGTCCCAATAGTAAGTAAAGGTCTTTTTCTACACCTTTTCTTCCCAGCCGATCTGGTCTCCAGATAGGCAATAATAGTTATAGCTTCCTCCACTTATGGCAAATATGATGTTGAAGGAACTGCTGATTCAACTACAACTACTGTCGTAGCCGGTTCAGCAACCGACCCGCTGGTTGATGGTACAGCTATAGGAATGCGTGTGCCTTGGATGCTGAAAACCAGCACATTTTGTAGACAGGAGAGATCTTGATCGCAATGGGAAATTGAAGATGGCAGGGCCAGAACAGAATTTTGTCATACTATTATTAAGCTTAGATTCCTGGGCAGGAGGTCCACAGCAAAATAATATGCAATTTAAGGACAATTTGGCGAAATGTACTCCATTTGACTTTGATAACTTTGAAGGAGATTATGCTCCATCTTTTAGCTGCATGAGACAATTACCGGAGCTCACTTACAGTCCAAGCTGCATTACTTAGTTCCCAATTAGCTTGTGTAAAATCAGATATCCCTAACAAGGTGGCCTTTGAGCCAAGTGAACAGAAAAAGCCCACATCTGCATGTCATGTCGTTCCAAATTCCCAGAATAAATTAAACAATTGAGTTACCTTTCGAAACGATGGGCAATGATAGTGCCAGATTGCATTGTGAAGCATGTGGTTTATTTACTTATGTTTTTATGTAAGCGTCCATATGGCATGTCCACATGTAATGGAACACTAGAAGATGACTGCAGGAACAGTATCCGTGCGTATGGAGGAGGAGGGCAGGCACAGAAAGATCACCAGTCCTCATTCTAGAAACAGAAGAAATATATGGAGTATCAGTGACTGTAAAAAGAGAATTAGAGCTGCCCTGGAATGAAGGGTTGCTGGTGGGTCTTTCCAGGGATGGGCTCCAGCTGGAGAAAGCCTGCTGGTGAGTCTGAGATTTTGTTTCCAATGCTTACTTAGATGCAAGACATTACTGGCCTGCATGATTTTCCTTTCATTAAGCAGATGCTATAAATGAATCCAGTACGCAGTTGCTCTTTGTGAATCTTAATTAGGAATAGCCATGGAACTCTCTGGCCTCCTGCAGGCTATTAGTTTAATTGTCATAGGAACATCATGGACTGCGACCATATTGTGGGGGAAAGTCTGGAATTGAACATTTTATGTACTACCGTAGTACACTACTGTATTATAAAATTGTGTCGGTACTGCAAACTGCCATGTTAAACAACTGTTTCTTGCCAGTGCGATGTGAAGGACTGTGCATGTCCATGCGATGAAGGCTCTCTGCCTAGTGTGTAGCTATGTTTGCCTCCACATCTGTCACTTCTGGCATGTTTCCCTTTTGGCATATGCAAGAGTGTTTTAGGCTCACGCTTTCTTCGGAAAAGCAGCTTTAGCAGACAGAAGTCATCATACTGGAAGCATGCTCGCCTGCCTGAGGCTGTTTGTGAACCTGTGCGGAGTATATTCAGCTCCACTAAATCTATCATTTCATGCTCCCCTTCCTGATAACATTGTCCCAACGTGTGTGAACATAGCTGGTATCAAAGACTTGTATAGTGAGGCTTTCTTCCCCGCTTGTAACATTTTTTCAGTATGATTCCCTGGCAAGTCTGGACCTCCCCTTCCATTGAATTACATGTGTTCCTTTGAGTATAAGAGGACGGTGTGTGAAGAAAAGGCGGTTCGCACTTGCACCAAAGTCTTTGACTTTTGTTGTTTGGTTGGTGTCCTGCTGTTTGTTTTACTAATAGATTGTTCACCAATCCATCGGAATAGTAAGTGGTCATTTTTTCACAACAAGATTATTCTAAATTAGTTACACAGATTCTATATGGCTCTATTAAACTGGCAAAGCTCTGTATAACACAACACTGTGGAATAACCCACATTGAAACTATAGCCCATTCCTACAGCAAATTGATACAACTGACACAAAGATTACAGCCACATAGCAAACTGCAGAACCTCAATTGACCACCAACTCTTCATGCATCGCAGCCACATAGAGACACATCTGCATCTTCACATAGCCTTGTCCACACTTCTCCACTCATCAATTCTTGACCACTCTCTATAGAGACACATCTGCATCTTCACGTAGCCTTGTCCACACTTCTCCACTCATCAATTCTTGGTCACTCTCTATATAGCAATATCTTCTACCACCCCCTCTTCACTCTCATGCTTACTTTCAATGAGATCTCAGTTCTAACCATGTGGTTCTGAGACATTATGCTATATACTGAAGAGAGATGAATGTGGCTCTTGTCATGACGGTCCCTCGGTCATCTCGACGTTACAGGAATGAAAGGTGTACATCGTTCCTGGCCCCCTCCTCCCTATCACCACTCTAACGCGGATGTGAGAAGCGCTATTCACTCAGACAACCATACAGACCCTACCCTGATGATGTTGTAGAGGAGATAAACTTGCAGAAGATGGAATAATTGGACTGACTGTGACTGTGCAGGGAGCCAATGACATCACCGCTAGAACCTAGACGTAGACGCATTAGACACAAAGCATATATTCATCCATCACGAAGGTACATGGACAATAGGCCACATTGCACATAGACACAAAGAACACGCTTTGACCCACTATCAAAGAGGACATATACTCTTTTGCTATGCGGGAACGGAAGTTGCAGAAGAATAAACATGAGTCTTGCAGAACACAGTTAACATAAGTAGCCATAAAGGTCAAAATGGAAGATGTGGCCACATTGAAGCAGTTGGAAAACACTGGGAAGACTGGAGGATGCAGGGAGAGGCCTAACTTGCTGATTTAGCAGGAAAACGTAGACCAGACTGCTCATGGAGCGGTGTACATACATCTGCCAAGACTATCAATGGAGGGAGAGTTTCACATCGGCACCCAAAGGTACAGACAAGGCCAGACATAAGAAACAGTCTTCTTCGATTAATAGAGAACAAATGTTGCTGGAAGGACAGAGGGTCACAGCGTGCACCAGTGTCTTATCTTGGAGAGCCCGCTGGCATCTCTGGGCCACTCTGAAGCTGCGTCGGCATGCCAATCGACCATCACGGCTGGGGGCCTCCATCTTGGCATGTAGGTCAGATAATTGCATGTTTGCCTAGGTGAGTGTCCTGTTTTCCCGATCATGGGAGGGCACGTACGTACAGCAGGAAGGCCCGATCTTGGTGCACATGCCTCCTTCCATAGCCATGAGGATCTCTAGAACGTATCAATTTTGCAGAGTCATCAGTCTGACAGCTCTCACGTCTTCCTTGAAAGCATAGAACCCCTTGACTGTCAATGTTCAGGTGTGCAAAATTCCCCATCTGATGATCTGGAGCCATTTCACATTCATGTTGGCATGAACTCCTGGAACTACTAACGGAAAGAACATTTCAGTTCTGCTGAACAGCCTGTGCTTTGGTGGTATCGCGTCCAAATGCGTCTTCCATATTTGACGATACATAGTTTCCTCCCTTCACTCTTCTAAGCTCCACAGATCGCTTCTTCCTTTGGTGTGTTTTGATTTTGGGGAACCCATCTACTTGTATGTCTTTTCGAGGTACTACTAATGCAGGTTTGTTTAGTTGCACTAGAGAGCATGTTCCTTCCCAGTTTGGCGGTAGTTGCATGTACACCTTGGACCCGCAGGCCCAGTAGGGATCCATTAGCATTTCAGTACCGACCCTCATGCCTGGTATCTTCAATATTCATTTGCATCCTTTGTTCTCTCCAACCTTCACACGTCCACTGTTCTGGAAACACAAGGAAGCATTCTCGGGTGATATTATTGGCATAGGACCTGCTTCATTCTCCACCCATGTGAGCAGCTTTGCGCTTGCTGCCCATTCCCTGAGGCAATTTGCGTTTTATCTCTGTACCACTTCTACTGGGACTGTCAAGAGTGCATGTGCTTTCTCCCTACCATCCATTCCTTCCATCCTTCTCCTGTGAATATGTGCCCGTTCACCAGCTGCTGAGGTCTCTCCCAGTATCCTGGCATCCCTCCTATCCCATTTTTTTTCTGTCTTTGGACATTGTAACTCCCTTTGTGTCACTATTCTGGCTTCTCCTTTGTTTGGGCCATCCAGAATGTACTCTATTGTTTTGCCTGTGCTCCAATAGTCATCTATCATTTCTTGAGTCTTGATATAGCTATTTTCATATGGGAACGTCTTCTGTGACATCCATCTTATTGTGGCCCATCTTCCTTGAAATCGGCATCTTGTTGTGCATAGTGATAGGTTCATTGTGCTCTGGCCATTGGGATTTCTGTGGGATTATGAATGTTCTGGACGCACTCGTGCTTATCTCTCTTCCCACATTGGTCTTTTGCTGATACTACACTTTGTTAGACACGTGGGCCGAATCAGCTAGATATGCATTTACGTGTTTGAAATCTATAATTGCGCTTCACCTGAGTCTTTTTACTTCTAGGGCAGCGCTAGTTCCTCACCCAGATATTGCTTCAGTGATAGAAGGAATATGGGTTGTGTTAATGTGTATTGCAGCGTGTGCGTGAGACAATGCAACCTTTTGTAATGCAAAGAGGGTACAAAGGTAGAGACAGCAGAATGCAGAAAATATGAATACAATTATTCTCACCACAGATTCCATGTCTTGTAAAGCTGCATGCCCACTGTCTTTTCCATAGAGTCCACAAAACTGCTTGCAAAACCCCTTGATGTTCATTGTTATTACAGGTCAGGAAAATCAGGCTCTCTTCCGGTAGTACTGTGCTAATGCAGCGAAAAACAATCTTTCCCAAACAAAACATACTTTTGGACTGCTAAGCAATGTAATGATGGAGTGACCCCTCTTGTCAGGTATTTGCTACGTAGAGAAAGAACGCATAAAAGAATTCCTTAGGTGGTATCATTTGTCTGGAAAATGCTACAAGTTTGTAAAAGTGCTCTTCAGCGGTTGTGGAGGTATAACATTTTTTGCCAAAATGAATCGAAACATTCACAATGATTACCTAGTGTAAGGAAAAGTGTACCTAATCTGGCTTTTCAATTTGCTTTTGTCTACCTCTAGTCCCTGATCGTGTCTGAATTTGCTGCTGTGTTTCTTCTTCTTCTTGCTCTTCTTCCTGCATCAAATCGTCTACGTGTTGGGCCAAGGAGGTCTCACCTCTGCAGGGCTTGACATCTCCAAGGTAATTCCAGGCCTTCTTCCCTACCAATTTCACTGCCTTGTGAGTTGCTTGCTCTACGGTGAAAGGCCCATCGAACCTGGGCTTATAGCAGGACCGAACAAAATTCTGCAGGTGTGGTTGTCTAAGCAGTGAAAGGACATCCCTATACGCTGGCTGTCTGTGCCGAGGAGGACAATTCTTTTTGCTCACACCAACAACCCTTGCAGATCTAGGGGCAGTATGGCGCCTGCCACTTACTCTGGGGACACTACAGGGCGGAAAACAAAATCAGTTGGCACTCTCCAGCAGGCTTTGGTAATCTTTGCAGCACTGATTGCACAAGCACTGTAATGCCATAGATGAATGTCTGGGTCAACAGGAATGCCTTGCACCACTATGTCACGTGCCATGGCGTGTATTACAAGCATCGGCCTCATTGAGCACATGCCTGGTGTGGTGCAGATAATGCCATTGTCCATGAATGAAGTCGTCATGTTGAACTTGCTAAGCAGATCCCTGCCGAGCAAGTTGACAGGAGAGCTCTCAGAATAAGTAGGGGAGCATGTACTAGCCTTCCGTCCACCTTTACATCTAAATCCTTTGTATATGAAATCGTTAAAATAGCCCCAGTGAATCCCTGTGTGTTGAGAGTTTTGCCAGGTAGCGGGAATTCACCTTCACTGATGCACAATTTTTCAGCTCCTGAATCTACCATAAAGATGAATTGTTTGTCTCCTATCTCTGCCTCCACCAAGGGTTCTTCTTCTGGGTTTAGGGTCATCGACAGGACTGGACACGCAAGTGCTCTCTGTGGGATGTCCTATTCAGAATAGGTGTCTGTTCCTGGGAACGAGAAATTGTTTCCCCCACCACTGTAGTTCCTTGAAACGGGGCCACTGTACCATTGGGCACACCAATAAAGGCGTTTGCGTTCCCCGCCTGCTGCATGTTAGTGTGAGGCTGGTAATATTGCATTGCCTGTTGGGGTATCGCAGCGGAGGAGGGCCTGGGATCTGTGGGGGTAACTGAGTGTAAACCTGGTGTATTTCATATGGTATTGAGGTCATTCTAGGGGCCAGTCCTTGAGGGGCCCCTTGGGGTAGTGGGCCATAGTTCTGCTGGCCATAGCTATATCCCATACCTTTTCTGCTCATGCACTCCCTCTAGTAGTGCCCCCACTTCCCACAGTTCCAGCATTGCTCCATTTCTCCTCCTCTGGGTCCCATTCCCCCGAGCACCCCCTAGATCCTCTGAACCCACCTCGTCCTCGCTTCTGTCCTGTTTGCCACTGTGGCCCCGAGAATTGCTAGTTTCTGGCCCACTGTGCTTATTCTCCTTGAGCCCACACCGCACCTATTCTGGCATTTGTAAAGCTACGGGTATATTCTCCCTTATCTATCTGTATTGGCATCGGTCCCGATGCCACGCCAGCCACTTTAGCTAATTTATTCTGTACCAGTTTCCCTTCCTTAGACTGTTTCCTCTGAAGCGTTTCTTTCTCACGCTCTTTTATTCTCCAACAATGATGCACTACAATGCTTTCAATTTCAGGCACCCTTTCGCCTCGACCCCCACAATTTTGTAGAGCGCATTTTGCACTTCTTAGGGAAGGACTTGTTTTACTATAAAATAGAAAAAGGGTATGGACTGGTCCCAGGCGTTACCCGTCTCTGCTCACCACATCTCTTGGACCTTGTGAATAAATTGTACGGCACCCTCATTATCACCCATTGTACATTGCATGATGGACTGGAAATCTGGCGTGTCTGGGAACCTTCGCTACAGCGCATCCCATACTTTTGCTCTGATCTTGTTATATGATGCTCCATCATGAGCGTCCTTAGTCTGGGTTACTTCCACATACCCCGCCTTCACCCACACATTGCAGCCTGATCCCCGACCGCAGCCACCAATAAGCTTTCCATGTCTCCTATTGCTGGGGGTACTGTGCTTTTCAAAAGCTTATATCCATTTCCATGTGCCCGTTATAAGGACCACAAGTGACTTTATTAGGTTATTCTTGTCCATCTGTGCCCATGATACATAGTGCGGCCTCCCTTCCCCCTTGTGTATTAGGGGCATTTTCAGTGTTTTAATTTTCTGCCCTTTGTTGCACTTCCCTTTTTCCTTGCTACTGCCATCCGGCCAAACCTTGCCCTCAACCAGCTGTCCCATAAGCTTTCCACCCTCGCTCTTGCTCTGCCTTTCCATCCTCACCGTCCTCAACCTCATTGAACTCGCTCCACTCATCTTCATCTCCCCTACTTGACCCAACATTCTCATAACACAACCTGTCTGCATCTCCGTCACGCACTATGTGTAGGATTTTTATAGGTGCGTTGTCTATCCTGAATAAAAAAATCTTCTGACTTCCATTCTTCCATCATCTGTTGCACTGGTGGGTCTGCCTGTGTAAAGTCACATGCTACCCGCAGTCTGGCTAGTTCTGTTTGTGTCGATGCCAGTGCTATTTCTAGGTCTCTTTGGCTAACATCTGCATGTGCTGCGACAGCTAGAGGGGAGACATATGGGGCGGTGGTGCTGTTGTTAGTGTCGATACATTCGGAACTATTGACACATATGTTGAGTTTGTCTATCCCGCTGCAAGACAGGCTGCTAAAGGATATATTCCCTTGTTTCCTCTCAAGGCCTTCCCGTCTTTACTTAGGCCTGAGTCTTTACTATCGTCGCAGGCCTCTCCTTCCCCCTTGCCCTCTTCTGTATCATCGAACATCTTCCAGAGGTTCAATATTTCCCTTCTGTTCTGTAATTGTTTCCCTTTGTACTTCGCTGTTAAAAAGATGGACATGTGTTCTAGCATACTTCTGTCAAAGGAGACTCCTCCTCTAGTCTCGGTTACCCACTGGTTGGGATACTTCTTGATCCTGTCGCAGTCCAACGGCAGAGCCTTGCACATGTACTCTATGGGCATTTCTCACCCCATGGTTGTGTCTCCTGTGTGCCTCCTCGTTGTGCTACGCCTGTGCTGATGGGCCACACAGTTATGCAGATATTGTCAAAAACACAGTTCAATTCCCTGCCCCTCTTTGTCAATACAAAAAATAAAAATACTATTTTTTCTCCCCACGCCCCTTTTCCCCTTTCAGTTTCCTTACTCACTCACACAAACCACACTCTTCTGACACACATGCAAACTACACAACACCCCACCTGGGCCTCTTGCCTACACAATACAAATGCACGAATAAAACAAACTAAAATAACAAGCTAAAATAACAATCTCTACTATGCCCGAGCTCTCTAATTATACAGAACTTCTATGTATTTCCTCTTTTCTTCTTGGTTAAACAATGGTTGTGGCACCGCCATTCCCTCTCACTCAGTGAGTCTCCTTATCTTCCCGTTTTCTTTTCCTTATTATTCTCCATAAAAAAATAACAAAACCAAAAAACAGAACAAGCCACAGGCATGCCACACTTCCAATTTCAATCTCCACTTGTTCACACTGTTCACACTTCCCCATACATCTGTCCCCTACTTGTTATCACTTGCAAGACTATACTCATGTGCGCACGTTCACCCAAACTACTCCGTTCACGGGGTTCCAACGCTGGCCTGCACCACTCCTTGGGACCGTGCCCTGCTCCAAAGAGCATGCAGGATTCTGCAAAGATGGCTCCTGCATGGCCACTGGGAAGTATGCGTTTTTGGGGATGGTCGCTGTTGGTCGGCTTGGCCCTTCCGGAGAGGTTACCTGGATACCTCCTCAGGTACGGGGTATGCTGGGATCACGTCGGGGGTCACCAAATGAAGGCACGCCCCTTTACTCTGACGCCAGAAAAATTACGATCCACTATCGAAAAAAGGTCAAGCAATTTCTTGCAAGGATAACAAGTTTTAAAAGAACGTATTATCTATAAAACCCTCAACCTTACCCACAAAGCGAGTAGAGCACCCGCTTTGACACCCGTGCAGAGCCTGTTAACGCAGGTTCGAATCCCGGCGGGGCCAAACTCAGCCTTTCATCCTTCCAAGGTCGATAAATGAGCACCACACACCGTGGGTAATAATAAGCAGCGCTCAGATACCTGAGGGTTTGTAGCGCTATATAAAAGCCTAATTATTATTATTATTATTATTATTATTATTAATTAAATGTCTCCTTAACCATGCCCCGCTTTACCTCAGCCAGAGAATTGCCAGACCCTCGATGGACCGACCTTCTAGTACTGCCTACTCAAACCTTATCACCATTCCTAGGAGCCCTAGGACCCGTGCAGGAGGTTCAAGCTTCCCGGTCATCGCAGCCACCAACTGGAACTCCATCCCCCGGCATTTAAGATGCATTGACTCACACACAGCCTTCAGGAAAGCTGTCAAAACACTATTATTTGTATAAATTGACCACTCTGACTCTGTTTTGGTATATGCTTGTAACATTGTACCTGTACCTGTGTTCTGCGTCTTGTTATGTCTTTGCTCCCTGTAACCATGAGCCAAGCCTTATTTGTGTAACCAAAGCACTGTAAGCAGTCTTCCTGTAACCTAGACACTGTTGCCTCTGTACTCCTACTGCACCTTGGTAGGCCTCACACCCTGTAACAATGAGCAAAGCCTGTAACTAAGATATTTTCTGCAACAGCGCCTCAATCCCTTTGGGCTGTAGTGCGCTTTATAAATATAAATAAATAAATTGTACAAAAAGTAAGGGTGCCAGCAAAGGACTCTGCTGCTTGAGAACATTCTGGTTCCAAGTGATACAAACATAAGCTTATAAGGCATCTCCGTGTCATCAACATATCGTAAAAATCTGCATTGCTGGTTGGTGAGACCTCATAAGGGATGCCAGGCTGCAATTGGTTCCAGTTTCGCCATCTGTCTTCTCTCATGTGCAGCCGGCTGGGCTCATCTTTCTAGGGACTGAAGGTCAGGCGCTTCACATGTTGCTATTACAGAGTTACTATTGCAAGATAATACTACTACATCATTAAGTCATGCACCTGGGAAACTTGGGGACTGGCACGGGGGGAGGAACACGTTCATGCTGACCCACACATTTTTGCTCAGGTCATATCCCACTCTTCCTCACCCAAGGCTTCCGCCCTTGTTTTGAACTATCATTTATTCCTCCCGTTGCCTTGTATTACAAAGAGTGTATTTAGGGAATAAGGTGAAATGGTCGTGTTTTTATGACCATTGGTTTTTATGGGTGGTGGTCTGAGGTCACCCGCTATCACGGAATTCAGGGGTTCTTAGACTGGGTCAGTGGTGGATGCCATTACTCCTTTGTTGGAGGTCTGCTACTGGCCTGGCTATGATTGATGGCCTCTGCGAGGAGCCTGGAGCTGCCTCATGGCCTTGCATGGCACCTTCCTCTCTGGGATAGTAAGCAATTACAACAATTAAGGGACATGGGGATGTTTCTATGGGAATTAGCAGCACAGGATCATCTGCCCTCAGCGTGCGGGCCTGTTCAGGTTTCTCCGCCGGGTCTGCATTTATCGCGCAGCCATGTAAGACTGGCTGTGTCTACTATAACTATAATATGGTGTCTCTTTACATGCGCATACTAAGGGCCTCATTACACGTAGTGCGGTAAGGGTTTACCGGTACCGGTAAGGGCACCGGTACCGGTAAACCCTTACTGCCTTACTACGAGGTCCCTTTGCGGCTTGGTACTTTAACGCCTGCTTTTTAGCAGGTGTTAAAAACCAACCCGCAAAGGGACCAGGGTGCTAATTACGGTAGCGCAATTTGCGGTACCGTAATTAGCGCCTTCCCAATTCCCATAGAGCCCTATGGGGCAAAAATGGGAATGGGGAAGGGCAATGGAGGAAGGCGGAATTACCACCTTCCCAACCTTGGAATAGGGCGGTAATTCCCCTTTCCTCCAAGGTGGTACCGGTAAATTACCGGCATGAACCATGGTGCTAATAGTACCATGGTTTACCGCACTACGTGTAATGAGGCCCTAAGTCTATGCATCTGAAATTCCTGCAATATTGTGTTTGTGTCGGGTTTCTTATCACAGCCCTCTCTCCACTGGTACATTGCACGTCTGTCTATGGGACTCAACTCTAAAGCACCTATGGGGGTGGAAAGGTTCATTTCCCTGACAACAGCAGTTCAGACTGTTCTAGTGGTACATTGTCTTCTCCATACTTCTTCAACCTTCCCTGCAGGGGCTGGAGCTGTTGAGATATAAAAGAAGCACTAGCCATCATTGAAGCGAGGTATTCATGCATTTCATCACCCAGAACAGTGGCTGTAATATGGGCATCTGTCAATGCTCTAGTAGGAGCAAGCGGGAATCGCGAGCCTCGTCCAGTCACCACTTCATGAGGAGTTAAATGGTGGTCAGATCCAGGTTGATTATGCAATGTGAACAAGGCTAAGGGTAGGCAATGGAGCCATCCCGTGTTTAGTGCTACTTTGATTTTGGCAATCTTTTCTTTGAGAAAGCCACTGAGCCGTTCACAAATTCCATTCGCTTGTGGGTGATAAGCACATGAAAATGTATGCTTAATCCCCAGCAGGGCTGTTATGTGCTCAAACACTTCATTTGCGAAGTGTGGTCCATTGTCTGAATGCAGGATCTCGCACACTCCCCACCGTGGGAACACCTCTCTGATGAGGAATGTCACTGTACTGATGGCATTGGGGTGTGAACAGGGACCAGTTTCAATCCAGTGAGAAAAGGGGCATACAACCATGATCATGTACCTGTCCCCCTTGCAGACTTGGATAATGTCCACATAATCTATGTAGATGTGTTGGAAAGGCCCAATAGGGTGCAGTATTGCTCCTCACACTACGCGCAACCTGTGACCCGCATTCAACTTTTTACATACTATACACTTGCTCATGAAAGTGGCGATATATTCGGACAAATTGGGACAGAACCAATCTTCTCCAATATGTGCTACAAGAACATATTTTCTAAGGTGAGTAGGATAGTGCAGCTGGGTGAGCACATTCTGCAACAATGCTGAGAGAATCACTACGTTCCCTGTGCTTTCCTGTCACCACAGTGCATTTGTGGGGGATATTGAACACCCTCTCCATATCCAGAGCTCTTTCTCCTCTGCTGGTGCTTGCCCCTGAAATTCCACTATTTGGGTAACAGGTAATGAACTGTATCCTTCATGCAATATCATGTTAAGCATCCGTCTGTAAAATATGCTACTCGCTTTGCTTCTGTGTCTGCGGCTTCGTTGCTGCGAGAGATCTCGTCCTCCCACCTACTGTGAACTTGGCACTTCAGGACCACTGTGGCTGATGGAAGTTGCAGCGCATCTATGAGCCTTGCCAATAGGGGCCTGTGCTGCACTGGTGTACCATCAACACGTTGGTAGCCCCTCCTTTTCCAAAGTGACAACACTGCATGTACTGTTGATGTCACACAGGCGGAATCGGAGTACACAGTAATCTCCTCATCCTCATGTGCCTCTAATGTCATTATAAGAGCCACAAATTCTGCCATTTGTGCTTAAAAATGTGAGGGCAATCTTGCACTTGCCATATTTTAACTGTCCCGCTGGGTTTCAGCTTCACTACTGCTGTCCCTATATGCTTTTCTTATGTCACCTGATCAATGGTTTAGGACCCAACAATGAAAAGCACCTCCCCTCCCCGGAGGGCATTCTCCCTTGCTCTCGGGATTTTGTCATTGTATCCTGTGTATGTAGTCGTGTACGTAGTCACCTTCTTCTACAGGTTCTGCTATGAATGTCGCTGCGCTTACAACTCTGAATCTTACTACCTTTGTCACCGGATTTGAGATAATTACCTCATATCCAGATGCTCTCTGTGTGGTTAGTGTGCTCTTGAGCTTTTGGAGAATAGCGAAAAGGGCATGCTCACATACAGCGTGCAACTACACCCCATTGTGACGTTTGCTGAATTTTCTACTGCAAAGCCAGCATCAGCCAGTGCTTTTTTCGCAAGGATAGTGAACCCCTCATTACTGGGTCTAAATGCCCACTGTAGTAAGGCATTGGTTTATGCCTTAGGATTGTTTTCTGAGTGAGCACTGCCGTCATCACCACTCTATTGGATTGTGAGAACAAGCAGAATTCTCCACTGTAATCAGGAATTCCTAACACTGAGGCTGTGCATATTGCCCTTTCAGTTCTTGAAATGGTTCAGTCATCTGGTTTGTCCAAGTCAGCTTTGTGTCCTCCCCTTTGGGCCTCCCAAAGCCTGCTTAAAAGAGGTCTAGTGTTTGTGCTGTAATCAAACACTCAGACCCTGCAATTGTTGCAGAGACCCGAAATTGCTGTATTTCCCTCACGGTCTGTGGTGGCGGTGTTCTAAAGATCGCCTCTGCTCTTTCAGGGGTTCCCTTCCTGCGATATTATCTGTCCAATGTACAAAACCTCGTTCTGACAATATTGTAGCTTTGCCTTGTCCACCTTGTAACCCTTCTCTGCTAGCACTGTCAGCAACTGTACAGAGTCCTTTTGACACTGTTCTTCCAACCTGCTGAATATCAAAATGAGGTTCATGTACTGAATAACTGTGCTATCTAACTGTATGTTCCCGAGGTCCATTTGAAGGACCCAGTTGAATATTGAAGGTGATTCGCAGTACCCTTGTGGGAGTCTTGTATGTTCCACACACTTGGTTCTATAGAGAAAGGAAGTCTCACCCACTAAGTAATGCTCATAAAGAATACTGTCTCCACATCCGAATAGTCATCTCTAAACAGCTTTTCGTCTGTCAAGTCAGTCAGTCTGTGCCCTTCTCCTACCGCGATCACTGCTCTCCATGCCTGTCCTATATCATCAGTCCCATGTAGTACTATCCTTTTGTCTCTTACTATAACCATCTCTAGTTCACCTGCCGTTCCTCCTCATCTAATAGAATCTCGCATCGAAAAACCTCCTTGGGTAAACAGAGCAGTTTGCCCTGTATCCCTGGAAGCCATGCTAATAGTACTTCCACTCCATACTGAAACAACTGAGGGTCTACAGGCACTCCCCTCTGTACGGTATGACCGCGGTACACCCAAATAAATTCCTGTAGTGAATTTGTGGGGTTGAACAAACTATTCCCTGCTCTTTGAATGAGATGGTCATATTAAATTTGCTCATCGTATCCCCCTCCATGATATTGACTGGTGTCTGTCGGGAATATAACAGTGGCATGGTAAGGTCATGTTCCCCTATGGAAATTGGGAGTTCTTTAGTAAAAGGAACCAAATCTGTAGCCCAGAGAATCCATGCACATTCATGGCAATGCCTGACATTGGGTATCTCCTCTCCCTAATACAGGATCTGGTCGCGCCCGTAGCCACAAGAAAAGCAACCACCTTGTCACGTATAGTTGCCCCTACACGTGGTTCCTCGTTCGGGTTGGGTGTAACAGATAGGATTGAACATATCAAGTCTGTCTGTGGACTATCCTATTGTGGGTATAAATTCATCCATGTCCCCGAAAAAGGGGTTTCCCCCACTACAGACGCTCCCCTTAGTCTCTATATGGGAGTCTGCATCGTGGAGTCTTCATGTCTCATGGCTACAGCGATCTACTGTGCTGGTGCTTGCTGTGCTGTTTGTGATGACTGCGTGTATCCTTGTGCCTGCGATGTGTACACCATGGGTTTTTGTGACTGTACTGGTGCCTGTTGCAATGGCACCATTTATGGTGCATGTGTCAGCTCTGCATGTGATCCTATGCATAATAATGAGGCTGCTTGGTGTGATAGGTTGGTTGAAACATTGTTCCCCCATTCTGCCGTATTCTACCTCTGCTTCTACACATCAGTGATATGTGACTCATTTTCCTGCATGTTCAACATTGTGGTGGATCTCCGATGGCTCTTGGCTGCCCCCGTTAAACCCTTCTCCACCCTGCTACATTGGGTATCCAGCTCCTCTCCCTCTGGCTACCCCCCTATTCCCTGCCACCAATAATTGGCATCTCATCTTCCCGCGAAACTTCCCCCTGTTGCCTGCTGTCTGTTCTGCACGTTCTGAGTAACTACTTCCTCCCCGCTCATCAACATTGTCCTTTCCATTGTCTACCTTAACAACTTTTTCTGTACTAACTTTGCCTCTTCCTGTTTTCTTTTCTCTCATTTCTTTCTCGTGTTTTCATGCACTAAAGTTAACTGAATTTCTGACCATGGCTTCGCCTCCATCCCCACTAATTTCTTGAATTGCTTCTGTACCTGCTCTGATAACCCTTGCCCTAATATGTGGTAGGATAAACCCACTGTTTTATCCCATGATCTTCTTCCTAATGCATTTTGAATGCCATAATCATGCTTATGTCAGATGTGTCTGGGTACTGCACTCTCAGAGCTTGCCATACGGCTGCTCTGCAGTTATTGAATGGTGTGCCATCATGCACTGTGTTCTGTGCTGTCACTCCGGGGTACCCTGCCCGTTTCTAAACATCGCCAGCTACCTCCCGAAGAATAGCTGAGAGTAAACTCGTCATGTCCCCCACTGCCAATGTCATCCCTGCTGTCGCTCTTTCTAACTCATATATACACTTCCCTGCTCCAGCAGTCAACAAGGGTAACTTACACCTCAAATTGTCCTTGTCCATTTGTTGCCACAGATATATACTGTGGTAGTTAGCCACCCTTTTCTAGTAACGGAAACTGTGGCAGCTCTTCTCCTTTGTCATACTTCTCTACGTCTTTTGTGGTAGGGAACGCTCTTGTCATGCCTGCTCTTTTCCGCCCAGTAAGGCTCTCAACCTCTCTGCATATGGGGTAAATTCATCTGCACTATGCGATCTGCCTTTGGAATGCTTGAGGCGTCCCTCAGGTTCTAACTTGTCCTTCTCAGTGGCTTCCACTCGACTCCACAGTGTTTGCTGCTCAGGGCGAACTTCCCTGGGTGGGGGGGGTGCATTGGTGCTATCCCTCCTGCTCCTATAAAGTACCCCTATTCTTCTCCATATCCCCTCTTCCTCATTGTCATTTAACCTTTTTGGTTCCGTCATGATGTCCTCTACCTCCTTGAGGCATCTTTCTCCACTTCTCTCTCTTTCCCGTTCCTGTCTTCTCTTTTTTCTTCTTCTCTATGCCGATGCTCTTCAACAAGCCTTTCCATTTCCAATTTCCTCTTTTCCCTCTTTGCTTGTAGCTGCCTCTCTTTTTCATCCTATGCCTTTCTCCTCGCCATTTCCTCGATTTCCTTCTGCCTTTTCTTCTCTTTCCTCTCTTTGTTTTCCCTCTGCTCTCTCTGTCTCCCTTCTCGAACATTCCTGTCCCTTCTTCACTTCCTCCATTATCCCTGCCAATTCTCTGTCCTCTTCCTCTTTCTACTTGTGTTTCTGAGCTTCCTCCTCGACGCATTTGTGTTCTACTGCAGCTCTTCTGTCCAATTTGCATAGTATCTGTCCTCCTATCCACTCGTTTGGTGAAACTGTCACTTTGTTCTAACCACTGTGTCCGGGTGCCATCTTGTCGCCCGCCATCAATCTTGCTTGTAGGTCACTGCGCTCCTTGCGTTCATCAATTATAGTCCCTATTATCCTATTCACTTGCTTCACCCTACTGAGTGTGTCTATGCTGCTATACGCAGGTGGCACAATACTGCCAATACTTACTTGACCTCAAGTCGGTATTTAGTACACTTTTCAGCAATTTTGTCAATGAATATATCACAATTACCATCAATTCTCAATAAGAAAAACTTCAAACCACACCAGCTCTCGAAATATTCCAGCTCACCAACACCAACAGGTGCGTGCTCTGCGCACTGCCCACACTCTGTTCTCCACCTTGAAGGCCAAGTTACAATCCTTCCACATACTCCTCAAGCCCAACCCAAATGGTATAACAATCTTTTACAACTTCTACATCGCCTTGTCACATTAATAAATACCGTTTTCTCCCAGATGTTCGTCTTCTCTCACCAACACCTCTGTGCCCCACTACAGCTCTTCACCCCTGCATCAACACATCATGTCCTATTAAGAACCTTTTATGTGACATCACAAGCATAAGGCAAACAATCCCAACACTTCAAGTGCACATTTAAATCACACAATACCCCAACACACAACAACACCAATAACATACAGCCATCTTCCTGCTTTTAAAGTCACAGGGGATACAAACTCTTCAAACTTTGTGGTTCTTCTTCTATAGCATCAGATAGGAATACATCTATAAAAGATTCAATAAGACACCACCTTCCATGACCTTAGCAAGCCAGCGCCTAGACACAGGGATTCCTCTTGTCATCCATAAACCAAGCTAACGCCTAGAAAACAGGAACTAATAAATAATTCATCCGTGAGCTAAACTGACCACCTAGAAAAAGGTATACTTCTCATCATCCGTAAACCAAGATAGCGCCTAGCAAACAGGAACTCATCAATAACTCATCCGTAACCTAGCTAAACGCCTTGAAACAGGGATCCTTCACAAGAATACAAAACAAATCCCAAACACTTACCTTCCCCAATATTTGTCACATGTCTGAGTCTATACTTACACTTCATGGATCCACTGAAGCCCTCAGGCACCACCTCTCCCACAATCTGCCACTCTGCCATCTGGTCTACTTTGCGACCCACAGGGAGAGGGCATGAGTTTCTCCAAGGCGCCTACAGATGACCTCCTAATATCCATATTGGTTTTCACTCCAGTCCTCGCGGGTCGCAACCGCATGTCTTCAGGCATGGGGTGGGAAAAACAGCTTTAATTGCATGGGTCTTAGCAACATTCTCTGCTGCCACCTGAATAACAGGCACAGGGATATCATTATCTATCCCCCCAATTTACATGCAAGAGGAACTAGTCGGAGGAAATCCCCTGCACCAAAAATGGAAGATCCAGCCATTAGACAAAGTTTTACTACAGTTGTCAATGTCAGGGATTGAAACATGAACAATACAGCATTCTCCACACTCTCTAATCAGTCTTGAGCCTGCCATCTAGTTTTGTTAATACATGACATCTCAAAATAAATGTACATCATTGAAAACCTAACAGGACTCGGGACTTGGGATTGGTTAGTGAGGTAAACTACACATAGAATTCTATAATGGGTTAGAGTGGAAATTGGATAAAACGTCTGAATGTTGTGAGTACAAGTGTTACAGGTTAGTGTTTGGTGATTGGAGGATGCAACAGAGTATGAGCTTAACGTGAAAGGTGGATTGGGATTGGGCAAAGAGGGTTTTCTCTGCCTTGGAGCTTTGGAAAGTTTCCAGACCAAGTGCAACTACACAAGGTTATGGGAACAACCCTGAAGGTGCTGCATGTTCTTAACAAGTTACCATCTCTGATCTCCTAGGCATTGAGACAGAACATAAAGCTTTGAACCTAATATTGCTTTGTTTGCATTCAGTTCAATGGGAACAGCCACCTCAGTCTGGCTCAAATTAATAGGCTCTGTCTTTCAGGTTGAGATCACGTGTGTAGAGACCACAGAATTGATTTATCCTGTGTGCAATGATGAGGATTTTCAGCTTGTATTCATTGCAGGTGTCTTATCCTTGCTGCTGACTTGCACCTTTCCTTCTCTCTGTGTCCTTGGCAAAGCTGTGCACGGTGGCTGCACTGGAAGCCTGGTCTGTGTGTTTCAGTGAGATCAGTCTGTCAGTTGATCTCTGCATTCTCAAATCCATTCTGCTCCTTCCATCCATTCCAGTGTACGTATGGCTTAAATTTTGATTTACATGGCAGCCCATGTCAGTTGTATTAAAGCGTCAGCAAGTAGTTTGTATGCATGTGTGTACGACTTGAGGTTACTGCTCAGCGAAAGTGCGTGTGCATCATCTATTTAAGTGTTTCATAAGCATGTTCTTTGTGTCTTTCAGCAATCAATCTAAAGTATATGCGTAACTTCATGCAGGGATGCCTATATGCTTCATGTCTAACGCATCTATGTCAGAGTGTCAGTCGTGATGTCATCAGCTTCCTCGAGGTTATAGTCACTCTACCTGTTCCACTGATTGCAGCTGTATCCCTTCAGCACCATCATCTGTACAGGGTCTGAATGGTTGTCTGATTAAGTAGCGTTTTTCGCACCTATGATACACCGAAGATATTGAGGAGGAGCACCAGAATGATGTACAGCTTTCGTTTCTCTGTCACCGAGATGAGAGTGGGATAGGTGCAACAAGGACCTTGTTTAGGTCTCCATCTTCATACCGGTGCAGTCGCAATAACCCATGATGTTTACACCATAAGCACCCGTATATACACAGCAACCGGCACAAAAGAACACTGTATTCACAAGAAATTTGGATAAGACTGGGTGGTAGGGGTTATAGCTCTACCGTCCAATCTTTGATGATTCAACAATTTTTCAATCAATTCTTTTTTCTTTTTTCTTACAGAGAGAGACCTGACCTTACACACATCTTTCAGTTGATCTACTGTTAGAATGATCAGCGCTTCCTGTTTGAAGTTATTCATATTTGGCATTATAAAACAATTGCTTTTCTAGTGGTGCTTAGCCTTGTGTAGGTTATTTGAACAAAAGAGCAGCACTCTCAATGTAACAACTATTCTTTATCCTCACCGCTTTCCACCAGTGTTAGGCAGAATTGCATGCAGTACCCTCTGGGACCACCACATACAATTAGGACTACAGGTGTAAGCAAAACCAACCTTTGGTATATGTCTGTAATACACAGTTTTTGGTAGCGAACTGACCAGCCAGGCTTATCTCAAGGGAGACCTAGAGGGGCCTCCATGGGTCTTCACCACCTCTCTCACAAGAGCAGGCTGGGTCTCAGGTATCTTGGTTGGAGGGGCTGAGGTCAAGCAAGTTACATGCTTCTGCTTCCTCTGAGATCTGGTTTTACATGTCTTAGAGGTTTCCTTCCTAACACTAGGATTTATACTGGAGTCTTCAGTAGAAGTTCCAACAGTCTTAAGGTTTTTAGCCTTAGACCTATTTTTCCTGGTTTTCCACCAGCTTTGAGAATTACCAGAAAGGAATCCAATTTGTCTATCCACCTCTTCCTCAGAAGCAAGGGGGTCAGAGACTTTACAAATGGATGGGCTTACAATGATGGAGCCTGGTTGGGGCTACCATTTCCGTACTGTTCTAGCCTCAGATTTGACTTGGATAGAGATCAATTTACTAACACAAGGGCTTACAGTGGGGGTCTCCGTAGAGGTTCCCACAGGCTCAGAGTGGTCTCTTAAGGTTGCCTCTCTAGCCAGTTTGGTTTGGTTCTGTTTCCTCTCACTTGGAGGCTTGGGGGTACTGGACACTACTCCTAGAGCTTTTAAATCATTCCCCAACAGGACTCTCCCAGGCACCTCACTCTGAATACTGACAGGAATCCTCACTGTCATATTGTTACACTGAATGAAAGCTGGTCGAACTGGATCAAATTGGACAGGGCCTCCAGCAAATCTAGTGGGACCTTTGGTTGCCTTAGCAACATCCTGAGGCTTGAAAAAGCTTTCATCCACAACTGTTCTACTGGCCCCAGTGTCTCTCATGGCAGGGGTGTCCTGGCCATTTACAAGAACGCTGTCCATATAATACCCTTTGGAGTTCTCTGGAATGGAGTTATACACACCCATATTCTGTATCTTACCAAAGACCCAGGGGCTCTAAGGATACATTGGCTTGAACGCCCAAGTGCTCTTCAGTCAAAGTGAACACTAGCCATTTCTACTTCCTCCTCAAGGATGAAGGCAAAGCAGGCAATGCTGACCTCTGCAGGTTTACCCTGGCATCTGGGATCTCCTTTCACATGGTCTATAGACCCACAGACATAGCATTTACCAAATGCTCTATGGAATGGGGGTTTCTGCTGACCTCCCTCTGGTTGGACACCAGAGGATTCACTAGACTTACCAGGTTTCCCTTGGGATCTATCCTTATGTGGTTTGGGGGCCTCTTCTGGTTGGTTGGAATTAGAATTATCTCTATTCTCATCTTTGTGCTGCTTCCCCTCATCCTTTTTGTGAGTGGCCCCAGAATCCTTATGAGTGGTCCTGTTGGCTACCCATAAGTCAGCTGCACTTGCCAACTTTTTGGGATCAAGTTCCTTAGAGTCAGCCAATTGCTGTCTCAGCTCAGGAGAGCAGGCATCAAAAATAGTTTCCAATAGAAACAGATTTCTCAATCCTTCAAAAGTGTTAACTCTGTAACCCTTTACCCAACCATCTAAGTTCTTCAAACATTCACACACCCAGGTAGCCCAAGGGGTACCATCATGCTTTTTGAGGGCCCTAAACCTCTTAAGGTACCGGGAAGGAGTTTTCCCAAATCTAGCTATCAAAGCTAGCTTCACATGTTCATACTCCAATCTTTCAAGTTCCCCCACCTGCATTACAGCATCAGTTGCAACCTGGGAGAGCCTAGACAAAAGCCAAGGAATCAACTGATTCCCTGTGAAACCCTGAATTCCATAGTTATACTCAAAAGCAGCCGACCAATCCAAAATAGCAAGTCTCACTTCATACATACTCACAGCTTCTTTAGGCATGCAAGGTCTCTTAGGACTGGAAGACCTAGAAGACTATGGGATAGAACCATTTTCAAGAGACAATGGGCCTCATTACACGGTAGGCGCTAAAAAATGTGATTTACCGTCATGGCGCCATTAGCGTGTCCGCCATCGTAGGAGACCGCTAATAGCGTCACATTACGAGTTAGCGGACACGCGCATAGGGCCATGACGGTAAATGACCCCACCGCCATGGCGGAAAAGCACCTTACCGGCTCCGACCAAAGTGCTGATAGCACCTCCGCCCTCATGCTGCACGCTATTAGCGGCCACCGCTGTTAGCGGTCACTGCTATTAGCGGTCACTGCTATTAGCGGTCACCGTAAAACACCGGAACCGGAAATAGCGTCATCGCACCGGAACGGGAAAGAGCCCGGCGGCCATCTTTAAAAACACAATCCATTGCCATCCCCTGCACTCAGGACCTGCAGCAACACCATGACTGGCAAAACCACATCCCAGAAGAACAAACAATGCCCAAGGCCCTAAAGAAAGCCGATGCGCGCCAGCGCAAAGAACGCTTCTCAAATGAGGAATTGAAAATGCTGGCAGACACCCTGGCTGCAAATGCAGATGTAGTGTTCGCTAGCGACATGCGGCGCCCGGCACTCCTGAGAAAAAAGGAAATCTGGGCTGAGGTGGCGCAGAAAGTCAGTGCGGTGGGCTCCACCCCCCGCACCGTAAAGGACGTGCGCAAGCGGTGGGATGATCTGCGCCTCCGTGTACGCAGCATTTTATCGGCCAACAGGAATCTGGCCATGGGCACAGGAGGCGGAGGTGGATCCCCGATGAAGATGCAGGAGTGGGAGGAGACATGTGCCAGCACCATTGGCATAGAATCCATCGAGGGAGTGGGCCGAATGGAGTGTGGTGTGGCAACAACGTCAGACGGAGGTGAGTGACCACGCAAGACACAGCAATGCCAAGCATGAGTCCCTCCCCTAAATGTGAATTGGGAATCAGCTAATGGATGGGGTCATCACACACACATGTACACAACCCTGCATATATGCCCTGCACATCCCCACACAACCACATGCATGCAGCACCTCACACACGTGTCACCCTGACACATGTCCGGATGACCCACCCATCTGGCCAACAACCTGCAGGCCCAAAGTAGATGTCCAAATCCAAAGAACTGCAGCAACAACAACATATGCATGATGCACGTTGACCCATCACTGATGTTATCCCTGTCTTGCTCCCCCACAGGGTCACAATCTGACAGTGAGGAGCTGGACGCTGCAACGCAGGCCCCACCACCCAAAAAGCAGGCCAAGGGAAAGGATGCAGGCACCAGGCCCAGTACATCGAGGGGCACTGGGATATCTGGAGTGGCCCAGCGTACAAAAGCCACCCACGCAACGACCACACCAAGGGTCGAAATGCCATCCGACACTGTGGCAGCACCCCCACCACCCACCCCCACCACTCAGGAGCCAGTGCCAGAAGGCACGCCGTCCGCAGCCAATAGCTCCGTTGGGGAAGCAGCAGCCACGGCACCTATGAGTGATGTGGACGACCCATGTCCGACACCGGAAGGGCAGCGTACACCCAGCCCCCAGCTGTCCCCACTCCACAGCCCATGCAACACATCCAATGGCAACATCCATGAGGTGCATGCCGGAGATGCAATGGATGGGTCATTCAGTCCCGTGGCGAGCTCACCTGATGTCGGCCACATGCAGCAAGCTGCGCCGAGGAGTAACAGGGGCAGGGCCGCAGACGACACCATGAGCCTGATACGCCAGCGCCAGGAGGAGCTCAATGCCCTGGTTGCCCGGCAAGTGAGCGAGGCTGCCTCGACCAGGGAGGAGATCCGGGGGTTGTCAAGGGACATGAAAGCTGCCATGGACAGCAACACGACGCGCCTATGTGAGGAGATGGCCGCTGTGAGGCAGGTCCTAACGCGCATTGCTGAGGCGATGGAGAGCATGCGTCACTCACAGGGAGCAGATCAACCAGCCACGCCCTCGTCTACTAGCTCCGACCAGACAACCATCCTGCGCAGGTCCAGCCGGTCCTTGCGGCGGTCAGACTCACAACCCCCCAATGGTGGTAGTGGAGGAGGGAAGTAGGGCCAGCCTGTCCCTGTTGACACTTGGGAACTAATGCAGCACTGATGTGCACACCATGTTCGGTGGAGTTGTGGGGGAAGGGGGGTGAGGGTGTTTGGGGGAGTTGTGGGGGGAGGGGGGTGAGGGTGTTTGGGGGAGTTGTGGGGGGAGGGGGGTGAGGGTGTTTGGGGGAGTTGTGGGGGGAGGGGGGTGAGGGTGTTTTGGGTGGAGGGTACATGCACGTTTGAATGTCATAATGCTCAATACAGACGTAATGGCATGGATAATCACATGACTCGACATTGATAATTGTGTATGTGTGTTTTATTGTTGAAGGGTGCACTGTGATTATGTCCTCCATACACCCCGTGCCCTGAGCTGAACACCAATTGCACCCTCCTAATCCATGTGCATCAGAAACAATGGTCTATCAGGTGCTGCCGCACAGCACGTCCCTCATGGGCATCGCCACCTGCATGACCTGCAGCCCCCTCTCCTCCATCCTCATCCCCGTCATCATCCTCAGACGGTGGTCGCAGTTCTATGTCAGGGGGCATTGGCACATTCCGTCTGATACACATATTGTGAAGCATGACACATGCCATGGTGATCTTGGCCACCTTCTCATGGCCGTACAGGAGTGCCCCGCCCGACCTGCTGAGGCACCGGAAGCGTTCCTTCAATAGGCCGAATGTCTGCTCGATCACCACGCGGGTACGGGTGTGTGCATGATTGTAGTCCTCTTCGTGCCTGTTCTGTGGGTTCCGCACAGGGGTAAGGAGCCACCTCTTCAGGGGATAACCTGCATCACCTGCATGGGTGCAACAATGGGTATGTGTAAGTGTCTACATAATGTGGAGCGTGCACATGTCACACAAACAAACATTGCATATTCAACGACATCCACTGATCCAAGCACGCATGGCAATCAGGGTAACTGCAATGTGGGAAGGTGAGGTGGTCCTTGCAAGTGGACATGCACCATGCATGCATACAGCAGGGATTGCCATGTCCCGCCAGAGTTTAAGTGATTTGTGTTTCCTGGCCCTGGCAACGTTAGTGCCACACTGCTAGTACACTGCCATTCCTTAGTTGATGTCCCCATGCTGTTTGATGGCAATTCTGTGGTGGGGTACGGGTGTGCCTCACCACAATGGCTACAGGGGATCCATTTGTATGCACTCATGTGCGCGGACCATTTCTGATGTAGTTCAGCGTACATTTCAGTTGTGATTTTGATATGCATGTTGCTGATTTGTGTAATGGGGGAATGGTGTGTTGTGCGGTGTGCATGTTGTTTGGAATGGCCTGTTTGGCGTAATGGATTGATATGTTTGCCGTGGCACTCACTTCCGGCATGTGGTTTTGTCTCTGGTCCATTGTGGGCTGCCTCACTGTACAGTGATGCAAATATGTATGTCCATTCTTCTCATGACACAAGTTCACGCACAGTTGGAGTATGCATCTCCCCCCCCCCCATTCACGGCCAGTTGGAGTATGCATCTCCCCCCCCCACTCACAATCCACATCACACTGACATGTGGTCAGCCTGCTACTCACCAAGTAGCCACGAACGTTGTCCAGCATGTCGCTCCATGTATCGTGGTATTGTCGAGTTCCGCAGGACCATTGCATCATGGGTTGAACCGGGATATCGGGCACAGCAATGTGTGATGATCTTATTGGAGTCACATGCCATTTGGACGTTGATGGAGTGGTATTGCTTTCTGTTACGGTACACTACCTCATTGGCATGTGGGACCAGCAGTTCTACATGGGTACAGTCGATGGCCCCGATGCAACTTGGGATGCCTGCCAGTGAATGGAAGCCAACTTTGGTGTTGGAGATCTCCTGGGCAGTCCGTGGCATGTATATGTGTTGACTTGTGTGCTGCAGGAGGGCATCGAGCACCTGGTTCAGTGTGCGTGAGAATACTGGTTGTGATATGCCATGCATCTGACCTACCGTATGCTGGTAGGTGCCTGTGGCCAAGAAGTGGAGCACTGTTACTACCTTCAGTAGAGGGGGGATGGCAGTACGGATGTCAATGAGACTCACAATGTCGTTGTATATCATGTCTACTATGGTGGTGATGGTATCCCAGTCCAGACGGTACAGGGTGTGTATCTGCTCAGGGGTTAGGTTGACTGGACTGGCTCTGATCCTGGGAATTGGTGGCTGCCTCTGTGGTATCACTAGGTGCACTGGTGGTGCTTGCTGCGCCTGTCTTGCCCTCCTCCTCCTCCTCCTGCGTCTCCTCTGTGCTGCCTGTTGTTGTAGCTGCTGCACAGCAATCATGTCCTCTAGCCCATGTAATGCTGCTAGTATTGCATCCATCTTGGTGTGGGAATGGGTGTGGGGAGGGGTGTGGTGTGCTCTTTTGTGCTGCCAGTCTCCATTGCCTCCACCTGTGCTGATTTTGTCCACCTGTGGCAGGTTGGAACTCTGCTGTGCTCTTTTAACGTGTGGTTCGCGATGCCGGTATTAGCGCCTTGCCGGTAAGGGTTCTTTGGGTCTAGTACATGCCGGTATTGCCATGTACGCATGGCTCGTGATGCCGTGATATTAGCGCTATGCCGCTATTTCCGGTCTGAGGGGCCGCGCGCTCACGGACTTGCCGCTAATAGTGCCACCGTACTTTGCGGTGCCGCTAATAGCGGTCTGTCCGGGTCGTGATTGGGGAGGGGATTTACCGATATCGGTAATCCCTTACCGGTAACGGTATGTCCCTACCGCCTACCGTGTAATGAGGCCCAATTTCTTCATTTCAAGAGCATGATGCATTTCTATTTCTCTGAGTTTGATTTCTTGATGTTTACTTTCAGTTTGCATTTGGAGCCTTTTGAACTCTAACTCAAGTCTCATCGTTTCAAGAGAGACACATTCTGGACTCAGTACTGGACCTGATAGGGTCCCTGTGGCTATAGGTTGAGGGCCTAGAACAGGCAGAGGTGCAGTGGGGCTCACATCCTGAGACTCCTCTGACTATTCTGGCTCATCAATAACATTAGAACTAGACTCTGAATCATTATCATCCTCATCAACACTATCCACATTTGATGGGGAGTGGGGTAGGGGTTATAGCTCTACCTCCCCGTCTTTGATGATTCAACAATTTTTAAATCAATTCCGTTTTCTTGCCTTTAACAGAGAGGGACCTGACCGTACACACATCTTTCAGTTGATCTACTGTTAGAATGATCAGCGCTTCCTGTTTGAAGTTATCCATATTTGGCCTTATAAAACAATTGTTTTTCTAGTGGTTCTTAGCCTTGTGAAGGTTATTTGAACAAAAGTAAGAGCAGCACTCTCAATGTAACAACTATACTTTATCCTCACTGTTTGCCACCAGTGTTAGGCAGAATTGCATGCAGTACCCTCTGGGACCACCACATACAATTAGGACTACAGGTGTAAGCAAAACCAACCTTTGGTATACGTCTGTACTACACAGTTTTTGGTAGCGAGCTGAGCAGCCAGGCTTATCTCAAGAGGGAATGTGAGCAGTAAAAAGATATGACACAGAGGTCTTACAATCACAGTGGTTCAAGTAGACACTTAAACTCAAGGTTTCTTGGTAAAACACTTATTAATTTATTACACAGTCATTTAGAAAACATTGACTAGAAGGAGGCAACTTAATATCATACACAAATATACTTCAGTACCAAGCTAATAAGTTTCTGAGTAAATTAGGCTCCCCTGAAAAAGGAGCAAAATGGCATTTCAGTCACTTTAAATAGGAGTACAAAGACACAAGTTAATAAAATAGATCACAAATACTTTCTTAGGCAATGCAAATAGTTTTAGTTCACTAGAGGACTCGATTCAGTTCAATAGGCCTAGGCCAAAGTCAATGGCTAGTGTCTTGGATAGGAAAGAGCAGTTCTTGTAGTAAACGGTATAGTCTTTGCCAAAGTTCTCAGAAGTAGTGTGTACAAAAAAGAATCATATGTTGGGTCACAAGCTGATTGGGCCTGCAAGTTGGGAAAGTTTCACGAACTTTCACCACGAGAGGTAAGTTCTCTCAATCGGGTTGGCACAGTACCTTAATATGAGGAAAAGATGCAGCTGAAGACATTGGTTCCTAGCAGTTCCTGCAGATCTCACTGTTCCTGAGCCTCACTCATGGGGACAAGAAGGAGAACATTGGGGGACTCCTGCACTGCATGGGGACAGGTCAAACAAGCTTGCAAATGGAAGATCTTTGGTTCGAGTAGCTGTAGTCAAGCACACAAGCTGGTGTCCTTCCGCTTGGTTAAACCTAACCAGCTCCGAGAATGGTATCCAGGTGGCTTACAAGTTGATTGGTCCCACCAACTCAAAGGAAGAAGTCGTCCTTGAAGGGGCTTCTCTGTCGAGATGAACTTGGCAATTCGGACCTGCAGCAGGGCTTCACCAGGCAAACCAACGGTCCAGGAGTTGCAGCAGCCGTCCTCTTCCAGCTCGTCTTCGTTTCTTTCGTTCCAGTGGTCGACTCTGCCTTCCAAGCCAAGAGACTCACCTTTTAAACTGTTTTCTCCCTTTCATTCCAGCCTAGCTGTCACTCACCCAGCAGGGTGGCTGTCCTTGCTGGACAGTCAGCCAGCCATTTACGCCAGAGTGCATTTGGGTCTCCTAGGAGACTAAGCACAGGGAGTTTTGGGCACCTCACTCACCTCCTGCCCACCCCAGACACTCCGGCGCGAGAGGCGGTCTTCAGTCCTGAAGCCCGCCAAAGGCATAAGAACAGAGGGACCAAACCTGGTTTGGCACACAGAGACAAACTCTTGAAGGACCTTTCCAAAAGGAAACAGTGAAAAAAGAAGACCGGGACCTGTTTAAACAAAAGGGTTTAAGGCGCCATCTTGAAAAACATGGCTCCCGCGATTTTTCGCTACCGGTATTCTCGGTCGGGAAAAATCATGGTAGTTTGTTGTAAAACCACTGCCACCAGCCATTTCGATAGGAAAGGGTAGCATTTCACTGCTACCTTAGTTTCTAGACACAGGGGATACTAGGAAACCCCTCCAGCACTCTATAGGAAGATAGTGTGTGCTGGGTCTAGGAATTTAAAAAAGACTAGTAAAGTCAATTTAACATTGCATTCTCTGGGAAACAGTAGTTTATCCCAGAGAAGGTATTTAAACCTTTTGGAAAAGGTTTAAAAAGACATCCCTGTGTCACTGCACTGAGGGTGCTGTGTGACACAAATAAAAAAGATGATGCCTATGGAGTTGTCTAAAACTCCATAACCAAAAGAAAAAAAACACAGAAAAAAAACAAAATTAAAAAGATCAAAGCCCCAAAGTTTAGCAAAAGAACTGGAGGTCTCTAAGGTAGAGGGAATGTGCACATTTATGAGAATTCTCCCTAACACCCAGCAATAAAAGTAGTGAGATACAGAATTGTAAACACTGCAACATTCATAGCAGAGCCAGTGGAGGAGGGAGACTACGTATATGACTGCACTAAATACACAGAACACTGTGACGACATCCCAAGGGTCAGAGAAAATTCTCTCAGTGAGGGGAAGCATTCTTTATTAACGGGTCCTCAACGATTGAACAGACATCAGGGGGAACGGCACACTGGGACAGCAGTGATAAAATGGAGACAGAACGGAACATTTGAAATAGTGGCAAGCGCGAGGTTGCCTTCACATTTCTCAGCACAGGCAGCAAAATTGGTATCACTCATCATAGCACTGGAAACACATGAGGACGAGGAGATCACAGTATACTCCTACTCTGTATACGTGACATCAACAGTGCATGCCGGACGGTTACAATGGAAAAGGCATGCTTGAGATGCGCTGACAGCATGCCAGTGCAGCACACACCCCTATTGGACAGACTCCTGAGTTTATGAGTGCACAACTCCCATCAAACATCTCAGTGGTGAAGTGCCAGGCCGACACAAGGCGGGAGGACATAGTCTCCCGCTGCAATGACGACACAGATGCAGAAGCAAACAATGCATCATACTTTCCAGAGATAAATTAATTTGATACTCCTTCCAATAGACACATATGAGCGCGTAACATGGTAATGAAAGAAGGGTTTAATTCATTGTCCATTACAAAAGGAGGCAGTGCTCAGTATCCCCCACGGATGCGATGTGGCGACAAGAGGGCACTGAGCGACAAGAGGGCACTGGAAAGGCTGGCCATGCCCCTTGCACTACTCCAGGCAGCCTTAGTGCACCTCCACTAGCCAACCCGCCAACCCATACATGTAAGGGGAGTCTTGCAGTGCATATAGTGGAAGACTGGTTCTGTCCCAACTTGGCAGAGCACATTGCCGCCTTCATGTATAACTGTATTGTGTGCCAACGATTCACAGCAGGACACACGTTGCGAGCAGTGAGAGGAGCGATACCCGCCCTAGTGGCACCTCCCAACATTTGCTCATAGATTACGTGGACATGATCCAGAATTGCAATGTCTACAGGTATAGGCTAATGGTTGTATGCCCATTTTCTCGATGGATCGAAGCTAGCCCATGCACCCACCCTGATGCCACCTGTGCAGCAAAATTCCTAGCTAGAGAAGTATTCCCATGATGGGGGGTGTGCGAGGTCCTCTGGTCTGACAATGGACTGCACTTCGTAAGTGAAGTGTTCGAGCATATCACAATCCTACTGGGGATTAAACATAAGTTCTCCTGCACTTGTCACCCCCAAGCGAATGGGATCAGTGAACGTCTCAATGACCTACTCAAAGAAAAGATAGCAAAAGGGAAAATGACTCTGAAAAAGGGGTGACTTCATTGCCTACCCTTAGTCTTGTTCATATTGCACAATTAGCCTGTTATGTTATGTGATGTTATTATTTATAAGGCGCCAGAGCCTGGAGGCGTCCAGGCGCCATAGAAGAAAAGGGGAAAACACTATCTAAGCCAGGTAGCAGGTCGATGGGAGCTGTTGCAGACCATAAATTCAAAGGGTTAAAGGGTTCAATGCTAAAAAGGAAGAACTCAGAGCCGTGAGACTCATGAGTCTTCAAAATAGATATGTTTTAGACCTCATCACAGCTATGGAGGGTGGTGTCTGCACAAAAATAGGGCTATCCTGTTGCACATACTACCTGCCCATGATGAAAATAATGGGACCCTAACAGAGGCTATAATGCAGCTGTCAGACCTGCATGCCAAAATGGAAGAAATAATGAGCCCCGTGAGGGAAGATGACGATTGGCTGGTGCATATTCTTCCTGGAACCCGCCACGGATGGCCACCAGACTAAAAGTACTCATAGCTGCCCTAGTACTAGTAACGCATTCTGTGTTATTAGAATAGCTGTAGCACAGTGCAAGAAGACTACCAAGAAACCGATAGGGATGAAAATATGGCTAGATGTGGAAACGATGAGAAAACACTAACTTTTGAACTGCTGCAATCACACCTGAACCAGAGTTACCTTTTTCCTCCAGGCACGAAATTCTTGTACCCGTCAGGTCCCCGCAACTGCGTGGGGCATTGGGTGTGGTGCAAATCCAATGGAGAGTGCTGCTATATGACCTGGAGTGTTGACGAACACGTGAAGTACCACGACAACCTGAGGGGCAGTGGCAAAGGTTTGGACTCCAAAGCTCTACGTTAGTAGGGTGGACCTTCACGGGGGTGTGATCGATGTCACAACAAGAGGGGGGATTGAAGAAAGACAGATGAATATGGCATTCATCATGCTGATCCCTCCCTCGTCTCAACGTTACAGGAATGAAAGGTGTACATCGGCCCTGGCCCTCGCCTCCCCAGTACCACTGCACCACAGATGCGAGAAACGCGATTCACTCAGGTAACCATACAGACCCTACCCTAATGATGTTCTAGAGGAGATAAACTTGAAGACGATGGAACAATCGGACTGACTCTGACCATACAGGGAGCCAATGACGTCACGACTAGGACCAAGATGTAGTTGCATTAGACACGAAGTATATACTCATCCATCACGAAGGTACACGGAAAATAGGCCACATTGCACATAGACACGAAGAACAGGCTTTGACCCACTAGGATAAAGGACATATGGCCTCATTATAAGTTTGCCAGTCTGGAAACAACGGTGCCGGTAATCGTTGTTAACAGTGCCAGTGCTCCTGTGTCCCCATTCCCATAGGAGCCTATGTGAATGGGGATTAACAAAATTGCCAGTTCCTGACTTCCCCGCCACCGGGGTTGTAATCCCCCAGTGTTACCGGGAAGTCAGGCACCGGTAATTCATTCTGAATCCTGCAGCAACCTGCCGGTAGCACCGGCAGGATTACCGCCGGGCTCGGAATGAGGCCCATATACTCTTTTGCTGTGCGGGAATGCAAGACACACAACATGAGCCTTCCACAACCAGTTAACATAAGTAGCCATAAAAATCTAAATGGAAGATGCGGCCACATTGAAGTGGATGGAAAACACTGGCAAGGCTCGAGGACAAAGGGAGAAGCCTAACTCGCTGATATAGCAGGAAGACATAGACCATACTGCTTATGCAACCGGTTTACATACATCTGCCAAGGCTATCGAGGGAGGGAGAGTTTCACATCAGCACCTGAAGGTCCAGACAAGGGCAGACGTAAGAAACAGTCTTCTTAGATTAATACAGAAACAAATGTTGCTGGAAGGACAGAGACACACTGCATCAGACTGAACGTGACTGAGAGGTAGCTCAAACAAGCCTCCAGGGGACAGGGAAGGTATGACACCTGCATTTATAAAACCTACAAATCCTTGTACGTGTCGAGCAGGAAAATCACGCCTGTGGTCTCTACACACGTGATCTGAGATTGAATGACAAAGCCTATTCATTCGAGCCAGACAGAGACTGTCATTCCCATCCATTTCGGGTCAGACGATACAAAGTAATACTAGGTTGAAAGCTAAATGTCCTAACTCAAGGCCTAGTGGATCAGAGATGGTGACCTTATTGGTACAGGCAGCACCTTTGGGACTGTTCTCATGACCTTGAATTGTTGCTCATGGGTTGGTAACCTTCCAAGGTATCAAGGCTGAGAAGACCCTCACTGACCAATCCCTACTCGCCTCCCGCACCAGTTCTCAGTTGGTTGAAACGATCAGTTATAATGCACTAACCTGACATGCATTTATTTGCAACATTTAGGAGGCGGTTGCAGGAGGAGCCACCGGAAAATTGTCACCAATCAGAACACTAACCCCATATAGATGCAATTTGCAGTTTACCCCAATAACCAACCACAGTTTACCTAAGGTTTTGTGGAATAACCTGTAATTTCTGACATCATAACTGTTTATGAACTGTTGACAAGCCTGTAACCAGTCGAGAGCATTGAAAAAAGATGTCATTTACTGTTCCTGTTTTATGAGATCTTGTAAATAAAGCAGTGGTTTTGTCACATTTCTGAACTTTTCCCTTTCTTGGGCATGGGAATTTCCCCCGATCCAGACCTCTCGTTTTTATGATGGGGGCTTTCCCACCCCTCCACTACAATAGCTCTGCCTCAAATTGTAACTATATAAAATATGCAACTATAGTTGCATATAGTGCCAATGCCTCACATCACATCCTACTTCCTGCAATCTCACACACCGTACTGGCCTCTGCACAGCAGCTCATGTTTGTGTGCCCCCGGCTGCAATACATTTTGCAAATAAAATAGGCACTGAACCTTAGAACTGAGCCGGCAGTATACAGGTACCTAATTGGATAACCAACAGCATTTGAAACACACGTTTGTCCCATGACACATTCTTCCCTATCACTTGGTTGTGGTTGATAACTCGCTGATTAATGGGTTACACAAGGGGCAACATGCTCGCCTTGGAAGCAAGACGACAAGGAGCCGGTTCGATCCCCGTGTCCGTGCTTAGAAACCTCTGTTTTAACCTAGCAAATCATATCATAACATGCAACCGCTTGCAAGCATAAATCAAAGCATGGCTGACTAAGTCCTTCATCTTTCAGAGGTCGATAAAGTGAGCACCATTAAATTGAGTAATACAAACTGCTATTATTAGCCTTAAAACTAGCACTTGCCACTTGCTGGCTGCACTACCACTGTTGCTTCTTATTTATTTATTTTATTATTATTTATTCTGTTTCTCCTTTGCTCCACACTTTCCACTTCTCCCCCTTCCATGCACTTTTCCGCTCTCTCTCTCCCATGCACCTGCATGTTCTCAATGTCACTGGGCCTAGTAAGATCGTTGTTTGTACTTATTTATTTTTTTGGTTCTCCCCTGTTTCCCCTCACTTCCCTTGTCGTGCTTTGAAACACCTGTGTATGAGCGCGATATAAATAAAATATCAATTCAATTCAATTATTACAGCGCTTACAAGCGGGAGGAATCCAGCATTAGGTGCTATATTAAAAGAACTCCTATTATTTGACACCACAATGCTTCTTGCTCTCAAATAAACTGCCTCATTATCAGCATCTGAACAGGGCATCACTTTAGTCTTGCTCTTGTTTCTTCCACTTCCAATTTCCAACCAATTTCCATGGTCACAGTCTCGCTTAGTAGTACTCTCTCTTTGCAAATCTGCTCTAATGTTATACCTTACCCCCTTCCAGATATAGCATAACAGGACATAGCTATCGTGCAAAAGGGGCCTTTTTACTCTGGATACCTACGTTCGTTCGTGGCCCACTGCATATATTTTCCTTTTTACTTGCCTCCTTCTTCACTCCTGCTTACAATCTTCTAACTTTGCATTTGATATGCAGAAAAGAAGAATTTGGGAACGCGCTTCTTGAGTAGATTTTTCTCAATGGGCACGATAGATCTGGCACAAGAAGTATGCGATAGATTGAGAGGAGGCAATGAGGTGTTCTTGACTGCAGAGGTGATCAGAGTGTTGGATGAGCTCCGCTTTACTAAGCTTAATTAGGTAGCGTTGCCCATGCTTCTCAGGTGTTGTGATGAAATTATGATTTACCATTTAGTTATAGAATAGGGCTGCATTATTTAATTAATCAAATGAATTGTGCTTATTTTAGTAGTTTTATTGATTAGTTTATTTGTATTGAATTGTGGATATGTAAAAAATGTCAGTAGAGTGTATTTATTGAAGGAGATATTGATGATGAATGAATGTAATTTGCTTTAAAAATTATATCATTGTTTATGTTCTGTTTTAATTTTTCTTCTTTGTACTATATATGGGTAAAAGTTCAAATATTGAACATAAGCACAATAAAAACATTTTTTAAAAACAATGTGGGAATTTAGCAACATGAAGGGAGAAAGAAGATTAAGCAGAAGCTAAGCAAACCTGCGTAAACACCATCTCTGGTTTTCTTGCATCCACACATTTTCCCTCATAAAATGGCGCCCACGTGCAATACTCTCATAGCGTGGCGGACATTTTGTAACACTGTATGCGGGTCACCATACTGCAGATATATGTTCATCTGCTGTAAGCACTATGGCTAGCTGTCCAGGGGTTTGTCAGGGGATGGTCTGTGCCGCCCCGTGCCAGATGTAATCTACAAGAATGTCCAGCTGTGAGGCCAAAGCAAGCCCCACAAATGAGCCTACTAAGAGACTTGCGTGTGTGGTGTCCTACATCCTGAATGAAGTGGGTGCACCGGGGAATCCAGTGGCATTAAGCATTGATTTTCGCCCATGAATACAATGCTCCAATCATGGTGCATGGTGGTGGGGGTGGAGGTATGGTGTTGCTCCACTCAACATGATGCAGTGAATCTGCTGCAGAGCCCAG